>NW_024104300.1:0-1418636 GCF_003945595.2 Pipra filicauda
CATAGAATCAGCTGGGTTGGAAAAGATCCCTGAGATCATCCAGTCCAACCCTTGATCCAACACAGCTGTGGTTCCTAGATCATAGCACTAAGTGCCACATCCAGTCTCATCTTAAAAACCTCCAGGGACGAACAATCCACCACTTCCCTGAGCAGCCCATTCCAATGCCTGATTACCTTCTCTGTAAAGAATTTCTTCCTAATATCCAACCTAAACCTCCCCTGGCAGAGCTTAAGACCATGCCCTCTTGTCTTACTGATAATTGCCTGGGAGAAGAGACCAACCTCCACTGGCTACAACCTCCTTTCAGGGAGCTGTAGGGAGTGATGAGATCTCCTCTGTTATTGTTTGCTATTGTAGTTATTGTTTGTCCCTGGACACCCTCATTAATGCACAAATCCAGAACATACTTCTATCCAGACAACATTTAATGGAAATATGCATTTCATATCCCTTGGTTTAACTGGCAGTTCCAAGGCATATGCTTAACATTAGGAGTGTCCTTTCCTGAACTAGAGCCCAGAAGCTTAGCTGTATGTTTTTCCAAAAGGTTTAAAAAGTAAAAATTCCCTGTGTCAGAACACTTGCATGAGGGAAGACCTGAGGGAACCATTTGTAACTTTAACAATGCTTGACTGGAGTAAAAGCAAGGTCCCACATATTGTCCTCTCTGAAACAGAGCAGCTCTCAACAGAAGTAAAAGTTTTGGCTACTAAACAAAATTACAGTGGATCTGCAAATAAGCTCAATGCAGACAAAAGGAAATTTTAGTGCTATGTAGCATTAAAGCAATATAGAGCTCATAAAAGAGCTGTGTGTACTGCAGCATTGTAGGAAACTTTTCCCTGAATTAGGTTGCTTTTTAAGCTTGTATTTTGACTTGAGCATTGCACATCACACTGGTTTATACCTGCTGATGCTTACAAATTGTTGGTTACAAAATGGGGAAAGAGGGAAGATGCCTTCAGCACAGGTCTATCTTAGCTGGCACAGACTGCAGCAATGTCTTCCTCTCATGGACAAGAGGCCCAAGAGGCAGTTTATCCAGATCTACCCAACCAATGAATATGCTGCACTTACAGTGCTTCTTTTCCAACATTGGCTTGCCCCAGACTCATGAGGAAGAGCCCTCTGGATAGAGAGCTACATGAGCCAGCAGTGTCAAAGGCTGCTGGCAAGCCGGGGATCACAGCAGTGCTGTGATTCTGAGCAAAGCCAACAAACTCTCATATGCAATTCTACCTGCAAGGGTTGGGCAGCCAGAGCATCAAATACAACTGCAAATACAGTAGTGCATGGCTTCACAGTCCCCAGAGTATTATCTGAAGTAGGCTTTCTACTCATTCCTTTGCTCCTGCCCCAAGAAACAGTTTGAGCACCCTCAGTGGGGTATATTGTTTTTTTCCATCCCTGATGATTTTGTCCCAGCAAGACACCAGCAAATAAAGGAAAATATGATTGTAGATTTCCATCTTCTTTGACTTTCTTTTGCTCCTGCTTTTTCTGCAGACACCAACAGGGGACACTGAAGAACATTGATCACCATGCTTTCCCTGATGCATCTGGGGTCATGATCTGAGCCCCAAAAAGTTAGGGTGAGCAGAGGGTGTTTGCCAAGAACAGTAGCAGCATCTTAGCATAGAAATTAATCTAGGGGAATGGAGACAAAGACACAAGGCAAATGTACTCGGAGTGAAGTGAGCAGGATTTGGCCTCTTGCAAGATGTGTGCACAGCTGTCTGCAATCTCAAATAATATGCCACATTCTACAAGTGTCACACATCTACCCTAGATACAGGGGTTCATTAGGAAATGGAACTGAGAAATGCTGTCAGGCTAAAACACACCGAGGAGAGCCACTCTGATCACAGGAGAATTAGCATATACTTGACATATTTAGCATTTAGCTTTAGTGAAGATATTTCTGACCTCAGTATCATAGGCATGTTTAAACGGTACCACCTCTGTCCTAGAAAGTACAAAGACTTTCTGAGTTTGTGCTGCCAGCTGCATTGGTTTTTTTTTATTTCTGCACATTTAGAAGTGCACCTAAAAGTTATACACTGAATAGGTAGAAGGTTGCAAAGGCAGCTGCAAAAATCAGTGTGACACTTCGGTTGCTCCCGGTGAATACTCAGCAGAGGTGAACAATTAGAAATGCATGGTACCTAATCACATCCATTTTGCTTTTGTAAAAGGGCGATCCTTATCTGGGTTCAAATGAAAACATGCATGTGAAAGGTTTGCATCCAATCACAGACTATACAATCTGACATATTTCTAGTCGATATGAAGCAGCCCAGCTGGAAATCTGAGGCTCTAAATGTTCCCAAATACACAGGAAGCCAGAATTATTAATAAATGCATTAGCAATAGACTTGGCTCAGTTCAAAGTATTATATTTCAAAATGGGCTTAGGGATTTTTTTTTCTGGCTTAAAACTGACTGAAGTGAGATGGTTGTGATTTATGTAACACTAACCCTGACACACAACATTTTTTTATAGATTGCACTCCTGCATTTGCATGTAGTTAGAAGCAAAAATGTCCTGTAATTTTCAAGTAGGAAATCCTTCAATGTCAGAGTTATATTCTTGGAATTTCATCTTGGCCTTTCAATGTGTTTAGCTAGTATTTTATTTATCTCTGTTTGTGATCTATTATATCTCCACTTTCTTATCCTCCCTGTGTGCTGTCTCTGTCATTTTTGGTGCAGTTGCAGACTCCTAATAGTCCATGATAAAAACATCAAGACTGTTTAACTCTCTTGAAAACAGAGCATCGAAACACATATGGTCAGTCAACATTTTTTCTTTGTTTTTTTTTCTCTCTGGAATCCAGAAATAAAAACGGGTGTGACAGTTACTTATAGGAAATCACTGGTAAAGAATATTGAATCATGTTTTTCTGTCCTCTAGCAAAATATCAAACTAGTAAGATTAAAAATTTTGAACCCTAGCACGTGCTGAAGAGTTTGCTTGAGAAAGAAAACAGTGTTTAACACATGAAAATGAAAGAAAAACTATGCTATTTTTGTGGTGGTATTTATGAATGAGGTAGGCAAAAATCCTGATTTTTAAAACTGAAGGATGCATCGGAACTTTCCTAGACAAACGGCTAAGTTTGAGCAACAAAAGAGAAACTATAGGAGGCTTTATGTCCCATTGTAAGATCTCCAAGTGTCCTAAAGAGGAGAGCAGAGCACCGTGCAAGGAGTCAGGTGACAGATACCTTGCAGTATCCTGTGTCCTGGCCAGGCTCCAGCTCCGGAGCTCTGGAGTATGTCTGTGAGTGCAGTCATCTTTTCCAGTTCTTCAGCTTTGAAGCAACTCCTTTTGTGTTTCCACACCTCACTCAGGAGTTCAGTAGGTCTGGGGAACCCCCAGGCTGCCCATTGCCTTGGCTCCATTCTCAAGTTCTTCAACACGCTCTTGGTTTCTGCTGCCTGCAAAAGGATACTGAAGAGGAGAGAGTGGCAGTGATTACCCCTCCCAGCAGGCGTCAAGGTGGGTCCACTAGTCTGTGTCAGACACAGGAGCCTGCCCTACAAAATGTGCCCTGTGAGCCTGGAGCCCCAGCAGGAGTGGCTCCAGTGGCTTGGTACTTACAGTCTTCTTTCCTGATGCCTCTTCTGACAGACCACTTAAGTGAACTTCTAGTTTGTCTGTGAGAGTTTTCCCATTTGACAGGACAGAGCTGGACATCATTAAGTATTGACAACAAATTATTTCAATGGCCTTTTCTAGAGAGATAACTATCAGGTTATAAAAAAAAAAAAAAGGAACTTTCTGGCATGAGAAACATTAACATTGGATAGGATAAAGTATTATAAGATTGTAGTGGTTTGAACCTTGTTTTCCCCAGAGGCTAAGAGAAGTGGTAGACCCCAAGGGGTGGAAACCCCTGGAAGTTTTGAAGTTCTGCCCAATGGGCGCTCCTGCAGAAATGTAAACATACCACAACCAGACCGGAAAAGAAGAGTTGTAGTTTGGTTGTTGTAGGAGAGGTGGCCATGTTGTAGAGCCACGAGGAAGGGGCTCTGAGCCCCTTGGGGCCTCTGGCCCCCTCCCAGCCCCTGGCTGGGGGCTGCAGGGACCTGGAACAGCATAAAGCTGGGCTAGGTGCCTGTAGTTATGCCGGGAGATGTTTTCTCCATGGGCACAGAGCAGCAGCCGACACTGACCAGAGAAACGGTGGCAGAGAGCCAGAGATAAGGACCTGAACTGAAGGAGCAGCAGAAGCAACATGCAGCACCAGAGAAAGGACTCCTGGAAGGAGAGCCGAGGAAAGGACAGCCAAGAGACAGAGTTCTGGGGGGTAAGACTGTACCACACTCCCCCAAAACTCCCTTGAGACCCCTCTTGGAGAAGAGGGACATGGACTCCTATTTTGGAGAGCAGTTTTGGACATGCAGCACCGGAGAGAGAGGAGCTGAGAAGCTCAGAGCGTCCCGGAGCTGGACCGGGACGGCCAGATGGAATGCGGGGGGAGTTGACCTTGGCTTTCCCCCTCGCACTGCTGCCACGGTGGCAGCCTGAGAGACAGGGCACAGAGGCCCTGCAAGAGATACCAGACCGTCACGAAGACCCCCCTGCGTCTTCGTGATATGACGTGGTGAAACAACCTTGTCTGGGGTTACGAAGCCCACGGAAGACCCCTCGGTTGTGAGGCGATGGGGCCAAGAGAGAGGCTTGAATACCTCCCTCGTGGACGCTGGCAGAAAGCCAGCTATCAGCTGCTGCATGCATGAGAAGAAGAAACCTGCTGCCTCAGAAGATGCTGCTGTTTAAGGACTGGAAGGGATCTGTCCTTCTTTCCCTCCTGGACTTTTATTTGGAGGGGAGAAGAGATCTGATCCATTGTAAATACATATGTCATGGTAGAGATAGTTGTGATCATGTGTATAATGTGATATGGTATTTATTTGTACAGTCATTGTAATATATTCCCTTTTCCCCACTTTGAGTCTGGTGTGTTTTGTCTGGAAAAACCCATCTCACATTAGGTTGAGATGTGGGAGGGGGAATGGAGCTAGGGAATTGGATTTTGGGACTATCTCAAACCATGACAAAGATATACTCCAGTAAAAAGCTTTCTCTTCTGAAATCCATGAAACACCGAAAAAGAAATAAATTAATTTTCTGTGGAGAAATCACTTGCAGGATCGAAGAGTCACCAGATGTGCTTTGATGCGCCACTTCTTTATTTTTTGGACTCAGTGGTCTAAGAAGTCTTCTCCAATGTAAATGACTCCGTGATTCTGTGATTTATTGGACCAGTTGCTGAAATTCTTGTGCCCTGTCACCTGCTAATGGTAACAAATCTATCAGCTGTCTGAGATATTTGGCAAACAGGTGGGATTCAGAATGAGATCATTCTCACCTGCAGGTTTCTAAAGACACTGTTACTGATGCTGGTCAGTCTAAGGAGCACAAATGTAAAGGGAAAAAGGGTTATATGGGTGTTTTAAAAAGATTTTTTGCTTGACCTAAGCAAAATGAAAAATCAGAGAAATAGAATCTGAAATAAAATTCTTTTCATGAAATGAAGCAAAGCATTTTCTTACGTTTTCTCACTTTCTAGTAACATAAAATATCAAAGTACCATGTATTACCATTTATAATCATTTAAAGACATCAAGTGAAATATTTGACACAGAAACAGTCGCTCAGGTGAATTTAATCCAGATGGAATAGTTTCAAGAAGAACAATTTTCTTTTCAGCAAAAGGATCCAGTATATCCACATTTGCCAATTAAATTATTCATCGAGGGCCCAGTTAGTAACACAGACTCAAGGCGAGCACTTGTTAGAGCCAGGGGAACCCTTGCCAGACCCAGTATTGGAAGGCTGATCCCTCAGGGAAGAGGAGGATTGTAAAAAAGTTGCTATGCTGAAAAACCTTCTTGAAGGAAGAAAAAAACATCCATGGGAAAGCCTCCAGGTACTTCTTGTAATTGGATACAATTCAGTATCATTTTCCAAAACAAATAAGTAATTATCTTCATTGTTTCATTTGAAGTACTGAAAAAAGCCCCAAACATCCTGTTTTTCACCAAGTTCGTTGGGTGTGCTGATGAAAGTGCAATACCTGCTTAGCTAGTCTGGCTGGAACTACACCTAAGCCACTGTTGTGTCACATGCTGGTCAGAGAATTGGAAAGGGAAGCCTCCACAGAAAGAGCAGTCCACAGTTTGGGCACATGCAGACTAGCCACGAGTACCTGGCCATGTCATTTATGCTGCCCGTGTCTCTTCCTCACCCTTTCCTGCAGTGTTACAGCACACTGTATAGTTTTCAGCCTTTGGAAGAGGTTGAAGTCTAGTACAGGTGATAGCTCCAGTGAAATCATTGCCCTCAACACCTGTTCCACAAATAACAAGTGTGCCTGGTTTCTCTTCTTGAATCACCTGATACTGTCTGACCTGAGCTTCCATACAGGTACAAAGTTATCTTGAGAAACAATTTGCATCAGAGTACATGAGATTCATATTAAATAGCATTTATTTTTGTTTAGCATATGCATTACATACTAAGCATATACTGATGAGTGATTTCTGGTTTTGTCAGTGTCTGTCACTAGAGTTACACTGTCATGGAACCAGAGTAGTGAAGAGATTATCAGTCTCATGAAACAATGAGCAAAAGGGTTAGAGTTATGGTTAAAGTTAGCATGAAGTGCTGGCCTACAGAAGGAACTGCTGCTCTAGTTCCACTAGGTAGCATTAGTGTTTTGGTTTAGGTAAGAAAGCACTTTTGTGGAAGTCTCCCAATCACTCCATCTTAGCTCACGGAGTTTCAGATCACTCACTGTTCTCAGGGCACATAAACCACATTCCCTTAGGGTTAACTAAACCAGAGGACATCACTTAGTAGCACACTGAGTGTATTCCCACTGCTAATGGACATTCAGCACAAACTAGAATCAGAGCTAGTCTGAGACAAAACTCCTGAAACACATCTATTCTGAATGTTGTCTCTTTGGTATTGCTCCAAGTGTGCTCCAGGAGTTGTTTACTTATTAGGTACACAGATGTCTGGGTCACTGACATACATCGCATCGTTACCTTCTGAATATGTGATTTTCTGCCACTATGTCCATCACAGAGTCAGAGTTCGCACTCTGACTCTACAATCATCAGATGATGATTGTAGATCATTCTAGATATGACTGTATTTAAAGACCCTGTATTTTTTCTAGGAAGGTTCTCAAATTGTTTCCTTTGTTTAAATGACCTTGCAATGTGACAAGTGAGCTCAGCTCCTACTGTCTCAGACTTTTGTTTTGTGTGCCTTTACTTACTCTTTTGGCTCTGAATTCACTTACAAACTGCATTCAATAATAGCTTAAAGATAATGATCAGACAATAAAACAAGGATAAACAGTTGAACCTGCCATTGGATTAATAACAAATAGGAAAACACTATATAGAAAATTTCACCACCTCTTTCCTTCATACAATCACTTCTCAACTGTCTCAGGACTGCTGACAGAACTTCTCTGCTGTGTTTGCTTAGGCAAAATGTGCCCAAGCAGCAAATTAGCTCCTTTGCTCTCCTGGATACCAAAATGTTGTTCTTTTAGCAAAGGTTTCGTTAGTATGTAATCCTACCTTCTGTAGTAGCAGAAGGGAGATGGTTGGACAGGTATCTCCTTCCCAAAATCACAACAAAGAGAGCATCTTTGTCCACCATTAATGACTTGAAAGCATCAAATGCTTTCCTAAGGTAGTGTTTGCTTTTTGTTAAGACGTAGTTGCTTCAGAAAGCCTATGACTTAAAGACATGGAGCCTTGACTTTTAAATTAGTAGCTTGTTATTGCAGTCCCATTGTTAGTCACAGGTGGTAGTATTAGAGAGATACTATTGTATATTCTGACTTTGTTAGCAGTTCTAAACCCTGCTTTTGATGCTGTGTGGTGATAAAACCTATACAAAAGCTTGAAATGCAAATACATGAATATGTATATTGCTCAAAAGACATCTTTTGCAGACACAGGTTGTACTGCAGTCATCATTGCTTCAGTATGAGTAGGATGCACTGTGGTAAAAAAAGGTGCTATTTTTATTCAGTAGTTAATGCTAGAAGTTAAATTTCAGAAGCTTAGTCTTGTGCTGATTTATGTTTTCATCAGATTGTCATAAATATTTTAGTACAAAACCACACTTTCACAACAGACAAAATAAGCAGCTGCTGAACCTTCTTTTCATCACCAGAACAAACAAGCAAACAAAACTTTACAAAAAGCAAAATTTTACCAGTATGACGTGACCTGGAATAAAATGGCAAATGCAGAATGGTTAAGCCTGTAAATTCATATATTTTCTTACTTTATACTTAATGTTGTTTGAAAAATAGTACTATGTAGGCTTGATTTACACCTAGAGCTAGGAATGTGTTCACATGCTACTGTTCTGTATGTATGGCTTTTGGCCTTGGCAAAAGCATCTGCTTCACATGGCAGAAAATTGGAATCAAACTGACTTTGTTTAAATTAGTTCATTATGTGCTAAGTAGTGGTTTGGAGCTGTGGGTGTCATTGGAATGTTTTTCTTGTCTATAGAAAACTAGGAAATTACCTAAAGTAAAGGTGGAAAATATTAACTAATGCCAACAGCACTTGAAAAGAATGGCTGGAGGTGTCAGGTCTTCACTACATAAATCGTGTCAGATTATTAGCTGTCTTTCCTGAAGTGCACCTGTAATGGAGGGGGTTTGATGAGAAATTATTTTAAAAATATGTGAATGATAAATTAGAATATGTAACGTGCTTCATGTAACCACAACGTTCAACAAACACTGTTAGCTCCACAGAAAATTTTAAGTGAAGCCCACTGATTTCCTGGGAAAACTCAAATAAAAACAACATTCCTGAAGGAAATATTTATAGTAATCAACATTTCAGTAGTTCTGCTAGAAGTGTTTTACTGTTCTATGGGATATATGGCTTTTGATTAAAATCTACTTTTACCAAAGTAAAAGTAGAGCACCAAGAGTGCTCTTCAGTGGTTTGAATTGGAATTGAGGGGTTTTTTGATACTCTGCTTTCATACTACACTGTCTGGGAATCAATCAGTGGAGAAATGGTGACTGTGGCTCTTCCCAGGAGGCTGGGAAATCTGGTTGTGAGTGATCTCATAGCATGAACACCAAGTCTCTGATCTCTGACCACTAATGGGTCATCCACCAGGACATTGCCAGACTCTGAAAACTCACCCTTAGCAAGTGAGCCAGCTGGCCAGTTATCTGAGAAATGTGCTGAAAAATATATGTTGTCTCACTGCTGAAGGAAGAAAACCCAACCCCCAGTTCAAAGATTGAGGCATCTATTTTTCTTTTTTAATTTTCGCCTTAAAACATTTCAGTCTGAGGCAATAAATGCTATCCACAGAACACATGGTTACTGAGTAGTGACCCTTTGTCCAGGCCACTGTTCCTCTTCAGAAGCGACTGCAAATTAATTACATGTTTTCTTTTGGGCTACCACGATGCAAAGGAAAAGCTGTTACCAGTTTCTTCTCCCTCTCAAAGCTGTTACTTTATCATATACAAACACTTGACATAAGCCACAATTTATTTATGCCCTCACATACACCAGCCGTGACTCTCAGCAGCTCTCTGCTCCCTCTCTGAACACCCTCTCTGATGATTAATTCTCTGCAGCCAAAGCCCTCAAGTCTCTGGATACAGCTTTGCTCTCTCCTCTAGTTTAGTTAAGTAAACCCTCCTGGCTGCCTAAAAAAATCCAAAAATATGTTGGGCATCAACAAGAAGGATCCTGATGGCAGAAGACATTGTTTTGCCACCTAATAAAACCTTGTAGTGCTGCATGCAGAGCCTGTCTCTGGAGCCTGAGAGGAGTGTAATGTAGTTGGAAAACACACATAAAAGGGAAAGCAAAATGCTTTGATTGGCAGAGCATAGCCTTAGCAGAAGGGTCTGGAAGGACCGTGACTCTGATGCAGAAAGGAGAGGGCTCAGGGATGATATGACACATCTACAGAATCGTAAAGGTAGTGAATACCTTGGATGTCAGGATCCTGTTTGGTAAATCTCACAATGCTAGAGGTAGAGAACACTCCATGAAGTTCATAGATCACCTTAAATCAGATGAAAAGGTATCCATTTGCAGTGCACACAGTGAACCTCTGGAACTTGTCAGAGGAGGGTGAGAAGGCAGACATTACCAGCAAGGCTTCAAGCAAGGCATTAGAGAAATTTGTATGCAACATCTATCATCTATATATGGGCACTAAGAAGATGAGGCAGGGATATAGCCTGTCTCATTCCTTGGTGACGCTGGGGAAGAAGAGGAATGGGTTCCAGGTGTGCAGGCTCACATGCTCTCCTCCAAAATAGCACATTCCCTTATGGATAGACATCTTGAAAAGTGTCCTGGAGCTGCAGACAGGCTACCAACATCTAGCAGAGTCCTCAAAAGATTTCATCTATAACACAGGCTGCAACATGGAAACAAATATCAGAGGCTAGACCTTTCTAGGGCATAGGTGGAAATCATTCCTTTTCCTAGTCAAAACTGTGACAAGTATTCTTGTTGAGCAGTGTCTCTAGAGGAGAACTGTTGTTCTGCTCCTCTGGGAATGTGGCTTTGGTCATACCATAGAGGTATGACCAAATTGTAATACAGTGTCACCATTGTCACTGTACCTCTGCATATCTTCTGATAGTGAAAGCCATTGAATTCAACTAATGACAGCTACATGGTTGTGAATGGGCTGCTGGCTTGCCAGGGTTGAAGACAGTACTCATAGGCCAAATGACAGCAGAGCAGCTACCAGGTTTGATCAACCAACTGAGAGACCTCAACAAACTAGAGGACTGAGCAATCACCAACCAGATGAAGTTCAACAAGGGAAAGTGCTGGATTCTGCACCTGGGATGGGGCAACCTGGGATGTATCTACAGACTGGGGAACGAGATGCTGTGAAGCAGTGTCACAGAAAGGGACGTGGGGGTCCTGGTCGATGGCAAGTTGAATAGGAGTCAGCAGTGCCCTGGAAGCCAGGAGGGTCAACCATGTCCTGGGGGGCATCAGGCAAAGCATTGTCAACTGGTCGAGGGAGGGGATTGTCCCACTCTGCTCTGCACTGGTGAGGCTTCACCTTGAATATTGTGTGCAGTTTTGGGCACCACAATAAAAGAAAGATATTAAGCTCTTAGAGAGCATCCAAAGGAGGGCAACAAAGATGGTGAAGGGCCTTGAGGGGAAGCTGTATGAGGAGAGGCTGAGGTCACTTGGTCTGTTCAGCCTGGAGAAGAGGAGACTGAGGGGAGATCTCATTGCAGCCTACAACTTCCTTGGGAGGGGAAGAGGAGGGGCAGGTGCTTCTCTGTGGTGACCAGTGACAGGACCCAAGGGAATGGTCTGAATTTGTGTCAGGGGAGGTTTAGGTTACATATTAGGAAAAGGGTCTTCACCGAGAGGGTGATTGGGCACTGGAACAGGTTCCCCAGGGCAGTGGTCACAGCACCAACCCTGGTAGAGTTCAAGGAGAGTTTGGATGATACTCTCAGGTACATGGTGTGACTCTTGCAAATGGTCATGGGCAGGGCCAGAGTTGGACTTGATGATCTTTGTGGGTCCCTTCCAACTCAGCATATTCTGTGATTCTGTGATTCTGTGATTCTCTGATTTTGGCTGAATCAACTGTACAATGGAAGAGATGTAACCATGTCAATCATTTTGCCTCGTCACTTAGAACTTTGAATTCATTCTCAGCTTGGTTATTCTGGTGGTAATAATGCAAAAATACGTATAAGCAAATAAGGAAAAAAGTAATTTGTACTGTTTTGTTTCCTTTTGCTCATGTATAGTCTCTGGTGCCGTACTGAAGAAGGCATCCAGTCCCTTAGGTCTGAATTCCTAACACTTAATTTAGTAGGTTAATTTGTTTCTTAAATTAGGAGTGAAAATGCATGTGATTCATTCAGCCTTTAAGGCAAGTGGCCAAAGAGAAGGGGCACAGAAACACTGCTGATATGCACCCATTCAGGACTGGTAGTATCCTGGGGTCAGAAACAGCAGGCCCCAGCTCTGGCATCAGGAAAATAAATCTGCTGTGTTCATGTGAAAAACTAGATCCTGCCCCCTTCCCTACTTCAAATGGGAGCTGTGTATTGGACAGTGGCAGCTGTATTGGGTTGAAAAAACAAACTCAGGGCAAGTGTAAGGATCTCCACACAAAATACAACTGCATGCCCATACACCTTGGGGACATAATGATACTAAAAATAAGAGCATGAGTAGTATAAGAATTGCAGAAGCTAAGCTAAGTAGCTACCTCCAATATTTTTCTCACAACAGTGGGGATAAAAGGCAGCCTGTAAGAAAAATTGCTGAAGAATTTTTTCATCCCCAAAACACCAAACTGAGCAACAGTGTCGTAGAACAGAGAAATGCTGAAGAGCCACATCTCTCAAGAATTAAAATAAAAAAATTAACATTAACCCAAATGAGGGAGTAAGAAGATATTTTGAGGATTCATGCATATTGTGGCAATGAGTACATTTCCCTCTTTTGAAGCAGGAAGCTGTACTTTCATTTGATGTTATACCCTGCAGCAAATATGAAAATACCTTCATTTCCTGTTTGGTGAACAAAGGCAGAAAATAAAAGTTGGTATCTGGGGGTTGAACTGTGTTATTCTGAGTGTGAAGATTTGTGAAAGAACATGGAATAAGCACTCTTCAGCTTCATGGCTTTCTTCCCTGCTAACAGCTGGTCAGTCACAGGTGCTGGCAAAACCCCCGCCAACCTACTGAAATGTACTGGGAAGAGCTTTGTTATTTTATCACCACATTCAGAGAGTTCCTAATTTGCTCTGGTTTGAAGCGCTCCTTGTGAACATAGTGAAAATAAGAAGAGCTCCAGAAGGAACCTGAATAAACACAGAACTTATTTGCAAATGCAACAGCTAAGGAAACAATCATGTGATATCTGTGCAAAAAGCACACTGTCTGGGACGAAATTTGACTGTAGTTTCACTTTTTAGCCATGCTATCCCTCTACAAATACAGTTATAGAATCTCTCTCCTCTGGTATATACCAGAGGAGCAGGTAAAGCACTGAAGAAAATGCCTTTTTAGGGAGTGTGGGAGACTGTCTGGGAACTCAAGAAAACCATAGGACAAATAGTCAAGCAGTCATTACTCCTGTGGGACATCCAATAACCTTAGTAATGCCAGCACCTTTCCCCAGAATCTTCCTGAAAACTGGAGCACTAGTGGGCACTTGGCTCTCACAGTAACACTTCGGGAGGCCGTGAAAGCAGCCATGGGGCATCTGAGATAGCGCTGGGGAATGTCTCCAGCATTAGACAAAAATCGCATTTGGAGAAGATGTACTACTCCTATCTTAGTAAAGAGCATCAGGCTATAGTCACAAAATACCTATTTCAGACAGTGCCATTTTTGGGACTGGACCACAGTCACAGGCAGGGAGGGAAGCAGAGATTCCCATTATTTCATTGTGGTGTCAGACAATATTCTGGGGAGTTCCTTTTCCAATAATTTTACCTTTGCAACCTAAATGACATTTGCTGTGCCAGGAAGCTAATAATGATGAAAGACTGAAAACAGCATGGATTCTGGTATCCCTGACGAATCTGCTCTTACCCCACGTCCCATTTCAAGATTGCACACCACACTTCTTCAGTGGTGATACAGGTTTTGGTGGACATAGTAGGTCACTGGCGCAAAGAATATCCTTTTGAAGAAAAACCTATTTTTTCAGCCATATCTGCATTTTTAGATGGCATTAGCAGAGTACCAATATAAAACAAGTTATTTCAATTAACTAGCTCTTAAAGCAGAAATATTTTTTCTTAAAGACAGATACTGTATGAGGCACTGCATTGGAAAAAAACAAAAGTTATTTGTCTACGCTGATGAAATTTTCATCTGTCTACTGAACAAAACTTACGGTATTACGTTGTGGCAGTTTGAGCTTCAAACTATGACATATGTTTAGATGGTATTCCACAATGTTGTTTTTTTTCTAATACCATTAATGGTCCCAGTTTTGCCAACATTTGACACTTTTGCCTGTGCTTTTACCTAAGTATTTGCAGATTTTAGATCTATGTTCTCTAAGGCTTTTGGCAGTTTTCTGTGACTTTTTTTCATTTACTGTAGTAAATATGCAACAAGTAGTGGTTTCTGGAGTTACATTTTTTTTCCAAATGGGTTCCAGCTTCTCCTGACTTATCAGATTCAAGGAAGGAATGAGAGATTAGTGCAAAGTGAGGGCAGGGAGGTGAGAATAATGTAGCCCTAGGAAACTCAAGGCTTTGTTTCAGGTCTGTGTAGTAGGACAGACAGTATGAAGTGGAAGATGAAGATCCATCTTGAGGTCTGAGTCACAAACAGCATAGAGGTATCTCCCAAGATGTAGTATTCTCTCAGAGCCTTTGAGGAGATCAAGAGCCATATATTACTTGGCTACCTAGCTGCTGTTTTCAGGGTGGCAGTGGAAAAGATCTTGCTGAGGCCTGTGAGAATGATTAAATGCAACCTTAGGCAGAAGATTGCAATGATATAGACAATCTGGTCCCTAAGGGAAGCTTGGTGGCCTCAACTAATTCAATTTATGGGCTGCTTTCCTTATTGCAGAAATCCTAGGAGAAACTTGCCTTCACCAGCAGCTTGATCCACAAAAGGTGCTAAGTTTTTCCAGCTATGAGTAATTTCATGTAAAGTTTTGGGTGCTTGAACCTCTGAAACTCAAGCCTTACTTCTGATGCATGCAGAATCTCCAGGGGCATAAAAGTGATTGAAAGAGAGGAGAAAAAACAACAAACCCAAACGTCATAAACATTAATTACAGACCATCATCAGTATCTAAGCAGCATGATAGCATAACAATATGTCAGTTGTCACTTTGTAGCATGCAAGTTTTATTCCCAAATTACCCCAGTAACCTAAATAAGAAGGGAAAAATGCACAAAGAATATGGCCATCTGGAATACATAATGTGGAAAGATCTGCAATGCATTACATGGTCTGGAAAGTGGCTGGTCGAATTCCAGAGAACTAAGAGAGACTTCAAAGTCTGGCCGCACATCAGTGAAACTGCTGATCAACTCAGATATTTAAAGTGGGTGTAGATGAATGAATTTATTATGTTTTTTATCTGTTGCATTCACATGGGAAAACATGTCTGTAGACAGGTTCTCTGCCGATTTCATGCTTGCTTCTTTTATTTTAACTGTATACTATATTTTCAAAATTTTATATCATATTGCAGTTTTACAAGAAGAGTATTTTCCTATCATTTATAATGCCATTATACAAGAGAGAAAAAAAAACAAAAAAAGCCCAAACAATTGTAAAGAGTAAGACATGACTCAAATACCTAAAAAAAAAATAAAATTTTGTGATTTTAATTTTAAAATAATGAAAGACAAATCAAGCTGGGTTTCCACATTCGCTCTGTTTTTAACTAAACCCAAAAACATCCATCATTTGGGATTTGTCATATTTTTAATGCAAAACAACTTCCTCCTAAATTAATTGATATATCTGACTCTTTTCGCCCAGACTTCCAGCTTCTCTACTTTTTGCTGTAGAAAGGGAAAGAAAGATGAAGCCATATACTTCATTATTTTCAGGTGCTGATCCTAGAATCATGTGCATCAGACCTGGAATTTGATGTGTTCAAGGCATATTTTACTGAGTGTATGAATGAAACCATGAATCTCCAAACTTTTATCATCTCTAATGGGACAACTGAGTTATTCTACTCTTCTTTCTCCTCTATTAAATGGTGGTTTTATTACATGAATTACATGGTAATTACATTACCATCCTTCACTTGACTCTCCAAAGCTAAAACTACTCAAACTAGGCATGATCTTACTATTTAACCTAATATTTACCTAATTTACTGAATTTAACTATGAGTCATAAATAGATTATTTTTACTATAAGGTACAAATATTCTGCTCATGGTAGTTTTTTCATAGATTAGCTAGATCATGTTAGCTTTTATACTGAGTATTCTTCACTGTGCAGTTCAAAGTTTCCTGTTTATACAGTGCAAGTGTCAAGTAAACTGCTGGGAAAGTTGGTTTTAATTGACTTTTAATTATTCTGCAATACATGATAGAAATTATAGTGTAATACACACATAGTACTGGCTGCAATGGAGTAAGAGAACTGTCCAAGGGAAATTCATTTGTGAGTGGGTTTTTGACCAGGCCTGTAACAAAATCCCAGTTTAGTTCATGCAGTTTTCCATTCTTCAGCTAGACTAGCACCCACTCAGGAAGATGCAGCAAAATTCCTTCAAGTACTGTCAGTAGCTAGATCAGCAAATACAGCACAGTAGAAATTGCACTCCCTCTTAAAACTGTCTTTTCCCATTCAGGAAGATAAGAATAACTATCTCAAAATTGTACTGAGCTTGGAAGACAAACTATTTTCTCCACAACCTTTTTCCAACCCATTAATGGAGTCACTTAGGAAGATGGATATATTTCTGTAAGGGGAATGTGTTTAAGGACTGCTAGCTGCAGTTAGAGTGGACTTCAGGCAACTCTGACTATAGCCCACTTGATATGGCAATTACCATCTCCCTGCCAGGGGCCTTCCTCCTCTCTGAAGCCTTTTCAGTGATGCATTCTTTACCAAAGCCTCAAAAGCTGAGGTCTGATGTGATTTACGTCATTCTTGCCAACATCTTTGAAACATCCATAAGGGCAATCCCTGTGGACATTTGACTCATCAGCTTCCTGTTTTTCCTGAAACCCAGATGTAAGAAATAATATACTATGGTTGGGGGAAAAAAAAAAAAAAAGAAAAAGTTGGCTGAGCATTTCAAAACCTTCAGACACCACGGAAGTTTGGGTGTCATTTTCCTCATGTTTCGCTCATACCTTTAAAGAAGAGGAAAGAAAAGCATGTACTTAATCAAAATCCCTGCCATACTTCCTGAGCCTATGTGTTTTGCAGATGGTAAGACTTACAAGTCAGATTGATTTTAAACCAATGTTAAATAAAGAAGAGCATCTGCTTCATGTAGTCAAAATATATGCTATAGTCCCAGTCATCTGACCCAGCTGCTGATGGCACCACTGACTCAGCACAGGGAAAGTGTAGTGGTAGCACAACGAACACCACCTCAGCCAAGTGGGACCCTATAGCTTTAGAAAAACTGCCTAAAACTCAAGACTTTGTTTACCGCACCTTGGCACAAGACACTGGATGAAGGGAGTAACTCCTTGTAAAATCCATAAACATTTCTTCTTCATTGTAGCAAGAGATCCAAAAAACCCAACTGCTAAAATAGCTGACATTTCCAAAATGACTGCTTAGATAGTATCTAAGCTTTGTTGTCTGGTTGCAGTCTCATTGTCCTTTAAGCAAAGGAGTGCAAAACCAAAACGGGCTTGGATAATTGGCTGGAACACATTATTCCCCTGTACAACTTGCTATTTGCAGTAAAGGGAATTTGAATGGAAGGAGTGGAGCTTTATTTGCCTTCAAGAAAGGCTAGTAGCCATGAGTACACTGCCATGATCAGTTGTTTTCATGCTTGAGAAAACAAAATTTCAAAAACCATAAAAGTAGAACATAGAGAATAAACATGATAGTTGATATGAACAATGTATCAGCAACTTGAAGACTAACTTTTTATTAAGTCATCCAGAAAAACATGTGCAAATTATTATGATATTTACAAAAATACAGGTTCACTTTGAGAATGAACCATCCACAGAAATGTTTCCTAGATAATTAGTTTCAAAAAAAAATAGTTCAACCAGCTGTAAAAAGGTGTGAAAAGCATGCTAAACTAAGAACAATAACATGAAACTATGTGCAATAATGTTCTAAAGAGTCTGAAGTATACTGAATGTAGCTGCTTTGAGAAGCTGTTTGGAACTCAGGTCAAAAGATATTGGGTGTTTAGATAAAAGTTGAGAATCACTCCAGTTAATTATAATGGGATTTGACCTTAATGCCTCTCCAGTCCTACTTTAGAAATTGGACTCAGGGCTGTTTAACAGAAGCACAAGCTAATATTACATCCTCAGAGAAAGTGCTAACCAGTAAGAGGGAAAGGTGTTCCAGGCCTGAAGAAACCTCTCAAAACTAAGGCCTCTCTTGTAGAGTCTCTAGGACATAAGAATCTTTGTTTTCTGAGAATTTTCTGGCACACCAAGGTTTTATTTTGGCAGATATTGACCCAGTAATTTTGAGGGCAAATTAAGGTTTTGACTTTCCTATCAACTATCTACTGCATACTGAAAGCATACTCAGCCTTGTCTATGCTTGTTAAAACATATTATTCCAAAGGTTCTAGAGTAACTTTTGGAGTCAATTTCATGGATCCTAGCTACAGATCTTTTCAAGACCTTCAGGCATTCCAGATTACCTTCATAGCCATTTAAAAGAAAGGAGGGGGAAAAATCAGCTGTATCCTCTTCTTGCTAACAAACCAAAAATTTCTGCTTAGTAGACAGCAAAAAAACCCCTTATCCTAACACAGTTGTGGGTTTTGAAGCAAAACTCTGTATTATGAAAATTAGGAAGGGAGGCAAGTGTGTAGCAGAAAAAGTGTCCATATATAAAAGAAATACATTAAAGCTAGCACTAGAAGGAGAAAGGGAGAGCTTGAGAAAAGTCCTAAGTTACTCATCTGAGGTGTTTCTTGGGTTATAAGGTCTTGCATGTCTTAAAATCATCACATTTGGCAGTCAGTCAAGACCAAGCCTGGCAGTCACTGTTACTAAAAGTCTGAAAGCGGGACACTTATCTGTTGTGTTTAGTTTAACATGCATGCCTTTCTCTTTCATCTTCCTCTCCTGCTTCATGTTTTTCCTATTCTCATTTAAATGTTCCAATTTTTAGAATGTTCTAATAATCCTTTGAAGCATTCAATTTCCTCTTTGCCAATCTAAGCCAAAACACAGGCTATATTCCATTTGACTGATGTTTGACCATGAGGATGTTTTGTATCTCTGCTTGCACGCGCACACCCACCCCCACATACGTACGATGCAGGCGCACACACAGCACACTTTAAAAAAGCACCAATCTGTTACCAATCTGAAAGCAATCTTCAGCCCAAATTTTTCAGGAGCTCCTTCAGGGACTTACTCAATGGCAATAGGAGGAATATTCCTTGTGTTCACACTTATTTAATGGAGAAACATCTAGACTGCTTTCAGAGCACCATCCAGCAAAAGATTGTGTGTCCCACCAGAAAACTAAGTTTTTTTTGAGAGCCAGTGATGATGAAAAGCTGTACTTATTTTGCCATGCAAAGTGCAATTTAATGTGTACTCCCCTTAGGAGGTGACATGAAAAACCACCTAGTCTTCTGATCTAATGCCCAAAATATACTGCATTTATTTGCTTTATATATTTTAATGGAAAGAGTTCTTTTGAAAATGTGCATATTTAGACATAAAAAGAACCCAAATTAAAATATTTATGTCAGAAATGTCAAGTCTTCATAAATGAATCAGTGAAACATGTAGAGGAGGGGCAGGGAGACATTGTTAAGCAGGCACCCACTTTGTAAAGGTGTATTCGAGCAGCAAATATTTTAAGAAGTAAACCTATTATTTACATCATTGAAGGGATATCATCTTTTTGTGGGTGTTGGCCATTTTTTGTCTCCTTTTGTTGGTTTCAAGGAAAATCCTGGTGCCATCATCATGGTCTCCTGGCATTCTTGCGATGACCAACCTCCACATGCTTCTCCAGTCCCCCTTCTTAGGCAAGAGCTATGCAATTTCCTCCTGAGCCTGCAGTGACCCAGGAGGATGAATGTCCAGAAGGGAAGAAAGGGCAGAGCCTGGAAACCCCTGTGAGAGTTTAATTCTTCCACAGTCTTTTTCCATGGTGTTTTCCTTTGCAGCCTGTTGGATAAATGAGAAAAAAAAGTTGCAGAGCAATTGGGAGCTCATTTGTACGGAACAAAACTGTCAGATTCTACCTATGTATAGGTGGTTTTATGTAAAGACCCCCATTTTTTTTCTGATTGTCTACTAAAAACCTGCATGTTCTCTAGCAAGTTGCTTGTTTCCATCTTGAGTAAAGCACTGACGAATTTTGTTATTTGTTTCTGATTTCCAAAAGGCTCTCCTGCAGCACAATCAGTACATGACATGAGGCATTTTAACCCAATCAGTATGCTGCTCCTTTCCCAAAAAAACAACCAGTAAGATACCCATGAAGAGGGAAGATCACTGAGATATAAGAAGAGAACACGAAAGGAGTACTTCTTCCAGATAGTCCATGATCAGTCCCTGATGAGTTTTCCTTACTTCTTTCTTCGGGAAGCCCCAGCTTGGCTACAGACGAAAAGAAATACACAGGGAAAGCTATGTATTCGGCTGAGGATAACACACCTGCACTCTCCCAGGAATGCATTTTAACTGTGCTGCATTCTAGTCCAAAAATTATTTGGCAGAAGCCTTACTAACAATTTTTTGCTTTGCATTTTGTATCTAGCTTTACAAATGATACAGGGAATAGTGAAGCCCAGACTCCAGACTAAATGAAGGGGATCAGTAAACACATATATATCTCTTTCTCGATATCTGATTGAAGAATAGTCACTCTTGTCCCCAGAAGTTCACAAAGATGTTAGAGGATCCCAAGAGTGAACTTGATGCCCAGGCACAATATCATGTGCTTTCTGATCACTAGTCAAAATCTGAAAGCTATATATAGCTTTACAAGAATTGCATGTAGCTAAGAATATTTCTAAAATTTATAGTTCTAAAATTTATTCGAGCCTCATGTTGGGCGCGACTTGTCTTAAGTGCGAGACAAAGGTTTCCATTTAAAGACTATTTACCGTGCCCCATGAGGAAGTGGACCAAGGCAGAAGACACCATCCAGTACCTAAGAGAATTGGCATTGTTGGAAGTCATGTATGATGACTCTCAATACGATCCCATCGCTGATGACCCAGAGAAATGTGTGCAACTAATATTTTCAAGAGATATCATTTTTTATTGTCCCTATACTCTCTGGAAATTACACTATAGTGGAAAAATTAAAAATTAATACAATTTTATGTGTAACATTGCATTCTACATGAATGCACAGGAGAAAATTCAGCTTCCTAAGTGTGCTTTCTATGGATAGAAACAGAACAACCACTGCTTTAGAGCCATACCATCCTATATGATATGAAAGTAACAGAAATCACTTTTTGGCTCTGAAATTCTGTTTACTTTGTGAACCCAAGTAAATTTATCAGCAAGAGACAGAGTATAGGGAAAAAAGAGACTGGTATAAATCAGGAAAAAACTCTGTAGCAAAGGCTCCTTTCACATAAATAATGTCACACAAATAAACTAAATCTGTGAAAAGATGTCACTAGCCCCATGCTATTCATCAGAGACAGGAGAGCTATTCTAAGCTGCTGACTTTCAAATAATAATACCATTAATAAGTATTTTCTTAATAAAACCTCAGTTAAGCAAATTTCTCAAAGTATACATTCACTAACAAATCCTACCAAATAGTTCTAACATTTAAATTGAGGATTTTATAATTATAAGCAGATTCCATGGGTGAAACAGATTTTTAGTTTATCCATGTAGTCCACCCCATTTGGACTTAACAGAGTACTTCGTAACATGGACACATTTTATGAGATTTGCACAGAGATTTGCTCTTCTCGTAGTACTTACTTTATATGTAGTATTTACCATATAAAACATTTATTTTCTGAAATGAGAGGGTGTGGCATTTATTTGTGAAATTAAGAGTCTTGCTGGAGATTTTTTTTGGTATAATATTTGCTCCTTCTGTGTTGATTAATGGGTTAGTATGTTGGCATAAGGTATTGATCAATGCACAAGTGTGAGACCAAACCTGAGCTGTTGCTTGGGTTGTGCTGGATGAAATAAATTCCAACCATGCTTCAGTTATGATCCCTTTCTTCCTTCAAAGAACTATACAGCAGCCAAGTTTATCACAAGCTTGGAAAAAAACCCCTGGATTTTACTGGCATATGAATCCTAGGAAACAGCAGGTCCTTGATTCTGTTCCCTGCATGTGAGCGTGCAGCTCTTCTCTCTAGCGACAGTAGGTTACAATGTTTTCAATAATGTAAGTAATTCAAGATATGTTTCTTACTGTAGTTACTGGGCTGTCTCTTAACTGAGAAGACCAGTTCTTCAGACAAAACCATGATAAACAAAAGAGTGAAGTAGAAATGCAATTCAAAGGCTTCTGACATAACTGATAAATGCTTTTTATATTCCTGTATTCTGTCAGGTATGATATTAAACATTCTCTAGTTGACACTGGCTACAGGAATTTCAAAAATGTAATAAACCCATAGTTCTGCAGTGAAATCACCCATGGCGTGAACAGAGTTTTGAAAAATGATGGATTTACCTGCTGTATGGAAAAGCCCAAACAGATCTGCTTTGTGGGTTTTCGAATGCATAAAATACTTCTCCTGTTCTAATGTGTTTTTCTATAAATCTGTCCATTTAAAATTCATTCAGGATGATACAAAGTGCATTAGCTTCTGTATACTTGAGACTACGTATTTAAAATACATGTGCACATTTCTAAGTGAGCTTCAGAATACATTGCTGTTCTTCAGCTGATATAAAGTTAGCCTGTTAAATTGCAAAAATCAATTTTTTACTGTCTTTTTTTTTTTTTTGCAGATGAATATCTCCATGACAAATAGTATAGGAAAACAATATATTACAGAATTCTTTAATTGCTTACCCTATTGTGAACATTTAGTTATCACCAGATTTCTTATGCGACTGCATGGAGTATCTCAAGTGTAGATACCTACATGTATCTTAGGAAAAGCAGTGTTACACACCTTGATAAGTTCATATTTATAAATTTAAAATGTTCGGGTACAAGGAGAATTAATATTTTAAAGACAATTTGTGGGTTGCTTAAGGAATTTTTGTGTGCAAACATTGCCCAATAAGGAGAGTAAAAAAATATGTGCTTTCCAGCTAAATGTACCCAATAAACCGTAAATGACGCAAACCACATCTGGATTCAGATTTTGCAATGCACTCCATAAATGAATTTTGATTAGTCACAGGTTTGCAAATCTACAAAGCAAAGTTGTCTCCAGTGTCTCTGAATGTGGAACCTACTCGTGGTACTCTGCTGGAGACCCTGCAAAATTTGTATTTCACCAGCTTTGTGAACTTTTTTGTGGCTGTATCTGAACTGTACTTTGATTTCTGTCTTGCTCGACATAAAGCAAAAAACAAAATTCAAAGCTAAAAATTCTGTATAGGCAGAAGTAGGGGAAAATGACCATGCCTAACATCCTGTCTATACAGCAGTGTCCAATGCCAGATGTTAAAGAAAGAGGTGTATTTCCCTTGAATACTTTCCTAATATCTGATGACAAGCAGTTCAGTAATTTCCTGGGCCTTCATAAGCAGTAGGCCCCATCAGATTTTTCTCTTCTGAATTTGTGCAATTCTTTCTTGAAACTCTGCATACTTAGCATGCACACTGCCCTGATGCCCTCGCTGTGGAGCACCCTAGCTTAACTGCACACTCAGTGCAGAGGTATTTCCTGTTTTGTTTTCCGCACTCATCTCATTTGATGTCCCCTGATTCCTGCAACAGAGGAAATGGTGCAGGAATTATTTTTTTTCCCATTTTCCCTATTATTTTTTCCCATTGCACTGATTACCTCATTAGGAACTACTAACAACAACCTCAGTAGTCTTTCCCATAGACCTCTGGTCTGTTTAATTGTTCTTTGAACAAAAGCATTTGATCACTCTTGGTGTTTTTCTCTTTGCCTTTTCCGTTTCTTCTGTGTCCTTGAGAGACTACACCGTACTGAAAATCCAATTCCCGAGTCCAAGCCCCCCTCCCACATCTCAACCCACTGTGAGATGGGTTTTCCAGACACTACACAAGACTCAGTATCGGGGGAAGGGAATATATTACAATCACTGTACAAATAAATATTACAATACATCATATACATAATCTTAACTATCTCTCCTATGATAAATCAGTATTTACAATGAATCAATTTTTTCTCCCTCCAATAAAAGTCCAGAAGGGAAAAGGAAAGATCCTTTCCACTCTCAGGGCAGCAGCCTCTCTTCTTCCATGCAGCAGCAGTAGCTGGACTGTTGTAACTGGATTTCCTTCCATTACACACAAGGGGGTCTCCTCTCCCCCCTCTCTTCCATGGGCTGCAATATCAGGGACAAGCTCGCGTCACCACGTCATATCACAAAGCGCAGGGGCATCTTCGTGACGGTCCCTTTCCTCAGGGGATTCACCCCTGAGTCGGAACGTCTCGGGCAGCTTTCAGTTGAAAGCCTTTGCCTCGAGCTCTATCAGAGCTCCTGTGCTCTGTCTCAGCTGCTACCTTGGCAGCAGCAGCGAGGGGGGCCAAGGTCACCCCCTCCGCATTCCGTCAGGCCGTCCTGGTCCAGCTTCAGGACATCTTGAGCTTCTCAGCTCCTCTCTCTGGTGCGTGCTGCACTCCAAGACTTCTCTCAAATAGAAGTCCATCTCCTCCTCCTCTCTAGGAGGTCTCAGAGGGGTTTGGGGAGTTTGGCTCAGTTCTTACCCCAAAACTCTGTCTCTGTAGAGCTTAGTTCTCTCTCTGCTGCTGGCTCTCTCCTTGCAAAAGTTCTCTCTGTGTTGCTGCAGGCCGTCTCTGCTGCTTCTCCTTTTCTCTTCTGGCTCTCTGCCACTGTTCTCCAGTCAGTGCTGTTTCTGCTGCTGCTCTTTCTGCCCACCCACGGTGGAGAAAACTCCCAGCTTCTCAGTCACAGACCTCAGTCCAGTTTAACACTGTTTCCGAGTTTCTATGACCCCAGCTGGGGGCTGGGAGGCCGTGGCCCCCCCGAGAGGCTCCTACCTCTTCTCCTCGTGGCTCTACAACATGACCACTTCTCTCTTCAACAACAACTACAACAACCTTCTTTTCCAGTCTGGTTGTGATATGTTTATATTTTGCAGGAGCGCTGGTTGGCTCAACCCCAAGGGACACCACCCCCTCGGGGGTTACCATTTTTTTAACTACAGGGGGAAAACTTTTTTTCCCCCACCACAAGGTTATACCGTTGCATTTTCTACTCTGATTTTTTTTTCTCTCTCAAATAATTCCAAGCACTCAAATTGCCATTCTGACCCACATACACCAATAGTTGATTTTTTTTTCTGTGAAAACCAAGATCCTATTACCGTATAGAAACAGCCCCACCAGAGCTTCTCATAGTGTAAGTACAGCTGAAATTTTGTCTCTGACATGCACCAGTTTACAGTTGTCTACACTGAATTTCATTGGCCATTTTCTTGCTTAATGTCTTAGTGCTGTGAAGCCTTTCTGTAGTTCTTTTTCATTGGGCTTTATCTTTACCTCCTTAGATAGAGTCTTAGATAGAAACTTAGATAGAATCAGTAGATTCTAATATCCCTTTTCCGAATCTGAAATCCTTGTGACCAACTTGATGACCAACTTCCACTATGAAAAACGATTATTAGTTCCTGACATCTAATTTTATAATTTCTTTTAGTCTAAGCAAGGTTTATGCTTCATATCCTAAGTCTGATTAACTTCATGAAGAACCTCTGCTGAGGGACAATGCTGTTGCCTGATGCCAAAACAAGAGCTGTGCATCCTCCTTGACTCACTGCCAGGAAGCAACAGCAGTACCTGAAAATCCTCTTGTTGGTAACTCAGGTTTGGCCCCAGTTATCAGGACTCCATGAACAGTCCCACAGACATTGCAGTTTTGTATCTCTCTGTTCAGTGAAATGAAGGGAGATGTACTGATGAAAACTATTCTCTTCAGTCTCAGATGGAGTGGAACATGCAGCAAATCCAGCAGGTTTAGCCAGGTACATTCCTCATCCTGCAAGGTTTCTCATTTGGATCTTTTCTTAGTTTATTGTAGACCTCTTAGCCCTCCCTGTTATCTGCCAGCCAAATTCCTGAGGAAACTCTATCATCCACACTCCCCTTCCACCTTTAACCTCTTGCAATTGTAAATGTTTATTAATGTGACACAAAACATAGCTCCTGTTCCAAGTGCTTGGCATGATGATAGGACAGTTGTTCCCTCTCTCTGGGCTGTGTGAGTGCTCAAAGATTTTTTTTTTTTTACCCACAGGGAAATTGCCTGTAGTAAATTTAACATATTTGGACTAGTGTTAACTGGAATACCTGTGTCATTACTCTGTCAGTTCCTTAGGGCAAGGGGCCCCCTGGTGGTCTAGTGGTTAGGATGCAGCACTCTCACTGCCGCAGCCCGGGTTCGATTCCTGGTCAGGGAACTCCCCCGGGCAGATGGAGCTTGTCAGCCCTGTAAGGCCATCCATCTAAGAGAAGGTCACTCTAAACAAACCTACGTCCTGAGGACCTCACTACCTCTGTCCAAGCTCGCTCGGCCCCAGCAGATGAACCTCAGGATTAAAGGGTGGGCTCAGTTCAGCGCACACCGTGTCTCACCTAAAAAATCCACTGCGCAGGCTCGAAGGGTAATGAGCTTTCCCAAATCTTCATTTGCGAAGACTGGCCATACTACTCATTAGGGCAGAAAAAGTAAGGGCACACTTCGTTGTAGAGAATCATGGGTCTTTATTTTCAGCAAAAATGGTTTAAAATCAGGGTTGAAAAGATATATCACATTGTTCTAGGAATATTTACATATCTTGGAATTTTTTTAACTACTTTACTGAAAATCTTTAAGCCATACTAGGGCAAACAATGCTTGGCGTAAAAGTTATGCCCTCAGGTGGCTGTTTGCTTTCTTTCTTCTCTGTGTAACATCAGAAACTGCCATAGCTACAGATAAGTATCTTACACCATCTGATAACTGAAAGTAACCCTTTTACACATTCTTAGCCTGGCTTTTTTGAGGATATTGACAATTAGAATAAAGTTTGAAATAAAATGAGGGCAAAGGTGCACGGGAGCTGGGAATTAGGTCAGTCACTTATCTGATACCAAATTACAGTTTGAAATAAAATCAGAATGATTTGCTAGCAGTCAGAAAGTGAAGCTGGGGGAACCTCAGCTGAAATGGCTTTGACTTATGTTTGGCAATCATGGCCGTACTAACACTACTTGGATCATTTAGTACCTAACCAAAAAATAAAAATTTTCTGAAGTCTCTTTGATAACCGCAGATTGTTATATTTTCTCTCCTTTTTTGGCCTACATATTTATTAACGTGTTGGAAAGTATTTAAAGTCCTACTTTGAGGGACAAGCACATTGACAGTAAAATTACCCCCTATGATTCTACTCACTGCCACAGCAGAAAATAAGAGTAAAAAAAAATTTCCTTTGTAGAGAAGCATCATTCACTTGCAGAAGTAAGAGAAAATTTCATGCTGCTTACCTCCAGAAGAACTTTCTTCCCCTTGTGTGACTGATGGGGAGACCCCCCATTCCTCAGGTCATTGTCCTCTCTTTTAGCATTTCTATTTGCTTCAAGTTGCCTGTCAACAGAGTGAGAGAGAAAAGAAGATACACCTCTGCACTGGTGCTTCAGGTTACCAATTACGAAGGTCTCCCCTTTGCATTTTGGTTGATTATTTAGGAAATCTTCTCCCTCTGAAAGTAAAAGGCATCTTGGGACCAACATATCCTTAAAAAGAGATTCTGGTGTTATTTTTGTCTGACACATGGCTGCAGAAAGATCTGCATTTAGTTATTTTTTAATATGACATGACGGGTCCCAGTAGGTCTCAGCTCAAAACCAGCATTTCCCCTCAACCTCATCCCATTTAGCTGTAATGAAGCAACCATTCAGACTAAGACATGACGACATGACACCTGTGAAAATACAAGGTCATAAATACCATGATGTCATCATAAATCTGCAGTAATTAAATAAAATTTTAAAAATTACAATGTCTTTATTTCACACCATATATCACACACAAGGCAATTCTGAAAGTGCAGATGTTGAGGTAGTAAGAAACTCAGCACCATGCACTGGAGAAAGCCCAAACCTCTGCCCGTAGGACTGAGTTATGTGTCATTGCTATATCATTACACGGTCTCTGAAGTCCAGGTTTCTGTTAAGTTCAGTGGACTTTGGATGTGGTCCCAGATGCACAGCTTAGAACATCATCTTGTATGTGTGCTACATCTTCCCTCTGATTCAAAGGTTTTGTCAACCTGCAAATGCCTGCAAGCAGCTCATAGGCCAAGACAGTCATGATTCCAGAGCCATGCTATTTTCTTTCAGCTTTTGAACGAGTAGCTCCAAACCCCAAATCCAAGCTTTGTTTAGTCTATGGGCTTCTTTCTGCCCTATGGAAATCACCTGGAGACCTGGGAACTTCACTTCAGCTTTCTCCTCCTCTGCCTGTCAGACCAAAGGTCTAATCATTGCAGCAGAAACTAGAGGTGTTCAGGGCCAGGATTTCAAAGGGCAAGAGCTGTGTTTGTGCACACAATATTTGAATGCGCACTTGTTCCATGCTTAATCTCCCTCGAGTGTAGGAGAAAAGGAGTGGATTTGCATTTGTAAGATAGCTGTGTCATGCCCCAGAGCTCATTTGGCTGAGGCTGCCATCTACCACTTTGTAGCCTGTGATTTGCATTTGTCCATTTTGCTGACAGCATGGGGGAATGTGTGGATCCAAGAGGGATAAATTAGATTTTAATCTTTGACAGTCTGCCCTCATGCCTTTTCTAGCCATCTGGGAGCTTCCTATTCTGCATTGCCCCTGTACCACGGCTTCTGCCAAGGCTTGGGTGCTTTCAGCTGTGCCTGACAGTCTGGTAAGGCTTCATTTCTCTGTGGCACACGTAGCCTGGAAGGTGGCTCAATCTTTCGTCCTTTCCACTTCAAAGACCCAAGGCCGAAGGAGCATGTCAGAAGAAAATCTGCCCTGCTCACAAGGATAGAGTGCTTGATTTTCTGCAGGTATTGTTTGAATAAGTGATGTCCTGCTTCAGGACATTTTTCAGCATGAGATTCATGCAGGTGCTTTCATCACAGAAGTGAACTACTCTCTGCTGAATAGATGAGTTCACAAAAGAAATAATTAACATTAGAGGAGAGAAGGGGAAAAACAGTAGGCTCAGATCATTGGCATTGTCTTTCCTTGGAACAATTCAACTGACTTCGTGCCATTTGTGTCTCCATACTGTATAGTTCTAGCGTAAACCTTTCTGCTTTCATTCCCCATAGAGATATTCACACACTGTTTCGTAAGTCCCCTGCTCTTTTCTCAGCAGACAGGTTCTGTGTCAGCCTGGAAGTTTCTCTTTCATTCTGCTGCCAGGGAGCTCTGAAAAGATGAACAAACCCTATGAACCCATTTTCAGTTAGTTGCATTAGCCCACAGGGATAGGTGTTGCAATAAGTGATATCTGATGGTGGCAGATATTTATCTCCATGGCTGCATGAATTTTACAAATGTACCAACTGTAGTACAATCACCTTTTTTCTGGGAGGTGCAAGTGTACTGTACACCGAGGGTAACTGATAGATTGTCAGACTTGTGGTCCTTTAAGGGTTAAAAAGGCCAGAGGCAGTGTGAGAAAGCTCTTTTTTCACAACATTTCTAACAAGCTGAACAAAATCCAGGCCTTGTTTAATGAGCACATATTTTATACAAATAAGCTCAAACGAGCTTACCCATCTCTAATTGAACTAGAAAGGAAGCATTTGTCCTAATTGGACTGCATAACTGAAGAATTAATTGTGTGGCTGCTTAGAATTGCAATCCTACGGCCCAATTCACAGAAAATACCTTCATGGTAGGACATACACAAGTTTGCTCCTGTCTTTTTACCAACACATAGGCCCATGTGTCATTTTGATGCTTTTGTTTTGTTTTTTTAAAGAAAGATTGGTCACGCAGACGTACACGGGCCTTAGTAGAGGATAAGTACAGTATTTCAATATTCTAATTAGGCCACGAAAGAATAGTTCTCATTCACTGTAATTAGGTACTCAGTTAATTCCAACAGGGGAAATGCTGCGCTAACTTATTTACAAATATCAGAAGGGTGACTATTCCATTGACTTGGCTTACAGAAACAAAATTGTGGCATGGGAATTCATATTTCCTTCAAGCAAGGCCTGGCTCTGTGCATGGCATTGCAAGAAGCTGGGAAGCTGTTGAAGAACCCTCTGTGTTCAGTGTGCTCATTGAAACAGAGGAGCAACATTGCTAAACACCTTCTCCCTGTGAATCTTGCAAGTCTCTCCTGCTCTGTTTACCAACCAGAGCAAGTTTCAACGACTGATCATGCTGTACAGCCAACGCTGCTTTGAGAGAGGAATGACATGTACCTAGCCCTGAGCATTGCCAGAAGGGCTGTCAGCACAGTTCCCACTCCAAGATCTCTGGCGATGATACACGAGACAGGGAGTTGCATGGTGGTCAGACACAAGCTGGGGCCTGAAGCAGGTTGGCAGTCACAGAAATCTCACTTTGGCTTATAAACTAAATACTTTCTATAGGACTCCCACCTGAAACTCTGCTTGTCTCTGGCCAAGCTCCTGACTTCATTTTAGTCCTTCTAAAACAGGGTTCTCAAAGTAGTAAGTGATTTAGGTGCCTAGCTGTCTTTGGAACTTTTCTGCAAACAATATGTTGAATTACTTCAAAAGGCCATGAAATTCCCTGTTGAGAAACAGTAGCTGTGAGAACACCACCCTTAATGTTTCATACGCTCTAGCATTAGCAACAATATAGGCCCAGTGTCAATTTTGTCTTGGCAGGGAGTGAGTATAATGTAGGTCAAGACTTGAAGATTTGGCTACATATAAATGTGAACAGTGGAGAAAAAAATCATGAAGAATTGAATGATAAGTTTTTCAAGCTCTTCCCAATTGTTCTGTCTGCAAGGAGAGCTCTGCTGTTCTGGAGCATGGAAAGTAAAGATGTGTTCTATTTACTGTTCAATTTTCGATTCTATTTGATCTTTCAACAAATAGGAAGTTTATTTGTTAGACTTATTTCTTCCTCCTGTGTCAGGTTTTCATTTAAAAGTTCCATAAGTGCCTATCTGTCTTTTGCTTATTTAGGACTTTTTATTGCTTGAGTCATGCCCGTTTTCACTTATTTTCCAAGATGTACACGAAGTGGACAAAAAAAACAGAGGATCTTCCTAAATTAGACACAGTAAATAGAATTGGAGACCTGAATAAGATACAAGACAAAAATAAAGACTTTCAAAAAAAACCAATCTGTATCATACAGTCACTGCTGTAAATCTTGGTGGACCAAATTTAGCCAGGAAATGCACAGAATCTGGCAGAATTTTTGCTCCAGAGCAAATGCTCACATTCCATTTGAAGTTGTACCAGATATGTTAACAGTATGTGTGCGCTTTTCCACATGTCCTAAGTTAAAGCAAAGGAACGTGAACTACAGGGACCAGGAAAAGTGTTATAAATGTACCTCTTATGGACAAAGTTCTGCTATCAGCACCACAGGGTGCCACTTCTAAACCACTGGCACCCAAACTTTCTGCACTTCTGGGTCCTGCTGAGAAAAAGTTTGGGTCCACAGCAGCTATCTGTCTCATGATCAGGTTTCCCTAGGTGGGACCTGATTTCTAACACATGCCATCAAAAACACCTGCCAAGATGCCAGAGCTAGCAACCTGTACACTCCTCATTTAAAGGCAGTCTCTATAGGGAATCTCTAAATAATGTATAAAACAACAGTCATTCTTCGGGTTCCTGAGGTTCAACCAACTCAGCTAAGGTTAACATGAGTCACTGTTAACGTACAATTCTGTTGGCATTTTAAAGAGGGAAAGAAAACAGGCTTTGACCCTCCTTGCTTCTATATGGGTCAGTTGTAATGATTCATGCCCAGGATTTTAAATAGGCATATGAAGAGAATGATTGCAGCTCCTTGTGCAGGTAAAGCAGTACAAAACATCGCATCTACTTTCTAGGACTTTTTATTTAAATGAAATTCTGAAGCAATTGAGTAAAAGTTTACTCCTAGGATGTGTGAACGGTACTGTCAAGGGCCTGTGGAGGATTATAGCATTTACTTTTTAATCTGTACAACTGGCAGTGGTATGTGGCCACAATAATGGAAAAAGAAGACCTCATGCAAAGTAACAGCTGAAAGATGAGATTTTCTAGCCCGTATGAAAGAGCTCAATGATTGCAGTCCAGTCAGTGACTTAAATGAAGAGTTCAATTCTCTGGTGTTCTGTGGGAAACAGGTTGCACTGCCAAAAGCCTTGACACATAATTTTATGCAGTTGGCTAGTCTGCTGCAGTGAGAAGAGCCTGGAGCAGTCCGGAGACCAGATTGACTCACAGTGATAGGGAAAACAATCGCTCTTTTCAGAAAATTGTGGTCTTTGCTTGACGGCCTATTCATATTATCTGAGTCCTGTTAGTACAGGAAATAATACTTTACCTAGTTTAAGGACATATATGTTAAGAACTTCTGGTTTTATCCATGGTAGATTCATTCCAATACTAGGTACTAAGTAAGGGGGTACTTCTTAGCCATACTCTTCAGGAATATAGCATCCTCAGGCAACCACCAATGTTTTTAATTTAGTCTCTTGGAATTACTGTGTAGCATTACTCACTGCTTTCCCAATGCACTCTGTATATCTTGGCCTGGAGTCCATCTATCTCACCACAGGAATGAAGAGTTAAAATCTGCCACCACTCACAGTGGTGTAAATGCTGAGAAAGTACTTGAGGCCAGTGTACTCATACTGGATTTATGTAGATGTAAGTGACAGCAGAATTATTAAGGGTCTCTTTAATACCAGCAAAAATCTATGTTGTTTTATGATTCAGTCTCTAGTTCTCAATCATTTGCACTGGACAAGTTAAAACAATATTTGACACATTCTTAAACAGCAGGGTATAATTTATTACAAGCCAATTACAAAAGCATCACAAGATAAAGGAATCAATTGGTTAGACTGGGCAGACATAAAGAGCCACTGATAAGATGCACAAAGTCAAAAAGAAATAGGAAAAAACCTCACAGGGTCAAAGACAGGAAGATCTTGCCTCTTCATAAAACTCATGTTTCTCTTTCAGTTGACAAATGTTCATATATTTGGGAATGCTGTAGGAGCACCTGCCTCTCTCCAGATCTTGGGACAGAGGCAGTGTGTGCCAACTGTCTAAGGCTGCCTGAAGGAAGAGCAGGCCCAGACTGTTTTTGGAGTGGTATATTGACATTGATTTATGTCTGGTATGATAGACATAACAGAGAAGACAGACTTCTTGTCAAAGGAAGTTCCTATGGAACAGCATGTTCTGTGTAACTCTCTCCTGCAAGAGAGCATGGGGATACAGTGTGTGCAATCAAAACGGAGCTGCAGGCAACTCATGTAATCAGTGAAGGCATGTTGAGCACAGGCCAATCTCAGGAAAGCTGTAGGTGATGCTTTCTCTGCATATAAATGAGGTCTGCCAGTCATAACTTGTGTCTTGAACTAATTTCCTGTTCAGAACTGTATGCTAATATATTGTTCAGAAATCATAAATTGTTCCTGGAATAGCACTTTCCTTCTCATGAAGAACTGCTTAAAATTATGGTTCTGGGGTCACAAATCCCCCAAAATTTCTTCACATGGTTTGTGAGCCATGTCTCTGTCACAATGAGAACGTGAATTCACCATGCAAGACTTTCTCGAGCCAATGTAAATCGTCCAAACTGTGCTGAAAGCAATATGACTGTTCACACCAATGGAGCAATTGCCTGTGTCTCTCCAGAAAAACTGAGCTTCTAAGTTTGCTGCTGCAGCTGGCACATAAGTTTGGAAATGAGGAATCATCTTATTGTGTGCATCACCTCGTCCAGGCACACCTTAAAAAGGTGACAGAAGAAAAGATTCTGAGATGCCTCAGAAAGCCTCTACTCTAACACACAGTGTAAATTATTTTTCCCATCCTTTGCATCTCCTCATTTTTCTCGTAGTCATGTGAATCTGTAGGGTTTTCCAAACGTCAAAATATTCTTCAGCTCTAAGTAAAAGAGGCAAAGTAACACAGCCCAGCTAAGGGTGACGGGGAATGTCCACTCAGGGTCCAACACAGGCTGTAGGTATTGCAGGAGTGAACACTTTATTAAAATGGCTCCCCTTTATATAGGGGAGCTCAGAGAACTTTCTGGAGTATTACAAACAGGGGGAGGAGTTCGTTAAAGGGAAGGTTGCAATTGGATACAGAACACAAGGGCAGGGACTACAAATGAACATGGATAAAGTAGGAGGGGTGACGCTCTTGTCTAGGAACAAACCATTACGAAACTGGGGATAGGCATTTACCACTCAACTTGCAAATACCAACTTAACATAAACTCATCATTCTACTCTGATAACTTTTCTCCTATTAAGTTACGTTCATTGTCTTAAACAAAGTCCTCTTCTTCTGCTGATTCTTTTAGGGCTACAGTCCATCTGTACATCTGATTCTTTTAGGGCTACAGTCCATCTGTACATCTGATTCTTTTAGGGCTACAGTCCATCTTCGGTAGGCTTCTTTTTCTCTTTCCTCTGCATCCACAGCAAAGTCTCGAATTGTTCAGCTTAATGGCATGAGACCATTGCTCAGCTGGCTGTGATAGAGTTCTCAAGAAAGATCTTGCAACAACACGTCAACAGGACAGCTTCTTTTCTGTAGAGGCTAATTTGAAAGTCTTTGTTTTGCTGATGTCCTAGCCACAGAAAGCCTTCATAACAAAGCTTGTCCTTGGTTAGTATTTCATACCATACTATTGGAAAGAGGTACAACGCAAAGCGGAAAAGATCAAAATTCAAAGGAAATGGGGTACAGTCAGATTACTCAAGAAAAGAAAGAAAGCATCAGCAGAACTAATGTCTATCTTCTTATTAAGAAAAAGTTCAAGATGACTTTCAACTTTTGAGTAATATCTTTCATTAACCAAACTGTGAAACACCGCTAGGTTCTTCAAAATATCTTTTTGGGAGTAACAAAAAATTAAAAGTATTCTTTTAAGCTGGTTTCCTATGAGTCTGATATTCAGACATCACATTCTTTTAGTGAATCTGCATATATACACGTTAAGACAGCATGTGAATGAGCAAAGGAGGTAGACTTTATTAGGGCTCCAAGGTGAGGAACCCTTTCAGAACTGCTTCTTGGTAGCTTACCTTCAGTAAAAAAAATGACACAAAGTCAGAAGAACAATGTGTGCTAACTATTTTCTGTGCTAACTATTTTATTTCTTTTCTAAAATCCAAACTAGAAGAAAGGGCTAATTTTATTTTGGTTAAGCTGCATGACGCAACCAAAAGCACCCAGAGATTAAACACATCCTTCACTCTGCCAGGGCTACCTTCTAACTTGTGTTTCTATCATGTGGTAAAAAACCCCAACATCTGAGTTCCCTCCTTAGGGGCCTACTTCTCATTTCCCATACTCCAGCTGTGTCACTTGAAATGGGTAGGTGGGATAACAGTAAAAGATGCTTCAGCAGAGTCTGCTATATGAGACAAAATTAATACTTTGTTTATGGCCTAAATCTGAATTCTTTGGCATCTCCACCCCTAACATCATTTATTTGTTCCTAGTTGATATAAGATAAACTACTTTGGAAGTTCTAACAGCAAACACACCAACTTCTAGACCAGTTCTGCTTCTCTAGAAAAACTATAAAAATGATGCAACAACAAGGTCATGGGGTCAAGACAGAAAAGCAACATATGGATATGAGAAACTAAAGATGATAAGGCAAAGTTTAGGAGATGTGACAGTGCCTATCACTTCCATGTGGGTACAAAAATGATAAGATTTGTTTTTCCTGTCCCACAAGCTTGCCAAAGGGAAGAGAATTCTTCAGTATGCCCCATAATTTGTCTATGTGGTATTGTCCCAAAATCCTTTGCAGAAAGTGCTACAAGTCATAGAATATCTTGCAATTAATAAAAATCCATGAAAGGCAAATGTTCTCCAATACAGACACTTCTCCTTAATAATAATTACATCATCAGAAATAATTACAGATTGATGAAACATTGCTTGATTAGTCAAAAAAGAATCTTTTTTAAGAGATCTGTTAAGATACCAGTATTGCCTGGTATCATTCAAAGAACCATTCTTCCAAATGTTTGTACCCTTACCTTGCTCTGAAACCTAGTGCTGTGTATGTAGGACTGCTTACACAAATTCTCTAATTTATATTCAAAGCAACAAGAGAATTCCATAATGAGTTGCAGGAGGAAAGAAACATCTTTAGATGGTACTTAGACAGTAATTTAGATAGTAATTAGGTTAATTAAGACCTTAACTAAGAGGAATGAATTTCACACTTTCCCATCTGAAGTTTAGAAGACAGTTTTGTGTATCCATTGGTACATCAAGAATCAAGCATGATAACAAAAGCATAATTGAGATATTGATTTTATTTATTCTCATTTTAGCAAGATATTGCAATGGTTTCTTTTCTTGCCTACTCTGTCTTCTTTACTCCCCACTACATCACCCTGAAGTCATGTTTCCCTTCTCCCATTCCTCCTCATGTTCCTCTCATGTTCTTTTCTTTATCAATATCCTTTCCAACTTCTTTTCTTTCGGGAAAAAAAAAATATTTCTCTTCCATGGTGTCCTTCTGGCCATTCTTTTTGGTCTTTGTTCATTCTGTTATCTACCAAAATTTACAAACTTACTATTTGTAAAAGACTGCCATCTAAGTAGGCAGATGAGTATGCCTTTGGCTCCTTCCTCTCTCTCCTGGGCATGGGAGGAGAGCTGGAGTGGGTGAGATGGCAGCTACGCAGTCATGCCATGCGAATGGTGTGGCTTCCTTCGCCATCTTGAGAAGTAAATGCCAAACAGAGAAGGACCTCGAGCAGATAGGTCTCATTCTGCAACCGTGATCTTTGAAAGAGTCCTTCACTAACAAAGTTTCTGGGGAAATTACTCAGGCATGACTCCTACCTTTGGGTGGCTGTTTGCCCTTTTACCTTTTGTGAAGCTCATGGCAAGAATTAGCGACATCAGCACCAGAAATGCCAGCTCATCTCCCCACTTTTCTCCTGAGGCCTTCCTGTGATCTTGCCAGAACCTGACTCATCAGTGATCCATAGAATCTCATGGTGGGACTGCCACATATCAGACTGGATGTCCTGTTCCTTGTATAAGGAGATTTTTTTCTCTTTCTGTTCCAAGGCAGTCACTGTTTACCCTTAAAAACGTGACCACATAAGTGTGGTCACTGTATTTTACCAAAGAAATGCAATAAAATTAATGGACCTACTGGTCCGCTGAAGACTTCTTGATGAGAATGGGGATCACACTTCTTTCAGCCTAACTCCCCATGAAGGTGCTTGCTATGGCGATGTACTCATAGGAATACCACCTAGTCCATTCTTCGGTCTCAGATAGTGGTCAATTACCATTGCTCAAGAAAGTAAGGATGAGGTAAGTACCTAGTTCAGGGTTGTTGCAATTCAGTTCTGAATATGGTGTTTGTGCTTAAGCAAAGACATAAAATTATGACCCAGTGAGGACAACATACTCTTTAGCTACCATTTATTTTGTGGTGCCTGCTGGCAGTGTCCTCATACTTCCACAGAATGAAGCTGATTCACTGGGACTTCAGCTGCAAAAGGTAAGATTATTCTGAGCAACTGCCACATCAGGTTATCCATGTTGCCTCTGTGGAGACACAACCCCTCAGTGAAAATAGAACAGTAGTGCCCGTATTTCAACAAATTCCAATTTAGGTGTTGATAGTGTAATTGTTCTTGAAAGATGGAAAGTATATCCTTAAATACAGCAATGTCAAACAAAGCACAAATCCTTTGATGCTTAGTGAATACATAGGACCAAACATACTTTTCAGACAGATATTTTCAAATTTACTGTCGTCAATAAGCCTACACAAGCATGACTGAAAAGAAAACTGTCTCTCAAATGCTGGTCTCTAATGAAACTATAGTTAATATGCACCTATGTTGAAAATGTATATGCTGGTTGATCCTTTTCTCTACCATATCTGGTTGTAGAAATATTTTAGCTATGGATTCTTTTACAGGTCAAGCATCCATGTGATTCTTTTTGAAAGCCCTGGGTAGTACTGGTAAACCAAAAGTTCGAGCTGAAGCTTTACAGGAAAACACCAACACTAGTATCCTTCATCTTTGCTCAGAAATCCTGTTTACATCAATACTGTCTGACCAACCTGATCTTTTATGACCTGGTGACCTGCCTGGTGGATGAGGGGAAGGCTGTGGATGTGGTCTATCTGGACTTCAGCAAAGCCTTTGACACTGTCTCCCACAGCACACTCCTGGAAAAGCTGCAGCCCTAGGCTTGGACAGGGGCACTCTGTGCTGGGTTAGGAACTGGCTGGAGGGCCGGGCCCAGAGAGTGGTGGTGAACGGGGCTGCATCCAGTTGGCGGCCGGTAACTAGTTGTGTCCCCCAGGGATCGGTGTTGGGCCCAGTCCTGTTTAATATCTTTATCGATGACTTAGATGAGGGGATTTAGTCTACCACCAGCAAATTTGCAGGTGACACCAAGTTGGGGAGTGTGTTGATCTGCTGGAAGGCAGGAGGGCTCTGCACAGGAACCTGGACAGATTAGAGAGTTGAGCTGATTCCAACGGGATGAGGTTCAACAAGGCCAAGTGCCGGGTCCTGCACTTTGGCCACAACACCCCCCTGCAGCGCTACAGGCTGGGGACAGAGTGGCTGGAGAGCAGCCAGGCAGAAAGGGACCTGGGAGTTTGGATTGACAGGAAGCTGAACATGAGCCAGCAGTGTGCCCAGGTGGCCAAGAACGCCAATGGCATCCTGGCCTGGATCAGGAACAGTGTGGCCAGCAGGACCAGGGAAGTGATTCTTCCTCTGTACTCAGTGCTGGTGAGGCCACACCTGGAGTGCTGTGTCCAGTTCTGGGCCCCTCAGTTCAGGAAGGACATTGAGGTGCTGGAGCAGGTCCAGAGAAGAGCAACAAGGCTGCTGAAGGGACTGGAGCACAAGTCCTATGAGGAGAGGCTGAGGGAGCTGGGGCTGTTCAGCCTGGAGAAGAGGAGGCTCAGGGGAGACCTCGTCACTCTCTACAACTCCTGAAAGGAGGTTGTAGCCAGGTGGGGGTTGGTCTCTTCTCCCAGGCAGCTATCAGTAAAACAAGAGGGCATGGTCTTAAGCTCTGCTAGGGGAGGTTTAGGTTAGATATTAGAAAGAATTTCTTTACAGAGAGGGTAATCAGGCATTGGAATGGGCTGCCCAGGGAAGTGGTGGATTGTCCGTCCCTGGAGGTTTTTAAGATGGGACTGGATGTGGCACTGAGTGCCATGGTCTAGTAACCACGGCAGTGTTGGATCAAGGGTTAGACTTGGTGATCTCAGAGGTCCTTTCCAACCCAGCTGATTCTATGATTCTATCTACATCTACAAAATTATTCAAGATGATAGATTGAGGAATACCCCAGATGATGACAGATAATAGAAAGTTGAAAGGAGCACACTGCAGCTTATTTCTTTTTTCTGGCTGATCTCTGAAATGCTTTGGAGCACATCTGAAATAATTAAGATGAATAGTGCATATCTTGTTTCCTAAAAAGATTTTAACATTTGTAGGGATTGTTATTTTGTGTTGAGTGACTACTACCTGTGTCACAGGTCTGATTAACTCCTGTCAGTGTAAGGTTACTTATATATGCTGAATCAGTATTTCTGTTGGTGGCAGTAGTCTGCTTCACTTTTTCCACAACAAAAATTGCTTAAAAAGACAATAGACTGAATGAATTTCTGGTAGTTCATTTATTGGTGTTTCATTGTATATTCTGTCAGAGACAAAAAGGGATGAATGGGAGGAATTGCTAACGCTACATACTTTCAGGCAATGAATAAATGAGTCAATTAATTAGTTGTGCCTGGTGTAATTTCTCTAAAAGATTTAGTTGCTGAAGTTTATAGCAATGACAGAATTGAAGGAACAAAACCAAGCGGAATGATTATGCTGTAACTCACAGAAAGCACAGAGCTCAGCCACCATGTACGTTTGGAGCTCTTTTCCACTTTGAAACATGTTTGTAAAAAAATATGCATTTTGAACAATGTTAGTACTCATTTCATGCTAATTTTTTTTTTCTGACATTGAGGCTTTCTGGGCTGACTATTACCCGCCAGTATGAGCAGTCAGTAATACTGCATTCTCTTATCCTGAATTGCAATGGGACTGGATGGTTGATATGGACTTTCTCCAGTGGGAATGTCTCTGTGTCATTAGCTGATGTATGCACCATCAGCTGTGATGTATGCAGAATGTTGAGGCACATATAGACAATCTTAGAGACCTGTTATCATTTAGGTGCATCTTAACAACATAAGGACAGTGGGAGAGGATGCTGCTTGGCTGGTTTTGCCCTCATTCTGTCTGACATCCAAAGCAAAACTGAGGGTCAACACTGTTGCAGTCCCAGACAGAAATGTGTATTGAAAATTTATATTGAAAAGCATATTGAAACATCCATGACAGAATCATAAAGAATAAGAAACTTATAACACTAATTCACTATATTCACAGTGTTTTAACCATGAATTGTGATAAAAATGTTAAGGTATTTTCTTCTTTATGCACAGTTTTCCTCATCTAGGCACAATGTCTCGTCATAGCTATACCTAAGAAAGAAGATAATGGAATTTTGTCAATGCCTTAAACTCACAGACTTATAGGTCAAAGCCAAAGGGACCAAATACAGCCTAGCCTAGTCTGACCTATGAAACAGTTGCCAGAAGGCGGTAGCCAGGACCTATACGCTACAGTTTCCTTCTCTGCCTATCAGAACAGCCAATACAGTGACTTTAGCCTGCTGTAAGCACATCACCGAGAAAATTATGTGGAAGAGCTGTCACAGTAGAAACTGTACTAAAGATCATATATATGTATATATATTTAATAGGGAAAGAATCCCCTCCCAACTCACAAGGGAATGGGAATACAGAGATTGCCCTACTGACAATAAAAACACCTTGTTGCATAGCTGTTTAAATCCCAGTGACATTGTCAGAGAAGGAGCTCTGCCTTCCAGAATTATGGCACCTCTGTACTTTGGGGAACAAGGTACAGAGGTGCCACTCCAATTTCTGATTCCTCAGACTTACAAGAATAAAATCAGACCAGTACATTCAGTTGGTACCTCACAGGAGAATGCATTTCTTCAACAAACTTTTGGTGGTTGAAGATCGTGACTTTACAACAAAGGCATATACCAATTCAGAAATCAATTTATCAGTGTTTCTACAGCTCAGTTTCTTTCACAAACTACAGATCTTCCACATTTATCCCTCATTTGCTTAACTTTGACCATCCTTGACTGCAGTGGTATACTCCTGTTCTTCCCTCCTGGTTTGTTTCCAAGCTAGCAAAAAAGTCTCATTCTTTGTTTTTGACCATGACTGTTTCTACTTGAGTTGGTGCTGCCCCCAATGTTTCTGCTGTTCAAAACTGCAGCTTTAATTTAGAAGTACTGATAAGACATAGGCTTTATGCCTTGATAGATCCCACACTGGTTAGGTTGTAATGTTTAGGATTTGGGTAAGTCTCTGGCCAGCCCCTTAGATTGCGATTAATTTGAGTGCTCAGAAGGATTGTGAAAGCTCTGTGGCTGTTTCAGACCCAGCAGATTCTGCAGTAAGAAGGACCTCGGGGATTTATCAACGAATCTAGAGCAGTTCAGAGTTCCTTGGTTAATAAAATCTAAAATAAAATGTTGGTTATCATCATTATAATTACACAGTTACACAAGTTAATTCAATCTGATTAGAAACAGCCCTGTGAAGAAACCACATGTTTTACCTCTTTTTAAATGGTTACAGTGAAACAACTTCTCACAGCTCCTATCTAGGGAGGAAAAAGAAATAGCTAAAACCAAAGAAAAACACTGATTCAGACTTTCAGCTTGTTCCCCTGTGTGATGTGGGGAAGCAGTGAAGAGAGAGAAAAGGGTCTTGCTTCTCCCCTTTTCCTCATTTATTAGACTCTAATATTTCTAGCTACAAGGAGGACTAAATAAAAAACATATTATCTGTGGTTTTTAACATCAGATCAGCTGAAAACTGTCCTCCTTTACTAGGAAGTGCCTATATTTGCCAACAATTCTTTGTGTCTGACTCATTTCCTTACTACCTCTCACCCCTCCTCTGTTTTCTCTTAAGGGATTGACTTTCCTCCACCTCAAACAAAAATAATTTCTTTGGCATATGAAGGTCAAGGAGTGATCTTCTAATGTCTGCCTGCTTGCATGCCTATCTCTCTCTCTCCCCCTGTCTCCTTCTATCTGTCTACTTCTCTAAGGCATCTATCCTTGTAGGCTCTTGTACCACATGAAACAGTTTTTGCTTCAAATTAAGGCACTTCTTTTTTTTTCAAAGAAGGTGAACCTAGATGTGCCACTTAAGATTTCCATATTTAGTGATGTGACCAAGAAGTCTACCTGTGCTCTGCAAACCTGACTCAGTAGTCGAACAGTAACTTAAAGCAATGTATGTAACAGCAGAAAAGATTTATTTTAAGACCTCTCTCAGCTCAAAGTTGAGTATCAAAGCACTCTTCCTCCTTCGTGAAAAGCTTGAAGGGGCAAGAGCTGCTTCAATGGACTATTCTTTCTCAGATCCAATAATATATCATGAATAAGAGAAAGGTAGCATGTCCATTGTTCTCTATTTTGATGACGCCCAAAGCTTGAAGGATGCTCTTTGTGCATTAAGTGGGTACCGAAAGAATTTAACATTGTCCTTATTCTGCCTTTTTCTTTTTGAACAGGAGACAGCTTTATAGTATATGATATACAGAAGGTAAAGCACAGAAGAAAAACAGCTGCAACCTACGTAGGGTAGGCAAGCATGCTTTCAGCCCTGCATTTTTATGATTTAACCAACAAGGGAGTAAAGGGTGGAACACAAAAACTGCAGCCTTACTGCTAGCTAAAAAAACAGATGCCAAGGCAATTAGTCAACCCAGAACAAGGAAAAGCCAAGCTTTTTAAGGAAGCAAGAAACCTTTAACATCTTCAAATCCCATTACTCAGTAGTGGCTTTTTGTTTCCACTCTGAGAGTATATTTTCACTCTCCATTTTAGATTTTCACTCACTAAATAATCTACGTCTAAATTACTAAATAATCTGCAACTTTTAGACTGCTTTTTCTTCTGGCACTGTGTGTCATCTCAGAGATAAATATTGTAGATAAATTGGTTCATCAGAGTAGGATGGAAAGCAAAAAAGTTTTAGAGTAGAAGAGTGACCAGGGAAGAACTCTGGAATTTCTGTATCCTATAGATGATCAGTAGGCTAAGATGACATTTTATCTTTTATAACCAGGGCTCAAATAGAAGAAGAAGCTCAAATGTGAGTAGAGATTTTGTTATTCATCCTTAGATATAGTAATAGAGCCTGGTCTTCAGGGAACACAAAAACTTCTTTAATTGCTTTTCAGAATTGAAATCCTGGTGTGCAGAGTGGCAGCCTAAAGAGATGCCTTTTTCTAGACTCTTGCTTTGCAAATGCTACTGTCCAGGACAGTGAGGGAACCGGTTAAAATGCTATGAAAAGTTTACAGAATTTGTAGAAAGAGATACTGAAATTATAGACTGTAAGTCTTCTCACAACAATGTCAACTCTAAGAGTAATGCTTATTCAGTTGGGAATGGTAAACATGACTACTATCAAAACATACTTCCTGCCAGTACTAAGCTGTGCAGGGTTTTACTTATTACTCCTAGAGGGTTATTCACACCATCAAATTTGGACATCTCACTTAGGTATGATTCAGAGGATCAACACTACATTCCTTAAAGAGTCAGCAGAGAGAGATGAGGGCACTTCCCAGGCACACAGTAATTTGTGTAATTAGGTCAGATGCCTAATGCTACATAAAGTGTATGGTTCGTCTGCTTCCTGCAAGGGCCTTGCTGGCCTTGCTAATCCTATGATAGCTTCCCCGGATGAGATTTCCTTGGGGTGACAAATGTGTCCATTTCTCCTTTCCCTGTCATCACAGCCTCAGCTATCAAAACCCATCCTTTCATTTTTGCTTCTTACTGCTGTGACCATTCTGTACTTTGCTCCCTTCCCACAACAATCATGAGGATGAGAATTGTGCAGAGGGTGGCTGTGGTGGGGATGGTAAAGGCAGGGACAGGTATGAGCATTAAGGATGCAGACAACCATACACAGGTGTAATGAATGTTGTGGATGCAAAGTGCAGCTGCTCCTGATGCATCCTTCAGTCACCCTGATCAGTAGCCTTGGCTTTCCCTGTTCTCTGCTTTGCTGTACCTGTCAGCTCCTGAGACGCTTTTTAAGTGTTGGTGAACTGCAGGAAAAGGTACAGGAGGAATATTTGTAGTTATGGTCTGCTGTGTTCAATACATGAGCTGAATCAAATGTCTCTATGTGGCATGAAAGCATGCTGCAAGCACAACGCCTCCCTGCATTTCGAACATCTTGGTAACTGGTAGCATGAACTACTCAGGAAACATTTGCTCCTCCAGAGAAAGTTTAGAGAAAAGCGGCAAACAGTAATTTCAATGTCAAAAAAGCAACATCTCCACAGACCAACTGTGACTATTATTCTTTATACAGACTGAAAAAATAAGGTGAAGAAACAGACCACGAAATACCATAACTAAAATTGCAGATGTCTGTCTAGCCCAGAATGCTATTGGTCCAATGCTCAGAGCTAAAGCTGAGAGTACCTGAAAGTGCACAAATGCTTAGTTGTAAAAACAATAATCAAAAGCATAGCGTCTGGCTACAGGAGTAACTCCAGCTCTAAGAGGGCTGGGGAAAATTAACCCTACATTTTGTAGACTACTATACCTTTAAATTGTTAATATAAGTTCAGCAAAAGATATTGCCATAGGCATGACCAATTTTAAATGCTGTATTTGCATTAACTATGTTTTAAAATAACAGTCTGGGTAAATTAGTCCCATTTGGACCACATCTGCTCTTTCTCAGTTCCTGGGACTCTGATGTATCAGAAATGAATGTGAATGGAAGATTTTGAAGTTGCCTTAGTCTCCAGAAAAACCTTTTTACCCCTTTACCACTTTAAATAAGATATGTGATAATAATGTTTTCAAGTGTAATTTTAGATCATGAAGTTTTCTTGTGATATTGCACCATGTAGTCTGGGCTTTATCAATCTGGCTTTGGTTACCAATAGCGTTAAATGGGAAAAACAAAACTCCACATGACTCAATGATGCTTGAAAATAGTTAAATCACAGTCCACAATAAAATTTTAGAATTCAATACAATACATTTTCTTAAGTTGAGCTCACTTTCATTAGAGCAGCGGTAAAGAAGCAGCACTAGAAGGAGTTCATGGGCACAGTGGGCCAAATGGCCCCACTCAGGGCAGGACAGAGGTTGCCATGAGTGGCAGCACTGCCCTTGGAGCCCTGGAAGGTGATGGGGTCCCACAGCTCTTGAGTACTGACACACTGCCAGTACATCACATTGGGACAATGGAACCATGGTGGTTGGGGGTGGGAACTGCATGATCCTGGAAAGACACAGCAGTTGCAGGGAAATAGTTTGCAGAGGCCCATAGAAGGCAGGTGAAGTGCCTGCTTCTGTCACACAGTTGTCTCATCCTCAGTTTCTTAGTGTTTAAATATGATTAAACCTCTCCATTGCCTGCAGAGCTCAGTTTCACTGCTTTCATCTCCATGCTGTCTTGCAGAGCAGAGCAGCACCTCTGCCCTTCCACCTTGTCACGAACAATCACAACTTGACTTCTCTGGAAACCAGTGTTTTAGTAAGGGTTGGGTGCAGTAGCCAAAGGCCTGGTGACTCAGCTTATGAATATCACTGAAGAAATGGATGCATGAGTTCCTTTCTTCTTGGTTTTCTCCTTCATGACTCAGCAAATCCAGCAGCAAGTACTGGCAGTTGTGGTAACAGCTCTGGGACCTGTCTTCTTGGCTTGAACTGGGGAAAATTCAGTGGAAGTTCAGACAAGCACAGACCAGATGTCATGATCTGAATGCTATGAAATCTTGCAATCTAATTTAAAACAAAGACTTCAGAGTAAATTAAGTATAAGAAGAAAGGATCTTTCCTCATCTTCAAGATCAGTCTTGAAGTCTTTTGCACTCTCTCACTGTGCACAGTTGCTTGTTGTATCATCATCTTGGCAAATGTTAAACATGAAACCAGGATCATTTGGAGCAGAAGACAGTTGTGCTTTTACACAGAGTTCATTCTTGCAGAGGACTTGGACACACACCACATTGTGTATGAGTGTGCAGAGAACATAGTGTTAGAAAAAGAAAAAAAAATCACCAAGAAGTGCTGTGAGAGTACTTTTGCTCATAGAGCTGGTAATTCTAGATGATAGTAATTTTGGCTCTCCCTTCAAAGTCTCTAGCAATAGAAAATCAAAATAGAAATCAAAACAGGAAGGACAAAGGAAGATGAAAGAGAGAAATATTAATGATAAATTGAAAAACTGTACACATGAAACTATTCAATTCAGAACTGAAGACAAAATGATTGCCAAGTAATATTTTAGTCAATCAGTATGTCTCCCTGCCTTTTACACAAAGGCCAGAGATTAAAGTAACTAAGTCCTACCTAGATGCAGTATATTTTCAATTTCAGAGGAGAAAGAGACTCCAAGACATCTATTTCCTGAAGATTTAAATGCTTTGCATGAATCTTAATTTCCACCAAGAAAACAAAGACATAAAATGGAATCTGAATGTTATTTACAGAGGGAAACTTTGGATAACGTGCATGAAGGTTTCAAAGCCTCAAATATGTAGACTGGGATCTTTTAGAGATTAAATCAGACTTGCTAACTGTAGAAAACCAGTGGAAAGAACTCAAAAGAGCAAAATGGCAAACAACTGTTGGAAGGGAGCAGCAGGCAGAGAACAAGTGCCTATTAGAATCACAGTCATAGGATGGTTTGAGTTGGAAGGGACCTTAAAGATCATCTAGTTCTAATCCCCCTGCCATGGGCAGGGATGCCACTCACTAGATCAGGTTGCTCAGGGCCCCATCCAGGCTGGCCTTAAACACTTCCAGAAATGGGGCATCCACAACTTCTTTGGGCTTCACTACTCTCTGAGTAAAGAATTTCTTCCTAATATCTAATCTAAACCTGCACTAATTCTGTTTAAAACCATTGCCCTTTGTCCTGTCTCTATCTGCACATACAAAAAGTCCTTCTCCATCCTTTCTATAAGCCCCTTTAAGGTACTGGAAGGCTGCTAAAAGATCTCTCCAGAGAGATCTTCTGTTCTCCAGTCTGAACAAGATATCTCAGCCTATCTTCATAGGATCTTCTTTTCATTCTGTGATCATTCATCATAGTCCATAATAGTTTGTGAAATTAAATTATTATTGATGCTTTGACTGAAAAAATAATCCCTGGAGCAAGGGAACAATCAGGACCTCTAAATAAAAAGCCTTGTTCTCGCATATTTTTTTTTTTCCTGTGTTTCATTTCTTTGCTATTAGAGTTAAAGCAGCAGCATGGTCATCTGAAAAATGCTGGAAACCTTTGCTCTTCAGCAAGTGCAATGGCAGCTGCAGCAAAAAGATTGGACTTCCTGTTGGTTCCTTTCACCCACTGCAGAGGGGAAGAAGCTGCATGCTTCAGGATCTGTTGGTCTGAGTTCTGGGATACCCCATGGACACCCTGGCTCACAGGATGAGGCTCTTGGCATCTGCTTTGACATGGGAGCCTACTGCAACCTCAGAAACACTGCATTACCCTCCAGGATACCAAATAGGGACCTTTGTAGGCCTCTACCCCTTTTGTGAGCCTTGCAAGGATGCCTCGGAGGCTGAATGGAGTCTCGCGTGGAACCAGGTGCCTCTATATCTCACCCATGCTGTCCTTAGTATCTGGTGGTAGATATCACACTCAGACCCAGATGGAGAAAGAAAATAAGTGGGGCTCCCTTTTGGAGACTAGATCTGTTTCACCCATGTTTTTTTTGAGAAAAACTGGAAATATTTTTGATAGCATATATAGCAAACATTTTGAGAAAGAGTAGAAAAATACTGAGGGAGATATGCTGTTCTTAACCGGTGACAATACAGATGATTAAACGTTAAAAATTCAGTGTGTAAGATGATTTTTGAAGTGTTTTTGTGATTTCATTAAAATCACTTCAGATATGGTCCAGGTCTGAATCTTGTACTAATTTTCTTCAAAGACAGTTTAAAAATAGGTCAAAAGCTATTTTAACTCATAAAGAAATTAATGTTTTTTAGTAAATCCTAAGAAAATTCATTTTTAGCTAAAAAGCATATGTGGTATTTCTGAGCCTGATCTGTTGAATTTTTCATGGACAACAGCAGCAATTGTTTACTTTCCTTTTGTTACAAAGTTTGACACACCCATCGGTATGGTAGACCCATAATCTGCCTCCTTAAGACTAGTGACTGTAGATCGGCAGTAGGACTCTTAGACAAATTCTGAGGCCAAAGAGCATTTTTTTCATTCTTGATAACGTATGAAGTTAACACAACTCTGCCAGGAGCAAACACCTAAGCCTCTGTGTACAAATATTGGGCAGGTAGGTAAGACATATTTCGACTTGTCAGGTTGTTTCACTTTCTAAAAGCAGTAATTTGGAAAATGGAAAAATATATTAATAGAAGCCAACTCTTCCACAATATGTGCCAAAAGCCTCTTTAAATACAGACCTAAAACTTTTTTCTTTAATCTTGTTGGGGTTTTTGTCTTCTTTTCTTTTTCCTTTCCTTCCTTTTCTTTCTTGTGAAAATTGCAGAATTACCACCTGTTTTCATCACCATGTATGTTCATACTTGTTTGAATGTGAGTCAAACATTAGTCTGTAATTTAATTGAAGGCTATAAGGTTTATGTTGGGCTGAGTGATAAGCAGCTGCATGTTGTGCCTGTCGCCTTGAATCAGAAAAAACAAAAAAGGGGTGCAGCATTTCAAGTGAATATGAAACTGGTTTTTGTGAAATATCAGTTTTTCTTCACCTTCACAAAGGCCCATATTGTAGGTGGGAAGACTTTGTCCTCCTTGTTTTGTCCTATGAATTGGTTAGGAAAAGTTCTAAATTTTCAACCACTGAGGAGCTAATGTACATTGTTCACAGAAAGTCAGGAAACCAATGTGCTAAAGGAACTTCTGCAATTATAGTTGTTCATAGACCCAAAACATTAATTTGAAGCACTAGAAATATAATATTGATCACCATGCAGGTATATTATCTTTCTTAACCTTTAATACCTTAAAAGAAAAGGGTCATAATGATGATTTAATTCAATTCTGTTTCCATCCTTTATTGTTACACTTGATAAAATATAAATATAACATCCTGTATTTCACCCTAAGCACTGAAATGGTTTACTGGATCAGCAACTGAATATACCTACTCATGTCTCTGTGGCCAATACATAGATAGTCAGCCAAAAAAACTTATTACATTTTAGGATTTCAGTTCCCGATTAATTCAGACTGCAAAATGCAAAATCCTACTGGATTTTTGCTTTGGGTTGTGTTTAGGATCTTAGCTGAAAAGAAAAATAAGGTTCTTTTTCCAAAATGGGGCGGGAGGGTTGTCCCTCTTAGTGGAACGGAAGGACTCTCACTCAAAATTCAGTGTCTTTCAATCAACTGCCATAAGGGTATAGCTACCTAAAAGGAGACCCCACTCCCACCAGGGGTGCTGTCCCCATTGCCCTTTCAACTCTTGGCAGAAGCACTCTCTAAAGAAAGCAAAGAGTGCTTCTACTCAAGACTTCAGAAAGATTTCCAAAATAGTGCTGATTAGCTTATCACCATTTGGAAAGACTTATTATACGCTATTGGAGTCCATTCCGTGGCTGCCCCAAAACCATCATCAACAGAGGTCATTGCCCAGAGACATGGCCAGACAAATGAAGCAGTTTGGAAATTAATAGCAGCCACTGGAAAAGAACTGCCAAGAACATAGAAAACAATTACAACAGTAATGATCAACCCTGCATGTAAAGAGTTCATGTTTCAAAGACTGGTGAAGACAGGAAACACAAATAAACTATGGAAATGTGCACTTACTCAAAATGTCCTGGTTTTCAGGTGGCAGGCACACAACAGTAGATTTAAATAAGTAAGTTTATACCTTCCATGTATTAGCGCAGCTATTTTATTACTTGGAAAAGTTCTGAAATAATTGTGTTTGCTTATTTTGCTTTTACAATTATTTTCTAATTACAAACTATTACTGAGGTATTTTAAGAACAATTTGCTTTGTCGCTGAATGCTAAAGACAAGTAAAATACTTTGCTTAGAGAAATCTGGAATTTTTTTCATTTCTTCTGCCTGGGGAATTACAGATGTTTCAGTGTTCTTCATGCTTCATTTACAGACATTGGCCTTTAACATATTTTAGCCCAAGGATAAAAAACCGAAAACAATTTAAAAAAAAAAATTTGGAAAGAAGCAGTTCTTGCTTCTTGCCAAATGTCAGTGCATCCTTGGGTTTGGGGAACAGCCTTGTTTTACAGGAGAAAAAAAAAAAATAAGGATATGCTGGTACCGGTTAGGAACATATTAGTACAACACTAATTATAAACTGGAATGTGTCAGAATGAAATGAGTTATGAACTGGCGAGGATCTGCAAACTATAGTCAGGTTCTCAATAAAGTTTAGACATGCAGCTGTGAATACTTCTGGATCCTTGCCACCTTTTATTAGTGGCGCCCAGCAATGCTGCTGTATTTAAGGGTCTGTCAGCATTTCCATTATAAAACCCCACTTTTTTAGGTCTTGTAACTTGCCCATTTTAAATCACATCAAGTTCAAACTTGTCATTAAAATTGTCAGAAATTATTTCTTTTCATAAACAAATGTTACTTCAAGTTTTGATCTGTCTTTGTTTTAGATTCAGAGAGGTAAAGAGAAGTAAGTAAGTGCATGTCGTATTTTATTAGGCATTTTATTTTTGCCATACTTAAAAAAAAACAACCCTCAAAAAACCATCAAAACTACAAAACAGGGCTTGAGTTCAAAAAATAAATATTTTTACCCCTTAGGGCTAATTCTAGGGTTTCCCACTGAAGCATAAGCAGAGAGTACAAAACTGGCATTACATTCTAATGTCTCAATCTACTGTTTTGAATCTGACCTGCAATTTCATATGAACTAACAAGATGGTTTGAATAAAACACCATCTGATTATCAACATTGTGCACTGTGGTTTCTTGTGTTTCTTTTATTGTTTTGTTCACATTTTAAATTTTACAGCAGACTTTTCATTTCACTACCGACTTGTTTTCTATCAAGGCCTCAAGTATTTTAGTCTGATGTTTATACAGTCCCAGAGCAATGCATATTTACACCTAAGGACCTGATGCTCAACTGGTTAAACATTTTAAAACAATTCCTTATCACACTGACTTCCCTATTTCTACCTTCTTTCATGAAAAGAAAACAAGGAAAATTACTTGGACAGGTTAATTTTTTACATCCTTGGTCACTGGTGCCATGTAATGCATATAACTATGAAAGACATGCAGTTCTAGCCAGGGTTCCTGTGAATTGAGGTTGTATCTCGTTTTTGCGCTGTATGCGCTGTGCAGGTGGTCAGAATAGGAATCAACCAATGAACTTCCTTAGGGAACCTTCACTTTTGTTCCCTTCTCTTCTACTTTGCTCTTAACATATATGAAAAACTGAAAAAAGTAAATTATTCAGACTGAAATATACCACTGGTTTGTGGTGACCATATAACAGCAAAAAAACCATGAGCTTTCAGTCCAGATGAGCCTGAAAATCTAAGCAGAAATTGAGGGAGGAAGGGCTTGTAGGGATCAAGAATTTTTTTATTTTTTTTTTTATGGCTGTATTCGATCTGAGGAACAAAGAGAAGCTTTGTTACCTACTGGAAACTTCTCAATAACTGTGGAAATTATTCTTTTCAAGATACAATAGATGACAGACGCCTTCACATATTGTCAAGACATCACCTGGTCTCTCCTTTCCAAGTCATGCAGGCAAACCAAAACAAATGAAATGTAATGAAAGCAGTGATGCCTACAGCTTTAGATATTGGAAGTATATCTGTCAGCCCACATGCAGTCCAACAGTTGCAGCCTCATCACAGCCAGAGCTGCTGCTCACCAAATCTGGGTATTCTGAGCAGTCTAGGGTCAGAATATGCAGCAAGTTCAGTTACCTGACCTGACATTCCCTATGGATTTCCCCTTATGTCTTGCTCCTGTCTCTTTAGTGATGGCCTCTGATCTCTTTAATTGCAGTCATGGTTTATAATCCTAGATTTGGCACGTCCCTGAGTTCCTCTGTATCACGCGTTTCATACCTGTTCTATGCCCTCAACCTTCATCTAAGGCTGGGCATGACTGTTGATATCCTATCTGACAAAAAGATAGACTGATCATCAGGAACTGATTTTGAGTTTTAACATGGCAAATTGAAGGTCATGCCATTGGTCTTAGCAAAAGAGTTAGCTAATGTGCTTAGCTTTAGTTTGCACTAGGCTAACAGGAATTCAGGTTTGGTTACTACAGGTCATCTGATGCGCAGTAACTGGTTAATCCACTTGTTACCTGATAGTGCATCTGAGACCTACCTTCAAAAATCCAGTCTCAAGTAATCCCTTCTTCTCCTCTAACTCTCCCTGAGCAATTGCCTCATTCTCCCCTGCTCACCCACCCACCCACCCTGCCCTCCCCCATAGCCCACCACCACGTATCACCAGCCTCCAAATCCCCTGAGAGGCAAGCATGGTCATTAGTTCCTTCAAAGATACATCAGAAACAGATCAAGTGTCTCTAAAACTCCGTGGGTTTCTAACAAGCAAAAGTAATGACTTGGATAGTATCATATCTGAACTACTGCAGCACACGCTGTGTGAGGTGTCACAAGCAGCAGTAGCTGTGAGGATTCTGTGTTGAAGTTGAGGTTTTAGGGAACCATCATTTCCAGTCAATCCAAAGTCTCACATTAGAATTTGTAAAGTCAGAGAACTCAGAACAGCTGGGTGTCTCAAAGAGCAGTAAATTAGCACCCTTTAAGCAAAACATAACTTAAGCACTTTGCCATGTTGAGTTTCATTAGTCAGTGTCTCTTGTTCATTCCCTTCAAGGGTTACATTCTCATAATTTAATTTACCCCTTTTATAAAGGGGTTCAGTCCCACCTTCCTTAGTCCAAATGGAGCAGTTTATTGGCATTTTTGCTCAAGGTATGAAATCAACATGTGGATTTTCAATGTGCTGAGCACTGGGTTGTTATTCAAAGCAGTCCAGGACTACTTATGAGGCAGCTCTTGAAAATCTGGCAGGCTGCGTAAAATACAGAACTATGAAGGTGGCAGCTCTAGCCTCCAGATCCTGGCCATGACCCATGGAGTGCTCTGACAGCCAAGGCATTATGGTACAAACAGCCCTACCGTGGTTGCCCCTGCTCACTTGATCCCCCAGTAGAGAGGGGACTCTTACAGTGCCAAAATCACAGCAACAGGCACCCCAATTTTCAGACAACTAAAGCCTGGGGAAAGCTTCTCTTTGGCCAGGGGGACATTTTCTTGCCAAGTTCAGAAGAAGCTGACTAAAAATTTTTTTTGGCCCGGAAGAAAATAAGAACTTAGGCTGGCTTAAGCTGCAACAAAAGCGTCTGCATTTTTTCTGTATTCATAGTTCAAAAAGTAGCTTAAAGTATTAACATCCAAACATTTCTAGCCCTTGAGAAGCTGCTGGTAGAAGAATGTTAGAGCAAATTATTGGAACGAAAAGGTTCTTAAAACTGTAATGCTGACTGACCAGGTAAGCAGGAGCAGTTGTAGTGGAAAAGTGTTGTGTTGTTGCACTGGCAGCCACCTCCTGGGATCCTTCTCTTGGACCACATCTCCTCATGCTCTCTGCTCAGCAGAGTACAAAGGACAGGCCCATGGCTGGCACAGAAACTTCCTTGGTCACCTTCCTAGTTCCTTCCTGGTTACAAGCTGGTTTCCAGGAAGGCCTAGACTGAAACCATCACACACAGCCTTGAGCAGAAGCCTGGCATATCCAAGGGCCCACAGGGACAGACAGCCTCCTGAGGGGCTCTGGCCAGCTCCCAGGGGCAGAACGACTGGTGAGGTGTCAAGTATAACCTTTCATCTCTCTCCAGTTGCTCATTTTCAAATGACTCTGTGAGACATTTTGCTGTTTCCCTGTCCAGAGCTGCCGCACAAACTGACCTCTCAGTGATGCCATGACAATTCTATGGTTTTCAAAAGGAACCATTCCTTTGTGGAGATGTGGTAAAAATGAATGCAGAGAATACCTGCTCACAAGGAAGCCAGACCTGGCTATCTGGGGCAGACAGCACCAGGGGACTTGACAACAGTTAGATTCCAGATCATTGCATGCAGCAGCAAGCTGTAAAGACAAGCCAAGTGCCCACACAATAATTTCCACCAGGAAATAATTTCATCAGGAGCAGTCTATGTGTCTGCAGCAAGTCTGTAGATGGAGCATAGAAGTCAGCCTCTAGGAAAGATAACACCACAGGAAAGGCCATATTGATGCAGCCTAAAATCCACACACTTCCCTATGGATGATAGAAGAGAAAAAAATTCTGATGTCTTGAGGAAGGTCTAAAGCACAGAGTGACACAGAGATAGTTATTAGAAAACACTAGGTGCAAGAGGCTGTTCAGACAGGCACACTATTCCACATGGAAAACACAGTAAAAGACAAAAAATAAGTCACCTCTGTGAACATCAATTTCTGCTATCGGAACAGAACATTTAACTACCATGAATAGCTAATACTTGTTTTAAATTAACATGGCCAGCTTCATCTGCTATCTAAAGTCATTGACTTTGTTTTATAGAATTATAGGGAAGGGTACAAATAACAAGGCTTAACACTGCTTAACTCTCATATAATGAACAGCTGAAAGAAAGAAATTGCCTGGACCATATCAGTGTATATGTCAAAATCTGGGAAATTATTTGCATTGGAAGGTTTAGTGAAAAAAAGTTGGCAAAGCTGAAAATCCTGACACCTTGAATGCACAAACAGCTGAGCCTATAGAAAGCAACAAGACACTGAAACAAGTTCTGGTAACATTTTCTAGCAATCTGCCCTATATTCACACTCCCTGGGGGTGAGATGCAAAAGTCAGAAGAACAGATCTATTAAAAACCATCAGTTATTCCAGCATTTTAGTCTTTCTTAGTCTGATGAAGCTTTAGTAAAAGACAGTTCTGCCTCTGCTGTGCAAAGCTGTCCCAGGGAAGCAAACAAATGACTCCAGGGCAACTCAATTCATATTTACTTTAGGGCCCACTTAAACAGCTTGATTAATGCAAAGAGAGTTAAATAGAAATGGGTATCACTATAGTCCTGTAACTATTCACCCGTTCTCTTTTGCTGCGTCATGCTGAGTGTCTGTAATAGCAAAACAACTAGGTGGGAGATACCAAGGAGTCAGCCTGGCTTCTCCCATTTAAGGATACTGCATCGGCTCTTTGCGATCAGATGTGATTCCCACTTGCAGCTCTCTACACCACTCTGGTGGTTTAGAGGGACTTTGCTCTTCAAAGCTGCCTCCAGTGCTGCCTAAATGCCTCACCACACCATTATTCCTTGGCTGCCACAGCATTCCTGAGCAATCCAGAGCTGCTGGCTTCTCCAACAGTCTGAACATCTTCATCTGAAGCTTGAAGGGCTCAGCATCTCTGAAGAGAACCACAGTGTTGCAAGACTGAGCTCATTTCCGTGCTGTTTCTAACTGTCATGTAGGTCTGCAGAAAGAGAAACAACAGTGTCACATTCTTGAATGGATCTCATTTAAGGGAAGAATTCAGTCTTATGAGAACAGCCACAGTTCGGACATGTGCTGATTGAAATACAGCCATTTTCCATTAGGGGAGGCTGGAACTACAAAAGATGGAGGTGTTTGGTTTTCATTTCACAGATACTTTATTAGGGATTTTATTTTACTACGGTACATGCTTAGGGCAGGCTGTAGATTTGAGGAATTTTGTTGCTGATTTTTTTATGTTCACAAATTAAATGAGTGTCTGATTTCTGCCCCAGTTCATTAATAGCAGAGTAGTAGATCCATCAGTGTGCTGACCCTCTATTTCTAACTCCTCTGACCTATCCAGGGGATGGGATCTGGCTACAACTAAAGGACAGCTACAAGAAAAACATCCATATTCTGGAGTTTAGAGAAAACTCACATCTATGAGAGCTGATGTTCAGGATACTGTGCGCGTCACTAATATCTCCCTTTCCCAGCAGTTACTACCATACTTTTGAGGAAGCACTAAGAAGTCTGATCAGAGCCATAGACTCGGGCAAAAGCATTTGAAAGGCGCAATGGGAACAGCTCCATAACACAACCGGTTCCAAAAGTTGGTTGGCAGAAGTTTCTTGAAAGTGCAGCTGCAATATTTTGGGGCTTAATAAGAATTTCGTAAGCTTCACAAACCATTGGGGGTTTCAGCTTTCTTTTTACAGGTTGTAAGTTTCATGATATACCTAGTAAAAGGACATAGTTATCTATGCAAAACTCAGGGCAGATATACAAAGAAACAGAAGGCAGCTATGTGCTTGTCTTGTTGCCTAGTAGTCCTTGTGTGCTTGAGCTGCTTCACCACCTCACCACCTAAATCATGAACGACTTTACCACATTGCTGTGATGACTATGGTAGTACTACTGAAACAAACCTTGTTTAACAAGAAATAAGAAGGTGGTAATGAAAGGTGAAAAGGCTCCTAGATCTATCAGCTGCAACATACCCCTGGCGCGTTGTCTGTTCTAGGATGTTTGTGGAGGAAGGCATTGTTCTACAAAACTTTAAAATGTGAATGTCATTGCCATCTGCAACTGCTGGGACAAGGTAATTGTGGCTTTTTTCCATTGTCTGAACATGCAAATAGGTTTGTTTGCTTTTACTGAATGGATGGGGATGTTTCCTTCATAGAGCTTGCGTGGAACTGCAATTAAAAGTGCTGGGAATATAATCTGGTTCTGGACAATAGCAAGCAAAAACTCAGATTGCTTATCCACTATACTGCTGTTTCTGGAAACAGAGCCAAATACATGTTTTCAAGAAGTGACAAAATTACCTATGTGCTGTCTGTCTTTAGAGACCGTAGACCACAGAAGAGCCAGCAGCTGGCAAGTCATAATGTAAGGCCTAACATTGCCATCCGTAAAATAGAATTCAGCTCCAAAATGCAGATCAACGCTTGAATGGTAATCCACTAACATATTCACTTGTTATATACTTTTATTACACTCCACTGCAGATGTTGCTGTTTCCAATTAGAGATGTAACTCCTACCACTGGCTGTTAATAACTATTTTGCCTTGAGACATATCTTATTTGCTAACTGAAAAAGGCAGGTTAATGGTGTCTGCACTATAGTATATTATTAGAAGTGAGTCTGTGAAGTAAACTCCCAGTGACTCTAATCTCAGGAATGCTGACTCCTCCAGAGGTCAGTAATTGGGTATTTTGGAATTTGCCATAGCAGCAGGCCTAAGCCTGTCTTCAGCTTTCTTTGAAATTCAGACCCCAAGGTCAGCAAATAATTGCTTCATTTGAACAGAAAATCAGAAAATGAAGGCTCCACTTTTCCCCCAGTATCTAACTTCCAATTCACCAAAGAGATTTTGAGATCTTCCTCTCTCTTTTAGGTAACACAACAAAGCTAGGCACTGTTCAGTTTCATTTCCACTTTGATCTCCCTGTCTGAAGCTCTAAGTTTTTGGCTTGCCATGAATCCTAGACAGCAAGTGGAGCAAAGCATAGTTACTCTCTATATGTAAGCTAGAAACACTTCTTGCTTTCACTGTTTGACCATTACAACAAGACAAGATCTATTTCAGTTTTTTCTTTCCAGTTTAAAGTTAGAAGTTCTTTCTATTGTTCTCAAAGTGTAGCTTTGAGTGCCTCAAGGGTTTGCTTTTGAACCCTTTGCAATGGCTTTGGTCTCAAGGTCTTTATTATGAAGGAATTTGGCTATAATTATTGATTAGTAGTCACTGTTTCTCCAAAGTGTTTGAAATGAAAGCTCCCTATCCATATTCACTGCCTATGGGATTTTACATTTATTACCAAGTAAATCTTTGGAAGTTTAGGGTTTATGATGTTAACAAAATAGTAGAACAAGGCCAGGATAAGTGAAGACATCAGTGTATCATGGAGTCACAGAATGGTTTTGGTTGGAAGAGACATTAAAGATCAGGGGAGGTTTAGGTTAGATATTAGAAAGAATTTCTTTCCAGAGAGGGTGATCAGACATTGGAATGGGCTGCCCAGGGAAGTGGTGGATTCTCCGCCCCTGGAGATTTTTAAAAAGAGACTGGATGTGGCACTTAGTGCCACGGTCTAGTAACTGCAACGGTAGTGGATCAAGGGTTGGACTTGATGATCTCGGAGGTCCCTTCCAACCCAGCTGATTCTATGATTCTATGATTCTATTTCCAATCCTTCTACTAGACCAGGTTGCTCAGATCTCCATCCAGCCTGGCCTTGAACACCTCCAGGGATGGGGTATCCACAACTTCGAGTGCCTCGCCATCCTCAGAGCAAAGAACTTTCCCATAATATCTAATCTAAACCTACTTTCTTTCAGTTTGAAGCCATTACCCCTTGTCCTGTCACTACATGGTCTTGTAAATAGTCCCTCTCCTTTTTTCTTGTAGGTTACCTTCAGGGACTGGATGGCACCAATTAGGTCACCCCAAAGCCTTCTCTTTTCCAGGCTGAACAACCCCACTTATCTTAGCTTTCCCTTATAGGATAGGTGTTCCATCCCTCTAATCATCTTGCTGACCCTCCTCTGGACTTGCTCCAACAGGTTCATGTCTTTCTTGTGCCAAGGACCTCAGAGCTGGATGCAGCATTCCAGGTGGGATCTCACCAGAGCAGATGGTCAGAATCACCTCCCTTGCCCTGCTGGCCACACTGCTTTTGATGCAGTGTGGCTTTCTGTAGTTTTCTGCCAATTGATACAATTGGCTTTCTGGGCTGCAAGTGCACGTTGCCAAGTCATGTCCAGCCTCTCATCCACCAGCATCCCCAAGTCTTTCTCGATGGGGTTGCTCTCAAGCGGTTCATCCTCCAAGACTGTATTGATAATGGGGATTGCCCCAACCCAGGTGGAGCATCTTTTCCTTGGTCTTATTAAACCTCATAAGATTCCCATTGGCCCACTTCCTAAGCTTGTCCAGGTCCCTCTGGATGCCATCCTGTTCTTCAGGTGTGTATCCTTCCCTAATGAAAACACTAAATATAGCTGAGTTTGCTGTGAACAGCACAATCTAAATGAACCATAATAATCCTGCATCTCCAATGGAAAAAAAAAAAGAGAAAGTGCAGGATAAACCCTGCAGAGTGCTAAACACTGCAGTTTGGCTACTATTTCTGCAAAACTTTAAATATGTGACCTTCCCATCAGTAGTTCAGTGCACATGGCTGCTTTGCAGTTCCAAACATGTAACAATTGACTCAAAAGCACCAGATTTTGTTCTTTCCTATGGTCTTCTAAGGAAGAAAAGTGATACATCGGATATAGGTAGTGTGGCGATTACCAGTACTCTGGAGCAGACATACTCACAATCCAGCCCGTTATAAGTAGATGTCTCTGCTGAAAGAAATTAAAATTGGTTTTGCAAGTGGGAATGCCATTAGCGGGAACAGACGCTGTAATTTTTCCCATATTTTTCTCATTCGCCATTGTTTTTTGTTTGGTTTTGGTTTTGTTTTCCCTGTGTTACTTATGACTTAAGCTTTCATTTTCCATGAAGGTCTGAAAGTTTTTGTTACTGCCAGATTCTGTTCTGGAGTCCGAATTAGAGATGAGGACTCTCTGCAGTATTCACCACCCACATTTTATATGCTTTGTGATAATGACAATGTCTATGTTGAATTGTTAGGCACCTCAAATTATACAAAATACAAGAGTAAAGTTATGAAGCCTTTGCATACTCTTTAGGTCATTTTAAGAAGGATATTAAAAAGCAGCCTATTCCTAAAAAAAATTACGTTCTTTCAAGCATTACTACTAATAAAATAAGGTATTACAATGCATCCATAATACCAATTGCTTTCTCTGTCACTATGATTCCTGACTCACTATACTCTACTGCGCATTTCTTCTTTGAAGCCTAGTAATTCAATCAAAAAGAGGGACTTAGACTGTGGATCTATGGAGAAGAAAGCAACCCCACAGCAGGTGGGTTTTTCACAGGAATGCCTATAAAATCCTCACTACTGAAAGCAACAGTAGGATACCCAAATTGCCCAGTGCTGGAGATTTGTTATTGCAATCAGCTTTCTGTCAATACAACGGGGAACCGGATACATAATAGAAAAAAAATCAGAGGATATTTGTTAGGCACCAAACTTCCAATTTGCTGTTTCTGCCATGGTAGTACCTGTAGGTTGACTCTGAAATTGAATTGCATCCAGCAGATATTAGGGGTGTTAGGGGCAAGAGTTACAATATACTTCTCCCATGCTAGTACAGTGCCCAGGTGGGCTCACGCCACACAAATTAATTGGAGGCTGATCGATTTTATGATGGCTGACAGTTTTCCAAGGGGTTTCTTTGACAGCCTGGAATTGCTAAGGAAGAACAGAGCCTGAAAACACCCATCTCTCTCAGACAAGATCCTACTGTGAGTAGAGGCTGATATGGTGACAGTACCATGGAGGGACCAAATTCTGGGGTCAGAGCTAGTAGTTTTCTGCTGCTTTTTGTGCCTTGAGAGCTGCATTAATCAGATGAAGGGGAGGCGGGATCTGCCTTACGGGAGGAACAACCACTGAAAATGATCTGTAGAAAAGATGACTTCAACACTTGGGACCTGCCAAAGCGCTCCACATAAAAAGTGAAAAGCAAACAGAAATGTATCCAGACCTGCTGGATGATATTGGTTACCATCATTCCTGACTCCTGCAGTTTTAACGACACTTCTTTTCTGTCTGGAAATCTTTGCCTTGGCTCCTTCTTGTAAATAAATCCCTTGTTCTTAACTCCTCTGTTTCTATGTTGGTTTGATTAAGACTTCTGTGGGAAAGTTTGAGATTTTCTTTTCTTTCATTGGCAATGTTTCACCTTTTCCCCTCACCCCTCCTCATTTCTTTGGAAAGATTTCATTTCCCAAACAGATGTGTCTTATTTCTGAAAACAACATCCACATATTCAAGATTTCTTTCTTTTACTCTACTTCTTTATTGTTTTTCTCATCATCTTCTTTCTTGCATAGATATATTCCTTATGCCCAGCGCTTGAGACTTGGACCATTCCAGTGAGAGTCTGGCAAGCTGCAGGACCTTGCTGCTCTTTTGAAAGCAGATGTACAAGTTAAACAACCACACTTACAAGGAACATTGCTTCTGTGTTTTGTAGAGCTCAGCCTTCAAAGTGCCCTACATATGCTGGCCAGCCAGAAAGAATTCAGCTTTTGTTGTAGGATGTGCAGGTATGTGCTTGCTGACTATCCACATGCTTAGGACTGAAATAATTAAGTACTAATTAGATGTCCATTTTTTTACCCCACAACCAGTTAGCATCTCTGCCCAAGAGAATGACTCTCTGTGACACATAGCCATGGTTGTAAGTGCCTATATCTCAAGATGCTTAATTTTTTTTTAGTTAGGACAATTCTAGATCACATTTTCAAAGCTGAAATTTGATTGTTGATTTCTTCAATTCCTATCGTTGATGTCAATAGGTCTTGGGTTTTTTGAACTCTGCAAGATGCCTAAGTAACACTGAGTATCTGTGAAATATGAATATAACCAAGACCTTGCATGTTTTCCATATGCTCCAGGACAGCTGATGCCTGGACTTCTATGCAGGAGCATAACTAGTAGAGCCAATTCTAGCCTGACTTCACAGAATCACAAAATATGCCAAGTTGGTAAGGACCCACAAGGATCATCGAGTCCAACTGTTAGCCCTGCACAGGACACCCTAAGAGTCACACTAGGTGTCTGAGACTATTAAGGAGGTTGCAAAACATGCTTGGCACTGAACTCATTAACCAGTTAAGACAACTATCTTTGAATGCTCCTGGGCTCTCCAGAGTCTCTGAACCTGGCTGGGGTGACAAGGGCATGAGTAGTGCTTCTTGACTGGGAGCTCTGTACCAGGCATGGCAAGGAGAACTCCTGTCCACCTCAGAGATTGTAACCTGAATAAATATTTACAAAAAGCCATCCACATCCTTCCTTCTAATCTGTAGGTGCCATTGGCAAACTAAGGGTTGATTAGTTTTGACCAGATCCTTGAATCCTCTCTTTGCAGGCTCATAAGCATCTGCACAGTGCCACAAAGAGAAAGACATATTCCGTGCACATGGGGTTTGTATGAATCTAAATGTTTAATGAGAAGTAGCTTTTAATTACTTCATGGTTCGTTTCTGGTGCCCAACTTAATTTTCAACTACTGAAGTCATGACAGGTCTAAGGAGAAGAGCCACAGGTCTATCAGTGATGGAAACCAATTCCATATGTCCCATGTATCCCACTCATTATGTGCCTGGCTTCCCACAGACAGCACCATCTTGGGATGTCAAGGGAATGGGGAAGGAGGAACAGAAATCTGCTTTCATTTAAACCTTAATAAAAAGAGAGAATAATTTTAGGTGACCTATTCTCATTCCAAGAGATTGACTCCACAGCTCATGTTGAAAGCAGCTGCCAACTTTTCTTACATGCTGCCACCCCTTGTCTCAGTCAAATATTTTCATAATCTTTTGCCAGAGAGCAAGGATGGCACTTTGAACTTCTTTCAAGATTCATCCTTTGGATATTGAAAACAGCTGCCTGCCTCTGCCTGAGGAGCAGAGCAAAGCCTGCCCAGAAAATGGGAAAAGCAAGCAACAACATCTCTATAGAGCTGATAGTTGGAGCTACATTTCTAGTGTAGTAGCATGCTCACCTCTACCCCCATTTTTACTCCAGTCAGGTTCTTCCTCCAGTGTGATGAAAATGCACACAACAAAAACTAAGAGGTACTCTGTGCAGTGTATTATAAAACACTTTGTAAGAGCAAGTAGTCTCTCCTCTTAGTCCTAGCATCTATTGCCTTGTCTCTCCTTAGGTAAGTCAAAATGACAAGACAAAACTGAGTGAACGAGAGAGACAGTTATGCAAGAATGGGAGGAAAGGGAGGAAAGCAGTCTGACAGCCTGAGAATTTTATGCAATCTGACAGCCTGTGCCAAGGTGCCTTGGAAACGCACCAGAAAACAAACAGGCTTCAGCATATTACAAGACTGGGCCACAACACATCATGCAATTCTATATCCGTCATAAAATGTATAAGCACATTTTGACCCCTTCTGGGACAGTTTAGATTAACTAAACTCATTCTTGTCAATACCATTTTGTAAAATCAGGTTGCAAAACCTTTAGCAGATTTTTATTAGCCTCTGTAAATACAAAATGATAAGCAAAATTGCCTCGCATTGGTGCTAAAGCATTGTCATACATAGAAGCAAATTTTTCATATATAAATGAGGCTTCCTTTATTTTGTCAGTAGAAGAATAATCAGGGCTTTGGAAGCATACATATAAGATGGAAACAAGTGTGAAATTTACTTCAAGTCAGACATCAACCCCCAGCTAGTCTGTCACCATGGAACTGTGGGATTCAGTTCTCTCTACAGCCAGGAAACACAAACATTATACACTACAGAGAGTTTGGGTTGACCCTAATTAATCTTTAAACTTTGTATGGCTTCAGATGGATGAAATTGACTATATATGTGCAATTGTAAAAGAAAAATAATTGGTAAAAAATCAGTCAAAATGAAATATTTCAGCTCATTGGATTACTTGGCATATAGAAAGAAGGTGTTCCTGGAGATATGGAGTCACTTCAATTCTCTGTTGTTCTTGACTTAGAAATGCCTTCTGAAATACCAGGTACAGCCCAATCTGCAGAGTTTTCATGGGTCTAAAGCATGAGTCCACATAATTTCTAAGTTCATGAGGGACTCATAAAGTTGCACATTTGCATTTTTTCAAGTCTTGTAAACAAAAAGAAGAAATATATACTTTTGTAACTGAACTCTTCATCTTTTTTTTTTTTTTATTAGTAGAAAAACAATGGAGTTTGTCTCAGCTGCATTCAGGTGGTGATCACTAAAATAGATGTCCGTTAAAAAAAAAAAAAAAAGACTGGACATCTTCTCTGTGTTGGAAGAGACTGCCACAGCTGTAGATCCTCTGAGAAAAAAATGAGGGTGGGTCCTGAGGGTGGCAATGATGCATGCAATGGTGGGAAAAAAATATATTTACTAAGAACATGAAAAACAGAAATATAGGAAGACAGAAAGAGCGTCCAATTTGAACAGTACTGTCAGTGGGCACTCTGCTGGTCTAACACATAACACAGCTGTAGGCACAAGGCTCTCTGCCTCTTCATTTTTATTTGGAAAAGAATAATCCTGTTGCCAGGATCATAAGAGATTGTTATTCTTCTTTAAAGCCATGAGACCTTGGAAAAACCTGCCCAGATCATTTATTAGAAACAAAAATAAGTTAAGTCCTGAAAGTGCCTAAAGGAAGGATAAGGTTACTTATTGTTGTTTAAAAATTCATTTAGTGCCATGTCAAAGCAGCAGTGAGTATATTTAAAAGTGACAGGTCTGAAAAATATTGGGTTTGCTCCCACCTGCCCCTGAACTCCTTCACTCCAAAAGAAGCATTCTCCGTAGTCACCAATTAGTGAGCTGGAGTATTTAAAATTCAAACAAGGACCTTCTTCTCACTCTCATACTCATTAGCTCACTCCAGCCCTCCTTAGTCAAGGGATTTTCTAAAGAATCCATTTAGGAACGCTAATAATAGTAATTAGAGGTCGAGAAACCATCTTGAAACTTGACCCAAATTCTCACCCAAAACTTGAAATGAACACAAACCCTTTCTCAGTTTTGAAGGAACTGGGAACTCCTTCAAACAAGAAGTGCGTGACTTGGAAATTTCCTTTTTCAAATGTTGTTTCAGTCCTGCATACCAAGTCCTTGAAAAATTATCTAAGCAGAAAGGCTGCTTTTTAGGAACCTTCTGGAAGCATTTGTTGTGCTGTTCTTTTGCACCTGCTCAAAATGCATGCAGTATTACTGAGCCTATTGTAAACTGCAAGCATCTTTTCTCCTTCATTCACATTTATTTTATGCCAACGGGGTGATTAAATTACTCCTGCGCCTCTCAGGAGTTCAAGCATTCTTTGCACTACCTTTTTCATGTCACGGATTCCAGGCTGCCACAGTCTCCTGCGGATAGCTACAGCAGCCCAGTAGCTGCTTTGATATACAGATTTTTTGTACAGCTCGGTTTGTTCCAGTCTGTAGCTCAAAACAGCTAAAGTGGTAGTGGCCCAACCATTCTTCTTCCTTTCATGATAGGACGTTCATCTGTACATTGCCAGTGCTCAGCTAGGGTGGCTACTGCAGCCTCTATGCACAGGACAGGTGCATAAAGCTATACTGGGAGCTAAATTCTGTTTCCCTGGCTCCAATGGGAGGTAATCCTGGATGCCTCCCATGGGCAAATAAAAATGCAGTAAGGTCCAATGCTTCTAGTGATGGCTTTACATCATCTGCATCCATCCATCTTTCTCATGTATCTGCTCAACGAAAACAGGGCATCTGCAGAAAGACACAAGAATCAAGCCTGAACTGGGCAACACATAGTCTTTCAACACTCATAGGAAAGTTTAAGCCTTCTTTCACTGGATTTACATGATAATAATTTGGATCTGGAGCTACACACTGGCCTTCTACAAATACTATTAATCTTTTTTAGTTATAATGTAAGCACTGAGCTTTACTATGACCTTACACTGCCTGAATAGTTTGTCTTCTAAATCTTATTTTATGGGTGTTCCTTAAAGCTCCTAGAAATGTTTTATATATCATTGTATATATTATGAATTATATATTTTCAATTCTGACAAATCACTCTGAAACAATAGGATTCTGTATCTTGCAAAGCACTTTTAAAGTCACTGGCAAGTTTTCCCTTGTAATTTGGACAAAATAAGAACAGTTTTTTACATTCATAACATATTCAAAAACTTTGTATGCCGCTCATTATCAGAAACAGACCCGGGCCAAAAGTGGAATTTCTTACTGCAGGGATGTTTTAATATTTGGTTTTGTCCTGAACTGAAACAAAATGTCAGAATGGTAAAGCAACATACAGAATGAAAAGTGGATAAAAGATCGATTCTAAAATATGAAAACATTTCATTTTGAAAATGTAAAAAAAAATACTCTGGAAATGTCTAAATGCTTCAATTAAGAATTTTCCATCCAGATGGAACATTTCAGCATTCTTAAACATAAATTATTCATATCTGTCTGGGCTTACCTAAGCATCTTTATTAAAGCTGAATTATCAGATAGGATCATTTTGCTTGCTGGAAAGTAGGCTGTTGCTTCTAAATGGTGCAAGAACTATGTGCTGTTTTAAAATTATCTCGATTATATTCAGGTTACATGAACGTATTTTCTTTCAGTATCTAGTCACAAAATGTTTCTGTCATGTAGATTTTCAGATAAGCTGTGCCTCTTAGTTAAAAAAAAAAAAAAGGAGGAAAACTGAATCGTAAACTATGTGAAAACTCAAAAAAGCAGATGTGGCTAGCTTTTGGTTGCTAATGCACAGTACTTAAGAAGAACTGGGATTCCAGCATTTCAGTGATTAAAACTGATGAAATATTACAGCAAAAACAGAACAAGCTTTACAGAGATCCATCCATGGTTTATACAGATTTTTATCCAGATTTTGCAAAGCATTTCTAAAAATCTTTCTCTTCAAAGCATAAAATATATTTAGATGTAAATGTATGAAGTATAAACTGCCCCTGCCTTTTCCCTTCTCAGTTGCTGCTTGAAAACATTATTTGCAATGGGGTCATATTACATTAAATTGCATTTATATTGCATTTCTGCAGTATTGGACCATGCTTGCATAAGTAATCTTTGAAGACAATGCCTTTTTCACGGAGACCATAATGGAATATTGTCTTGAAGATGCCCTTTGGACAACGAATATTTGATTAAAAGTGCCTTTTCATTAAAAATGTTAATGTATATAAAAATCGTTTAACTAAGGCAATTTTTAGTTACTGAGCAAGTTTTAGTTTTTCAAAATCCCTTGTATAGTCAATATGAACATTGCCTTCCTTAACACTAGACATTAGAGCTTTACGAATAAACACCGAAGTTGCTGCCACATTGATAGTACTCCTCTAGTTTTAAGAGAAAAAAAAAAAAAATTCTGGTTGGTTGATTGATCTCTCTGTGTGATACCACTGAAAAAAAAGTACTTGAAATCTTCCAGCTACATAATGGATGGCATGAATGTTAAGGGTGAGAAAGCCTGGGATCAATTTCACTTACTGTACATTTTACATATAGTTCCAACCTCAAATTAATAATATCCTGCCTCAACATATTACTTTCACTAAAACCAATAGCAATGTTGGATTTTGTGAGGCCACACCAGTAAAAGTCATGAAAATATTCAGTCTAAACAAAAAAAAGCCTCAAGAACTATTGATGACATATGATAGTAAATTTATAATTTCCCAGCCATTTCAAAGAGCTGTTCTACAGAGTCAGACAGATAATATGCAAGAAAAATCTGAGTGTTAGAAAGACACCCATGGTCTCCCACCTTTGGTTTTCCTCTCATTCAAATTGCTGCAAGTCATGAGCTGCTCTACTGAACTCAACAGCAGTATAAAATAAGAGTAAGGTGAATCAGGCTGTGTGTAACACATTCCTCGCAGTGTACAAAGTTCAGTCCTATAACCAGTTTGTTAGATTCGTTAGACTGTGCATGGTAGGCTGTGGCTAAAGTAAGCTTTGAGCACTTGACAGCATGCACATGACCCACTGTAACTGCACTCAGTAGCATCTTCGCTGATCAGCAGTCTCTGACTGAACCATATGGCCCTAATCGTGCTGGACAACAGAAGAAGATGTGGTACTTTTTTTCTCATGGTTTGAGCGTCACATACTGCTCTGGATAGAGCAGTACTCTGTTTTTTACATAAACCAGAAAGGTTTATGTAAAAGCTTTTATAGCCTCATGCGACCAGTCCCATATCCCACATCAAGTCCGTAATTAGAAGGTATCAAAGAGTTCCTGTTCTTTGTTCAGATATTTTTTTTTAATTTGGTGCCACTATAGGACGTAGTTTAAAGCACTAGGATGGGAATGAGAAATGAGGATCAAAGGGTACCTGCCAGTGCCCACTTCTTTCTGCCAGTGCCCTGGAGCCCACTGTATGCACAAATGCCTCTGCTTTCAGCCATGTAGCTACTGCAGTGAGCTAACTCACTAACTTCAGTATAGCCAGCAAAAGTCAAAGCATATCCTGGTATTACACATGGAGTTCTCTGGCACAGTGCCTATATTTGGTCTTTATCAGGGGTTGTGGAAGCAGTAAGTGGCAGTTGTGGTTGCCAGTGGTGTGACCTGTGATTCTTGAACCCTGGGGCCAGCACACACAGCCATCCCATGGATTCTGTGAGAGAGCAAGGGCAGATAAAGGCTGACTGTGATACAGTATTAGAAATCCTGCTATATATCCAAGCTCTGTGGGTCTGATTAACAATGAGCAAATCAAGGTATTTATTCCAACAGCTGAGGCGTAGACAATTTGGATGATATGGGAATGAATTAACAGAGTAACTCTCAGCCTTACATTTTCACTCCTTCTGAAGTACATACTCTCCCACTCTCCCTACCATGCCTGTCCCAGATATAATTATGTTCTCCGAAGATTCATGATGGCCTCTGTGCAGAAGTGGCAGCAGAGAGGAAATACTAACTGCACAAACCTGAAGCCAGGGCAGTTTTGAACATTTTGAATATGTTAAGACCAGCAGTATCCTCATTAAACTCTGATTAGCAAGTGGACTTGATCCAGGCTAATTCATGGCTGAATGGGATTGTTCTTCCTCTTTTTTTTTTTTTTTCACTGCAAGTTTTTCAGAAGTAGGCAATTAAGAGCTCACACACCTCCAGGTCTTGTAGTTTTTTTGAAGCAGGGATCTCATACCAGCCTTGCAATAAAGCCTTATTGTCCCTGGGACAATATTCTTCACTAATCTCACTTCTGGCAATTTACTTTTTCTTGCTGAGCAGATTTAGAAACAAAAAACCTTGAAAGGGCATGGGAAGAGGAATAATCTAGGGCTATCTAATCCTGTCCCCAAAGTGGGAGTTTTCCATTCAGCTTCTCTTTTAATGAGCACTGGAGAAATAAAGTTTTACTGCAACACTACTTTGATTCAAGAGACCTATGAGGACCCAATTATCCATCCAGTGGGAGTGGGGTGGCAGTCTGGTTTTCAAAGCAAAAGCAATGTAGCAACACAGGCCCCTTGTAATTATGTCTTCCCTACAAATTTATAAACCCTGAGGTGAGCTTTGCTTTGGTTGATTGTTTAAATGCAATTATTACCTTTCTTTCACTTTCAACTTGTTAATAAAGCTTTCTCAAATGTAGTGCTCAGAGTTATTCTTCCCGAGCCCTAGGATTCCAAAGGCTTAACTGGAAACCAATCATCTGCTTCACTGAAAGGAATACAGTCAGGTCTGGTCAAAGATTAGCTGAAGAGTCAAAATGTTTGACAGACACACTGAGGGGGTCACATCCTATTTTCCACCTGAGAAAGTGAGAGGGGACAGTGAGACAGAAAGACAGAAGCTAAAAGAGCTGGGAGTGACTCAGAGAATGGAAAGGAAGAAACATTAATCGAACATAGTCTGGCTCATGGGAAGTATCCTGTTTATGACATTTGTCTTCCTTTGCAGCTGTCAGTATTATGCTCGCAGCACAAAGGTGTGTCTTCTTTGGAAGTACATGCAGATTTGTCTACAATCTAACCCTGTTTAATAGAAGGGAGGGAGGGAGAGAGATGTGCTCAGTGACACATTTTGTGATCTTGTCTCTCAAAATCCCATATTCAGTAGATCACAAGGAACTCTTTGGGACCCTTCCCGCTTCTAGGCCCAACAGATGGATGGCATCAGTGAATCAAGCCTATGACACGTAAGTGGAGGCATGGAATGTATTGCATTAATTGACTTTCATTGCATTGCATGTTATGTGCAGCTTGAGGAAACCAAGACAATGACTTCAGCTCCAAGGCATGCTAAAGTTTTTATGGATACAGATATACATGAGGGTTTAAGGCTTAAATCTATACCAATAACACAATATACTTTACATACGATATACATACAGTCTACATGTGATGTAAGTACATCATATTATGCTTTACTTTTTAAACTCATATGAGATATTATATACACAAGTAAGAAGATGTAGGCCATTGCGTATAATTCAAGCACATTAACGTAACGTACGTAGAGCTGAGTTAGAAAAATCATTTATTTGTTGAAAATACAGTTTAGTACCATGGCAACCACTCATGACTTAGTCCTTGTGTTGATTTGAGGGATTTGTACATGTATACTTTATCAATTGCTGTTGATGTGAATGGAGTTGTGGTATTGTCTATTTTAATGCCTGTCTTAAGGAGCTAGCAGGATACTATTACATTGCTCCCAGAACAGATAGAGTAGATAGCCATAGGACTAACAGAAAAACATGATAAGGACGAGAGGAAAAGCAATAGCCCTTCTTTCTGGACAGAGGAAGGATTTTGCAAAAGGAAAGCCATGAAGCACCAGTTGAACAAAAGTCAGACAGTCTCACACAATCATACAAGGCTGAGGGAATGGCTTTGCAGTGGTAAAAGCAAAGCAGTCTGGACAAGACAAATTATGGTTCAGAGTGAACGGCATGAGTTGTACTGAGCACTGCAGTTTGACCCCATGACAAATACTGGTTTAGAGCAGCAAAGGAGCTGAAAAGGTATATACTGCATATATCTAATTCCGCAAAAAGTAATGTTTTCAAAAATGCCCTGTGTGTATGCACATATACATTCATGTGTGGCCAAGCCTAATTTCTGTCACAAGTGTTGTAGCTTCACGTAAATGGGAGAGATTTTTGGTGAATTTTTTCATACAGCCAAGTGGTTCAGAGCACGGGGAACCTGATCAAGATGAGCCAGAGAGGGACTGTCCCCAGCGTCTCAGGACCTGCCAAGAGAGCAGTATGGTCCCTGAAGTGAAACATCACAGGAAACTCAGGAGACAGGGGATAAAACCCTCAGTGCTTATGGAACTTGTTCTCCTGTTCCTGGGTCTAGTTGCAGATGGAAAGGACCACCAGAATTGCCCTAGCTCCATGCAACATGGACCACTTTCAGAGTGGCTCTTGCAACACTCTCGGCCCCAGCTGAGTGGGGGTGCAAGCGCTGCTGGCGCAGTCATGTCGGTAGCTCGGGAATTTCCCTTCCAGGAGCCCCACAGCGACCACCAGGAGGATCTAGACTGCTGGCCCCAGCGCAGTCATCCTGGCACTACCAACTGCTGCTGATAGAGTAGATTTTCCCTTTGGGAAGCTGCACAAAGCGCTGCTGTTGCTTGACCTGTGACTGCCCAGTGCCAGCACTGCATTGTGTCAGCCCGGCCCCACCACTGTCACTTGATGTGATTTGCTACATAGGAACCAATGCTACCACCCTGGCTGCATAGGACTTCTTTTTGAATGACATATCCATCCAGGTTTTCTTTTAATGTAGGGGAAGGGGGTGGTGAGGTGATTTTTTCTGCTACTGTTGGGTTTTTTTGCTTTTGTTTCTTTCTGGTTTTTAGTAAAATTATTATTTTTCCTTCTTCATTCAGATTCCTCATAATTTCTACTTTGCCAATATTTGGGAGGAGGAAAATTAGAGAAAGAGAAGAGGATTTATCTCATTAGACATCTCATCTGCTAAAGATATTGTTATTAAACCAATACATGAAGTATCTCTCAAGGGTTAAACAGTGCGTAAAATATGTCAGGGGATTTTAGAAAGGCTGTATTTTCACTGTGTCAGAGTTTGAGGATTTAGCATCAGTCTCAGGAAGACAACAAGCTCAACTGTATTCCCAGGAAATTATGCTATATAGTGGACTTCTGTCCCCAAGTATATTTGTAGATACCCCAGCCAGAAGCTACTCCTGAACTCTTTTCAGACTTCAGGGGCTTAAAGAACATGGCACCTAGCAGATCTGGAAACCACGCAAACCTTGAAAAATAAGGGCTTATTTGAAAAAGGGTGACACTTTTACTATCTTTGCAGCAGAGTATTTTACGCTGAATGACTTTGATCCTTCCAAAACAAACGAACAAAACCAAACAAACAAACCACAACAACAACAAAGAAGACTATTTGGAAGTGATTATTTAAAATCCCCAAAATGTTTCAGTTTGGAATTTCACATGGAGATACAGGTCAATGCTCTAGTCACAGTGTGGCAGAAAGAAACCACTCACCCTTTGGCCACAGGAGATAACTCAGATCCCTTCTCTCTGATGTGCAAGCAATGCTTAATTTTCAAGAATAAACTGCAGTGTATCCCCATACCGTACTGGATTCCTTCAATAACTGTATGACAGAAGTCCATCTCGGCACATAGGATCTCTAGCTACCAATGCATGGTATCGTTCTTTATTTCTCTTGTCTAATGGAATAACAACAGTATAAGAACAGCCTGAGGTTACAGTCAACTTCCTGCCCTTGTCACCTTTAGGTGAACACTGAAATAACAGCATCATGTTTTCTAATGTGTTTTTTTAACAGCTATAAACAGTAGAATAAGGGCACAGGCATCTTTTCCTGAAACTCAGATTGGCTTCTAGATGAGTAAGACCCTCAAGGTGAATAAAACCCAAGAAGTTTATTGACACAGTCAAGTGATGGGAAGTTTCCTCTGAGTTGTTATTGAAAATTCAGGACAGTGGGCCACTTCAGTGTGTGTGACTGGTTAAAAATGAACTCTTCCAACATTCTGAGCTGTCCTGTGGGCACCCATCTCAGGAGGACCTGATTCTTTTCTGAGGTTTTCTCCATGTGTCATGGTTTAATCCCAGCCAACGACCATGTACCATGTAGCTGCTCCCTCACTGACCCCCAGTAGGATCAGGGGAGGTGGGAGACAATCAGAAGAGTAAAAGCTAGAAAACTCATAAGTTGAGACAAAGACAATTTCATAGGGAAAGCAAAAGCTGTGCACACAAGTAAAGCAAAACAAGGAATTCCCATGGGTAAGGAGGTTTTCAGCCATCTCCAGGAGAACAGGGCCCCATCACACGTAATGGCGACTCGGGAAGACAAATGCCATCACTCCAAACATCCCCCCCCTTCCTTTTTCTTCCCCCCACTTTATATGTTGAGCATGATGTCATATAGAATATCCCTTTGGTCAGTTGGGATCAGCTGTTCTGGCTGTGCCTCCTCCCAATCTCCCACGTACTCCCAGCCCTCTCGCCAGTGAGGCAGTATGAAAAGCAGGAAAGGCCTTGGCTCTGTGTAAGCCCTGTTCAGCAATAACAAAAACATTTCTAAATTGTCAGCCTTGTGTTCAGCACAAATTCAAAACACAGCCCCACACTAGTCACTGTGAAGAAAGTTAACTCTATCCCATCCAAAACCAGCACAACATGATAGAAAACTACACAACACCAATATGAGTTATTGTAACAAGGAAAAGCCTTAGCTTTCTGAAACACTGAAAAAGAAGAGGGAAACTGTACATTTGTCATATTCTTTTTGCATGACTGGTAGCAAAGACCACCCATGTGATCTTGGTTTACAACTGACCATCCAAGTTTCTTTTGTGAACCCAAAGTAAGCTTTACAGTCCCTTTGCATTAAAAAAAAAAAAAAAAAAAAAAAAAACCACTGCTTCACTGCTTGAAGCACTCCTTTAAGAAAAAGATCTTCAAGCATTTGCCAACTTAGATTTTAATAAGTGTAATGTGACAAACTAAGAACTACCAGATGAGAGCTGTTTCTCATCTCTTCTCCTGCTAGTAAGAGTTCACAAGCATCAGCCATGGGTTTGACAGAGAAGACACTGCATTTCATGACTGGGGCTGAGCATGCTTATAGTCCCTTACCTCTAGAGCATTCAATATATGTACAGTTAAACTCTTACTGCTTCCCCTTAGACGTCTCAGTTTCTGATTTTGATATGTACCTTACAGCAGTGCAGTTGTCTTCCTGCCCACTTGATAACTACAGGGTACAAGAGCTCAGCCTATAGCTCAGCTAGGATAAGTTCACTGGTAGAATGATCTTTTTTCTCAGTGGTGTCCTTTTAACTTCCAGAAGCAGATTCTCTGAATCAAATTATCTTCGCACACATCCAGATACCAGCTTGTTAAAAAAAAAAAAAGAAAAAGGAACACATGAACAGAAGGGCCTATTGTCCAGTTAAATAGCCTATCAGTTAATTGTGAAGGACTAGGAATCAGAATGGGGAAAATCTCAGAAGTGGAAAAGAATGTACAGTGATTGAACGGATTTTATGATGCAGACTTTATAGTTATTATGTACACACACATTGTATATTCCCCCAGAATCTGTATCTTCCGGGCACCTCCCGGCCTGTTCACCTCCCTGCTCCCCTGTTTCTCTGCGGATTGGCTGGAGGAGCTGCAGGGAGGAAACAGCCTCCATTCGCCCCTTCTCTCCCCGGTTCCTCCCACGTTCTTCCCTCTTTCGCCTGTGCCCCTATCCTGATTTGCTCCCCCGTTTGTCTGCCTGATACCCCACCCTGTGTTCTGGCCCTTTCCCTGCCTGAACGGATAAGAATCCTGCGCACTCCTGAATAAATCATTCTACCTGCATCCCACCCTCGTGTCCTGGACTCGTGTAGTGCCACGGTCTTCCCCCCCTTTTCGGACCGCGACAGTTAATATTTCCTTATTCTACTCAGGGCTCTTTTCTTTGTCCCAGATAGACTCCCTGAATCACCATGTAGAACAATATCATCTACCAACACCGAGTCTTAGAGCTTTAGGCCCTTTTAACATGAAACTCCAGTGTCAGTAGCCAAGATGCAGGAATGTAAAGGCATGAATGTGCAGTAATACTATGCATGCTGTATTCTCTCCTTTTACAGGACAGCAGATGTGATTAATTACAACCTTTTGATCAGAGAGGTGTCAGAAGGGGAGTAGTTAACCTCAAGAAGCAGCTATTACCATCCTAGTCAAAAGTCATTCTCTTTTCCTCCTAGGCTGACTGTGCACTGCAACCTTTTTTCCTCCTCCTCTAAACTGCTACCACTGCTTGCTCATCAGGTCTTGAACACAGCTCCAGCAACAGCAGCGCCGCACAGGAATTACTGAACCATGTCTACGCTGAGATCCCTGGGCTCAGAGGTGTGGTTAAACTAACTGTTTAACCAGACTAGGTCATATTATCCAAGAACACTGGAAAGGAAAACAGTTTCTTAAAGTGAAAGTAAACCTATTATTAAGTGATACTATCCTTGGTTAAAAATCCCCATGGTATTGAACTGTGGTTGGCAGAGGCCACCAAAGAGGACTCTGAAATGTTATCCACCTTTTTAAAGGATGAAAACTGAAAGCAGAAAAACAAAGTTTAAACCCTTCACAGAGTTCTGATGGCACTGCAGCACATATTTATGGGCTATAAGCCTATAAGCATGTTCCTTAAATATGATCCGATCACACAGAGCGTTTCACCCAGATTTTATATAGGCTTTAAAAAAAAAAAATATTAGCAACTGCAATTTATTTCATTAACCATTTGTCAAATCATGTAGATCAGGGGTACACTAGGGAAAATTTGAAGTGTGAAAGGGTACACATGCTTATTCTGCTTGTAATACCAAAGACAAAACATACCCAGATTTAGAGAAGAGACAAGTTACACAGAGTGGAATGGTTTTTTTATTTTCTAAACCAGGTTGCATGAAACATTCATGAAGAGAAGCGTTGACTTTTGCTTTTGAAACTACCAAAATATTAGGTAGCTATGTGAAAAAGATTTTGGCCGTGTTAGTGGAAATATCTTGAAATCAGTTATTTTTGTAAAGTCTCTACCATCTTTACTAATGGAAACCTTTCCAAATGCAATATGGTTTCAAGAGCTAGAAGACCTGGAATGACAAATCCTTTAAGAATGAGAAATCTACTCATTTAGGGTAAAAAAATAATGAGAAAATGTATCTCTTCCAAATTCTAATAATAGTGGCCATATGCTTGCCTAAATTTTCAGATTTCATTCATCAGCCTTTACTTCTGAAATACCAAGATGATGTGCCCCACAATAGCAAAGAATTGTTAGATGCTTAGTCTGATTTTCATAAGTAGTGAGGTTTAGCAATCCCAGTGAAGTCAGAAGGACTGGACAGGTGTTTGATATTTGTGAAAAGCAGTCGTGTTTGCAGCCATTTAAAGGGCTATCCACAATGATAATTTCACCTAGATCTAAAACAGTGTGAAAAATACATTTCCTTACCAAAATAACACAAATGTTTTAAATAATTCAAATAAGCCAGCTAATTAGAATCAATGTTTATTTAATGTTTGCCTTTCAGCAGGGACCTAGCTACTTTTTTAGCCAATTTTGGTTTGAAGTTCAGTAATAATGTGATTAGAAATAGTGCATACAGCACAGGAAAATTTGGACCCCAATATTTTTCTGGGTTTTTTAAACATCTGTTTTAAAAATCTGTAACTAATGGTGTCCCCCAGGGTTCTATACTGGGCCCAGTTTTGTTTAACTTGTTCATCAGTGGAGAAGTAGAGTGCCTCCTGAGGCACCCCAAGGTCACTGACAACACAAAGCTGGGAGCAGTGACTAACACCCCAGAGTGCTGTACAGCTTCAAAGGGATCTCAGTAGGTTGGAGAGAATGGGCAGAGAAGGATGTTCTGAAATGCGACAAGGGCAAATGCAGGGTCCTGCACCTGGGGACGAACAACATCAGGCACCAGCACAGGCTCAGGGCTCACCTGCTGGAAAGGAGATCTGTGAGAATGACCTGTTGGATAACAAGCTGTCCATCAGCCAGCAATGTGCCCTTGTGGCCGAGAAGGCCAATGGTATCCTGGGATGCATTAGGAAGAGCATTGCCAGCAGGATGAGGGAGTTGATCCTGCTTCTCTACTCAGCCCTGATGAGGCCGCATCTGCAGTGCTATATCCAGATCTGGACTCCTCAGAAAACACATGGAGCAACTGGAACAGGTCCAGCAGAGAGCTACTAAGTTGATTGAGGGTCTGGAGCATCTCTCTTGTGAGGAAAGGCTGAGGGAGCTAGGCTTATTCAGCCTCGAGAAGATACGACAGAGAAGGGGTCTCATCAATGTCTGTAAGTATTTGACGGGAGGGTGACAAGAGGACACAGCCAGGCTCTGCTCAGTGTGCTAATTAATAGAACAAGAGGCAATGGGCAAAAGCTGATGCATAGGAAGTTCCACTTGAATATGAGGAAGAAATTCTTTACTGTGTGTGAGACCAAGCTCTGGAACAAACTGACCAGAGACTTTGTGGAGTTCCCTTACTGGGGATATTCAAGAACTGCCTGGACACAATCCTGTGCCATGTGCTCTGGGATGACCCTGCTTGAGCAGGAAATTGGACCAGAAGACCCACTGGGGTCCCTTCCAACCTTACCCCTTCTGTGATTCTGCATTTGGAAAGGGAGATGAATTAATTCTGCTCTTAGGTTGTGTAGGGAAAGGGTTAATTCTTTACAGGAAGATTGTCGCAAGGAAGGATGGGAAATGTAGTCTCTGCAGCAGGCCCTCAAAGAGAGCTCTCGACTGCGCATGCCCACTGGACGAGCTCGAGAATGACTGGTGGAGAGTAGCACGTGTTCTATGGTTATGTAACCTCTTATGTAGTTGAGGGCTATAAAAATCTGGGCTTGACCATTAATAAAGGATTTGCCAGCTTGCACTCAATCTGGAGGGTCTGTGCATTACTGTCACTGTGCCGTGTTTTCCTGAAGCTTTATTTGGGAAGAGATTTTTCTTTCCTTTGAAATTGCAATGCAATGAAAACTGACAGATCAGCATCCTTCTCTTATATATCCTATATGTCAGCTCTTTCTATGGCCTAGGACATGCCATGAACATAAAAAAAAGGATGTTGTAGAGAAAAGAGAAGCAATGAGCAAGAGTAAGCAGCCAAACATTACACCCCAAAGGGCATTTTGAGGTAAAGCAGAACAAATGAAAAAAAACAACTGGGTTGCTTTCTGCCACTTCTAGAATGCCTTCTTTCCTTGTGTAATCATCCATTAGCCTCAAACTGCATAAAGAAACAGCTGAAAAACTTGCAATCAAAAGAAAAACATGACAGAGTTTTTTACAACCATAGAAAAACTGCTTAAAACAAGATGAGTTTATACAGAGAATTTTTCAAGCTGTGTTCATAGAGAGTTATGCTCCATTAACATTGCATTTCATAGAGTACTCTCCAATAATTATGTGGCAAATATTGCAGTTTCCTGTTGAGTGAAGGCTTCTAATCCTGGATGTAAAAACAGTGTAGCTATTACTTTGAGAAGACAGCCGCCAGAGCACAGTGAAAATAACACAGCATCAAAGAGGGACAAGACAAGGGATGCCTCTTTAAAATAGATCACGGTGTGCAAGAAAAAATAAAGTCTTAATATATATCTGCTACCTTGAATTCAACAAACTTCATAAGCACACTCTATTTGTATCCTGTGACACAAATTCAATTTAAAATTACCTTTGCAATGCCAAAAGCAGAAAGGACACTGCCTCATTTCTAAATCTTTTTGTACAAATTATGGCTGGTGTAATAGACATCCACGGGCTTCAAGGTGCTCAGTGTCAACAGTTTTCTTCCTAGTGGTCCCATGTGGGAGGCAACTGACAGCTGAGCGGTAGGGCTACAAGCTACAACATGACGGATTATGGAGGGTGGGAAGAATGGAAGTCCTTCCACTGGGAGTACCGAAACGCATTATGTGTCAATACCATGATGAGACAGGTCTCCTGTCTCAAACCAAGATGACTCTATGAGTTCTATAGATATTTACTGTGAGGCTCCAAATATGGACTTTCAATACATCCATACCATTAGCTACATCCAGCACTGCTGCCTTGTATTGTGAGGTTTGTCTCATCAGTGCTGGTGTGGATCAGTTCTTGGGATTCCCAGGTGCACTGGGGGCTGGCTGGAGGAGAGCTGGTTCCATCCAAGACTGCAGTGCTAGACAGAGCCCCTGGACCCATGCTTCTCTCTTATTCTATCAGATACAAACAAAAGATGACCTATTGGATGGGAAGGTACTTGCTTTTTGCTTCACTCTTTATATGGATCCTCCTGTTGAATGTACTGGACTCTGCAGTAGAAAAGATGTGGCCCAGCACTAAGAATTTATTAACCTTGGGCAGACTTTTAAATTACATTGTATAAGGACATTGTATGAGAGAGACAAAGAATATATGTCTATATCTATAAAGTATGTATATCTATAAATGTATAGGTATATGTATTCATATGCATATATAGAGACCAGAATCCTAGATCTGACAATAGCTTAGCTACTAGTAGGTGAGACCAAGGCAAGACCAGAATAGCCATATCCCCGCAATAACCCAGCTCACAGCTTCCTGTTGTTTATACAGTTGCTACAATGAAGGATGAATATGTGGGTTTATGTTTTATAGAACCTGAAGAGTTTTTTTATTTCACCCAAGGAGGTCTCTGATCCCTCTTTGAATCCATTCATACTTTGGCCTTTGTGACACCCTTTAGTTTCACTGTTTAACTGTGTGTCTGTGTCATATGAAAAAAGCTTGCTACTTTTATTTGTTCATTTTATTTCTGCCTGATAATTTAATCAGAAGCCCTTTTTCCCAGATCAGTCACAAACACACTGTGTGATTTTGGGCATCACCTGTAATCTATGCCTCAGTTCCTCATGTGCAGAGGATGAATAAAAGCATTCCCTTGGGCAGACTCCCACTAAAACCAAATGACAGTAAATAGTACTTGTAGCCAGATATATTTAGCATCCCAGCTTACCTGATAAAAAGATTTTGCTAAAAAGAACTATGACTTCTGTGGGAGTATGTCAGGTAAGGAAGAATGAAGGCAGTGAAAGGACTTCAGAAGTGGACATAAAGAATGCAGCAGGCAGTCGTTGTTTGAAAGAAAAGGTGGTGACCATCTTTGATAGCAGAGAACAAAGCACTCTTTGTCCATTGTATGGGCCACTAGACCATGATGGCACAGACGAAGATGAAACTTTTCATTGCTATGAAAGGGTCATACAGACCTGCATGAGCTCTTGTTTTGAGGTCTCAGTGAAATCTGGTCGACAAATTCCAGTTGGAGCTTCTGAAAGTGACATTTTAAAGATAGTTGAAGCAAAGAGAGGCTGTCCTTAATAACAAAGGAGTCCAGGAAAGCTAGACATACTTTAAGAAGAAAATCTTACAGGTGCAGGAGCAGGCCATCCCTGGTTGAACAGGGAGCTTTTGTAGGATCTCACAGGAAAAAAAGAGTTTCTGGTTATTGGAAGAAGGGGTAAGCAACTCAGGAAAAGTACAGAAATGTTGTTAAGTCATCTATAATGAAAATTTGAAAGGCAAAAACTCAACTAGGACTCAATCTGGCCACTGCTGTAACAGATAATAAAAATATTTTAATAAATACATTAACAACAAAAAGAAGGCCAAGGAAAATCTCCATTCTTTATTGGATGCAAGGGGGAACAGAGGCATCAAGGATGAGGAAAAGGCTGGAGTACTTAATGCCTTCTTCACCTCATTCTTTATCAGTAAGACCATTTATTCTCAGGGCTGGTAGAAAGGGACAGGGAGCAGAATAAACCCCCAGCAATCCAGGAGGAAGTATTTAGTGATCTGCTGTGCCACTTAGACAGTCACAAGTCTATGGGGCCGGATGGGATTCATCCAAGGGTACTGATGGAGTTGGTGGAAGAGCTCACTGAGCCCCTCTTGATCAATTATCATCACTCCTGGATAACCAGAGAGGTCCCAGATGACTGGAGGTTGGCTAAAGTGTTGCCCATACACAAGAAGGGCTGGAAGGACGATCCAGGGAACCACAAGCCTGTCAGCCTGACCTGACCTCAGTGCCTGGCAAGGTTATGGAACAGATCGTCTTGAGTGTGATCACACATCACACATCCCTTATCTGCTGGGATAACCAGCAGATAAGGCCCAGCCAGCATGGGTTTAGGAAAGGCAGGTCCTGCCTGACCAACCTGATCTCTTTTTATGACCCACCTGGTGGATGAGCGAAAGGCTGTGGATATTATCTACCTGGACTTCAGCAAGGTCTTTGATACTGTCTCTCACAGCATTCTCTTGAAGAAACTGGTAGTCCATGACTTGGAGAGGTGCATTCTTCACTGGGTTTAAAACTGACTGGATGGCCAGGCTCAGAGACTGGTGGTGAATGGAATTACATCCAGTTGGTGGCTGGTCAATAGTGGGGTTTCCCAGGGCTTAGCATTGGGGCCAGTTCTGTTTAATATCTTTATCAATGGTCTGGATGACAGGATTGAGTGCACTCTCAGTCAGTTCCCAGATGACACCAAGGTGGGTGGGAGTGTTGATCTGCTGGAAGGTAGGAAGCCTCTGCGGAGGGATCTGGACAGGCTGGATCAATGAAATGAGAACAACAGTATGAAGTTTAACTGTGCAAAGTACTGGGTTTTGTCCTTCAGTCACAACAGCCCCATGCAGCACTATAGACTTGGGGAAGTGGCTGGAAAGCGTCCCAGTGGAAAAGGAGATGCTGGTCGACAGCCAGGTTAACATGAGCCAGCAGTGTGTTCAGATGGCCAAGAAGACCAGTGGCGCCCTGGCTTGTATCAGAAATAGTGTGGCCAGCAGGATCAGGGAACTGATTGTCCCTCTGTACTAAGCTCTGGTGAGGCTGCACCTTGAATCGTGTGTCCAATTCTGGGCCCTTCATGACAAGAAAGACATTGAAGTGCTGAAGCATGTCCAGGGAAGGACAACAAAGCTGGTGAAGGATCTGGATCACAAGTCCTATGAGGAACAGCTGAGGGAGCTGGGGTTTTTAGCCTGAAGAAAATGAGGCTCAGGGATGGACCTTACCACTCTCTACAACTACCTGAAAGGAGGTTGTAACCAGGTATGGGTCAGCCCCTTCTCCCAGGCAGCTCACACCAGGACAAGAGGAAATGGCCTCAAGCTGCAGAAGACAATGTTCAGGCTGAACATCAGGAGGAATTTCTTCACGGAAGGGGTTTTTCCAACACTGGAATGGACTGCCCAGCATGGTGGTCTAATCACTATCCCTGGAGGTGTATAAGAAACAACTGGGCATGGCACTTAGTGCCATGGTCTAGTTGATGAGGTGGTGATCAGTCTAAGGTTGTACTCAAAGATCTCAGAGGTCTTTTCCAACCTAAATGATTCAGTGATTCTGTGGTTTGGGTCTTTGTGCAAGTTTTGCATTTGTCTTAGTCCCTCTGGTTTCCTTGATTCCTGAAGATGAGACAGAGGTGAATCTGCAGCTCCATGCTGAAAGGGGAGCAGATGACCTTTTTTCCCACGCTTGGCTTCCCCTCTCATCTCTCTCCCATATATGCCAAGAAGATGCTTTGGTGCAGACTCCCTAGGCAACAAAACTGATAATAGGTGAGAGTAGTCCTCCAAGAAGCTTTGGCTGCCACCATAAGGATGCCACAGGGCCAAGGGACTGTAGGGTCCCTATGGAAGTCCATCAGGGCCCTTGGCAGCTGGGGCCCATCAGACCGCTCCAGCCAGTAGTGGGGGAGACGGGGGCCCCATGGGCAGTCACAGCCCCACACACTGGGCACTGCTGGGAATGGGCCGAGGTCAGGACAAGCCATGGGCCCATGGGTGGCCCAGCTAGTAGAGCTCAAGATGGGGCAAAGCAGGGCTTTTAGGAGCTGCAGAACAGGCTGGCTGTGACTCCTGTCAGCTAACATTTAATAAACTACAGTATCTGGACACAGCTTTTAGTTGCACCTGCCCTCTCAACCCCAGTATTTTCTGTGTTTCTGAGTAGTTTTGTTAGCAACCTGTGTACATATGAAACAGATGCAAATATATGCTGGTAAGAGTGTTTGGTGCTGAGGTCAATGCTTCAATTCCAAAATGTGCTTTTACGAAGCAGAATTACAGTGAATGCTATTTACATAGCAATTTTGACCTTCATAAATTAGTTAAATCATTTGCATTCAAAACACGTCTCCTCAAAGGCCTGTAGATTATACAGATGAAGAAGGCAAGACTGCCTACTTGCTGTGGTTTCAGCAGCATGAACGTAGATTAGGAACTTCAGGGATGATACAGGCTCTAGTATTGCCATATTACCTATATGGCAAAATTCCCACTGACTTTGAAAAGCTTGGAATTTCATCCTGATAGGTATCCTCACTCATCTAAACTGTCCATAGTAAATGTTCATTCCTTTTCCAGTAAAAAATTCTGCCCTTACTTGCTGCTCTGTACCATGATAAATAGCAGGAAAGCTTAACAAATGGGACTGAGTAGCATCTGAAGCCAATGTGTTTGAACCCCATCTGCAGGCAGGATTTTCTAGCTTGTGAAGACACAGTGCTCTTTAACTTTAGTTTACAAAACATATACATGGAAAAAGTCCTTTTTTTCAGACCAATTTTCAAATGACCTGCAGCTAAGGGTGACAAAGATAGTGCACACTGACTCTGATATTACTGACTATAAGGACATCTGTTTTTCTCTTGTTAAAAGATGTATATACAAGTTTCCATAGTCTTTAAAGCCATTTGACTGTAAGTATATTGAAAGCACTGATATACGTGTCAGTAATGTAGCTGTAGACAAGGACCAGATCCACCTCCAGAGCATTTTTTGACAGTTTCCAGGCTTTGCTATTGAAATATAAGTAGATGCTGAATGTGGGAAAGGCTAAAGCTATGTTGCTTGGCTCAGAGCCCAGGACTGAAAGATTTGGATTCACTTTACCATCTGAAAAATGTACTTCCTCACGGAACTTCAAGGGATTTCATGCTCAGCTAGGGAGAGCGAGGATAGTTCCAATGGCATGAACTGTAGCTCTGGATGTGACATATAGTATCTCTTAGTAAGCATTAAACTTATTATAGATGGATCAAAAACAACAATCCCAGAAAGTATTTTATTATTTATTTAGTCTTTCTTATATTAATCTGCATCAAATAATGAGAATTTAGACTTAAGAGCAGTTCCCTCTGTGAAGTGTTTAGAGTTTCTGTTAGTGCACAGAAATTATATAGGAAATCTGGGCAAAGAAACTGTTGGCCAGGAAATTCTTGAAGCAATTATTAGGGTGTCCCTTGCTGTTACTTGCCTTGGATTTTCTTAGATTACAAAATCAATGTCTCAAGTCCACATTTTTCAAAAGTATTATACAGGATTCAATATATTGTGCTATTGGGAAATTACCAGAATTATACTAGTAGAGCATACAGACAAACACAAATGACTTTTAATATACACAGTCACATATGTATACCTCGGTCCAAGCATTTTATTTTCACTAATGGCTTCAGCCATGCAAAAGATGGGGGTGTTCTGATGAAGCACTTAGGTTAGTAGATGTGTGTTGTTTTATTTTTCTCCTTCCCATTTGCAAGTTCTTTGGAGAAAAGTCAGGCCACATGGCCCAAATATGCACCCTCAGGGCACTGGTGATTGGATCTGGTAACTCAGGTTCTTCCACTAATCCACATCAGCATCTGTCCCAGACACAGACTTTATCCTGCAAGTCTCTGTGACAATGTGCAGCAGGAAGTGCCAAGTTATTATCCTCCTTTACAACTCTAAGTTAAATCTACAAAGAATGCAATAAAGTTAATTACTATGCATTGTCTTTCATTTGGAGATAAATTTCTGGCTTCTTGGGGCTTTCTTCTTTACTCAAGGGGTAAAAAATAGAAGCATTATCAGATACTAAGTATATCTATCAAAACAAGGACTGGCATTTACACAAGTGGGGACCTGAATTATATAGAACCAAGGCATCACAGAATCATTAAGTCTGGAAAAGACCCTTAAGATCATTGAGTCGAACCATTAAGATCACTGAGTTGAATCATTATCCTGACAATGCCAATTCTGTGACCTTTTTATCTTTCTCTCCATGACTGCACAAGAATAACTTGATGAAAAAGTAGAGTAACCTCTGGGACACAGTACCAGAGTCTTCAGAACTTTCTAGTCACCTTGTGCCTTTCATTTATCATAGAATCATAGAATGATTTGGGTTGGAAGACACCTTAAAGATCATGGATTTCCAACCCCCGTGCCATGGGCAGGTACATGTTCTGCTAGACCAAGTTGCCCAAGGCCCCATTCAACCTGGCCTTGAACACCTCCGGGGAAAGTATCAGCACATAACGTGTAACACTTTATAGGATCATAAGATAATTCAAGTTTGAAGCTCAACATCATGCTCAAAGCATGAAGTGGAAGGCTTTCTTAGGTTCTCTCAAAGCCTCTTCTGCCTTATTCCTTCTTTTCCCTTCTCCCTCTTCTTGCATTTTCATCAGCTTTGTTGCAAGTCCTCCAGTCACACACTCTATGGCTCTCAGTGTTCTGCCTCTTACCTTGGGCATAGGCATGTTCAAAGCCATTAGCAGTTCTGGATCAAGTGTGCAAAGTCTGTGAAGTCCCCAAGGGTCTGGATATTCTCTGGAGTGAGACTGAGCAAGGATAACTGCTTATGCAGGAAGGTGTTCCTCAGTCCTGGCAAAGCTGCCAGTGCCAGCCAAGCAATATTTCTCTAACATCAGCAACCTTGCCAGGTTGTGTCCTTTTCTTAGTGCAGTGTGTTTAAATGAATGCGAAGGAAAGAACAGGCCTTCCCTCTCTCCCCTGATGCCTCAGCAGCTTCATCAAGTCAAGTGCAAAAAAACTCTCACAGATACTGCTTTGCGGGTGTCGTGGATGGAAAGTTCGGTATCTCACCCTGACCAAAGACAAGCACCAAGTTCATTGTGGAAAAACATCCAAAGAGTCCAGAGAGAGGAATCAAAAGTACAAAGTTAGATTTTCAGCTTAGTTCTGACATTTAGAGCTATACATTGGAAAGGAGAAAGATGAAAGGGGAAAGAGAAGAGGAAAAGAATTGATTGGAAGAGCTGCTCTTATCACTAAGTGTATGCTAGATTCAGGATCAATAACAAGGTACCATTCTCAGCAGGGCTTGGCCCATGGACTGTTCTCTTGAGGAACTGATGATGAAATGCAAAATCTTTTTCCTCTTAGCCATTTCAGACTTTCCTAGTTGCAATCACTGATGAGCAACTCTAAGATTTCTTGCATCTCAGAGAAATGGTAAAAACCGCATTCCCAACATCAAAGATTTGCAAATATTGCTATTTTTTAGTATTTGAGAGTTCTTAAAAATGTTTTGCTCTAACTTTTCCGGAGACATCCCAGAAGCAGTTTGTCTTTTGATCCTTTAGATTTGGAATTTTCTCTGTATAACCATGGAAAGCATCTCCTGGAGAGTCCCCTCTGGAAATTTACTAAGGAAAGACTTACCCAACCTACCAGCTAATCTCCTTTGATTCCTTTTACAGTCAATGTAGAGAAAGAGGTTATCTTGGAGAGAGAGGAGTAAACAAGTATCTGAGCAAAGCAATTTAATGCTGAAGCTATACATTTATGAACCTAAAGTCAGGTCAGTAGCGATTAGTAAATATTATCATGCTATTGAGGTTTAGTAGTCTACATGAAATGAGCATGATAAAGAAATGGCAACTTATGCTACAAAAATACCTTCCTATTTGCCATTTCAATTTTTATTGACTACTAACCAGAGACCCAAAGACTCTACAGCTAAAGTATCAACAGAAGTCTGTTGACCATTCTAGGTCTTTCTATACTCATTGTGCTACTTACGAAACAGACAGAAGGTGAGTCTCTGAGAAAAAAAAATTAAGAGGGCAGTCTTCAATCAGTGGAATAGGAAAGGAAAAGAGGATGTGATATGTAACATTAATTTGACATATTAAGTGTTTGGTTATTGTTATTTAGCAATAAGACACCAAAGTGCTGGGGTATTTTAATTTAGGCTAATGTGAAATGTGATATAAACTGAATACTAAGGATGACTGAAGAAGATTAATTTCCTCAAGGAATATGATCAGATGTTTGTTCCTAAAAATACATGTAGTAATGAAAGTATATTAATTGGTTCCTGTTTACTACAGCAGTGAAGTATCCTAGTTGCATTACTGGACTTCCTGGACATGAGATATTGCATAGCTGTAGATAAAATTGTAAATTAGGTTATCAGAGTTAAAAATAACATCTGAGGAGGAGTTCTTGAAATCTTTCTCTAAGATTCTTCAAATGCCAATCACCTCATCTTATTCTGCCAGACTACAAAGACTATGAATATTAATGATAACAAATTTTTAGGAAGGGCTGTTGGACTGTCTTTGGAAGAGCAGGGTTTTTTACTATTATATTAATAATCAAAATGCTAGTGCAAGATTTCTTCTGGGTGATGTCTACTTACAGCCAGTGGCATAACCCTGGAGGTGTACTGCAGGGAAGGAGAGAGCAGTAACTCTCCCACCCTGGTTAGCTCTCTGCTGCCTGCAAGATGCAGGCAGTTCTTGGCTCTTACTTGAGGAGTACCTTGCACAAGCTTCTGCACCTGCCCTGGCATAGGAAGAGCTTTTCTTACACACTTCATTGTCATTAGATAAAGAATTTATCCTGGTGAACTTCCACTCTTAACAAGGAATAGTATTGCCTTTTCACGGATAAGATTTAGTTTGATGTGAAGAGAATCGCATTTAATAACAGAAAGATTTTTTCATTGCTATACAATCCATTGAACGGTCAGAAAAAAGGTGGGCTGCAGATCCACAACTCCCTGCTATTGTTTGACTTGCAACTTATGTGGTTCCTAATAGAAGACTATCTGTATTTTATTAGTTTTTTTCTAATATTTCTGTTATTTTTCAACCCAAAGAGACAGCACTTCTCATTCCACACAATATGTTACAGCACTGGGGCAGGGAAGAGGGACATTTCCTATTTTTCTTGTCAATAAAATTTCTTAATGTTAAGGAAGAGAGATTTTGGGGGAATGTGGTAAACAAGAATGCACTAGTCCATAAACCTAACGTAGTCAGTATGTGCAGAACACGTATAATAACTTGATTTCCACAAATGACAAGTTCTGTGTAACTGTTACTTCATCATTAGGTCATTCACTTCATCAAGTAGGAATTTTTATTAATAACTAGCATAAGGAAATGTCTGGTATGCCTTAATTTCTATGTAATTTAATTTCTTATGTTTCAGATAGGAAATAAAAATAATTTTCTGCCTTTATAACCACCATTTGTACATTCATTTCTTATTCAGCATGATAGATATGCAAGTATACCATTATTTAATGTTTAGTCAGTAGACCATAGTAATTTCTTTGACAAATTAATATAAAGTGTAATATTTTCATAAATACAAAACAAATCCAAACATTTATGAGTATGAGAATAATTGCTGTTAGTAAAGGCCTTCAAGTCAAACATACATCAATCTTTGTACAAGGAAATTACTAACATAAACTGTTTATTTTTTACCTCAGAAATCATAAATAAAAGAGTCTGCCAAATCCTAACCCACAGCATCATTTTAACTACCACGCTTGCGCTGTTCATGTTGATATGCTGAACAGCCACAGATCACAACAATAGACTCTGGCACCTAATTATTAATTATAGGTAGTTTGAGATCAGTTTGACAGATCTGTGTTTGGTCAGGGCAGATGTAACACCTCATGAACTCTTCACAGACAACGAGTCACAAACACTGGGCAATAGGTTAAAATAATAACAATTCTGATCTAATAAACAGAGATGCAATATTGGTTGGTTGGTTTGTTTGTTTTGTTGGGTTTTTTTTCTGGAAAACAATCACTTGCTGTTAGACACCTCCAGTCCTGAAGCAATAGGAAAAGCAAAGCTTTAGGCAGGATATATACACTATTCTGATCAACACGAAGATGTTAAGAGCAGCACTCTTGGCAGATGCTGTTGGCAGGATCAGCAACACAAAACCAGAGTATTATAGAAGCGTAGCTCTAGATGCAGGAGGGACTCAATTCTTAAAAATGTAGCACTGAGGACTATCTACAAGACAGGAAAAGAAAATATGACAGGAATGGCGGAGAAACAGAGGGGTAACTTCATTCAGTTGTTACAGGAGGGCTGAGAAACCAGATATGATGAACTGTCCCCATCTCTGTGGCCCCAGGCATGTAATTTAATCCCTCATACTACTGCTTAGTTGGATAGTTCATCCAGAAGGGGCACAGCAAATAGCATGGATCTGCAGAGCAGCTATCACAAATGGCCCTGTTTTCACTTTATGATCCTAAAATACATCTAAATTATGCTTCCACACAAAGAACTAGCCCACAGCATGTTGCAGCTCTTCCTACCATATACCCAAAATTAATTTGAGATATGTTTTATAATTTATAATATTAGCATAATGCTCACATCTCTACTCAAAATAACAGTACATAACATTTGTGATATTTGCTCTCTTCTGTTTCCAATTTTTTGTTTGAAATCTCCTTCTGTACTTCCTAGACCTCTGCAGCCTAAAAAATGAAAAGCCTTTACTGAAAAGCGAAAAAAAGGAGTGTTAGTTTTTCAAAGCTGTTTATTAAAAATATCTCCTCTCATTTATAAGCCTTTTGTTTGTCTGTAAAATTTGAAGTTTATTGGGATAAGGAGAATGCTGAAGTGGATTTATCTGTGGTTATGACAATCTGTGATTACTTTTTTCTGTGTAGCTCACCAGACTTAGTGATAAGGATTTACATGTGTAGTTTCAGGCTAGTGCAAGATTGCTATTACTTTAAGAAACTGAAATCCAAAAATCACGAAATTTGCATAAAGAACATGAGGTTTAAAGAAAGCAATACCTTTTGGTACTCTTTCACATTTTGTTTCTTTTAGGAAGTGCTCAGGTAACATTTTTAATCTTTCCTCTGAAACTCTAAAGACTAGAAAGCTACACTCAAAAGAGTGAAGTATGAACTTCTTGCCTCTTAAAACATCTCTGGGATCTGGATTTTAAGAAACACAGCAGTAGAGCACAAGACTTCGGCCAAATCCATGAGACTTTGCCAGGTTATCTGTACTCAGCCTGATTTTTTTTTTTTTTTGGTAGAAGTCATTTGTCAGAGCAAGCGTGGCTGAAAGAACTTAATAAAACAATGAGACCACTGAAGGCGTAAAGATGGAAACCTGGGAATGGGGGGGTGGGATGTTTCTGAGTTAAGCACTTTCTAGGAGAGGCTAATGGGAAGTAATGAGAAGGAAAGTGGATGAGTGGAGCAAAAGTTGTAGAATGAGTGAACTAATTCTTATTAAGTTTATGGCCAATTTATGTTTGCCATACTTGGGAATCAAAAGTTTAGCAAGGGTTTCTCTGTATTAAAGGCAGTTCTTTGAACAATAGAGCCCTTTTTCTGCAATTCAATCTATCAGAGATCATTTCACTCCCTGTATAATTCAAAAAAGTGATGCCTTTAACTGGCAGCATAAACACTGTTGGCTATGTATATTGAGTTTGATTTAGATGCTTAGTATATGGCACAGTTTACATCTGTCAGGATTTGTAAGGAAAAGCTGCATGAATAATTCTAGACCCACATTTGAAAACTGGGAGGAGAAAACAGGATTCCAAATTGTCGCATAGACAGGTTTGAGACAGGAAAGAAGGAATTAAAGATGAAACTCTACCCAGAGGACCCTTTCACAATGGTCACTTCCCAGGTGAAGTACCACTATACACAGCAGTGCAAGCTTAAGACGGAATGGCACCTTAACTCTGCATTTTCTACCCTTTTTTACATTGATTTTACCCTTAATATTTTAACATAGTTTAATTTACTGATTGGGTTGATGGTTTGCCTATCTGTCTGATTATACTGCTTCTCACAAAACATTTAGCAGATAGAAGCACAGGCCTCAGTGCTATTCCTCTCATGCTATTTTGAATTTGTACTTTTTCAGCATCTCAATGAAACCCAGAGGTGTATCTGGACCACTCACTCTATGAGGACTTCACAGCACAGGTACAAAAAAACAGTTAGTAAAAGACTATGGAGCTGTTGAACATACTGCATCTGCAAATAGCCTCCACTCCAGATGAGGTTCATTTGATGTCCAGGTACAATCTGGAGATCTCCAAGCTCCAAAACACCAAGATTGCCGTGAAATCTGAGAGGGAGAAAACTAAGATATACACAGACTGAGTTTTGTTAATAAAATAAGCTATATTTCAAATAGAAGGAAATGTTAAAAATTAACAATGTCATGTAAGGGACAATGTTTGTGTTATTCTTCCTTTTCTGTTTCTGTGGGGTCCTATTACCTGTCCTTCCTGTAGCACAGATCAATGTGGCAAAATAAAAATCCCCTGAACAGAGACATTTTGCCTCCCAGGAAAAATTCACTAATCAATCCAACACACTCCAGCTGCTTTTCTAAGCTATAAGTCTAGTCTATCAACATCAAAATACACAACCATGTTTCAACAACTTTCAGTGTCATTAAATCTCAAGTTTGCTCCTGAAATTGAGTCTCTCAGCTGCTGGATTTCCCTCATCCTCCTTTGTCTCACTTCTGAAAGGCATGAAACACTGAAGGATATATAAGGAAGTCGTATTTAGCAGAACATCCTCATTTAGGGGGGATAAACAGTGAGAAAATATAATTAATATCTGATAAAAATTGAGTTTCCTCCATGGAAATTGATCAGCATTGACTTTGTTACTCAAAAGGAGCAGTTAGAGCAGAAACACTTTTTTTTTTTAATTATTATTTTAATTTTTTTAATTTTTTCTTTTTTATTTTAAACAGTGATTCAAGCTGTTATATTAACCTCTTCACTGAAGAAAATTTAGGTCACACCCCAGAAAGTCACAGTTCAGTGATATACAAAGGTCATCAGTGAGCAGTAAGGGAATGGTCTGTACAAATCGATGAAGTTTTCAACAAGCATGAAAGAGCTTTAAGAGATATCAAAAAACAAATGAGAGGGGAGTTTGTCTGCGTGAGGACTAGATTTGGGGAGGTTGTCTGATGCAGAAGAGCCACGCAGAAGAAAGCATGGAGATGTTTCTTTAACAGGTGGGCCTATGCAACATGAGGATAGTTGGATGAAGGCAAAGGAGACAAAAAGGTTTAGTACAGAGCACTGAAAAATGTGTTGTGGGAAAGGACATTATGACAGGAGGTTGGAAGACAGAAGGACTCACATCTTGCATTGCTACACAAATATAATCTTTTAGATTATAATTTTGGAAGAGGGAAGGGAATCTAATTACATGGTTAATTTAGAAATTGGAAAGGATGTGAGGAAAATCATAGCACAAACCCTCTGAGGAGAGGCTAGAATGGCTCAAAACACTTCATATTTCTTCTGCCTCATAATTAATTCTCTTGTCTCTTGGGACCGGTGCTCACTTAAGTAGGATCCTGCATAACGGGCACACTGTCCATCAAAGCACTGTTGTATCCCAATCTGCCTCAATATATAGGTTCTCTTGGCCTAGAAAACCCAATTTTCATCTTGAGGAAATTCCCAAATTGTTTCAGGCTAAGATTTTCTTCTGAAACAGTGCCAAATAGATACAAACATCAATTTGTTTAATGAAACAAAATGTTCGGGAAAAAATTGCAGCCTGGAAATCTCATCCAGGAAAGACTGTCTGTATATGAAAAACTTGTAATCATATATATATATAAAATAATTCCAGTATTTGATTTGAATTGTCAGCGTAAATAACAATATTAGTTGGGATCTGGCATTGCAATTTCAAGAACATTCCCAGATGAATCAGTGATCCGAATCTAACCTGAAATGAGGACATGAGTTAGAAAACACTGCTCCATTCTTTAGTTCTGCAAATTTCATAATAATCTCTACAGACTCCCACATGTCTGTGATCTATATTGGCGTGAAAGGCTAGTCCGTAAAGTGTTGAAGCAAGCCTGGAAATACGAGTTGCATGCACTTTTCATGCCCCTTTAACTGTATGGCAAGGGCAGGAGTAGTGAGATATTAGTTGTATGCAGAAACATTCTTGACATTAGGCCATCAGGCTTTTTTACGGGGTGGAGTCAGGAATGTGCCCTGTGAGTAACAAACCCCTTATGATTATGGAACTCCTCTTTCAACCCCCAAAAAATCCTTAAAATGAAACATGCTGAAATTTCTGCAGGTCCATATGCAGCTCAAGACATCTGCTTGTTGGAGAAAATTGTACCCTTTAAATCAATTGCTATTTCTAAAGAGCTGGTCACCTAGATGAAGTGCACTGAATACTGGAACCTTTGTCCAACCAGAAGTGTGGGGTACAGTTACCTGAACCAGCACCTTATTAACAGGGGTAAGAGATGCACGCTGATCTAGTCTCCCTGAAGTGGTAAATACCATCTGACAGATGTTCAGTAATTTTTGCACGGTTCAAAAGAGGTGTTCAACATCTCACAGGAGCAAGCAATAGGAATCCACAGAAAGTAAAATGGAGAGTTCCTCCTGCTTTGAATAGGATATGAAGTTGATGTAAAAAAAAAAAAAAAGGAAGTACTGGTGCTAACTTTTCCAAAGGAAGTCAGTTAATTTAGCCCTACAAATATGAACTGAAGTCAAGCTAACTGCACCTGCATAGTCCTCACATGAGGGAATTCAGAACAATGCTGCTCTTACAGCTGATCAGCCTCACAGAACCTCTATCCTAGTGTGAAACACAGGGCAAATTTTTATGCCCTACAGACTGTCATGGTTTGAGAGCCCCAAAATCTAATTCCTTAGTCCAAGCTCTTCCCCCCCACACCTCAACCTAGTGTGAGATGGGTTTTCCAGACACCGCACAGGACTCAAAATGGGGGGAAGGGATTATATATTACAATGACTGTACAAAATAAATAGTACCATACATTATATACAATCTTAACTACCTCTACCATGACATAAAAGTATTTACAATGGATCAAATCTCTTCTCGCCTCCAAATAAAAGTCCAGGCGGGAAGAAGGAAAAGATCCTTTCCACTCTCAGAGCAGCATTGTCTTCAGGGCAGCAGCCTATCTCACTCTTTCATGCGGCAGCCGTAGCTGGATCTCTGCCAGTACACACGAGGGGGGTATCCAAGCCCTCGTGGCCCTTCGTCTCCAAGCGAGGGTCTTCTCTTCCATAGGCTGTGTTCACTGGGACAAAGGTCACTTCACTACGGTCATATCAACGAAGTGCAGAAGCCTTCATGACAGTCCCTATCCTCAGGGGATTCAAATTCCCCTACAGAGCTTCTGTGCTCCGTCTCAAGGCAGTGGGTGGTGCGAAAGCCCTCCTCTGCATTCCTTTGGCCGTCCTGGTCCAGCTTCCAGGACACCTGAGCTTCTCAGCTCCTCTCTGCAGTGCTGCTGCACTTCACCTCTCCCTTCTAGGAGGGGTCTCCAAGGAGTTCGGGGGTTTTTGGTTCAGTTCTTACCCCAAAACTCTGTCTCTGTAGAGCTTAGTTCTCTCTCTGCTGCTGGCTCTCGTCTCTCAGACAACTCTGTGTCTTCCTGCTCGGCTGCATGCTTGTTTCTGCTGCTTCTCCCTTATCTCTTGGCTCTCTGCCACTTTCTCCGGCCAGTGTTGTTTTTGCTGCCACTTCTGCTGCTCACGGTGGAGGAAACTTCTTTAGCTTTCTAGCTACAGGTACTTAGCCCAGCCTTACGCTGTTCCAAGTCCCTGTAGCCCCCCAGCCGGGGGCTGTGGGGGGCTCAGAGACCCCCAGGGGGCTCCTGCCCTCTCTCCTCGTGGCTCTACAGCATGGCTACTTCTACAACAACCACTACAACTACTTTCTTTTCCGGTCTAAGTGTGATATGTTTATATTTTGCAGAAGCGCTCATTGGCTCAAACTTCAAGGGTCACCACCCCCTGGGGATTTTATAACTTCAGGGGGTCACATCCCCCTGGGGATTTTATAACTTCAGGGGGAAAACTGTTTTCCCCCACCACGCAGACCCTGCTCTTAATTAAGTTGATGTTAGTTCATAACAGTCCCGTTGTTATCAATGATCTCAGTCCAGATTTGCAAGGGTGAGACTGTAAGCAGAGTGGGACCCATGCATGAGGAAGTTTTATGATCTTATTGTTTTGTACTTCCTAGTGTCAAGAGTAACAGAAGCAGATTCCTGGAATGATTGCACATGTAGTGTTAAATAGCCATTAGCAGACTACAGGCATGGTTTAAAAGTGATTACTTGTTCAAAGGAGTGGTTTCAAAATAAATAGCTGTCAAGAAAGTATTACACCTTGATGGGAAAAGAGGAATGTGATGGGAAAAAATTGCAGCCTTAATATGTATCTCATTATAGTATGCATTAGGAGAATCAGCTATACCATCACACCACATTTTTGAGACTACAAGCATTCTTAATTTTGTGACCCTAGTTCTCGTTCCCTGATTACTTACCAACAATAAAAATAAGATGTTAGCACTATTTTTTAAACTTTCTATCAAATAGATCGATTAACTCTCTGGTCCCTGTGCTAAAGGACTAGAGAGGATGTCTTACAGTTGTGTGGCACTGAAACTCAAGCAGATGCTAAATCTGACAACGACATCATGATGGAAAAAAGCCTTATGAAAATGCCTGACTCCCTGTCACCCCACAGTCTCTCATTTGGTAGCTCTTATTCCCACACCCACCATATCAAACAGGTGGAATCATTCTGAAGGACAGTTTTGCTTTGATGGGGCTGAAGAAACCTTTATCACAAGAATGAAGGCTTCCTAAATGAAAGACTAGGAATAAGTGGAAAGGAAATGAAGTCTTGTGCTGCCCCTTCTCATTTTTTCCAGTGGAAGAGAGTTAGCTTACTTACATAAGCTTCTTGTTGCGTGTAATTTTCTTAAATCTGATTAAGACCATCCATCACTGGATAGGATGATTTTTATGGCATTATTTTGTTTTATAATGCATTCCTCAATCAGCACTTTCCAAATGTAACTTTATTTAACCTATATTCTTTGGCCTCAGGGAGATCGTTCTGTTCTGTTGTCAGTAGCGGGGCATGATGAAAATGTGAAGGTCCCAAAATCTTTTCCTTCTTTAGGCTTACAAGTGTTAAAGGTACATTTGCAACTTGGCACATGAAGTAGGTATATAACTCTGGTAGAGATTCGCTGAGAAACAATGAAATCTCATGTGAGGACAAATAAGGTAGTGTACCTCTTTGCTCATAAATCTGTTTTTAAACAAAGGATGGCTTAGCCTTTCAGCAAAAAAAAAGGATCAATTCTGTATCCTTCTTTTCTTCTGGCACCTGAGCTAGGGAATTGAGTAAGAAATTTAACATTTAAAATTTTGAAATATTTTTTGGAATATTTTTACAAAACTGTAATCTGTTATCTTATGGATCAGAAATAGAGTGTGGTTTGAGAGGATGATTCAGTACTCGACTCTCTCAATCAGCATTGTACTAGTAACCCAACATGGTATTATTTCCATGAAGAAAAATGGTACAGCCAGGAGTATTTCTCAAAGAACAATTTATATTTAGGCTATTCATTGCAGTCAAAATGCTACTAAAATACAATCACAAAGTGCTCCCAGTAAATTTCATGCTTGATAAAAACCCTAAAAAATAAGTCTGTTTAAATATTAGAAGGCTGCTTTTTTTTTCTTTTTAAACAAAGAAAAGGAAAATAGAAAACAGCTGGAATCTTAATAGCTATTCTGCACACAATATTAGGTCCATCAGAGGCAAAGAATCTACCCTACTTTATTGAACTGAGGTGACTGACCAAATGCAATCACCTGGCTGAGGTTATTGATAATGATGATAACAATAAGTTTGGTGATATAGGTGATTCAGTCTTAATTACTCACTCATCAAGTCACAGGGAGCAGCTGAGCATAGTCACCTCTTCTTGCCATGATCAGTCACATGTATGGGGCAAGGTCTCAAGGAATTTAAGGACAAGGATGGTTTTGGTCTATGTTGCTTTTTAAGATACCCTGGAGTGAAAGATGTAGTAGGGTAGAGCCTAAGCATTGTAAAAGCTCCACTAGTCATCTCTGAGAGCCCAAACAGGGCAGGAGGGTAGTGAAGCTCAGGTGTTTCTGCAGTTCACAAATGGGACTAGTCAGAGGAGGTAGATTTGGGTACTCTAGGACCAGTCATTATTATCTCTTCTTCTAGGTACCAGATGGGGATGGTTTTGCAGTTTTTCTAGTTCCTAAAGACTGATTTTTGCTAAGAAATTGATGGTTATGGTGTCTTTTGCTAAAAGAAATCCTTTCTCTTTACAGTATTACAAGTCAGTTGGCAACTCCTCTGTCATATCACAGCAGTCCTTGTGTAGACACTCTTCTGAGGGCAAAAGGAAAGGCTGGGAGGGATGAACAAGTGACCAAACACACCACTTTACACTGTATATATCATGGAAGCACAGAAGGAGGTTGTTTTCTCAATAGAAAGTTCAGCTTGTTGCTGAGAAATTTATGGCCCAGACTACCAAGAGGTTTTGCACCAGAAGGGTCCTCCTAAATTACTGTCTGTAACTGGCAACCACTGTGTGGCCAAGGGTTTGTGGCACAACTTCTTTCTTTTCTGTTTTTATAATTCACATCCAGAAACAGCTAGAAAGCCTCTTCCCAGCAATATCAGATATTTCTCAGGTTTTTATTATTATTGTTTATTATTATCATTACAAGTTTTAGCCATCCTTGCTGAGTGCCCTTTTTGACATACAAATTCCAAGATTTATTCAGGATTCCTTCAGTTCTCTCATCAGCCTCATTGTGAGTTCTTTATCTCTGAATGTAAGTTGCTCAAAAGCTTAAGATATAGCACTTACTCTGTAATGAGTCATTTTACGTTCCATGCTGCTTCCTGAAATTTAGAGGTCAGTAAGGACAAGGAATCTGTAAATACAAGTAACACCAGTATGAGTGTGAGTCAGATATTCCCTTTGTTAAAATAGCCTAATGATAACAATATGTTCCTTCCTAACCACAAGGGAGAACATTACAACTTTATAGAGAACTCCTTGGTGGCTATCTGACTTCTTGTCGTGGATGAGTTCCTTGGCTGCGGCACACGAATCAGAACTTTGCAGGAGGGCATGACAATGTCTCAAGGACAAGCGAACTTCCAAGATTTGACATCATCCTTTCAGCTAGATAAGGAACAGAATTAGAGCATGCCTTTGATGTTGTCAGCTTTGGCTTCATCCCTTTTACTACTTCTGATGATGATCCAGCTTCCTCTGGATTACGTTGGATGAAGTGTTTCGGACCTAATATTTGGACACGAAACTTATATTTAATCTGGAAGATATTAGACACTACTCTTTATGAAGCACAAAAGGAAAACTGCGTCCAAGAAAATTTTCCTGTACCGTTCTTAGTAAGAGATCTTACTAAGGTAAAGAGGTAGGGAGGTCTGAGAGGATTTCAGGACTTGTTTACAAATTCAAACCACTTTTTTGTAGTATCTCTCAAAGATTCACCTTTCCTCAGAAATACCTATCTACAGTTAGGCATACTGACTGTACAATTCACCCTGTTGATGTGTTTTCACCAGCACTCTTATTTTAAAACTATTATGAATCCTAGCCTTTCTTTCCCTAGCAGTGCAAGAGATTACTAGCAACATATTTAAGATGTCGCATGTCCTGTTAGAAAGTTCTGGACTTGCTAGAAGCCTTTCTAAGATTTGCACAGCTTTTGGTCCTTGTTGCAACTGAAGTTTGGCTCCTGCAGAGACAGTTAAGATTATGTTCAGTTAAAATGTGTTTTCAGCGAAATTTCGGGAAAATTGGTAGGAATTTCCTAGACATAAAAGCTGTAAATAAAATAATAATTAAAAAAAAAACCAAACTGATGAACTGAACACTTCTCAGCTTTTGGATATTTCTGATTATTTCCTCATCAAGTATTTCTAAGTTATCTATTTGCACAAGTAAAATTCTGATTTGGGAAGCAGTTACAATTTGCGTATTTGAGGCAGGGTCAACTGAAGAACTTCCAGTCATTTCAGTAACATTGTACCAATGCACTCCAGCTGAAATAAGGCTTTACTTAGCAATGTACCCTCCCAAAGGACAATTCTAAGTTTTAGCATGTATTCTTCTTCCTCTTTTTTTTCCTTTGAGTCCTCTCCAAAGCTCAACACATCTGAGAAGGATGAACAGAGAAAGTTTGTGAAATGTGTGATCTTTCCTTAGATAACTTATCACTGAGACAGTGGAAGTTTTGTATTCCTTGCACCCTGTCAGTAGGAACTGGCTCCAAGATACAGGAGATTAGCTGAGTTTCAATGACAAAGAAACACAAACCAAAAATAATGAAAGTAGGAGTAGAAAACAACAGCCTTTACCCAGCTCATGTTGATGTTAGTTTTCTTGTGTCTTCAATTTTGTTACAAACCCTTTAAAGCTCATATTAAAGAGATTGTTAAGTGAATCCAACCTGTTATACAGTTAATCGCTTTGCAATATTTGCTACCTTATCACTAGGTTCTCAAAAGCTATTTAAAAACCACTTGATTTCTTTATAGCTAAAACAAGAAGTCAGAGACAAATTGCTGCCATTTTCCCCTCCAATTTTTCAAGGATGAACCATAAGGTAATAGCTGAGGACTGCAACTAGTCCTTTATAATAAGGAAAGGTTATTTGTAAAGATGCTGCATGTTAAAATTCCCAATTATTGTTCAGTTAATCAGGCCATTGCTTTTGTACTCTAGTGAAGTACAGGTAGTGTAGTGTAGTGAGTATTTCAGTAGTGTTTCTGACCAACACGTAATTTAAATAGCTGAAACACAGTAATTCTCACACCAAAACAATGCATCTGGAAATGCAGCATCTCAGAGCAGCTGCAAGGCTGCCTCATTAAACAGTCATTTGACAGAAAGAATGGATCCTAACACTCACCCTGGCAGTCAATGACAGCTCTGCATAGCCACAGGACCTGAGCTCAAAACTCTTCCAGAAATATTAACTCAATTTATGAAACAGAATTCATCTTAGATCTACAAGGAGAACCTTGTGCTCTGATGGTCTCAGATATGGTATTGAGTTTTTCTGAGGGAACGCTGATGATGCCAGCAGTTTCTATGTGGAAATTAGGAAATTATTGTGGACTCTGATACTTGAGGTGGTAAACACAACTGACTCCATCAATTTAAATACCATTATCCAACCAGGAAATAGAGACATATTGAACAACATGATTATGCATGACCACATAACCTCTTTCCAAAAAAAAACTCAAAAATGCTGATGAACATAGCTTAGATTTTAAACATTAAAGAGTCACTAGCAGCACTTGTAAATCACAAAGAGGCAAAGAATTATCCATATGAGTCACTGGGCAAGTGTGATAAAATAATAAATAATTTGGAACACTGAGAATGCATATGAATTGTTTAAGTGTTCATTAGTCTACTCAGTATTTGTTGACTGTTGCTTACACCATTCTTACTGACAAAGAAAATTCCTTCCCAGTTATTATCCAGTTCAGAAAGGGGCTAGAGGCCATAAACCCTATACAGGATTGAGGATAACCCTGGAATAGCCTTTCTAGATTGAAAAGTAGCTTCCTCACACCCCTTATAGAGTCAGGCATTCCGCAGCACACATCTAGCACCCACAGTTTTGGAAGCATTTGCACAGCACCCAAACCAGCTCCCACTCATACAAGTCATGATGCAAACTTCCAGTTATTGTTAATAGAACTGACACCCTCTCGTGTCCAGAAAGACCCAGCTTTGTCTCCATAAGCCATTTTAGGGGTGACTAATGGGTGGGGTTAACTGCCAAAGCTTCTTTGAGATAGGCAGCCTGAACAACATGGAGAAAAAAGGCTTAGTGCCTGCCCTGTCTCTCACCAGTCCACACCTGTACCACTCCACTGATAATCCTTTGGGGTCGTGTTCCCTCAGCAAGCCATCTCAAGTGATGGGAAGGGTACCCACAGAGAGGCAGGGGCCTGAGCAGGGTCATTAGTGAAAACCCAAGGCCATAAGCTCAGCCAGGCTAAACTGCCACACTAGGAGATGTAGAAACCAGCCCTGTGCATTGGCCAGATCAGTGGTCCCCTGAAGGTGCAGCTCATGGTCTCCCACAAACAGCACTGTCAAACTGAGGCCCTGCTGTGACATTTGAAGGGATCTTCTACCTAAGCACAGCCAAGAGTCTGGCTTGCAGCTGAGGCCATCACATCAGACAAGGAATGTTGAGACCAAATTTATGAACCCAGGGAATAGCTACTCTGGAGCTGAGAGTCAAATTTTTCTTTACAGATGCTGCAGCAGAGAAGACCCAAAACTTGCAGTTGTTTTTCTGGGTCTTTTGTATTAGGCAAGAAAGGCCAGAAAGAAAACAATATAAAATTACCTTCTGGACTATCTTGGTGCATACCTGAAACTATAACAGCTTTGCTTTAAAGCCAAGAAATGCCTCCCTATGATGGTGTAAGACCATAGGAAGCCACCAGCAGGAAGGAGACCAGCATGGGAGCCTTAGCATCTCACAGGGACAGCCTGGTATCACCATTTTCAGGTGCAGATCAGCCCCTGTGAGCTAAGTCCCAGGAAATCACAGGCAGGAAAACACTGAGGCAGCCTTGAAGAACACAGCATTTCACTGCACAATCTCATTTAAATTCCACCAAACCCCCCCCTCCTGCTAATGGGTCTCCCAGCCATCAAGGAAGCTTACAGGTTAATTTTGAACGTAAGAAAGTCTTATAATTGGATGCAAAGGTCCAGACGCTCAAGGGATAAAAACCACTGTTCATCCCAGGAACATTTTAGCAACTGTCAGCTGGTAGAAAGTAAACAGATTTCAAAAAGTGTCAGTATGCCATAACACTGCATGCCATTCCAAGATGAACATTGCTCCTAAATATATTTCCTGTGAGTAAAGGAGGAAAACAAATCTAATTTTAAAGAAATAAAACCAAACCAGATGTGCACAAGAGTACACTTTAGGCTTTTTTTTTTAATAAAGATTTTTCATCACTTTAGAGGTACCAAGTTAATAAATGTAACCAGAGAGCTCTTATGGCATTTGTTACCATTCTATTTAGCACTCCTGCTATCCTTTAAAGCTGCACCAATTTGCCAATTTCTCAGAACATATAAATGAGTGTGGGAATGCAGCAAATACTTAAAAGTGATGAAGGTGTTTTAGACTTACCAAAACCTCTTGTGCTTTCATGTTTGTGCAAGGTGTGATGTTGAGTTTTGGCATATTATGAAAAATAGTTGACAGTATATGTAACTTATTAGACTATTGCCAAGAAACACACACTAAATGATCTGTACATTGAAGGGCCTCTGCCAGTTCAGTTCACTGCTAGTAGACAGTTCTGGAGTGTTTTAACCTGCAATTAAAACTCCTGATTGACAGATCTTTTGTTTATTAGTGGTCAGTGCCGTTATACATCCTAATCTATCATATCCAGTACTGAAATATGAGTGACTGTAAGTCAGAAAGTATTATTGCTGGTCTCTGATGGAAAAACTAATACTTCTTTTAAAGAGGAAAAGCTTTAGGTAAGTGTGGTTGCTAAAATACCCTTTTTACAGGTGTGAACAAGATGTCAGTTCTTGAAGGTTGTCTTCTCACTGCTTACTTCCTTCAGATAGAAACTATGGGGGTAGGGTACTGTGATGCTAAAGGTGTTTGGCCGAAAGGAGATTTTGATTGACTTTCAAATGCTGGTCAAATTAAATCCCATGACACACAGAGGGAATTTCCAGATGTTAGTATAGAAACAGGTATGTCAGAAATAAAAGACCCCCCACAAGACAGGTCGTGTTCATTGAGACTCACACAACACAACCTGTTACTTGTTACCAGGACCATACACGCAGTCTTTGCAATTGCCCATATAAATGACTGGTTGTACTAAAAAGTCATCTGTGAATTGTAATTTTGCACATAATTACCTGCAAATTTTAGAAATGCATGTTTTTGAAGTTTTGACTCTCTGTACATCTATTCATGTTAGAGATCAGGCTGTGAGAGTGGAATATGGAAATTCCTTTTTAAGATACTACTGTATCTAGTAACAATCAGCAGATATGGAAGAAGTGTTTCTGATGATGCTATATTGGTGTTCTGATCAGTGTTATACTGGGAAGAAAGACAGGGAAATTTTTAGCACTGCAGCAGGCTGAAGTGGGAATGCCAGAATAGTGAACTTTGTTAGCACAATCTGTAATTTCTCTGAAGTGAGAAAAATACTCCCTAATAAAGCGCATGGCAACCATAAAGCTGCTGATACCATAGTCATTAGACAAAAGGTCAAGAATCCATTAGCAGCTGCCACTGCCAAAAGCTGTAGGGCCAGTAACTGAGCAACACATCAGACTCAGAGAGCCCTGCAGATGACACAGGGCATCTGATAAGAATCAGGCTTTGCAAATTGTAATCCCATATCCCATGATGGATAACGCAACCTTGCTTTTGATTAATGTTTCCCAGGGCTTGGCTTATGTCAGGTGGCAATGGATCAATAGCTTTCCAGCTTTTAATGGGGCAGCCAAACTCCTCATTGAGATTTGCACATACAAGCATTAGAAGTAAGCTCCTGCTCCTGTGCTCTTGTATTATTCCTTTTGACAGGTATGTTACCAATTCCTGACCTCTGCTGTGTCTTCAGTTAGAAATGGCAGGATATAAGTCCTTGTTGTTAGACAGGCAGCATACTGCAGCTATTTAATGATCACTTTGCCCTGCCCAAGCTTTTCTCTCTAGTGTACAAGTACCTATACTGAGTTAGAAGCTCATTTGTCTTCTCCCATCCCTTTCTTTTATTCCTCCCTCCCACCAGATTGTATATTTCAAGATGAGAAATCAAGCTGCTATCCCTGAATAACCAAAAAAAATAAAACTTAATTCAATACCACAACTATTCACGATGGGAGGTATTGAATCTTGGTGACTTTCTTCACCTGTCTAGCAAACAATCCTAAGAGCAAGTGGAGAAACAACAATACCTTTCTTAAAAAGAAAACTATACAAAGTGCTAACAAAGAGTTAAGCAAATTTATATTACTGTACTCATGTGCAAGTCTAGTGTGACTGCAGGCCGCCCCCGAGCTGTGCTTGGGTGGTCCTCTACAAATTCATATGCAGCAATCTCTCAGTGGTATCTAGCAGTGATTTATGCAGCTGTCAAGCTGCCTTCATCAGTACAAGTGAATTTTGGGCACCATCAACTAATGTGGACTTCTTCATAGTGTCTAAAGTAAATGAGGGCCAAATTAAAAGAAAAACAGCCTGAGGTACCACCCACTCATCTTCTCAGTTCTTTAATGACAAGCTCTCTCTACAGAAAAAACATACAGCTGCTCATATGAGACCACACTTACAGAGACCCCACTGTCTAATCACAGACAGCCTGCGAAAGTCAGCTTTCAGGGCTTGGTTGGAGCAAGGAGAGCAGGAAAAGTTGGCAGAGTTCCACCAAAAACTAAAACAGTATTGATGGCAAATAAAACTGACACAGAACCAAATCAGTTAGTTTTCATAATAAATAATGATGCATTATTTTGTCAGGGAATAATATGAACCATCTGACAATGACATAATACATCCTTGTAGCATGTGCCTGTGTCTTTGTTTTAAATAGGAACCAGTGCTATAGTGTATCTTGGTCCAGCCACAAATGCTAGTCCTAGCTGGGGGCTGATCCCACCCAACAATCTCGGTTTTGCTACTCTGGGTGCACAAACATATTGATGTTTTGCAAAGAGGCAGAACAGCATCCCTGAGTCAAGTGTGAGTGAAATGCCACTCTTCACAGTCAATTTTAACTAGTTTATATGAAAATGAAGTGAGAAATTCTTCTTGACCAAAATGCTATCAACTAACAAATGGATCAGAAAAGCAGGCATATGCACATATGCACTCTCACAATTTTTTAGGAAAAAACATTTCATTTCCTCCAAATCTGAGAAAAAGTTGTTCCTGGCAAGACCAGAAACATGACCACTCTGGAGCATAATTAATCATCACTGATTTTGACATAACAAAACATAATACTTTCTGCATAAAATTACAGTCTCTCTCCATAATTGTACATGAACTTTTCAAGAGCCTTGCACTTTCTTCAGCCAGCAGAATAGAAGAAGCTTGTGAAAACAGGATCACTTATTCAGCTTTACAGAGAACATGTTTAAAATTACACTTTTCAAGAAGGCAGAATGAAGGAATCGCTTGTGGACACTGGCAGGGAAAAAAGTTGTCCCCAGGCAAAATGTGTATTAACAGCCCAATTCTGCACAAAATTGTCTAAGTCTAGGCAATCTGGCTGAAGACTAATGTGTGACGGACTAAAATAAGTGTGATAATCCCTAGTGGTTCCAGCTCTTAACATCTCCCAATAACAGCCCCTTAAGAAGATGCCATTCACCTAGAATTCAAACAGACGATGCATTGATCTTGTCCTCAATCTTTTTTACAATTGCTCCAAAGTCTAGAGGCAAGTTGGTATGTCACAGTGTTTTGTAGCATCCCTCCTGAGGGAGCCGCCATGGCAAGGACCAGCAAAGGACACTGAAATCAAGAAAATGGTGTTTCAACCAAAGTCCTGTGCCAGATAGATGGAAATAATTGACTTCACTTTCATTTTACCAGCACTGGACTACCTGTGCTGTCAAAGACAGTAGTCAGGAATTAAGAATTACTGAATTGAGGAATTAAGAATTCCTTAATTGTCTAAATAGTCATGCCGTGATTGTAAGAATTTTGTGTCTAACACATTCAGATTATAAGGACTTTTGCTGCCAAGTACAAATGTACTTAAATGTCTGTACCCTGTGCTAATACCATGTCCATTGGGACATTTGCTTTATCTCTGGCACCGAATGTAGAGTGAACAGCTGCAGGAACTGTAATAATGATTGTGGCCAACTTTCTCTTTTGTGATTCCCCTCTTTTTTCACTACTGTTTAACCCTGAATTACTGAGCTTTGTCCTAGCCTGAAAATTGCAAGTATTTCTTTTCTCTCCCTGGCAAGCCTCAGACATAATAGCACAAAAGAAATCTCCGAGCCATCCTAATTTTAGAAAGTGGTCATTTGCTGGACAGTTCCCCAGTGACCTGACACAGAAAGCAAAAAGGATCTGGAAAAGGCACTTGCTGCTGTTTCGAAGCAGGCAGAGGCACTGCCTTTGGACATTTAGTGTGCTGCTAGAGATGGTGGGGGAGTGAGGCAGGTGCAAACACCAATGGCCAAAGTAACTCAGACTGTGTTCCACAATTGCCTTGTCTTCATTACTGAGACTGTGGGCAAAGATGAGTAATGGCAAGGAGCATTTTTTGCCATTGAATTAAAATGTAAAAAAATTTCTTCCAGTCAAAGAATTTCTGATGGACAGACTTTCTGTTTTGGTGTTGGTTTTGCTTTATTTATTATGAGATGTGTTAATTATAACTCACGAACTGAAGATAGTACTCTTCGTCCCATCACTATGAAGATGTTTTCAGGATTGGCCAGATGTTGGTAGTTCCTACACCAAAATAAAAAAGGTGATATCTGTGAGCTAGGTCTTGTAGAATGATAACAACTCTGTCTCCAGACTGCTATTAAATAGTTAGGAGCATAACCCTCTGACTAAGTGGTGTTTGTGGTAGGAGAGACTATTTCTTGTCAGTCGTGACGGGTTCTTATTAAGACCAGAGCCGTATGCTTCCATCCAAAAATCCAGAAAAGGTGAGACTGTCCCAGAGTGTCTCTTATTGGTTGAATACTAAAACACATTCGTTACACAGTTATATGAAGAACAATTTAAAATAGTAAAACATTCCTTCCCTTTGGCAAAAGTAGATTAACTTCATTCTTGATGTACCAGAGTAAATACAGAGTAACCAAATGTTTTACTACCACAGCATTTTCACATTCTCCAACCATCACTGTATTTGTAAATGCTTAGTAAATAAAATTTTAAGAAGATAAGTTTTACTGAAATCAGTCTGACTTGTGACTAACCATTGCAGAAGCCAACACAGAAGCAACAGTGCTCATAGGGCCCTATTGTAGCTAAGGGATATATTCTGGGCAGCATCATTTCACTGCCAGTGGTTTCAGCCATTGATAATAAAGCCAAGGTTCTCATCAACACCCACACAGTCTTACTGCTGTTTCCTGGGACATCCACAGAGGTCCTTTGCTGAAAGAAATGAAAGAATGTAAGTTATATGGTTCTGACAGTGTCACATGTGTGTGATGGGATGTAAGATTTTAGGATTCATTGTTCATACTTACTAGATCTGCAACACAGCAGAGATTTAAGAATACACTCAACAATATGACACATACATGAAGGTATGTATTAACTTCATTTTATTTTCTTTGGAGAGCTATGTTACTTGTCGTTATTGTATTTCTTCAGGTGTTCATTCTTCTCCATTAAAAGACAAACATTTGCCTGGTGTGGATGCTGCAAGTGCTATAAATTGCAATTTGGTGAATTTTAAGCGTGTTCTTAAACATCTTGCCAGGTCAGGATTTTAAGAAACACAGATCCGGGTTTTAATGATAAGGTAAATCTTGTTGTGCATGAAGAAAGGTGTAAAATGTATGCATCTGCATGTGTGTGTCTTTGTGTGAAGAGAGATCTGGGAATTCAGGAGCATGTACACATTGCACAGCAGAGATCAACATAGAGGTCCCTGTAGTATCACTGACGGCACTACACCCAGACATAGGAAGAGAATAACCTGCCAGTATGGAGCCATGCCTGGGTTACCTTGCCTTGCTACGACACAAGGCTATTTAGCTTGGATGTTCAACTGTGCTAATGTAGCAGTACTGCCTGCAAAAAAATACAAAGTTCAAGCTCATTTGGAAGAGATTCACAGATCTGTACTGTGACTCTACACTGGGCGGTGTGATGGCTTGGGTCAAGTAGATGACATTCACACTAGTGTAAATGAGTGTGTCTTAACCAAAGATGTCCATGTTAAAGCACAGAAATTAAAGAGAAAGTAATAGAGATGGAGTGAAACTGTGTGACCCCTTGAAATCTCATCTGGAGCATTAAATGGTACCAACAGTCCTGAAGCAGATATGACCAGAGCCAATGTAGTCAGAAAAATAGATGACCTTAAACTGGAGCTACACTACAAGGACTTTAAACAGATGGAGATCTCCAAAAGAAAAGGACTTCCAAGGGTTGTAATAAATAAAGGAAAATGATTTAGGGCACAGGAGGAAAAGCCTTACTATTGGAAAGAAGAAAATACTTTGGTGACAAAAGCAGATATAATGGCTGAAAATCTAACGCATGTTGAAAAGATCAAACTCAGCAGCAGCAAAAGGAAAGGAGGAATAAAGAGAGCTGAATTCAGCATGAAGTATATTTCCAGAGGACAGAGAAAGATGCCTAATGAAAAAAGTAAGGCCAGAAAAGTTTGTCAAAGTTTCCATACCAAACAATTTGTTCAGCCAGCAGAACTGTAAATCAGAGACTATTTTATTTATGGCACAGATATAAATGAAACCTTACAGTCAGGAAAACATTTTTCAATGTGTGCTGTGTAACCTCCCATTCGTAGAAACATGTTATATCCAGAACTAAAAAAGTGTCTAGAATGTTCTGTAAATCAGTTTAATTTTACCCACAATCTCCTAGCAGTTCTATGCGTATCTCAACTTCCACAGCTTCTCTTCTTCATGTTTGTTTCCCACAACATCATATTCAAATAAGACAAGAGGTTCTGGTAGCTTTCCAACAAATTAGGTCCATAAAAATGTATTTTGTATGACTTAAAAATGGTTTGCACTGTCTCACTAAAGGCAAACACACAAATAGATAACTAAATCTGTTAAAGGGGCAGAAATAAACTTGGACTTGTGAATTTACATTTGAATACAGAACACTTTCTTCTAAGAACTAACTGTACCTCAAAAGACATATAAATTGCAAAGAGGCTCCTATGAAACTGTTTTATGAGTGGATTCAAGAACAGCAGCAGGATGAAAATACCAAAAATAGTCACGACTCCAAGTACTTTGTTAAGCAGCGCTTTCAGTCTTCAATACATGTATTCCTTGCACCACACCACATTCTCATGAAATAGACAACTCTTAATTTAAAATATTTTTTCTTATTGAAGCAGCTACAGTAGCTCTCATCCGTGTAAATGTATGCAATTATTTTCCTCCAACAGCCCTACTCACTAGAGATGCTGTCGTATTTTGACAAACAAATCAGATTTGGATTCAACTTCACATTCTTTCCTATAGTCACAATGTTACCATGACCACAACTCACAAGGATTTAGTCCTGGACTTTGGGCTGCTCATACCTGTCACACCAAATACAAGGTAGATACAGCCAGCCTCTGCCTCGAACTCCTTTGTAACCCAACTCAGGCATTTTCAGGCAAATTGTAACATAACCCTTGACCTCAGATATGCTGCCTAGCTGGAGCTCAATCATCTAGCAAGCCTGTGTTGATTCCTCATCCCATTTCATGGTGTGCCAGATGCAGTCTCAACTCCCTCTTCCTACACCGTATGTAGCATATAGGAAACTTGAACGGCAGGTTCTTATGGGAATAGGTTTTCATTTCTATTTCAGCTCCTCACTGCTCATATCGGGGCATTTCTTTCACCTTTCTCCCCAGAAAGAGGACACAGGATCCCTCAGAGGTTTCTGTGATGCCCTTCAGCTCTCTCACATAGCTCCAGTGTCACAGAACCACTTAATGCCAGAAAGACCCCAGCAGCAACCTGAAGTATTACCTGAAGGTAAGTTATATTGATATAACTTACCCTAAACGGTCAACTTTCATCAAGACCCATCTCTGTTACTTTACCTTCTTGAGAGTGTAACTACTTCTTTGTTCTGGCAGATATCATAGTGCCTGAAAAGATTACAGAATCACAGAATATGCTGAATTGGAGTAGACCCACAAAGATCATTGAGTCCAACCTTAGCACTGCATAGGACCATTGTCCAAACACTTCTTGAACTCTGTCAGGCTTGGTGCTGTGACCACTTCCCTGGGGAATGACAATAAAACTTAGCAAAGCTTGAGAGCTCTTGTGAAGTGGGAGTCACCTTCCCATCCAGGTCTCCAGCTCCGTGCTGAGGTGGTCCTCTGTCCTGGCAGAGGTTAATATCTGGGGCTGAGTGCGCATGGGCAGGTCATCACTGCCAGGTGGGTCTCACACACGTCTAGGTAGGAGGTAAAAAGCTCCAGAACAGAGAGAAAAACTTGAAATGGCTGCAGACCCTTGTTTTACTTTCTTGAGATGGAGTGGAGATCACTAAACAGTCACAAGCTGCTGTTAAACCCTGATAATCAGTCTCAATGTTCTATGAAAACTGGAAGGGGGAAAGGATCAAAAATGTAAGTTAAAACTCATAATTCAGATGGCCTATTCAAGGCTTTTCAAATTCTGGTGTTGATTTTCGTCATGTGGAAATGGTGCAGTACTGAATCAGCACAGTCTGCTCCTCTAGGATGCTATGGATAAGATGGGAATAGTTTTATGTAAAGAACAAAACACTATTTACTACAAACAATTTAAAACTAAGGTTTTTTTATCCTTTTATGGAGCCTTCTTTTCCCCAGGCTGAACAGTCAAAACTCTCTCAGCCTCTCCTCATGTCAGAGGTACTCCAGTTCCTTAACCATCTTCATTGCCCTCTGCTGGACTCACTCCATGTTTCCCCTGTACTGAGGAACCCAGAACTGGGCCCAGCACTCCAGATGTATCTCACCAGTGCTGAGTAGAGGGAAACAATTTCCTCCCTCAACCTTCTGGCAATGTTCTTCCCAGGAAGTTATTTTTTGCTGCAAGGGCTTATAATCAGTTTGGTGTCTACCCCCAAGTCCTTCTCTGCAGAATTGCTTTCCAGATGGTAGGCTGCCAGGGTGTTTTTGGGGTTGTTCCTCCCCAGTGAAAGAGTCTTGCATTTCCCTTTATTGAACTTCATGAGATTCTTTTGAAACCATTTCTCTAGCCTGTCCAAGTCCTTATGAATGGCAGCACGGCCATCTGGCTTGTCAATCACTTCTCCCTATTGTGTGTCATCTACAAACTTGGTGAGGGTGTAGTCTGTTCCAGTTGTTTAGCAAAGGTTTTATCAGCATTGCTTCTAGTATTGATGTCTGTCATACACCACTGGAACTGGCCTACAACTGGACTTCGTGCCACCGACCAAAACCTTTTGAGGCCAGAAGTTCAGTCAGATTTCAATCCACTTTAGCATTCACTTGCCTAACCTGTATTTCTAGTCTATTAGAATGCTATGAGAGACAGTATCAAAAGCCTCTTTCACATCAAGATAAACAACAACCACTAGTCTCCCCTTGTCCACTGAGCCAGTCATTTCATCACAGAAGGCTGTCCAGTTGGTCAGGAGTGATTTCCTCTTCCTAATTCCATGCTGATTACTCCCAGTCATCTTTTGTCCCTACATGGTTAGTAGTTAGACATCCGATTATAACTGAAAGTTAACCAGAAACTTGAGAAATCAATATATTTTGTCAAAGAACTATTTCCTGTGCTTCATGATTTTTACTACATGGTATGTCAAATTAATGTAATATGGCAAGTTCAATTCATTTTGTATAGCTGATCATGAATTTTTTTCTTGCCTCCAGTCTCTGTGATTCTCATGGACTTCCTCTTCTGGCCCAATATGTCTTGGACTGCTTTTTAATTGCTCAGCTTCATCTTGAAGACTGAAGAGTGTTTCAACAGTATTCCAGCCTGCATTGGGGTAAGAAAAGAAATGTGTCCTTAGTAACGCATCTTCAAAACCCTCAGGAAGAAAACGAAATTTATTTCAAGGCCTCTCAACTCTTGAGGAAGTGATCCAGAAGATAATGAACACTGACCTTTATCTCCCAAATTAACACTTATACAGTATTATTTTAATATAAAATAATGTCTGCCACTCTCCTTGTTACAAGCTCCACTCTGGAACGATAGGTATTTTCTGCAAATGCTTAATAAATTTTCATGTGCCTTTGGTTAGGATTTCATGGTTTATGGGTGGCCTTTGCTGTTTACGCTGCAAGTTCTCTCTCTCTCATATCTAAAGTGTCCATGAACATTCACCAATATATGCTGTTATGAACCATGGGCATTACAACAGCATCAAATGCAAAGAATTGTTAGCTATCTGTGAGTATGCTGTAGATGGTCTCAGCTTTGGAATGGGCAGCTTAGTTCTAATTTAGGCATCAGAATGCATTTGGATATATTTCCACAGGCTTGGAGACACACTTGAATGTAAATATGAACTTGAAGTGGCTGTGCTTCTGCATTTCATTTACCAAAAACCTTTTATTCCTCACCTGGGTAATGCAGGGTCCAAATTACTCTTAAAAACTACAGTCACAACATACAAAGCCTTGTTCTTGAAACAAAGGATAATGCATGCCACTAGGGGTCCCTCTATGTGTTTCAAGGTAACTGGCCCCTCTGCTAAGTACAATACCGGCCATTTCTTTCATGCAAGAGTCATCCTCCTTGTGAGAGAACAGATATGGTGCTGATTGTTCTCTAACTGTAACTAGGATAAGTGAAGGCTCTGTTTCTTATCAGAGTGCTGGTATCTGTTCCTCCTTTTGCAGAGTTCATCCAGCTGGTTTATGGCTCTAACAACTCAGCCAAGAGAGTGGGGGATGGGAATTAGCCCAACAGTTTCGGTAAATTACACACATTCATCAGCCTCTTGACTTCTACACTCAAGTTCTTGCCTTTTATGGCAGATGCAGGGAAAATGATATAATGGTATGCCACATAACATGTACGTAGGGAGCTGGGGATGTATTTCTTCTATCTTAATTAGAATTGTTTTGCAAACTTTTCTATGGGAATTTGGAATTTACAGTCTGATAAGCAATTTCACTGCAAAGGATAACTGAATTAGGAGCTATGTGCTCTGTCAGAGTGAAAGAAAAGATGGAAAGAGAAAGGAATGGGAGGAAAAGGGAAGGGAAGAGAAGAACAGGGAATGGCGAAGGGGAAGGGTGCAAGTCCATACAGTCCACAGTCTAATCTTGACCTCAGTAGCAAGATTCTCATTAAAGCTGAGATTTTATTCTGGGCCTGTGCTACAAAATGAATTTACATAGCTGTTATTGTTTTGTGGACAAAAGGTGGGTTTTGAATGAAATGACTGTAGAAAGACACCATTGTCTTCACGTGGAGTGGGCTATTGTGAAAGAAGCTTACTAAATTAAATACTCAGCACTGTTTCCAGATTGTAATGTGAGTTTGGTGGAGAGATGGGAGATTTCTCTTGATACATTCCCAGCAGTGTTGAGGTTTCTTTTGTGTTGTGGAGATCCGATCATCTGGCTTTCTCTGTAGGATTTCAATGGAACATCTCCAATTTCTGCTAAATATGGAGCTGGCCAAATAAAGTTGCGCAAACCAGCAAAATGCAGATAATCATGCCTAAGTGTGTGGGCATTTGCGATTTCATCCAAATGAATCCTAAGAGGAGGGTGTATGATCCTGATTCTCACTTCGCACATTTTCTATCACCAAGTTATACTGTCACAAATCAGTAATGATTTATTTTCTTGCTAAATTCTTTGCATAGGTATTAGAAACTCAGTGCATTAAGCACTACCATTTAATGCGTCTTCTACCAGGGATGCACTAACTCTCAGTGCCTTTAACATAATTTTTCAGGAAAAGTAGAAGAAATGCAAAGGTTATCCTTACACTTTGTTGTGCCCTAACTTGATATGGTGGTTGATTTTGATCCCATAGAGCAGTTTAAATGGATCAAAAAGGAACATATTTGTGTTTCCTGACTGCTATCAATAAATGCAAAAGTGCTAAGCCATGTAACATAAATCTCTTGGGAAGATCTTAATGATGTACAACTGCTGAGTTACCAACAGTTTTCACCATAACAATCATCCAAACACAGTATAAGCAACTTAGCTTTCTGAAACTAATTAACATGAATTCATGGGTAAAATTAGTGGTTCTCTAAAGTCTTTCCCACCCTAATCTTCCATAATCCTTCTTCTTCAAATTACACTATTCATTACTGGCCATATCTTTATGTAAGTTGAACCTACACATACATCTATACAACCACTGATTCTGAACCTTGCCTTGGATTCACAACAGGATTCAGGTAAGGGAAAACTACATTTGTTCAAATCCATACATTTCTACACTTCAGAGCTTGCAAATCCACATAAACTCTTTCTGACACAAAGCTGGTAAACCTGTTCTGAATAAAAATAAGAATGTCTCACACAGCTCTACCACACCACCTTGCTTTTTCACTGTAGTAAATAAAATTTCTTTTGTCTCTCCTACACTCTAAAAGTTGACTGAAAAAACAGATTTATTTTAGTCTGGCTTTGCTCAGAAGGTTCATCCTTCAGTAAAACTGCTTGAATTTTTCCACTGATATATTTTATCTTGAGTTGGAAGATTTCTAGAAATGCTCTTTGGAAGGCATGTCTGGAGGTCATTGAGTCCAGCCTTCACCTTAAAGCAGGATTATTACCAACATTACACCATGTCAACCCCCTCTTTACTTTGCTGTTATTTTTTAAAAGTCAATTATCCCACAGTGGTATCTTGCAACCACAAAATGAAACAGAAGAAGAGGGAAAGACTCATTGAAAACATCTAAAGGCAGATGGGAAATAGTTTGGCCTGGATTTTAATAGGGTTTCTTACTCTCTGTCATGCAAGAGTCTCTGTGTCGAGTGAAAAGCAATTAGGGAATGGGCACATCAAACATGCTTTGTGCGGCTGCTGAGAGAACAGTGGTAAGCATCCACTTTGGAGCGGAAAAATGAAAATAAAACTGAACTAAAATACGTAACAAGCTACAGTTACTGAGTCAGCAGAAAAACGTCCCTCCTCGATGATTTACATCCTGCATGAATAGTTTACTGCTCTTTTGGAAGAAATTACCTAACCCAGCGCAGGACAGCAAGAGTTAACAAGTCACTGCCCACAAACCCTGTCAGAAAGACTTGGAATGAAAAATAGTAGAAAACACCCTAGATCCTTTTTTCCTTCAAATAATCAGTTTCACCTGATTAAAGAATGCTGACAAATGACAAAGAATGCTCTGGTTAGAAATCTGAAATTGTGGTGGGTGACATCTGAAGGATTGTGGCTTCCCTGTGAAAGCTTTCCTTGCAGATGGCTGGCACTGCAGTGCAGGTTGGTGTGCACTGGCTGGACTCTGGGCCATGTCACACTGCAGCTAGGACCAACAACATTCCAAAGGGTGAAAAAATACACAGTATCCTGAAGGGTCAAAACGCAAGGCAAGCTTGAAACTTTGGTTACAAAAAGGTCAGTCTTTACAGAGAAGGCAACAGAATGGTAAGCAGCAGACCTGCATTGAAGTGCCTTAGACCCCAATTGTTCTGTCCTGCCCCTTCACCCTAAGTGATTCTTTCTTCAGCAGCTGCTCGAAGTAGCTTTTGGGTGGCCTCTGACTAGTTCAAGTCAGCTGCTACCTTCCCACCTATCTACCCATGCTCCCAGGGAGTAGACAGGATGGACTTGAATAAAGCCAATCCTCTCCCACCAGAAGGAAAGCAGGTCTGCAAGGGGCTGCTGGGTACAGTGTGCGGTGAGGACGACAGGGGATTTTCTGGCTGTACTAACTGCATGCAGAATTATTTGACTCTGAATCATTTCAGGGTAGCTTTGTGGGTGTTTCAGTGATAAATGACTGCTGTAGACCACCTGTATATATAACACAGGAAGAGCAAAATGGCAGAAAAAAATAGGGATTTGCAGAGAACTGGAGATTTACTGTATTTTGACCATGCAATCCATTACTCAATGTGTTTGTACCTAATGTATACACCCATCAGTATATAGTCTTGCAGAGTACTTTCTCATCCATCTCTCAAAAGTGCTCAGAGCACTTTACGTGTGCACTTAGCTTCTCAGGATTAGCAATGGGATATATTGAAATGTCTTAAGTTCAAGGATGTTAGAGGTGTTTGGGGGATCCTCTGAGTTCAGAATGTTAAAGTTCACAGCTCATGCATGAAGCATGTGAATCCCCCCAATTTAGTATGAGGACAGCAGCAGGACAAAGGGTTTGTCGCACATGCTGAGTCATTGGAAACATGATCACATGAGTTTAGACTAGTCTATATAAACGATGATAGGGTCATATCTAGTTTCTAATGAGTTTCAGCTGGTCTTGCTCTGGAAATATAGAGCAGCTGCTTTTCAAAGTTTTGTAGAATGCAGTATAGGCAACATAGATGGAATTCTAGATTAACTTTACCTTTAAGCTTCAGAATTCACCACAGGTCCTCTTTAGCTATCTTACTGCCATATTCACATGACCAGCAGAGGAGCCAGACATCCAAACACAGCGTTAGGGACATACAGTCTTGCCTTTTACAAGCTAGGAAAACCTTGCCCAATAACTTCTGCACGAAGATTATAGTTTCTGTTTGAGCTTTATGCATATCTTTTAGAATAACTATTCATTTATGACTTTAAAATATCGAGCCTGTGAAAATGCACCACATCTGTACCCACATCCCTCCAAAGCTTGGGTACTTTCTCTTTTAAAGATTTGTGCTTCATTTTTCATCTGCTTGTCTCACTCCAGCTTTCAGCCATTTGATCTCAATATGATTTTTTTTTTCTGTTAAATCAGCTCCTGTCATGATCTGAAGTATTTTTCTATGTAAACATTTCTAGGCTGGAATTAATTCACTTCTAAATCTTCTCTTGGATAAATAAAATAGACTAAGTTGCTTAAATCTTAATCTGTCAGGCATATTTTATGAACTCTGAGTTGTGCTTATAAACCTTCTGAGCACACACCGGTTTTTCAGTGTCTTTTTTGAAGTGAGGACACAAGGTCTCTATTGTGGTAGTGCTCTTATTCATGTTGGAGACAGAGATAATAGCCCTTTTCCTATTTTGATTACCTCTTGCTTCAGCAATGAAAGATGGTATTCACAAAATTAACTGCTATGTTGCCATAGGACCACATGTTTCATGGGATGCCTAATATGATTTTGATCCATTTTTCAGATTGATCCACAGAGTAAAGTTCCATATTTTATAAGGAAATTTTATCCAATGCTTTGCTGCCATTATAATCCAGCACCAAGATATTACTCCATTTACTAACTGGCTCTTATCAGTACAGATGGATGATGTAACCAAAAAAACTATTTACAAGTTCCTCTTCTTGTATTCTTTCTTACTTTCATTAGCACTGGTTTCATAAGTCCTTCACATACACTTCAAAAGTCATTGGTCAAAATTTGGTCAAAATTTGATCTCTGACAAACACACCAGGAATAATTTTTGAGCATGATGATTGGCCATTTTCAGCTGTTTTCAAACAACTTTTAACAAATGACTGTTATACTCTCTGTTTTTAAAATTGTCTTAAATCTGGAATGTGTTTCTGCACACCAAATCAGACTCAGTCAATATTCTGTTGTTTCTCTTTGTTACCCATACAACCCTAATAATGAAAAGCTCTTATAGGTTCTGCAGCATCATAACTGTGCTTACTGACAGCAGAACACAAATGTACCAGATCCAGCTCCATATGAATTTGCCCAGTCCACTGGGAGACACTGTTTTCTGCATTAGACTGGCTGATGTGCCACCAAAGTGCTTAAATGGCTATTGCCAGTTCCCACACTTTACACTTACAGATGTCAATAGCACAGAGCAGACCCCAGAGCTGGTTTAGGCAATGCTGGTGAAAAGCTATCATGATGATGACAATGATAATCTAGCAGTACTGTTATCTCTCCAAAAATCAAATTTCCTCTGAAAGGACACCAAGGTTATATTGTTAGGCCTGTTATCAAAAAATTATCTTAAATGAGTTGCTGTAATAACCTTTCTGCAGCTTCACTCAACAGCTATGCCAGGCTACCCAGCTACATAAATACTGTGATTGTCCTATTTAAATTTACAAATATTGGCATAAAATTAGAATTTTCAGTCCTCTGCTACTCTCTCAGGGTTGATTTATAAGTGTGCTGGTTTAAGAGTTAACCAGCAGGGGAAATGAACTCAACTCAAAGGAGAGATTATAAGTCAGAATAACAATTTACTAAAATAATACAGTAAGTACAATCATACAAACAAACAATTGGTCATAACCCACAAAACCCAAATGTATAACCCAGTACCCTGGGGCATGAACAACGTGGTGTTCCTTGGGCCCCGCTTGAGTCCAAAGTAAAGGGAGAGGGGAAGAACCTGCTGGTGGGAGAGCTGTTGCAGTCTAGTCAAAAGTGGTGATTGCAGTGAGATGCTGGGGGGAGAGCTGTTGCAGTCTGGTCAAAGTGGTGACTGCAGTCCAGTTGAGGGTGGTCTAAGTCTGTTTGAGAGCGATGAGCTGCAGTCTTTCTCTGGATCCCACAGAGTGGTTAAAAATGTTCCAAGACTCCAAGATTATATATCCCCCAGTTCAGGCAGGAATGCTCAGCACTTCCCTCAGGGCGGGGAGTTCCACAAAGGGTGTGAGGACAGGAGCATCCTCCTATCTCACAGGCCTCTTAACACCTAGTTTGTAGCCTGAGGAGTCAGGCTCTATGGGCAGATGGTGTAAATGGTTCATTGATAACAGTTTCTGGGAAATGGCATGGAAGGCTATAGAATACACAGTTTTGGGTTACACCCGTACCCTGATGAACTGGTCTCAGTTGTCCTAACTAGGACAATAAGAAAATGAGCACTAGCAAGTTAGAAAAGCTCCTTCCATCTAGAGAGACCTGTATGAAAGTCTTCCATTCTGTTTGTCCTAAGTGATCATTTCACTGTGAGATTTTTTTTAGAATTCCTCCCATTATCTCACCCTTATTTACCAGAGATTTTTTTTAACTAATACTTTTAGCAATGGTTTGGTATGTCACCTCCTGTGTGTCACAGTGCTCCTGCATCAGAGAGAGAGGGGGCCCAGCAAAGAGCTGTGGGTGTATCTTTTCATTCAGTCATGCCCCTTCCTGTGAGCTCTGCTGGCATCGGCTGATCTGATCACTTACCTCGCATAATCTAAGATTCAGGGCTTCACTTGATTTGGATAAATACTATGTGATTGAGGTGCTTACCTAATCCAGTTCACATGAAACTGTATCCCTGCACCACATTGAATGCACAATGGGCCACAGATCCGTACATTCTCTGGCCACATGAGAAATGCCATAAAAAAGGGATGCCATGCCTACTATTTCTGTGTTCAGGTAGAAACTGCTAGTAGTAGGGGGAAAACCCAAAAAAACAAGATAGTAAGGCATAAGCATAACACTTAGATGGCATAAATCAATTCTGTTCAGGTCACTTTGCTTATTTCTACCTCTCTATATTTTTTTGGTGTGTTAGTTAATCCCAATGAGAATTAAGGACCAGCTGTGCATTTAAACTGTAGCTTCAGCTGAATCCTGTGAGTCAATGTCTTGAGTAACCTTTGAAAGTAAAGGTAAGGGCCACATAACACACCTGATGTGCAGTTCTAGGGAATCATGTTGGAAACCTGCACAATTTTATGGTCAATGTACCGTTCCCTTAGCCACAGACACTGTCAAATCCCATCAAAGGTGGATGGTAGATCAAACGCATGATGGAGCGTTCAGCAAAGTGAAAGCTACCTTTGGTAAACCACACCTCTAAAATGCTTTAATTAATACATTTGTTGTTTTGTTTAGATATTCTAGAGGAGATTATTTTACATGAAATCAATTAGAAGTACAGATAAATTACTGTAAAGATAGCATAAATATTTAAGATGTTACAAAATAATTTTGTGTCATTAGATTATGTATACTATATTAATAATTCAGAGCAATGTTTAAGAATATTTTTTTTAACTAGAAGCACCAGATTAACTTTAAGATGTAAAATAACAAAGATAGATGCCACTACTTCGTCTTTACTGTACAGCTGACTGAAATCACCCCTAGGTAATGTGACTGTACCTCTTCTACACTGAAAAAATTATAGTTGTTGATAAGAATCCATTAAGTTTTAAATTTTGCAGAGGATGTGATCTCTTGAGGCTAGTGAATACATCTTCCCCATCTCAAGCTATTACCCTAGTATAGTTCAGGTACGCAGTGTGAGTTCCTGGTATCTCTTTCTGCCCATTATCCTGGATCCTGAGATAAGTATGGTATCTGCATAAATGAGGCATTATGGAAGGAGAATATGCTATGAACTATGAATTTAACTGGCCAGATTAAAGAAGGGTTTCTCATAAGAATCAAGGAGAAGAAAGTAAAATAATTGATTGCCATTTTAATAAATAGTCCAAGTTGCCTTTTTCTGTAAGGCAATAGATTCCCTTTTTTCCCAAATACCAAGCTGATAACAGGATTTTGCAAACACTGAACAGAACTAAAAATCAAGTTTCTCTTGGGAAAACTTACATCCAGAATTTCAGAGTGCTGAACCAGGGAGAAATGTTTCATTTGGAAGCAGTTCGACAAACAAACTGGCCAAACTCTGTGGCTTTCAGAAAATTGTGTTTTAGTTGCTCCATCCCATCTGCTCCCACATGACAACTATATGGTTGTGTTGCATTACATATTATGCACTGTAATCCAAATAGTCCCTCATGGTGTAACACAGAGGGATTGTATCCATTATGCATCCCACCAAAATGTCCTGGCAGATGGGAGAGGGCATGTGGCAGCTGAACCACAATTTCCATGAAGCATTACAGCAATGCAGAAAGTTTTTAACGTTGGACAGAGCAAAAAAGTTATGTTTCCCATTGGGAATGTAGAAAAAATTCCTTTTGATTAAAAAGTGTTTTGATATTTCCAAACTGAAAGAACTGGGCCAGCCTTCACCACCCCCCTCCGAATCTCAAATTTTCAATTTCAGAACAAAAAGTTTTCAGAAAGCAAACTCTTTACATGTTTTAAATAACATCATAAAATAACAGCTTACTTATTAAAAATGTTTCAAAGGCTGAAAATCCTAGATCTAGGGTAGAACTCTCGTCCCAAGGCTCAATCCACATTTATTTTAAAAATTAAGTTGAAATGTGTCAATATAGTTTTACCAATCAGTGTGGACCACTGGTTTGGCCCCATTAATCCTGTCTGGTTCAGCCACTTTGAAATTATTTTACTCTGAATTAATCCTAAATTACAGCATTTGAACTGCTTCAGTAATATAGTTTTTTGCCCAATATGTGTATAGGTTAATAGTTGTGTGGTGAGGCAAAAACCCAAAGTTATGCTCAATATATACCAGTGGAATGCTGACACTAAAAATGCACAGGCTATCTCTGTAACGTCAAAAATCTACGGAAAAAACCTTCATTTTTCATATTCTCATGAAAATGTGACAATCACTAGAACTGTTTCCCGCCATCAGAAATGGTCCACTAGCCACACACAAAGATTTTATTGAAAGGCATCCAGATTTTTTATTTTAGATCTGCCAGGAAGGGAGAATCTTCTTTTTCTGCCACAGCATTTTCAGACCTCTGCAGCAGCAGGTATGGGTCAGGGCCTAGATTAAGATCAGCAGGGCCAGAATGAGCATTCCTGATGATATGCAGCTCCCCAGGGAAGGAGGGGCAGTCCTTGCCCCCAGCCTCCCTACACCAGCTCTTCCCAGCCAAAGAGCCTAGCCTAGGAGATAGGACATATTCAGGTCCTGACACTGACCTCCAGTCCAAAGGCACTTTCAGTGGTCATGAGGGGCCTCATCCAAGTCAGGATTTTTGACAGTATGGCTGCTCTATGCATAGCTACACCATCATAGCTCAAGTGAGGGATGATGTGCATCACTGCGAACCACAAAACTGGGGAGAGAACAACTTGAATTCTCAGTATTTTATTTCATGTCTGACTACAGCAAGCAGCCATGTAAAATTCTGTAGGAATTTTATGGTAGACTATTTTGGCCAATACAGCTGGTTTTCAGTTTGTTAAGCCTGACCTGATGCTGTTTGCTGAGATAGAAACTCAACCAGAATGATTAGGCACAGAGCCAGCCTGCCAGGAGCAGATACTGAAGCTACTTTGCCAAAAAAAGCAAACCATCTTTTATTGGAAGCAGCTCAGTAAGTGTAACAGCAGAGCAATGAGTGTAAAATCATGTCTACCAATAAGGTAGACATGAAGTGCTGGGGAGGTTTTCTGCTACAGTAATCACAGAGAATTAAATGGTGCTGGATCTGATTTGTTCCCTCTCTCTATCAACTCTTCTCTAAGAGTTTTCTACAGTAGAGTCTCAGCTGGCTGCCTCTAGAGTCAGCAAAGAACTTCCAATTCGCTTTAATGTGAGCAGAATCAGAGCAAAGAGCCAAAATCTATACACAGAGTGATCTATACACAACCACACTAGACCATCATCACTCTCTGTTTCTCAAAGTAAGAATAAGAGATGTCAGGAGTAATTATCTTGCATCATGTTAATCATCTATCTAGAGGGCATTAGTACTGCACAGGTAATCCTTCTTGTCCGTATCTGTCTCGACAGTTTAGCAGAACTTCTGTCAATCCTGTAAACCACTAGGTTCTCTCAGATTTAGAACTGAGCACCTACACAGTTCTGCACCAAAATTATGGATAAAGGCAGAATCATCAGCTAGCCACTCACAAACTTTGTCAGTTGCTTTTTCCATTCCCTTCTCTACACAAAGACTTCTTGTGCTAAATTGGTTCCTCCAAATAAGTAAATGGGAAATGTAAGGTATATTTAGACCCCTTTAAGATTTTTAAAGCAATAAGAATTCCTTATTGACAAGAAAGAAGGCTGCAAAAGCTTATAATTTTCTTGTAAAGTGTCATTATTTTTACTCATATAAAAACAACAGAAAAAATAGAGCTGGGCTCCTCTCTATTATTAAAATAAGCAGGCCTAGGTTTACAAAAAGGAGATGAACAAGTGCTTTAATCCTTTCTCTCCAACAACGTTACTTCTTCTAGTGCAATTCTATAAAGCAATGAAATGTCTGGTGTGGGAACATGGACAGTTTATGTAGGACCCCCTTTTTCCCTTATGCACAGGTGCATCTTCCTTCCAGAAAGCTGGGGTAAGTCTGCACTGCTGCAGAGCATATATATGTGTCTTGACTGTGTGTGTGCACCTGTCCCACCACACGGCCCGTCCTGCAGTGCAAGCCACACCGTGTAGTCGTGGGCTAGTAATTTCCACTTGTGTTGAGGCTACATCTGACTTTGTGATAAGGAACTGACAGATATATTAATCTAACACTTCCACTTTAATGGCAGCATAGTACCAATATGAATTATTCAAAGATTCCTTCAGTACTGCAAAGTGATTGTTTGGAACAAGATATATACAAAGGGCTGATGGAGAACACAAAGTGCATCATGTTAAGATAAAACACTACAAACAAAATATTCCTAAAATTACTGGTTGTTAAACTATCATTGTTTTAACATAAGACACTGTGACAGAAGCTGGTCTGAGGCAAAGGCTTGAGGGACAGCCAAGACTACCTGAAACAGTGCTGCAGGTATTTCATGCTTGGTGATGATGACATGGGAAAGCAGAGAGACACCTTCATGATAAGTGAATACGCAAATCAGTGTGCAAGCTCTTCTACTGAATAGAGCTGATTGGAGTTTAATGCCTTGAGCCATTTTTAGTGCAAAGACAGCAGGTGCAGGTAGAGCATTCTTATAATTCCAAAATTACGTCTTTAAATCTTACTTCAGTTTTAGTTTTATTTAATGACACTGAAATTTAAAAAAAGGGGATTGACTTAAACATCTAATTCCACAAACAAAACATACATATTTTTTCACCTTCCCAGCTTCATGACAATCTTTGGAGTTGACAGAGAATATTTTTCATGTTTTTGTTAGTGTGTCAGTCACAATCACAGAATTACAGAATGAGTAAGGTTAGGAGGGACCAGAGGAGATCATGCAGTACAACCTCTCTGTTGTGCCAGGGTCATCCTAGAGAACATTACGGAGGGTTGTGTCCAGACAGACTTTTAATATCTCCAGTGAGGGAGACTCTGCAATCTCTCTGTAAAATCTGTTTCAGTGCTCACTCAGCCTCAAAGTAAAGAACCTCTCGTGTTTAGGCAGAAATTCCTGTGTTCTAGTTTCACAAGTCATACAGCAAACTTAGTGGAAGACATGCAGCAGTAAAAGGCACCGCTAGACAAGCAGAAAGGACAATTTTCCAGGCCTTGAGTAAGAAAACTACAATTTTGAATAAAAAGGGTGTCAATGTGGCATAATAAAGTACCATGCAAAGACACCCAGAGTCGTTGTGAAGGATGCACAAAGGGTAAGTGAAAGCAGCCTGGGGTAAGTAGAGCAGGGATGGATAACAAAAGATAACCCTCAACTCTTATGACTATACTGCTCCCAGTCCCCAAACCAGTCTGTTAAGGGCTAGCTTGAACACTGTGATGTACAGAAACTCATGTCAGACCCATGGTGACATGAGGAGAGGATCCATAGTGACTTAGAGGATGTCAGAAAAGGCACTCAAAGGCAGATATCATGTGATGAGAATAGCAGAAAAGGAGGAGAGACATAGCATCTCTGGAAGCCTGTGCCTAGGGATGTCTGCATGAGTAGGGACATAAGGAGACAGCAGGGAGCACAACAGGAGCCCAGGAAGGCCCTGTGGATCCCTTTGCCTGAGAAGAGAAAAAGAGAAAGATGCTTCTTCCAGTGCAAAGGAAGCTGTGAAGGGCTGAGGTATAGCTCCAGCAGCTACAAGTCAAGCTAAAAGTGAGACTACAAGCAAAACAGAAGATAGTATCAAGATATCATTCAAGTCATGAACAGCCGTGGTGAGGAAATGGTGGTAACATCAGTAATGACAAAGGAAGAGGAGAGAGGAAAAGTGATAGCATGAGATCTCTGCACAAATGGTATGACCCATCACTGTCCTTCATCCAGTGACAAGGAAACTGCACCGCCCTCACAGTCAAAAGGCAGAGGAAACATAAGCTCTTAACAATAATCTGGCCAGAAACATGCACACAGTCTTTTAATAGCTGCCTGGCAATTAATCCTGAAATTTAGTACAGGGCCCACAAAACTGTGAAAAGATGCTAGTTATCTGGGTTGTCTGTAAAAAAACTTCTTGAAATCTATGTGAGAAACCCCTCACCTTAAAAATCTATGCATTTCCATGCCATTCTTTTATCTAGAACAATAGTGGTATTTTCAAGAGATTTAACTTCCTGTAAAAGAAAGATAAATTTAGTCTCTCCATTAACAGCCCATAACTAAGGCAGTAATAAAAGAGACACACAACATTGCCAGGACTGATGGGTGTCCAGGTATACAGGGCAGTCCCAGAAATCCACATGCAAGTGGGTCATGCTCAGATTCACATGTTACCCAGTAACAAGTTACACAGAATTATTATGAACTGCTGAAGACTTGCCATGTTGAATATATAAAAACTGAAAAGGTGTATTTTCTCAAAGTTTGTATTTGCATATTTTCAAACTTAGGTAAAAATGTATACCAGTGAGTATGTGTATGGGTTTGAGATAATCGTCTGCAGTAGGATTGAAAGTTTGCTGGGTTGGAAAACACATGTCTCTTTGTTCTCTGTCCTGTTTCACATCATTCTTCCTCTAATGGTCTCCTTCCATCAAAATTCTGACAGAAAATTTTCCAAATACTTCAGCTGAACATATCTTCACAGCAGTATTTTGCACAGCTCTAACCAAAATGCACATTTCCCAATGAAATTTTACACCTTTAAATCTTTGGCTAGTCATCTAACCACAAAGAGGTTAACTCCAGACCCATTTCTGTTTCTTACTTCCATTTCGGAGAAAATGTTAATCCTTTAATTATATACCATATTCAACTGCCAAAATTACTTTCCTATTGTTGAAAAGCTCCTTGTTATACTGAAGGCTTTTGATAAAACCTGGCAACAGGGAAAAATTATAGATTTGCTATTGACAGGATTTTTTATATAAAAATTCAAAGGAACGTGCAATTTTCTTTAAGGGGACTATTATGTAGCCACAGTGGTTTCCCACTATGTATAGCTAACTTCCTCCCTTCCTCAAGCTGTAAAACCTCATGGCAAGTAAGCTCTGCTCTCAGAGTTGCAATGGAGAATTTGCAATTATATGCAAGGAATTTAGCTTTTTGTCCCTAGTCCACCTCTTTGAAAATTATGTCCTCTCTACTGGTAGTAAGGTTACAGGGGGCTTCCAAAAGAGGAATATGTCCCTCTGAGAAGAGATTGCAGGGAAGCACATGGCAGAGAGCATTGCATGCAACTTGCTGAAATGCTCTGGGGTTTCACGAATAGTTCATTGAAGTAAATTATTTTTTTCATTATGAAGGACTACAGATAAGAACAACTAGCCACATTTAAACAGTCTCCAGCAGAAACTGAAGTTACCTGCCCATTATTTCTTAATCCTGTATACAGGGTAATCAGATCAAACCTCTCCTATCCCAGAATCTTATTGAGTCTTGTTCGCTAATGTTGCCCAACAATTTCAGCTTTATTATCCGCCTAAAGTTAAGAGCCCAGATCTCAGTAGAGCAGCACAAAAATATAAAGTACAAGAAATATTTATTTGCAACTGATTACTTTTGTGAAAAATAATGTTGACTTTTCTACTGTGTATGACCATGTAGTCAGTTTCCAGTCTACCAGCTCCCATTCCATATTCTAACTGGGGGAAAATTTCTTAAAAATTAGCACTGGGTTAAGCTCCTACTGTCTAATCGTATTACATAGGGTTGATTGTGTTTCATACTAATAAGCTAAGAGGTTAAGACATTAATCTACTGTAAACGAAATGCTCCTATGAAATGTGATAGAAGAGATGATAAAGAACTTGCAGTGAGCAGACTTGTATCGCATGCTGTGCTTGTTAATGAAGACTAAGTTACAGACCATATTACCCATACTCTAAAACTGCTATTCATGCTGCTGGAGTTTTCCTTCAAAATTTGGGGATTTATCCCTGAGAATACTAACAGTGTCATTAAAAAATAAACAACTCACAACATCTTTGTGTTATTTACAAGCTTGTGACCTATCAGAGGGACATGACTTGACCAATAACAGAGATGGAAAATGAATAAAGGTGACAGGATAGAGTGAGCTGCGTGTGGTTTGGGGCCTGGGTTCCTGCAGCCTGAGTTTCTGATAGCTAATGAGTTATATATCAAACCTGGTGCTACATTAGGTCTGAATTCACTAGTTAGATACTGATGTACATTGTGCAAACACAAGCATTAGTTTCTCCTCTGACTCAAAACCAGCACCTTTTATTTCAGGCTTTTTGAAATGAATAGGTGATTGCCTCATGGGTCAAGAGTGCAGGTAAACTGAGCAGGATCATTAGCATTCAGTTCTTTGCAGACTTGAGAACAACTTGGGATTAGCCCATCTATACATTGCCTGAGCCAGTGGTGCCAAAATAATGCTGGCAAAGCTCTTTGAGCTCTTTATATTGACAATCACTCTGCAGGTGCATAATAGTATAGATCCCATCTAAAAAGACTGTAGTAACTACAAATCATTATAACATCACTTTGAAGAATAATCATAGGATGCACATTACAAGTGCAAGGAAACTAATGTAATTTTCTAGCTAAGCAGAACAAGTAGTATTTACTGTTCCTAACTTTCTGGTGATGTTTAACTCATCAGGAAGATCTTTTTTTATCAATACATAGCTCACTAAAGCAACCTGTGTCACCAATAAAAAAACCCCAGTTCTTTCCTCCTTATAAATGACGCAGCTAGAGGTATATTGGACATGATTCAGACTGAATGAGATCACAGGAAAAACTTGAAATAGAATAATACTTCTTGTTCTTAAAAACAAAGATTCCCCATGTGGATGTTAACTGTGGTCCCAAGAAATGGGCCAAAAATTGATCTCCAGATGTCACAGCAGTACGTTGCATAACTTGGCCCACAGCAAATAACCAGAGCCACAGCCACAACCCTTCTGAGGTCCTCTTCATTGTGCTCCAAAGAGAAATGAGTGCTTCAAGCTGATGTCCAAACGGACTTTTCCTGCAAAAAATAAAGCAGATTAAGTGGAGTTCCTCAGCAGTACACAGCTTTCTGTAATCTGCTTGCCATTTCCTGCAAGGGCAGGGAGTTGTTGTGGGAGCTCGTGTTGAGACCACATGCAGAGCAGCCAGGGAAGAGAGCTGTCCTGGGAAAGACACTCCAGTAGTGGATGTAGAACAGAGAGGGTGGAAAAAGGCCCTATGGGGGCAAAGGATTTGTGTCAACCCCTGCCAGGTGAAGGATTAGTGGGGGTATAAAGCCTTGTCTTCCTCTCTGGTCATGGTGACTGGACCAGAACACATTGGTACATACTCAATACAGTCACTTATGCATTTCAACACTCTCCAAACTAATGCTGAGGCTGTTTGAAGGACATGTTCTCTTACTTGTCAATAACATGAACTGAGATAAAGAGCAATAAAGAGTTCACAGCTGGGGAAAAAATCCAATCATGACTTATGCCTTAAATTCAAACCCACCAAAGCTCATACCAACATCGTTTTAGCACATCAGTGAGGCAGATACACAGATTTCAACAGTTATCTGCCTGCCACAGCCTGACTTTACTGCTTTGAGAACATGTAAACCTCTTCTTGCTACATAGGTAAGCAAACCCTGGACAGCATTACCCAGGGCAAAGGGAAAGGAATGACTTTGTGGGTAACCTAACCACTAAACCAGAAGCTCTGAGCCAACAAGCTCCAAGGTCAGGGCCTGTCAGTCAGATTGCTGGTAGACAAGCAACTCTTAAAATGTAATCCCCATCTCAGAATAACACTCACCTATATTCTTGTGAGTTCATAAACTCCTGCAGCTGGGGAGCTGCAGTGGGCAGCACCCCAGTAGCAGACTGTGTGCTTCCTACCATCTAAAGGAATCTCAGAAGGGTCCCAATGGCTGGAAAATCTATGGTGTTGGGATTTCTTCTCCACAAAGGGCACCTCAGTGGCTGGTGCAAAGAGCAGCCGCTTCTGCCATCTCCAGCCTCAGACTCCCAGGGGACTGTGAACTGCTGAGCAGAAGGTTTCCAGGCACAAAAGAATTTCTAATCTCAACAGCGGTTTCAGGAAATAGACTCTAATCCCAGGCAATTAAGTTTATAAGAAATATGCAGCCCATAGGGGGACATTTAACTGTGGCCTGCAAGATTTGTGTGGAGATTCATTAATGCTCCTCCCTGCCCCAGTCCCCAAGAGGGCCACAATGCAAAAAGAGCTGTATAACTTCCGAATCTGTACACCAGGTTGAATGCACCTGCTATACTTCTGTGCCCCACCAGACTAAGTTAGCTGTTCAAAACAAGAAATAAAACAGAACTGGTATCCCAAGGCACATAGACAGATTTCTAGGAGAGAATCCCAGCTCACAGTTCACGTTTTGCAGCAGTGATGCAAGAAGCTGGACAGAAGAGCTGGGATGTTTATATCCTGTTATTTAACTGGGCCATTAGCTCCAGGGCCTCCACAGTACTTCTCTGACATGCACCCAGATCTACATGCAAATCTACCATGGTGGAAGACATGTCAGGGCCTCGTCCTTCCAGGCTAGAAGGATTTAAAACCATCCATCACTGCTTGCAGAAAGCAAAGCCTCTACAGAAGGGGTGTGCTCATCCGCAATCACAACGGCCAGCTGTAATTCATAGCTATCAGCTGAGTCCTGGCATGTCAAGTGCAGCACTGTTTCACATGAGACAACCAGGTGGAGGTGGCAGCTGGCACTGATGATGCAAGACAGAGTGGGAAGTGGGTGGTGTTTGGCCATGTTGGCTCTGACACAACCAGAGGCCTGAAATAGTGAGGGGATTCAGGAAGGCAGTGGGCATGTGGCGTTGGAGTTATGCAGGCATGGAGACTGGATATAATTGGGGACGGCCAATGTGACATAGAATCTTCTTCCAAAGCAGGGACAGGATTACAAGAAGCCTGCAATCACTTTATTGTAAGAGGCTGCAAACATTTATACTTTTCACACATCACACATGTCAACTTTCTATTGGTGCCTTTCATGTAAACATATATCAGGCTATACACATGTCATCCTGCTATTGGTACACATAGATCAGGCCATCAGGCCATCCACATGTCAACCCGCCATTGGTACTTTCATGTATACACACACCAGGATTGGTTGCAAAATAGCAAACACAGTTTTTGTCGAGTCATCCTGACTTGCAGAAAGTACAGGAAGTCCATTTCTGTTTTCCATCTTCTTCCTGTCTGAAAGTTGCCCACATTCCTCTGCATGCTGTGTTCTCCTCCTTTCAGGGGTAATCTGGTCAATGTCGATTGCTTCATCGATAAGTGCCAAGCTGCTGACAGACCTGCAGTCAACCCCGACAGGGTGGGAGCTGAGCCAGGAGGCTGGGGCAGGATTGAGATATGTGTAAACAGATGGCAATGGAAGAAGACCAAGGAAAGTCTTCTTTTCCTTAGAGCAGAAAGTTAACTCATGGAAGTTAACTCCCTTTCAGGGAGCCTCCCTTCCCACAGCAGCTCATCCCATTGGCCCCTCCAGCCTCCAGTAGACTGGGGAACTGCAGCATCTGCTACTGGCAAAATTGCTGGGGAGAGGGCAAGAAGTGCGAAGCCAAGGGGGAGCTCACAGCTGCAAGAGGGTGTGTATATTTCTTGGTATGCATGCTTTTTGGTCCTTGGAGACCAAACAATACCCCACATCTTCTTGTCCTGTAATTCCTCTTCTCTTCACTAGATTCATCTTCCTTCAGCGTGGGGTCCACACAGGGGAGAACAATCTGCCACTGCTATCAGTTACTTCATTAGCAAAATTGGCAATGGTTTTCAAGCCCTCAGGAGCATAGGCTTTTTAACTTGAAGGAGCTTGTCAGCTTCATAATAGAGCTCCACAGTCAGCTGTTACATTTGTCCCAAGGTTAGTGCAGTTGGTTAGAGCATGGTGTTAATTGATGCCAAGGTTGAGGGTTTGATCCCCATAGGGGTCAGTCAGTTAAGAGTTGGACTCAATGATCCTTGTGGGTCCCTTCCAACTCAGAATGTTCTGTGAAATGGCCAGAAAGGTAAACATCCAGTTTTTTAACACCCAAAGTACATTTGGAGGAGTTTTGAAGCAGAAGGTGAAGCTACTTTTGTTCTAGTCTTAAGTAACATACAGCAATTGATCCATCTAAGAAGATGACTCATGTCACTGACTAGCAGCAGCTGTTATATTTAGATTTGACACCCAGAAAGGAATCATAAAGAAGCAATATTTTATAAGGGAAAGACTTCACTAAAAACTCAAGGTTAGTTACCTGATGCCTTAAAGGGAGTAAAACTCCCAAAAGTAGTTTAGATATGAAAGACAACTACTCAGACTCAGAAAAGGTATGCACCAGCAAGTAAGAAAGAAAAGCAGGGAGGCAAGAGACTTACCAGTGTAATTATAGCAGTAGGGTTCTTTAAGAAAAAGAGAAACTCTTCAGGATTTAAATTTAACACAGATAAAGTCAATAAACAAGAACATAAATTACAGTAGGAACTAGGAGAGAAAATGGTTAAGCTGGATTGTCCATGGCAAATAGCATGAGGCATAAAAAGAAACACGAACGGATCACTTAGGTGTACCTAAATAAGCAAGCCTGTGAAAGCACTGGGAGATGTTTGAGGACTAGTAATGAGAAGATATGCAACTTCTTTGCATTAATCTTCACTGCTTCAGTAACAGCAATGAAATATCTGCTACGATGGAGGTGTCAGAATAAAAAGTGGAAGTAAATTTATCATCCTAACCATTCTAGATGACATCATCATGGCTAGGCTTCACAAACGAAGATTTGGGAAGGACTCTACCCACATTTGCTACAAGTGCGCTGGTGGCTAAAGAGGCCAATGCAAGATGGACAAGTCTGGTGGCAAAAGGAAAAGCAGAAAGACTCCTTGGATGGTATCAGCAAGACACGATTCTTTCTGTGTTGTCTTTTCTCGTCAAGAGTGATCGTGCGTGTGCTCTCAAAGGCATCAGCAGCGTTATAGATGGTGTGTCTCCAGGCATCCCGACTGGAGGCCAGAGTAGACCAGTGATGAAGATCAGTCTGGCCAAGGCCGAGATGTTGTTTCGGGGAGTCCCTATATCTCCTCTTCAGGGCTCCTCTTTTACGGCAGCCAGTGGCAAGTTCACCATAGAGCAGGATCTTAGGGGGGCGGTGGTCCTTCATCCTGGAAGGACCTGCCCAGCGCAGCTGTGTTCCCATCCACATGGCCTCAATACTCGTAATTGCCGCCTGTTCTAGAACAGACATATTAGTCACATAATCTGACCAGTGGATGTTTAGGATTGTACAGAGACAGTGTTGATGGAAGAGTTCTAGGAGTTGCAGGTGGTGGCGGTAGATGACCCATGATTCAGACCCATATAGAAGAGTAGACAGCACTATGGCTCTGTAAACACTGATCTTTGTACTTTTCTTCAGGTGTTTATTTCGCCAAACTCTTTTATGGAGTTTTCCGAAAGCACTATATGCCTTTGCCAACCTGTTGTCTATCTCTCCGTCAATCTTACCATCCGAGGAGATGAGGCTGCCTAGGTAATTAAACTGTTGGACTGATTTGAGCTCTGATTGGCCAATGGTGATATGGGGATGATGGAAAACTTCCTGAGGTGCAGGTTGACAGAGAACTTCTGTCTTCTTTAAGCTGACTTCCAGACCAAAAAGCTCAGCAGCCTCTGCAAAGCAGGATGTTAAACGCTGCAGAGCTGCTTCTGTGTAGCCAGCGAGGACATTGTCATCAGCATAGAGCATCTCCCGGACAAGATGGTTTAAGGTCTTAGTGTGGGCCTTCAGTTGCCTTAGGTTGAATAGGCTTCCATCGGTACAGTATTAAATGTAGATACCATCTTTTTCATCGAGGTCTACTGTGGCCCTTTGGAGCATCATGCTGAAAAAGACTGTGAATAGGGTTAGTGCGAGAACGCAGCCTTGTTTCATACAGTTGGTTATTAGAAAGGGCTCAGAAAGTGCATTGCCATATCTGACTTGGCCGTGCTGATCCTCATGGAGTGAGATGATCATTTTAAGGAACTTGGGGGGACAACCTAAACGTTCCAAAATCTGCCAGAGACCTTTTCTGCTCACAGTATCAAAAGCCTTGGTGAGATCAACAAAGGTTACATCGAGTCCTTTGTTCTGTTCCCTACACTTCTCTTGCAGTTGTCTGAGAACAAATACCATGCCTGTGGTACTCCTGTTGGCTCTGAAACCACACTGACTTTCAGGTAGAATTTCTTCTGCTATAGTGGGTATTAGTCTGTTCAAGAGTATTCTTGCCAGGATTTTGCCAGCAATGGAGAGCAGAGTAATACCACGGTAATATGAACAGTCTGATTTATCTCCTTTCTTCTTATACAAAGTGATGATGACTGTGTCACGTAGACCTGTTTGCCTAGTTCCCAACAGCACACCACAAACTCGTGAAATACAGCATGAAGTGCTTGGCCTCCATGCTTCCAGACTTCAGGTGGAATTCCATCAACCCCAGCTGCCTTGCCAGTTTTCACCTGCTGTATGGCCTTGAGGGTTTCTCCTATAGTAGGGGCAATGTCCAATTCATTCTTCACTGGTTGCAGTGTAATGTACTGAATTGCTGCTTCAGTAACAGCAATGAAATATCTGCTACAATGGAGGTGTCAGAATAAAAAGTGAAGTAAATTTATTATCTGAACAGTTCTAGATGACATACATCTGCGGTTTGTGACAGCAATCAGGAAAAAAAGGTAACTAAAAAAGGTCAAATAGGTAACAAAAACAGCAGTTACAGTCCAGTAACTTGAAGAGTATATAATGCATTTGTGTTTAGGGCATAAATAACAAAATATCTTAATCCTAACCATAAACATTTGCATTATATCACTGGTAGCACAGATAGAAATAGTTTACTTCTTTCAGTGTGCATTTGGAAGCTTGAGACTCGATATCTTCTCGGTGAAAGAATGATTTTTATTTATAAGCATGATGTGATAACTTTACAGAAGCAGGCCTTCCTAGAGGTGAGAAGGACCCTCCTCAGTCTGAATGTTCCTAGAGCCCGTCATCCTCTTTGGGACACTGATGAAGGCTCAACCTTTGAGTCCCCTTTTTTCTCTACTGAAAGAAAAGAAAGGACATTCTACCTTAAAATTGACAGAGAGAAAAAACTTGTAAACAAGTGTCTTCTATAGCCTTGGATTCTGTTATTTTTGTATTAAGTTTTTTCTCTCCTCTCACCATTCAGTTTTTCTCTAAGTCTTAGTCCTTTTTTATTTCTTTGGTGTTTTATTTTCAATTTTTTCATCACTTTGTCTCTGTTTGCCCCTTTTTGCCTTTCTTTCTTTCCCCTGCCAGCCTTTTTCCATAACTGAGATGTCTTTTTTTCCTCTTTGCAAAGTCCGGTATAGTAATGAATAAATAACTGATAAAACACCCCACTCTCTCTGTCTTTCCCTTATCTCATGAAGTGCTGCAGCATGAACATCATTTAGGTAGTGGTCTGTGGCATCACACTCACCCTTCTTTGCCCTCTGCTGCACGACACTTCCTTCCCATGACAATATTCCTAGTTGAGTTCTCAGAATTGCAATCCCCAAATCTCCACCAGATTCCTGGCTTGATTTCTTCTCAGCTAAACTATTAAGTGTCTGTCCAGCCTTGCAATCTCCCCTCTCTCTCCACCTCTCAAGTTTTCTGTAAAGCCACATGCATAGCCTAATACTGCTGTCAGTAGGGCTCGTTCAAAACAAACCCTCCTGGAACAGCATTCCTAAACGGTTTGGGGATGATTTTCATTTATGCTGCAGCTCAGTGTAAGCCAGAAGCAACATGCTTTTGTGCAAACAGTAATGCAGTTGTGCAGACACAAGCTGTGCTAATGTGTTTATCTGCGTGGGCCGCACATCCTGTGGGAGACTCTCATCTGGGCAGCTACCAGCAATGGCAGCAGCAGTCGGATGTAGGCAGAAGGGCAGCAGTGGGTGTGAGATGATGTGCTTCCCCCTCTCCCTTCACTACTACTGCAACCAGCTAGGGTAGCCTAGGCACAATTTAATCCTTCCAGCACATACCAGGGCTTGCTCTCTGTTTCCCTGCAGTCATGTTTCTGAGGAGCTATCCTTCTCTGGTAGCCTGTATTGAAACCCATGACTTGGTTCTCCAGGCTTTAGGGGGATATGTCATCACACCCACATAAAATCATGAAATGTCAGAGGAACAAAAGGACACAAACAGCAAGAGCATTCTTATGCCTCCATTCCAAGCATGCAGTTCCCATTCACAGCTCTGGATCTGAAAGCTCCCTGGCAAATGTCCTCTTCACATTTTACACCCGCTGATTATGGGTGTGGGAGTGTGTGTGTTACTGCAAATACCCAGCGAGAGCCCATTTTTGTTGAATGAGAGAAGCCTTCTGAACTGATATTTTGGAAGCCTTCATGTGATGTTAGCCAAATGCTAACATTATTTTTCTTCACCCACGTACTGCTAGGAGCCAAAAAATGAGGCAGCTGCCTGCTGCTGCTGTAAGTTTGCCAGGCTGGCACCACACCACTTGCAGCCTGCCATCAGCTCCAACCAGCTCACAGGTAGCAACAGGCACACATAATTCACATTTATGTCTCAAGAACAAATTGAGCTCAGCAGTTCTGAGGCTTGCAGCAAAATTCCCATATGCTCTTTGGTTTGTTTGCTGAATTAGAAGTACACTTGAAGAAAGACCATCAACTTGGGATTAAATGTGTAAGAAACACTAAGACTCATACTGTGTATGTATTTCAGGATACAAGCTTTTCACCAAAACTGAAATATCACCAAGTCATGGGATGACCTTTCTCTTTACCAGTAAATTTTTAATGTATTCTTCTTTTCTACTTTTAGTTCAGCCAGGTATGTTTTGGGTTGTCAAGGTTACCTGGGATTTAGTGCCTTGCCATGTTTCCAAAGCAAGTGATTTACTTGGAGCATCTAGATATCCCAGCTCTTGTTCTCTTCTTACCTGACAAACGTTTAAATAACAAATAAATTAAGCCATTTTCCCCACTATTGCTGATGCATGTGCCTCACCTGGTGTTTACATTTCTGACATGATTCTGTTGTTGTGACTCTTTTGGGCAGGATATTTTCAGAAATTAGACAACAAGAAGCAATTTAGCAAGGCTTCTTCCGAGAGCTAAATGACTGGAACACAGCTTTTTTATGATTTGGAAAAGAGGATTTCTAGATATCAATCATGCTGACAGTTCTTTCTTCCAGAAAATTTTAATAGTCCATAAGTTGTCGTCAATTTGTTTTTTAAATCCTTCTTTAGAAAACAAACTTAGTCATTTTGGAAATAGTTGTTGGTAGTGCTAAACAACACTTCCAAGAGAACATCTTACCTAAGACAACCAACCAAAAATGTGAACAGAAGGAGAAATAATTTCAGACTTCAATTCCTCATTACTACATTCTGAAAAGCGGAAAAGCATAAGCCCCAACTGCTGTCACTGATGAAAGGGGTATGAAACAGCTGAATAGCATATTTTCAGACAGACTTTTCTGTGCACTTCTGCAGCTTTGGGCCAAGGCCTGAGCAGACACAGTGAACCAGACCCTCCACTCATATAAATCAGTCTAGTTCCAGACAAATCACCAAAACTGTCCCATGACACACAAGAAGAGGTCTGGTACCTCAGTACTGCATAAACACGCATTTCAAGTGTGAGATTATTGTGTGCTCTGAGTTCTGAAGGACAGGGAGGAGCACTTTGGGGAATGAGGGAGGGAAGAATTTATTGTAGAATAGAATAGAAACATCTTCCAAATTCTCAGTTTTAATAGTCCTTCTTTCAGGTTGGATTTCCACCACTTGGATTTGTCCCATGCAACTGCAGTGAAGGTGGCTGTGTCAGTGCTCCTTCCTTAGAAACCTTCTGGGGCCACTTTACTGCCTCTGCGTGATAGATTATAGAAATAGGCTAGTTGTTCCCTGCAGCATTGCCCTGTAGTTACAGCAACATAACACCACTGACTTTCAAAGAGCTACATCAGGTCTACGCAGGCCTACAGTGGCAGGGAGGAAAAGATTCAGTGAATGGTTTATTTTATTTAAATTCACCCATTTCTGTACTGAGAGTGCTCCAGGGTAAAGCATCTTCACACGTTATCAAGTCTATCCTCATGAGGGTATGCACAGCACATGCATATTGGGAGTGGGAGGGAAACAAAGCACAACCTCAGATGTGTGCACCCAGATCCAAACCTGAGGACTGTGTTTCTTTCCTGCACATTGCAGCCAGAAGCCGAAGGAGCACAGCAGCCTGCCAGATTTGTTCCCATGCATTTGGAAATCACGGTGAAACACAGCAGCCATATTTCTTAGTGTAAGTGCCAAAAGCTTTTTCATCGTCTTCCTTCAGCAAAATCAGCTCTTAAGCTGTTTTTACATTTTCATTTATATATTTATCCATCATATTCTCAAGACCTTGGAAAGACTTCTCTTGGCTTGACTAAGGGTTGGATCATGCCTTTAACAATGCATCAGTGAGAAAAAATTTGGGGGAAAAAGAAAGCAGAGACAGAGATAAGAAACCATTTCAAGTTTTTTTGAGTTTTCCCTTGCAGTTTTGAATTTAAGAAGGAAAATTATCTTCAAGAGCAGATAGTTTTTCCCTTTTCAAAGAGGGTTTACAATAACATTTCTATTTACAGGATGAACAGAAGGCCTGAGTGCCTGTGTGTGATCTACTGATCAAGTAATATTTGCTAAATACTTGTTTGCTAGGGTATGTAGCTGTTGCAATCTTCAGAAAATGGAAGTGCCCAGGTTCTAAAAAACTGAAAAATAACCATGTTTGTACTATTTATAGTAGAAAAAATGCCATAGTTCCTAAATCCACTTAACCACCTAAATAATATTCTTTAACCTGACAATCCAACTAATTTTACACTTTAACAGTGTAAAACGGTGAAAATTTGAGACACAGCAAGAGACATGGCATTTGTAGCTGATTAAGAAAAACTGGATAGAGCCCAGATATGGATTATGCAAAGTGATTACTGGTGTTCTTTAGAAGTTGATGATTTTGAAAGCATTTCCTTGTGTTTGCTCACAGTAAACCAAGTGTTTTTCCAGTAAACCAAGATAAAAAATATTCTAAAGGGAGAAAAATATGTTTCTACAAAGTAAAACTGTCAGTGACAATTATTTCCATTATTTCAAATTGATATGTATGGTAGTCAACGATTGGGTCACAGCCATTCTTTCAATCAAATCTTATTTAGTTGTAACCCAAAGTAAGCACTGCATGTAGTTTTCAAGCATGGAGTGACATTAATTGTGGAACTCTACATAGTAATTCCCACTGGGAATATCTGTGAAATAGTAATATTTCATTTGTGCTGGGAAAAAGCAAGCAACTTAATAAATACTAATTGGTACTGGTAAGATTGTGCTATGTTTGATACCACTGAGCTGCTAAAGTGAGTGAAGCTGCTTGTCAAGTAAGAAGCCAGTCAACCTAAGGAAAAGAGACAGAATCAGACTTCATAGAAGAAACTGCCAGCACTATACCAGGACAGCATGAAGAAATACAAAAGATATGTTGCACAAATAAGCAGCAAAATACTTGTAAATCTCCTTTTGAAAGAATATTTATTACAAGATTTTTTGATAGTTTATCAAATTGCCATCAGAATATTGGGGTGGAAACTGCCAAAAAAGTGTAAGCAATTTGGAAATGAATTTATGCTAATTTTGTGGTGGGAAACTTGCCCATGTGCTTGATTTTACAAAAGTAAGAAGTGGTATCTGTAGTAGCTTCTGCTTTCTCTCTTTCCTCTCTCTGTTTTAAAGGCCTACTGATCTTATTGTTAAATACTAGCAATTTGGCATAAATGAGCCTTAGAATTCAGTAAGAAAGTCTCCAAACAGAAAAAAATTGCCATTCTGCAATGCAATCATCACAAATTAATATGATTTTTAAGACCAATATGCCCCTTCTGGGTTTTTGTAATCACTTGTTGAATTACTCTTCTCTACTTGTTGTAGTTGTATTGACAAATATTGCAGTGTAAATATAAAATATTTTTTGGTTATGAAACAGAACAGATGGAATTTTCGATTTCCATTCTGCCATGGTGAACTAAATTGGACTGTCTTACATTTTCTGTTTCTGTTCTTAAAGACATTTAAGATGATTACTGTTCTATGAACACAAGGGAGTTTTCACGCTCCATGATTTTCTCAGTCTACTTCCTACCTGTCACCTACAGCCCCATTAAAGCCTCAAGACACCCTTGCAGCACTTGATATCTATACCCACATCATATCTGAGATCACCTGATAAGGGATGGCATAACCAGATATGCACCTGGTGGGTGCCAAGTTTAGAACCAGCCCCATGGGCTGATGCAGTGTGAAGACAAGTGGACTGGACATCCATGAGGCAGTAGATGCTCCTTCACAACATGTTGCAGTGGGAATACCATTGCCAAGCAGACTCTGATGGAAAGAGTTTGCAACCAAGGAAAGAAGTTAGAACCAGATGCAGACAGTCGTTGAGTGCAGTGCAGCAATAACTTGCTAGTCGTCTCAATATCCCAAAAGCTCAGTTGCTGTCTGCTTCTTGGAAGCACTACAGAAAAGGAGGGTTTTAAAAGAAAACAAGTCTGTTTTGGGGGTGTTTCCCACAAGTTCTTTTTGAACAAGAGAACAGCATCATGACAGAAACCACAAAGGCACTTGTTTGTCACTTAGGGAAGTGATGAAAACCCAGTCATTTGGGAGATTTTCAGCTAGTTCTGGACAAGATGAATTCATGAGCAGACTGGATCTTGGGGAAGCAGGTTGGTGGGTGACAGTGTCTGCTTCCTTTAGTATTTTTATTATGAGGCACAGCAGCAGGCATGAATAATGAAAAGTTGCACACTGTGCACATTTGTTAAGATTCAGACCAAACTATGTTGCATTAAAAGACTTGTTAGCAAAAGAGACTTTATCATGTTATCTAAAGCCAAAACACAGACATCTGGAAAAAAAAGTAGTCACAGAGTAATAAATAATTATCACACACAGGACTGACCCATGGTTAAGCAAAGTGAGTGCAGATGGAAGAACTGGAGCTGAAATGAGCTATATTTCATTTGTGAGCGTAACTATTGCCCTCACTGTGCTGAACTCACAGAACTGCACATACGAAATATTGTTAGAGAAAACAGGGAAACTATATTCCATACTCATTATTCTGAGATAGAGCTCTTTCCTTATACCCAGACATATGCTGTTATTCCATGTACTCATAAAGTGTCTGCTCTGTTCTTCATTTAAATTTTGGCCTCAGCAAAAAACAGCCTTTATTTTCATATTTATATATTCCCAAACATAACAATATATGTGGAAGAACATATTGATATCTGTGTATGGTATCTGTTTATGAGATCAAGAAAAAAAACCTGTCTGTATAGATAATATTCCATTCCAGTCATATTATTAAAACCTTGATTATCCAGTCTATTTTCATTGCTCTCAGGGACAGAAATTTTAAAAGTGATTAGCAGCAAAGAAAGTTAAAGGTAAGGTTGATTTAAAAGCCTTTCAGTTTCAATAATTTACAGTAGTATTAGTAATTCAGCTAAAGATGTCTCTAGGAATGCACAAAAAAAAATATACTGCTTTATATCCATCCTTGCAACACCAGAATTTAGCTCATAGCTTTTGTCTTGATAACATCTTGGAGACTGAAGTTGCAGCATCAACTAATGCTCTTTCCTGTACAGAGCTCTTAAAAAAGTGCATGGCCTCATCATAAGTGCCACGTATATCTTCACAGTCTTAATTTCCTCAGTCAGAAATATTTCTGTAGGTAAAATAAAAGTGTGTTTTCCCTGTGGCTGAAATGATGCATAAATCTTGCAAAATGCAATGTACTGATGGATACAGTCCCAAACTATTTGGGGTCTCCTAACCTTTGTGGGAGTACATAAGAAGGCATAGCAAGGTGCCCTTTGAGGGGTGTGCACAAGCTCCCCAGGATCTCCTGCCCTGGATGTGAGGACATGACTTTCACACAATTGTTCTTGACTACAGTTCTCTACACCAGGAGATCCACCAATGTTGTGTTAGGTTTCTCAGCCCCAAAATCCCAGGCAACGCCCTTGCCCCACTCCCACTGGCTGGGCACCACAGCCATTCCCTCCACTCACCTTCCATTTACAGCAAGTCCCCCTCAAAGAATCAGTGAGAGCAGGCTTCCAGATTTCTTTCCAGAACTTGCCAAATTCCAAATTTTGGATGGTTTCAACTCAAAACCAGGAATCTGACCAGATTTTCTTGAAAACGGGCCCAGTTTCATTCAAAATGTGTTACAGACTTCAACAAATAGAGTCTGGGTTTTGACTTTCTTGTGAAACTTTAAACCACATGTGTTCCACATGGTTTAGGTTTTTGTTGTGAATATTTTACACAGCTCTATGGGAATAACCTTTTCTTGTGGGTTTTTAGCATTTCCTATCCCAGCCAGAACCATAAAAAGCAAGGGCTGGAAAATATGAAAACTACAATTATGTGGAAAAAAGGGGAAATTAACTTTTTAAACCTCAGACGTTTGTGTTCATTTAGAGTGCGGAGTGAAGTTTTGAATTAATTCATGTTTTATTTTAACTGTTAGCCTTAATTAGGTGCACTCAGGAGAAATCACTTCCCTTCTAATATAAAATCATGGAGCTTGCGACACATGGAAATTATAAACACTTTGGAATTACTTAGAAGATGGGTGTTGGCTTTGCAGCAGCAGAAGAGCAAATATTTACAGTACATTATGCTTCACTTCACTTCTAAATTATTATCTCCCCCTTTGGAATAATCTGTTTGCCAAAGACAGATTGCTACTAACGTTAGTGCTCTCTTCATCCATTTTGTTGCAGGCAATTATTTTTCACTAATTTATACATTGAAATTTCTTACTCTAGCTCTCTGCAGAGTCAAATGAAAACTGAGGAAATCCTTAATTTGATGTCTCTTTTGTCCCTGAATCACACTGACAAATTGTTATACTTCTATGAGCCTCAGTCTTTCTTTTTTCAAAATAAAAATACCAATACTTAACTTCTCAACAGAGTTGTTAATTAATTCATCTCCATAATAGGACTTTAAAATATAACTTGATATATAATGTTAATTGGTGGTATTATAATTGCTTATTCTAAAAGCCCAAAGAAGCTGTTACTTTACAGATTACTTAAACTAATGTTAAAATATTTCCATCTTTGCTCTCAAGGGGCTCAGTTATGGGAAGTTAAATATTAAAAAAGCAATGCTATGACATAAAGGAGAAGAAATAATCACATATGCTGTTTTTATTCCCCTGATATAACTTCTTCAGTGCATGATGTACCATTAGGTTTTGCAATAAAAGTACAGCAACCTGGCTTTGCACTTACAAAAGCTAAAACCATCTGCATACGTGTAAAACCTTTGCTGGCAGGTTTCCATGTGTGGTTCATGCATTCCTTCACCTGTGCAATTTGAAGCTGTCAAAAACTAATTAAATAATTATGTGGTTGTTACTGCAGCTGTGTGTATTCTTCATTACAAGGCTGTGGTTTGAGGCACTCTCCTGCTCTAGGTTTCAAACTATTAGTAATGGAAGGTGTGTTGTCACTGCATGTTCAGCTGCTGCCAGAAAAAGCAGAGAGAGAAAGTAACAGCCTTTTATATCAGTCTATGATTGCACTTTTTACTGTATATTTCTTCTATACAGCACAGAGGTGAAAATACAAATTGACTTCTCACAGCCTTCTCACATTGGGCAGAATTTGTCATGGCCTGTCCTGAATATAAGACGGAGAAAAGTCCCTACAGTACCTCCACAGTGGGTGGTTGCATATCTGAAGCATGCATGTTTTTCTTTAGTGCCTCTCAGCCTGGTGAGGTGATTTGGAGGCTGACAGCAAAAGGAGAAGATAGAGGCTGTGGAGGAGACCTCTTTCTCACCTTCCTGGCCAGGAAAAACACTGCTACCACTTGTGCTCTTGATTCACTCCCTGACTCCAAGGAAATGACTCTCTGGGCCTACCTGCCCTATCAATAAATCATGGATAACTTGGTATTACCTCCTCCAAGAACACATCAGGATAGTAATTCAACTTGATCTCAGACTGAGGATGCTACCCAGACACAGTACAGTATTACAATATTCTGTTATTGGCAATGATGCCAAATTACCACATCACCACTCACTACCACTTTTAGTTGAAGAACAAGGAGCTATCACTGCAATAAAATAATACCTACTCATTCCCCCAACCCTCCTGATGGAAATTACTCTTGTACATAGAAAAACATGGCTATTATTTACATTGAATAAAATAGTGTATATGAGCACCAGGAGTCAGCCTTATGGACATAATCCTGCCTCACATCTCCTGACCAGTGTGAAACAGAAAGGTAGCAGTCCCAAAGAAGAAGGTATCTGAGACCTCTTCACTGAGGGACACTTTTCTCAGGACTACTTAATGAGGTGTCTGAGGCAGCTAAATCCACATAGTGCTGCTCTTTCCAGACCAAACCAGACCATATCAAGGATGTTTTTCACTGCTACAAAAGACATACCCTGGTTGCACATGCCGTGTACAATTTAGAGTCAGCACAGCTGTTGGAGGAACAGTGAGTTACTGCAGCAGCAAAGCTGCATAATACAGAGTGTCTCCAATTTATTATGTTTATGGAGCAACTTTACTTTTGGTAAGTTTTTCCTCTAATTTATGGAACTGTCCCATCACATCTGCAGTTTTCTGCTTGGCTGAATGTTCAAAAATACTAATAAAGGGAAAATTCCAGATCCTAATTTTCCTCAATATTTTTCCTGTATGCACCTGCAGTATAATACATGAGTGCAGATGCCTTCTTTCTACATATCTTCAGATGGTTTACAACTATCAGTCTAGATGCCACACAGCCTTCCCTAGTTCACCTGGCAGCCATGACAAAGTTGTTATCTACAGCAGCCTTTTATCTAAGCGTTCTTCTCAGACTTCCCTTCAAAAGCTTATAGGTGAGTCATAGTAAAATTCCTGAAAGCTAAAACAAAATAAGCTGCTTTCTGAAAACCCAAGCTGGAAGCTAACGATCCTTCGAGTTTGCAGGAGATACCAGAAAGCAGTGCATGTCTTTGGGTCCCTCTTGTGGTCTTGCAGTAACTAGCTGCCATCGCTAACACAGTCTTTCATGATCCCAAACACACCAGCACACAAGGAAAGACGCGCGTTCTCAGACACACAGCCAGATCCGGCACAGACAAAGGAAGGACAGAAGTGCCAGTAATCCATCTGAGAGCTGAATGTCCATTTCTTATCCTTACTACAACTATTGAAATTCCAGGGAAATACTACATAGAGCCAAAGAGTGTTTCCATTTTCTTGTTGAAACCTTCTTTACTCATAAATAATATTCATTATTTATGAAACTACTGTAGATTACAATACAACATGCATAAATGATATCAGAGCATGTGTCTCAGATACTTTCCAGATATACATCCAAGATCATATATTTGAGATTTTGTATAAATGTATACCGAATATTTTGTGCATTCAAGATTTGTATATGGTATATTTGTATATTCAAGATTTTGAAGGCACTCTCCTTCTGAGGCATAGCCATAGCCTTTGGGATTACTATAAAGCAAAGTTTGTTTGGGGCAATATAAATTTAGTTTTGGGGAGAATCTAATGATTAAAATATAACAGCTAGCCTTATCCACTCTTTCTGAACTTCAGCCTGTTTATAAGATAACAACCTCAGAAACCACTTCAGACAATTAGGCCATAGCTTGAAATTACACATTTGAGGAAGACAAGAGGAGGACAGAGTGAGAAAAATTCCTTTAAAATGTGTAGCCCTGGCCAAAGGAGCAAACTCCTTTTGGTATCTGTCTCCATTCAAGCACCAAGAGGTGACACAAGAAAGTCATATGCCGTCTGGTCATAGGTGTTTCAGAGGAGCCTAAGGAGTATTGTCTTCTCCCTCCAGCTGCTCCATTACTACTGCAGATCCTCAGAAGGCATAAAAGGGTCAAAGAGGTACGAAGCAACAGCTGGGTAAAGAATCATAGAATCAGCTGGGTTGGAAGGGACCTCCGAGATCATCAAGTCCAACCCTTGATCCACTACTGCTGCGATTGCTAGACCATGGCACTAAGTGTCACATCAAATCTCATCTTAAAAACCTCCAGGGACGGACAATCCACTACTTCCCTGAGCAGCCCATTCCAATGTCTGATTACCCTCTCTGTAAAGAAATTCTTTCTAATATCTAACCTAAACCTCCCCTGGCACAACTTGAGACCATGCCCTCTTGTCTTGCTGATAGCTGCCTGGGAAAAGAGACCAACCTCCACTGGCTACAACTGTGGCACTAAACCTGCATTATATGGGAAAACTGTTGTTTAAACATGTCTTAAAATGGCTTTTTGTGGTCTCTTTGCAAACATGTGTTTTTTCTTCCCAACACCCCCCACAGCAACTGTTATCTCCCATGCAGGAATGTCCTGGGAAAGTGTCCTGAGGTGTTTGCCATTGGTCCTTGTTAACCCCTTCCTGTGATTGGGTGTTCCTGTAAGCCCCTTGAGACTTCTAATTGGTTAACCTGTGATTCTCCCTAACCCTATAAATGTGACATCCCCCAACAATAAAGTCTCTCTTGCCTCCTCTCCACGCCGGTGTGCTGTCTCTGTGCCTGCCATGGAGCCACGTGGGTGCTGGGGGGAGGGGAGGGCACCTCTCCCCTCCAGGCTCGGGGCCTGAAAAACCCTGTCGCTGGAGTCCCCTTTCCCCGTCCCTCAAGACGTCGGAATGGTTCTTCAGATGGAGAAGGAACTAGAACTGGGCTCCACCACGTCGTGGGTGGGGAAAGGGATCCAGATACAACCTCCTTTCAGGGAGTTATAGAGAGTGATGAGCTCTCCCCTGAGCCTCCTCTTCTCCAGGCTGAACAGCCCCAGCTCCCTCAGCCTCTCCTCACAGGACTTGTGCTTGAGTCCCTTCACCAGCCTTGTTGCTCTTCTCTGGACCTGCTCCAGCACCTCAATGTCCTTCCTGAACTGAGGGGCCCAGAACTGGACACAGCACTCCAGGTGTGGCCTCACCAGCGCTGAGTACAGGGGAAGAATCACTTCCCTGGTCCTGCTGGCCACACTGTTCCTGACACAGGCCAGGATGCCATTGGCCTTCTTGGCCACCTGGGCACACTGCTGGCTCATGTTCAGCTTCCTGTCAATCCAAACTCCCAGGTTCCTCTCTGCCTGGCTGCTCTCCAGCCACTCTGTGCCCAGCCTGTAGCGCTGCAGAGGGTTGTTGTGGCCAAAGTGCAGGACCTGGCACTTGGCCTTGTTGAACCTCAAGAGATCAGTGCAACACCCAAAGTCATAAAGAATAGCAACATGTGGGATCGGAGGAATGTGTGCTAACGAAGGAGGTTCATCCCAGACTGCTTGTTGCAGTCCTGCCTTCACCATCATTCAGCTGTGACAGCTTCATGTCCTTTCTATTGCCCAAGTACCTGTCACCTCAGGTCCTTAGTGATCTCCCACCTCTCCTAGAAGTAACTGTGCAGCTTTGGCCATGTTCCTAAAACAACTTTCCTGAAATGCCACTTATCCTTTTTTGTCCTTCCAACAGCTCCCCAGACCACCAGGACTCCTCTGAGCTCCTTTCTCCTACCTCCAAATCATCTCTCCCAACTTTCTTCATCTTTCTCACCAGCATCAGATCTAACACTACCATAAAACCACACTTTTCTGCCCCCGAAGAGTTATCTTGCTTTCACCTGTAAAGAAGCAAAATTCAGTGTTGCCTATGCTACAGAGAAGCCTGAAACTACTCTGAGTTTATTTATAATGTTGGCTCACTGTTATTTGCCACAATGCAACTGTTAAAGGTAAGAACTGATTTTCTCCAGACTGAGGGCAAGGGTACATATATCAAACATCCAGCAGTGTTGTGTGCAACAGCTTGCATCTCCAATTTTAGCAACCAAATTCCTTACACACTTCCTTGGAAATTATAAATAATAATATATATCAGTATGTTCAGGGAAAACCTCATTGTTTCGTTCCAAATAATCCTCTAATCTACATATCTAATGATGCAGCATCAGAAAGGCAATCAACGCTTTTGGCTCAAGACTGTCCACTTTTATAGCTTCCCCATTTCAGAAATATTTACATCTTCCTACATTCCTCATATACTCAAGAGGCTTTTTAAACTCGCCTAAATACAAATAACTTGATGCATGTGAAAAGATAATACAACGTATTTCTAATGCTGGACAATCTGAAATGAATATTTTGATAGGAATACAAAAAACACAGTAGAATTTGTTTTTCTTTTATGCAGTATTGTTTTCCTGTTTCCTTTTAAAGGGAAGGCAGACCTTTTCTCACATAATGTGTCTCCACTGCTTGGAAAACCATTCCATAACAACGCTAACAATTCCTTAAATGCCAGCACTACGTAGGTAAAGCTGACTGGAGCTAAACTCACATTTCCTCATTCAACTGCCCTCTTAAGAATACACAGGCTTGCAAATGAAAACTAGCCAAAAAAGTTATCTTATTCAGTAGTTCTCTTTATTCCTTTTTGTGACTTCCAGACTGAGCTGTTCTTTGATTTTCTCAGCTACGTCCTCTTTTCCAGCCTGAAGTCTTTTCTGGGAAGATTTGGGGGACTTTGGATACTTACACTGGGTTTTCAGGCATCCAACAGCCCCAGCAGAGAGGCAATACTTGTTCCCAGTGGACATCTGAAAACCCTTCATGTTCCACTTTGGCACAAATAGGGCATCCAGCCTTCAACAGGTCTGCAGTAGAAATCCCATCTTTCTCTGTTTATCCAGAGTGGCTGAGGCAGAAGACACAGCTGTAGGGGTACAGAGGATGCGCTGTCCCACCACAGGGGCCAGTGCAGGTCCTTCAGTGAACCCATGGGGGCCACTTCCAACACAGCTGTGTTCACCTACACTTGTGCTGGACTGTGACACGAGATAACGTCCAGAACTGAATAATTTTCTGGGTCCTGTCCTGCTGTGTAACTGTTATCGTTAGTACTCCAAAAGTAGCTTTTGGAGGGAAAGCTTGGCAAACTTTCCCCCCAAAAAGAGCAATAGTACAAAGCCATATTGTCTCTCATCTGTTTGTAGCTTCTCACTTGTAACAACCCATGGTAAAAAAGCACAACCACAACAAGAGTTTACTTTAAAACTGAAGCAAATATTTTCAATTTAAATACCTAAAGATAACACATCATCTTACACAGCCGGTCTGATTTTTAGAGATACTTAGCACCACCATTGAATTCAGGAAGTGCTGAATTGAAGATCAATATTTATGACTACACAGATTGCATTTTGAGTATTACAGCCCAGTTGTTATAGGCAATCAACTTGAGAAAATCTTAGTGTAAAAGGATCTTTGGACAATATTGTTTCCTGAATTGTGGTTGTTTTCTATTTTGCCAGTCAGTAGAAATACATCAGTTCAAATGAACTGAGTATCTGACTCCTCAGATTTACATATTCACATGTGCATACATATAGGTAAGTACATGTATATACGCTGTATTTACTTAAAGTATTTAAGTCTTTTTATAAAGTAATGCTTCTTATAAACTAGGGAAGTCAATGCTATCTATATACTTTTTACAACAAGAAATTCTCACAATGAGTAACTTGCCATGTTCTGTTCCTCTAATTTATTATAATGTCCAAAAAATACATTAACCTGGGAATTAATAAACATGTGAGAGTTATAAAACTATCCACCTAATAATAGACTTACAGTGTTTTTAGCTAGCTGAAGAACCGGGATTTAGGCTGATGGAAAGGATTATTGCTTAATATTTTCCATAACATCAGCAATTTTGTCAAAATCCCCTGGTTGCTCTGAGAGTAGGAGACATCTGTTTTATGGGGTGAGCACATATCCTGGAATGTCTGCCATTAAACAGTATCACAAACGGGCTTCATTACCCCTTCACATATTAAGCCCAGTTTACGCTTCACAGTGGCGTGGAATAAGCATTCTGCTTATGCCAGCAGAAGCCTTGTTGTAGACATGGTGCTGAAGATTAGAAAGTCTCCTTGCCAGTATCATTTAGTACATGTGGTGAGAGACTGTAGGCTGTACCAGCACATGAACCATTTTGCTATTTCCTTGCACCACAGGTTTGACATGTAAGCTTTTGTCAGGAGGGTTTGACTGTGTAGTTGTTTCTCATATTCTAGCTTTAGGATTGTGATCGGTGGCACAAAGCCCACCTGGAGGTCGTTTCCTAGTGGTGGGCTCTATGGATTAATACTGGGGCTACTAGTGTTTGACATTGCCACAAATGACCTAGACACTGGTAAAGAGCGCACTCTTGCCAAGTCTGCAGAGAGTACAAAACTGTGAGGAGAGGATGATATGCCAGAGGGTCCTGGACAGGCCGGTAAAACTGGGTCAGAGGAACTTTATGAAGTTCAACAAATGAAGTGCAAAGTCCTACTCCTGGGGAGGAAAAATACCATGGACAAATACATGCTGGGTGCTGACCTGGCTGAAAACCAACTCTGCAGAGAAGGGACTGGTGGTCTTGTGCACACCAAATTGACTATGAGCCAACAATGTGCCCTTGAGGCAAAAAAGGTCAACAGCTTCCTGGAAAGAACATTGCAAGCAGGTTGAGGAAGATGATCCTTTTGCTCTACTCAGCACTGACGAGACATATCTGGAGTGCTGGGCCATGTTCTGGACTCCCCAAAACAAAAACAAACACAAGCATAGTGAAGCAAGCCCTACAAAGGGGCACAAAGATGATGAAGGGGTTGCAGCATCTTTCATACAAGAAGAGGGTGAGAAGAGCTGGCCTCTTCAGCTGAAAAAGAGAATTCTCAAGGGCATCTCATCAGTGTATATAACTACCTGATGTGGGAGAGCAGAGATGACAGAGACAGGCACTTTTTATTGGTGTCCATTGAAAGGACAAGAGACCGTGAGTACGAATTAGAACATTTAGTTCCATCTGAAAACACTTTTTTATTGTGAAGGTAGTCAAATCTGGCACAGTTGCTCAGAGGGCAGCATCTCCATCCTTTGAGATACTCAAAATCCAGCTGGACATGGTCTTATGTAACTTGCTTCAGGTAACTCTTGACAGAGATGGGTAGACTAGAGGATCTCAAGAGGTCCCTTCGAATTTCAGCTATTCTGTGATTCTGTGGCTGTGATATTGACAAACCTTTGGAACTAGAATGAAGTTTTCAGATCCATGTCCCTTGACAGACATGTCTTCTAACTCCATCTACACCAGCAGAAGGTGTTACCCTTTCAATTTATGAAATTTTTCCTCAGGCCCTCTATTTCTCAATTTATGAATTTTATAACAGGTATAGCAACTGAATCAGTTTTTAGGAAAAGATCAGATATGGAGGTCTTCTGGAGCTTTTTAAGATAATGGTGATAGTTAGCTAAATATATTTTGTGAGCCTCTGTTTTACAGCCTCTGTACTTCAGGGCAAAGAAAGCATTTGGGAGAAAGACCATTAGAATAAGAAAGTCTTTCACAGAGTGGGAAACTATTCTAATAAATTGTCTTAGATTCTACTGACATAGAGCTCTTGGATGTGGCACAGGGAAGCTAGACATGCTAGCTTTAATCTAGCGAGCCTGGGGAAAGAATGGGAGAAACCTCAGCCTAGGAGGGCCAGCAATCTAAAGATTGTTCAGAAGTTGTGACATAAGACTGTACTTATCGGACCAGACTGAAGGCTGTGCTACCATTTCCATCCTGCCTTATCCAGATTAGATAAATTTTTATCACATTTTATTATGGCACCTTAATTTTTCTGCATAAGCATGTCTTTAAACTCAGTTTTCATGGGTAGTTTTTCTACCCATGAGCTACAGTTTTTCAGCAATTCTTTTGAATCTGCTGCCATCTAGTGAGCAGAAATCAAACTGAAATGTGTGGGATTTGTGGCCAGCAGTACTTTTACCTCCCAAGACATGCACGATTTTGTTCTGCTCTCCCTACATGTCAAGGCATAGCTTATGGTATGGTTTTGCATGCATTTCCCTAATAGGCTCCCAGATGTAAAGATAGAACTGACATAAGGTCTCCTCTGCCTTATACCCTCTCTGGCTAGTTCTAAATCACTTCATTTTTAATACCCGGAGATTTTCATTTGACTGCTCTCCATTGATAAACCCATATTTGCAAATGTCAATAAAAAGTTGTGAATATGCAGGATTTTGACCGGGTGTACTAGTTTTGGCTGGGATAGAGTTAAGTTTCTTCACGGTAGCTGCTATGGGACTGTGTTTTGGATTTGTGCTGAAAGCAGTGTTGCTATTACAGAAATGCTTTCTTTACTGCTGAGCAGTGCTTACACAGAGTCAAGGCCTTTTCTGCTCCTCACCCCACCCCACTAGTGAGCGGGCTGAGGGTTTACAAGGAGCTGAGAGGGGATACAGCTGGGACAGCTAACGCCAGCTGGTCAAAGGGATATTACACTACATACAACTCTATGCTCAGCATATAGAACAGAGGGAAGGTTGGTGGGATTGGTCATTTGGGAATAAGCAATTGTTTTCATTTATATCACTTTTCTTGGGTTTACCATCTTCTTCTCTGATGTTTTCTCCCTCATTACAATAACTTTTCAGTATCTTGAAAATCCTTGTGTAGTTAAAATACTTTCATTGGTATTTATTAGGAATATTGTTTTGCCTTTTTCTAAGGCTAACAAGCTATTAAGGGATATGACCCAGGACCTGTGGCAGCGTGGTCATGGCTAGTAAGCATGAGGGAGAATATGAACAAGAAAATTCTAGAAAAATCTAGAAAATTCCTCACCTGCAATTGTGGAGGAACACCAGGGCGAGTGGGATTGCTTCCAAGCTTGGAGAGACTTATATGGAGCTTAGAAAAGACAACTATGGACTTTCGTGTTAATCCCCAGTTCATCCCATGTTTTATGTACACTTACATAGATGTTTCTGTATTAATCCCCTTGGTCTGTATTGTTTAGGGCTTGTCTGTACTTGCCCTCATGCTTTCCGGCCAAAAGTTGTTTACCACCTTGTTCTCCCCTGCTTTCCCGCTCATCCCACACTGATTGGCCAATGAGTGCTGCAGTGCGGAGTGAGCTCCCTTTGGTCCCTGCTGCTCAACTCCTCCCAAGTTCCTCCCACCTTTCCCTCATTCCCCAATCCTGTGATACCCTGAGATGTCAATCCCATGCTCCGCCCTGGTTATCAGACCGCCCCTCATCCGAACCCTATATAAGTCCTTGTTCCCCTCAATAAAGTGGCCATTGCACCCTGACCTTCCACCTTGTCAGAACCCTCTGTACAGTGTCACATCCCTATTCCTCTCCCACTGGGCCGTGGCATCCAATGGTCTGGAACTTCACCCCCTGACAAATGGAGGATCCTAATGAAGTAACAGTATGTTTGAAAAAAAAAAAAATGCTGTAGCTATTTCAAAGAGGCACAAGTTACCACAGTGTGTTGAGGCCTTATCAACACCTACGAAACGCTGCTTGATATGCAGGACACTCCAGAAGAAGAGAGGGTGTCTGGATCTGAAAACATACCACAGATACTGTGGCTAAATAAAAGACTATATCAGTTGCCCCTGTAAACAAAAAAAACAATGGAAATGGGAGTCAGCTTGTTTAGCAAGGGAAGAAGTTTCTCCTAAGAGGAAGTGGGAAAAAGAGTCAGAGGAGGCAGCCCTTAACTGCAGTAGATGGGGAAGAGACTGAGAACATAAATGAGACAGAAGCCACATGATTCTTATCCCTAAGTGAGCTATGAGATATGTGAAAAGATTATAACTGTCAACAAGGTGAGAAATTCTCAACAGGTCAGTCTCATGTTTGGATATTGGGGCCAATAATCAGGAATTAGAGGGCAAGGAAGACCAGCAGCTGGGATACCTTGCTAAGGACAAGGCCACTGACAAAGTGGCATGAGTTCTCAGTCTTTGGCAGAGACTCCTGTCACATGTGAAGTACCAGTAGTCCTTCAATGAGGAATCTGCAAATTTGTAAAGTAAATGGACCAACATTGAATGACATATCCAGTATCTGAGCTTTGGCGGAGGTGATCTATAGCAACCTGGATAATGACCAGGCATCCAAAGAGCTGGATGAAATACGGTGTTTGCAGTCCACGTGGTGAAAGTTTATACAAAGTGCACCAATGTCATACGACAGCACCCTGGATATAATGAGCTGGATCAATACAGGGGCACCAACTATGGATGGATTAGTCAAACATCTCCACAAGTACAAAGATAAACTTCCTCCCTCTCTACAGGTCTGTGTCTTAGCTGTGGAGGAACTGACACAAAATTTTTCAGAGCAATCTGAGAGTGATAGATCCTCCTCACTCATGCCAAACAATGCCTCAGCAATTGAGTCACCTTTCCAAAGTAAATGTAGTGCCCCTCTACAAGAAGGGCCAGAAGGAGGATCCAGGGAACTACAGGCCTGTCAGCCTAACCTTGATGCCAGGGCAGGTCATGCGTCAGATCATCCTGAGTGCCATCATGTGGCATGTGCAGGGCAATCAGAGGATCAGGCCCAGCCAGCATGGGTTTGTGAAAGGCAGGTCGTGCTTGACCAACCTGATCTCCACCTATGACAAGGTGACCCACTTAATGGATGAGGGAAGGGCTGTGGATATTGCCTGCCTGGAATTTAGTAAAGACTTTGACACTATCTCCCACAGCATTCTCCTGGAGAAACTGGCTGCTCATGGCTTAGGTGGGTGAACTGTTTGTTGGGTTAAAAACTGTCTGGATGGCTGGGCCCAGAGAGTGGTGGTGAATGGAGTTACATCCAAGTGGTGGTCAGTCACTAGTGGGGTTTCCCAGGGCTCAATGTCATGGTCAGTATTGTTTAATATCTTTTTTGATTATTTGGATGAGGGGATTGAGTACACAGTCTCCAGATGACACCAAGTTGTGTGGGAGGTAGAAAGGCTCTGCAGAGGCATCTGGACAGGCTGGATTGATGGACCAAGGCCAGTTGGACAAGGTTCAACAATGCAAAGTGCTGGGTTCTGCCCTTGGGTCACAACAGCCCCATTCAGCACTACAGGCCTGCGGAAGGGAGGCTGGAAAGATGTCTAGCAGAAAAGGACCTGGAGGTGCTGATTGACAGCAGCTGAACATGAGCCAGCAGTGTGCTCATGTGCCCAAGAAGGCCAATGGCACCCTGGCTTGTATCAGCAATAGTGTGGGAGCAATTGTACCCCTGTACTCGGCACTGGTGAGGCCACACCTTAAATTGCGTGTCCAGTTTTGGGGCCCCCACTTCAAGAAGGACATTGAGGTGCTGGAGCATTTGGAGAAGTGCAATGGAGCTGGTGAAGGGTCTGGAGCACAAATTATATGAGGAGCAGCTGAGGGAGCTGGGGTTGTTTAGCCTGGAGAAAAGGAGGCTCGGGATGGACCTTATCACTCTCTACAACTACCTGAAAGGAGGATGTAGCCAGGTGAGAGTCGGCCTCTTCCCCCAAGTAACAAGTGACAAAAAGAGGATATGGCGTCACGTTGCACTAGGGGAGGTTTAGATTAGATATGAGGAAAAATTTCTTCACTGAAAGGGTGGCCAAAGCATTGGAACAGGCTGCACAGGGAAGTGATGGAGTCACCATCCCAGGAAGTATTTAGATGTGGTGGTTTGAAAAAAAGGCCTTTCCTCAGGGGTTATTATTTTTAATACTGAACCAATTGAAAGCTCCTATGCTTTTGCGGAAATTACATGCTCACAAAAACGGAAGAGAAGGGCTTAATTTTTTTAACTGCGCAACTAGAGGGAGAAGTGGCCATGCTTTGAACGCGCCTCGTGGCGGGGCCAAGGAGCTCCTGTCCCCCTGGCTCCTGGCCGGCCGGGCCAGGAGCAGCCAGCCATGGAGTGGCTGCTAGTGACCAAGGGGGACCCTGAAAGATCGGGAAGGCCCCCTGGGTTGCAGTTCCTCCCCCCTCGCAGCGCTGAAACTGAGCCAGCACGAATTGAGGAGTGGCCGGAGCATGACGAGCTGTTCAGCCATGACCTTTAGGAGGCGGCTGCAGCACACAGTCATGGAGTGGCCTGGGACAAGTTGAAGTGGCAGCACCAGTGAATCAGTTGGAATCAGTTCTAGGGTAAGAACTAAACTAAAAGCCCTTAGAACTCTTTGACTCCGGGGAGGAGGGGTGGAAATCCCCGAAGAAGTCTCCTGAAAGCTGGGGCTCAGGGGCCAGGACGTTCACGGAGCAAAAGCAGGGGATAAAGACTTTAAACTTTAATCCCTAGCACTCTGTGCTGCAGACATGATAACATGGGTGTTCCACGAAACCTACGGTAATACTCTCGGAATGAGGTGGCCGAGGAGTGAAAAGTTGGGGTCGACCCCGCCACACCCCTTAGAAGAAAGAAGAATTCTAGCTACAACAAATCAAAATTGCTACCTTAGAATAAGAGACACTTCTAAAAGCCGCTGAAAATTAATTTGGAAGAGCTGTGGCCTAAAAGTAAAGAAAAAGGACCTCTTCTCCTTTCTTCCTGGACTCTTTTTGAAAGAAAGGAGAGACTTAATCTAATGTAAATATATAGCTTTACCATAGAAGAGATAGTTAAGTTGTTACATGTATATATATGTGTATAATAAATTGTAATGTATATTTCCCCTCCTCCTATACCAAGTTATGTGTGTGTGTGTCTGAAAACTTCTTCTCTCTCACATTAGAACAAATTGTAACAAACCTTTTAAATTAGCCTTTTTGAAATTCCTGTGTTTTTTCAAACCACCACATTAGAATACATACAGATGTGACATGATTTATTGGTGAACACAGTTGTACTGGGTTAGCAGTTGGCCTTGATGACCTTAGAGGTCTTTTCCAACCACAACAATTCTATGATTCTGGGATTCTTTTTCTGTTCAAGGGAGAGAGACTGGTGACACACACCACGTGCAACCTTATAGTTCTTCCCGATCAGAGGAAGGGCATGAGGAAGTAGAATGATGAGCCTACTTGGGCACTAAAAGCACATGTACAGGTACTGCAAGGAAAAACAACAGCCAAAAGGCATCCGTCCAGGCAAATTAATGCCCCACTGTCTGTTGAGCAGAGTAGAAGGGTTGATTGTACTTATGACTCTGATGAAGGGACTTCTGTTTTGCAGTTACAAACATTAAGCAATGCAGAATCCAGCTAGGAATAGAAGGGCAATGCCCAATGCCTTCAATGAGGCAAAGGGACACTGGGTTTACTGGACCATATGGGTTCAATGGCCTGGAACATCAGCCCCACAGGAGTCTAAATCTCTAGCGGACACTGGTGGTATTGTATTAGTATACACTAATACCATCAGATTACAAAGGTACAGCATCCATCTCTGTTTCTGGAGAGATGCAAGGATCCCAAGAACTGTCTGTGTTAGAGGCTGAGGTAAGCCAATCTGGGAACAAGCGGCAATTGTGACTGGTCCAGAGGGTCCATGTGTCCTTGGCATAGACTACCTCAGGAGAGAGTATTCCAAGGACACAAAAGGTCCTTTTGGTATAGCTGCCTCGAGTACAAAGAAGATTAAACAGCTGTCTACCTTGCCTGGTCATTCAGAGGATCCTTCCACTGTGGGGTTGCTGCAGATTAGAGAACAGCGGGTGTCAGTTGCTACCATGACAATGCACAAGGGACACTATTGCAGCAATGGAGACTCTGGGGTTTCCACACATAAGCTGACCCAGTGACTGGAGAGCCGAGGTGCAATTATTAAGACTCACTCACCCTTTAATAAGTCCCATATGGTCAGGGCAAAAATGTAAAAAAGTGGAGGCTAACAGTGGACTGCTGTGTCCTGAATGAAGCCACACTGCCACTGAGTGCTGCCATAGCAGACATGCTAGAACTCCAGTGTGAAGTGGAGTCAAGGGCAGCCAAATAGTATGCAACCACTGGTATCACTAATCCATTTTTCTTGATCTCCTTGGCAGCAGAGTGAAGGCCACAGTTTGCTTTCACATGGAGGGGTATCCAGTACATCTGAAATCAACTGGTCCAAGCGTAGAAACAGGCCTTGTGATGCTCACAAACCGTTTGCCATGGACTCATCCAGACTGCACTCGAACAAGGCGAAGCTCCTGAACATCTGCAATATACTGTGTGGGGCAATACAATGAAGAAAGTGTGTAAGGGGAGAACATTAATGCAGATTCTCTTGAAAGCTGGTTTTGCTATGAAACAACATAAGGTCAAAGTCTGTGCACAGGAGATCCAGTTTGCAGGAATAAAGTGGCAAGATGGGTATTATCATGTTCCATTGGATGTGCTCAATAATATAACAGCTATGTCTTCATCAACTACCAAAAAGGAAACACGAGATTTCTTAGGTGTTGTGGGTTTCTGAAGAATGCATATTCCAAGTTACAGTCTGATTGTAAACGCTCTCTATCAAGTGATCCAGAAGAAGAACAACTTTAAATGGGACCCTGAGCGGCGACAAGCCTTTGAACAAATTAAATGGGAGATAGTTCATGCAGTAGCACTTGGGTCAGTCTGGACAGGACAAGATGTTAAAAATGTGCTTTATACCTCAGCTGGGGATAATGGCCCCCCTGGAGCAGAGCTCTTGCAGAAAGCACCTGAAGAGACTCATGGTTGACATCTAGGGTTTTGGAGCCAGGGGTATAGAGGATCTGAAGCCCATCACACTACAACTGAAAGTTGTACCAGTTGGTACTTAAGCACAGTGCTTTTTAGCACCTTGATTGCCCATGCTGTTCTGGATGTTCCAAGGGAGACTCACAGAATCACAGAATCACAGAATATGTTGAGTTGGAAGGGACCCACAAGGATCATCGAGTCCAGCTCCTAGCCCTGCATAGTACCACCCCCAAGAGTCACACCATGCACCCCAGAGTATCATCCAAAAAGTTCTTCAACTCTGTCAGGCTTGATGCTGTGACTACTTCCCTGGGGAGCCTGTTCCACTACCCAATCACTCTCTCAGTGAAGAACCTTTTCCTAATATCCAACCTAAACCTCCTCAAACACAGCTTCAGGCCATTCCCTAAGTTTCGATCCATGGTCACCACAGAGAAGAGATCAGTACCTGCCCCTCCTCTTCCCTTCACAAGGAAGTTGTAGACTTCAATGGGGTCTCCCCTCAGTCTCCTCTTCTCCAGACTGAACAGACCAGATGACCTCAGCCGCTCCTTATATGGCTTCCCCTCAAGGCACTTCACCATCTTCGTGGCTGTTACACTCTGGATTTAGGCCACAAGCTGCTCAGAGCAGTTACATTTATTTAAGGCTTTTAAAAAGCCTTTGGTTCATTACTGCCTCAAGTTCACATCCACAGAAAATGCTACTACGCTTTCTCTAAGAGAATTTCTTTTAATTTAGTGAGAGAAATAAGATATTTTGGCAAAAGAGTTTTACATAAAACAGATAACATACAAGCAAAGAAAAGCACTAAAATGCCCAGCATAAAGACGCATTCCACAAAAAATCCACCACGAACAATCAATACATTAGCTTTAGTAAAACACAGATCATTTGTTTTAAGTTGCCCGCAAGAAAAAGAGTAAAACAAGAAAACAGATTAAAAGAGTAAAGAAGGAAGGAAGAAGGAAAGAGAGGAGGAGAGAGAGAAGAGACAAATAGTTACTGCCAAGATTGGATGGTTCACATGGTAGCAGTTGGACAAGAAAAAGCTCACATGGAGCCATATGGTCCCGCATTTCTATAGTTTGGTCCTGCCTCCCAGGCAAGACACCTGGGTCACTGAGTACTCTGTTCTCCTGGCCAGAGTAAGGTGTGCTGTAGCCAAACACAGGCTCCAGGGGTGTGGTGTGGGCAGGCTACCAGGCAGGCCGTCCTTGATTGACAGCCCAGCCACATGGCGCCCATGGCCATGTGAGCTGCAGGCCATATGCTTGCCGGTCTGCCATGTGCTCTCAGCAGGCCTTATCATGTACCTGCAGGCCTCAGCCCAGCCCTCCCCACACACACACTCACAGTGAGTTGGCTCCGATGCATATGAATATATAATTCAGTGAGATTTGAATTCAGTATCTCACAGTTGCCCTCCTTTGGATGGTCCCTAAGAGCTTAGTATCTTTCTTATATTGCAGTGCCCAAAACTGCACGCAATATTCCAAGGTGAGGCCGCACCAATGCAGAGCAGAGAGAGACAATCCCCTTCCTGGACCAGCTGGCGATTCTTTGCCTGATGCACCCCCAGGACATTGTAGCAAGTCAATAACTATGACAATTCCAGGGACGTAGAAAACTGGAATCCTTTATTGGACTTATAAGTTCATATTTAAAGGGTTTATGGTTTACATATTCATTGGGGGGGGGTTGCATATTCATTCTATTAAAAATGGGGGGTTTCACAAGGATGAAGTAATAGGGAAAAACCCAGGTTGACAAATCCTGGGGTCTTAGCAATTACCCGACGGGGAAAACCCATTTTATCTCAGTGGATTTTACAGAGGGAAACAGGTATTCGGGTCTACAAAATGCAAGGATTCAGGGAACACAGAGGGAGAGATAAGGTACAATGGTTCTTCTGCACGGGTCTGATGAGATCAAGGTTCAGACTCTCTGGCTTGGGCAAGGCATGTGATAACGTCATATAAGGAGTCTCTTTACGTCCTGCTGAAGAAGGCAGGAGGAATCCACAGAGATGAGGTCAATGAAGAGGGGTTTTCCCAGCTTCTGTTGTAGCCCATGGCTTTTAGCAAAGACCACTCAAATCTCTCTCTGCAGATATCATATTTTGGAATCCAGCAGGACATGGCTGGCCCTCCTGGCTGACTCATATTCAACTTCAGATGATGTGCAAGCAGTGGTTTGCTACTGCATCTTGAAACAGATGGAGAGATGGCCCTTGTGACTCCAGAGCACCATGAGTGAGACCACTACGCCAGAATTTTCCTTTAATTTAAATTAGAAGAGTGTCCTACATCTTCCTGGTTAAGAAAAGATACAACTCTGGTACAGCAGCCCCAAGTGCCAAGATCTGCAAGCAATGTGCTTGCAAGTTGAGCAAAACACCCCATTCATCTCATCTGGACTCTATTTAACATCAGCAAGCCTGAACTCTGTGTAGGTTCCCAATACGGGGTAGGTCACCATCAATATAATTTCATCACAGACCTCTCAGTGTGTGGATTCCTTACCTGCTGTCTTCCCTATCACAGCTTTACAAAGACAGGCTCTACACAGCAACCTCTACACTCAGGGTCATCTGCACTTCAAATCTAACTGCTTCTGAAAGAAGAGATTACTCCCCTGCGACTAACATATTCTATGATTATATACATTGTGTAGACTCCTCTCTATACATCATGCAACTGATACTACATGGATTAAGTGGATCACACTGATAACTCAGTGGGCTCACATGGGAAGCCTAAACCACCCAGGAATCCTGGAAGTGATCATGTACTGGGAAGAAGGCTGAAACTTCAGACTGTCACCAGGTGACTGATGCTGAAGAGACCCCACTGTATAATAAGTTACCAGAAAATAAAAAGCAGTATGCCTCATTTACGGACATATCTTGTCATGTTGTGGGAAAATATCAAAGGTGGAAAGCTGCTGTGTGGAGTCCTACATCACCAGCTCCAGAAACTGCTGAAGGACAAGGCAAATTGAGTCAGTTTGCAGAAGATAAAGTTCTCCAGCTGGCTTTAGACATTGCTGAAAAAGCAATACTTTATCTCTGTACTGACCCATGGATCATGGCAAATGCTCTGAGAGTTGCTACAGCAATGAAAGCAAAGCAGATGGCAGAGCAGAAGTAAACCCATCTGGGCTGTTGAATTGTAGGGAGATATTGCTGCTCATGTGGTAAACCTTGTTGTAAAAGTACATCACATAGATGCTTACATACTCAAGCATCTGCCACTGAAGAACATCAAAATAATGAGCAAGTGGACCAGGCTGCTAGAATGGAAGTGGTTCTGATGGATCTGGACTGGAAATTTAGGGGTGAGCTATTTATATCTCAACGGGCCCATGATATATCAGAACATGTAGGATCGGGAAGAAATATACAAATGGGCTCATGATCAAGGCATGGACTTGATCACTGATGCCATCGCACAGATTACCCATGAATGTGTGCCATAATTAAATAAGCCAAGTGGCTGAAGCCTTTTTTGGTATAGAAGATGACGGCTGAAACATACATGCAGGGAAGCCTGGCAGATTGATTTTATCACACTACCATGAAATTCACATAGCAAGCACTGTGTGTTTACAGTGCTGGAAGTGACTACTGGATGGTTAGAAACATAACCTGTAACCCATGCCACTGCCCAGATTACTATTTTGGACTTTGAAAAGTAAGTTTTGTGGCTGCCATATATTGAAGGTATTATAACCTCTTGCTTGTAGAAAGCTAGATGGAAGAGGAGGAATTCCTTGTCATGTTAAAACATACAGCCTAGTCCAAAGGGACTAGAGCTGGAGAATGTAATGGATACACTTTTAAATTGTTGTAAACCATTATTTGAGTTGGATGTTACAGAAAGTCCTATAGCAGAAATTACCTAAACCAATGAAGGATGGCCCTCATAAGAAGCACTGGTGCAAGTGCAGCAGTGACCTAACCTGAGCTGGTTTTTGTGCCAAACAACTCTACGCAACACACCATCTCTTCCATCCTGAGTGACAACAATAACAGATGGAGCCCAAAGTCAAAGACCAAGTGAACAAAGCAAGCATTTTTTGGATATTTATGGACATTTCACAAATATATTATGGGGAAATGGGATGTATTGAGATAGGGCGTGACCAGAACATGACATAAATTGTATGGAATAATGGGTGAGGAATGTACTGGTTTGGGCTGGGATAGAGTTAGATTTCCTTATGGTAGCTTTTACAGGGGTGATGTTTTGGATTTATGCTGGAAACAGTGTTGATAATACAGAGATGTTTTAATTACTGCTGAGTAGCACTTACACAGCAACAAGGCCATTTCTGCTTCTCACGTCAGCCCACCAGCAAGTAGTCTGGAGGTATACAGAAGAAGTTGGGAGAGGACACCACAGTGGGTCAGGTTATTTTCAGGTGTAAATGGTCAGATCCACTGTCTTCAGAAAATACCACTGTAAAATATCTGGCAGACAAGTTTTCTAATTTATCTGCAAGTGATGCAATCTTTCACTGATGAAGACAAACAGCAACATTTTCTGTATTTCTAGTAGTTTTTCAAGCTGGAGAGTGTTACAACAGTGAAAGGCTGAGGTGACAAAGTGTATTAGGGAGGGTTCGGAACATACTGAAGTTTGCAAACCAAGGCACCGTTGAAAGCTCAATAAAACAGATATTTATTACATAGAAGTGGCTGAAATAAACTGGCACCTGGGAGAAAGAGAAAACCAAAGAGGAAATATGACACCCTACTCACTTAGGTGCCATTTACGGGATGATCTTACCCACTCCAGATACTATAAAATCCTCTGCAGCAGCTGCGTTTTCCGGAGGGTTAGCAGGCTCCCATGATAGCAGGCGTCCTCGCTAAAGGCAACTTGATCCTTCGTGTAGAGCAAGCCCACCACACACGGAAAACCTGTCTGCTTTTATACAATCCATTGAGCACCTCTGCCCGGGAAGGTGTGGCCAGTACCGCCCTGCCAGAGGTTCCCAATCCCACCCTCTTGGTTATGTAAGTTCATCCCTTCAGCACATGCGTGAGAACTTCGGAAATCCCCCGACGCACGCGCAGTATGCTTTAGGGGTCTTTTCTAATTGAGTTGGGGGTCGAGCCTTCCTCCCTTCCTCTTCCTTCAAATTCAATTCCTCCTTCAAATGCCCTTGGCAGACAATGAACCAATAGTAGAACACCAATTAAAATGGTTTATACAGAATTTCTCCCTCCAAGGACGAATTCACTGTTTTATCACTGAACTTGGCAGGGAGAATATAAACTACTACAGGTGGCTGGGGCCAAACACAGACCAAAAAATATCAACATTCCCACTACACAAAGACAGCAGGTATCTGTGGGGCTCCAAGAGATGTTTGAGTCATAGTCAAAACAGGCAGTCTGTCTCTGCTTCCTACCATTTCTGTGCCTGGGCAATCCTGCCCCATTAGCACAACTATGGCAGGTTTTGGATTCCAAAGTGCCCCAGTTTATCTCACAAAATGACAGAAAAACGCAATCTTTTATTTCTTGGTGGACAAGCTTTTGTAAAGGAAAACAGTATCTTTTGTACGACAACAATAAAACACACCAAAAGATATTTAAAAGATATACAAAATACTTGTTTGAGCTAAAAGAGCTCAAACTGGAGAAAATGGGAATGTAGTGACTTGCTCTAAGCTGGACCAAAAAGTCTGAAGCAGATTCCAGATCAGCACTCAAAAAATTCAAGAGACTACATCTCTTAAAAAATAAAATATGATTCTATGATGCCCAATACCGTGATTTGGTCTTTAAGCTCAGTCTTATAATTTATATGCATCTGGCTGATCTTACTTGACTTAGTGAGTTGAAGTCTTTTACTATTTTTCAATTTCTCTCTCTTGTTTTCTTTTATTACAGAGAAATTTAGGAATATTTGCTAGCTACCTTTCCCATTTCAGTATATTTGTAATCAGTATATTAAGTTTACTTTTTCTCATAAAAACTGACTAATTGCATCTTCATGCTACCTATTTAGAAAAAAATCTCAGCTGATCAAAATCTGGATTTTCCAAGTACCAAGTGTGTTTAGGACATATGACACTCTTAGCTCACTTCCTCTTGTTTTGTCTGATCATAAAAAATTATAATATTTGACTATATAATAATCCATCTAATGGAAATCTAAACAAGAATCTGTGAGTTTTATAAAAACTACAGGAATTTTAGTTTAATAAAAATTGCGGAAACTTTAGACAGTCTTCTATACGTGCACTAGTGAGGAGCTTCCATAAAACCAAAAACTGTTTCACTCACCACAGTTAATATGACATGAAACATCCTCAGCCTCCAACCACTCAACAATGTTATGGAGAAAAGAGGTAAGACAGGGCTCAGAAACATTTTTGTGTTTGGTACCTGTGCTGGTTTTGGCTGGGGTAGTTAACTTTCTTCACAGTGACTAGTATGGGGCTGTGTTTTGGATTTGTGGTGAACACAGGGTTGATAGCATAGAAATATTTTTGTTATTGCTGAGCAGGGCTTACACAGAGCCAAGAGCCAAGGCCTTTACTGCGTTTCTTACTGCCTCACTGGCGAGGGGGCTGCGGGTACATGGGAGATTGAGAGAAGACAGCCAGAACAGGTAAACGCAGTCGACCAAAGGGATATTCCAGACCTTATGAAAACTTGCTCAGTATATAAAGCTTGGAGAAAGGAGGAAGAAGGGGACATTTGGACTGATGGTGTTTGTCTTCCCAAGTAACTGTTATTCATGATAGGACCCTGCTCTCCTGGTGATGGCTGAACCCACCCATGAGAAGCAGTGAATTAATTCTTTGTTTTTCTTTGCTTGTGTGTGTGGCATTTGCTTTCCCTATTAAACTATCTTTATCTCAACCCACAAGTTCTCTGGCTTGTACCCTTACGATTCTTCCCCTGATCCTGCTGGTGAAGCAGTGAGCAAGCGGCTGCACGGGGCTTGGTTGCTGGCTGAGGTTAAATCATGCCAGTCCCCCAGCCACATCTGCTCACAGTAATTGTTTTGGTAAGTTAAGGTATTCTTCCACGCCAGGCCCTCTCCAGAAATTGTCTTACCAGGAAAGGGTAACGGAGGGGAAGGCGAAAGTATCTTGCAAGTGTTAGTACAAAGCACCAGGCTATAAACTCTTGTATGGAAAGGTGCCATAAATGATTTTTGGAAATCTCTGCTATTTACCTCCCCTCAAAACCTGTATACTGATAAGGGATGATCAAAATATAGAATGGTGATAAAAGATTGTAGCCTTAGATACTTACTAGAGTTAATTTTAGATATAATACTGTTAAATTGCCTTGCTTGCTTGAGTTAACTCACAGACAGGATACAGTTAACTTTATAACGAGAACTCTAGCAGGAGCACAAAACCTTGGAGTTTCAATAAGGAGCTTTGAGGCTTAAGAAGAGGGACCTTGAAGACTGATAAAGAGAGGTTCCTAGAGATGATACTGGGTTTGAGGTAATTGGACAATGCCAGCTCAGCAGTTCTTAGCAAAGGTGAAAAGTTTAGGGCAGAGGAAGACTGCTTCATCCAAAAGATCCCCAAATGAAGATCTCCAAGGGGCGTTCTGAGGTGGAGTTGGAGGTGTGGTATATGTTAATGATTTTCCCTCCCAATTTTCAGGAATTTGCTGACACAGTTAATGCATATGAAACAAGCTAATGTATATGTAACACAACAATGCATATGTAACATTGTATCTCTTAAAAGGGGCTGCGTTTGGCGAGATTACTCCCCATGCATCCAGCCGCTGCAATAAATATACCTGCTTCAATACCCTTTGTGAGTTTTGGGGTTTGTTTCCCGCAAGTCAATATATATGCACATTTTGTCAGTGAAGTCTGAATTGGAATGGGAAGGTGAATTCTCATGAGGTTTGCTAAGAGCACCTCTTTTCCATAAAGATGAATACAAAAGAGCGGCAGGAAGAGACTTTCCTAAACCAGGCAGTAATTAGGTAATGAAGAGGGCATGCAGAAACAGGACGAAATTGTAGGAGGAAGAGGCTGAGCAACTGCAAGCAATATTCACAAAATGCACAGGTCACTTAATCACTGAGAAGGGTAACTTAGTGCGACAGGCAGTAGAATTTTTTTTTCCTACAAGAAACCAGGCATGTGTCCATTTCCGCACCTGCCCCAGGTTTTCCCAGTTCCTGTAATTTGTATTTATGTTTCTCATGGGTAGTTTGCTCTGAACATTAGCTGCTGCAAACAGGGGTCTTGTTTGATGAGATACACATGCTGTATGACTCGGTTGGTTTCAGTACCTGGTGGTGCAGCAATGTTTTCAGTTCTCCCATGAGAGAGACAACAACATCACATTCAGAAACTATTAGACAGTTCTTGAGTTGGGTCCCGCAGAAAACGAAGTGGCGCGTTCACCCGGCTGTTGGTATGAGTTTCCGGGGCCCAGTCCCAGGGGAACTCTCGAACCCTCCCTCTTCATAAGTGCTTCCCGCCTCCTCCCTCTCCCTCTCTCCTCCTCTTCCCTCCCCTCCCGGTCCCTGTCCCGCCCCGCTGGGCCGGAGGGCGGGCTCGCGCAGCCGGAAGACTCGCGCAGATCGGGCGCGCCGACGGCCCAGCGCTGCTTCCGCCTCGGCACAATGGCGGGCGCCGGGTGGCGGCCGGGCCAGCGGTAGCGGGCGGTGAGTGCCCTTCTCTTCAGCGGTCGGCAGCTGGGCGAGGCCTTTCCTGACGGCGGGCGGTGTCCCCCAGCGTTCTGTCCTCCTTGCCCGCCCGTGCGCCTCTCTCCCTCCCTCCCTGGCCGGCCCGTCTCTGCCGCGGCCCCTCCGCCCGCGAGCTCTGTCCGGCTGAGGTGGTGGGGCCGGGTTGTGTGTCGCCACAGCCCCTGCACCGGGGTCAGGGCGGGCAGGAGGGGGCTGGGGGCCTTCGTCAGCCGATGTGAAGACGGGGAGAAGGGAGTCGGGAGCTGGGGCGTGGGAGCAAGGGAGCCCTGGCCCACGTAGCGTGTTTGTGCGCCAGTATCGTAACGCCTCTGCCTGCGTCCCGCTGGCAGCTTGACCGGCGCTGCCTGGTGCTTCTGGCCCCGCAGGAGCCTTGTCGGGCCCATCTGTGATGCCGCTGACCCTCTAGGGCAGCCTCCCCTTCCCCCTGCCCGCGCCAGGCTCGCACCTTCAGTCGTGGTTGGGAGCCGGGGGCGAGCGCAAACTGACTTTTTGCTTCGTTCCAGTACAGGGAAGTGTCGTCATCCATCCTGGCGGCAGAGTATGCGCGTTGCTTCTGGGGATGACTAAAACAAGCTGGTTTTAGGTTGCTCTGAAATTCGGATTTGACAGAGGTTTCTTTCCTAAAATAGGAAGCAAGTACACTTTGTGCGTTTGAAACTTTTCTTTCAGCACTTAGCCGTAGTAGCTTCATTTTCATAGTTGTACATAACTGCCTAAGAATTGTGATCTTTAGGACAGGAATCCTACTTGGTTTGTTGCTTGTGCAGGAGCAAAAAAACTGCTTAAGAGGGGGATAGAACTGAAAGCCTTAGGCCTATAGAAAGCAGACACTGAGATGCCTAAGAGTTCCTTTGTGGCCTGCAGAACTTAAAAAAAAAAGTAAGAAAATCAGGTACCCTACTTCAATATTAAAGGCAACAGAAGGGCATCTCCTGCTGCTTAAGTGCTTCTTAAAAATGCTCCACAGCTTTATCTGCATCCTTAAGCACCTGCACATATTTTGAGAGAGAAAACCTTTTTTATTTGGTTGTAAATCACACAATATTCGGTGTTGATGAGACCACTGCTGCTCATGTGGTTTATGCAGTCTCTTCCAGTAGTTCCCCCTTTCACAGTCCACATGGGTTTATGCCAACATGGGAGTTACAGCTCCCTGGAAATGTTTCACAGTAAGAACAGGAATGTGGCTGGGGAAGGGGGTGGAGGTACACAAGCTAATCAGTAGCCCAGATGTTTTAGGCAATGCTAAAATAATATGAACATGAGTACTTAATACTGAGTGCTGTGAGACCTCACACTGATGGTCTGGGTAAAATGTGCAGAGTCCACAGGGAGTGCATTGTTTCTAAATAATTGTATCATATTTGCTGGTTGCAGCTCAACTTCTTCATCTCTGTCTACTCTGATCATCACAATTTTCATTCTTAACAGGGTGAACGGTTTCAAGGTTATGTAGAATGGCTTTGGGGCCATCCTTGTCATCTCCTACATTATCGACATGCCTTCAGTCGATAATGAAAATTCCTTCAGTCATTCTTTCAAAACTTTCCTGTACTGAGCTGAAACTCTGATGTACACTCGTAAAATTAGCTATGTCTTTTAAAGGCATCTAGACCTTAATGCTGGAAAAGCCATAGGCTGCCTCTGCATTTTATGAACAACCTATAGGTCTCAGACATTTTAAGAGAAGAAACCTAGCTGAGTTTTGTACTGCCTTTTGTTTGTTTCTGCCGAGACTTGCTTGCCTTATTTCAGAGCCAGGGCTTTGATTGTTGAGATTTCTGTAACAAATAAGAGCCAGTGTTTATTGCTTGATTGTTTTTAAAATGCAGCTTTTAACTTTTTGATTTCTAGGTGAGAATCACTAAATTGAACAGCAATAACCATGGGAGATGCTGCAAAACCTTGCTTTACCAAACAAAATAAGGAACAGGACATTTTGCATCAAGAAGAATTAAAAGGAAGTCCCTTACGGAAAGACTACCAAGCCATGGATGAATATGGAAATGGCCATAGCAATAAAATAGATACCAGCCTTCAAAAGAGAAAGGGAACACCAGGTCATTATGGAAGCAGTCTGAGGCGAGGGCCGCATAGTGTTTTGAGTAGCCCAAACTCACTTAAAAACGCAACTTCCAGTCAAGGGTCAAAGTTAAATGACACCCAAAGAGACCAAATGAAGAAGTGGATATCTGATGACCACCATTGTGCTTTCGACACCTGGAGAGAGTACCGATCTGTTTCCTGGGTTCCTGTGCATGGCAGGACAAGAAAGGGCTCTTTTCATGAGGTGGAAGGTGCCGGAAAAAGAAATGTAAGACCACAACTTCAGGAAGACGTAATGAGCGAAGATGCGCCAGATGTGCAGAAAGGAACTTCTGGTAATCAATATGTTTGTTTGTTTTTACATAACTATCCAGTGAAGTAGCTTCCTACACGTGTTACTGAAAAGTAAAATTTCAAGAATTCACTGTTAAAGCAAAAAATTGTTTTGTCATATATTGCAAACTATTGACTGCACTGTACTGCAGCATTTTAAACAAATTGTTAACAGCAGATGGTACAGAACTTGTTTTATAAATTGTGTTGTCCTTGTAAACTGGTTTGTAAGTGGTAGGAGTGAGTAGGTTGCAGCATCTGTGGTGTTCCTGTTTGTAGTTTTCCCTGTACAACTTAATTGAGTCGTCAGGGCTGGTAAGGGATGTTCCAATTAAGTCGATACAGTTGATACCGATTTTGGAGCTGCTTATGAGGTCTGTAACAGTGTGTCTTAATTAAGATTGAGAACAATGCCTTGTTAGTATTGTGAGGACTTAATACAGCAATAACACAAATCTAATTCTCCATACATACTGACCTTTCCTGTGCACAGTTGGTACTAATAATGAGAGTACAAGCCCAAAGCATTGAAATGCAAGGAAGGACAGGCTAAGGGAGTACAAAGTGATCAGTACTCTAATATCTTCATTGAATGCAAGTAAAGCAGAAAGAGGAAGCTCTAAAGAAGAGGCTAAGATTAGATAAAATAAGAAAGACTAAGGCACAGATGAGGTGCTACTAACATAGAACACCTATTGACAAGAAATCTGTATTGTTTTAGTTAAGACTGGGAACCAAAGACAGCACTGATCTGACCCCCCTGCTCAGAGGAAAAGCTATGCTGGTTGATACGAGGAAGTCCAGGAATTAAATGTCCTTTCTGTTGATATTAACTGTCACTAAAAAGATAAACTGTGAGCTGGTGCCCAGTGTCTCACTGTTAGAAGTAAATTGCACACAGTTCAACTTTTTATGAGGAGAGAGCAAAATCAGAATGCTTTCACAAGTTTATTGTCAAATTTACTGGATCTAATGAACTTTTTTCTGTGAAACTTCAGGAACTCACTGAAATACATTTTTGGAACCACTGACAATCATACTTGAGAACTTACTCAGGGGAAGTGAGCTACTAATATAGGGAAAGGGCAAGTGTCTCTTAGAAGTGGAATTGAAAAAACTGGTATACAGCTTTAATCTTGAGAGTCTGTTTTGGAATGAATAAAGTAATCTATTTTAAGTATTTGAAAAGTAACAGAGATAAGTAGTAGTAAGTATGGATTTGTTAAGAAAAAGGTATGTCCGGTCCCAATCTGTTTCTATAAAGTCCCTGTGGACTTGGGAAAAGCAGTTGGTAGATATTGCTGGTACTATATTGTACTACTTTAGATATTCCTGTGTGACGGTTCTGTAAGTAAACTAGAGGAAAATTCTCTGAATTAAATTAATGTAAGAGACTTGCAGAGCTAATTAGATAACTATACTCAGAAAATACTAAAGATTTTGTCAAAATTATAAGAAGTAGTGAGTGAACATCTAGTGAGTGAGGATTCTGTCCTACTCAATGTTTATTATACTACTCTAATGATGAATGAAGACTCCACGCTAATTAACTGTGTGCTGTTAAAATTGAATATGCTGTGGAGCTGGTAGGAATGGAATGCAGAAAAGCAGGAAGATCAATTAAAATAACTTTGCAGAATTGGAGAAATGACCTACATATAGGATGAAATACAAAGGACATAAATGCCATTGTTAAAGTAGGTGTATCAACTGTGCAAATAAAGGAGGAAAAGTTATTGTAAAGCAGTACTTTTCCCAGAGAAGAATCTGAAATCATAGTGAATCGGAAGATGATAACGACTGAAGTGTCATGGTGTTGTGAGGCATGAAAAATACAGCCTCGAATACCCCTTTTTCTAAAAGCTTTTTGTAAACTCAGTTGCAGTACTGTGTCCAGTTTTGGCACCCCAGTTGTATGAATAAAATGGAAACAGTTGAAAGAAGGGCAAGAAGATTGTGAAAACATACAGAAAACAGAAACTACTCAAAACTGTGAACAATGCCCGATCTTTCTGCGAAATGATAGGGTAGGGAGGCATGATTCCGCTGTCTAGGAAAGTAGTAAAAATCTGATGTAGTAATCTGTCTTGTTTCTTTCAAATAGATGAGACACAAAACAGTGGGCCCAAAATTGAGCAAGAAAGATTCAGATGAGGAATAAAGGGAAAGTTTCCAATGGTAAAGCTAGGAAAAAGGTACCTGAAGGCCTTTAAGAACTGGTTACCTGAGCATTGCTCAGGATTGACAAGGTTCCTTTCATCGTGCTGTGAAACAGAGGCTTGGCATAGCTCACCTCTTGAGGTCCCTTCAGAAGCTCTACTTCTATGTCAACTAGCAAAGAATTATTAAAAATGTTTCTTTTACCATTTTCTTTTACTTGAAATATTTTGTGCAGTTGTCCTTTTCCATTACCTTCATGTCTTTTTACCGTAGCTCATAAGTAAGGAGTTTACAACATCTCTGAGGCACTGATTTTTTTGCTGGAGCTTTATCTTTAACTTGCCTTTAGTACTTTATTTAATCATTGGCCTATAATTAGGTTGTCACTGTTGTAACTACCAAATATGAGAAGTATTTCTTTACTTTTAATTTTTTTTAAAGTTAATTAGTGGTTACAGAAATAATTGATAAGTAGGTAGTTGTCACAGTCTTTCCTGTAAAGACATTAATTTAATACACCTTTTTTTCAGTTTCTGTCTACACTGATCAGTTAAAAACGTAGTCAAACAGCTGTGGAAGGTCTTAGAAATTTGAACAGGAGAGTCAATGCAAAAATTGAAGGGTTGTGTAAAGTTCAGAAGCTCAGACTTCTGTTCTGCTCCTTGGAGGTTCCTTTGGAGTACTGCCCCTGCAACCTATTAAGCCTTAGTTCTGTTTATTCCTGCTTAAATTTGTGCTGCTGCTGAAAGAAGTTATATTACCATTCTTATCCTGGTCCTGTTTACACTGCTAGCACATGCATGCTGTTTAGTGAACTGAATCAAATAACTGAAAATACACAACCACGTTGTTTCTCTTTTGCCAATTATTAAGAACAAAAATTGTGGTCACGGAAAAGAAACTTTTTAAATGTATTTGGTAGAGCAGCTGGGTTTTATCTGGGAGGTTTATTGTTTTGTTTTTTTTTTTAATTATTACAAATTAAAACTTCATGTTATAATAAAGGTTTGGGAGTCTAAGGAAGTTACATAAACTTTCTTAGGAGAATGGAACTGTAGAAATTCCATGCATCTGGATATCCTGTTTAGCTGTACAAGTGAAAGGTAAGATCTGAAGTCAGTGTGAAAGTCTGATCTATGTGTATTCATTCCTGAGATGATTTTTACAGGTATGCTTTGGACCAATAGCAATTTCTGCTTCAAAATGATGACAAAAGCTGCTTAAAAGTAGATGTGGTATTTACATTAATTTGTTCAAGAACTTTTGCTGTAAACATTGCAAGCTTCCTAAGCATTATTAGTATGTTTTGCAGCTTTATTAAGTAATGTGTGCAAATACTTAGCAAGTCTATTCTTTATTGATTTCAGTAGCCAACAGGGCTTCTTACTGTTTTCAGTTGTTTATTTAATAATGTGAAGGCAATATTAATGCATATACTGATTTAATTGAAAGGCAAATGACATTATCACCAGTAATAACCATTTGTTAATAAGTTGCTATATGTCATGTAAGGCATAGTGCTGTTAGCCTTTACAAATTATTCAGTCTGTGATACTTGTAGTGGCCAATGGGTCTAACTTATTCCTCTACCAAAGCCTGACCAGGCATCCTGAAATCTTTGGATATATTCTGCCTTATCGTTATAATGACATACAGGTACATTCCAGCTAGGCAGCGAAATCTATTGCACTGAGTTTTGATTTTTTGCCAGTTTTGACAGAGGTATCTGAATAAGGTCATTGTTTTCAATGGGACAAATCAGTAGGGTTTTTTGTAGTTCAGAACAAAGGTACTGTAGATTTTGAAACTAATATACACTCTTATTAGTATCAGACTTGCACAGAAGAGATTATGAAACCATACAGGGTAGATGAATTGTGCCTTCTTTGATTTGCACATAAATAGAATGGTAATTAAGGAAAAATAAATTAAAAAGTGCTGTGTGGTACTCTGCAGTTATTTGATATATTTGCTCTCATAACTCTTTATAAGAAATGAAGAAGCTTAGAAAACCAAGAAGATCAAGAAGAACTAGAAAAGATGAATGTGATCAAGATGAATTGGATGGTCCAGTCATAGATGAATCTGGGCTGTCAGCAAAAGAACTTCTCGGGCTGCAGCAAGCTGAAGAACGATTGAAGCGAGACTGCATTTATAGGCTGAAGAAGGTGCCACTGTCTTTACTTGTATAGATCTCTCCTATTTTTTTTATTCTGTAAATACAATATAGAGAGTATGCTTTGAGCAATTTCTCTGATTGTAGCTAAAAAGTTTAGTTACAGAATTTTAGTAAAATAAAAATGGTTTCTGTTAATGAATTGTCAAGCGAAGTCAGGTTGTCCTTTTGGATTTTTTACTACAATAAGTCTTTGACAACAATTCACTGAATGCTCCTTTAGTTCATGAATTAACACCAGATGTTAATTAAAATGCTGGAGCAGTTGTTTGTTTAGTTAATATATTCTTTCATGGGCATTGGGTATTTTCTACTGTAAAAGATAGGGTGATTGACACAGTAGCATCATTATTCTGGCATTTGATTTGATATGCAAACTTTTTGACTGTAAATATGGAGTTAGGGAAGTTAGAGTAGTTCTGGATTTCAGAGTTAGTCATTCAACTTAGAAAGGGTACTGAATGAAGGTAATACCTTTGTATATTTTAGGGGTTTTTTATTATCTTTATTTTAGCAACCTCGAAGCTACCCATCAGCAAAATATACCTGCAAATTGTGTGATGTTTTGATTGAATCAGTGGCTTTTGCTCATAAGCATATTAAAGAGAAAAGACACAAGAAAAGCCTGAAGGTGAGTTAAGGACAAGAAAAAGTATAAAATGCATATTTATGATACTTTCCTTACCCCGCTAATGACAATGAAACTGCACTGCTTTTAAAATCATTCCTCGTTCATTTTTTGCTATGTTTCAATCTTTTTAAAAACTATTACTTGGTGATACTGGTAAAAAGATTAAACTTTGGGACCTGCACTTTGGAATGAGCAGTAGCAATAAGGAAATGTAGTTGGTATGGCAGAATTAGAAATTATAACGTATATGTCAGAGTGAATATTTCAGTTCAGAAATACTATAAAAATTAAGAACTCATTGATTAAGAACTTGTTTATATTCGAAGGAAATTGGGTTTGTTTTGAACATAAGCATCAAAATAATTTCCAGCACAGTGTCAATTTTACTGGGTTTTTTTAATGAAATATCTTCTGTTCCTTTTACTTTCTCCACTTGAAGTGGACAAAAATATGTCCTATGCAGGTTTTCTGTTTCTTTCTCTTTAACTCCTACCTTTTCACACCTCATAGGTGAGGAAAGAATTAGTGATTTTTTTTTAACATACCAAATACATGTATATATACCTCTGCACATTACTGAAGGCTTCTGGAGTATCAGAATTCTTTATTGCTTCTGACTACCTACATTATCTGGAAAACCTCTGGTGGTGTTACTTGGGATGAGATGTTGGTGTTCGTTCTAGTACATTAAGCAACTCAAGGAAACCATTAAAACATCAGTCTTATTATCTCGAAAGGAAAAGCAAGAAGAACAGCTGCTGACCGCTCTGCCTCCTCCAACGCCTTCCCAGATACAAGCTATTGGTGTTGCTATTGAAAATGTAGTGCAGGAGTTTGGCTTAAATAATGAAGATCTAGAAGAAAGGCTCAACATTAAAACAGTGATGGAAAACTTACTGCGTCAAAAATTGCCAGGTATTATTTGCAATTCGTTCTAAGTGTTAGATATGCCAACTTAAAGGCAAAACAATGACAACAAAAACTGAACAAACAAAAAAGAAATCAACTAAAAGAACACAAAACCCAGACAGCTTGTAAAGTGAAAACTGAATTAAAAATCTTGGCTAGCTAAACTCTGAAACAGTGTATTTAGTTACTTGTCTGTTGAATGACATGATGTAGCAATACAACCATGTTTCAGAATTAAATTACAATGGTGCTCATGACCCAAACAGACCTGCAGTAAAAAGTGAAGATGAAAAGGACATGGGGATCATTTGACCTTCATGGTAAGCCTTTACTAGCAGCAGCATGGAAGGCAGGATTTACTAACAATTCTGGGTTTTTGGAAGACCTTCTTTTCCTGGGGTTATCAAAACCAGTTGTAGGTTTAAGATCTATTGACAATGCTGTGAAGTAGCTACAGACTTAGAATTAGGCATAGAGTAAATGCAGTATAATTCTTTTTGTTGCAGAGTGTTCATTAAGATTGTATGGCTCCTCCTATAGCAGATTTGGTTTCAAAACTTCAGACATAAACATAGATACCCAGTTTCCTGCCCATGTAAGTAAGGCTATTTTATTAAGTATGTCTAAGTAGTTTTGAATGTTTGTATCTTACTTAGATTATAGTTTAAATATATCTTACAGTGTGGTAGCAACATTTTTTCTGAAAACCCAGTGAGTAAAAAAAGCAGGTCTGGTCTTGGGATAACATTCCTTTCTTCATATAAGAGTAGTGATCAGGCAATATAATACAACTTTGTGTTTTGTTGAAACTTCCTTCTGAAAAACTGAAAACATTTAAACATCTGTGCTCTAGCAGTCCTGTGAGACAGATCATTATTTATTTTCTCTTACATATGGATTAAATAGCACTTCTGTGATCTGGTTTCTGTACTGATCTTGTTACTGTACTGACGTATTCACATATATGCATGTTTTGAGCCATGAGACCATATTACGTGTTTTATAGGTAGACTAATTTGAAGTCTTAATTTGTCATGCTACTTGTTTCTATACATCTTTGTGCTTGAACACTGAAAAGGAATTAAGGACTTGACTCCATACTCAAACTTACTCCTGCTGTAGTTGATTTGACAGTGCCATTGTTGGAATTTAGCATTTTCTTTAGGAAACAAAGAATGATCCAAGTTCTTAAAGTGCATATGATTTTAAAAAGCTGTGATTGCAGTCTGTGACCTGATGGAGATCCGCTATGTGAGAATGCAGTCATATTTAAGCATTGAAATAGTAGTTCTCATAGTGTTTTTTTCCCAAAACCGGATCTTTGATAGAGGTAAAAATAACTTTACTTACAGTTGCTCAGAATTTTTTTTCCTTCAAAATAAGAAGAGTTCCTGTTCCTTTTGATACAACTTAATAATAGCCAAATACACCTAGAGGCAATGTTTTAAATTTGAATTGTAGAAAATCACCTTTTTGACAGCTATGAAAACAGCTTTCTTCCTTTTATTGACAGATGACTCAACCAGATGTTCTCTTACTTGTGCAAGAAAGTCTCCTAAGCAGTGGTAAGAAAAAAGTTGCTGCCTTCTCAATTCCACTAAATTATTACTGCTTAGTATTGTTGAGTTTCATCTCTGTTGAACAGATAATATCACAGGCTATCCCTTTTTTAGAAAGATGTGAGACTGAAAAATACTGCAGGACAGAATGCACTGGCAGAACTGCTTTTGATTTGCTATTCAGTGTTATGAGGGTTGAACTTCCACTAGTTGTGCTAATGTGAAAAATTCCTAGTAGGAAGCTTTCTTCTACATTGTAAGTGAAGATGTCATTACACATGAGGTAGACTGCTGCCTTTCTTTCCCCAGACTGCTCTATTAGCCATGCATAGTACAGAAAGTAGCCTAAGCTCTTTAACATGTAACAGAAACCTGGTAAGGTACTTTCAGATGTGGTCTCTTTTCCTGTAATTGTGCACACGCCTGTTAGTGCGGTGAGGGCCATGTGCAAATGACTGCATACACACACATGGGGTTTTTTTCGGGTAATGAATGCAACTCTATACATTAATACAGGGAAATGAAGTTTACAGTCTTTTAAAAAGAGTGCACTTACTCAAACCAACTCAAGCATATGCAGGCAAAAAAAAATGAAAATATGCAGAAAAAAGTTCTGTACTTTTTAAATGCAAATTGCAAAAAGCTTCACTGCTTTCTTGCCTTGCTTTGTGCCCGCAGTTGGGAAGTCAGACCATATGGTTCCAAACATGTATATTAAACGTGCATGTATTTACTGACGTAGATTTTTCTCAGTGCCACCCCCACCGTTATTGTATGTACATTTTATTGTCTGGTCAAATGACCATTATGATATTGGAGAATTTTTCAGCCACATTAGAGAGATCCTGTAAGAATTTAAGATCTCTAATGTGTTTCAAATGCAAGTAATATTTGCATTAACATGTTGTGCAAAGCCTTTTCTATGAGTGAGAATATACAGGGATGGAGCATTAGGTGTTTGAGGTACCCCAGTGGCAAAAGCAAGATACTTTTTAAAGAAATTAGGTGTCCAGTTGGCTAGGTAACATCAAGCCTTGGTAACATCAAGAAAACCTTGTCATTTCAGAATTTTTGAGTTGAGTTTCTAGAATTGTTTCATAGTTTTCTCTCTTCCTGGCCCAGTGAAACACTGAGGCATCAAAAAATGAGTCCAGTTTGAAGCAATAAACACTACTCAGAGAAAAGACTGCAGCAGGATTTGTACTTGGTTAGTGTTTAGATTAAAATGAAACTGAATTGTATTTGGAAAACTGTATAAAGAATAGGAGGAAAAAAGATTTTAAAAGCATAGCAAAAAGACATTACATCATGTAGGCAAGCCAGTTCTGTACTTATATAGAGCATTGTCAGATAGCCAGGGAAAACAAACTTTGATTCTTTCTATATAGTACTGACTTAACACTCTGGATTTTTATTTTTCATGCTAGCATTGTTCCACAGGTGTCATTTGTCTGTATGTATGCCTAAATTATTGAAACCAGCTCTTAACCTAAATATACCTCCTTAATTACAGCTATTGTGTCTGTGTAGATATGAATTTTGAAAAGTTCCATTTTTCTTCAGTATTTTCTTAACAGTGCTTATTGTATAGACCATACTCTTCCCATCACATGTGAAAGTTAATCCAGTCATTCTTGTAAATCATCAGATATACTTTTTTGTTTTTCTCAAAATTAGTCATTGTATTAGGAGCTGAAATTCTAGCTGTACTCCTCTAGTTCCATCCAGTTCAACATATTTTTTTTGTCAACACCGTGCTTAACGTGGCTTCTTTTTCTTTCTCCTATCTAGAATCTTTTACAGAAGTTGATGCAGATTTCCATGCTAGAGTACCAGTGGTGGTGTGCAGAGAAAAGCAAAGGTCTCAGTTGTCACTTTGTGTGTTCTAATAGTATATAGCAATGTAAATTATGTGTACCAACATCTGATAAATGACGTTTCTGTACTAAATTATTACAGTTCCATGGATCTTGAAACACAAACTAACACTCATGGGCAAGTCATTCCTAGCCTAGAATAAGAGGGTAAGGGTTGTTCTGTCGTCAGCTGTGTATTTCCCAATCCCTTCAACCATTATGGCTTCCAGCATGTACCCTTACCCTTCCATTTGGGATAATTGCTTAAGCAGAAACTTTCCTTTCTTATAGGTAGCTTACATACCATATTAAATTATAGATTTCTGTAAGGACAAGATCAGTTCGCTTAGCTTTGCTAGTATTTTGAGAACAAGTGAAAGCTATTTTATTTTGCCCATTTAATGGATATCAGTTAAGATTCATGAAACAATCTATAAACAGCTACTGATAAAAATATTACCTGTTATTTGCTGCTACCTTTATTTTTTCATGTTTGAAAATATTTCATGTGCTGTGTAAACAGCACAGAAACTGTTTTCTGGTGGTTGTGGTATGGGAGGATATTTTTGTTTCATGAAGGAAATTAATACTGTAACTTTTTCAGTTCAGTAAATTAATATCGTTAGAAAAAAATACTTAAATTTGAATTGTATTTTAAAACACTTTTACAGGAAATTATAATGCATATATCTTCAACCTAACCATAAATCAAATTAGTATTGCATGCTGCTTTTCATGCAGAGACACAGTCTTTGAGAGGTTTTCAAGTCTTTCCTTACAGCCTTCTGCTACACTGTTCTGTGAGATATTATCTGGCCTATGGGTGTTATTATGAAACCTCCAAGATCTTTTGTTTCTTTTTGGGTTTTAGTGGCCTTATTTGTAAAGTGAGTGCAGGGAATGAGAGTGCTTGTCTGACAACAAACCATTTGGCTACACTTGGAAAGCTGGAACCTGCTGTCGTACCTTTAGTGACTGCCTTCAGGTACTGGGCAAAGGTAAGAGTCATTTGTGTTCCCCCATCTGTGAATAAATATTGAATGAGTTTCTATGTTATGCTGGTAAGACTGTTGTTATAGTTGAGAAAACAATTGTTGAAACAGTCCTTGGAAAAAGAGTTGGAATAAGGGTATAGATTTTCATAAATTGTAAATTTTGTAAATTATGTAACTATCATTTGTCTGCAATAATGTTCTGCTAAATTTCAAAAGGGGAATTTTAAACTTCATTCAGTAACATGCAGACTGTAAGAATCCTGCTTTTTTGCTAAACTAATCAGAGGAATGTATATGAAATGGAATTGCAAGTTCCCCATAAACTTAATCCATCATGAAAAAAAATAAAGGAAAAAACTACTTTTCTCCATTGTAGATGAAAACCATCTTGTGAATAAACAATGTGTTCTAAAACTTTGTGTGCTCACCATTAAAATATTATTTAATTTAAAAAATTGAAAAACTTTTGTCTTGTACTGTAGCTACATAAAAGGAGTCATCATTTTCTGAAAATGGCAAAGCAGACAGCATATGGCACAGTCTGCATTCTATGGCTCTTATACTGAAAATGTTACAGTAGTAACATACCTGCAGTAAATATACAGGCCTTGAGAACAAATTCCATCCATTAAAAGCTCAAAGATATCTGAATTTCTGTCAGTATTTAATGTGTAAGGCTTCTGAACCATAATTAAAAGAATATTTTTCATGGTATCACTTCAAAATCTAATGACTGCACAATTCGTTTTTGCAGTTGTGCTGTGTTGATCGTCCTGAAGAAGGAGGCTTGTCACCTTACGTGTTTGCTTTAATGGTTATTTTCTTCCTACAACAGAGGAAAGAGCCTTTACTACCTGTCTATTTGGGATCGTGGGTATGTGTATTTATACAGTGAATAGTGTGAATGAGAGGACCAGTCGCTTGTGGTGCTTTGTAATCTGTCAGCTTCATACTATTCTGAGCAAGCCATTAGCAAGCCATTTCTGCAGGAATTAAGAACGTGAATTCATCCAGGCTACACCCCTAACCTTTGTATGCCTGGCTGTAAGATTGCATTTCACAATCTTAGCCATCGAATTAAGTGCTCTATTGCCCCTTTTGTGGATAAGGAGAGCTGGACATTGAATAATGCATTTTGCAACAATTTATTTTTTCTTTTTTTTTTGGCCTTTCTTCCAGAGTCTTGTGAACTCAATCCACATAGCTACATATCCCAAAACAGTATCTTGGAGTTTGACATCTAATTCTTCAAAACATAGACTATATTTGGGGAGCACTCTGGTGTGATACCTGCCCAAGGGATCAGATTAGAAGTTTAGAGCATGTATTTCTTGGTTTTAGAAACTGAAATGCTTCTTAATATCAAGAGTTGTATTATGGATGCAAATCCAGAATCCAATTCTCCAGGACACCGTTTAGGTGTTATATTCATGGCACCCATTTTTGTTCCTTTAATCTCATTATATTAAGTGTGCATGTTCCAGTGTCTGTAACCAATTACATGGGCCTTGTAGTTAAGAATTTACTTCAGTACATTAGTGACTCATTCCAAAGCATCTCAACTCTCTAGATGAGAGAACTGGATGAGTAAAAATATCCTGTTGTATATGGTGATGTAAGGAAAAGATACATGTTTATGGTTGTCTAATGTGCAAAGACAAGGTTGCATGATGCAGAATCACAGAATGGGTCAGGTTGGAAGGGCACAGTGGGTCATCTGGTCCAACCTCCTGTCGTGTGGGGTCTTTATATGATAAAGAAATGAAATCAGCTCCCCAATGAGATGGTAATCAAAGAGAGTTTAATTCAAACCCAGCACTGTTTTTATCCCTTAAAACCATGTGACCTTGTGACCAATGAGGGTACATCTTTCCACGCATGTCCCCTGGGCTTCCCTGCCCTGGGTGCTTCCTCTGCACCCTTGGACACGCCTCCTACATCACCCCTTTCTCAATTATTTAAGACGGTCACGAAAACAGTGCAAAAACAACAGTGCAAACAACAGAACAGTACATTATAAACTACCATAGCTTTGCAATGACCCAATACATCGCTTCCTTTGGCTTCTTATACATCTGTTGTAAACCTTTTAAAGCCTTCTTATATTTCTAAGGGGTAGTGCAACTTGGAAAAACAACTTTATTAACCTAGGGGCCTTAGCCCAACCATGCATAGACTTATAACTTTTATTAATCTGAGGGTTTAAATAACTGGGGAGTTCAACTTTATTTCAAAAACAGGGTAAGCTTAGCAAACTGAATTCTCTTAAAGTGACCATGTGGCGGAGGTAGTGTTATTTTTGTGAGGTGTTTGGTGTTTAAGGCACTTGTCCAGTCAAACAACTCTCTTATTCATTCACTCACACATTCACTGACGCCCGTCATTCCATTCATCATACACACACTCATGGATTTTGTATAGACTCAGCATTTTGCCACACTGGTCATCCTTATATGTAAACTTGAAACGTAAACATAACCTTTCTATAACTTCTACGTTACTCTGGTTCTTGCTGCTGTGGTTGTGTACCTAGGTAGGGTCTAACACACCTGGAAGGAATCCATTTCAACTCCTTTCCTGTAGCCACACAGGCATAACCTCGCCCCCAAGTCACGAGGTCCGTTGGTCCTGTCCACTGCCCTGAAATCAGATCTCTTACCATGACTGGTGGTTTGGGAGAGGCGAAAGCTTGAGGCCTGTGCTGCCTTCCGTACCTGCTTTTTTCAGCATTGTCACAGTTTAAAAAATTTATGACATATGTGGCTTTCCACAGACACTCTTGCAGACTGATTCCCCTCTTTTTTGTTTTGTTAACATGTCTTTCAGTGTGCGATGTGCCCTTTCAACAATTGCTTGTCCAGTGGGTGAGTGTAGAATACCTGTGGTGTGAGAGATTCCCCAATCCGATAGGAAGTTTCTTACCTTTTCTGAGATGAAAGCTGGCCCGTTTTCGGTCTTAATCTGTTTTGGGGTACCAAGGGTTGCAAAACAACTGAGCCAGTGTCTTATTACATCCTTGGCCTTTTCCCCAGTGTGTGCTGTGGCAGTTATGTATTGTGAATGGGTGTCAACTGTTACATGTATGTATTTTAACGTACCAAATTCAGCTATGTGTGTGATATCTGTTTGCCAAATCTCATTTGCCATTAACCCTCTGGGGTTAACGCCTTCCTGAGATGGCATGGGTGTGATTTGCTGGCAGTCTGGGCATGACATGATTATGTCTCGAGCCTGATTGAGTGTTATTCGAAATTGTCTCTTCAGTGAACGTGCATTTTGGTGGAAAAATGAATGAGGCGATTTTGCTTGCTCTAAGACTCTAGGTACGGTGGTAAACATAGCTGATTTGTCAGCCTCTCGGTTCCCATCAGCTATTGGTCCTGGCATTTCTGTATGTGACCTTGTGTGCATTATGTAAAAATCAAACTTTCTGTGATTGACAAGAAACCATACAGAACGCATTTGAAACAACAGGTGAGGGTTAGCAACATCTCGAAGAAACGAACTCTCAAGACAGGACACTAACCCTGCAGCATAACAGGAATCTGTGACAATATTAACAGGTGGTTCAGAAAACTTTCCCAAGGCAATACGTATGGCAGCCAGTTCCAGAACCTGTACAGAACCCTGGTTCATGGTCTGTACCTCTCGTTCCCATTCTCTTGTATCAGGGTTTACCCATGCCACTGCAGCTTTTTGGGTCTGCCCAGATGCGTCTGTGAAGACCGTAAGGCCTTTCGCTGGTTCATGTTTGCATCTGGTTGTGGCTTTTAAAGGTAAATTACTGATTTCTGCCCACAGTCTGTGTTTAGGGAAATGAATTGAAATGTCACTGTCAAAGGCTGCCAAGGCAGCCTGGAATCCTGCATCCTCAGCTAGCATCCAATCAAGGTTGTCCTTTGTAGCTGGGATGTGGATGGTTGCAGGATCTCTCCCGTCCAGCTCCTGTAGTCGTTCTCTGCCTTTAATGACAAGCTTGGCAAGCTTTCATTAGTAGTCCACACAGTTTTAGGTGGTGTGTGGGGCAGAAACAGCCACTCTAGAATTGCAGTGGGTCTTTTTCAGTCTGATCCCACTAAAACAAAGCTGCAAATGGCTGGTACCTGCTGGAAACAAGGGCAAGGCAGATTTGTAGTTCAGGATTTCTCCTTCTACCTTGCCTGCCTTCTATTGCCTTGGCACAAGTATCTAATGCCTGCTTTGCCTCTGCTGTCAGAGACCGGCTAGACGTTAGGTCTGAGTCCCCCTTAAGGAGCTCAAATAGAGGGTGTAGCTCCTCTGTGGTTAGGCCCAAAATAGGCCTTAGCCAGTTGATGGCTCCCAGAAGTTTTTGCAGCTTGTGTAAAGTTAATTGTCTTTTACCTTGAGCTGCAGTGGCTGTGGAGAAATTTCCTGCTGCATGATTTGCCATCCAAGGTACGTCCAGGGTTGTGATTGCTGCATTTTTTCTGGAGCAGCCTGTAACCCGGCATCTTGGACAGCTTTGAGTAGAGCAGTAACAACAAATTGCAGTTCATTTTCTGTGGCCATGGTTATTAATATGTCGTCTATATAATGGTGTATGATGGCTGTTTGATATCTCGTTGGGCTATTTTGCATCCCCTGAGGAAGGACAACCCAACGATACCTCTGCAGGGGCTGTGCATTGTTCAAGGCGGGGATGGAAAAAGCAAACCTTGGTGCATCCTCAGGGTGTGGGAAGAAGGTAAAAAAGCAGTCCTTTAAGTCAATAACCATTAGCGGCCACTTTGCTGGAAGCATAGCAGGTGAGGGAAGTCCAGGCTGCAATGCTCCCATAGGTTCTATGACTGCATTTACTGCTATTAAATCTTGCAGCATTCTCCACCGGCCACTTCTCTTGGGGATGCAGAATACAGGGGTATTCCAGGAACTGGTTGTTGGCACATTATGACTTGCCTCAAGCTGCTACCTCTCTTGCTCGCGAAAGCGGGTGGCAAAGAGGAGGATGGAGAGCAGCACGGTGGCAAGCAGTGCAGTGCCCATGGCGTGGCCCCGGCCCCGCCCACGGCACCCTTGGTACAACTCGGCCCATTCCCTGCTGCTTAGGTACTTGTGGGGTGTTGCTGCTAAGGGTCTCCAAGGGCAATCCCTTTGAAAGTGGTCAGGGACACCACATCTAAAGCCAGACCCACCACTCTGGGTCTGGCCCCTTCCTGCACTCTTAGCTGGGCGCTTAGGGCTGTGGCTAAAGAGGCAGACTGGTGCTCCACAGAGCCAACTCCTTGGCAGGGTCAAACCAGCTCAGCAATGCTACAGCTCTCCCTTTTAGGAAGGGCCTGCAAAGCTCTTTTACAGTCTGGGTTTGCCTTCTCAAAAGCCAGTTGCCTATAAAGCATCTCTCTGGCTTCATTGTACTCAACTTGCCTGTTTAAAGCAGATTGCAGCTGATCTGGGGATTGTGAATATGATTCAGTAGAACCTTGTAACACTTTTGTGGATGACAGGTTGCTATTCCGGTCTGTAGTGGGTAGCTTTCTCATGGCTTTCAGGGCTTCTTTGGCTATTACTTTGTACACCTCCCAGGGATAGGTTGCCTGGGCATCTGCTCTGCTATAATTTCCTTCCCTGGTTAATTGATTTGCGGTTATGCCTACTTGGGTGTTGGTTGCACATGTAGCACAATTCTCCAGGTAGTCAGTTAACCAGACTGTATACTGAGTGTTGTTAAGAACTAATTTCATTAGGTTCTTCTAGTCATGTGGGGTGAAAAAATAGATGGAACTCGATGTCTCCAAATACGTGAAAGTATTTGTTAAGGACACGCCAGTATCTCTTACCAATTGCCTCAATTCCTTTGTCACCTCATATGGCAGAGACTGGAATTGAGGGGGCTGACTTTGGCAAAAAACAACTGGGCATGCATGAATAACCTGCAAATCTCCCACTCGAAATGCCTCCTCCTGACATTGTTCCCCCTTGTCAACTGACCTTTCCCCGTTTGCCTCCTCACTCCCTTCCAGTGGAACCATCCCTGGTCCCTCCTCCTCATCCCCCCATGTCTCTCCCCCCTGTGCCCCCAGTAAACCCAGTTCCCTCTGGGGGGGAGTGGTGGGTGATGGATGCGGCATGGAGGAGAGCCCCCCCCCCCCCCCCCCCTTGTGCCTATGACTGGAGCAGGGCGGCGCTGGGGCTGGAAGAGACGGATCGACTTCCTATCCGTTTGGCGTGGAATGTGTTTGCGCCTGTGCTGGTGCACGTGGTCGCTGATCATCTACAGCGTGGGGTGGCAAATAGGCTGGGTTCCCCCCCTCATCACTGCAACAGAGCCCCCTGCGCTGCTCCCACGCATGCGGGGCTGGGATCCCACGTTACAGGCTTCATTCCCTCCCAGCGACCCCTGTTCCCGTGGCTATTGGCACCCAATCCATAACTTAACTCTCGAGCAGTTCCCTCCCCTCCCGGTAAACCCTCGTCGGTTTCGGGCTGCGACTAGCAGTGTGGGTGGGGGGTGGTGTGTTGGTGTTGGATGCTTTTACTGTCCACTTATGGCCTCTGTGTGGTGCAGACATTATGACTTGCCAGGCTGAAATGGCATTGTTAGCTTGGGGGTCTCCCCCCTGAGCATTCAGTTTCATGAGGTTTCCTATCTTGTCCCATATTTCTATGTGCAGAGCTTCTAGCAATGGCAGCTCTGGGACTGCTGCATTAATGAAACGTAAAAGCTCTGTTAATTCAGCCCTTGTGGCTTGTGTATGGTAAGGTCTTAGCAGATAGATAAGGTGTCTGTGTTTTGTGAAATCTTGGTGGAGAAAAAACTTCCCATGTTTTTTACCTTATTCTTGCCGCTGTCGATGCACGCGTGTGGAGGGGTCCTTTGATTTGCAGCTGCTGAGTTTTACTTTCAGTTTCTGGATCGGCTGTTCCTTCACTGCTTTTTTTCTTTTCGGCGTCTCCGTCGGCGTCCGGTGCTGTCCGGGTTTCGGCTGCTGCTCCGGCGGCTTGGGGGCGGTGGCAGATGGCGGGGGGACCTCCCAGCGTGGTGCATTGGTCGCAGCAGCGGCGGCAGCGTGTGAGGTTCCCTTACAGTCTGCGGCGCTCCTGGCGGCTGGCTCAGCGGCGTGGAGGCTGTACGCGGCGGCTGTAGGCACGCACGGGCCAGCGGAAGGCGGCTGCCCGCTCCCACAGTCTGCTGGGCGGGGCGGGGGCTGGGGCGCTGCGGTGGGCTCGCGGTGCGGCTGCTACAGGTCCCGTGCTGCTTCTGGTGTGGGCGCGGGGCTCGCAGAGGCGGCGGGCGAGTGCGGGCAGGCAGCAGGCTGCACGGAGTGGCGGCGCTTCTCCACTTGGCAGAAAAGTGTGCCGGTGCGGGGTTCGCGGGGTCTCGCAGGTGAGCTGGGGGTGTTCAAGCAGCAGCGGCACTGCTTTCGCGCTCAGTGCTTAGTGCACGGCAAGCGGCGGGTGGCAGGGGTCCCGGCGGGGTTCGGTGTGCTCTGCCACTCGGGTTTCCGAGCTGTGGGCTCACAGCTGCTCAGGGAGCAGCCCTGGCCACGGTGTTGGTTGCTGGCGCTGTTTTTCAGCTCACTCACTGCTCAGGTGGTTAGTCGACTCCGCTCTGCTCTCTCCGCAGGTGCTGTCCCGGTTTCTCGGCTTCTTCTTCTTCTTTCTTTTTCTTCTCTGTTCCTGTGTACTTTCCTTAATCTTTTTTTGAGCTCTCTGTACTAACTGCGTTTCTCAGTATCGGCTGAGACAACGGCTTAAAGACGTCTGATTTTTTTTTAGGTGAAAAATGCCCATATTCTAAAAACGGATACGATAACCGGAATTTACCAATATTCCCCTGATTGAGGGATTTCTATTCTGGCCTAACGTAGGTTCTGAGCCCCAAGTTCAGGCGCCACGTGTTGCGTGGGGTCTTTATATAATAAAGAAATGGAGTCAGCTCCCCAATGAGATGGTAATCAAAGAGAGTTTAATTCAAACCCAGCACTGTTTTTATCCCTTAAAACCATGTGACCTTGTGACCAATGAGGGTACATATTTCCATGCATGTCCCCTGGGCTTCCCTGCCTCTGCACCCCTGGACACACCTCCTACAACCTCCCTGCTCAGGCAGCGTCATCCTAGAGCATATGGCACAGGATTGCATCCAGACAATTCTTGAATATCCCCAGAGAGAATACACAACCTCTCTGGACAACCTGTTCCACTGCACAGTCACCTACACAGTAAAGAAGTTCTTCAGGTTCAGGTAGAACTTCCTGTTCATCTGTTTCTGCCCCATCTTGTCCTGTTGATTGGCACCACTGAGAAGAGCCTAGCTGCGTCCTCTTGCACCCTCCCTGCAGATACTTGTATACATGAGATTCCCTTCTCAGCTGTCTCTTCTTGAGGCTGAACCGGCCCAACTCTCTCAGGTGATCCAGTCCTTTAATCAACTTTGTAGCCCTCTGCTGGACCTGCTCCAGGAGGTCCATGTCTCTCTTGTCCTAAGGAACCCTGAACTGGGTACAGCACTCCAGACATGGCCTCACTAGGGAGTAGAGCGGCAGGATCACCGCCTCAACCTGCTGGCAATGCTCTTCCTAATGCACCCCACAATACCATTGGCCTTCTTGGCCACACGACACACTGTGAGCTCATGGACAGCTTATTGTCCAGCAGGTCCTTCCCTGAAGAGCTGCTTTCCAGCAGGTCAGTCCCCAGCCTGAGCTGGTGCCTGAGATTATTATTCCTCCCCAAGTCAGGACCCTGCACTTGCCTTTGCTGAATTTCAGGCAGTTCCTCCCTGCCCATCTCTCCAACCTGTTGAGGTCCTTCTGAAGGGCTGCACAGCACTGTGGGGTATCGGTCACTCCTCCCAACTTTATGTCATCAGTGACCTTGCTGAGGAGACACCTGTCCCTTCATCCAAGTCACTGATGAAAAAGTTAAATAACAGTGGACCCAGTATTGAACCCTGGGGACACCACCAGTGACAGGCCTCCAACTAGACCCTGTGACACTGATTATGAACCTCTTGGGATCTGCCATTCAGCCAGTTCTCAATCCACCTCATATTTGTCCACATTTCCGGAGTGCATAGCCTTCCAAAAGCATCAAGCTCTAGAGAGCTTTTTGTAGAGAAGTATGTGGAGAAGAGAGAAGAAGATTGGGCCATATTCGAGACCTGTAACAGCTATTTTTAAACTTTGCTCTGTTCTCATTTGGCTTACTGTCATAGGGAGTGGCGGTAAGATTTAAAGTTCATATGATGTTTAGCTCTATGTTTCTTTTTCTATTTCTTTAGATTGGAGGATTCTCATTAAACAAATTAACTAATTTTCATCTGAAGGAAGTCAAGAATGATGCTGTGGTTTGGGAGCATAACCCTACTGATGATTCTGATTTGCCACAAGAAACTTCTCCTAGAAGGGGCAAGGTTGGAACTTTTAAATTTATTTCTGTAGTAGTCTAGCAATTGTTTTTGTTCACAAAAAAGAACCATCTTCTATTTTAGTTTTGTATTTATGTTTCAAAACCGTGTGCTGAACTAAGATATACCTATAGGATATCCTTACCTATTGGCTAAGAAGCTGGCAGGCAAATAGATGTTATTTCAAACTCTTTGATAAGACCCTGGGTTTTAATCTGTCATGGGAGAATAGTTTATACAGTTGGAGCAGTTTTATCTCAGAAGTAGGTTAAGCATATGGAAAATATTTCCTCTTTGCTTTGAACTCTTCCTTATTTCTACTATAACAGCTTTGTAAGAAACGGTATCACTATATGATTGCATGTTATGAGAGTTAACAGTACAGCCTAGGCTTTGCTAAAAAGTGAGCTTTATAATCCATTCTGTCCTGTTAGATGAGATATGCTACTTTCCTGGAAATTTATAAATTATGGCATAAAAACTTAAAGAAGCAATTGTTATCATTGATGCTATTTTTTACCATTGCTGCAGTCTTTAATTTTGAAGTTTCATAATCTGATTTTATACTATGGCTTCCAATTTTTTAATTGCAGTTATATTGCAATTGCAGGAGTATAGTAGCAGTGATAAATTCTGTCATACTATATTGCAGATGAAATACAAGGCAGTGTAACAGTTGAACACCTGTGCACTAAATATTATTTAAGATTTTCTTCTGTAATTGACAGGTTCCCTTAGTATTTCATTTAGGTCAGCACCGTTCAGCACCTGTTGGTCAGCTCTGGCTTGAACTGCTTCGTTTCTATGCCTTGGAGTTCAATATGGCTGACTTGGTGATTAGCATACGACTCAAAGAAACAGTGTCTCGTGAATCAAAGGATTGGCCTAGAAAGCGCATTGCTGTGGAAGGTATCTCAACAAACTTCAAAGAACTGTTGTTTTAATTTTGTAGAGTACTGACTTGGCTATTGACATTGCATGTTATAACTTGGAAATTTTCAGTATTGACCTGTGCTTTCCAATATACTAGAATATGTCTTGAAAAGAATCAATTTAAGTAGTATTTCTCTTGCGTATTATTTTCAACATTATCAGAAGTAATTAAGTGAACTTAAAAATTGTCTTCAGCACAATTCGTAGATCATATGTCCTTACACAGTGTTTAGGAGTAACTTAAGAGCAGTATATTCAAATTCTGTAAAGCTTTAAGTGTATTCTTTTTTTAAAAAGTGAACTCCTTCACTGCTGGCTCACTTCTTCTTTTTACTAGACCCATATTCAGTCAAAAGGAACGTGGCGAGAACTCTGAACAGCCAGCTAATGTATGAGTATATTCTTCACTGCCTGAGAGCAACTTACAAGTATTTTGCCTTGCCTCATAAAAGAAGTGCAAAATTGAGCAAAAGACCCTCTTCAAATGCCAGTGAGGAGAAATCCCAAATGCCAAACCATGGGAAAGGTGCTATAAAGCATGAAGATTCTGACTTGCGAAACTTGGATGGTAGAACAAACACAGCAGTAGTGGAAGACTGTGTAAAAGAGACTGCACGCACTCCCAAGGAACCTAAAGTTGGTCCTTCAAAACTGTATGATGGCTCAGAAAGTTTCACAGAAGAAGAATTGGCTGATGATATAAGTCATTTGGGAATTACCCATGAAGACTCAGACTGTATAATCGAGGAAATTATTTCTCAAGATAATGAGGATTTTAAACCAAGTTGTGAAGAGACAGAGAGTGGAAATGAAGATGAAGAAGAGGAGGAAGAAGAGGAACATGAACAATCAAAAAGACAATGGAATAATATTCTGGCTGCTGAGCAGAGAATAGATGAAGACAGTGACAGTGGAGATGTCCTAGTTACAGTGAACGAGCATGATGTGGAGACATGTAGTATTTCAGACTTAGAAGGTTTTCAATATGCTGCACTTACAGAGAATGAAGGGTTTGGCTTAGAGTGCAGTGGTATAATGGATGACAAGATTGACATTGATGAGGATAGCAGTGAAGGTACTGATGAACTGGATGAATCCCCCCAAAAATTCGTATGTTCAGCATGGAGTCAAATATCCCAAATTATTAACTCAGATGATGAAGAGGAAGAGGAGGAAGCACCAAGCCTTCAGAGAGAATGCAGTGTTAGCATAAGAGCTGGAGATGAACTAGATAACAGATACACTGGATCTGGAGAGGATGATGCACTGTCAGAGGTAGAAGGTGGTTTTTCCGTCCTAAGTAAATATGAGAATAAACATTTCAAAGAAAATGTAGATGGACCTCTGCGGGTTAATTTGAGTCAAGAAGATCTTAATGAGAAGAAAAGCCATCTTGAAGACAACACAGCAACAGAGCAGTGCTTAGAATCTGAACTTTTTTATGAATTCAGTAAACAAGCTTTTACAAAGGGCAAGGTAAGCAAGCTGTATCAGAACATAAACATATTGCTTATGTTCTATTAGAAGTTATATGAAAGTGTTGCTCAAATTCATTAAAGTACTATAGTTTTTAAAACCAGTCTTTGCTTTCTGTTCATGCAGTCTCCTACAGTGGTATGTAGCTTGTGCAAACGGGAAGGTCATTTAAAGAGTGATTGTCCAGAAGACTTCAAGAAAATTGAGCTTGACCCATTGCCAGCACTGACACCCAAATTTTCAGTTATTCTAGATCAAGTTTGTGTCCAATGTTACCGTAAGTTTTTTCCTTTGAATATTGTTGTGTCATAAAAAAAGAATCAGAAAAAATAATGAAATAACCACAGGCTAATGGCATTACAAAGGGTGACGGTTTATTTGCTACATAGCCTCCAACTCTTAGATACAATTCTAAGATTTGTAACAGCTTATTAGGACTACTGAGTAGTTTGTATCTAGAGAAACAGAAAGTGTTTAGGCTTGTCTTCCGCGGAGTGGCTGGCTGATTACTCATATAGGCAAATAAATTTAATTTCTGAGAATCTGATTTTGGGTGGGGTTTTTGACTGATGCTTTTACATTTGTCTGCTTTGAATTTTGTTAGTTACTTACCTTGTGGTTTTTAGTAAACAAAGACTTAAGTGTTTAGGAAAAAAACAGTCAAAATACAGTTTTGTAATACTTCTCCACTTTTGTTCTTTTCAGAGTGACCCAACTTTCCTCCTTTCTCTCTCGCCATTTCTGACCAGACAAAATGCATTATTTGTCTAATTAATGTTTTTCTTTGAACAGGTATTTTTCTCCTACATCCTTGCTTTCTTTCCTTCATATGTGAATCTTCTCTTGCTTCTTCTCTTTCCCCTCCCCTGCCCTACTGTAAACCCCTCACTATTTTCATTTGAATCTTTGCTGTTCGCTCTTTCTACAGATGCCTAAATTGTTGTCTTTTGTTTTTAAGATGATTTTGCTCCAACTATAGTAGAGGATCAAGCTCGGGAATATATAAGACGAAACTTGGAAATCTTCATTAGACAGGATTTCCCAGGTAAAAAGGCCCATTCTAACTTCATATTTATACTTTTGACTGTTCCTACTTGAGTGTTTTCCAAGAAAACATATAATTTCAGCATAATAAACACTTTAGTTTTGAACATTTAACATATAAATGTTGCATTTATACCAGCATTGCCATGTTTCATTACATTAATTTCTGTTCTAAGTCTTTTAAGGGTTTCATTTAGATTTGGGGGGTTTTATGTATTCATATCTAGAACACAGTAGGAAGGAACAATGGCAAGGTAAGGAAAAAAACAATCAAAGCAGCAGAGAGTAGTTTTGTAATAATTATTTTAACTTGATTTATACATCACATTTCTTACAGGAACCAAGCTGGATTTGTTTGGCTCCTCAAAAAATGGCTTTGGCTTCAAACAAAGTGACCTTGATATCTGTATGACCATAGATGGACTGCAAACAGCTGAGGTAGTTTGGAAGTATTTTGGTTTTGTAGTTTAAAAAATGCAAAATTTTACTGTTATATTGTATATCTAGTGTAACAAATTTATTATTTTATAGAAGCTTTTCATATTAGAAGAAGGTGCCACAAAGGCAGATTATTTTTAAGGTTTTTGCTGTTGATCTAAGCATTAGTTTAAGAATAACTTTCAGTAGCCAGTTTTCTTCTGAATTCTGCACTTCTAGTTTTATCTGTGCGGATAAATAACATGCTTTGTAGCATAAACAACTAGGAATGGTAAACAGTGGAAGGGCACATCACTCTCCCTTCATGCCTAATATCAGTTTTTTTAAAAGCTTACATTAATATATTGTCTACTGTTGATACATGCTATTTTGAAACAATTTCTGGTGTTCAGACATATACACATTTTGTATAACACGAAACGTTCAATTATACAGCTTTAAGCTTAATGGCACATAATAAAAGGTTTGCTAAAATAGAGCAGATAAATCTTTCAACTTTTTTTCTTAATGTCTTAGGGACTTGATTGCATCAGAATCATTGAAGATTTAGCAAAAGTTCTCAAGAAACAGTCAGGTAACTTTCTGGAAAATTAAAATAAATGATTCTGTTTATGTGACTTCAGTTGATGTAATGAGAATGTTCTGGGGCACTGTAGATGAAAATCCTTAAGATATAATTAGATTGAAGGGAATAGTAGTAAGAGTGAGATTAAATATTGTGAACATTTGGATTTTTTTATTTTTTTGCATGTGGGTCTATGAGGTTATAATAGGTCCACATCTGAATTGGACAGATATTTATAACCTACATGTATCAGAACAAACAATTTAAGATTTGAGGCTTCAAGTTAGTAGTTATGTTGTATTTGTATGTTCAGTGAGTAGTAAGTTGATAGTCAAAGATATTCTGATACAAGTTTGCAATGAGAATTCTGTTTTTTCTCCAAGAAATCATGACTTTCTTAGTGCTTGTTTTGGTGGATCTCAAGTTAATTTTGTATAATTAGAGTGAACTGTCAATTCTCTCTTAAGCTTATTTCTCTATAAAGAAATTATATTCTCTCTTATTTAGACTGATCTTGGTTTTTTGAGGGGGCTAAACGTATAAATTATATTTAGCAGATTGATCATGTTTGACACATATCTAAAATCACTATTAAAACATAACTGACCAACATAAGTTTAGTATCAACTAAGATTTTATTCTGTAGCCTTTTTGCTACAGTTAGAAGTTATTTGATACTATTAGGACCGTACTGTAGTCATTCAGTAATAAAACATTTTGTCCTAGGTTTAAGAAATGTCTTGCCTATAACAACTGCAAAAGTCCCCATTGTCAAATTTTTCCATGTCAGAAGTGGTCTTGAAGTAGACATCAGTTTATATAATACTCTGGTAAGGTTATCTCCTTTTCTTATTTTATGTCTTATAGCAAAAAAGCGCAGATCTATTTTGTTATCTGGTATTGTCATGACAATCAGTTTAAGGTTGGCAAGCCCTTCCCACATGACTTGAGAAGAATCTGATTCTGTAGGTAGAAGAAATTCTTCAATATGTATTCAAGGCCAATCCCAAATTAGAGTAAGAGAATAAACATCCCACATGCTTAAGATGTTCTCTGTATCTAAAACAAACAGCATATTGTCAAGGACTTGAAGTTTTGCAGCACTTTTGACCAAACTTGAATCAGCAAAACTTTGAAGAGACGCCAGGGCATTGGTAGTGTCCACCTTCCATTTGGAGAGCACATGATCTCCTTAACCCCCAGTTATCAAATGGATCTTGTTCACTGTGTTGCTGATCACAAAATCCTGACAGCCCAGGCTGTAATGCTCCTCTGTGGAAATGAAGGTTGACTTTATCTGTCCTTGTAATTTTTTTGCTATAGTCATGTCCATCTTCTCCTTGCTTCCTGTGTTTTAGCAAGTGGGAGACATATAATGCAGAAACATCCATTGCTTGTGAGAACAAACATGTGATAAACATTTGCATCTGCAATATCTTTTACAATAAAGAGGTTTAAGTAAGCCTTTTCACTTCAAGAATATTCAACCAAAATCTTAGTTAGCAAGGTTTGTTTGGATGGAATGTGAATAAGATGGAAGTTGCCGCTTTTCCCACCAACCACTAGGAATTGTTTTTCTTGACACATACCAACTACATCCAGATTAGTATCAAACTGAATGTGGAGCAGAAGAGGCAGCCTGGTGCTGTCTGGCAGTGCCACTGATCTGTCAACAACAACCACAATGCTGCCATCCCTTGAGCTGCATCCTTGGAGCTATGAGTTAACAGAGACCTTTTCTGAAGATGTGATTTGCTGCAGTGTATCCACCTGGTACAATGCAGTGCCACATTCCTGTCCCAAACCCACAGGGAGCTGCACATTCCCTGTGTCATCACTGACCAGGAGCTCAGTGTCATTCCATATCTTCACCAGTAACACTTCATGCCCTCAGTGCTCCCTGATCCCCTCACGACGCCCCCTCTCCCCTTCTTGAGATTGAAGTGAGTGACTGTTTCCAATTAGCTATTGCAGTTTTATATTTAAAAAAAACTTTTTTTTTTTTACTTGACTATTAGTGGAGTCAGCTGCACGATTGTGACTTTGGAGTTGTCACTTTTCTAAGAAAATCTGTTAGTTCTTCACTAAGAGTAAGAAATAATGGTTTAAGTGTCTAAGTCTTTCTGTAAATGAGAGAAAATAATGTAACCTCAGCCTTTTTACACTCCACTTCCCATCATGGCTCTTGCCTAGCCTTGAGACCTGAAGTAGTGATTTTGAACCCAGCTTGCCTGAACTATAACATATTTTTGGCCAAATATTTTAAAACCAGGTTTTGTTTATTTCAATATCTCTAAATTTTGAAAGCCAGTTCCTTGAAACAAAGGAAAGTTAAATCTGAAAGCCAATTCTTAAGCTTTCTGAAGATTTTGTATGAGTTCAAGAGCAGTCTTAGGAATACACCTCAACCACTAAGTAAGTCTGAAAGTTTTCTTGAAGTTATGCATCCATATGGGTCCGTTGGTAGCTCTCACGTTTCTGGACTGACTCTTGGTTCAAGAAGTTACCTTCTACCAAATATTAAACTGCAGTAGTAGATCAGTACTTCTTGTTTTGAAATACTGTTCTGTGAGTGCTGCTTGGTACCACATCCACAGAGATTAAGAAAGTTGTTTGGCTTTTTAACAGAGCAGGTGATAACCTCATGGTGGAATGCTTCCTTTCTTAATCTATGTTCCTACTCTGCAGGGCTTCACATCTGCATTTCTTGAGGACACAACTTAGAGTTTTTGTTTTTTGTGTTTTCAGCTTATTTCCTTAATGTCTTCAGAACTCTGGTGTTTTCTATATGACTTTCTTATTTTTGTAGGCCTTGCATAACACAAGACTTCTGTCATCTTATGCAGCTATTGATCCTAGAGTAAAATATCTGTGTTACACAATGAAAGTCTTCACAAAAGTAAGTATATTTCAGACATTTGAAAGCAGTAGTGCCTGCAGCAAGGAGTGATAACCATGAAAGATACAAATCATGTTTCTTTTTCTAGATGTGTGACATTGGAGATGCATCTCGAGGTAGCCTGTCATCTTATGCATACACTCTTATGGTGCTTTATTTTCTTCAACAGAGAAATCCACCTGTCATCCCTGTTCTTCAAGAGGTACGGTATATTGGAAAGAAATGCATATCTGTACACAGTATTGACCAGAAGAATGTCAGTGCTGAATATGAGGGGCTCTTCTAATGAGTTTTAATATTATACTTTCAGATCTACAAAGAACCAAAAAAGCCTGAAATTTTAGTTGATGGCTGGAACATATATTTCTTTGATAAGATAGAGGAGTTGGTAAGTAAATCAGGCTAATTGGAAATGCTGTTACCTGTAGCTGGGCAAATGAAAAGAAATTTCTTTTGAAGACCTTGTTCCCAAATATAGTGGTTGAGTATTGTAGTTTAACCCCAGCTAGCAACTAAGTACCACACAGCCAACCTCTCATTCCCCCCACCCTCTCCCAGTAGGAAGGAGACTCAAAAGAAAAAAAACCTGTGGATTCAAATAAGAACAGTTTGTTAATTGACACAATATAAAATACTCATAATACTTACAATACTACCACTACTATTAATAATAATAGTAATTAAAAAAGAGAGGAATAAAACCAAAGAGAAACAAGAGATGCACAGTACAATTTTCAGCACCCGCTGACCAGTGCCCAGCCCATCCCCCAGCAACCATGGGGCTTTTCTGGCCAGTTCCTCCCAGTTTATATACTGAGCATGATGTTCTGTGGTACGGAATGTCCCTTTGGCCAGTTCGGATCAGTTGTCTTGGCTGTGCTCCCTCCCAGCTTCTTGTGCACCTGCTGGCTGGCAGAGCATGGGAAACTGGAAAGTTCTTGACTCAGGGTAAGCATACTTGGCAACAACTAAAACATCAGCGTGTTGTCAATATTATTCTCATACTAAATCCAAAATGCAGCACTGTACCAGCTACAAAGAAGAAAACTAACTCTTATCACAACTGAAAAAACAACAAATATAGGAGTGGAAGTAGAGGAACTTCTGCTTTGAAATCCCAGTTCTCTGCTGTGAAGCTTTTAGAATATGGTTGGTTGTAATTCATCTGTGAAAATATAATCTCCAAAATCTGAAAAAATAGATCAAAAGGGTGTTCATGATGATTAGTCGCTCTGTATGTCTCACTGATTGGAGATAACTCTTAAAAATACTCTCTGTATATCTGGTCATAGCTAGTTAATCCTGTTGAATAACTATTTTATAATATAGATACATAAAGTGAATTAATAAATTCTTTTTTATAGAGGCAAAACCTAATGCTAGAAGTTTTACTAGTTGTCCACTTTTGTTTTTAATAAATTAAAAAATATACCATTTAAAATCACTATTGGATTATTAATACCAATTATGAAAGGAAGTATTCTGGTATAAATCAGTTGTGTTTCTTTATAAAATAAGACTTATATTGTTTGAGTTTGGAAATTATGGAAATTATTCTGCTTAATGTAAATACTGGACATAAAAATATTTCTGTCATTTTCAGTCAGTTGTTTGGCCAGACTATGGCAAAAACACTGAATCTGTTGGGCAACTGTGGCTGGGACTTCTCCGGTTCTACACAGAAGAATTTGATTTTAAAGAGCATGTCATCTGCATTAGGAGAAAAAATCTGCTCACAACTTTCAAGAAGCAGTGGACTTCAAAATATATTGTAATTGAAGGTAAGAGCATATGAAGTATGTGAATATACAAATTTCTTTAATGCCCACTTGAAAATTCTGGTTTTCTCATAAGGCTTATTTATTTTGCTGTTACTAGATTATAAGTTATTTGCTCCTGTTTTGAAATCATCACAAAATTGCGATTCAGTTTTGGTAGTGCTTAAGGGGTTTTTTTGCTACTGAAAAGAAGTTGCATAGCAGACTTCATACTTCTCATTATGACAGTAACTGACAGAAAAATAGATTTAAGGAAATGCTTTGATAAAGCAATTAATTGTAATGCAGTTGAGGTTTTCTCAAAAATACTAAGTTTAGCTGAGCCCATATTTACATTACTTATTTAACCCTGTGTATGATTACACTGTTAAGTATTACACTATGGTCTCTGACAAGAGAATGCAGTGACACATTTTAGAAGTGTTCTGTAAATCATTTTCTGGCCCATTTCACTTTCATGGAAAGAATTTCTATTCTCTTGCTTGCACGTTCAGCTTGCTCTTTTACAATAATTCAGTTGGTTCACAGCTGGACAGCTGTGATCCTTTGTCCATGGACTTAATTTATTCCCAGTAGATTTGTGAACAGATCGATTTCACTGTCTTAATTCTGCATCTGGAATAGTTGCCTTGGGTTGTTCATATGTATATATGCCTTACCGATCTTGCCCTGGACTTAGTAATGTCTGTCATGTTTTTTCTACAGATCCCTTTGATTTGAACCACAATCTTGGAGCTGGATTGTCAAGAAAAAGTAAGTCTTCTAACAATTTCGGTTACAAAGTGAAAATCTTGTCTTAGATGTCATTTTACTTTCTGGTTTGATATTTAGATGAGTATTTCAGTTTGTTTTTTTTTCTTTCCCAGTGACAAATTTTATAATGAAGGCTTTTATCAATGGCAGAAGGGTGTTCGGTACCCCTATAAAAATATTTCCTAAAGAATACCCATCAAAAATGGTAAGTTCTTCTAAGAGGAGTATGTGTGTGCTTTTTGGCGTGTAACTTACTGTTAGCAGGAGTATGGTTACTTTAAACTATTTCTCTTACATTTCCACAGTACTCTAAAAAACTTTATGTGAGTTATTGATGAGTACTGTTTTAATGTTATTTGCATGTAAAATATGTTGGTAAGCAGAATGCTAGTCAAGTCACAGTTTCATTGTACAGACTTACGTATTTTAATCCAGATCAAAACCACCATTTCTTAAAACTGCAGTTTTATAAAAGAGCAAGCAGACCTGGTTGGTAGGCTGCCTGTCAAAGAGAGGTCAGTGGCCAGTTAACAAGTCTTTCAGGGTTCAGCTGCAGACACCAAGTTTATTCTTTTCTGTAACTCTTACTGTTGTTTTAACAGTCTACATATCTGTCTTTATTCCCAAGTGTATGAATTTTCATTTTAAATGCATGATTTCTTCTACAGGAGTATTTTTTTGATCCTGAGGTACTAACAGAAGGAGAACTGGCACCAAATGATAGATGCTGCAGAACTTGTGGTAAAATTGGCCATTTCATGAAAGATTGTCCCATGAGACGAAAGTGAGTGTAGTATTGGTGTCTGTGTGTAACTTTTTTCCCTTAGGTTTATTTAAGAAAGATTAGAATAGTAATGCTAAAGCAAAACTTGTACATGCTGCAGATTATTTCCTTCACTGTTGAAATTAAGATGTATCAGTACCAATTTTGGCAGTGGTGGATGGTATTGCTGCAAAACTGTTTAGCTTAAGGTAGCAATGCTGACTCTGCACTTCATTATATAGGAAAGGAGTAGTCAAAGAGAAAAGCAGAGCTCAATAACTGTGTTCTGTGAAAAGCATTCATGGATGCATTTTATACTTTTTTTTATTCAATAGCATCTACTACCAGAACTCTGCGTTCCCAGCAAGACACAATTTTATCATGTTCACAGAATCCTGTAATTCATGTCAAAAAGCAAGACAAGAATGCATTGTTTTTTGTAAGCACACACATATGAGAACAATGTTCTGTTTTACATCCAAGAGAATGTTTCCTGACCCTGAACAACCACATGTCAAATATTCAACAATTTTCTTTTTGCAACAAATAAATTGGCTATATGGCTTTTGTTGCTCTTCCTGTTATGAAATGTCTAAACTTGAAACTGATTGTTTCATTTTGTTTTCTAGTTTAGACAAATCTCTTTAAAGACTTCATGTCTATAAAATAGTGAAAACTGACAAGTAAAACTTAAAAAGAATGAAATCTTGAAAAAGCCTTTATGCTCACTTGTAAGATGGAAGGCAAAATCTAACCATTGTTTAAAGTCTATCTATGTTAAAAGCTGTAACTAAAAATCACCTAAATAAAAAAATACATTGGGTTGAATGAAGTAGCTGCTCTACTCCACATTAGAGAATTGTGAACTTATATTGTTGAGACTATTAATTTGGATGTTTACTCAACTTCAGCAAATGCAAGTACAGTAGCTGATGATAGTTTGAAATTAGAGAGTGCTGAAGGTGGTGCGAAATGTCTAAACTACTATCTCACATGGATTTTTAATCTTGCATTCTAAAGCGAAACACCAGTTCGTTGCACATACTCAGCTATGTTCAACAAAACATTAGAGGGAAAGTAAGTGGGATTATGCATCTAAGAACAGAAATGCCTTAGCGGGTAAAACCCCTGATACATTTGAGTCCTCTGTCCATTCATTGCAATAGGGGTGCTGTCTATGGAGTGCAAACTAGTTGTCTGTTTTCTGTAGTCTCTTCTTACTTATTCCCTCAGCATCTGCAGTTGCTGTATAAGAGATGTTAGAGCATATACATGCCCTGGTCTGGTAATGCTCATTTGTGGACTGGATTTGTTTTATGATTTCGTCCTTTTAGTTGTTTGTTTGGGTTTTTTTCCTGAAACTGATTGTCCTGGTTTCCTTAACAGTCTTTTGTGGCAACCAGTTCCATAAGAGTTCTGACCGATGTGTAAAGTAATACTTTCTTGTATCTGTTTGAAGCCAATCTCTTTTTAGTCATCCATTAACTTGCTATGTCCCTAATAAGGATGTTAAATAATATTGGTCCAAATACAGACCTTTAGGAACACCACCCATAGCTGGTCTTCACAGGGACACCAGGCTATTGACCACAATGCTTGGAGTGCAGCTATCCAGCCAGTTCCTTATCCAGTGAGTGGTCCGTCTGTCAAGTCCATGTCTTTCCATTTTAGAGACAAGGATGTTGTGTGGGACAGTGCTAAATGCTTTGGACAAGTCCAGGTAGATGATATCAGCCACTCTTCCCTTACCCACCACCTCTGTAGCCCTCTTACAGAAAGCTACCAAATTTGTCAGGCATAATTTGCCCTTAGTGAAGGTGTGTTGGCTGTCACCATTTGCCTCTCTGTTTTCCACATGCCTTAGCAATAGGTTCTAGGAGGATCTGCTCCGTGATCTTACCAGGCAGAGGTGAGACTAAACAGCCCCAGGTCTTCCTTTTTGCTTTTTTTTTTAAAAAAAGAAGCTCACCTTGAAGCTCATGCCATTCTTTTGCCCCTTCATGCCATTCTTTTGCCCGTTCATTCAGTTTTGTGAAGTATTTTCAAGTTGCTTGCAATTAGCACTGCATCTCATGAGCAGAGGAGCCTAGTAACATCTTCAGACTTGGAGGTTTCAGTGATGTCTCCTTCTCTAGGTCATGTATAAAGAAAGATGTTAGATGAAACAAGTGTGGCAGTGGTAGCTGTTTCCCCACTGCTAGATCTTTAAGTTACATAGAATGTTAGAAGCTTCTCCCAATAGGAGAGACTTTTAGAGTGAATATGCACAGGTTCAGAAGGAAGGAACTGAGTTTTGATCAAATTGTACAAATAGGAAAAAAAATAGAACAGCCCTGTTTTTTTACACTTTGCTGGCATTTTGCTTCGTGTGTCTTTTCTTCCACTGTCTGCAACTTGAGCGCCCAGATTTGCAGTCATGTTTATACTTTTCAAGTTATAACTATTAGAATTTAGGACTGTATTGTCATCTAATTGTAAAGTTAAGTTATTAAATATATGTTACATCAGTGTAGCACTGTTTGGTAAGAGAGTCAAAGGGAGAGGTACATGAATTGACTTTATTTAACCCACTGAAAAACTACTGTTGTCTGTGGACAGCACGTGGTTTTTCATTCTGTTTTTTTTGACTCTGTGTATGAATGTAAGGCCTGTGAACTCTGAAGCATTTCTCTGCTTCTGCAGACTAAGACGGCGTCGTGATTATGAAGGTACACAGAGGTATGCTGAAGTCAAGGAGAAAAGAAGCAAAGAGGACAAAGAAATGCATAATAAATCAACAGAAAAGGAGAGCTCAGTCAAGGAGGGGAAGTTGCATGTATGTACGCCTCAGAAGAGGAAACTAGCAAGGGTAATAGTGGAAACTGGAAGAGAGAAAACTCCCAGGCAATCAGCAGAGAAATGGAAGCGCCTGGAAGACAGAGACTTAAGAGAAAAACGTTGTTTTATCTGTGGGAGAGAAGGTCATATTAAAAAGGAATGCCCACACTATAAAGGAGTTGCAGGTATGAAACAGATCAGGCTGAGTAGTTTAAACAGCGCTTATAGGTTTTTGGTAATTTTTTGAGGATTGACTAACAGGTAAGGTTTTTACCTTGAAAGGCATCATGTAAATGCTATCTTTTTTTATTTAAATGCAGTCACATTTAACCTCTTTTCCCCTCATCTTCACCTTTCATTCAGAAATTTGCTGTATCCCAAGGGATCTGGTATGGTTTCCCTTAGCGGATATTTGTAATGAAAAGGGTATGAGTATCAGTTACGTTGAAATTGCTTCCGGTGTTGTCACAATATATGAGCTTGCTAACATTTCAGATTACAGCTTCTATTCCAGTACATCATAATTGCAACAAAAGCTAGCATTATATAGCTCTTCACATCACCTAAACCAGAATTATTCCATATGAACCTGAAGTCAGTATGAAAGTATACAGATTGCTCAGATAGAATACTGTGAATTAAATAAAATAAAGAATATTTCTGCCAGTTCAGCAGTTGGAGGGACACAGCAGTCCATCTTACAGATCCTGACTGACAGACCTGAATGAAAAAATTAAATACTTCTGCTTAGCAGTATCTAAGTCATCCTTTAAATAATTTGGATCATCTGTGTTGTGAAGGAATATCTTTCTTAGATAAAACTGAGGCTTAAGACAATAGATAGTACTTGTGGTTAGGTTCCAAAGGAACACTGTGTCACAGTTCCCTGTAGGTAAACCTAAGTGCATTTAAATTCAGGCTGGAATTACAGATTACTCATGACTTGACCTCTTAAAGGAACAGATAGGAATCTTAAAGGAACAGATAGGAATCTTGTGTATAAACATTTTTCAAATCAGCTTTTCTCTACTAGCAAAAATATTCTGTCTGGCTTAGGTCAGGAGACCCTTCATAATCAGATGTATTTAGTGAAAGAGGCGTAAGACTGTTAAAATACTGGAAGAGGGAGAAAAGTGGTACAAATATGTTCAGAACTGTGAAGGTATTTAGAAGGATTCCTAGTTTGATAGACCACTAGAAGTATTGGATGGACAGAAAAGATGTTTAAAAATCGAAGCCATGCTTCATTCAGCCTCTGACCTTTTGAAGGTGTATGTCAAGTCTAAATTTAACTTTTGAGTTTGTTTATCTTTGACCTTGTCTCGTTCAGCTTTTCTTTCTGCCATTCTGTTTGCCATGATACTGAGTTTGCTAAGGTGGAGGGGAATATGCCTGACTTGTAGTTAATGGTTTTTAGCATTCATCATAGGGGAACTGTGCTTAGGCTGTACAGTATATATGTCTAAAATAATAAATTCTGGAGTAGGCGTTTTTGTCTGTTACCTGAATTTTGGGAATTTTTGTATTTGAATTTGAAAGGAATTGCTATAGGTTGGGCTTTGTCTTACATTGCTTGCTTAGTGCCTGAAGTGTTCTCTCTAGTTGAATAAAGTACTATGAACAAATGAACCTGAGAGGTCAGACTTTGCTCTTTGATCTGCTACATTTTGTAAGACTACGGACAATTCACTTATCACCATATCTTCATTCATTCTAAGTTCCCTGGTTCTGGATGGGTTCCTAACTTAGATGCATGTCACCTGTGTCAGTTTTCCATGTTATAAAATTGAGGAAATTTACACTGTCTTACCTTCTATTTTCTGTGATTCTAGATTGCAAATCTTTTGATATTCTTCTCTTATGATATCCGAAATGGAAACTAGTTTCAAGTTAGCAACTCATTGTTATGACTTTTTCAGGTGGCTCAAAACCAGAAGTGTCGTGTGGATCCCCTTCTTTGCCCAGTACTGTCAAACATGCTGGTAGATTAAATCAGGTAAACACCAAGTGTCCCTTTTGTTTGATCTTTTATTTTTTATATGGTTTAAAGTAATTAAGAATGACTTTCAGGGAAAACCTTTTATGTTGTGGAATGACATATTTCAGTTTTGTTGATGTGTGTATGTTTTTTATAGGGAGTGCTTATACATGAAGAAAAAAAGAAACAAAAAGGAAAAGTGTTTTTGAGTCCCCAGTCAGGTTTGTATCTCTTCATTTCAATTTAGAAACTGTGTAAAAGCAGTGTTGCCAGCAGGTTGAGGGCAGTGCTCTGCTCTGGTGAGAACTCACCTGGAGCACTGCATCCAGCTCTGGGGTCCCCAGCACAGGAAGGATATCAACCTGTTGAATCGAGTCCAGAAGAGGGACACAACAATGATTAGAGGGATGGAGCACCTTTCCTATGGACAGGCTGAGTATGTTGGGGTTGTTCAGCCTGGAGAAGAGAAGGCTCCAGGAAAACTTTATTTTGGCCTTTCAGTTATAGAAAGGGGCCTGTAAGAAAGGTGGGGACAAACTTCTTAGCAGGGACTGTTGCGATAGGACATGGGGTAACGGTCTAAAACTGAGAGTCAACTTTAAGATCAGATTAAAGGAAGAAGTCCTTCACAATGAGGGCGGTAAAACACTGGCACGGGTTGCCCAGAGAGGTGGTGGATGCCGAATCCTGGGGAGCATTCAAAGTCAGGTTGGGTGTGGCTCTGAGCAATCTGATCTAGTTAAAGATGTCCTTGCTCATGGTAGGGCAGTTAGACTAGATGACCTTTAGAGGTCCCTTCCAACTCAAACTATTCTATAATTATATGATTCTCCATCACTCCATATGGAAACTCTGCCTAATTTGCTGAACATAGTGGCAGTCTGGATAGATTGAAGACACCCTTTTTTTTTTTTTTCCAGCTGGAAACATGTACAATTTTTAAGTTTTGTTTTGGAAGCAAAACTTGGGCATAAAAATTCTGTGCACTTATTTTATTGTGAAGGATATGGTGGGTTTTTATCAATATCTCTTTCCTATTTTGGCACAGATGGGGTTCTTTGGTTATTCAGGGACAAAACATGGAGTGCTTTCTTGGGCATCTTCCTCAGAGTAATTGTCTAGAATTATACATGATAAAATAACTTAGGAGAGACAATCAAACTACATCCTTGGTCTGAGCTGCCAAAATGCAAACAAGTTAGAATTACATTTAAAAGTAGTAGTGAGATTATATTATAAAGGCCTTTATGTATTCTTTCTGGATCAGAGATGTTTTGCTTGAGATGCATGATTACAAATGTAGCTTCCTTACAGTAATTTCACATACTTATTAACAGGTACAATGAAGATTTTAAAAACAACTGGGTTTTTTTCAATTATTTTGAGTTTCTAGTACAACTCTGCAAACCTTTTAGCAGCTTGGGTTTATAATATACAAATCTCTACTGAGGCAGCTGAAGGGAGACCTAATTAGTTTTCCAAAAATTGTAAAGACTTTACTGCAATTAACTATCTCAAATTATCAGTTTTCTTGGGAAGACACAGTGGATTTTGTCTTCACTGCAAGGCTTTTTCAAATCTATATTTGGGGATTTTTAACACAAAGGGATCTGTCACTAGGTGTTTAGTTGAAAAAAATGCTGATTTTCAATTTTGTATTTTAATATTTCTTACTGTCCTTCAGCAGGTAATGATCTAAAATTGATCTGTGTGTCCTTTCCTTATAGTTTGACTTAACAGTAATTATCTCCTTTCTGATTCTTTCAGTTGGTTTATGCCTTGTCTTTTTTAAAAAAAAACAAAGAAAGAAAAAAACAATACCTTTAAAGTGTGATGCTTTCTTCCTCCCAATCTTAGGCAGCCTTTCCAATAAATACATGACTCAGGGAAAAGCCTCACAGAAGAAGACCCAACAAGAATCATGAGGGTTATTAAGCACTGGTAAATTGCAGTACAGGCCCATCATTCATTTAAAAGAAATGTCCTTGGCTAAAGCATCTGGATTCACAGGACAGCAGCACAGACAACATTCGACTTAAGTTTTGTTTTAGATTGCTAGTACAAGCAACTGTGGATTCTAATATGGAACCCTGCTCTTAAATAGATTGTTTAAACACTTTAATAGAAAGCCGTGATGTTTTGTATTTGTTTACTAGGTAAATCATCTAGAAAAGGGCAGGTACTAAAATGAACTGTTTTCAAGGTTTTGTTGTTCCACCTGACCATCTTAAACTGCACTAAAATTGTGTGCAAGCCAAATAAATTATATTTTCTTCAAAAATTAATTTTTTTGAAGGAGCAAATTATATTTATTAATGTTAATTGTTTACTGAATCCTTGTGTAAGTGTTTGAAATGTTTGTAGATTGGTACATTATCTTTAATTTCTGTAGAGAACTGAAAACATAGACACTAGTAAACATACGTAAAACAATCCCTGGCCAAGGAGCGCCGTTGAGATTTTGTGAGGTTTTTTTCTGTTCTGTGACTTCATGGGAGTTCATTTGCTGCTGTGCTTGTGTTCAAGCCGAAAAAAAGACTAAGAAACAGGTCTGTCCTGTTTTGTTGCTGCTAAGAATCTTTTTCAAGGCCTTGGGGATACAGACAAAAGGAATAGAAGTATTTTAAGGAATAGAGTTATTATATTTGGCAAATGGGGAAAAACACACGTCCGTTTTCATAGAATGTGAAGAGAATCCTTGTACCAGTCAAGAATTTACATTCATCAGTAGTATGAACTTGAGCTTTACTTGAAGTCCTTCCAGAGCTGGTAATGTACCATTTTGTCTTGTTCAGGAAAGAATAAATTACATGTTAAAATGGAAACCACTGTTAATTTATGAATCTGAAATAAATTAAAAAAAGAATCAGATTTAAGATCTTGTAATTTTTCTTAGGTTGTAGTTTTCAATGTTCCTGACATAAATGTAGAATTAATGATGAGTTATTAGAATTATCTTGTTTTAGAAATATCATGTTCAATTTTTTTTTCCTTGTCCATCTATTCTTATTAAAGTTGTAAACTAGAATTGCCAAAGTGGTCTTAAGGAACTGGATCCTAACTCGTGCTTTGGTTTTCATCCATCTGAAGTCAGCTATCTGTGAACTTCTAGATGTGCTACTTTCACAAAGAATTTGTTCTGTGTACTTTTCTAAACAAATTTTCAAGCAAAATATTAGCCAGCAACAAAGAGAAAATAATTCCAACTTTGTCTTCTATAGCATATTTCATCATCTGAAATAAAATCAGTTCTTCCCTCAAAAAGAAATTAATTATTGTAGTTTTTCAGTCATATATATAAAAAAAAAGGCTGACATGAATTCTGTGTGCTTTATTTAACCCTTTGTTCAGAGTTCCAGTTTTGCTGATGAGAATGAATTGTGTAAACCTCTAGGGGACTATGGCTTAATCTCAAATACAGAAGTTATTTTTAAAAGAAAAACATAATCAGATTTATGTATACTCACCCTTTTCTCTTTGTGATACTTTGTAGTTCAGTGGTGACATTTTCAACAGTGAAATTTCTAAACTTGCATCTGAATAAAAACTCATTCTGCAGATCCACGAGTCTTCTCATTTGAAGATGCTGTTTCCTTACGCAACTACTAATTCTATATAGTTGCTAATCTCATAGCCCTGAAGTGAAATGCCCAAACTTGGGATATATATTACAGACATTAAACTATTAAGCAATCCTTTGTTTGTTTAAAAAGTTTTTAAATACCACAGTCATAATTTACAGGATGTCTGACATAGAAGAAATGCAGTTGAGGAGGCACAGCATATATATCTGCTGGATTAAGTTGTAAAGTATAGGAGATTGATTGAAAATTAAAATTGGAGACCTGTAAGTTCTTCATAACAATTCTTGACATAGAAGATACCCTGTTTGCCTTATGAGAGTATGTTCTCAAGGGAGCAACTTTGCACATAGACACACTGCATTAGTAAAAAGTTTCTAGAAAAGGAATTATATTAAAAGTAACAGTAATAAAATAATAGTTTACAACTAAATTCATACTAATAAAATGTAGTAATAAATACTAATAAACAAATAGTTTTAGAAGACCTCTTTTGAGCCACTTGCATACTCTGTCCCTTTATGCCTGCATAAAGACTGTGAGTGATTATATTGGGTCTGGCTGAGCTGGAGTTCATTTCCCCACAGTAGCCCTCACAGTGCTGTGCTTTGCATTGGTAGCTAGAAGGGTGTTGATAACACACCACTGTTTTGGCTACTGCTGAGCACAGCATCAGCACTGTAACATTCCTTCCTCAGTCGAGGGCAAGATCCTGAGAGGGGACCCAAGTAGGCCAACTAACAAAAAGGGGTATTCCATACCATATGATGTCAGCTCAGATAGAAAAGCTGAGGCAAGGAGCAGGAAGGCAGGCAGTCATTGTCTCCAACGTGTCCTGAAGCCCTGCTGCTCGGGAGTGGCCGACCATCGCTGCTCATGGGAAGTAGAGAAAAAACCCTGCTATCTTTTGCTTTGCTTCACTTTTGTGCACGTAAGCTTACAGTTTGCTTTTTGCTTTAAATAAACTGCCTTATCCCAACCCAAAGTGCACACAGAGGTATCTTTGCTACAGCTGATATGTCAGCATTACATGATTATTAATTTTTGTTCTCTGCATTCCTGTTACATATTATGACATTTCCCAACACTTATTAGCATATATCCTTATAAGATCTCTGAGTGGCTTCACCAGGGGTCTCTGGTGGTCATTTCTGTCTGGAGCCCCCAAAGTTCTAAGTGACTGCCTTATGAACATCTTTAAGACAATACACCTGGTTACAGAGTAAGTGGGCGTTGCCGACCTGGCTGTTTTGGTCCCATTCTTCATTGTTTATTTACTTTGCTTGGCTAGTTTCTTTAAATTGCTTGGCTCAGCTATAGGTAATTTTCCATGGTACATTCTCTTGTACTAGTCCTGTTACACTTCAAAACTCTAGTATCAGGACTAAATGGTGTGTGGAGCAGAACGGAGACACTGTAAGCCATGCTCCCTTGCACAGGAGGGAATTTGGTGGTACTTTCTAGCTGATAAGCTGCACAGCAGCTGAAAACCAAGAGAGATAAAGGAAGACATCCCACTGTTGAATCAGCAACCACGGTGAAATCATTCTCCTTGGACTGATGCATTTCCCATCCCAAGGTTATCTCGGGTACTAACTGAGATATCCACCCCCAGGGTATGACCACTGCTCACTGAGTAAGATGTATGATTGGAGTCACTCAAGCTCTACCTAAACATAAGGAAATAATATAAAAGTGAGTTAAGAATAGGGGGAAATTAGGGAAGACTCCATCATAATTTTTGGGGTCAGTCAACAGGCTGAACCCTTCCTTTCGCCCATGGGGATGCCTATCAGGTAAGAACAGCGTTCTATGCACACTGAATTACTATCTTCAGCTAGCTTTTCTTTGGGATTAGAGCTCGTTAGTAGGTTGCTTTGAATTACTATATTGCTTTGAATACATTTTTGCAGTCAGATATTATCACCAGCAACCACTGAAACTTGCCCTGTTCGAATCCTGGGCTGCATCAAAAGCAGCATAGCCAGCAGGCTGAGGGAGATAATCCTGCCTCTCTGCTCTTCTCTGGTGAGACCTCACCCGGAGTGCTGTGTACAGTTCTGGTGTCCCCAACTTAAGAGCATGGAATTGTTGGAGCAAGTCCAGAAAAGGGCAACGAAGTTAGTAAGAGTACTGGAGCATCTCCCCTTCCAAGATAGGCTGAGAAAGTCGAGGCTGTTCAGCCTGGAGAAGAGAAGGTTGTGTGGAGAACTGAGTGACCTTCTAGTATCTAAAGGAGGTTTACAGGGAAGCCAGAGAGGGACTCTGTCAGGAACTGTAGTGATAGAACAAGGGGGGAAATTTAGATTAGATATTAGGAAGAAATTCTTTACTGTGAAGTTGGTGAAACACTGGGACAGGCTGCCCAAGCAGGCTGCAGATGTTTCAACCCTGGCAATGTTCAAAGCCAGGCTGGATAGGGCCTTCAGCAACCTGGTCTAGCGGATGGTGTCCTTGCCCATGGCAGGATACCAGGGCTGGATTATCTTTAAGGTCAATTCCAACCCCTTAACGTTCTGTATCAATAAAGATTGTTATTCCATAATCAGTTAACGTGAGTCCTTCAGGGGCGCCGACAGACTAATCAAACATTAAAGGATTCGAGAAAAACCCACCCTTTCCACGTGACACCCGGACAGCTGTTCTCGCCGCGTCCTCCGCGGGTGCACCCTGAACAGCAACGCGTCCGAGCCGCCCGGGCCTTTTATCGCAGCGCGCAGCCCCGCCGCCTGCGGGGCCCCGCCCGGGGCCGGGGGCGGAGCCGCCGCTCGTCAGAGCCGGGCCCGGCGGGGCGGTGCCGTGCGTGGTGCGTCAGTGCGGGCGGGCGGCCCTGCTCATGGCCGAGGGCGGTGGGCCATGGCCTCGTCCGTGGTGCGCGCCACGGTGCGCGCCGTCAGCAAGCGCAGGATCCAGGCGACCCGCGCCGCTCTCACCCTGGTTAGTGCCGCCGGTGGGCAGCGGGGCGGACCCGGGGCCGAGGCTCCTCACGGGTGCGCGAGCTGCGCCACGGCCTCCCGTCCCCGGCCCGGGGAGCGCGGCCGCCCCTGGCGACAGCGAGTGGGGACGAGGACGGGGCCGGGCTGCTTGGGCGGGCAGCGCCGGGCCGGGATCGGCGGGGCCGAAGCCCCCGCGGGGCGGCTGCGGCGGGCGATGCTCGGAGGAGAGCGCTGCGAGCGGCCTGGGGGGGCTGTCCTTCCCCCTTCGAGTTCAGAGGCTGCTTCTCCTCGCTAATCCCGCTGACAGAAGGTTCCCCGCGCCGGCTGGGGAACCGCAGAGTCCCAGGGCAGCACCAGAGCGGCCCTTCGTGCACGGGGCCTTGTTGCACAGGCACCCCAGGAGGTGTATTTTATGCATTTATTTAAAATTTTTTAAAAAAGGAAATGCATTACCTACCAAAGCTGACGAATAGGTTGTGTCCACGAAGGATTTATATCCTGTTGTTAATAATAAAGGAAGTGCATTCTGTACTAGCGGCCGTACTGGGGAGGCCACGCTTTAAAACTTGGTGTTCGGTCACGGGTTGGACTCGATGATCTCAGAGGTCTTTTCCAGCCTAATTGATCGTGAGAGGGGTCAGTGCAGAGGAAAGTACAGTCAGTTCCCTCCAGGAGCAGGGGCGGATTGTGTGCGCACACAGTTCAGTCGTTTGTCAGAGCAGGTAGTTCCTTTTCAGTAGTGGTTCTGTAACAAACGAAGAGTGGTAGCAGTAATTAGAAAAAATTTTCTACTGCAAGGCTATTTGTGGTTTGCTTTGTATGTTTAAGCCGGCTCAGTGTAAGAACTTCATCTTACTAATGCTTTTGCTTTTCTCAGTGTCTTAGAAACTTGTAGGCATGTGATGGAAATTTTAATGCTTGTGTTGTATTCTTGAATTTCTGCAACAACTAGATCTGCATGAACAGTGAATTTTATCTGCTGTAAAGTCACCCCCTAGGATAATGGGAAGAGAGAAGTAGGCCATAAGCCCTCCTGTGCCTAATTGAGAAGCTTCGCGGGTGCTGGTGGATGAGAAGCTGGACATGACCCAGCAATGTGCACTTGCAGACCAAAAAGTCAGTCATATCCTGGGCTCATCAAAAGCAGTGTGGCCAGCAGGGTGAAAGAGATGATTCTTCCCTTCTACTCTGCTCTGGTGAGACCCCACCAAAGTACCGCATTCAGCTCTAGTGCCCCCAACACAAAACAGACATGGAACTGTTGGAGCAGGTCCAGAGGAGGCCACGAAGTTGATAACGGGAGCGGAGCACCTCCCCTACCAACACAGGCCGAGAAAGTTGGGGCTGTTCTGCCTGGAGAAGAGAAGGTTACATGCAGACCTCGTGGCAACCTTCCACTATCCAGAGGGGGCCTGCAGGGAAGCCAGAGAGGGACTCTTTGTCAGGAACTGTAGTGATAGGACAAGGAGTAGAGGGTTCAGACTGAAAGAGGGAAATTTAGGTTAGATTTATGGAAGAAATTCTTCCTTGTGAGGGTGTTGAGGCACTAGAACAGATTGCCCAGCAAAGCTGTGAATGCTCTATCCCTGGCAATGTTTAAGAGTACATTGAATGGGGCACTGAGCAGCCTGGTCTAGTGGAAGGTTCCCTGCACGCAGCAGGTGGGTTGGATCGAGGTGATCTTTAAAGTCCCTTCCAACCCAAACCATTCTATGATTCTAACAACCAAACCCCCTACTTTTAAGCACCGCATTTCTTGAGGTGGGTGAGGAGGCAAGTGAAGAGTTATTGTGTTCTATATGGATTAGTTTCAACAGACATCTGTTTTACAGCAGAGTGTGTATCTTCAGATACACACAGGCATCAGTTTCAAGTAGAACACAGAATAGTCAATACTGATAGGTGGCTAATGCTGAAGGGGGACTTTGCAGATAGAAGACAAATGTAAACTAAGAAAATCTGAGTACACGGAGTTGGAATAAAATTTTTTTACAGTGAAATTAAGTACACTGCACACTTTAATACATGCAAACACAGCAAATAAACAAACAGAATAATTTCAAATTTATGTGTGTGGTTGTCTTTCAGACCCCATCTGCTGTTCAGAAGATAAAAGAGCTTCTGAAAGATAAACCTGAGCATGTAAGTATAGATAGACAGAGTCAGTCTGTACATTGTGCTAAGGTATTAGCACAGCTCAGCTCATGATTGCAAACGATTTCTGGCTAACTTAGAAGTTTGAAATAAACACTGAGGTGTTCATTAGTGATATTGACATCTTTTTTTTGGAGGGGAATGCATAACATTGTTTCTCTGTCAAGCTTCATTTTGTTATAAAATGAAATGTAGGAATGAAATGAAATGCAGGAAATAACCAACTGTAATGACATTTCACTGTACAGTTACTGTTGAGATTAAAAAAACTGAAGAAGTTTTAAGCTTCAGATATTTTTGAGCTACATTTTAATGAAGCCTTTTAGTACAGCACAGTGGTGACTTCTAGAGGGGAAAGAGATCTTCAGCTGTTGATATTAAGAAGTAATTTAAGTTCTTTTAGAAATTCTCACTGTGAAGTATGCAATAATAAAGTTATATTCATATGCATTAGAAAACATCTAATTCTTAGGAAACCTGCCAGACAATGTATTTTTCATGTAATCAGTGTTTCCCCAAATAACTAATTGAGCTTGTCATCTTTTCTTCTTCAGCAAAAGACACACAGAGTCTTCCTTTATAGCCATTGTAAAAAAAAAGCATTAGATTTTCTTTACTGTAAGTATTACTATTACAAGAAGAATTATTTCTCTTTTCTCTTTCCTACAAGGCCCATTGTTTGTTTTGCTTCCTGCACATCTGCAACTCATTAGACTATTTGTTCTAATGTTTTAAACCATCCTAAGGAGGCCTTGGGCCTACAAATTACATGGTCAGTCATTCCCTTGCTATGAATGGTGTTTACATTTTCCAGCGCATTACTGGTAGCAGTTCCTGTAGAGAAAGGTATTTAGTCTGAAAGGATCAGATGTAGTTTGTCTGAGAGCCCATTTGATGGCAGGTGATATGTTTTGATACATTTTTATCATAACATTAATTACAGAGATAGATAACAAAATTTGCCTCTTCAGTCATGAAGCACTGGTGTGTGGAAGGTGATACAGATACTTCTGAAAGATTGTTGTGCACAGATAGTTTTCGATTTCATTAAAACCTTTTCTCAGCGCTTTCCTTACAGATAAGCTCTTTTTGTCAGACTTGTTGAATGCCGTGTTACAAACATTGACTAGGTTAGCTTTTAAGGTCAATTAAAACAGTAAGCAAATATACATACTTGAAGGGATTGCTTTTTAGGTGAAACTGGCAATAAAGGTAGTGACGAAATCAAAGTTTTTTCAGAACTTCGGTTTGAATTACATTTTCTGATGGTGTCATTACAAGAGTTCTGTGAAAATCTATTAGCTGCCCTTGTCTGGTCTCACAGCTTTATAATTATGTTACCATCAATAATCTTTACGTAGTACCTGATTTAGCATCTGAGTAAACTTCAACTTAAAGTCACAAAAATACTGTCTTTGAAATTTGACTGTCTTTATGAGACCCGGTACCTACAAGGATGCCAACAACGTGTTATTTCAAAACTTTAACATCCTTTAAGGCTTGATCCACAGCAGCAAGTATCTGATGTTTTCTTTTACCTTGGCAGTCAAATTTGTAAAAGGGAAAACATGTTACCTCTTAATCCATTAAGGTAATTCACTTCTCTGTTAAGGCAGTGAAGAATAATAAATGTCAGCATTTTGTTGTTCTGCATACTTTTTAACTTGATGTTCCACAATAGGTTTTAAAAGAGAAGTCATGCATGTGGTGGTGGCTTTTTGTTGTCTTTTTTTTTTTAGGTGGGTGTGAAAGTGGGTGTTCGTACAAGGGGATGCAATGGACTTTCTTACACTTTAGAGTATACAAAATCAAAAGGAGACTCTGATGAAGAAGTAATTCAAGATGGTGAGTTTCTGATGCAGCAGAAAATCATTTGGTGGGGGGGGGCAAAACCCAATCATTCTGAGAGAAGAACATTTGTTTTTTCAAAGTTTTGGGTCATCTTGTTGGATTCACAGACTTTAAGAAGGGTATGAAATGGTTTACTGTCTGTATGCATGGGAATTGTGTACTGAAGCTGAGATTCGTTCACAGGTTCTACAGCTTATTTTCCTCAGTATCATTATTTTTTGTCCCCCATCACAATACAGACATGCATGTCCACACACAAGTAACGGTTCTAGACTGTTGCCAAACTTCTGTAGGTAGAGTGAAAACAGTGATGAAATTAGACCAGGGAAACCAAGTTATACTGGTAGTCTTCTTATTTAGCTCCTTTTTTTTAATCACCTGGCAAAAGAGAATTTCAAAGGGAATGATGGTTTTGCTGTATGTAATTCCTCTTTTTTTCTGTTATCTTCAAGGGGTTAGAGTGTTTATTGAGAAGAAGGCACAGCTGACACTTCTAGGAACTGAAATGGACTATATAGAAGATAAGCTGTCCAGTGAATTTGTTTTCAATAATCCAAACATCAAAGGAACATGTGGCTGTGGAGAAAGCTTTAACATCTGAAATCTCAGGACTACTTCTTTGACTTTGAACAGCCCAAAACACATACTATTACAACATTCAGAAGCAGATGTGTTTCCTTCAGGTTCGTAGCCTGTGTAAAGTGGGGATACTCTTAAGAAAAATAAATAATTTTGAAAATGTAAGTTGTGTGGTAAATTCCACCACTGATGTAGTTATCCTGTAATTTGTGATGAGTTGGGATCTAAAAGGTAAGAACAGTAAGTGCTGCAAGTAACATCTCTGTACTTCCACTTGCCAAGGAAATAAAATCTCACTGTTCTTTTCCTTTGTCATTTTCTTTATCCATCTTACTCATACTTGCCCTTCCAAAACCCATTTGAAAGAATACACTGTGTTCTGCTTTGATTCAAAGAAAACAAACAAACAAATGAACAAAAAAACCCAACCATTTGTGTGTGTGTTTATAGAAATTTATATATACAGGCACACAGTCCTTGCTTGCTTTATAGTTTTCTGATGCTTTCATCCTTTTACAAGTGCATTTCTGATGGTTTATTTGCCCTTAAATCCAGGGAAATAGAAGGGTTGTTCATGTATTAATAGAGTGGTTACACTGCTTGTAGAAATGCTTTGAAGAGGGCTAGCCTAAATTTAGTTTTTTTCCTTTCCTTGTTGAAGGCACAGTCTCTGCTGTACTTGGTCATTTTCAAAACAAGAAATATTTAGGCACTGGAGGACTAAATCGCGATACATGTGGGCCTTGTTTTTCACACTTCTGTTGTTTGTCGTTCCTCAATTAAATTGCAAAGTTGGTAAAACAGCCTCCACATTCTGATTCTCCATGTTCACAAGATGTGCTCTGTGTGTGCACCAAAAGCTATAAATGCTTTTTTTGAGAGACAAATTTTAGATTTCTCATTACTTTTTTTTTTTCTTTTGTAGTCATGCCTGCTACTAATTTTGTTACAGTCTGAACTCTTCTTTTTAACTCTCTAGGTATAGGATTCTTTCACCAAAGCTTATGGTAACTTCTGTTTAACTCCTGTCTTGAGGTTAACTTGGTAACAGGAGAAAATGTGTTTATAATTTTAAAAAAATTAGTAGTTCATAATAGTTTTAATCTAGACAGTAATTAAAATAGTACAAGAGGCCATTTTTTTCTTTGGAATTTAAATGTACTTAATCAGAATTTGTTTTTTTTAAACAAGTGTTTTTCGAGCTTATATGGTCTTCGGCACTTTTTCACTGATGCTGAGGTGGAAGTGTAAATATCTCTCCAGACGTTCCCAAAACCTGTTATGAGAGAGGAAATGTTCTGCCCATTTATGTCCTGATTATCCAAAGATGACATTGTGCAGCTAAGCTGCTCACTTGTGCATGAGAGAAGATAACATCTGCCTGGGCAACTGATTGGAACAGGTGGTGAAACGAGTGCAAATAAAAAGTAGGGGGCAACAGGGATCTTGCAGTCAAGAACAAGAAGGTGTTGAGATGGGAGTGAACTGAGAGTATTAAGGCTGCATGTTGACAATCTGGAGGTCATCTTGATCTGGACAGTTGTGCCCATATGCCTGTCACCAACTGCTGTAGATGTAGAATTGCAGCTATAGTTTGGTTCTTCCCTTTATACTTTCCCCAGGCCAGAGGGAAGAATAAACATTGAAAAATGAAATAACGCTTCATCTGCTTTATGTAGTGCACAGGAACAGAAAGTCAGAATTACCTGTAGTCTAACACTAAATACTTGAATTTTGGTTGTATGTCACCTTTTGAAATAAAAACACTGTTTCCTTCAATAGTCAAGTATTCTACACAGTTACTTTATGTAGTAATTCAGACATCACTGGTAATATACTGGCTAAGTGCTTCTGTAGTGCTGTAAGTCTTCCTATCTTGCCAAACAAAAACATAACATAGCTGCATTACACTTAAAACTCCAATCTAGGGGCATTTCTTCAAATAAGACTTCAAATATGGTAACACTGGTGGTTGCTAAGAGTGCTAGTACTTACTCATTTAACTTGTTTTGGGGTGGGGGGGATTGGTTTGAGGTTTATTTTAAACCTGTGGCATGTATAGCAATCCTTTTCATGTGTTTGTGTGTATGCCCTGAGTGAAAGTTTGCACTGTTGTATTCCCATGAAATAATTATCTATGTTGTCACCTTACTAAGACAACTAATGCACAACGTGTTAAACTTCTGCTGAAGTGCTATTTACAGTTGCATATGAACATGATTTTGTTGATTGGTCTATTATAATTTTATGCAACTATATGTGTAGAGTCCACAGTTATAATAATAAATATTGCCTGTTGATAACCATGAAATATTCCTATCTTGAACAATTTTTTAAAGTACTAAAGCATGGGGAGAGAACAGTTTTGTGTGCTGGGATTACAAAGTAGATGCAATACTATTGTTACCTGAGTCAATGTTTCTCAAAAATATTAAACATTTCCAGATACTATTATATTCCACCATTGAAAGAGCATAGAAACATATGGGGGAAAAAAACTAGTTAACTACGTATGTAAGGTATTTACACATACCCAGAAGGGTGAGTAAATGCACAGACTTCTATTAAACTTCACAACACGGTGTTGTCGGGGTAAAAATTCTGGCAGGCAAGATCAATATATTTTGAAGGCTTTTATGTACCAAAAAGTCATTGTGGTATGTTTTAATGCAGGATAATGATGTTGACCAAAGTAACTGTTGACATAAAACTCTTTCTTAACTGGTGAGATAGTTTGAGTGTGGGAGTCAAAGGGCATTCCTGGCCATTCCACCTAAGCGCTGTACCATGGCACTAATACACTATAGTGTACGATGCTCATGACACACTTGGGGTTTTCTCTTAGGTATAGTCTTTCCATCTCTAAAGTTAGGCTTCCTTTTCCTGTTACATGAAGATTCTGAACAGTAGGAGGTGAAGTAATAAATTCTGGAAAAGTGTGAGAGATCATTGATACAATTGCATACTCTTGATGCTGGAGAGAGAGAAACAAATCCTTCATCCCGTCAGGAGCCTGGAAAGGCAACAGTTACTTTTCTGTTGGAGCTCTTACAGAACCTACAGAAACAACTTGCTTGCATGACCAGGTCAGTATCCCTGTTTTTATAGCTCTTTTTGAACGGCTCAAGAAGACTTGTTTATGAAAACATTGAACAGTTCAATATGCAAGTCATCTGCACAGCAGGTAATGGGACAAAAAGAATAGGAACTGTAAGTAAGATGCAGGAAATGAGACTGATTTTTTCATGTAAAAGAAACATTTTTTTTTTTTTTAGTTAAATCCTGTATTCTGTAGGTTGCTACTGTTGGGTTTTGGGTTTGCTTTTTTCTCTTTATTGTAATTACTATTCCCATTTATTTAAATTACCACCCTTAGTAGTAGAAGAAATCTCCAGCCACACCGTTATTGTGCTTACACTGGCTGCCTGGCCATTTATTAGTCAAATTTTATGATGCTAAAATTTTGCAGTTTTTTCTTACAGAATAATTCCATAGTTGTCTGATGTGGCAGAGTGTGCACCTCTGTCTTCATCCCAAGGGAACCCTCAAAAGAGTACTCAAATTTTAAAATAAAACAATACTTTAAAATTACTTTTTGTCATGACCAGTACAGCTTTTCACCTATAGAGTGATCTGCCAGTGAGCAGTATGAGCTGCTATGCATTTTACTGCCACTTCTAACATATAAGAGATATGCTGCTTCCATATGGTGTCAAAAATGTAAGTCCTTAATGGAATTACACATGCATTTGGGCTTGAACAGCATTTGAATGGCAATTTTTGTTTGCAATGTCTGGCATTTTTCGTAAAGAGAGGTACAGCAAGGGAAGAATAACTGATCAATTATAGCGGGGTCTTCACCCTCACCATTTACATCCCTTTCAGTGGGCTGTTCTTCATCCTGTGTGTGCCTTAGTTGGTAGCAGTGCGCTCCAGGCTCCTTACAAAGGGAACCCCGGAGTTCCAGACTGTTCATGGGAACAGATACCTACTGACACTGGGTGGCAGCAAGTTTCCAGTCCACACCTTTCAAAAGGCAAATCGCCTTTCCCAATGCCCGTGTTCTAAGCTTCCTGTTGGATTTCCCAAATATCAGAGCACTTTTGCTTATACTAGTGGAAACTATTGTTCATCTCTGCTGTTTGTCCTTCCTGTGTTCTGTTCTGTGCTTTTTATCTGGTCCTGAAAACGGACAAATGATTGCAGAAATCCAAAATGCCAAACCACTTCCAAGCTTCTGTCTCAGTCTGATGAGACTGGAATGTTTGCTAAAGAGGATGAGTTATGAGATAGACCAAACTTCTCTCTCTCAGCAACTGTAAATTCAAAATTAAGGGGGCTTTAATCGAGGAAGTGTGGAAAAAACAGAAGAAATAACAACCCTTTATTAAAAGATATATGTATGTTGGCAAAAACAGTAACAGAACACAAAAGAACTAGACAGTAGTCCTAGGAAAACAAAAAAAGTCTGAAGGAATACTTCTCTGTCCTTCAGCACAGCCCTAACCACGGCCGGCAGGGGGCGCTGTTGGATCGCTGGAGGTGCAGGGCCTGCAGTGCTCTGTCGCGGCCGGCAGGGGGCGCTGTGGGCTCCGGCGGTCACCGGGCGGGGAGAGGAGGCGCTGAGGGAGCGGTCCCGGCCCAAGGGAGGAAGCCGAGAAGGAAATGGGGGGGTCCTTCCCTCAGGGGGGGAGAAAGGGAAGGCAGGCAGTACACTCCCATGGGACTCACCGCTGTCTCAAGTGATGGCGTCTCAAAAAAACCCTCCCCCTTCTCTCCCGCGGGCAAGCAAACTCTCCGATGAAACACAGCAGATCCGGGGAGCGGGACAGTCAGGCAGGTCGAAGCCAGTAGGATGAGAAGTCGAGCTGACCAGGATGAGCAGCCAAAAGAAAAACCAGACCCCCCAGTCCCTCTCCCCAAATGCCTGCGTGCACGCAGACCCCCGTCTCACCCCGAGAGCCAACAACGCAGTCTGCCCCGTTCTCTCCTCCACGGCCAGCTCCTCCCAGCTTCCTTGATGTCTCATTAACCAGGAATTCGGCTAGATCTTTTGTAATGCTAATCGACTCTCTTCCCCCTACTCAGTCCATTTTTTCTTGCAGTGAAGCAGGGAAAGAAAAAATTCACCTCTCAGATTATAACCTATAACAGCTTCTGATGCAAAAAGAAATGGGGAAGCTTTTTGATGAGCTCTGACTTTTCAAGAATTGGGGTTTTTTTCACTATTCTTCCTCGTCTTCACGACTTCCTAGTAAGAGATTGACTGGCATTTGGCTGCCATTGGGTGCTGGACGTAAATTCAGCAGAGGTATACCCACTTCCTTAGGTTAGGTTCCTTAGAGGTTACAGCTTCCTTAGGTTCACTTTCTCCCTCCTAGTGATCTGTTTTATTCAAATGTCATAACACAGTGTTCAGACAAATTACATTTTTTAACTACTTTTGGACAATTCTATTAATCAAGGCATGAAGTGGAAAATTAGAGGGTTGTGTTTTTTTCGTGGAGCAGTTGATTTCTACAGTCTGTTATAAGCATTATAGAAGATAAGCATAATATTACATATCAATCCAAAGGGAATGTACTCTGTCATTATTGTGGGAGAACTGAGAATAGAGTTCATTGTCTCTTATGTGATAAAGCTTTTATCTTCATACCTGGCCTGTGATTACTTCTTATACTGCGTTAGATTGTAAGGTTTTTGTTCCAAGGATGATTTTTTTGCATTGTATGAAGTTCAATGGCTACCAAACTGTGACTTTTGTCACTGCACCATTATTGTGAAAATTTTCCTATATGCTTTTCAGGTATTGTCATCTCTCACAAATAAGAAAAATGAGCAGTAAAAGTACCCATGTTTTCTGGAGCAAGCACACATCTCTCATTTTTTTCTATGCTGTTAGCAGTAACATCTAACAACTGGGATGCTACAGCATGCAAACAAACACAGCTTTCTTTCTAATGAGTCTGTTAGTAGCAGTTGTTCGCAAATAGATGTTGAAATGCACAATGCTGAATCACCAAGAACAGGAATGAGAATCCTAGACATATCTTCATATCTTAAGATATAGAACAGTTCTCTAAATCAAAGTAAAAAATATCTGTTGCAGGAGGGCACAAAGAAGCTGGTGTGTGACCCATGGCAAAAAGCTATACTCCCTTATGTGATTTTGCCAGGTTTTTTGGTCCAAGACAAATACTCTGGGGAGAGGGAAGGGGAAGAGATATGTGCAAGATACACTACTTCAGGAAAAAGACACCAGTGAACATTCAAGACTTCCCTGATTTCTACAGTTCTGATGGCAAGCAGTCTGTACTGATAATTACTTATAGATGTCTTGGAGTACTACAAATGGGATTTTTCAGGAACAACAGAACAAAAATTAAACAAAAAATAAAAGAAGGAAAAACCTGAATTCTAAGAGCCAGCTCCTGGAAATAAGAATTCAGACATTACACTCTGAAATAATTTGTAAATAATAGAAGCATGAATATCTAGGACATAAAAAAAAGATTTTTTTTCAAAGCAAAAGTAGGCAAATAATAATAATCTGCTGCATTTATTTACACCAAAGATTAATTTTTCCACAAAATCTGCAAGAAATATTGAAAACATATACAAAATCATGACAGGTGTTTCGGAATGCTTTCAGATCCATGTGCACAGACGTAGTTAATTCTTACAAGATTTTTAGTTGCTCCTGACACTGAATTCAGTGGGAAACTTCTCTTGGATTTTGGTAGGATCTGGATTCATGTATACAATTTTCTCCTCTCAACTTAATGACACCTTGCTTTTAACAGTAGATTTATTCTGAAATGTTATAACAGGCTCTTTTTGTGGATCTGCTGCAGCTAATGGCTTGATACACTGTGACCATTCTGTGTGGAGAGATTACCATACCAGTGCATCTTTGATCCCGCTTGAATAACAAAGGGAGAATCTGTGCCAAAGCAATACTTTCAATATTTCTTCCCTCCTTCCCACCTTCATTACTTCAAAGTACTTTAGGGCTTATATGCTGGTTTAAAGGTAAACCAGCAGGGGAAATGAACCCAACTCCAAAGAGATTATAAGTCAGAATAACAATTTAATAAAAATAATACAATAAATACAATTACACAGACAAACAATTGGTTTTAACTCACAAAACCCAGATGTATAACCCAGCACCCCACCCTGGGGCATGAACAGAGTGGTGTTCGTTGGGCCTCCCCTCCCCGTGCTGAGCCCCACGTGGTCCCCCTGAGTCCAAAAAGTAAAAGGAGAGGGAAAACCTGTTGGTGAGAGTGCTGGTTGCAGTCCAGTCGAGGCTGGTGATCGCAGTCCGGTTGGGAGTGCTGTTGCAGTCTGGTCGAGAGTGGTGACTGCAGTCTGGTTGAGAGAGGTGGTCACAGTCCAGTCCAAGTTCTGGTCCTTCTCTGGATCCCACGAGAGGTACCAGAAGTCCCAAGACCCCAAGATTATATACCCTCAGGTTCAGGCAGGAATGCTCAGTACCTCCCTCAGGTCGAGGAGTTCCACAAAGGGTGTGAGGACAGGAGCATCCTCCTATCTCACAGGCCTCTAACACCCAGCTTATAGCCTGAGGGGTCAGGCATGCTCTGGGCAGCTGCTGTAAATGGTTTATTGTTAACAGTTTCTGGGAAATGGCATGGCAGGGTATAGAATATACAGTTTTGGGTTACACCCACACAGTGATGAGCTGATCCCAGCTGTTCTAGCTAGGGCAGCTTAGTATCGATTTTTTGTGTATTACCCTGGGTGTGTGTGGGGGGGTGTGTGCATGTGTGCATGCACGTCTCAGTGAAACACTGTGGGTCTGAGTGGCCTTCCTGCATAACTTGGGAAAAATTAAAGCAATTGTTTAACTTTTGCATTCTCGGATATAATATCAAATCTTCCAGGAACAGTTTGGTGGAGGCTAATTGTTTTCTGCTGTTACAATACTTTTGGGTAGGTGAGTCTGTACCTGAAAACTACCACACCACAGTCTTCCTTATGCCACTTAAGAAGCTGACAACTATTCAGGCAGACAGTTTCAATTGATTCTCATAGTGTCTCTGCCAAGATATTCCTCAGAGGCCAACAGTGCAAAATCCACACCCCAAAGACAAAGGAGGCTTTAACATGGGGACAGAATGAAACAGACTGAAATAAGATCTGTTTTTTGCTTAAAATGATGCAACATAGGCAGTGTCAGTTCAAGGCTGTCTTCCTATTATCTTTCCAGCAACTGATACTTGTAAGAGTGTGCAGTTGTTAAGTGTTGACATCAAGATGGTTTTGGCTTAGTGACTGACACTGGCAATATGAGTGTCAAATAGTGATGGTATGTGAATTATTTTTCCCCTTGACCTTGTAATCAGTAAAAATCTCTCTATTCACCTCCATGAAAGCAGGACTAGGCCTACTCCTTCTTTCTTTTTCTTTCTTTCTTTGTTTCTTTCTCTCTTTCTTTTTTCTTTCTTTCTTTCTTTCCCTCTTTCTTCACATCTTTCTTTCTTTCTTCCATTCTTCCTTTCTTTCCTTTCTTCCCATTCATTCCTTTCTTTCCTTCCTTCCTTCCTCCTCCCCTCTCTTCCCCTCTCTCACCCTTCCCCTCCCCTCTCTCACCCTTCCCCTCCCCTCCCTTCCCTTCCCTTCTTCTTCCCTCCCCTTCCCCTTCCCAAACCTTCCCAAACCTTACCTTCCCACCCCTTCCTTCCCAAACCTTCCCACCCTTCCCTTCCCAAGCCTTCCCAAACCTTCCCTTCCCAAACCTTCCCATTCCCTTCCCTTCCCTTCCCTTCCCTTCCCAAACCTTCCCAAACCTTCCTTTCCCAAACCTTCCCTTCCCAAACCTTCCCAAACCTTCCCTTCCCAAACCTTACCTTCCCTTCCCAAACCTTTCTTTTTCCCAAGACCCCCCATGGTAATGTCCTGAGAAGGTGTCCTGAGGTGTTTCTCGTTGGTCCTTGTTAACCCTTTCCTGTGATTGGGTGTTCCTGTGAGCCCCTTGAGACCTCTAATTGGTTAGTCTGTAAATCCTCCTAAACCGTATAAATGTGACATCCCCAACAATAAACTCCCTCTTGCCTCCTCTCCACGCCCGGTGTGCTGTCTCCCTGCCGGCCATGGAACCACGTGCGTGGGGGGAGGGGAGGGCACCTCTCCCCTCCAGGCTCAGGGCCTGAAGAAACCCCTGACGCTGGAGTTCCCTTTCCCCATCCTTCAAGACCCACGCCGTGGGTGGGGAAAGGGATCCAGATTCAAGAGATGTTATCAGAATTCACAATTATAAATTCTTTGTGATGCAGGTGCAAGACCCTGACTATGGTTTCTTCAGTTACTGCAGAGAAAAAACTCAGAAGTTGCAGGCTTTTGAAAAAAAGTGTGAAGCATGTCAAGAGTTGGAGATGTGGCACGAATTGCAGAAGATGCACTGAGATTTGCAAAACCACAACTTCTAGGCCCTGCTTTTTGGGTTGCCTTCTGTATAGAGAAGTTGAAAGACTAAATTAGAATGAAGACACCTCAAGACAGCCTGGATCCTCTTTCCCTCCTGAAACGGCAATGACTCAGAAAGCTGACATAGAAAAGTATTATGGGTCTAGCTAGGAAATCCTTGTTTTCTCTGGGGGACTTTTTTTCCCCTGTCAAGGTGGTTTTGTTATTAGGAAAATTTTGAAAATTTCCTTCTTTGTGAGATGGCAGAGTAATATTAGCAGGGTGAGTGGCACGCAGATCATGACCAACAGTAGGTCTGCAGACTTAGAGTGCTGCTGAGCAGCCATTGGGGAAAAAAAAAGTGAGAAGGTTTTTGTGCTCTCCCTATGTCCTGGAGTATTCTGGGGCAGGCAAAATTCTGTTGGCAGTAACAGCTTGGAAAATGGTTCTGAGGCCTGTAATTTCTTGCACATGCAGCTGATCCCAGGGTCTTAAAAATCATATTCCAACAATCAGGGAAGAGAAACGCTGTACGCAATTAGTCCCTGCTTGCAGCTCTTGGGCAACAAGAGAGACGGTCTGTACTGAGCCAAGCTACAGTGGGTTGTCACATTGTTGTTTGGAGTATATTATTTCAAACACATTACTTTTAGAGCCTTCAAGTCTATAAAGGCCTATGGATGTTGGATCAGGACCAGGTCTGACTGCACTGCTAAAAGTGGTGGCCACAAAGAGCTATTCAGGGTAGTTCAGTGGGTGACATGCAGATCTGGTCTATACTGGGCCAGCTGTGTTTTTCTGTGCTGCAGGGCTGCCAGCTCATGAAAGGTGCTTGTGTGCAATTTATTGTTGGACCTAAGGCAGTCTATGGCTGCGCAGAAGAGCATGAATTTACTTCACAAAGTAGCCTTAGTGTGCCATAAGCAAGCAAAAGATAGCACAGCCCCTACACATAGATGTGTTTCAACTGTTGCACAGGTTCCTCTTCCACGATACAGCAGCAGGATCACATCACTGTGCCACGTATGAAATATTTATCACTGCTGTTCCGATAGTCTTTTGCCATCTGTTTTCTATACAAATTCAATGATAAGATTAGCACTGCTAGCATTATACTTTCCACCACTGCTACTGTCTATATCATTAGTCCCCATGAAATAATTTAATCTTCTAGAGACATGATAGAACATAATATTAAATAGTACCTCTTCTCAAGGAAAACTGAAGTCACTGGTGAAGTGGACAGGTGCAGATATGCATTAACTTCTGTCATCACAAGGAAGGTGGTAGAAGCAGGAGCAATGGATTATCTGTTGTAAAGTCCACACCTTTCCATTTTCCACTACTATGAATCCCTGTTCAGAAAACAACAAAGAAATCTAGGCAGAGCATTATTTCATGTAGAAACTTTGATGGGATCTTGTAATGGAGCCAGCTCTGCTGGCTGCCAATATAGTATTAAGGGAAGAGGTACAGATGAGATCCAAAGGAGCATGAGGATCAAAAAGAACTTTGAGACAGCCAATTTGCACCAATTTGCCCATACATATAGACTCTTAAAGTCTGTATTTTGCATACTTTAAAAGAAAAGGATTCAAAATTATATCTCAGGATAAAAAAATGTTAGTCTTTGAGAGGCATGAGTCACTCAAAAAGCAAAGCAACACTGACATCCTTTGAGCAGAGGTGAAAATACCTTGTGAGTTCTTCAAAATCCATCACCTTCTTTCCTGTCAATGTCTCAACTCCTAAGCCAGAAAGTTCTAGAAACAAAATAGCAGTAATTCTTGTGGTGGTGATGGCGTAGGATTCAAGTGCTGGCTTTTGGGTTAGGTGTCTTTTTGTTTGTTTTGGCTTTTGTTTGTTGGTTTGGGGTTTTGTTTAATTTTGTTTTGTTTTGTGTTGTTTTGTTTCATTTGCTTGTTTGTTTGTTTTCCCGGCTGGTGGTGATAACCTTAGCAGATGTAAGCTTTGGACTTCACCCAGAAACAAAGCGCAAAGGAAGCTCCCAGAAGGCCTCATGCACTCTCCCCTACTTACACACTCAGCCTTGTTTCCTAAATGTTATGCTGTTCTAATGTCCGGGGAATCTGTGACCACAGAAGTATGGTACAGTCCCTGTAGCTGTGTGAATCAGGGTCAGCATAAATATAATGCACTGTAATGTTTGATTAGGAGTTTAGTATTTATTGATCTGTGAGAAAGGGCAGATTTTCATGTTTGCCTAGAACAGTCTAGACCCCACTGTTGCTTTGATTAACAGATGGTATTAACATAGAATAATAGATGAATAGCCTGAAAAAGGTTCTTCCACGGTATATCATTAAATTCTATAGCATTTATGCAGAAGCTGTCAAGCAGCAGAGTTTAATAAGCACCAGATTCTTCTTGACTTTAAACTGAGGATAAAATTTGACAATGCAACAACCAGTTGTCTGAAGACTGCTGTCACTCATGTTGCTCAATTTTGCAATCATCCTAATTTTGTCTCACCTGTTTGTCAGAAGGAACATGGAGGATGTGTTCTGCTAACAGTAGCAAAGTGATCATTAAGAATGTAACTCATTGGTGTTTTTTTGATGTAGAAAATTCTGAGCAGTTGTCCACAATTTATGTAGCTTTTTTGCAGATCAGCCTGTTGAGCTCACATGTTTAAACACGCGCATGAGTGTTCATGGTTTCAAGAAATCCAGTATAATTGAGAAAATTCAACAGATACCCATACTATGTGTTTGCTACCATCTGGTGGCTATCTCCATACTGTATTTTTATTTGTTAATTATTTCTGTCTCTTCAAATAATAGTGATGCAAAATTAATTTTTTTTTAATGTGCCTGCTGTACAGTCAGAATTTTTTCAGGTTTGCAGATGCAAAATACTGGCACAGAGGCTGTGTTTAATCTGAACCTTCAGAATATGCTGTGGTACCTGTATTTTTAGGGTGCAAAAGCTGTAAATGCTGTTGATGTGTCTGGGAACAAGATGAGTTACTCTGCACCTGACTTTAGTTAATCAGAATCAAAAGGGAGGAGTGACCTTAGCTAAGTGCTTCGAGAGAGAGAATGTTATTTTTCAAAGTGGAAAACCACCTTAAACAGCCTACATGATAAGCATGTATTTTTCTCTGGTGGCTGAACACAGCCACCACATGATGCTAGTGCAACGTGTGGGATCAGGGCATTGGTTTGGGACAATCCTGGAAATTCCAGTTAACTAAAAGAAAAACACCAAGTGCTGTTCACAAGAGAATATGAATAAAAGGGGAACGCTGAAAAGTGTTGGTGGACAAGTCCCGAAATCAAACTCCATGTGTGCAGCCTCATTTTCTCCTTCAGTGCTCATAGATGTGACGTGTTTCAGAGGTGGTGCATTTTTTTTCCTGCTGTTACGTTGGAAGTGTAGAAACATCATTTTCTCAATTACAGTGGCATCCTGTACATGCCATCTTTGAACTGCTGACAGAAGGAGATTTGACTCATAGCACTGAGTTAATGCTGGCAGCAGTCTCAGCCCAGGTGTGGACAATTAGCTAACAGCCCCAGTGGAAATACTTTGCTTTGTCTTGATGCTAAATAATTGGTAAGACCGTCACTCTCTATTAGCTCCCTGTTGTGACCCAAATCTGATTCACACACAGGCCTTGTGCCTCTCAGACACCAGTCCCAGAAAACACAGCATTACCTTCACATAAACAAACACCACTGTATGAACCTTATGCCTTGAACCGCTGTAAATTCAAGAGAAAATACTTCTTCCTTTGCTTTACTACCTCTATATAGGTAGACTGCCTTGCTAGATATCCCTCCGTTTCCCATCTGCATTTCCAAAATACTTCTAGCATTTCCCATGTGACCTTATAATTGTTTCCTTTTTTGCCCTGTACCTGCATATGTAGTACATGTATTGTGTACAAAGTAGTGCAGAGTCCATGTTAAGAGGTGTAAATCAGCCTGTGCTTTATAGACACCAGAGCTCTTGGTGTACCAAGGTGCACCACTGGAGCTAAAATACTGTGGCTCTCAAGAGCCAGCCAATTTCACAGACAGTCTATCATACATTACCATAACCTGTTACCTAGTGTGAGCCCTGGCACCAAGAAGTGATAAAATGATCCTTATATGTTCTACCTATCTTTAAGCTAAGTGAGACGTTAGCCAAAACTGTACTTAGCTACCATGCCCTTCCCTGTAGAATTGCAATTTTTGTGCCACTGACAGTTTTTCTAAAAACTATGAATTGAGACCATTGTTTCCTGGTTAGACATTCAAGGCCTGGAGCAGCTTTTGAACATTTTAAATCCTGTTTTATGTATTTATATTGGGCTAGCCATGTGCTCTCCCCAGTAAATTAAGCCTCTCAGTGCACTAGGTGAAAACAGCATTATTATTCTGACTTACTGGGAAACAGGGAAAACTGATTTGTACTGTAATTGCACAAGAGAGGTCAAGCTAGATCGTTCTCTGTCAGAATTTCAGTCAAATAGACATAAGCTTTCCAAATATCAGTCTATGTTCTAGGAAAACCAGGTTCAGCCTGTGACCTGTGCATGTGACTGCATACATATGCACAAGATTGTATCAAATGCTTGTGAATCTGCCATCCTTCATTGCATGTGCAACTGATATTACAGAAAGGTGTCCATCTATATAACACCCACAAAAAATAATGGGTTCCATTCATCTTACTGGCTCACACATATGGAAGCTAAAAAAGGTTGAAAATAAGGGTCTCAATCTTTTATGTATCATTTTGTAAGAGAAAATAATTACTTAATTCTGGCTCCATAGGCATCCAAGTTGAAACATCAAGAGTGAATACAGCCATTGACTGCAGGTAATACTTTTCCCAAGAAAATGGCATCAACCAACACAGAAGAGTAACAGCAATCCATAGACCTTCTAAAGCAACCTTTAGAGGCATCCTATGAATTAAAAACCTATTTCCCAGAGTAGGACAGGGTAGCTGCCAAAATACCAAAACCACAGGTGTAACATGAAGAAGTCAAGCAGTGAGCTTACAGTTAATCTGGCAAGGATCATGGACAGGGATATCCAGCTCTCCAAGTCAACATATTCTTTTCTAAGCTGGCATTTTACTGCCTTTACAGTAGATGTTAACTTTGTCCTATCAAGACCAGCCCGTCCAACTGTAATTCTTACAGCTAGTCTGGATTTCCCATGAAGCTGTGTGTTCTCATATTAGAGCACATTGGACATTTTCTCTAAATGAGGCAGTGCAATTTAAACAATTCAGCTGACAATTTGAAGCAACTTCTGTAGAGTTGAAGAAGCCAGAATGACACCATTTACAGAAGTTATGCCCAGGGACAGTATCCAGAGTTACTCAGAGAGACTATACAAAAGCAGGGAAAGGAAAAGAAAGCTTCGTATCATTGTCTGTGCTTCTGTAATGCAAGACTGCAGTCGGATTTCACCTGATAGATCCTCTGAATATTGTTGTAGAGGCAAACGAACTGTTCCCTGCTTCCTTCATTGCTTGTTTTGTTTGTAAATGTGGTGGTGTGATTTACCTTGATCAAATTATTACCTAAATAGATGGTTTCTATCTCTGCAAATGTAGAGGTGAGTTGAAATCCAGATAAAAGTCTCAGGTTTTCTTTCTAAATGGAAGTAGAAAATATCACCAATTCTAAATAAGCACATAATTACTTCAATTTCCAACTAGCAATGGAATTCTAGCTCAAAATAAAGCACTGTACCTAAATCCTGTTCTAAAGAGTAAGAGCACTAAAACTTGCATAACACTAGGCATGCGGCTTGACCTAAGTAGTGAATAGCGACGTCAATTTTTGCAGTATATATGCTAGAGTTTTCTCACTTCATAAGAGAATGTCAAAGCTTACGTAGATTCATTAGTTTGTAAAAGGGTTAGTTTTTATTCAGTGTTTCAGCCTGCACTCATTTTATTTGAAGATTTTTTTGATATATATTTTCAAGGCCAAATGATCACTAGGCTGTATATCCTGCAAAATGGAGGCTACAGTTTGACATCCAGTAGGTGGATAGCCTGTTTGGTTTTTTTGGTGAAAGATCAGATCCTGAATGTGCATATAAATCACTATGCACTTACTAAAAATAATATATGCACATGTATTGTGCAGAAGAAAATAAATCATTCATATTACTTTTTGTCTGCTATTGAGAAAGGTGTTGCTAATGTGCTCTTTCATATCCTGTAATATGCTCAGCACTTCTGAAGCATGTAACATGGATTTAAGATGTTCTTCCTTGAGAGCAGGAGGCAGAGGAGATCATCCATCTTCCAGTGGTTGTCTTCAGCAACTCAGTCCTCTCTGGTTTTGGTGTTTAGCTCTTACTTAATTAAACAAACAAACAAATGAGCAAATAAATAAATAAGATACTTTGTTGTGCTTTCATGATAATTCTTTTTTGTAATTTTATAAGCCTTTTCAATGCTGTGAGACACTGGACCAGTTATTATTAGTACTTTTATATGGGTCAGAGCCAACTCAATTTTGTTTGGTGGTGTGAAGAAGCTGTTGGTCCCCGCAGGGAGGGCCAGGCCTGCAGTCTCACAGGAGCCATGTGGCAGCCCTGGGCCCACGGAATGCACATGGCAGAGCTGTCAGTCAAAAGGCCTGCCTGGTAGCCTACCCACACCACGTCCCTGGACCCTCTGACTGGCCTGTAGGGCACTGAGTGGGCAGTGAGCCAGAAGACCCTCCTGGGAGGGGTGGCCACAGTAGCCAGACCACATAAATACACCAGCACATGGGCTTCATCTTGCAGTTCTTTGTGGATCTACTATTGTCATGGAAGCCTTGGACTTCCATAGGATTTTTTGCTGGTAGCTATTTAATTCTGTTATTCTAATATCTTCTTCCTTCTTTCTTTACTCTTTTAATTTCTCTTGCTTTCTTTACTCTTTCTTAATCTCCTTTGGGTAACTTAAAGCTAATGGGTTGTATTTTACTAAGGTGAGTACTGGGTGCTTTGTGCTGTGTTATTGTGGAGTGCCTTTGCCTTGGTGGTATGTTATCCTTGTAAAACTTTTCTCAGAATGTTTATTTTCCCACGAAATTAAAAAAAAATCTCTTGGAAAATGCATGTAGTGTGTTCTCTTTATGTGACTTCATAAGAGAAGTACGGTATGAAAGAACTTCATAAGGTATGAAAGAACTAAAAGGCTTTGCAAAAGTTTGGTGGGAACTTTTGGACTCTTAAATATAAGTAATACCCCCAGTAAAGCTTGAAGCCTCGGGACATGGGTGTTACAGATGCTTAGACTACAACAGTAAAAAACTTCATTTCATCCACTTAGGTCAGATGTTCAAGAGAGTCACATCTTCAAAGGTAGGATCCTCAAACTCTACAATGCATGATATCGCATGGGTAAGACTTCTCCAGAGTAGACAGAGATGTCTGGCAATGTAAGTTACTGGTACATGGGAAAAAAAGGAATGTTTTAAACATTGAATTTCATTGTGTGCTGTGGGAAGTAAGACTGCAATTGCTTGGGATCTTTAGAAGTAATAGTGTAGTAAAGCAGTTGACCTTACTCTCACCAATGCATGTTTAATGCCTTTCTTGAATAGTTTGAATTTTTATGCCTCTGCTGTCTGATAACGATCTTCTGATACTACTTTCACTAGAAGTATCCAGAGGGTGATCTTGTAACTGCAGAAGCCAAACCAGACACATAGCGCAAATTGATGTTTGGCTTCCTGGGTGGTGCCATCGAGACAGTTTTGGCTTTGGTGGCAATAGGTTGTACTTTAATGATTGTAGCCTGTCAGGGAAGGATGAGATCCACCTGTGTAAAAAACGCAAGAAAATCTTTGGCAGCAGACTGGCTAATTTGGTGAGGTGGGCCTTAAATTGAAGGACTGGAGGGGTGAGGTTCAAAGTGGCAATGCTTATGCCATTGCTTCCTCCCGGGGAGTAGGCCATTCCAACTAGTGCAGCGACAGATGTTCTTTGGCTGCCTCTCAAGATGAGAATCATAGGGCTAGCAACATCCGTCTCTGACTTCGGACGTTCAGCTTCTCCTACGCGTCGCTTTCCAGAAACTCAAGCGCCTGTGGTCAGGCGTACAAATGTGGAGCTCAGCTGGAGCGCTGCTGAAGGGCTCTGCCCGAGCCGCTCGGGCGGGCAGGGCAGGGCAGAACCCGCTCTACCGCGGGTGGGCGACGCGCACAGGCAGCTCCGCGCAGCCCGGGGAACCCCTTGGGCGGGGGCTCCGCCGGACGGGGAGGGGCTGGGCGGGGGCTGCCCCTGCGGCCGCCGCTGTTGCTCCGCGCCCCGCCCTTCCTGCCCTTCCTACCCTCTCGCCAGCCGCCGTCCTTACTTGCTGGGGGCCGCGGGAGGTGCAGCGCTGGTGTTGCCCTTCTGCTCGGCTGCACGGAGAGGTGAGGCGGCCGGGCCAGGCGGCGGCGGGTTGTGAGGGTCCTCGGGCCGCGGCTCTGCCCCGGTGGGGGATCGGTGGCTCCCTCGCGGGATGTGCGGGGGGCGCCGCCGGCGCTGATGCCGGCGAGGGGCGGTCCGGGGGGACTCCGTCCCGCGGGAAATTCCCTCTCGCCGCCGGTTTTGCCTGCGGAGGTGCTGGGCCAGCTTGCCGAGGCTTAGCTGGCGTGCGTACCTGACACTGATAGCATTTAATTATACTGCATTTCTTGTTTCTTCAGCCAGCCTTCCCTCTTCAGTCCTTTTCTGTATCGAGAAGCGTCTCGCGCCAGAAACATCCCTGAATGCTGGCAGCGGAGGTAGAAATAGCAATGTCAGAAAGGGCGCAAGAATGCAGGTGTGCGATAATCATCTCCCGGCTGCCCTTCCCGGGGAGCGTCGGACTCAGTGGACTTCCTGCGGTCTCTCGCAGCCAGGGCTGTGACCTGGGACTGTTCACCCTTGTCCGCCGAGGTAGCCCTGCGGCAGCCTGCTCACTGCTTTCTCCCCCCCCGGGTAGAGCTGTGGAGATCTTACCCCTGCTTGTGGGGACTGACAGCTTTTCGCAAGTTCGTGCCTCCAGAAGCCTTCCTGCTTTTGCTTGAAAAAGTGTTACCATCACCTCCTCAGAAATGTTGGGTTGACTGTAGGGTACACAGTGAAGATTTGGTTTGTCTTCTGCACCCAGGAGGTTTGCCTTACTTTGCTTTATTTGATCCTTTGTCAGCTTGAAGATGGGAGGAGTTGATCAGGTTTTTAATTAATCTTGCTCTTTAGTTGATTCTTTTTGAACAGCCTTACATCTTAACAGCACTTTGCTCTTAAAGAACTATTTGTAATGTTGATCAGTTGTTTCTCCTGGGGGAGATCTAAATTTTTTACAGTGAAACCATATGTGTAGTATTGCTGTGGTGGGGAAATGGTAGCAATTGAGTGGGTTTCCTAATCTTTGTTTAAGATAAGTGGCTGTCCTATTAATTGTGATACTAAGATCCCAAGATAGTTCATGTTGTATGGAAAAAATACTGGCAACAAAATATTTTCCTAAAAAGAATTAAACAGTCTGACTAACTGTTGAGATAGTTCTGGTGTATAAATTTGCTTGTCTAATTTTGTTTTCATGCACAATATTTTCAGGTGGTGGTACTGGTTTTTACAAGTACACATAGGCAGCATGTCCAGAAACTTTGTGTGGGTATTTTAGAAGATTTTGTCGAGTTATCTTTGGCTACCTAATCTCTGTCATTAGAATAGATACCTACCTTAAACCTCTAGCATCTGTTTTGCCACACACCTGTTTGAGAACTCCCTTTAATCAGATAAAAGGCATTAAGGGTGTTTGGTTATTAATTTCTTGTAAAGTAGTCATTTGAAAGAAGAGATTTGAAAGAAGAGTCACCCCCCTTTGAAAGGATAGTGCTTTTTTAGTGTTTTCATAGTTTTCTGATCTGTTACTTCTAGTTTAAAACGCATTAGAAAAGGGAGACATAAGATCTGAATTGATTATCAAATGGTTATTCCTAAGCAGGATGAGAGTGCAGTTGCTGTAAGTGTTGTGGTGAAAATGCCCTTCCTTTCCTGTTCCTGTGAAGTGTGACTGATCATTTGGGTAAACAGTAAAATAGTAATTCTGTGGCATCCTTGTTTAAATTTTTTCCTTTTTTTTTTTCTTGGTGGTTGACACCTTAAAGTGAGCCAGTCATCCAAAGTATGAGAGTTTGAATAATGGCTGTTACTGAATGTTTCAGGGTGTGTTTTTTTTTTCCCCTGCAGTTTGTAAGTCCCTGTGAAAGGCTTGAGTACACAAAGTTTGTGTGTTTCAGTACACAAACTTTGAATCTCCATTGGAAAAACAGTGTTTCTGTAGAGGATGGTAAGACGGTCCATATGCTGTGTTTTGTGACAGTGTGTGCAACATTGAAAGCATAAACGTTGCTGCTAGCTGTTACTGGTTCTCACCATGTGGCTGTGAATAGTGGTACTTGGGAGTAAGATCCCATTGTGACTGAGAACCAACAACTGTATTTCTCTTCCGAGGATAATAACTACTGTGTTTTAACCATTTATAAAACTAAAGTGAAAAGGTTTTGGCTGATTTTTGTCACCATTCCGTTTCCACCCACCCGTAAACCATCATCTCTTTTTTTTTTGGAAGACTGGGCAGCCAAATGTTTGCTCTCCAATTCACTTTTTAAAGAATTTTTTATTTTTACAGTTTTATTTCATTTTTTTTTTCCTTAATAAAACCCAGTTTGTAGTACCTTGTAGTCTGATTTAGCTGTGTCTCAGTGTAACTAAGTTGTTAATGGAAGAGATTTTGATTAACTTGCTTGGTTAATACAGTATATTTTTATCCAAGCAGTCAGACATAGGAGTTTTATGACAATTTGTGAAAAAAGGCAATTTCTTCCAGAATGTCACTGGGAAATTGGAGAGGAACCTGTAAAAGATGGGAATAGCACCATTAGATAGCACCATGTGGGGGGCCCTTAATGAGAGGAGGTTTCCCCATCCTGGCCTGGTCTGGTTGGGATGGGATTGTGTGTCCTCTGTGCTGTGCATTAGCACCGTTAGCCCGCAGGTCATTGTTGTTTCGGTTTTTTTTTCTCCCCCCCCTCTGGTTATGGTCCTGCCTTTCCAAAGGACTTTTTCTAAGGCTTTGTTCTTCTTCAGAGTTCCAAGTACTCAGATCTCCAAGAAGGTGTCTTTACTTTTCAATGGCCACTTCAGCTGCACTTGGTCTTTAGATGCTGCCCTGGCTTACGGTGGCCTTGTGCCGCAGCCCAAGGGAAATTGGAAATTTCTCAACTGGCAGTTTGCTCAACTGCCAATTTTGTTTTGGCACAGATCAATACATCATCCATATAATGGAAGATGATTAACTGTGGGAATCTTTTCCTGATTGGCTCCAACACTTTTGCCACAAACATCTTGCATACTGTAGGAGAATTCTTCATCCCCTGGGGAAGTACCTTCCATTGGAACCTGCGATGGGCTTCACAAGCGTTGATGGCCGGGACTGAACGCAAATTTAGCCGAATGAGCTGGATTTAAATAAATGTGGAAAAACCAGTCCTTAATATCAATCACCACTAGGGGCCATTCAGCAGGGAGCATAGATGGAGAAGGCATTCCCTGCTGGAGGGCTCCCATTGGTTCCAGGACTTCATTTACTTTGCGCAGGTCTTGGAGAAATCTCCAGGAACCTGAGGATTTTTGAATCATGAACACTGGAGTGTTCCAGGGACTGGTGGAAGACTCCAAGTGTCCTTTAGCCAATTCCTGATTTACAAGATCATTTAGAATTTGCAGCTTTCTTATAGGTAGGGGCCACTGATCTACCCAAACAGGTGTCTCGGTCTTCCAACTCAGTTTGGGCAGCTGCACATGCTCAGTGACCCCTCCTAAAAATTTTCTTCTGTTCTCAATGTTAATTGCCATTGTTCCATGGCATCCCGTCCCCATAGTGTTATTGGAATATTTAAAACGTATGGTTGTAGAGATGCTGGCCTGCCCTCCGGCCCATACACGGTCAATACCTCCCAACTCCTGACAGGGTACTGTGAGCCTCCCACACCGCTGACTTTTGTGTCCGTAGACTGGGCCGGCCAGCTGCACGGCCAGTCCCTGGAGGCTAAGATGGTAATGTCCGCTCCCGTGTCAAGCAATCCTTCCACCTTAACTTTCTGCGGGTGCCCAGGTGAAGAAAAATAAACAAGACGTGTTAAAAGAGGTCGCGAGGTCCTCACTGAAGTTGCCCAATGGACTTCCTTCAGCGAGTCATTCCTCTGCTCCTCGTCCTGGGACACCACACAGAGAAGGTCATCAGCAGAGATCATCTTTGCGACAGGGAAGCGGTCCTCCAGCTGTACGGGTGGGAGAAGCACAGTTAGACAAATAGCGATGTTATTATTTGTCAACCCTGTCAGGAGAGTGGGGACCACAACAATGCCCTTTGCCACGGCCGAAAAATGAGAGATCATTAAGTACATCCTGTCAGGATTCACATTTGCAGATGGCCTAACCCTGGCCAACTGCTCGTGAGAACTTAGATGTATAGAGGGGTGTGTCACTGACAAAATGATCCACTTTAGCGGGGTACACTGATTTTTAATAGGGACTGGGTCTGCCGGAGGCCCCTTCACTACGGGGTAGCTGGGCGCGGTGTTGGGCGCAGGATGGAACGGAGGTGAGGGGTTACTTGTGTCAACGCGCCCCCCTGAGCGCTCTACTCCCTGTTTCCCGAATGCTCACAAGAGCACGGGCGAAGATCCGGTAAGGAGCTAAAGGTTACCTTTCTCCTCAGCCCTGGGGATTTTCTGGGGGGAAGGGGCTTGCCATTGATACTGGTCAGCGATATACAGCTGGAAAACCAATGACGACCCTTCCCACACCTCCGGCAGAGAGATTTTGGAAGATTAGGTTCTGGTGTCAATCTGGGACAATGTTTTTTAAAGTGTCCCTTCTGCCTGCAATTAAAATATGATTGGGACCCAGTAAAAGCAGCGGCCAATAGACGTGCCTTATGGGAGTTTGAGCCAATATTCTTACATGCATCTATCATCTCAAGCAGAGAAGGGTCTTTTAACATTTTTAGTGCCTTTTGGCAGTCCTCGTTAGCCTTTTCTATAACCAATTTATTAAATAAAATTTCTTGACTTTTTTTTTGGTGTACTTGTCAGCTAATTGCCTCTTTTAACCTTGTAATAAAATCTACGAAAGGTTCTTTAGGGCCTTGATTAATTAATGTGAAAGAGGGTGTCTGGACATAGGCGTCCGCCACCCTCTTGACTGCCTCTAATACCAATTCTTTTGTTACATCTAAAAATTTGAGTTCAGTTTGGGCCTGATCACCTCTGCTTGAGTAATTTCCCTCACCATAAAGCATGTCTATGGTTTGCTTTACCGGGATACCCCTCCTCTCCATCTTTTCATTTACATAGGCAGTAATCAATTTTTTCCATTCCGCTTCAAAAACGGATGATTGAACTGTGGAAAAAAGTCCACCTACTACCGCTCTGATGTCATATGGGATTAATGTATAAGCTAAGAAAAATGACTCCAGGAGGCCGATGGTGAACGGTGCTCCTAGCCCATACTCCACTATGGCTTTCTTAATATCTTTGAGCATGGGGTAGGAGATGGGCCTCCACTCCGAAGCCCTACCTCCTCCAGATATATGGGAAAAGCTTTTAAAAAGTCTATATCTTTTGCTTGTGCAGCCTCTTCCCTGAAGGCCCTCCAAATGTTGGACAGTTTTGGCTGCCTCTCAGGGGAGTACTGCGAGTGGTTCGTGTCCAAGTCTGGGTAGCGGCAGGCAGGGTAGGCCTCGGTGGTATGGGCCCTATGGGTGCGGCCATGTTGCCGGAAACCGGCCTTGACCTTCGCCCTGACCCTGCCCCTCGCTACCCTTCCGTCCCTAGAGGAAGGTCTCTCTAGTGACGAGGCGGAACTGGAGGGAGAGGGCGTGCATGTGGGCGTGTAGGGGGAGGGGTCCCTGATGCGCGCAGGTGGAGGCAGAGGCGGTCTGGAGGGTGGTACCAAGGGGGCCCGCCCCCTCTTCTCCCGCGCTGATGACTCCCGCGGCGCCCCTTCCCGCCTTCGCTCCTCGTGTTCTCTGTCTCCCTCCTCCCCGACGCCATTTTCCGCACGCCGTGATGTCTTTCTTCCCCTCTTGCCATCTTGTGTCATTTTTGGTCTGGTAGATGTCTCTGGGAGGCTGCTATTCATGCTCATCATTTGGTGCTGTAGCACCATCAGAATAAGCCTCCATGCTATCAGTGCCTCCTTTGCGGTGCGGTCCCCTCGTCATTGTCTCGCCACAGGCTGTAGCTGATGGCTTGCCACTGATCTACAGAGGTGTCGTCTGCAAGCTTATGACCTTTGCAGTCCAGCCACTTGGTGAGTGCTCTTGCAGATTTCTTATCTAGGGGGTGACCATGCTCTATAATAAAGTCCTTGAGGCGCCTATAAACCAGTTTCTGGGAGGTGGACAGCGAGAGTCCCATCTTGATGTTATATGGATCTCTGCAACAGTCCTTGATGGTATTCCTCCCTTTTTTGTTTTTCTTGGGTGTGGGTGTTGGGGTGGGATAAGGTATGTCCCCAGCTGCTCACCTCTCCGGTGTTCTGACCCGTGCGACTTCAGAGCCCACAGTCATCTGTCCAGCTGGGGGGGACTGGTGGGATGATCACCACTCCTGATGACCTCCAAGCCCAAGTGAGGACACAGGAGTTCTCTCAATGTGAGAGCCCTTCAACTGCGCCCCACGTTGGGTGCCATCTGCCACGGCCCGAGGGGAGAAAGGGAAAGGGGACGCAGCACTACACAAAGGGTTCAGATGCAGCTGAGGGTCTGGGTGCAATGCCAATTTATTGAGAGAACACAGGGACTTAAATAGGGTGAGTCTGAGGGGAGGATTCAGAACTGGGGAGGAGCATGGGACTGACAACTCAGGGTAAGATGAGATTGGGAGACAGGGGAAACGTGGGTGTAACTTCTGGGTATCCAGGGGAAGGGACAAATGGTAGCTCACTCTGCACTGCGGCAAACCTCAACCAATCAGTGACAGAGGAGCGGGAAAGCAGGGGAGAACAAGGTGGTAAACAACTTTTGGCGGGAAAGTCTGAGGGATAGAGGGGAATAATATGGGGGTACATTAAACTTGACATAAAACCAAATAGTAAACTGGAGTATAACAGACAGTCCAGTCAATTAATAGTCCATTTAAGCTCTGTAGATGTCCCTCCATGCTTGGAATCTTTCCTAATCAGACTTCTCTTTCTCCTCATCTTTGTACCATGAAATGACTGGGTGGTGGAGGAGGAGATTGGTAGGCAGGTCCGCTGGTAAGGGATAAAGGACCCCTTTTGCTTCCCTGCTCGCTGTGTGCCTATTGAATTTTTCATCTTTTCCAGTTGTTGCTTGGCAGATCTTACAGAAGTACACAGAACTGGACCCTGTAGCAGAGACTTGGCTTTTCGTCTTGGAGCCTGAAATGCACCATTTTGCTTTGTCTTTACTTCTAAAGCCTTAGTCTTGAGACTTGTTCAGCGAGGTTGTTACTTATCTGTAGTGGAAGACTGCTCAATATCAGCTATCGTACTTCAGCTGAGTCCGGTAAACGAAGGAATTGCACAGACTGATAGTGTATTAGTGTGGGAAGTAAAAGTATGCTATGTGTTAATTTGCTTGAATATCTTAGAGTCTAAAATATCTCCTTCTTGATGAAGCATCACTATGTTGGCAAAGCAGGATGAAATCTGCTGTTCAGCAGTCAGGAATTTTATGCATGTACTCATCTGTTGTGGACATTGGTGAAAGATGGATTCCTTCATGTTCAGTAAAATTACTTTTTTACCCATAAAATCAGAAACTCATTTTAATTTCAACTGAAATAACTGTGCCACGCCAGACGTTTCCTGGAAAACAGCATGTGCAAACGCATTTTCATGTAAATGTACTTACTGAGCTGATTTGCTTATCCCTTCTCCAAAATACATGGGTGCAGGTATCCATGACAGAAAGTTAAACAGTTTTTATTTTAAGCTGATGATAGAAGGAATATCAGTATTGCAACTGAGGTGAAGTTTTGGGTCTGCTATTCAAATGGAAGATCCTTCTGTGTGTTTCATCTCTTTCCTCTTCCTTTTGCCTTTCCTTCTGTTCAGTATGAAAATGTATTCCTAATTAGCATAAATTATTTAAAGACAAACAACACTGGATTTTCTAGAAAGAGCAAAGTCAAAAATGCTTTAGTGAAATCAGCACTTTCTTGCCTGTTTGTTTTTAATAGCTGAAAGCAGCAGAAAAGGTGCTGATGCTGCCAGAATTGTGTACTCTCTAGGTGTATTGGCATTTCTTTAATGTGGTTTTGTGCCTGTGCCTTAAGCTGCATGGTGAACAAATCATTCTTCCTTTGAACAGTATAGTTGCTTTACCTCTGAAAATTTCTGAGGTAAACAACTAGTCCCATATATTTATCCAGTAGATAAATTCCAGTGCATGTTGTTACTGCTGATAATGCGGACTACTTTCTCTATTTCTGTCAGCAGTAAGGAATATACCAATTATGTTATTCAAGGAATATCTGGAATGGTGTATTATGTCTTGCAGTGCTGTGTTTAGTAATTTTTCTGTGTTCTCAAATATACCAACTAATACTCTTACAGCAAAGAACAGGATACAAATGATTTCATGACAGGTTCTGATACACCTTTTTTGAAATATAGTATTTTATTCTGGTTATGCAGAGGCAAATCAGTTCTCTTGTTCTTAGCTAATGTGATGGTGCTGATTATCCCCTTTGTCCACCTCTCTTTCTGCTCTGGAGATCTATGGTTCTTGGTTTTCAGAGATCCCGTGTAAGGCAAGATGGCTTTGTACTTCTCAGGCACTCATCTTAGGAAGGCACAGGAGGAGAATAGTCCATGCAAGATGTATGTGTTTCTGCAGTTTTTGACTTTCTGTTGAAAACTTGTGCATATCTCTGCATGTTTGTTTTACTCTGCTGCATCTGTATTTTTTTCTTTACAAAAAAACCCCCACATGGTTCTTTCGCATGCCTTTGCTTTTTAGTGTTGACCTTACCTCATCTCTGTGTGGCCCTGTGGTGTCCACTGGAGCTGTGCTGCATGTGTCTGTTACCTCCTTGGCTGAGGTTTCCTTAGGCAAGAAACTCAAGTCTGGGGTGTCAGACCTTTGCAGCTGTGCATACTTTTTTTGGATTGTTTTGTGGGGTGTTTGTGTGATCGCGTGTGTGTATACAAAGACAACATTCTCAGGAAGCTGCAATTTACTCTTAGAACTCTCTGTATTCTCCATCCCCAAATACAAATTCACAGACTTTTCAAATGAACACATAGATTTGAAACTCTTTTGAGTCTGGCAGTATTGTGCACTTCGTGCCGAGAAAAGAAGAGAAAATAGATTATATCTTGAATGCAAGAGGCAATCTTGCAGGGTATGCATGTGCACGCTTAGGTATATGTGAGCTGTTGAAGTACTTAAATGCTGGAAATACAGTAAAATCAGCATTTCTGGTACCTGCTAACTCCTGTCATCACATTCTTCCCCTGTGTTTACAGTGCATGTCCACATGTAAATCCTTTGAGAGTTGCTACCATTTAATAACTTTTAATTGAAACCTGTGCATTGCATCTGTAGGGAAGAAGTTGGTTTGCTTAAGAGCATTGCCTTGAGAGACTGTACAATATGTTAGTAATAGATGTACCCATTTTATATTTAACTAGTGTCTCGTGATGCATCTGTATTTGCTGTCTGTCTGATCTTCTGTGCTCATTTTTGCTGGCTTTTGTCTGCAGGAATGCAGAAAGAAAAAAAGTTAATCTCAGTTTACAAGGGAGCAATCTACTAGAAGCTGTGACTGAGTTTCCCGGTGGAGTTTTAGGATTCGTTGATCTAGGTGCCATTATGCTTATTAGGACCAGGTTTTACCACATAATAAAATGAGTATGGCCTATTAGAATATAGAGAATTGCAATTGCCCTTTGCCCCTGCTTATCTTTTAAGGTGTGCTGTTTCATAGGAATAACATAATTCTCAATAGCAACCAGTAGTACCCCTGGTTCTGCTCATTCATTAAAGCAGGTTATTTATTTTCAGAAAGGTTATTTATTTTCTGTTAGAAGCAAAGCAAGCATCTGAGGATCAAAGCAGAGAACACTTAATACAATTTAGCATTGAAATCAATGCTGTGTCTGCTAATATTTTTATTTATTTTTATTTTTAGATAATCCTTAAAATAATTTGGTTCAATCTGACTTATTTATTTACAAGCTTGGAGCAAAGAAGTTAAAATAGTGTTATCAGATGAAGTAACTTGAAACTGTCTAATTCTAGGAAGCAAAGTGCAAATTACTTCTCAAACAGAAAAACTAAGTTGATTTTCTCTCTAAATTAGGTAATAAGGAATCTGTCCTCTCTCTGTAAACCAGTGTTGTCTAATTAACTTTTTGGGTGGAATATATGATAAAAGAAAGGCTGTTTTGTTCTGTTTATTGCAGATTTTCATTCTATTGTTAGATGTATTCAAGACATTCCCGTCAAGACCATGTGAAGCTTTATGTACAAGCTAATAGTGTGTGATGGCCTTTCTTTGTCTTTCAGATGGAAATACTTAGATAGTATACCTCCCTTGCTGGGTGTATGCCCATCAGCTGAGAGCTATTGCATTATTGCTAAGAAAATTTTTTTGTGTATATAAAATGGCTGTAGTGGAGGATGTAATATAATGTGTCATTTTTAATTTGCAGGTTTCCACACTGTTGTGGTTCTTTGGATTTTTTTTTTTTTCTTGGAAATGGTAGGTCTAGGAAGCAGCTGCCGAGGGATGAAGTCTTCGCCGCTCCTCATGGCTGCACTTGTGGCGTGCATCATTGTTTTGGGTTTCAATTACTGGATTGCGAGTTCTCGCAGCATGGATCTGCAGGTAATTTTCCTTTTGCTCTGCATGTTGTTTTGTACTTTCATGGGTAATGAACATAGTTCACAAGAAGGATGCTTCCCTTGCATATTGCAAGCCAGGAGCTTCAGGTTGTTTTAGGAACTTTCGCAAATATTATATTTGTTGCTTATCAGTAGTGGGAGATGGGGGTAATAGGATGAATGCCTATTTGTAGGTGAGAGGGACGCAAAACTTGAAGACCTGCATGTATATTACTTCTACTCACACAAAACATTTGGCTATTTTATGCTGTTTCAGTTTAAAGATATGGCAAATGCCATCCTCTGTTTTTTTTTTCTTAACTGTACATTGAGACTGGCAATCTGTTTTTAATGGGAATGGGTTTTTGCAATTTGCTCAGCTGTCCTGGTTTCACTGCAGTTGGTAATGAAGCCCCATGCAGCTGCTCATCACTCCCCCAGCACCAGGATCAGGAGGAGAATCAGAAGGGTATAAGCTGGAGAACTTGTGGCCTGAGATAAAGACAGTTTAATAGGGAAAGCAAAAGCCACACATGCAAGCAGATCAAAACAAAGAATTAATCCACTGCTTCCCCACGTCAGGCAGGGTTTCAGCCATCTCCAGGAGAGCAGGGCCTCATCATGTGTAACAGTTATTTGGGAAGACAAATGCCATCACTCCAAATGTTCCCCCCCACCTTCCTTCTTCCCCACACTCTATATACTGTGCATGATGTCAATGGTCTGGAATATCCCTTTGGTCAGTTTGGGTCACCTGTCCCAGCTGTATGTTCTCCCAGCCTCCCACGTACCCCCAGCTTCCTTGCCAGTGAGGCAGTGTGAAAAGCAGAAAAGGCCTTGGCTCTGTGTAAGCCCTGCTCAGCAATAACAGAAACATCAACCCTGTGTTCAGCACAAATCCAAAACATAGCCCCATACTAGCCACTGTGAAGAAGGTTAACTCTATCCCAACCAAAACTAGCATACCCGTCTCCCTAGATTTGTTCTCTTACATGACCTATAAGATTGTATGTGTACTTTCCCATGAAATACAAGAAAATCTAGGTTGTTCAGTGTCTAAAAATCTGTATTTGTGTTTCTTAGTAGCCCTTCTAAAGGAGGACACAAAACTCACATAGAATAATTACCTGCTATTTTTTTAATGGTAACTCTAGTTTTTGTGGCTGTTGAGCTTGTGTTTTAGTCTTTTCTAGAGCATTTATTCCGAAGTAGGCTGTGTGAATCAAGTTTCTGCTTTGTGACAATTCGTGCAGGATGGATTTTTTTTTCCTTTGTTTTTAGTAAGCAAACCTAAAAGGGAACAACCTGGTATCATAGATTTACTTATTCTAGAAAAACCAAGTGGAATTTTTTTTTTCTTTCCACTTCATCCTTATGAAAGAGGGATGTTGAACGAGGGAGAGGGAGGTTGGTTCTTTTGGCTGGGGTGGTTGACACACACAAAAGAACTAACTAACAGGCCAGCATTCCAAGCTCATGGCCCTCCTAAGACTGTGGGGCAGGGTGATGAGTTTTTTTTTCTTCTCTCCTCGGAAACGGGAGGCACTTCACTTTTACCTTAACTCAGGCAAGGTGTGTGTTGGAGTGGTCCGAGGTTTGCTTTGTTTTTCGGCCTGGTCATCTGGCTGTTTTCTGGCCTCCGCTTGCCTCCTTTTTTCCTGCGCCCTGTTCTGCCCCCAGCCCAGATCTGCTCGGATTTCATCGGAGAGGCTTGACCCATCTGCAGTGGAACTTTCTGGGGAGGAGGTCGCCTTTTCCTTCCTCTGATCCCGTGTTTGGCAGCAGCTTGTGCCCACTGATGAAGGGCAGGAAATCCTGGCCACAGCCTGCGTGAGTTTTGTGGGAAGAACCCCCTTTTTCCCCTTTTCCCCTTCCCCTTCTCGGTGGGGGGGCAGATCTCCATTTTCGGCTTCTCCCACGTACCGGGCCCCACGTGGCTACCGCCAGAGCCCAACAGCGCCCCCTGCTGGCCAACACCGAGCAACTGCAGGCTCTGCTCCTCCAGTGGTCCAACAGCGCCTCCTCCCGATCCTGGTTGGAATTGCGCCAAAAGGCAGAAAGTACTGAACTGTTTCCGTTTTGAAGGGGGTTTTTGGGTACAGGATTATTGTTTGGTTGTTTTTGTGTTCTTTTGTTGTTCTGCCAATGCACATATATCTTTCACTAGAGGGCTTTTATTTTTCCTTTCTCGATACTTCCTCAGTTGGTGCCTCTTAATTTTGGTTTACAATTGCTTAGAGGGAGGAATTTGGTCTTCCTCATAACTCATCCTCCTTAGCAAAATACTTCAGTCTCATTAAACTGAGACGCCAGGTAATGACTGATGAGAGCTCCTCCCAGATTTTACCAGTGAATTTGTATCCTGTTTGTAACTGAGCTGAATTTTAGTACTGTTGACAGCTGAAGGAGTTAAACTCTTGTTTCACCTCAGAGTGGGCACTGTTCAAACAGCCACTTGTCTCTGGCCATGCAGTTAAGGGTATGTCTTGGCTCTTCCTTGTTGTGACTTCTGAGGCTCTGGTCATCCCTTGCTTTCCCTTTAGTCATTGGCCTCAGGATGGTGGCTACCAGCAGGTAGTGACTGTGTCAATACCACTGAAGCTTTGCTGCACAGCTGTGAGGCAGCTGAGACTGATAAAAATATGCCACCATCCTTGTTTAATCTTGGTCTCAATAACCTAGAGACATAAGGTCCTTTTTGATGTTACTGATGTACTGTACTATCCTGTACATTTCTCCAAACTTAGCCTGAAAATCATTTCGGCATGGTCACGCACTCCAAATGGAATAAAAGCATAGCTGAGGGCACGGATGGACCTTCTAAACCACTCTGTCGATCCATTTGCTTGTTGGCAAGACTTTGCAGCTATTATGACTGAAATAGAAAAAGTGCTTTTCTTTGCTCTTCCAACTAAACTGCAAGTCTTTTTTCTTATTGTTTTTCTGTACCTCCTCTCCCTTCTCTTGCTTTCTGTGGCAGAGAAGCAGAGTAGGTGGGCCACAATATGGAGCATTACTGTGGTGTAAGAAGATTTTTTTGAAGTCTTGGAACATGCACAGTTTCTATACTATCTAATTTTTAGTCCACCTGGAATCGTCAAGCCTTTTTGTCTGGGTACATTCTATTGATGTCCTCGCCCTCCTGCACGTCTTTATACTCCTCATTGTTGCAGAAAAACAATTTTAACCCAAAATGTTTAGAAACTGTCCTGCAAAACTAAATTGGTGCTTAAAAAAATAGAAGGGGAGGAAAAAAAAAGGAGCTTTGTTAACATCAGGCTTGATTCCTCATCTTATGTCTCTGCGTTTGTATGTGAAATATGTGGTAGTGTTGAATTTTCTTCTGATTGTCTCTGTTCTTTGAGCAGTCATGAAGAATGATGATTTTCTGTTTCTAAATTGAGTTTTTCTCGTATGTGTATTTTGTGTAATAGCCATATGTCAGTTGTTCATGTGAAAATTGGGCAGTGTTGTCATCTCTCTGCTCTTTCATAGGTCTTCCAGGAAAACAGATTGATTTGAGAGATGAGTTTTCACTTTGAGTTGGTTTAGTATCAACACTGGGAAGTGCAGAGATGTCAGAATTGTGAGGGTTGAATTAAAATAATTGTTTGGCCTTGTATATCAGAAGGATTGTGGACTGTAATCTTTTTTTTTTTTTTTTTTTAAGCTCAAGTACGGAGGCAGCTTTCCATTTTTATCTTTAACTGAAATTTTGACAGTCTCGACAAAATATGCTATACTGTTAATTTATGTGAAACTGGGGAGATGTGTGTCTGTGTGTATGGAAAGTATCCCTGGCTGATGTAGTACTTCAATTACATGAATGTTGTTAGAGCTGTGAAATTTGCTATTCCTTGAATGTATTGGAGGAGAGTCTGGCAAGGGGGAAGCATTTCTGTTGGCTTTGGCTAATGTGCTTTTCCTCAGGGTCGAGTCATGGATCTGGAAGGCAAAGTCCGGAAGGCGGCAGCGGAGAGGGGTGCTGTGGAGCTCAAAAAGAATGAATTCCAAGGGGAGCTAGAGAAGCAGCGACAGCAGATTTACAAAATCCAGTCCTTGCACAGCTTTCAGATGGAAAATGCCGACAGAGCCCGTCAGGAAGAGAAGGTAGGGTTTCTTCTAGCCAGTTTTCTGTGAGACTGTGAATTACCAAGACAATCTCTGCAACAGAAAATGTTTCTCACATGTTCCAACTGATGGGCATACGGTCAGTGTTGGTATGCCAAAACATTTATCTGTCATTTTATGATATTTAGAAAATGGACATTGAATGCATGTTATAGCATTTGCTGTGTAATATATGAAATACTAGAAGCTGCAAGTAATGGCACTTCTGACTAAAACCCCTACCCCCTTTGTAAATTGTGGTTACCAATCTTGGGTTGGCTTCTGGCTTTCTTTCCTGTGTACTAATGTTTTAATAATTAAAGAAAAGAGGAAAATGCACCAAGATATACATTTGTATTTCCAAATATGTTTGTAAGCATAAATGGTTGATGTTCATTTCTAAACGCGTTACAAATTTTGTGGGACCTTGGCCTTTTGCCTCCAAAACTCAGTAGTGCTGGGAAGACATGAGAAGGTTAGACTTTCATGGCAGAGCTCCTGACTGTACAGTGTTGCCAGAGAGATGGAAGTCCTTTGTGAAGAATGTGAACTTAGCTAGTTAAATAGCAGTGTGTACAACTGCTGCTGTGTAGTATCCTGCAAACTGTTTTGTTGTGTATTTTCCTCCTGTTGCTGATACCATTTTTAACGCGGTAATGTGGTTGTTAGTCACTGAAATCACTTTTCTTCCTGTTAGTAGAAATATTTAGTTGAAAGTGTTCAGTTGCTTCTCCTGTAGAGTCTCTTGACTGAAGTTTATAGATCAGCTTTCCAGGACTATTACTTCCAGCAGGCTGAACAGACACAACACATGATAGTAGTAGGTGTTCTTCAGGTAGTGGGTTCACCATGAGAGGATGGTTTGCTGTTCCAAACTTGTGGTGACTGAGCAAAATATCACCAGAATAATCTTTGAAGGATTTAGAGGAACAGAAGTTGAGTAAAAATGGAAGGTGGAGTATGCACATCAGTGGTATATGTCTTTATTTTGAAATAATTTTTACCCAAAGTCTTAAAAGAAATACTAAACCAATTCTTTTTACTTCTTTTGAGACAAATACGTTTCTTTGATAATGTCTCTCTTCTCTTTGGGTTCAGTCTTTGCATATACTTAAAAAAAGATGAGGTATAGTTTGTCTATTTATTTTTTCATGTATGTGTATATTAAAACAATATCCCAGGATAGTCAGACAGCATTTGAGTGGGTAATCTTCTTGTTGCTTCTGCCTTCTAGTATTGGGTGTTGCTGCTGAGTGTTGTGGCATTGTTTTGCGTTCTACTTTTGTCTTGCAAGGAGTGAAAACACATGCATGAGTGGGGAAAAAAAACCCCAACCCAAAAGATTCAAAGGTAAGAAAAGGGCAAATGTAACAGAGTATTATGCTTCCTTTTCATAAGCAGATATAGCCAAAGTTATTAAAAGACACTGGAAGTGTAAGTGCTGACCATGGAGTTTACAGCACAGACTAGCCAGATGGGTGATGTTGAGAGATTGACAGGAGCTCATCTGTCATCTATGCCAGGAAAAGTGGTGAAAAGTATTTTACAAAACCAGAACTGCTGTTGGACGTGGGGGAGAATGTGGTAGCCCGGGGAAGAGTCAAAGCAGCTTCTGGCAAAGAAAGTCTTTCTTCTGAAGTCTCTTGGAGTTTTTTCTGAGTGAATCGGTGACAAGGATGAGGAAGACAAATGAAAGCATTCACACCTGAAATTGCAAAAGTCAATATGTGCATAGTTTGTAGAGATACTAAGCAGCCATGCAGTAACACAGGGCTATCTCAGGGGTGAATGATAAGGCAAAAGTTACAAAGCAGCTTAGAAATACACTGGGTTAGTTTTTGTACTGTGGGAAGGTTACCAGTGGAGTTTTGGAGTGGTGGGAAAGGCACACAGAGGAGAACAAGGAGGATAACCAAAGCTGTGCAGTAGTTTTTCTACAGGAATCCACAGTGTAGGTTACAGGCTGGACAGGAATCAGTGGAGGAGTCATCACAGTCATCTCCAGGATTCAAAATGGAGCAGAAAATGTTTGTGGCTAGGAGAGACATGGCAGGGTTGTTCTCCATCCACTGATGGCCTTCAAAGGCCGTCATCAAGTTGTAGTTCAGACTGGGCAGAAGGTAGTGCTCTTCGTGCAGTAGATGTTGAAGCTGCAGTTGTGTGACATCCATAATATGCAGTTGCAGTGGGTCTGTGTAGGTTAAAAACAACTGGATAACCTGGGACAAGCACCTGCCCCACCACCCAATACCAAGGTGTTTATTCTGTTTTGAAGCATTCCTCAGCTGCTGCTTGGAAAATACTGTGCTTTATGGCTGCCATGGAATTAATTTGGCATTCCAGTGTTAGAGATGGGATGCTGGGAAAGGTGGATTTTGGGGCCAATCTAGTAGCCCATCCTTCTTCAGTGCTTTTCCCTCCATCCCTGTAAAATACGGTTGTTCAGTAACGGAACAGTCTTTGAAGCTTTCTTTGAAACCCCAGGAGCTGATGCTTTAGGAAGCATAACATGAAAGTGGTGCATTGGACTAATTTCCTGTTTTCTGTGTTTTGTGCCTGGAGAAGTGCATGTCTGAGGAGCCTGAAGTGGTAGGACGAGTGTGTATGTGCCTGTGCACCATCATGTGTCAAATTCAAAATTTGCTTTTGTTGTAGCACATGAGCAAATATCCTGCACAGGTGCTGTTTGTTTTCCAACTCTTAATTTAACAGTAGAGAGGGTTGTGTTACTGGGAACCTGTGTATGTGTCAAAGTTGCCATCAGCCAAGTTCTCATCGATTTATCCATTGTAATTTAGGAATTCCTCTGATATGGTGGCATGGAAGAGAGGGAAAGTTTAGTTGTCCTCACTAATGGCCTTTATCTGAAGAAGCTGTCTAGGTTCAGAGGTTATTCCACAGACAGATGTGGAATATAAGGAAAGATGGTTTCTGAGTGCTTTTTTGTTTGTGTGTATCTGTATCTATGTATAAGTGTGTTTGAAATCCCTGGTTTTCGGCTCCATGGATTCCAGTGGAATCTGGGGTTCCTGGGAGGCGAGTGATGAATTCAATCTTTCTGGTTATGGGAAGCTTGCTCCTTGAACTGAGCTTTATTTACTCCGTAAAGATTAGCAGCAAGTATTTACCTATTCAGGAAGAATGAATGCAAATCCAAATCCTGAGTTTCTCAACTTGTTTTACAAGTGATACAAACTGTATAACTAACTGGAGAGGTCTTTGAGTCATAAATGAGATTTGCTTAGTTCTTGTTGTTGTTCATAAAGAAAAATGAAAATGCTTTCAGCAGATGTGTAGGAATGAATGGTCTCTCTCAAACCCTCCAAGTTTTCAGGGAGAAATGGTGGTTTTTCTGGTTATAGAAGAAATTTGTGTGCAAGGAGACTTTCACAATCTGGTCTTCTTAGCAAAAGTAACTTTAAAGTAATATTTGAGACCCATCTTAATTGCAGTTCGTCTCTGCTCACTGTGTCTTATTACTCTGCTGATAAAATACAGAATAATTATGCCACTGATTTAGTTTCATACCAAACTGATACACCAATAACATACTTGCCCTGTTAAAGTCATTGTTGGTGGCAGTGCAGTAATCACTTTGAGTTAAATCTGCCTTCTTTTGAAGTAGAACTGTCTCTGGCTACTTAAAGGATGAGGGCATAAAAAGTAGGAGGTAATCTGAGCTGGAAATACCCTGTGGGCTCACCTTTCACTGAAGCAATGTAATTCTGGAAAACTGCGGTTGTAATTATTCTCTTAGGTCTGAGTATGTATAAAACGCTACTGTCAGTTTGTTTTTAAAAAGCCTGCTTGAAATTTTAAGGAATAGTGTAGATTTAGGAAATGGCTTTTGGAAAGCTCTACAGAAATAGAATGAAGAGATCAAGAAATCTTACCTGAACACTTGATAACAACAGATAAGGAATCAGGAGTGCAAAAGGGGTTGTTTACAATCTGTAAGCAATTTGCTAAAGAAGAACATTCTCTGTGGTTGTTATTTGGGACTTGTAGCTATTGGGATGTACACAGCCACAGCTGTCTCTTTGAAGAGCGTATCAGGACAACAATATATGTAATATCTCTTACCTTTAACTGAAAGAACATGCTTTTGCAGTTGATAATTTTCTTTGAATTTACAAAATTCTTCCCCAGCCCATATCTTGTTTTACTGAGGAGAGGGGCCAAGGTTGTTACGACCCGCCCCAGGAAAAAGGGGGGGAGGGGGTAACCCAGGTTTTATCAATAATTCCTTTGGGGTGGATTAAAGTGAAACGACACTAAATAATCGGTGTTTGAAAACATATATTGACAAGATTTATTTTAACAATTTTGTATCAATAGGTATGTTAACATTTTGGGTGCTGTCATAACCTTTCTGGGGAGGAGAAAAATGCATAGGGGAGAGAAAGACAGGGTAAGAGTAAGGGAGAGCAAGAAAAAAAAGAAGATGAGATAATTACCGCCCACTGGATCCAGCGATGTCTTGATCCGCAGGTGGTGGGGGGAGAAGGAAAAGCAAAAACCCCGCCAAACCCCCAAAGTCACCAGTCAAAATCCATATCCTTTGCACCTCCCCCAGGGTGGGGAGTTGTTTTCATAGGTTGGTGTCTCCCTTTTTGGCGCGGAGTTCATGTGGAGGGCGTGGTAAACTCGGCTCTTCCTGCCTTTTCGGGGCTTGACATCTTCTGCACTGGAGGAGGGGGGGGATGGGCCCAGTTGCCCATCAGAAAGTCAAAAGCCTGCAGAAGTCTCTTAGAATGCATAAATCATTAACTGTTTCAGTCTCTGACAAAGGTATGTATGTTCTCTGTGAAGCACGTCACTGTCTTGTTGCTCAGTGTTTTTTAACACAGGCCACAGCTTCTCTCTGGTCCCCTCCCTCTGGGAAAATTTCAATTCCCAGCACAGTCTTCTGAGACAAAATACCTATTGGTATGCAAGGAGTCAACTCCACTGAAAAGGAATTACAGTAAATCAGCAGGGAGTGAGAAGAAAGCCTTCTGTGAAAAGGAAAAGGTGCCTATGTGTATTTTGTTTTGTGGTGTTTGTTTTCAAACCAAACAATCTTGCATATTCTAGTTTTGGAAAGGCTTTGAGGAACATTCCATACTTTCCGTAACATGATCTTGCTAAATTAGCAAAAGAAATCAGTCTGATTACTCATAACTGGTACAGCAGAAGCCTAGAAGACCACCTCTGTTCAAAATGTATCTTCCCCATGGTGGGGAGAAGCAAAATCATCATCCGAGACTTGCTGCAACTGTAGGCACCCTGAGAGTGGGAATTTAGAGTATGTGTAGTTTAAGAGTTAACTGATGGAATGTTTCTACCTCTTCATAGCAAAATGAATGGACAAAAAGAAACGCAGAAGGTACCTTAGATGTATCTGTACAAGTTTTATATTAAGAATCTCGTATCATAGGTTTTTGTTTTCCTTACGCTGTCTACTATTTGGGTTTTAGTTAAGTATAACAATATCTTGAAATTCCTGTAGCTCTACAGGGCTTCTTTTCTCCAATCTGTTTGCTAGTGCACTGCACCCGTAAAAGTAATTTCTTTTTAATATGTGTTAACTTCCCCTCTCTTCTGCTGAGAGTGTAAGAAATTGTTAATCTTGTAATTTTGGTGGTTTCTGCAGTTTTGAAGGCTGAACTACACCGTGTCATGGTGCACATGTCTTTCGTGACAAAAAAGGAGAGTCTAAATTGCTTGTAGCATAGGATGTGAAACAAGTTTGAGTCTCTGACCTTTGCCATGATCACTCTTTAAGAACAGAGCTGGTTTTTTGGGTTTGGGTTTTGTTGGCTGGGTGGGTTGTTCATTTCTTTGGTTGGTTGGTTTTTTTTGCTTGTTTGGAATTTTTTTTGTTGGTTTGGTGGGGTTTTATTTTATGTTTATTGAGGATGAGAAAAAGTCTACAATTTGTGAATGGAATTCAGTTCAGTGAAATATAGATTTACATGAACAATGTCTCCTCCATTTTGGGCTTGAAATTTGTTTTAAGTCTTGCTTCAATTGATGTGCCTCTACTAAAGTATACAGGAGTGTGTAGCACCCAGGCCAACCTAAAGGAGAAATATTTCTTAGGAATCTTATTTATGAACTTTTTTTCCCACATACTAATATGTAGTTAGCCATTAATATCTTGGCCTAGAATGAAAAAGCCTTGTTGTGGCTCATTGTCATGGTTTAACCCCAGCTGGCAACTAAATACTGTGCAGTCACTTACTCAGTCCCCACACCTCTCCCTAGATTTTTGAAGAAAACATATGGCTTGAGATAAGAACAGTTTAGTAACTGAATCAAAATGAAATAATGACAGTAATGAAAAGGAGAGAGAGAGGAATAAAACCCAAGAGAAACAAGAGATGCACAATACAGTTGCTCAGCACCAGCTGACAAATGCCCATCCCATCCCCCAGCAGTGATCAATGCCTCCTGACCAACCCCCTCAGTTTATATACTGGATATGACATTCTATGGTGTGGAGTATCACTTTGGCCAGCTGTCCTGGCTATGCTCCCTCCTGGCTTCTTATGCACCTGCTCACTGGCAGAGCATGGGAAACTGGCAACTCATTGACTCAGGGTAAGCACTACTTGGCAACAACTAAAACATCAGTGTGTTACCAACATTATTTTCGTGCTAATACCAGCATGGTGTTGGGGAGCAGTGGGAACATGCGAGATGGGTCTACTCTTTTTCTTTGCAGTAAGGACTTAAATCACTTCGAGTTAATTATGCCCTGCTTCTGCCTGATTAGATATAGATGTCTGTTTCTGCATGTATAAATCTTAGCCTCCCATCTTGCTTTATTCCCAGTTGGTTTCGTTCTTAGCAGGTGAGTTACTGATCCTGTGGCTCATCTTTGTCTCCTTTGTGCTATATTTGTAAATTCAAAGCCCTTTTTTTCGTAGGTGTTAGTTTTAAAATCAGTGTTTACGCTCATCATGTTCTTTGCTGTTTTAATTCTTTATCCTGTTGCAATATCTCATGCTTCTATATACAGCACCTGCAGTCAGTGTTAGAAAGCACATGTCAGTTTGGTGTACTTGGATTAGCTTGATTTATGATTGTAGCAAATGCTGAAGGAGTAATTGTAGTAATTTCTCCAAGGCATATATCTATGGAGAATACTGTGTAAGGTGTTAGTTGGATCAAATGCATGTACATAGTCCAGAGCATGTGCTCAAAAACATAGGTTTTGAAATAATCTCCCTCATGTGTATTTCTGCATTATTTTTTTGGGTTTTTTTAAACAGTAACTTTATCTTTGTGTTTCTTAAGTGGAATGTGACTAATGTAGACATGTTCTACGGTGAATAATAATGACAAAATCTCTGTCAGTTGTCATTAAAAAATTTGCCATACAGCTGGAGCAAGATTTTTCCCTCACTGCTGGTGGAAGTGTGACTTTTGATTTTTTGGTTTCTGAAGACTTGCTGTCCACAACATTGTCTTCAGTCAGGAGACTGATTTTTATCTCTGTGGCAGTCAGAGGGACTTTTGTGCAAGACATATTTGCAAATATAAGAAGCTGGTTCTATGTTTCAGAGTCACTCTGTCACAGAACATGAGATTTTGATGTGGTGATACAGTTATTTTCCAAAAGCTGAATTTTCTGGGGATGATAGCTATTGTTTTGTGGGCTAAATGAAGTTTAAAATGTGAGTTGCTTTCTAGAACTGAGTATTGCCATATGTCTGATCAGTGCTTGCCAGCAGTTTTCTTTCTTGACCTGCATAAAAACCCCAAAGAAAACAATGTTTGCTTAATTCACAGCCTTGATGTGAAGATTACTTAACACTGGAGCGACAGTCAGATTGGAAGCTGGCAGTTGCAATATGGTCCTATAAATTATTAAACAGTATTTCCTGCTCAAGTTAAACAGCTAACCAGATTTTTATTACTTTTTCTTGGACTCTTGCCTGCACATTCAGGGAGATAGGTGTGGCATTGCCAAAAGAAAGTTTTATATGCAATCCAGAAAGACCAAGACGCACTTTTTTCCCCTGTTGTGATTCAAAGAGCAAATACATGGCAAATAATTCTACTCACTTCAGCTAATCACAGTTATTATTGTCCAGACGTGCAAAATATTTCACACTTGTCTGTTTTGCTGTCACATAAGCACTCCTGGTATTTGGGAGTTTCATTTTAAGAAAAAAACTCCACAACCAACAAAGCTCCACTCCAATAAAACCCCAACCAACCAAAAAAAAACCCCAAACCCAACAAACCAAAAAAACCAAAGCACAACAAACTGTAGTAACATAAAATTGCTACATCCTACTGATTTTTCTGGTCCGTTGACAGTTTCTAGTAATGGCCAATGCTGTATACCCTGTCATAGTTTGAAATTGGCCCCCCTGAGAGCTGTGGGGGCTCAGAGGTGATTGGGTGCCAGGACAGTGTTCCCTGGAGAGCCAGTCACCGCTCATGTTGTTCGCTTCTGCTCAAAATCACATATCACAGCACCGGAAGCTGTTGGCAGTTCTGTCTTGGTTGTTTTGCTGTTGGTGTCTGCTGCGTGTAGGTGGACAAGGCCAGGGGGTGGCTGGGCTCCCTCTCTTCCCCTCCAGGGGGGAGAGGAGAGCCCTGTGACCCCCCAACTCAGCCTTTGGCTAGAGTTAGAGTCAGCATTTGGAGTGTGTGCTGTGAAGGAAGAGATTCCCAGCACCTGAGGTAAGAGGGAGGAGGCCAGGCCTTCTTTCCCCCCCTGCAGCTGTGGGACGCTTGGACAGTGCATAACTGAACCGAGCTGCCTGTGGCCAAGGCTAGGGGGCTTTTCCCCCCACTGCATTTAGGCTGGTGGGGGGTGGATTTTGAGGCTCAGTACTTGAGCAGAGCCAAGTGGACAGGCTGATAAATCAGCTCGGTGCTTGGGAGAAGAGTCCCAGGTGAGATTGGAGATGGGCCAAGAGCTCGGGAGTTGCCTGTCGAAGCTGACTGGGGGCAGCTGAGAACTGATGTGGAGGAATGAAGATTCTAGGATGTGGATGCTTGATAAGCTAAGCTACACTACAGCAGCCTACGAACCAAGGTGAGACACCGAGGGGGAGAAATCACCAGCAGCAGAAGAGCAAGGACTCAAAGCTATCTTCTTAGACCTCGTGAGGAGAGACTGCAACAAACAACTGCTGGAACTTGGTGAGGGGGGAGTGTTCAGGAGCCCAGAACACTCCCACAGCAGACTGTTACACATCAGCCTTAAAGGCTGCTCCTGGACTAAAGTTAAAGGAGGGGCTTGAAAGGACTGACTGATAGTAATATATATATATATATATATATATATATATATATAGTTGCCTTTAGTTTGTATGGTATTTGTGTAAATAAATGTATATATTTCCCCCTTCCCCTACAGAAGCCTCTGGCCTGAAAGTTTCTCTCCGATGTTAGGATACATTGTGGTAAAGAGTGGGGGGAAGCCTGAAAATTGGATTTTTTTTTGATTTCTAACGTGGCTCAAACTGCCACAACCCTGAAGATGATAATAGTGGAACAACCTGGCTACATGGTTCATGCATTAACAAAACTTGGAATTCCATTGAAATATTAGCTTCCTTTCTCCAATAAACCATTGAAAGCAAATTCATTTTTTGTTTACCTATAGGAAAGGAGAGGGAGATATATTAAACATATACGCTGTTATTAGTGTTACTTGGTTTTCATTTTCCTTTTTAACAAATGAGCAAGACCTTTGCTCTTGAGTTTTCACAGTGGTTTTCACATACCAGCTTTACATACAGAATGGTGTAGAAATACTTCGGTAACAGGTAGATGACTGCCTCTTTGAAGTGGGACTCTTTAAAGGGTCAACCAAAGACAAATCTGCTCTTCTGCTGGATGCTAGCCTGTCCACTCTGATTGAACGCTGCACTTCAGCTAATCAACTCTTATTACTGTAGTCTGTGTGAAAAAAGGCACTGATGATGTTGTCAGTGTTTCAGGGTGACTTGGACAGACAGAATGGATGCTGCTGTTTCTTCGCAGTTGGGTGGTGTGGACATATGTACACATCACTACTAGAGCAGAAACTTTGGGAAACTGGAGACTTGGTATATCCTGATCTGGGACCCTTGAACACTGAGGTTTCCCAGGACAAGAATAATGAGGAAATAGGCACTGAATCCTAAGAAATATTCTCCTAAGACTGGACTGGATTGTTTCTGAAGAATAGGTGGGTTTCTTTCTTTTTGTAGTCTTAAGAACTCTTCTACACCACACTTGCTAAATGTTAAATATGAATTTGAGTTACCCTGGTATCTTGCTCACAGCAGTTAATTTCATTTAGTCTTGATTTGGTTCTGTCAGTTTTCAGGTGTGGGGCATGTGTGTATATGAAATGGTAGACGAAGGTTAATGAAAGAATGGACAAAACACATTCCTATGTTGACTACCTCTTCAGAATGAGAGAGAGAGAGCAAAATGAGGGAATGGAAGAAGACCAGCACAAAAGCAGTGGAGATGATAGTTAGAAAAGGGATACAATGCAAGGGCTTCACATTGCTTTTGTGAAGTTCCTTTATGCTCAATCATTAATGCTTTCATAGCTCATCTTTGCATGCCTGAATGCAGGTGTATTGATTCCTGAGTGAGAGGGTAATTGATAGTGAGCTGTACTATGCTGTATTCTTCTTCAAGAGATAAATACAGTAAATTTGACTGTGACTGCAGTCAATTAAAGTACAAGGAGATTAAAGTACAATAAAGCAGCAAGCAATTTTAGTATCTTTAACTTTTAAATCCTTCCTCTTTGCATCTGTGCAGTAGTACGTTTCCCATGCCCCCTTTAGTGGGGAATCTGGGTTAAAATGAATGTTTGCTGTTTGCGATAGATCTGTAAAACAGCTAAAAGTTTTTGTTTGACTGTAACACAGCACTTCACAAAAAACAGATCGTTACAAGTGCTTTGGTAGGTGTTGTTTATAATATTGATGGTAATACAAGTCCTTTGCAGTTAAAACACTGTTTTTTGTTTTGCTTCTTTCAGGCAATACTGCTGAGAAACATTACAGTAAATGATCGACTGATTCAGAATCTACGAGGTATGTTGTAATACCCCTGTGCATCTCTCTCATGCTGTTTTTTAGGCCCTCTGTTTTTAAGCCTTGCATCTTTCTGGGGTCATCTGAGAATGCTGCCTTTCTTCAAGTCATGGGGATGGTGCAGGAGCTGTGATGACTTAGATACTTCTGCATAGTTCCAGTTAAGTGAGAACCATAGTTCCAGTGTGAGAATAATCTACCTCAACGGTAGAAGGATTTGTCCATGTAGTACTTCTTACTCTTACTATATAAAATAATACAGAATAAACCTAGATTAATGTATTTAATTTTGCAGCATATTCTTGCATTTTTCCCTAGATGTTGGCTCATGCATTTTAGCTCTGGAGGAATTCACAAATGCCTATATTAAATAAGAAAACTCAGTCTAATTCATTTCTATTCATGTTGGTGCTTCAGATTTGTTACTAGCAATGTATTCCTCAGGAGGTCTGGGAAATGAATTCTAAGTCCTATAAACAAGTAAATATGTTGTGTACCGCCTCCTGGTGCCCTCATGCAGAGCTTTCTATCAGGAAGAAAACTCTAAATTATAGGTGCCTCCGTTGTTTCTGTTTCTTATACAGGAACGTAGCTGTAAATTGCGTATTATTTTGGGAAGCATTGTAAGCTTGTCTTTAGATGCCGATAAACATGAGTACTGTTTCTTGCTGTGTTCTGATTGTGATTTCATAGACCTAAAGATTTTCTGGGCTGAAACCTAGCAGGGTTTGCAAATCAGAATATTCCTGATGAAGAAAAGTAGGTAAAAAGATATGTCACACTGTTTTTGCTAGTATATTTTGCTGAAAGGCTATTTTTGCCCAACCCTGAGAATCCTTGTTGAATAAATTCAACAATCATCTATGCATTTTTATGCAAAATGTAGTTAGCATGACAGATGAATTAATTTAGTGTGCTTACTATTGATTTGTTGAGATTTCTGTTGTTGTATGTGAAGGTATATGTTTATTTGGGTGTATTTTACTATGTATTTTAATCCTGTTTTGATCAGAACACTTGAAAGAGTTACAGACAGAATATGGAAAGCTGCAGTTGGATGTTTATTGGTTTCAGAAGAACCAGACTAACCTTCAGAGGAAGTTCTCATATGACCTGTAAGTATGTGCTTTATAAAAGGTGACTTCCCAGGTTGTAGGTGACTTGATTATAACCTAGAGTATTCTTGTGTTAGCTATAGTACTGTTGGTAAATGTACGTTTTTAAGGAGAAAGTAACATCTGACACATCTTCTAAAATTGCTCACAGTTGTGAGAAGAGTGTAAACCTTGCAATCTTGGAATCTCAGTATCCACAGGCTTCTCCCACACTTCTTGATGTTCCTTCTATTGCAGGAGGTCTAAGGTAGGAGTATAATCACCTAAGAGTTGGGGGGAAAACTAAAACATGAAGAGGCTAAACTCTGAAGAAGTTTGAATTCAGATAGGGGAGTACCTGACGAGAAGCTGTACTTCACTGAGCTGCCAGAGACCTTGGGTTATTTCTGGCACCATACTGATCAGACCATGTATTCTACATTACAGTTCATAGCTAGTCACACATTTTTCTTGAGACATCCCACTGAATTATAAAGCATGGATAACTGAAAAAAAAGTACTTACCAGTATCCTTACCCTAAATACACATTTCCGGTATTTCTCTGAATTTCTCCTGGGTTCTTTCTGTTCAATAATATTCTTGTTCCCTCTGCCTGCCTTCACATTCTATTGTATCTCTCCTCTGGTGTATAGACAAAAAAAGCAATCGAATTTGCTGTTTGCATGTTCTCATAACGATTTTCCATCAAGAATATAACTGTTTTAGTGATAGGTATTTTTCCAGATTTTGTTTAGCCAATGTTTTTCCATTGTTTAGCCAGATTTTGTAGGAATTATGACTAAAAGCTGAACATGGCAATCAAAGAACTTGAATTCTGCAGGCTAAACTTGAAGTACCTATTTTCTTCCTTTTTTTTCCCCACCTTAGAATGAAGGATTATTATTACTTCTTTTGCAATACTTACTGATTACCAGTTGGTTGTGACTTTTTTTTTTTTTTGTTATTACTCATTTAATAATGATGACCCAGATGGATTGTATTAGCAGAGTTGTAATTTAAGACTTCCAACAGAAAAGTAGAAGGAAGTTGGAAACTTCAGTTTGTACCAACTTTTCATTAAGCCACATTGCCTATGTGTCTGTTAAGGTGCTTTTTCCTCTCTACACTTGTTGCGTACCACACTTGTTAAGCACCATCTGTTTGCTGTTTAGTTAAATGGCAGACCTGGGACTCATGGAACCTCAGGTGCTAGTCAGTGGATCTGTTTGCTGGTGTCTTCCTTTTAAGTCTGAGATCAGCAAGAATGAATGGATCCTTAGGTACCTGTATGTGCTGTACAGTCATGCTCCACATGACAGGTACATCTATGAAGCAATGGATTGATAACATGTGCAGAGAAGTGATACAAAGCAACTGTAGTGAGTCTGACTTCTGAAAACTCATTTATTACCCGTATCTGGTGAAATGTTTTCATTGGTGAAATGTGTTCAGCTCTGTTGAGGAAATCACTGGCAGAGCATCCCTGCTTGTGGTAGTGTACTAAAGGGAATCCCTCTTCGTTTAATGGAAGGTCAGGGCTGGCTCAAGGTGAAGAGCTAAGCATGTTACAATGGTAAAGATGAGTTTCTTTTGTCAGGGTAGGTGTAGAGACAGACGTGATAAATCAGCCATGTGGGAGCTGCACAGGGACTCAGCTAGCTGCCTCCAGTTGGTCCTGAGGCAGGTGCACCATTTCCTGCAGTGTCTCCATGGGAGTCCATAAAGGCAGTTATCTCAGTCAAGGAGTTATGCTTTCTTCACTAGCTTTGCTGAATAATACCTAAATGTTTGTTTTCTGTTTCTAGATGTTTATTGTAACTATACAAGTGAGGAAAATAAACTTCGCACTCAAATTTTCGTGAAGTAATTTATAGCTTGGGTACTGTGCAGCATTCACACAGTTCTGTTAGAAACATATATAAATGTATTTTTAAGATGTTACTTGTTGTGTGCCTTTAGGGAGGATGTTGGAACATTAATATTTCATTGTTGTGTTTACTAGAATAAATAACTTTACATTGTGTTCTGGTAGCTGTAGAAATGGATATTCGATTGTACTTCATTACGTATGTTCTTCTTTCCTAAATGCTCACTTAATGCTGTCACTTTAAATGCTTAGAAACAAGCTTTTCCCAATGCAATTATGGGCCTAGAAAAATAAAAATTATTAGATTCCAAACGTTAGTTTTAATCTGTCTGCCTTCCTCCTGTCAGCATTAGAAATATACCGATATGTTGCCTCTCTGTTCATCTGCCTTGCCAGGAGTGGGCATTAGACCTGATTATGTGCTTCTTTCTTTTACCTGGATTTGTACGGATGAAGGTTTTGCACCTTATGTATCAAGTACAGTTTACCCAGTGCAAAAGTGAAGAGAGTATTATTTGTATAACTGAAAGTGTTATAAAAAGATGAAAGAAGTCAAATGCCTTTTTTTAACTGTACACATTGTGGATCACTCTTTTTAAACATTCAGATACTACTCTGTAGAAGGCAGTGGTAAAAACAGTTGTACATGTGGAATGCATAGGAACAAAGTCTATGAACTTAGAAAAAAAAAGTCATTGTTTTTTTCTTGTACCCAAGTCTTGAAATTTCATCTTAGCATTTTTTTTTTTAGCAAGCTTAGTGTTTTCCATAAAGAAGTCAGCAGGAGCTATGTGAACTTACTGATGTTACGTGCCAAAGGAGTGCACTTTCCTCAGCAGTCAACTTCATGGGATAGCCTTGGTGCACACTGTGCCAAGTGCTGTCTGCTCATGGTAGAGCTTCTTCAGCAAAGGCTGACTGGCACATTGACCCTTCTCTCCTGTGGCACCCAGAAAGAAACACTGGACTGATCTTTTAAATACATTTCAATATTCAGATGCATTTTGATTCCCAAGAGCTTTGTTTTTTATGTAATTACTTCTTTGGAAATTTTGCTACGTGTAAAAAATCTGATTAATTAGTTTGGTATTTGCAGACCTGACAAGTGCAAGAGTGTGAGTGCATGAGCAATCTTTCTTGGCAGGGATGAAAGGAGCTAATGATATATGCTCCTGAAGAACAAAGGTACTCTGTTTCTCATGCTGGGGTTTGGCAAATCCAGCAGACCAGGAGGGGAGAGGCTGCATATCTGTCCCCGTGCATGCAGAGCACATCTGTACACGCCAGCTACGCAGGTTAACACAGACACATGAAGTATGAGCACAGACAACACCAGTAGCTGCGTCCCTCTCCCCTGAGAGTGGCTGTCCACTAGTGCAAAATGTGCTGTGGGGATGGTCTGGTCAGGCTGTCAGATCTGAGTCTGTAGTTTAGGCTGTCTCCACCTTTGTGCCTCTGTGCTCCTTTGAGCTCATGGAGGTGGGTCTTGAATGGGCTGATGTCTCCTTTGATAGTCCTGGGAGCAGCTGGGGAGGGTATTACTTGGGCTCCTTTCTGTGTGTGCAGGTGATCTCTTTCGCCCAGAAATTTACTCTATGTAATCTTGTGAGGGAGAAAACATGCCACAGAGACTGAATTTAAGAGCATTGGTTTTGCACATTTGAAATATGTCATGTTGATCGGATGAGACAGAAACTAGTGCTGTCCCTGTACTGCAGTTGTTTTTGTATGCACGAGTAGAGTATTCACATCTCCAGAAATCCCTTTTAAAAGAAGTGATTTCTGTTGCAGATAATAGATTTTAAACAGTGAGTATTTGTCACAGATGTTAAATGAACTTCATTTTCATTTGTAATGTGGGATGAAAGAGCATTTGTGGAAGGCTGCATTATCGCCAACTTTAGGTTGTCTGTATAGTGCATCTTTCTTAAGCTTGCAAAGAGGTACAGGTAATTCTGATGTCCTTTAATTTCCTAGAAATTAATGAACGTGTGCATAACTCAAGCCTATGTTGTTTTATTGTCTCTGATGTTCACCAGCTTGGGAAGCGCTGCTTATTTTGGTGATTCTTCCTCGTACTAGCATTAGTAAAATCAAACTTTTGAACAATGGCTAGTGAAGAAGAGATGGTAATAAGGGTAATTAATTCGTCGGTTCATAGTGTAGCGATCTGCTACTGTTCTTCCTTTCTGGGTGTGAACTACAGAACAGATCTTTTGTTTTTGAAAAACAGGGGTGGAGAAGGGTGAGAGTGCAATAAAAATGAGTGCACATACCCTGAGAATTCCTTTGGATTAGTTAGTAGCTTATTTGCAGCTTGAGAAACTGGAATGTGCCTGTCTGAGCCAGCTGCTGCTACACTGGGGGTATTAACACTTGCAATAACACTGGTCAGAGCCAGAATCAGAAGACATCTACCCCCCCTTCTGTCCAAGTGAAAGGGAGGAGAAACTTGCAGTGTGTTGACCGTGGTGTTGTACAAAGGATGTTGAGAGAGATTTTGGATGCAGAAAGATGTGTTTATAGGGTCTTAAGCTGACATATAGTTACTTTTGAATGGAAAAAAACAAAGGAGAGAGAGAAAGGAAAAAAGGTTTAAACCCTGCAACGAACTCTTTTGCTGCTACAACCAGTGGGGAAAAGAAACAGTGTGGTCCCCAGCCAAAACTCTTGATCGGGTAGGCTTTCCAGGGCAGTGGGTACTGACAATGATGGTGCTTTTTTGCCACATTTGCCTCTAATGTGATGCACTTCTCAGTGGGATCCACTTGATCACACTACTGCTCGTTCCTGTTTACAGGGGGATCAAAGCATAGTTGGGGTCATATGATGGCTAGTTTATAAGCCTTCTGTTTGTGTGTTACAGGGTAATACTTATCTGCTTTGTTACTCACTAGGTCTTGGTCTTCTTCTTCCTCTGATATAAATGGAAAGTTACAAGTTATGAAGAGAGCGGGGGAGAAAGGGTGATCTTGCTCCAGTTGCAGCACTTCCCCTGAGACACTGACCTAGGCAACACTCCTGGGCTTTGCACAGAATCTCCAGCACAACCACAGCAAGGGAAAAGACTGCCCTGGGAGCTTTAGGAAAAACACTACAGCAACAGCCCAAGACTTACCTTGGAGTTATGGAGCTGTAAGGGAAGGGCAGGATGCAGAAATGCAAACAGAAGACCCCTGCTGTCACAAAGGTTAAGATTTTAATGGCACTGTGTAAATATTAAAAGTATGTAAAAGATACACTGTGCTTGCATCTTTAGGGAATATCCTTTTGGAACTTGTATTAGCTACTGATGAACTCCATTTCTGTAATTTATGTCTTGCAGTGCTGCACTTTGCTGAAATATTGAGAAGGGGTGTCCAGTTTGCTAACAGTAGATCAACAACCTGTTTTTTATTTCAATTAGCACTTCGTTGTTTCCTCTTCTTGGCTAAAATCAAAGTATGAATTTCTGTTATCATACTAGAAATGCTTCAAGGATCAAAATTACTTTAACTTAACTGAAATTGAGTGGTTCATGGAAGACACACACACACACACACAAAAATCATGTAGCTTGTTGAGCTGGTCAGACAAAAGCTGTTTAAATTAATTTCTCCCAATAGAACTTGGACCACTTGCACTATGAGTTTGTCCTTAGGACTTAGGTTAACACTTTTCCCTACTGACTTCTCAAATGTAAGCCTAGATAATAGAACTAAGGAAATAATAACATGTTTAAAAAATATATAATTTTACAAAAGAACGTTTCAGAAGAGTGTGGATGAAAGTTAACTGTCTTATTCATGTTTTCTGCAGGTCACAGTGCATCAACCAGATGAAAGAATTAAAAGAACAATGTGAAGAAAGGATAGATGAACTTACAAAAAAGGATGTACCACAAATCAAAGAAAACAAAGAATTCTCAGAAGATTCAAAAAAATATAGCCAGGTATTGTTTGGATAATTTCTTGAAATTTTTTTTTTTTGCAATTCTTAAGTATTTCTCCACCTTTCTGCTGTCTCCAACTAACATTAGCCCAGCTCATTAAGTTTTGCTCTGCTTCAACATTTGTTAAATCTTTATGATCTATCGGAAATAGTGTGATTCCAAGGACAGCCCTTTAGTGAAGAAATTTTTCCTAATATCCAATCTGAACTTCCTCTGGTGCAACTTGGGGCCATTTCCTGTGGTCCTGTCACTTGTTGCCTGGGAGAAGAAGCCAGCCCCCCACCTTGGTGCAGCCTCCTTTCAGGGAGTTGTAGAAAGTGATGATGGAAGTGCAGCAACGAGCTGATGATGGTTGGGAGAGCATCAGATTCCCATGACCATGGAAGTAAGCAGATATCAGTTTGGAGCAATCAACTGTGGCTTCTTTGTCCCACTGAAGTTACTGATGCAGAGCTGCCAGGCAGGTAACCTCAAGCAGGCCTCATCATATCTAAGCTTAACTTTTCTTTTTCTTTCTTTTTCCTCTCAAGTCTTTCTCTCTGATCATTCTCATAAATTCCTCTACAAACAGCTCCACTCTGCTCTTTCATAGAATCATAGAATCATAGAATCGATTGGGTTGGAAAAGACCTCCGAGATCATCGAGTCCAACCCTTGGTCCAAATCCAGTCCATTTACTAGATCATGGCACTCAGTGCCACGTCCAATCTGCGTTTAAAAATCTCCAGGGATGGTTAATCCACCACCTCTCTGGGCAGCCCATTCCAATGCCTGATTACTCTCTCTGTAAAGAATTTTCTCCTGATATCCAACTTAAATTTCCCCTGGTGGAGCTTAAGCCCGTGCCCCCTTGTCCTGTTGCTGAGTGCCTGAGAGAAGAGACCAACCCCCACCTGGCTAGAACTTCCCTTCAGGTAGTTATAGACGGTGATGAGGTCACCTCTGAGCCTCCTCTTCTCCAGGCTAAACAACCCCAGCTCCCGCAGCCTCTCCCCATAGGACTTATGCTCCAGTCCCTTCACCAGCCTTGTTGCTCTTCTCTGGACCCGCTCCAGCACCTCAATATCCTTCCTGAACTGAGGGGCCCAGAACTGAACACAATACTCAAGGTGTGGCCTCACCAACGCAGAGTACAGGGGAAGGATCACTTCCCTGCTCCTGCTGGCCACGCTATTTTTGATACACGCTATTTTCCCCACTGGCCTTGGCTTTGCACCCTCATTTGGTGTTTTCTGAGATGACATTAGGGGGAAGAATAACTCTGTATGTCAGCGCAGGTGGGGTCCTGACTGCTTGAGCAGTGACTGTGAAGGGGAGAGCCTGGGTGCTACAAGGGATGCCACATGAGCCAGTGGTGCAAGGTCAACTGTGTATGGGGTTGCATTAGGAGTACCATGGCCACCCCATCTTTTTAAATCTCTTCAACCTCCATTCAACCCTAGAAATGTGCTGTGCTGTAGCTGGACAATCACCATTCTCTACAGGCAGCTCCAGGTTCCCTTCATAGAGGATGGGTGTTTCCAAAGCCCTGGGTACATCCCTCAGTTCATCTTTCATTTTCACCAGGAACTAATGGTGAATTGTTAGTTAAATCCTGTATTTCTCAAGAGGTCTGAGCTTTTCAGTCCTGAACACATGGAGGAAACGAAATTTCAGTGCTGCAGTTTCTCAGGCCTCTTTGGAGGAAGAGCTCAGGCTGAAAGTGATGCACTGGGGAGATCCTGTTTTATTACAGAGATCCTTCTGAGCCAGTGTTAGACACACAACAGAGCATCAGGGTAGGAGGTGACAGAAGGATGGTGCATGACTCAAATGTAGCGAAGCAAATGCAAAAATTTAATAATTAATAAAAAATTTAATAACCATTAGTGACAACAACCAAAGCAATAATGATAATTATAATGATATTGAAACAAACAAATTTAATACAAACAAAGAAACTCCCCTCCCTCGGCCCCCTACCAAAATACTTAATTCAGATAATCTGGGAGTCATTTATGGAGCGAGGTGGTAATCTTATTGCTGTGAAAACATATATGGGACTCACTTTCTTAATGGCATCCTCGAGCTCCCTGTTCCCTATGCTGTAGATAAGGGGATCCACTGATGAAGACACCACCAAGCACAGGACTGTCAAACACGAGATCTAGGGGATGGGGAGGAGATGGAAGGGGGCCTCAGGTATGCAAACAGGCCACCACTGACATACAGGGAGACCATGGCCATGTGAGGAAGGCCAATGCCAATGTGAGTAAAAGCAGTACATGGAATTTTAATTGCTAAATTGGAAGATCTTCAAGATCATGTATATGTTAGCCTTAATCTTTAAGTGGGTCAGATGCTGAGCAGTCTACTGCCAGAACTTAATACATTCTTAAGTAAGCTCTATCACATTAAACAGGTACTATTGTCTAGTTGCTAATTTATGTTTTCTTTTCTTAATCCTGCATTCAGCATAGTTACGGACCAGTTCCCATACAAGCCTTACGTAACTGAAGTCTTATTATGTCCAAACACAGTTTTCCCGCCCAACAGATTACTAATAGTAGTTAATGCCATCTGTTTTTTTGCTCTGCTGACCCTGAGGCAGTAGCAGGGTAACAGTGGATAAATGTGGGGTGTTACAGTTCTGTGACGCTCAGAGAATAATCGACAGCAGTGAGCTCATTCTTACCCACAGTTAAAGAAGGTCTGTTAAAATTCTCCTAATGTGTCATGCTGTTACATAGAAACATTACTGCATATTCAAAATTGTGTGGTACTTCCATCACCAATAAAAAATTTCAGTGCAAATATTTCCAAGTGTGTTGGGAATTTTTTTCTCCCCTACTGAATTCTTACCTCTGTTCCATTTCCCTTTCCAAATCCAGGAGCAGTTACATAGACCAATGCTTATCTTGTGTGCATTCACTTTATAGGTCAATATTCAACTGCCAGCCTTGAAGCAAACTGAGTTCAAGCACATTGACTTGGAACAGCAGAAACCCACTGAAGATGTACCTAAAGCAGTACCTACACTAAGACAGACAGACTTGATGAAGGCTAAAGGTGAGATGGAAATCACTGTCTTACTAACAACTGATTAAGAACAGTTGTAATTTAATTGAACATTTAAAAACATTTTTGTACACAAGATCAAGATGGAAAAAAGTGACACCAAGAGTCTGAACTTTAGGTAGTTTTCCAGCCTTGGAGAAGCACTACTGAAGCATTTTTATTGCTGGCATTTCTACTGGTTCAGTTTTGTTGTAATTGACATGTTGCATATGAAGGAAAATACAAATATTTACAATTCTGGAGTCATATTTCTCATTTAATATGGAGAAAATACCCTACACTTTTGGAAGGCATGATTTTCAAGCACACTTAAAATCTGCCTGCTCAGAAAGTTTGACACATCCAGCCTGCTACTCCTCCCTAAGGAATAGCTGAAAGTTAGGCTTAAAACAAACACACATACATGCTTCCCACTTGTCACTGAGCAAAATGCAAGTAAGGACAATAATACAGAGGCGATCTGGTTAGTTAACCTAATGGTTTAGTGATTGCTTTTGGTACTAAATTTCAGAAACTGTTAATTTGAGTGGACCTTGTGTGTCCATCTTGCACAGTAGTGTGATAGAATTTCGATTCCCTATTTAGTTATTCTTATATGCTATCTTAAATTACAATCTTGTCCACATGCAACTCTCATTTTAGAGAGCTAGCAATTGAAGACAACATCTACGTATAGTTTATTTGGGCAAATTTTATCTTTTTTAGTTACAAATGCAGATACATGGGAAAAAAGATAAGTTAATGTCTGCCAAAAATGATAGCACTCCTGTACTTCCTCTTCATATTTAAAAATAAGAACAGCCGTGGTTTACCTGCAAAGCTGCCTATGTGACTGCTTTGTCCTGAGCTACTTTTAAATACAGAATCAATTTTATTGTTTGTAACAAAATGTAATACACAGAAACCTGATGTTTATATAGCACACCGCAATTTTTATTTAAACTGCTTTATTTCACTTGCCCGAGTTATTAACCACACACCCCAAAATTTTACAGGATGTAGAAGCATGAATCTGATGATGGTAAACAAAGTCTCCTCCTTTAGCTGTTCCCAGTAGGAAAAACATGAATTATCTTCTTTTTATCTTTGGAACTGAGGCGGTTGAAAGATATTATTTCAGAGGAAAAACAAGAATCGAATGAGAAATATAAAGCATTATTTATTAAAGGTTTTTAACTTGTGCCATGACTGAAAGGCATTATTTTTTTCACTCAGAATAATTTTTATTGTTTTCAGAAAGAATAGATGGCCCAGCTGACATCAGAAAACAGGAGCCTAAGGCAGAAGAGGAGCAGCTTTTTAGTCAGTTGAAAAAACCACAAGATCCCCTCAAGGCTGCTGCAGGTCACAAGGAGATGCTACCTGAATCAGAGAAGGAGCCAAATCCATCTGGAAATGAAAAACACATAGCTGGGCAAGATGTGTTACAGCCAGCACCAGAGCAGGCTGCCAGTGAGGAAGTTGAGAGGGAACAGCTCCTAAACTACGATGCTAAGCAGGACGACTTGTCCCTGGGAAAGGCTGGTTCGTAGCATGTTAAGAACGGTATTGTTAAGAAAGGTAAAGAAATGAAACTGTGGAATAGGGCATGATTTCTGCAAGAGCAGTGGCAGCTGTCCAGATTTGAGTACAAGTTTTCACAAAGGTTGGTGTGATATGGGAAAGGTGTCAGTCACCAGCAGTCTTCTGCAGTCCATGGGTAAAGACGGAGGCTTCTGTTTGTGCAACATGGAGCTACCAGGCTGGGTTCCACAGCAGCCTTACTGGCTTTCTCTCCATTAGGCTGTACAAGGCATTTGGGGAAATTAGCCCCAAAATGTTTTGGTACTGGGGCTTTTTAAGAATAGGATGCATTTGAAAAGGATGAGATGTTAACCCTTCAAAGCACTGATGGATGAGTAGAGAGTTACTTATGCATGGATGTTTTGCAGTTAGCATTACCATTGACACTGTAAAAAGACTAGCTATCAGTATTTAAAAATAAGATACGACTAAAACTCTTACGACTTCAGATATCTGAAGTTTATTACTGTGAGTCTGCAAAAACATGGATCAGATGTTGTACAGGTGCCGGTTTCTGGCATCTACCATGTGGCCTTGAATCACATCTCCATGGCATGGAGCAGCAGAGTATTGATGTATCTAAACCTGACCAGTATCTAGACATCCCTCTGTCTATTTCTAGAGGGATTTGGTCTCAGGTGGACTCATTAGCCCAGAGTAATCAAAAGACAAAACCTTATGGCAGTCAGAGCAGGAATTGATGCCCACAAAAAATGCTGTGTATGGTTTTCTAGTAAAGACATTCTCAGAATCATGAGTTAAGAGTTGTCTGAGTGTTAACATTGTTGCTAACTTGGAGGGGATAAATAATCCCCAAAAAACTAACAGCATTGATAAACTAGTATTTTTCCAACTGCTCCAAAAAGATGCTGGCCAGAGCAGGCTGCACCCCAAAGAGATGTAATTAAAAGTTACCTAAAATGCTGCCATTTTAACAGAAATAAATAGCAAAAAGATTAGGTTAAAAAAATCATCCAACAATTAGAGCAAAGAAAAGCTCTGCCATGCAGCCTGTGAAAAGTCTGCATTTCTGTGAGCAAAAAAGACTAGCGGTATGTTCTTCAGGCTGATTGTTCAACAAAAATACCATAATTACTGCACAGGTTCCTTGTAGCCAAAGGAGCACTAAGGTAGAAATACTTCTTCAGTATTCTCTGTGCATTCTCTGTCTTTCAGGAAGAGCTGCTTCTGAAAGTTAGACAGCTTTAGGTCTGTAACTATAAAAATCTATTTGATGTGGTGGTCTGAATATGGACAACATAAGGCTTAAAGCTTAAATTTTCAAGCCTGTTTCTAAGCCACTTACTAACTGGAGGGCTTGGCTTTAAGAATATTTTGAACCAGAAGCTCTAATCTATCTTGAGTGGAGTATGTTTATACCTCTTGTGGGATATGCTTATACCTCTCTGCTGTTATGTTTTTTTCTGGCTGATTATTTGAAAAATAAGGACAGTAATTTGGCAGTCAGAAATAATGTTTCCATTTACTTTTGAGCTCTCTATCTAAAGAAATCTTAAGATAGTCAATAAAAGTTGCTTGAGATGAGTTAATGACTGAGTGAAGAAAATCTCTTCTAGGAAAGTACTTTTGTGTCAGGTTAGCACATCAAACTACTCTTTTTTATGCTATATTCACAGCTTTTCCCTTGCGGGACAAACTAAAACAAGAAGGGCAGAAGCTGAGACGTTTTGGTGGTAGTGGCAATACATTTAAAAGCAATATCACAGTCAAGTTTTCAGCATTGGCTTCAGCTTTTGCTCTTCCTTAGGATGTCCCTTAATGTATTCTGAAATTGTTCAATGCTTTTTCTTTCTGTCCATCTGAGTGTTGGCTGAATTTTATCGCGCTTTCCAAATCCCAAAAGATTCTGGCTTTTATCTGGTTCTTTAGACAAGATTAACAGCAAAAGTTGCTCTGAAATTTAACATTCAAAATGAAAAATAATATGAAAACCTACTCTGAACAGCAATTCATTCAGCAGCAAAGTAAATTATATGGAAGATGATTACAGTCACTGTTTCTCTGTGCAATGACCCTATGGTATAGCATAAACCTACTTAATTTTAAATCTTTTCAGAAAAACAGGAACATGAAGCAATGAACCAGGACAAGGATGCTGATTACAATTTAGATGAGAATGAAGCTGAATCAGAAACAGACAAGCAAGCAGCACTTGCAGGGATTGAAAATGGTAAAAAAGGAAAAAAAAAACATTTAAAGCCAAATACCATGTGCTGAAAATTTTAAGATGGTATTTTGCATGGTATTCTGTAGTAAGATATACCGAGCTAATTTCTGTTTTCTCTTTGAGCTTTCCCTCATGTTGATAGTGTGATTTATTTTCTGTATAGCGTCACTGAAGCTACTCTTTAATGGGGGGCATGAGGGTGTGGTATCTGTAACTTTACTATACAGTATTTAATAGTCTTTACAAAATTTCTCCTGTAGTTTTTCTACATAGAAGAACTTTTTTTATGAAAAACTATCACTTCTGCCTGTTTAAGAGATTTCTTTACCTTTTTTATCCTCATTAGTTCAAAACCCTGAAGATATGAAGAACCACTTAACTGACCACGGTGAAGGAGGACAGTTGTGAACAAAGGAGGTTCATGATGCAACTTAGTCACCTCTTCATCTGTATGCAGCAATGATGAGAGCAAAGTGATCTGAGAATGTTTTGATTACCTTCTCGAGGCTTGAATAACGGCCCAAATGAAGTAGTATCTTCCTGTGAAGTTTTGGTACTGTTTCAGTGGGGAAAAAGCAATCTGAAATTTCTGGAGGCTTGTTAAAGCAGTTGACGTCTGCACTGACTCTCTCCTTCCTACTGATTATAAAACTGAAATCAGCAAGCAATAAATGTAGTAACTTTGAAGTTGGCTATAGTCATACTACAGTAATGGTATATGTGGATTGTTGGTACATGAGCAACAGTCCTCTGCCAAGGATGGATCTCTCCCCTGAGCAATGCACAACAGAGAAATACCCAGCCTAGTTTTAAGAACTCAAGAGGAGCTAAGCCACTGAACATGGGAAGGATGAAAAACAGTCCATGCTGCAATCTACCCTTGTGCCTATTCTGGCACTTTTTTACTGCAACATAAATATACTCAGAAAACAGAATGATATATTTCACCTGGGCCTTCTGAAATAAGTTTCTAGTTTACACTGTCTAGGTGAGTTCTTAGCTTCAAGGTTAAAAAAAAAATAATCAAAACAATTCTGATAATAGTGCCTTCTTTTTAAGAGATTAGGCAGGAAGATTTTTCTGAAAGCTTTGTTGGACTCTTGTTCACAAGTTCAGTAATACAGTATGATTCAGTTACCACTAACCTGCATAAGTTTAGCATAAAAATTCAAACTCACAAACTTTTTGTGACAGAAGCCCTCTGAAATGGTGTGCTACCCTTTAGTCCACCCGACCACTATCTTCCGCTAAAATGTAGGAAGGCAAACACTTGCTTTGTAGAACAGCAATCATCTCAGCTGTTCAATGTGAATATTCCTCTCTGCTGGACTTTTGAAGGAGGTAAACCAGACTAAGCATTTAGAAGATATGGCAGTGACTCCTACAGGTGAAGCGGTAGTCGTACAGTCCTGTGTTTATCACAATCTATCATCTTGTTAATTTTCTGTAGTCTTGTCTTTTCTGTAACTTGTTCAGTGCAAACTAGAAACTAGTTTACTTGCAGTAACCTAGAAATATCCTCTACTTACCACTAGGGCACCCTTTATTGCAGTCCAACCTTCATGTCTGTAGCCAGCTGTTTTGCAGAATTTTGTATTTGTGTCTGTTCCCAAGACTGATATCTGTGTTTAGAGCAATCTTTGTGAGTATGAACCAACCTCTGTTTAGACAGCAGACAGCTGTGCCTAACTTGCCAACGAGCAATTCCATTTTAAGAAAATATAAATTTGTCTTTACTTTCCCTTTAATTTTGTAACTAACTCCTTTTGTGATGTGTCACTCCTCAGTGTACTACTTTACAACTCCTGAACCTTAAGATACCTAAATATGCAAGTGGAAGGTTGGCTTTTTAGTGTATGAAAAAAGTGTTAGTTCTCATCAAGTGAAGGTCAGAGCTTAAGTCAAATGCTGCCTATTAACCCCAAACACAGAAACACTTTTACTAATAGTTTTTCACCATCTAAGTCAGACAGGTCTAGGCCACTACAGTCAACACAGCAGGGAAAAGCAAATGCTTGTAAGCAGAAGAGAAGAGGTATGAACATCTGTTCTGGTATTGGGAAACTTGGATTATTGGCTTTTTTTTTTTTTTTTTTTGCAAATAATGGCATGTTTTAACATCAAAATGTTTACCCATATTCTGGATGGTAAAATTATTTACCCATCTTCTCAGCATTTTCATAGGACTTTATCTGTAAACAGTTATGCCTCTCAGATTAAGTTGATCAGGAATTTAATATTGATTGCTAAAGAGCATATGTTCTACGAGTATAAAATACACAGTGAAATGCTGTATTCAAGTTGAATTAACAGCTTTACCATTATCAAGTTAAGAATCCCAATAATTAGTATATTGCCAGAGAGTTCTTTTTTAAAACTGTTTTGGCTGTATTTCTGTACATCTTTGGGTTTCTCTGAGCCACCTGGACACTGTCCTCCATAAACAAGACCATCCTTGTACAAGGCACACTTGTAAACCTCTGAACACCTGCATAAAAGCAATGTTCAGAAGCATGAAGGACTACAATTTTATTTGCAATGGTTTCAAGTGCTACAGGAATATAACTAGGGTGATATTACTTCTTTTCTGTGATCATCTTGGCATTAAATTAACACATCCTTGATTTTTTTTTTCTTAACTAAGCCTGAGCCCTTTTAAGTACGCATTTTAAAATCAAAATAATCTTGTCTAGTGAGTATTTGCCTTATTCTGTTCAGTTCATCCACTTCTAATTTTAGTGAAAATGGGAAAGATGATTGTTACTCTTTTCTTAGTTCCATACGTGATGTAGTTCTCCTTTACTGGCTGCTTGCTTTGGAGAAATATCAAAAGCTGTCCTTGAGCTACTGTCATGTAGTTCAAGATTTTAACGACAAGAAAAATTTTTGTGATGGCCAGATGAATTCTCAGTGCTATTTTACATCTACATATTTTAGGCTTTGTATTCCTTTGTCAGCTACACAGAAGCATTCAGGTATATTAACCATGATGATAAGCAAACAAGTAATGTGATATGCAGTCTCCTTAGCAGAGAAATTGGGAAAATCATGTCTTCAGGGCAGTACTGCTTATTTCAAGAAGCTGCAAATTGCTGGCAGAGAAGTGGGTGTTCCACTTCAGAGGTTCCTCATTCTTTTCAAGCTCTGCCTCAGCAGTGCTGCTGCTCAGGATATGCAGCTGCAGTGATATTACTCTACAGTAAAATTAGGTGATAGAGCAAACACAGAAAAGGGTCTTGCATGGTCAAGAAGGAATTAAAAGCTCAGCCCTACAGAGGAAGTAATTTTACACCAAAATAAGAATTGTCCTGTCCAACAAAGGATTTGCTTATATAGCCTAAGTATGGTTTGGCCTTTAGTAGGGGGTTTATCAAAGAACAAGTCACCTTTTTGAACATTTTTTCCCCTCTTGTAGTAGGAGGTTGCTCAGCACAACAGCTTACCTCTGTTATTTCTGAAAGCACAGGAGGCAGAACTATTCTAGGAAGGAAAGGGGAGGTTTGGGGCCTCTCCTGTTTTGGATATCTATCTCTGTCTATCACTACAGAACACAGTAGGATCTAGCAGCCCCACTTGAGTCAAAGTGGGGAAAAAAGGTAATTTAAGAACTGAGGGATGTAACAAAGCAGCAATCCCTCCTTTCCAAGGCAAGTAGCATGATTAAAACAAAGTTGCAGAGTAAAAATACCCCTCAATGTCTGGTGCTACTGCTAGTGACTATGGCAGTGTTTGCTGGGCAGATTCTCCAGTACCGTGAGAATATAGACAAAGGAACAAACTCCAACTAGGAATCACTCCGTTTCTCACTGTCTTCAAAGGCTTCTTCTACATTTCAGACAAAACACCTCTGAGAAAACTGACTTTGGTAAAACAAAACAAAACAAAAATCACTGAATTCAGTGCAGTAGGAGCTAAATGCCTAGTTTTCATCTGCCCTTGATTTCTGTAAAGATTGTTTTAGTATAAAACCATTCTCTCTACTTGCAAAGTGAGCAATTTTGATACAATTTAAACAAAAATATGGAAACTCACAATCTCTCTAAGTGACTTTGCTGAATGGAGAATTTTGCACGATTTTTATTCAGTCCCTAAGCCACCATTTTCTCTCAGATCACATTAATAAAAATTATGATTAACTCTGTAATAAAATCAATTAAGGTATGGCATTCTTCAACAATACAGTTGATTAAAATCAGCTTCACACATAAAATGCATTAAACTTTATACAAACCACTTTCAAACAGCAGTTGTCAGATCAGATGAAGGCAGCAGACTACACATATTCCACGTAACAGTACTTGTATCCTGGAGGTCCCTTGCAGTCTGAGTGTAAGCCTAGATATTCCCTCTTACAGCTGGTATCTGCTACACAGGTATCTTCAGGTATCCTAACAATAATTTCTTGTCCTTCAAACAAGCTTCACAACTGGGAAGTATTTATGAGGAGAGAAATCAAATTCTGGAGGAACCTAGAAAGAAAAGATTTAAACATTACACAGCAGTACTACTGCATTTGATACTCATAATGAAAATACCCTGCAGACAGGAAAAAAAAAAAACTCTTAACAGCAGAAGACTGAAAAACAAATAGTCCTAGCTCTTTAAATTATTATCTGAAAAATACTCCAACCCATTTCTGGATATGTCAATCATTATTCAGCAGTGATGGCCACAAAGTTTTAGAATGCTGGTGTGCCTCTTAGGTGTGTTCCTTCATCCTTCTGTGCCTTGACCCATGCAGTGGCACTCACTAATCCTGACAGCCAGCACTCTCACGATTTTGTTCACACAAGCTGCTGATACACGTGTACTTGTTCCTGCTCTTGAAGAATATCCATATTTTTCTGTATTGTCCCACATGCTTTTCCCAATTTTTTTTCCTCAAAACATTTAGAGATGCGAGTTTTCCATATTTAAATAACTACAACAAACTATTTCCAAGGGGAAAATGAATTAAGTTTCTTTTCCCTGTTCTTTTAACAGTTAGAGTAACTATGGCTTGAATCTGTTCATTTGGCTCCCAAGAGACCTGTGGTGGCTTCGCATAGAATCACAGGATCATTCAGGTTGGAAAAGATCATTGAGTTCAACCTTAATGTATATAATACTATATTTTAGATTCATTTCAGCTGGCATTTCCTTACCTTAGAGTCTTTCTTGTGGCCCCCTGCCAGCAGCTTCATGACCACAATATTGGGTTTTGCAACTTTTAGAATTCGACTGACCTAAACACAAAACAGCAAGAAGTCTTCAACTGAAAGCATATGACCAATTTCAAACTATTTCAAAGATAATACTCTAATGTTTATATACTCCAACACTACAGCATTTCTCTTACAAGACCAACTGAACAGATATCACAGTGTTTTGGATTTGCTGGAATAAGCGAAGAACCGGAATAATTAAATTTAATGAAAGGTGCATTTATTTTCAGTCACTTTTTATTAAATTTAACAAATCATAGAAACCACTGCTTTAAAAATTCTGGAACATAAAAATTGCAACTATGGCAGGTTTTGTAGCACTCTCACAAATAAGGTATAGATAGACTCTAGGCATCTATCTTCAACATTCAGCACCCTGAGAATGGTAAACTCAAGTATGAAACTGGTGGCTTTTTGCATGGAAGTGCTCTCGACATCCTCAAAACTACCTCTGAACTATCTTGGTTAGCCACAAGTAGACAGCTTATGTGTGAATACCATCAGGATCCAGAGAACGGGAATTGATTCCTAAATGCTCAGGAGGACCTAATCCTGTAACTATTCTTAACCTGCTCAGATGTGACAGAAAAAGCATCCTCCTTCCTCCAAAATACAGTCATAGACACTTAAGCTTTTAGGCTATGGACAAAGATGGAAAAATTCTTATCCATATTTACAGCTCAGTGCTGAGAACACTGCTCCAGGGAACACATGTGAGACTCAATGCTCTTTTCATCCTGATGATATTCAAACCTATTTTTCCCACCTTTCAATAGTCTATCTGAATTAGTAGATTCCAGATAAGTGGGGTTGGCATGTATCAGTTAAAACAGCTATTAGAAAGGGGTCAGAAGTCAATATGGAAGAAGGAAATATGTTGCTATCCAGCATCTAAGATCCTCAGCAAAGAGAGCTTTGGGAGCAGTGGGCACAACAACCTTGATTATGTTGTCTGATGTACAGAAACGGATCACTGTGCAAGATGCCACCATTCTTCTCTGTCCACTCTCTAATCAAAGCACTCAGCTTTGTTCAGCATTCTGATGAAGTACATTTTGGATCTCAAGCAGATTGAGCTGAAAACAAACACTAGTTTGAGCAAATGCTCCTTTTCTCAGTATTTCAGTCTTACCTCATTGTCTGGATTCGGAATATTCTCAAGAATCATTTTAGCTTGCTGGTAGTGTTTGCTAGCTGCCATGTAGAGATCTGATGACTGGGGAGGTGGGCTATACTTATTTAAATCAGACATTTCCTAGTGTGTTATAGAAATATATAAATATATATTAAAATCAGTTGCCAGAAAATTTTATTTTCATCACCTGAAATGAAAGCAAATTACTATATTCAAGAAAACTTACGTCAACTAAATACTATTTTAAGAATAAAAACTGAAGTTAAAAACATTTATATGAAATGGCAGAACCCAAGCAGCAATGCAGTGCTCAATGACTACTTTCTAGTGCTACAAAATGCAATGAAGTTCTTATATTATTTATAAAAAAATACTTCTCTTCAACAACTCGTCATTCATTTGCTTTAATAGTGCCATGCAGCAGGGTATGAAATTACGGGAAAAAAATAGGAGAAAAAAAAAGTATATTATATTGTTTACTCAAATCAAGGTTACCACAAGCAAAGTGCTGAAGCTGTTCAAAACTTCATTTTATATAGTTTTAATTCTTTAAACTTTTTGGTTTTTTGACTAGGGATAAAAAACCCCCACCAAACTTCAGTGACAAGGAGGAAGTCATGATAGTCTTAATTTCCACTACAGCTGTTCATAACATTAAACTGGGAAGAGTGACTGGCATACAAAATAGCACTGTTTCAGTTCAGACTAACCCCCCAAATAATAGAGGCTATTAACCAGGTGGGTGAGCAGCAGGGTTATTGCAAACACCAACTTGAATACAAGCCAACAAGGTGTTCTTATACAAGCCTTGTATAGGAATAAACAAGCAGGAGTATGGCCAGCAGATCAAGGAAGGTTATCATCCTATACTCCATATTTGTGTCGTCATATTTGAAATGCTGCATCTGGGGTTGGATCCACTCTGTTTAAGAAAGACATTGAGATATGGAGGTGGCTGGGGGATTACAGCATATGAGCCACAAGGAGAGATCAATGGACCTGGACTTTCTCAGTTAGGAAAAAAGGATGCTAATGGGTCATCTTAATTGCAGCCTACAACTACCTGAAAGACAGTTATAAAGTTGCCAGAAGGCAAAGGTTCCTTGTTAATAATGGTAGACAATATAACATGAGAGGCCACAGTTTGTGGTTTGAGTAATTCAGACTGGACATTAGGAAAAAAGGAGAATAGTACAGCCCTCAATCAGGTTATCCAAAGACTTAATGGAACAGAAAAAGTAACTGCATCAGGTTAATCAAAAAAGTTAGAAAATCTCCAACCTTTGATTTTTTCAGACAAAGATAGAGCTAATGTGATCTATTATGCCACTTCAGGGAGGAGACTGGACAAAACAAGCCTCCACTGGTCCCTTCCAACACTCAATATTACTTTCAGTTTTTCCATTTGCTTGCTGCACTAATAAAAACATGCTGCTATAATTAACCACAGCCAAAAAGTCTGTCAGTGGACTTCCAAGAGAATTTATTTTCATGCAAACCAACACCAGCATCTCAGACTGCCACATCAGACCAATTTTAAAAAATCTAAGCATCCAAGTTTAGTAAAAATTCAAAGCAATGTATCTTCCTTGCACATAACCAAGCTAGAACTCCTTGCCATTTGGACTTAGCTTTAGTATGAACTTTAAGACATTAAAGCTCTTTTTACAATGACAACAATGTCTAAAGCGGGTGAGTAAATGACTTCTATAAAAGCATGGACAGCACCACGTTTTAAGATTACTCACTTTAAATTGCAGGTAGTGCACTGGGGGTGGCGTTATAACACTGTTGAATGGAGCAAACCTGTGCTCATATCGAACTTGTTCACTATCCAGTTCAAACTTAGGTTTTCTTACTTTGCCATCCATATCAAATGCGATCATTGTCTAGAAGAAAAGGATAAATACAGTAAGAAGGGTTAGCTTTATGTCATATTTTGCTGCGAGCAAGATCAAAGTTATGATTTAGCTATAACTGGAAGGACAAAAAAACAGTGGAGAATTTACCATATCAAATTATAAACCTGAACCTAATTTCCAGGCCCACTAAAAACAAAGGCATGCAATGCATACATGATCCCTGTTACAAAAAAATTGGAACAAACAGAATATAAGTTACCTTGTACATCCCAGCGCACATATTTTGGTATGCCTGACTCATGGTGATCTCCCTGCTGAGAGGACGAACTGCAAATTTCACATAAAAAGTTTAGTTCAATTTTAGTTCAGTTTAGTTCAATATATTAATTTCAGATCAAAACAGTTTTTCCAAGTCTCCAGAAAGTGGCAAAACTCTCAACTATATTTTAAAATAACTGAAGCATCCAAAGCATGGACATGCATTTTTGCTCACCTGGCTCCTAATTACACAAAATACTTCAAGATATACTTAACATGAACACCATACTACTGTCAATGAAATAAATTGGTCAATGGTTTTTGTATGACACTATACAACATCAAACAGCCTCGAACTTACAGTCTCTAGCTGAGAGGCCTGTTTGCTTAGTTCATTGATTTCTTTTGATTTCTAAAGACTAAAAGGTTAAAGCATATTTTTATCCTAATAAGAAAAAATTTATCCTGATAATGTTCTCGTAGGTTTCCTTTTTGCTTCCAGTGCTTAACTACTGCCAAACTGCCCAACATTTGGCACCTAACTTAATAAAGTACAGTAGTAATTTTCTGCATTTCTAGAGACAAGGGAATTCAGTGGATATGATCCTGAGCTGTTCATATCCCATTGTTTGCTCCCCTTGGAAAGAAAGCAAGGAAAAGAATGGGCAACTCACTGCTGTAAAATTAAGAAACATGCTTTAGGACCTTCTGAAGTCAAATAGAAATAACAGAAATACACTGAAAATTTAGTGTTTGAATCTAGCTACAGTCAAAAAAAGCACAATACTGCAGGAATTATAGAAGATAGAAAGGAAGTATTTTTCAAAGATAATAGCTCTGGAACTGTTAATTACATTTCACACGATCCATCACATTAACACAACTGATGAAGCTGTAAATATGAGTGAGTTGGGTTTTCCTGAAACACTTATTTAAAAGAAAACAAATAGGAAATTCTTATGCAACAACTGACTTCTTAACTAAAAAAGTTTTACATTCAGCCTTTAAACTTTAGGACATTTTTTCTACTCATATCAGTGCTGAATCTGTAAATTTTTAATTCTACATGGCTGCATAAAAGGGGAAAAAAAAAAGTCTCGAGTTACACTCTAGACCTAAGTACCTTTCTTCTTTTTCTTTGTTTTCTTACTACTACGTCCTTTCTGTTGCTCCTCCATTATTCTTTCCTCTGTCATTTGAGCACTGTCAGCGCGGCTCAGTGTTGACATCAACCAGGCATAGAGGAACTCTGACAGGTACCTAGAGCGAAAATGGTATGGAGTGTTACATATTGCAGTGCAGAATGTACTCAAATGCACATACACCTGCTCAATGCCAAGTCATTTGCTCCAAGATGTAAAGCACCTGTCCTAGTAAAGGACAGGTTTCACGGGCAATTAAAACTCTTTGTTTTCTATGGCTGAAATCAACAGATCAGCCTACCTTCCTATTCTGGTTTGTGTTTTTTTCTGTTTTAAACAAGACTTTGTACACATTCTACCACAGACAGCTCAAAGTATACAAGTTTCTTACATATTTACTAAGTCTAAGCTTCTTATTATTTCAAAACCTATTTAAGATCAAATTTTTCTAGAACTCTTCCTTCTCCCAGCAAATGAAGTATTTTTTAAAAAAATACTATGTTAATACCTTTTCTACTTTTGTTATGCATTATTTCGAGAGACAAGATTATTACTGATTTTTTTTCAGGCATTAAAAAGCCATGAATTATTACATAAAGAGGCAAAGCCCACAGAAACACAACATCCACATGCAATTCTTTCAGATTTAAGATACATCTTTAAGAGCAATAGTGGAAGCTGATTCAATAAATATCTTGATTGACTTCAAAAGGAATAAGGGGGGGAAAAGAGAGTAGAAAAAAATACAGATTTGGAGCACAATGAAAAATAAGTAATAGTTCATAAGAAGTCACAATTCAGAAGAAAAATTACTGAGAAATTTGAGTTTCATTTGCACATTTCCCCTCTGAAATTTCTTCTACTTTTTGTTCTTCACTTACATTAAAGAGATAAAGCAGCTGACATGATAATTCCAATGAAAAGGGATTTTATTAAAATGGTAAGGGAAATACAGGCAGGTATAACAAATATTGTCTCACAAAAAATTTGGCATTACTTATTGAGGTATTACCTAAAGAATATTGCCATCTTCTGGTAACTAGTATTAATGTTCTCATTTAATACTTAATCCACTACTGAAACAACATAGAAACATAATGAAATGCACTGAAGTTTATGTAATTTCAACTATTTTAATCTCTCGATAAGAAGGCTTGCAGCTTACAAAGGATTCTTTCGGTAGCTTTACAGAAAAAAAAAAAAAGAAACTCAAACAAATTAGAGCAAAAAACAAACTACCAAAGTATAGAAACACTTCAGCAGAGGAAGGTTCATCATCAGATTTTTAATGCTAATTCAAAAATGAACCATCTGAAAATAATTTATCTTTTGGACCAAGCAATCAACTATGACAAATAATTAATGTGAATGAAAGTGGAAAAGTAAAAAGTATTTTGTCTCCATGTAGTGCAATCATTTTCACTAAAGGCAGATGTCTCTTCAAATATATTTACAGAATAAGATGTTAACTAACTAGTCAATTTTCAAATTACAGTCATAACTTAAAACTGGAGACCTTTTCAAAAATACTAGAGATCAACAAGACTAGTGATCTTGGTACTATAACAACATAAAAGAATAAAAGAAATCGCTTTTCTCCTGCATGCTCTTGTCTGCCAAAAGTCAACATATTTTTCATTCATTGTCTACACAAGACACTGTTTTAAAAAGCTAAAGAGAGAGTCAATTACTATTTCAGGAAAAAAAATACACTACTTAGTAAGCCTAGAAAAGAGACTAACAACATTTTTTTCTCCTTCTGTAATATTATAAATAGATAGACCAAACAGTGTTGAGCAACCTTGAGATTACAAAATCATATTTGGAGTCCCTCCGTCAAATATTTGCAATTATAGCTCTGTGGGAGCATCCCTCCTTGAACAGCTGCCAATAAAGAATCTTCTTACCAATATATGTAGTAATATTCATGCATACTGTAAAGTTCCAACTCAAAGCCACTGAGAAGATACTGTATCATAATACGAAGGTTATGATATAGGACCCAGGTGCCCAAGCAAGCCAAATGTTGTCTTTGTGGTTCCTGCTTCAGTAACATACTATGAAGCGCTGCATCTACTTTCTCTGCCTATCAATAAAAAGACAGCAAGGTAACAGACGGGGAGGAAGAACATTTGACTGAAACAATATCCAGGTTCTGCCAGAAATAAAATCCTAACAAAATCTGAATACAACTTGGGTCAGTAAAGTCATGCTCCAGATTACAAGACTGAAATATGCCCTTACAGATACTGCCACATCTATAGTCTAGAACTGTCAGAAAACTGGAAAGATATTCACATAATTAAATTCTGCTGCACAGAATAACAATATTCAAGTAGTAGTGTAGCAAGAACATTAGGTATTTTAAATTTCAAATTTTTAAAGTATTGGTATCTAGATCATTAGCAGTCACGTGAGCACTGAACCCATTACACACTGTTGTTTATTTTTCTATATTGGCAATAATTACTTCTCTCTTTTTTTTTAGCCTAGCTGCATTGAAACATTAAATTTATTTGTAAGCTTAACATGCAAGAAACACGATGTGTCCCATCAGATTAACTAAAATATTGCTAAGACCAATTTTGTCTTAAGAATTGTATGGAAGACATGAAGTCTCCCACAGTTGGAAGATTAACAGTAGTCCTGAACAGAACAATTCATGTAACTGTCTACAAAATGAAAAACCAGTGTCTCAGCTGCAGTACTGTAACAAACTCAATCAAACTATCTTGAGAAAAGCTGGAGCACAGAAAATTTCATCCCCACCTACAAGGTCCTCACTTGTTCTTACTGTGCATATCTTGGGAAATATTTTATTATTTTATGACTCTTGCTGCTGGAAAAAGATTTCCAGCAAGTGAAAATATATTTTTAACTCATGATTCCCTTCTCATTCTTCAGAAATGTTCAAAATCAGTCAGAGCACGTATTTTGAAGGGTTATTTTTTACTTTTGCAGTTTACATCTGACATAGCTATAAGGCTAAATTTTCAAAGGTATATTGTCAGCATGGCTTGTCTATCTCCCCCTGGTTATATCTTCCAGACTGACAGTCACAAGCAGGATAGAGACTAAAAGCAGTGGAGTTACCATCAGATTACATCACAACAGGTTTCCTTGAAGTCTACGTACTGGACAAAGTTAATCTCAAAAAATGTAATGTTTTTGTTAACAGATCTAACAGAAATCCTACTGATTTCTTGGGCTAAATTTTAGGAATCCTTGTCCTAAAGATTTTAGGACAAACAGAGGACTTGCTTCATGCAGCTAGGATCTAATACCACATGCTTCACTCCAGCAGGAATATATCTGGAAAGAAACTTTGCTGGCCTGCTGCCTAGGACATTACCTCATCCTGTAGGGTGGCAAATTCCTCAAGAATGTGACCCAGTTTATCTCTCTGACGAGCTCTATTGTGTCCATGGATTTGAATCAAACTACAGAATGGCTGAAAGAAGCAAAGCATCATTTTAAATTATCAACACAACTTTGAAAGTAAAGGAGTAGTACTATGATGTCTATTTAGACACCTGCTCTATATATCTGTATCAGGAGGTGTATTACTTAACGCTCTCTACAGAGCGCAAGCAGCAGGAAAGCAAGGTCTCTGGAGGGATGCAAGAACCCATATCTCTGTACACAAGTCAACGTGAGATTGAGTGAGCATCCTTTAGGAATGTGATCAGAACAAAATGCCTGGTGTAAATGAGATATTTCTTATGCCTAAATCCATGCACCTAGGTGGTCAATGGCACTTAGTGACATGGTTTAGTGGTGGACTTGGCAGTGCTGGGTTAGACTCGATGATCTTAAGAGGTCTTTTCCAACCTAAATAATTCTGTGATTTTCTTGAGATTTTTACCGTGCCATATTCAACAACTGAATCTTTTAAAACAATTTTTTAAAAAAATTAAATTTGAGAGAAGGTAAAAATAACTTTGTTTTTACACATGCTATGCATTTGTTTTGTTACATGAAACTACCTTGTAAAGAGGTAGAAGGTGCAGATTTTTAACAAAGTAAAATGTTAAATAAAAATCTAGAAGAAGAACCCAGGAAAAAAGCATCGATAATTAGACTGGCTTTTTAAAAAGTGTTACCATTTTAAAATGGTCAACTTCTGCAATTTTGCCATCACGTCGGGTGTCTAAATTAATTGGTCTCATGTTCAAATGTATGCAAATCTTCAAGGTGTTCATATACACATAAACATGATGTAACTGGAATGATCACTTACCCGAACACAATGTGTCACAAAGGAATCAATGTAGTCCTTCGCCTGGTGATTATTATAAAGACAACATCTAAAAGAGAAATATCCATGTACATACATACTTTTATAAATGTCACCAGTCTAAGTAGTACAAAATTAAAAAAGGAACAGCAACAGTTGCAGCAACAGCAACTGACTCCTTCATACATAATCACTAAATACAAAATTAATATTTTTTTGTGCATTTGTCCTTGCTCTTGTAAGCAGAAATATTTTTTCAACAGAGATGTAAACAAATGCGTAAACTCAAGATCCACTTACTTTGGAGAAAGGACTGGAGGACTGACAAAAGACCTTAAAGCATCTTTCACCATGTCTTGCATGAGGTGAGTGCCAAACACCTTCTTATTATCTACCAGGAAGGTTGTCTGAAAGTAAAAATGTGTTTTTAGGAATGTATTTTAAGTCAAAAGTAATGCACTAGGAATTATTAATAGAAAGCTCTTACAGTATATATTATATACAAGAAACTTGTAAGATTCCTTTTAGAATTGAAATGGTTCAACTAGGTCCAAGGCTACAGACTCAGAAATAGAGGCATATTGAGATCTGACACTTTTATGGTATTCCCAGGACAAAAAGTAGCTCTGCTACTTGCATAAGACAATGCATGCAAAATTATTTTATTTCTTCCACTTTGAAGATGATAAATCAGACAGATATTTCTGAAGATTGGCATGAAATAGATTATGTGCCTTCTCTGGAGGCAGATAAAAATAAACCTACAGACTACTGCAGACTTTTTTCTACCCCAATGGATACTACTGCTTTCATTGGTCATGTCTGATCCTTATTTGTCTTCCCTCCACAAGCGCTGTGCCCCTTTCTTACATGGTTCTTCAGCAGTTGGAGATAAATCTCTGCACCCACAAGGACCACACAAACTCACGTGGCAGAAAGGCAGAACACACACACTATGAACACATTCTACTTGCCAATAGTTATATTCCACTGGCTCTATACATGGCTTAACAGGGATCAAATGTAAAGAAGTTCTGACATCAAGGGACACCCTACTATAATCAAAACCTCCTATAAGGAACTATTTATTCAGAACTGAGGAATGCACTTTTAAGGTAAGTAAAGCAGTGAGAAGTTCTGCACTAGCCATCAGGTTTACTGTTGTAGCAATAGAGGCCATCTATACATTAAATTCTGTCCAAATGGTGATGAATACAAACACTAGCCCCAAACTAAGACAGCATATGGAGAACAGCATAAAAATGTGTGTACAGGCACAGCATTATGGCAGTGAAAAATTTTAACAATTTCTGTTTTAAATTAGCATGTGTTAAAATGATCTGAGCAACAGTATTTAAAAATGTTTTAAAATATTAGATCAGATCATAAGCCTCCATGTATACAATAAGAGAATGCTTTGCATTGGAAGGGACCTTAAATATCACCTAGTTCCAACTCCTCTGCCATGGGCAGGGACACCTTCCTGGCCCTGAACACTTGATGGGGCATCCACAACTTCTTTAGACAACCTGTTCCAACTCTTCATCATCCTCACAACAAAGGATTCCTTCCATAATACCTAATACTTAAACATCACCAGAAAATCCATATTAATAATGAATGCAAAAGTATTGTATTCAAAGACATAGATTAGGACTTGCCTGTAACAGGGATCTTGAAAGAACACATGGTGATTGCTCACTAAACTCACAGAAGAAGTCCTAATTTATATTTAGGAAAAAAAAAGACAATTCATGTTAATATGTCAATTTAGCTATGTATATATAAACACACAGAGTGACATTTTTATACACACACACACATTTGCATCTCTTATAAACACACATATGTAACTGTGTAGATACACCTATATTTTGTATAAAGTACATGCAAACATAACATAGCTTATACAACTTGTAAGAAAGTGACCATGAATAATTTGAACAGAACAGATTATGAAGATAAAATCCATTTTTTTCTGCAATTACTTGTTATTTAACAGAACAAAAAGGTTTCTGAATTTTCAAATGTAACAACTGAAAAGATGATTATAGTACAGAAAAAAGCACTGTGAGACCTTTAAGATCTTGACATGACCAAACCAGGTATTGAACAAAACTGTAATGTTTAACTGATACCAGATGCTTCATGCAAACACTGCTTTAATTAATTTAACGGGAAATAGGAAGACAAAAGATCTTTTTTGATCTTTGAACTTATTTAACTGTGTCTGTTTTCTCAGTCAGTGACCACACGTATAGTAAAAAATATTTCAAGCATTCAAGTGTCTTCTCATAATTGTAGGCAGTAACTGAGAGTAACATCACTTACTCAAGAAAAAACATAAGCAGGTGCTTAACTTCATGCCTATCTAGGAAATTACACACTTAAACAAGTGTGTATTAAGTGCTCTCATGTTGTAAGCACATTCGCAGAGTATGCTTAATCAATCTGAAAAAATCAGGCATATAGCAAAGAATTATAATCTGATGCTATAAATGCAGCTCTTCAACCAAAGAAACTTGCTTGGCCTCTACCACTAACATGTATAACTACCTCATAAATTACAGGAAAAGTGGGAGGTTTGAGAGGAGAAAAGGTCTTTGTCAAAAAAAGAAGAATATTAAATATCAGGAAAGACAGTAAACTTTGGAATTGTACACTACGAGAAACACCAAATACATATACAGCGTTCAGTTTTCTCTCCAGTGAGCAACACCATGCATATATGAAATGATTTTTTGCAAGTTACATTTTCAGATCTTATATTTGGCAATAAATAAGAAATATTAATGCTTACCAGTATACAGTGCAAATTAGTTAAGTTGACTACTTCACATACAGTTTTTATTCGGTCTATTAGTTTGGAAAAATAACTGACCATTTCTTCCCTTTTAATTATTTTTGCATATCGAGGGAAAGTTGGTGGCAGCAATCTCTGATTAACCAGGGGCTCAAAGCCCATCATAATAGGATGATCTAATGAAGGAGAAAGGGATAGAGACAGAGAAAAGGTGCATATAAGCCATGTTTTCGGAACTTACTTCAAACTTGCAAGTATAATACAAATAATTCAACTGGCCAAAATGAAGTTTTTATCTGTGAGTTAACTTACAGAGACTCTAACTACCCAATTAAGACACTGATTACTATTTAAAAAAAACCCTCAACCCTCCACACATACCTGTAGAAACAGTGAGGTGCTGTTCCCTATTTTAAAATAACATATGCACTGATTTGAAGTGCAATGCACTTAACCAAAAGTTCACATTACCTCTGGCTATGAATTGACAGTATTGCTTTCAGGAGAACCACCATTTAGTGAAATAAAATTAAAATCCAAGAATGCAAATGTGTAACAACTTGTATAATGAGTGTTATTATTTCAAAGTAAACAGTGATTTTAACTTCTTTTAAATACACAAAGATATTTACATTTATGAAGAGAGCATATTTAAGAAAGGAAAAAATGGTATAATTTGATACATACCTCCTTTAGTGGTATCGTTCTGTGCCTGCATACCATGATGCAATGAATTGTGGATAGCAGAAAGCAAGTCAGCTGCCTGAGTCATTAGTTTCTGAGCTTCCACAACTGCACTCATCTGAAAGGCAGGAAACAATTATTCACATTATGAACCAACATATTTTGACTATATAACTAATGCTAGTATAAGAAAAAAGAATATTAGGGTTCTGATGTTCTTATACAACCAATTCTGAACAATAAATCCAACATTTCTGCGCAATAACATTCTTTCTGTTTTACATATCTATACATACGTTCAACACTGTATAAGACTTTACAATAATTACAACTGGAAGTCTTGTATTCACTATGTGAAAGACTACTCTTTGGGAGCACGTGATTCTATCCCTCTGCCTTAACTCATGAAGTTCCTTCCCCTTTCAGCAATAAGGAAATCATATATTCAAAAAAATAGGCAAATTTCATGGAATGCTATTTTAATTCCTCTTCTCAGACCAAAGATATCTAGGTACAAATTCAGTATCGCATGCAAGGAAAAGCTAATAGTTCTTTAGAGATGGGCAAAACACTTCAATGTCAGGTAACTCCATAGGAGGGGACTGAAATCAAGTAAGAAAAGTTTCATTCATGTGTTTGAAAAGCATAATTTGAAATCCATAAATATTTTTAAGTGTTTTATAATGAATACTCTGTCTTTCTGCAAGGCCATATTAACGTCAGCTACTAGCCTTCCCTGTGTTTGAACAAAACCTGAATGTTTGCCGCCATAAGGCCTTTTTCAACACTTTACCTGCACCCACATCAATTCAAATCTCCTTAATCTAGAGAATAATTGCCTGATCTTCACGAAAATGATTATTTCAAAAGATCACAATGTGAACACAGAAACACCAAATGAACATACCTCTTTTTTTGTAAATGCTATTAGAACAGTCAGCAGTACCCGGGTAAACTTGACTCTGCTGAACACAGCTAAACATTGTTGATGCTGTAATAAAATTATACTGCTAATTACTAAGCAATAGGCATTAAATCTAGAATCATAGAATATACTGAATTGAAAGGGACCCGCAAGGATCAGCCAGCCCAACTCCTGGCCCTGCACAGGAGCACCCAAAGAATGACACCACATGTCTGAATGTTGTCCAAACACTTCTTGAACTCTGTCAGACTTGGTACTGTGACTTCCCTAAGGAGCTTGTTGCAGTACCCAACTACCCTCTGCATGAAAAGTCGTAAAGTCGTTTCCTAATATCCAGCCAAAACTTCCCTGACCCAGCTTCAGGCCATTCCCTCAGGTCCTGTCACTGACCACTATGGAGAAGAGTGCCTGCCTCTCTTCTTCCCCTCACAAGGAAGTTATAGACTGCAATGAGGTCTCCCCTCAGTCTCCTCCAGGCTGAGCAGACTAAGTGACCTCAGCTGCTTCTCATACGGCTTCCCCTCAAGGCCCTTCACCATCTTCACTGCCCTCCTTTGGATGCTTTCTAAGAGCTTTATAACCTTTTTATATTGTGGCACCCAAAATTGCCCAGAGGACTCCTGCCCTCCCTGCGTGAACTGTCACACCAACTGCCTCAGCATGCCCTGGCTAATGTGCCCTGCTCTGTTTGCCAGCTCTTCCACATGTTACTGGTTGATCACACTCCCCAGGCTGCTTTTTATATGCAGGGGTGTGGTTATATCACATTTAGATCTCCCATTTACATCCAAGAAATCCAGGGGAAAAAGCAAACAATTAATTACTTCAAGTTCAACTTCTGGATCTCTCTCTTCTCCTTGTCGACTTCGAGTGCTCTAGAAGGTAAAGAAATTTCAAATAATTTATCAAGAATTGCAAAGGCAACCTACTGATAAAATCCCTTTACCCTCTCCAGAACGTCCATCTGTTAAATAAGCCAAAAATCATTCTCAAGTTCAAAATTCCTTAATATATAGTCCAGGTATTTGAATGACTCTCCTACAGTAATGAGATGTATCTCAGTAAACTCTGCAAATAAGCAAGGAAAGTGCATGAACATTTTATAGTGTAAACTGTGGTAAAGAAAAATTACATAACTTCTTTAACATTACATAATATATCTGCCTAGAAACCAGAAGTTACATTCATCCTTTCTGTGCCCCAGCCCAGTGTTATCTTCTACATCATGATTCCACCTTCTACTAGTGAAGCAACTACTAAAGAGTACAGAAAAGTCTTCTCTCTCAGAAGACTTCACAATCTTTAGCTAAAAGTCACACTAAAAGCATGTTACACAAACTATTATGGCAGTTCTTCAAAAACCCCACCATTTAATGACACAAACCTCCTGCATTCCTCATAATCCAACTCCCTCTCCCAAACCTATGTTAAGTACACTTGAAATATAATTGACAAGGCGAATGTGAAAACAATACCTTCACTCGTCTTTGCATGTCCTCTTCTACATCTTTCAGCATACCTGGAAAAAGTCACAGAAGAATTAAAAGCTGAGAAGCACTCCCATGCACACCTACATCACTCAGAGGAAAAAAGTTTTGAGGAGAAAGTCAAGTTTAGGAGTGCTTTACATTAGCCGGAGACTAGACAAAAAATATTCTTGTAGGGATGGGTAGGGATGTCATGCAACAACTGAAAAATCAGAGTATAGACCAACTGATTCAAAGCTACAGTATTCACAAATTTCTCAAAAATAAATCAATAGCAAACTAATGTAGGTATGAAAAAAGGTGCATCAAAAGACTAAAATACATACTTATGTACCTAATAACATACGTATTTATAGTTGTAGAACTACTGGATTGCACTTTATTCTAAAGCAACCTGTTTTGAAGACAACAAATTGTAAGGCAAAAAAGCAGAATTCAAGCAGTGCACTTTACAGTCACCTGTATCCATCTCATGATGAGCTCATGCCCAGTCACTTTGTCATTGTATCTAAAAGCACTTCTTTTTCTCATAACAATTAGACAGCTGAATCTTTTCTTCAAGGAAAAATAATTTGATCTCTTTTTACCTAGTCAGCAATTTCCACATGACTAACAGAAAAACTTAACAGCTGAGACTCATACCAATTCATCAGGTGTGGCTGAAAGTAATCAGATGCTCAAAAGAGAAAGCGACTGATGGACAGATACGCAGAAAGCACAAACTGTACCTGTAACTCTAAGATCTGTCACACTGTTGGCCATTTTAAATCCGTAAGTCATCGACTGAAAATCTTCCTGAAAAAAAATAATCAAGGAAAATATGTAGTGAAATATAAAAAATTGTAGCTACATTATCAGGTTAGGATTTGGGATTGTCTTTTTGTTTGTTTTCGGTTTTGGTGGGTTGTTTTCCTCTTGGGTTTTGGGTCTTTTGTTGGTTTTTCTTTTTTGGGGGGATGGGTGAGTGGGTTTGTGCACAGGGTGTGCTTTTGTTTAACTCCGTCAAGTATAAATGTCCAGTTTTATTCTATGCAACTGAATATACTCAATGGCTTGGGTGACTTTCTTGCCCAAATCCAGCTTGAGGTAACTATTTTCTGCATAAATCCTTAATATCAATATGCCTTTCATATTTTCATCAAGTGACATCCTACCAGACTGTTTATGTACATAACCATAGGAGATACTAAAACACATACCTCCTCAAAAACAGCTGCTTTGTTAACCTTTTCTCTGGCAATATCACAGATTTTTAGGATCCCAAGAGCAAAAGCCTTCATAGCAGGATCTTCTATGAAGTCTGGATTATGAATATAAAGGCAAGTGAATACTGTCTGTGCCAAGGAATGTCCTTCTAACCACGTTATCTAGAGAAAAGAAAATTAGGTGTTTTACTCATGACAGTCAAGTCCTCATTTTTATAGATCCATTCTTTTTCCGTCTTACTGTGCTTCAAAGACTCATTAAAGAACTCCTTACTATGGCAACTTTCCATCTACCAAAAAAGGGCAAGTGAAGGTGTTTCAACCTTTATCCATCTGATGGCTGTGGCAGATAATAAGTTACTAAAGCCTATAACAAGCCTAAAATTCTAGTGTTCGATAAAGTTCAGGTCTAATCTCTGCAATCTAGACATGACATTAAGTTAAGAGACCATCAGATTTAAAAGCTTTTTCTATACGAATACTGAATGAAGAAATGCAAGTGGCTATGAAACAACTCACTAATATTCTGCATGTTCTTTTTCTTCTGTGACTTAGAGCTTCTTTCACAATCCCCCCTCTCTACTTTCACATTGCTTTAAGCTACAGGGAAAGCTTCCGTAATCTAAATTTAAATTTAAATTTCTAAAGTAGGACCATATTTTTAATATGATCACTGTCCCTTTTCAAAAAAAGCGCACTTCAGGGGCTAGGGGCAGAAGACAAATTACATTACACTGTATCAGATGTACAGTCATCCTTAGATGTCTTTTGGACTAAACTGATTTGAAATGTTTTAAAAAACAAAGTAATGTTATGGATATAATTTTAAAGAGTAACTGGAAATTAGTATCATTTACTGAGGTAATTAAAACACATACCTAGGGAAAAAAATTCACAATTAGCAAGTAAGTGATACTTTATTTGTTTTTTCTAAATGGATTTATTTTCTTTCTTCAAAATGCCCCTGTAAGCTCAGCCAATTATGGCTGTACAGAAAGGAGCAACAAAGTGCTACAAGTTACTGCACACTCGGCTTCCAACACACTCAAACACCAAAACACAGCAGGCAATCGGATAACACACATTCATAAAACAAGAAACTATAAAACCTTCTTTTAAATCATTTAAAATTATTCACGTTTCCTATAGTAAAACAACAAGAAATCAATATTATACCTTTTATAATAGCCAATGCAAATAACTAAGTGGAAATTAAAATAAAACATATATATTTTCTAAGCCTAACCACCTAATTTGAAGAACAGAGAAATGCTTACCAAACAACAAAAACACGTATCCATTATTCCTACCAGCTCAGGTGAAGTGAGATCCTTTATTTTAATGGTGCCATCCTTAAAAAACAAGGAAAAAAACCCTAAACACTATGGAAGCATATAGGCAAAATACAACTTATCTGTACAGCCAAAAATTAAAATTTTCTTAAGATTTCAGAGTAATTGTATGTCACTAGCTTTACTGATCAGCTTCACAATGTCTCAAATTCTGAAAAACTTTGCCTTCCTATCATTGTGTTAAACATTGAACAAACATAAAGCTACTCAAAGAGAATGCTAAAGTACCATTTCTGACTTATAAGTAGACAATAGAAGTTTAAAACCAGTTAACTGTCAACACTAAAATCACAAAATAGTATGTATAATCATATTAAAGATTGAACAAGGGATAATATGCAGGACCAATTCTTTGAAAACTGCTTTTTAAACTGCAAACACTTGTACAGTTTTACTGTCAGGACCAAAAAGGCTGCAGCTGTACTCTGATCATTTTATTTGTCCAGTGCATACAATCCTGCATACATTCTAAGTTCTCTTAGTCCATTTGAAACAAAGTCCACCATAAAAAATACTTTTGCCTTTGAGTGCACTTTTTTTTCCCAAAATAACAGAAAGTCTTTCAATCTGCCCTAAACCAAATTATCTTGACCATAAATCAAAAGTTAATCACTACTGTCAATGTTGTCAAATTACTCAGCTTGTGTTCAATGCTAATAAACTGATAATATCATGAAGTGTTAATTCTGACTTGTAAGGAAGCTGGCTTCCATTCAGCTAAATAGGGGCTAACAAATACATCTTCACATAAAAGACACGTTTTGGGAATGCACAGGGTGACTTGCAAAACCATTTCTAAAATATATTTACTTGAGGTATCAATACACAACAATTTCACAGTACTTTTCACTGAAGAGTTAGCATCATAATAATGCAGGAAACAAAATTAAAAAAAGAAAAAGTAAACATCACAAGCTATTTCTTACTTTATTTTTTTTATTACCCAAAATTAAAATTAAAAAAAAGTAAAGATTGAAAACATTAATTATGCTGAATTGTGCTTAACTGTAATTTGATAAAACTGTATCATATTTTTACAGACAGGGAAATTTTCACAATTTTCACAATCATATTTTCACAAAACTAGGAAATTCACACAAACCTTAATAGCTTGCTCAAAGTTAAGAACCTTTCTGTTAACTTGGTTTCCAATCATACCAGCATCCATCTTGGGATCCATCATTTCAATGGCAGACATGGCTTCAAAGAGACCAAAACTAAGAACACAGATTAAAAAAACACATGCTGAATGTAACTGTTTTATACAAAACAGTCTTCAAAAACTAATGTAAAAGCATATGATGACAAACTGAGTACACTAGATTCTGACCACAGACAATAAGGTATGTGAACTTTAGTACTGATCTTCAGAGATCATGGTTTTCAGATCATCACAACTTGAGGATCTCTCAACAAGTCAGTAGGAAAACAGATGGCTGAAAGTAGAAGAAAACTATTTGCCTTTCTTTAAAGCTGAAAACCACTCCTGAGCTAAATATCCCACTACTACATCTATGCATACTTGTTTCTATACACCTCATAATGACAGCACCTTTTTAAAGATCACCTAACACAATAAACGAGTATTAACTGAGCAAGCTGTTCTTTATTACACCACATCCAAAAAACCAAATAAGATACATCCCCCACAAACTAATGACAATATATATCTGACACAGGCTAGCATATTCAGCAGTATATTGAACTTGCAGTCAGGGCATAGGAGCTTGCAGAAGAACCACATCAAATAAAGACAACTATAGAAGAAGGGGTACAGTGTCTCGCTTCTGGTACATATGACATTTATCAGAACTGCTGCACCAGTCTTTATAATATAAAAAGGTTATTGCATGTGGCACACTTAAATTCTGAGAAGTGGATTTGCTCTGAAATGCTGTTATGTATAAAATCAAACCTGAAAATGTGCTTTAATTCTACAGAGCATGGTGACATCCTTGCACGTATTTTTGAACAGGTTTTGATTTAATAGTGTGCTTCTGTTTTCTGAGCTATTAGTCTCAAATAAGCACTTTTTGCTTTATGCAAGTGAATAGATTTGTGTGGCTAAACAATTTAATCTTTTCTTTAATGAATTCAGCAAGCCTTTCGCACATGCTTTTTTTTTAAATATACTTTTTCTCAATCTGTAGAGTTCTCACTTTCTGTTTTAGCATGTCATTTAAGTTACATTAAAGCATATGGATTGTTCATACTAAACTTGATAATGACATCTGAGGCAACCAAATTAAAAGTATTAAAGTCTTTCTGGCATTTTTTTATAAAAGCACGTCCACATAAAATAGTTCAGTAGGTTCAGAAGTGTCATCACCACTGATCATAAGATGTGCAATGAACTTCTAAAATATATTGATTAATTGAAAATGTCATGTAATACTGACACCATGAGAATTGTTCAGCATTCATACATGTGCAGCTTATACATACTGCTGAGGATAATGATACTCTGAATACTTCAAATATTTTATTTGAAGTTTAAAAAAGATTAGTTATCAGGAAATATTAACATACCTGAACTGATCCTACCTAAAAATGAAAACTATCCCCCATGCATACTTACAGCTTGTCATGAAGCAGTTCTCCTAACTTCAGTTCTATAAAGGAACAGACAGAATAAACAGTTACAATCATCCTGCTAGCATAACTTTTCCAGCATAGTCTTGTCACTCACCAAACCCTCTGATGCTAAGAAGCAAGGTTTGGGAAGCAGATCAGACATTTCTATTCGACCCTCGTTTGCTTCTACTTACAAAGCACTTTCAAGACTGAAAGATTATAAGAAACCCAGTGGTTCAGAGTCTACCTTCATTTCTCTCTGTTATTCTAATAGTTAAAAGAGAGTTTAGAATTACTAAACACCCTGCGCAGTTGCAGTCCAGAAACCTGATATCCTGGGCTGCATCAAAAGCAGCATGGCCAGCAGGTAGAGGGAAATGATTCTGCCCCTCTGCTCTGCTCTCGTGAGACCTCACCTGGAGTGCTGCGTCTAAGTCTGGGGTCCCCAGCACAGAACACCAGGGACCTGTTGAGTGACTTCAGATGAGAATAACAAAAATGACTTGAGGGCTGGAGCACCTTTCCTATGAAGACAGGCTGAAAGAACTGGGGCTGCTCAGCCTGGAGAAAAGACAGCTCCAGGGAGACGTTCTAACAGCCTTCCAGTACCTGAAAGAGGGCTACAAGAGAGCTGAAGGGACTTTTTACAAGGGCATGCAGTGATAGGACAACTCTTAAGCTAAAGAGTTTTAGATATTTGAAGAAATTCTTCACTGTGAGAGTGGTGAGTTATTGGAACAGGCTGCCCAGAAAAGTCGTGAATGCCCCATCCCTGCAAGCATTTAAGATGAGGCTGGATGAAGCTTTGAACAACATGTTCTGGTAGGCGATGCTCCTCTTCATGGCAGGGGATTTGCAACAAGATGGTCCCTTCAAACCCAAATCATTCTATGATGATTATTCTATGAAATAGCAGCATGAGCTGTTTCCTGTGCTCCTTTGTGCAGGTGTCTTAATCTTTTCCAGGGGAGACTACTAAAAGGCTTGCTTTTCCTCATTACTTTTAAAGAAGTCTTTAGATACATTTGATAAGTATACAGATATAAGTAATATACAGAAATTATCTGATGGCATACAGAAATTGTGTTTATCATCATGTAACAATGCATGTGGTAAGCTGCAGTTTTATATTTATTTTTCACTACTGTCATCATTAAATCAGTTGAAGAACTGTAAACTAGCAGTAGCATCTAACAACAATAAAGGCACTGTTTAAATGCAAGCAACTATTTCCCTGTTACTTGGATGCATTACATCATTTCAGAAACTCAGCCTTGCTTCAGAGATGACAAGGTGAATTAAATGAATTCTTAGACCCTATAGATCCAAAAATATACAGGAAAGAAAACAGTCTTGATTCCGCATGCATGAATGATATTTCCACTTGGCAGAAGAGATAAGAAGAAATCTTTGCAAAGGAAAAAAAGCAGGTGAGAAAATGTGTAAGACAAAAAGTGAATTAAAAAGATATTTACGTAATCTGGAAAAAGGAGCAAGGTGGGGTGGTTCTGGCATTTCTATCCTCACAGTTAACACAGAATCAATGTAGCTCATTCATCTGAGGCTTGAATCTGGGTCAAACTATAGACCAGAAGACCTCAAATCACTATGCCTGGTACTCCAAAGGATTCCAAGTTTTCTGAGAACACAAGGAATACAACTCACCTCTACAAGCTTCTTCAAAATCCTGGGTTATATCTATCCAGCTTGTATTACTCTTTTCCATCTTGTCAGGCATACCGAGTTCCCAGCCTGAATCATCATCTTCTACTGAAGCTTTCATAACCATGATGCTGCACCTTTAAATCCCTACCAGAGACACCATACATTTGCACAAATTAGAGAAAGTGCTTCATGGGAATATCTTTTTTCAAGAATTAGGTGAGAAAGAGATACTTACTAACCTGATTTTATTTAAACAGCTACTGTCACATAAAACCAACAAATCCAACCTTACTAATAGAAGAATATTTTAAAAAATCATTTTCTTATTCATCATTTCTCTACAACTAGCTTGTGGGCTGTGAAACGTCAAAACCTAAGGACACCAAAACATCAGCTGTACAGAGCCACATAGTGTACTGTCAAATTAGAAATAAAATGGGAAGTATAAAGAAGTCCTCCCTTACAACAGATGCAGATATCACAGGGATTTTTTTTGTTCTTTTATGCTATTAAACTATACATCCTCCTATTGTCCTGCAAAGCGAATTAAAAACAGGGAACTGTAAAACTGATCACAAGCGAGTGTTATTCATATGAAGTGTATTCAAACGAATTTGTGAAAGAGGGTTTATTTCCTCTGATTTCTTCAGCAGAAAGCAGTATCAAAATTACGGCACGAATGTTAAGCAACTTCAGAGTGGAACATAGGTCTTAAAGTCCGCCGATCAGTTATTTCGAACTGGTTTTGTGCTTTCTCAACCTCCCAGCATGCGGGGCAGCCCCGAGGAATTTCATGCCTTCGCGATCAGCCTGCCTGTGAGACACCAGTAACGCTGAACTCACCTCATGTGCCTCACAAGAGACAACTGGGAGCAAGGTAAGCTCTGAACAGCTTAATCACAGCCGCCACGGAAGCTTTGAACAAAGGCCTCCGTGGCAGGAGACCGCCCGGGCATGGGGAATTAACACAAACAAATGGGGAGCGGGGACATCGAAAGGCCTTTGAACACCAGCCCAGGGGTCCCTTCGCCCCAGCTCCCCGCCAGGGGCGTCAGGATGGCATCAGTTCTCAAGAGACCGCAGGGACTGCCAGGCTCAGCAGGCTGGGATGAGGAAATACGTGGGAAAACAATTAAAATAAGTTAAATTAAATTCCCCACTGGATTTCGGGACATTTAGGCCTCCTGGGCTCTCCTCTTCCAGCAGGTCCTCCGAACTCTGGCCGCTGCCAGCACCGCGCAGCTCACCGGGGGCACCGGGAACTGCCGCCCGGCCGCACGGCTCCTCTGCCCCGCCACAGGGGAAGGGCCAGCGCGCCGCCCGCCCCGGGGCACCGGCACCGCCGCCGCGGACTGACTCCCTCCCTCCGTCCCTCCGCGAGTCTGGCTCTGCCTGCGCCCCCCACCCCGCGCCCTCCCCGGGCCTCACCCGCTGTGTGCCGTTCCGCCGACAGCCGGACGCGCCTGCCTGGGCCGCCCGCCTGGGCCGCCGCACACGCGCAGACCCACAGTCGCCGCCACCACCCCCGCGGCCAGGCCCCAGCGCCCCGCGCAGCCGCACTCGTGAGCGGCGGGCGGGGCAAGAGCGGCCGGCGCGCCGATGATGAGCGCCGATGATGAGCGCCGACGATGAGCGCCGACGATGAGCGCCGACGATGAGCGCCGACGATGAGCGCCGACGATGAGCGCCGATGATGAGCGCCTGCTGCGGCCGCGGCGCACCGCGGGCGCGGGGTGGGTGGAGCAGTGGCGGCTCCACCCCATTCGGTGTCGGCCCGGGCCCCCTGAGGCCCCGGTGGTGCGGGAGGCGGCGGGAGGAGGGCTGGTAAGGGGCCTAAGGGCGTGCGGAGACCGCCAGGGGGCGAGTGCTCTTGCTCAGTCGCTCAGCGAGTGCGGGGCTTCAGTCTCCGGGTCTGTTGCGAACTCTGTATAAATATCTAAAGAGGGAGGGACAAGAGGATGGAGCTAGGTTCTGTTCGGTGGTGCCAGGCAACAGGACAAGAGGCAATGGGCAGCAACTGATGCACAAGAAGTTTCACCTAGACACGAGGAAGAACTTCCCTACTGTGCAGGTGACTGAGCACTGAACAGATCACCCAGAGAGGTTGTGGAGTCTCCCTCGCTGGAGATGTCCAAGAACCGTCTGGACGCAATCCTGTGCCATGTGCTCTGGAATGACCCTGCTTGAGCAGGGAGGTTGGACCAGATGACCCGCAGTGGTTCCTTCCAGCTTGACCCGTTCTGTGTTTCTGTGAGCCGCTGCCGGCGGGGGCGCGGCGCCGCCCCTGCGGTGCCCAGTCCAGGCCGGGCTCCGGTGCCGGCCGATGCCCGCCCAGTGCGGGTCAGGGCACGGGGTCGGGGCGAGGTCGGCGCGGAGCGGCCGGCGCGGGTCTCGTTCCGGCAGTTTGCTGAACTGGAAGCAGACTCGAAGCGTTTTGGGGTTTTTTTTTGGTTGGTTGGTTGGTTTTTTCCTATGTCAGACGTTCTCTCTCTTTCCTTTTACCATCTCCCTTACGTTCTCTGCTAGAGGTTACCTGTGTGTTTTCTGTACGGTTTACCGAGGAGATGTGCTGGTTATCTCTTGTTGGGAGGGAAGCCAGATGACGTGAGATGATGTTTTAGGGAACTGCGGTTTTAGAACATAGACTGAGTGCTTACAGAGTTTCTGGCCAAGATCACCAATGTAAAAGCAGCTTTACTCACCAAGTACGGGCTGCCTTAAGTAGATTTTATTTCCAAGGTTTTGCAAAAGGAGTTAGATTTTAAAATAAAAACACTGACTTTATCCATCACCCTTTCTATTCAACATGCATGAAGTACAGAACATTTGTCCTTGGTGGAAAGCATGAGCAGAAATCTTAGTGAGAGCTTCTGTTAAACCAATGACAGCACCTACTTTTATCTGAAAGAAATGTCCTCAGCTCGATGGCTGTTGAAATGTCTGGTGGTTCACCGCTGCACTCATAAGTAATTTAAGGGGTGATATGCAACACTATATAACAGACATCTTGTAATGATCCTAATGTTATGGTAGCAAAGAACAGATCATTATTATTAAACCTGATAGGGGTTAAAACATTTGTGAATGAAAGCTAGCTGTCTTTAATAGAGCAGACAGTGATACCTTGACCGGCACTCTGTTCTGTAGAAAGACAGTTGATTTTTTTGGTGAATTCCATTTTTAATTTCAAGAGAGAAGGGCTGTAGTCCATATAATCTCTAATAATCATTTAACGATGAAATTTAAAAAAAAAACAACCAATATTTTACAAAAATTACTTTCTGAAAAAGTAGTTTGTTTGAAGTTTGTCACGGATGCTTCCATTAAAAATTATCTAATTGTGGTTCTGTGCAGACTAAGTGGTTGCAATTATAAGCTGATTTTTATGAAGTCATCATGGCGATGGATCCATTGTAAATAAATGTAAGGAATTACCACTTCTCTTGGCAAAAATACCAGGCATCAAACATGAACAGCAGCTTGTTTATATCTGTGTGAAAGGACTATAGCGGTTAAAAAAGTTAACACATGCTCACTGCAGTAACCCCTAAGTTGAGATGCTTTGCTTTGAGAATATCAAAGCACTTCAACCTGAAATGATACAATGAAGCACACTGACAGAATTCTGTGAAGGACTGATCTAACTTCTGGCACATGTGATAGGTGCATGGGAACATCCAGAAAAATAAAATCGTTTTTTAGTTATTTTTAGATTACACACACAATTTTTTTTTTGTGGGGATGGTTTACAAAAGTCACTAGTATTTAAAATGCCTTGGAGTTTATTACAAAAGTATCTCTTGCTTTCTTAGTCAAGCACATATGTGTAAGCTCCACAAAGTAGTTCTCAACATTAAGCAAAACAGAGCAACCTCCAGATAATTCTTTGCAGTGCGACCAAAACATGTTTTTTGCTTCCTTCTTGTTGAAGTGGGAGTAGGTTAAGAATTATAAGGAACTTGCTTCAGTATTACTTATGGAGTACCTTTGTTCCTGTAATACAGTAAGAACATGCCATCATGTATTTGACTTAAATAGGCTGCTTTGTTTAAGAATACTTCAGCTAACCACGTACCAGTTTAGGGTATAGTCAGTTGACTGCCTGCTATTTTTGTCTTTCCAGAATGATATTACATTAATGTTGAAGCTAGTGATGTATTTTGTATGAGTTTGTAATACAGGATGCCTATTTTTACACTGCAGAAACTCATACTAAAGCATTATGAATTTTTAAAGAATACTTAAGAGAAGAAATGAGCAAACTTGTCCTCTACTGTGTCTTAAAAACAAAAAAATCCTGTAAAAGGAATTTTGACTGGCATAAGCAAAAAGGCATCTGCAGCCTTTGAAGTACTGTTTGCACAAAGGTCAATTAAATCAAATGAAAAACGTGATTTATGAGTAAGTTCTATTAATAATGTAGTCTCCTCGTGCTCTGGATGCTGTTCTTAAAGCATGCTAAATGGAAGCAGATTTAAGATATAAGTTTCCCTAGTTTACTCTAAAGATCAAGAAATCTAAAGCATGTAGAATTACTTATTGACCTGTTTGTACAAAATTAAATCATTTGTTTATCATTTTATGAATAACACAGAGAACCCTCCTCTCCCTCAAGAAGTCAATTGTGAAAATGGTCATCTGCTGTAAGATACCTTTATAGCTTTCCCCCAAGGAGAAGGTATTTCATAATCATTTCTGAAAATTATTCTTTATCTTTTGCCTTGCTGAAAGTACAACTGATTTTTCAGGAACTTATCATTGCTTTGGATCTCCTTGTTAATGGAAGCAATTGGTGCAGAGAGATAAGGAAAAGGGAGCTGCCTCACAGTAAGCAAATACTTTCCTAAATAGAAAGAAGGTAACCTTCAGATAGGCTAAAAATTATACACATAATTTTTTTTATTATTTTTTTTTTTATGCTGTGAGTACTGACATTCTTGTTTAACTGAAACAGATGAGATTCACTTTTGAGTTTGGCTGGGTCATAGTGGGTTTGTTAACATCCTACACATATACATTAAATGTGATTGTCACTGGGCATTTGGAAAAAAAAGTGGCTGACTTGGTATGAACCTGTGAAACGCTGTCCCCTTCCTGCCCTGAAAAACCCACTCTTTCTGACCTCCACTCTCCACAACAGTTAGATGAACATTATCCATCAGGATACAAACCTATACATTCTGAATTCTGTATGAAGAATATTGGTAGGTTATCTCATTTTCAGCATTACAAAAGAAAAGTAGCTGAATGAACCACAGATATAAAGTTGAACTGAAATGCTTTTGTATGCATTGAAATACACCTGTAATAGAGCACAAAAGATCTCAAAGGTGAAAAAGAACAGAGCCAATGCTGGAGAAGTGCCAAGTTCTAATGGTTATCAGGGAATGAGAAATCTAGAGATAAAGAGCCAAAACCAAATTCTCCAATGTGTATGTAGACAAGTGCTGGCTCTCACATGAAGGCGTGATTGGTTTTCAGAGTTAAGGAGAGCTGTTAGCAGTATTCATTATCTGGAACTGACCGGATATGTTGAGTACATGGAAGTATAGCAACAGGCAAGGTAGATTTAACTAACAGAGGTTAAGTTTTAATAGGAAACAGTGATTAGCCAGTTGATAATTTGAAAGGAACAGGATAGGATCTAAAAATGCTTATATGCTGCAACCCATCAAATTATTTTGCAGAGCTTTTTCTTGTACTCCTTGCTTTTATCCTAGAATCAGAGAATTATTAAAGCTGGAAAAGTACTTCAAGTCCAGCTATTAACTAATTTAGCACCACTGCCGTGCTCATCATTACACCATGTCCTCAAGTGCCATATCTACATGTTTTTGAACACTTCTAGAGATGGTGGCTCCACGTCTTCCGCGGTCAGTCCGTTCTAATGCTTTACATCCCTTTCCTGCTCCCAGGGGGATAACTATTAACTTTTGAAATTACTTGTGATTATTTAGCTGTATGTCTGATCCTGGAAGTCATACTGTATTGCTTACTTAGTAGTAAATGTTTTTTAACAGATTATAAACATGCAGTTGGGAGTGAGATGCCGGTTCTTGTCTGAAAACTTGTGTCTCTGCAAAATGTCACTTAATTCATTGCTTGTATTGCCTTGTCAGTAATACTAAATGAATGCAATGTGATTTATGTAAAAATGTAAGCTGCCTTTTTATCTTATGAAAGCTCTAATGTCCTTGTCTTTCCACATAGAGTGTAGATTGGCATATATTTTTTAATTCTTTCCTAAGTGCTTAGGTTGTTCCATTAAAAGGTATATTCCTTTGACCAAATGCTCTACAAATCACAGAATCATTGACGTTGGAAAAGACCTCCAGGTCCAACCTTTGACCAAACACTACCATGCCAACTAAACCCTAGCACTAAGTTCCATGTCCAGTCATTTTTTGAACGCTTCCTGGGATAGTGAGTCCACCACCTCCCTGGGAAGCTGGTTCCAATACTTAACTACCCTTTCAGTGAAAAAATCCTTCCTGATGTTCCAGCCTGAACTTCCTCTGACACAGCTTGAGGCTGTGTCCTTTTGTCCTGTTGCTACTTGCCTGGGAGTAGAGCAAGTTACACCCTATTTTAGGTAGTTGTAGAGAGTGATTAGGTCACCACTGAGCCTTGTTTTCTCCAGGCTAAAAAACTCCAGCTTCCTCAGCCACTGCTCATAGGACATGCGCTCCAGATCCTTTCCCAGCTCCCTTGCCTTTCTCTGTACAAGCTCCAGCACCCCACTGTCCTTCCTGAAGTGAGGGGCCCAGTACCAAACACAGGATTCGAGGTGCAGCCTCACAGTATACACCGAGCACAGAGGGACCATCTCTTCCCTAGTCCTGTCCTGCTGGCCACACTATTTCTGATAAAAGCCAGTACGCCATTGGCCTCCTTGGCCAGCTGGGCACACTGCTGCCTCATTCAGCCGGCTGGCAACTGGAAGGTTCTTTTCTGCTGGGCAGCTTTCCAGCCACTCTTCCCCAAGCCTGTAGTGCTGCCTGGGGCTGTTGTGATGCAAAGGCAGGACGCAGCACTTTGCTTTTTTGAACCTCAAACTCTAGTTCTCAGCCCATGGATCCAGCCTATCCAGATCCCTCTGCAGAGCCTTCTTGCCCTCCAGCAGATGAACACTCCCACCCAACTTGGTGTCATCCACAAACTGAGGGGGGACTTGATCCCCTCATCTAAATAATTGGTAAAGATATTAAATAGGACTGGCCCAGCACTGAGCCCTGGGGAACACCCCTAGTGACCAGCCACCAGCTGGAAGTTACTCCATTCACCACCACTCTCAGCCCAGCCATCCAGCCATTTTTTAACCCAGCAAACTGCACCTGTGCACTCCATGAGCAGGCAGTTTCTCCAGGAGAATGCTGTGGGAGAGAGTATCAAAGGCCCAGGTAGACTACATCTACAGCCTTTCCCTCATCCCCTAGATGGGTCACTTGGTCAAACCTAGAGACTTAATTTTGTGTGAAATTCTGCTCCACAAGACAGTATTACTGTTGCTGCTGTTTTCAGAGATGCATGCCTGGCTCCCCATCAAACATTTACTTAATGGCAGTATAATTTGCAATCACTTTTTTCAAAACACCACAGATTTATGTTTTGCTCTAAGTAAAAATGTAAATTGTTTGCAGTAGTTTTGTATGCCTGTCCTAGTTAGGACAGCTGAGACCAGTTCATCACTGGATGGGTGTAACCCAAAACTGTGTATTCTATAGCATTCCATGTCATTTCCTAGAAACTGTTTTCAATAGATTATTTACACCCTCTGCCCAGAGCAGCCTGACTCCTCAGGTTACAGAGTAGGTGTTAAGAGGCCTTCGATATAGAAGGGTGCCTCCCTGTTCCTCACACCCCTTGTAAAACTCCCCGCCCTGAGGAAAGTACTGAGCATTCCTGCCTGAACTGCCAAGAATATATAATCTTGGAGTCTTGGAACTTTTTTACCACTCTTGGGATCCAGAGGAAGACTGCAGCTCACCGCTCTCAACCAGACTGCAGACCACCACTCTCGACTGGACTGCAACCACCACTTTTCAACCAGACTGCAACCATCACTCTCGACCGGACTGCAACAGCACTCTCACCAACAGGTTTTCCCCTCTCCTTTTACTTTGGACTCAGGGGGCCCAAAGAACATCACTCTGTTCATGCCCCAGGGTGCTGGGTTATATATTTGGGTTTTGTGGGTTAAAAGCAATTGTTTGTCTGCATAATCGTACTTATTGTATTATTTTATTAAATTGTTATTCTGATTTATAATCTCTCTTTTGAGTTGAGTCCATTTCCCCTGCTGGTTTACCTTTAAACCAGCACAATGCCTATTAAAGATTTTAGTTGAAATGTTGCAAAATTTTGTGAAATCAAAAGAATAATGAACCATTATATTAACTACATAGCATCAGATAACTGTTTAGAATTGTATTTGATTTAACATGATTTTAAACTATGTCTTTATAAGAGATTCAATGGATAAGCAACTCACTTTTGCACACGGTATTATGTTTGAAAACAAACAAAGCTAGGGCAGATTCCTTCAGTCTCATGTAAGTAAAATGCATCTGAATTTGTGAGAATTGTTATAAGAACAGCAGTGGCCTGCTACTGCCTTTGTACATCAGAGTCCGGTTTTTTAAAGGTAAACTTGTTCTCTGTACAAATAAATCCTAAACTTGGAATCAATTTATCTACCAAAAAAAGAAAATCTAGGTTCAATCATTCAGTGACCTTTAACTTTCCATAAACAAATGTTTAGCTAGTAAAAATGGTTCTCCATAGAGCAATCTTTTGGGTGGAATAATCAAGATAAATGCAACCTCCCCATCCAATTATGTTCTGCATTCTTTGTTTACATTAACAGTGAGAAAAGTAAATGGGTTTCAGTAACTGATACAAGTATTTTAATTCATTTTTTCTTAAATGAAATCGCACTTTTTGGCAGTGTTAAATTAATTGGAGCTTCTGCTATGTCCTCTTTCTTCAGTAAAGAATTCTCATATTTTGAACCGATTTATTTTTGTCATGTGTCAGGACACACACAGAGCTGTTTAAAACATTGTTTTCATAACTAACTTAAGTACACTTACTCTGACTTCAGCTTTAAAAAAATTCAAGAGATTTTTATCTACACCCCCCTTATTTGCTCTTTACTTACCCGAGTCTGGCTGACACTATTTTTGTCTTTGCCTGAGTCATATTTGAATTTATTCCATGTCTTCTGCCTTGCTTCAGACAGAACTATGCATTTAAAATAATTCTATTAATAGAATTCACAGACACCTTGTAGCTGTACTGTTTTCTGTTCCTATCTGTTGCCAATGTACCGGTAAAGTCCTGCATTCTGATAACCTGCATTCTTCTCATTCATGCTAGATAACTGGAGAACCTTGTAAGAGAGGGAGGAATCTCCTTCCCAATACATGTATGTTTTATGATCATAATCCATAGGTTTACAAGTTCTAGGAAGCATAATTAATGTTGAATTATTTGCCAAAGAAAGACCAAGTGAATAACAGAATAAATGGACAACTGACTATCCATTTTTGTTAGTACGGTGGGATGGGGACTTAAGAAAATTTATTAAAGCATTTATGCATAAACAGGAGATAGGAGGACCAGGATCTCCCATCTGTCATATCTACACAAAAGTAGTCCGCTGCTCCTCACTTGCATGGTTTCTTCTGACTTGCCAGTAAAGCAGCTTTGTTCTGTGTCCATAAGGTTTAGATGTGTATGTTTTCTGCAGGGATCATCTGTGGACTGTTGCATGGACGATAAGCAGAACTTACCTTTCTAACACTGCAACACCACCCAAATTAAAGGACTAACAAACAGTAACTATAAACAATTCTTCAGGTGAATCAGCCCCATGGAAGAGTAGCAAATTATCACACAAAACACATAGCTACTTCCTAGGCAGTAGCAAAGTCTTGGCTGTCTTTGCTCTTGTCTTTGTGAGTGGAATGAATGATGTGTGTAGGACAGGAATTGCAAATGCGGTAGCCAAGTATATGTACTTTGAAAGGGAAGATGAATAAAAGTGTGTAGTTTTAAGGATCTGAAATCTGCTTTGTACTGAACAAGACTAAGAATGGCCGACTCCATGGATACACAATGTTATTGGGAAATTAACTTTGCATATTTCTATTAGGGATTGTGCCTTTATTTTTGGCTATTATTAGTGTGAGATTTGAACTGGATTTCAGTTTAGCAGCCTTCACTAAAGGCTGCTTCTCCCATATAAGTTTTGTAAACAACTATCAGTATATGGATTTGCCCTTGGTATTCTTAGCAGTTTCTTCATTTGAGGAACTTAATGAAAAAAGAAATACTGTTCTTGGTTGTTCCACCTTAACAAGTGTCGGAGAGGGAGATTAAATTGCCCATTTCAGTGATACTGAGCAGTTGAAAACCAGGAGCCAGGCATGTGAAGGTTAATTTGCCGTAAAATGTTCTGGTGTGTATGAGGTATTATTTCTCTTTTGCAAAGATTTGGAGCAGAAAAGGTGTGTGTGTGGGGAATTGAAGCCTTTGACAGTTACAAATCACTGAGTTTTCTTCCTTGCTTCCATGATTCCTCAATGTCCTGGGCAGTGGGATTCCTTGGTTTCACTGTGATTGCCATAAAAAGCAGGTGAAGGTTGGGCTGTGGAGAAGCACCCAATGGAGTTGTGGAATTCAAAGTCACAGAATCCATCCGGTTGGAAGGGACCACAGTAGGTCATCAGGTCCAATCTCCCTGCTCAGAGCAGGGTTATCACAGAGCATGTGGCACAGGATTGCATCGAGGTAGTTCTTGAGTATCTCACAGGATCACAGAATATTTTGAGTTAAAAGAGACCCTCAAGGGTCATCAAGTTAAACTCTTAAGTGGACAGCCTGTACCGAGATCAAACTTTTGACCTTGGCCTTATTAGCACTATGCTCTAACCAACTGAGCTAATCTCGGGCTCCAGTGAGGGAGACCCTACAACCTCTCTGGGCAATCCTCCCAGTTCTCGGTCAGCTGCACAGTAAGGAAGTTCTTCCTCATGTTCAGGTGGAACTTCCTGTGCATCAGTTTCTGCCCGTGGCCTCCTGTCCAATTTTTTGGCACCACCGAGCAGAGCCTGGCTCCGTCCCCTTGGCACCCGCCCTTAGGTACCTGTATATCTTACATGGGTATGGACAGCTCGGACGTGAGCGGGTGGGGCGGCGGGCGCGGCCGGCCCGGCGGATTCACGCTACTCGTCCGGCTGATCCTACAGCCGTGGGCTTCCCCTGGCCGGGCCGGCCCGGGTACCGCTCCCCCCCCGCGGCGGCGGTGGCGGCGCTTGCGCGCGGGCGGGGCGCGGCGGGGCCGGTGACGCGCTGCGGTGCGGGCAGGTCCTGCCGCCGCGCGTGAGGACGGCGGGGGCGCAGCGCGGAGCCGCCGCCGCACGGCGCCCCCGCTTGAGCGCCGCGGGGTGAGTGAGGGGTTCCCCGCCTACCGCGAAGGTGAAGCCCCGCGGCCGGGCATCGTCCCCGGCAGCGCGGAGCGGGCCGCAACGGGGCGGGGCCGGCGCCGGAGCCGGGACTGGGGCGGGGCGGGGCGGGGCTCCTTCGTGCCGGCTCCCCGCGGCTGCGGGGCGCGTACCTGCCGGGGAGCGGCGGGTCAGCCTGGGCCGCGCGCTCCCACCCGCGGAGGTGGATGCGGGCCCTACGGTAGGAGCGGTGCCTGGTGTCCGGGCCCGGCGGGGTCGGGTCTGCCCGCAGCGCGGGGTGGAGCCGCACGGAGGCCGGCGCTGGCCGCGGGGCGAGCTGCTTCCTCCGCGCCGCGCCTACGGGGGGCACTGCCGGGCAGTCCTGCTGCTGCAAAGGCTGCAGGTGACCCCCGGCCTTTCCGGCCTCCGAACGCTGCGGCTCCGTGCCCCCTGTCCCGCTGGAGGGGTGACCCAGCGCGGGCATTGCATGGAAAACACGGCGGTTGGAATAACACTTGCCTCATGTACCGTGCGACTTGGCCTACCCAACGTCTGCCTAACTTAACGCTCCGTGTGTAGGGGTTTGTTATATTTTGGGTTTGGTTTTTCTTCCCCCTCTACCCCCTCCTTTTCCTGCCTCCTCTTGCAGTGATGGAAATCTGTCATATCACGTATTTTTCTCTAGGTGTCAGTTCAAATACTCGACAGAGAAGGTTTGAGAAATAGGTTGCATATCAGGGGGTGGTGTGGTGTATTTCTTCAGTGTAAACTGTTTTCAGGCACTGAGCTTTGTCAGATGTTTAGGAGTCCTGAGCTGGATGAACTATTATTACAGATACTTAGAGCAGTAGGCTTTCCTTAGTATCTACCGGCAGAGATTGAATTCATCTGTGTAACTGTATAGTGTAAAAACACTATGAAACTTCTGTATAGTCTTGTGATATGAATGTTGATTTTTGTGTATTTATTTTTCTGTCATGAGGGAATTAGCTTTCCAACGAATATTCACACAAATGTTGTTCCTTTAGAGAAATACATGTGTGCACTACCTTTGTAGGTTATATTTCTTGAAAATCTTCCTTGTTTTGCTTGTAGCTTTCAGTGTGTATTTTGTATTATGCTGGGTGACTGGATGTTGCTAGTGGGATAGCCCCACCTTCTGGTTAATCCTTCAGTGAAATCATACTTGAGACGGAAGAGTTTTTCTGGAAATTATATCTCATGCTATGTGTTGTAAGTGCAAGTCTGTGTTGGAATATTTTTTTATTTCTTGGGTGGAAGAGGGGCAAGACAATCTCTTTTTATGGAGATGTTCTTATTTACCATTAAAATAATTTTAACACATAGTTTCTGATGTTTCAGTTCACTACTGGGAATTTTTTTTTATGCCATCATAAATTAAGGGAAGTACTTTTTTTATTTTAAGCTTCAAAAAAAGTATTTTTATTTTTTTCAGAAAGCAAGGAAATGATACTAAACCAAGGAGTAGTCTTGGTGTGTGAAGTGACACCTGATCTATGTGTGAAATGATACCTGATCTCAGGCTTAACTTTCAGTTTAGGTGTTGGAGGTGACAGTGCTCATATTTTAGGTTTCGTGTTCAAGAAGTTCACAGATCGTCTTCCAACTACAAGCTTTTGAACTTGAAAAATATTCAGGTTTCTTGGTAGAAGATTTATATTGGTTAGTTTACTGCTGCTGGGAGCAAATTTACTGAAATTATGTGTTAGAAGCTACAATTAAAAGGGAAAAAATCAGGAGAAGGGCTCTCTGAAGTCCTCTTGGCTTACAGAAGGAGATTGCTATTTCACCTCATTTTTAGGTTTTAGTTTAGGAAAGGTGTTCAGCTTGTCACTCAACAGCTTGTCAGCAGTGTGTCTTATGATTAGAGACTTCACAGTCTTTAAAATTTATGATGATACTCTGCTAGACATAGCTGGGGATCACCTGTTTTTTGGCTCTCAGTGTGTTATTTGAAACATCTCCTTTAATTCCTGTTATCTGTGAGCTGTGTGCTCTTAGGATATTGCTCCTATGATACAAATTGCTAATGTCTGAAAGAACTGAATGCTGCTTGAGTCACCCTGACTCTGGAATATAACTGCAGTAATTGATATGTTGAAACTCCTTAAACAACATAGGCGGGAAGTCAATTTTCTTGGAGTGAGTGTGAGAGTGCTGAACAGGGCAGCTGCTTGTGTGAGTGCGTAGGAGGGATTTTTAATGGCAGTGTGTCTCTGGGTATGTTTTCAGGTCCTGCCACTCTCCACAGCTTAACTGTCCAATATCCTGTGCTATGCATCAAGAAGATTATGAACTGTCCAGTGTGTGGCCTGGATACATGGATGATTCAGCATTGTTTACATTTGAAAATACAGTTTTGTAACAGTTAAGCATAGAAAGACTGGAAGTAGTGGGGAGGAGGGGAGCACCCAAACATCCTTCCTCTTTTTTGCAACAACCGCAAAGGTGACAGTCCTAAAACATTCAATGCATTACAAGGCACATATACGTTTTCACTACAACTTCTGTACAACTTAAAATTTATGAGAAACAGAATGTCCAGGCTTTTGCATACTGGAGGTAGGCAATACTGTTTTAATTGCTCCAAGTATAATTCATAAGCAAAACGATCAAAATTAAGATTTTAAAAGTGAGAACAGTTGCTGAGAGTATTATGGGTTGTGGTGATTGTGTTTCTGTGCACTAATGAGGTTGAAGGGCTTGAAGGTATTTGAATAGATAAATCTGCAACATAGAACCATGGATTTGTTTTCTTTTCTTTTTTTTTTTCATCTAGATTAAAACCAGGATTGAGGGTTTGCTTTAACTCATCTAGAACTAGCAAGTTTAGATGTTTGGGTTGATTTTTTTACAGGCTGACCTTAACCATCGAGACAGTGTAAACCAAAGGAGCAGTCACTGGGTTAGGTGCTGGAAAGCACCTCTGACATTTCCCGCTGTATTAATGGAGCATTTCCAAGAGCTGGCTAAAGTTACAAGATTTCCAGTTCTTGTTCAGTTTCTGGTGTGGGGAAATGCTTAATTTCTGCTATGGTTGTCCTTTTCCTTCTGGCTATTTTTGTTGCTCCCTTCTCCCTCCCTGTGCCATTCACTTTCTACCTGATGAAAGGGTTATGCTAGTGGGGTAAGAAGTAGCTGACTTCTGCAGTATTTCTGTCAGCTTAAATCATGTCAGCTTTGAACGTGATCCCATGTGACCCTGGTGATAGCAAGTTTGTCATATCTTGAAGTAATCTTATGCTTGCAATGCCAGTAACTTTCTAGGAGCTTCTTTCCGGGCAAGAAATGAAGTACTGTTTTTTATTTTGCCTTTTCTTGGCCAATGCTTTTCTTTCTTTCTTTCATAATCATTACTGGGTATTTACAGCTTTTTTGGCTACATGTGTCAGGCCTTCTTTTTGCAGTTAAGTGGACTGGTGGTAATGGCTGCGTGACATAGTTGGCAAGCTGCTTCAGTCTTCTGTGAAGCTTTATGTATGTCGTTTTGAATGTCTGATTGTATGTTGCAGTTTACCTAGTCACGTCAAAAAGTCAGCAGTTTGCTATAATGCAGCAATGGGTGAGCTAATCAGCTGACTTTTTTGTTCCCTACTATAAATATTTATAGCAAACGGTACAAGGGAAAGGCATAGCTGATTTTCAGAAGTATTTTTTCTTTGACTGGTAAAGGTTGTTAGTCTTTTCATTTTGTTTTGGATTTAAAAATTAGACTCTCTTCGACCAAAAACTTCAGATTTTTTTTTTCTACTTAGAAGTGTTGGGTAGATTTAGTCATTAGATGAAGGACTACTTTCTACCCTTTCCACATAAAGTCTTGCAATTATATCTGGAGGAAAAGTATCTCTAGTTTTTCTACTATCTTGAACAAAATTCTTTTCATAGAAGAAATACTTCTAATGTACCTTTAGGGATATTATAATATTTTGATGGCAGTAAAAGTTTTTTGTATGGCTGCATGTTAAGGTATTAGGAAGCAATAACTGTTTAGTGTGTATTCAAAGCCATTCCATCCTACTTTAGAATTTAATTAAAGAAATAGCTGGTTCTGAAAATTGTCTCCCTCTGGACTATTGACTAGGACTTTAATTCCTATGAAACTTCCTATGAAAAGTAAGATTTGTCCTGGAGTAGGAAGTCTATGTTTTTGTTTTCCAGTTCTTGTAGAAGAAGGTTCAGGAACTGGGCTAGGAATAGTCAACTTCAGAAAACAAATTTTCACTACCACATCAGTTATAATTATTTATGTATATGGTTCTGTTTACTAGATTGTGGTTGAGTATGATGTAGTGTTTACCAACTTGAAACGTAGTTGTAAAGCTTGAAGGATTTCCCCAGGTTTTCAATCACTAGAGTTTTAAGTTGGTTTATAGGTAACCAAAACATGTATGTATTGTGCTGTGGATTAAGCTTTCAGGATTCAAAGCAGTTTGTATAAATAACTCTGGCATCCCCTATTAGCCTGTGAGATTTTTTTATCCAACGTTAGATCTTATGTTTTTATTAGGGAAATTTTTCGCATCTGATAACCTTGCTGGTTTGTATGACTTTAAAATAGAACTGCTTTCCCTGAAAAAAAGCACAAACAACCAGTTTTTTAAAAAGATACTTGTGGAAGTTGTCGCTTGGGATGCTGAACTGGAAAACAATATGTCATGCGTGAAAGAGTAAAAGATTAAATAGCCAGAGGCACTACTTAAGGTATAATTGCTAAGCCTTTTGCAAAGGGCCAGTCCTCCTTAAGGTACAGGAGGATGAGATGGTAGAGGCAGCACTACTGTATCAGTAGCAGTGGCCAGTTCTTACTGCTGTCAAAGGATGAGCATTCTGCTGTCCTGGTGAATGTTTTTTTGTATAATGTCAAGTAATATACTGCTGTTTTCCATATTGTGTGGGGTATTCATGTGGTTTTGCCACATTTAGAATGCTGTTTGTCACGGTGTTTTGCTCTCCACAAGCTTTTTGGATAGGTTGCTTTTGGTACTGAGACAGTGGCTGTTGCTGTTACATGTTGCTGCTTATTCTAAATTTTGAACACAGACCTTATTCCTGCAAGTGTAAATGTACTTAGGTAAATAGTTCCTGCAAATAATTTACTGCTATGTTTAAACATGTAAATCATAAGTAGTATTTTGGAATTAAGATAGCCTACAGAATGAAGAGTACAGAAGTCTTTTTAGATGGTTTTGTTTAAACAGACTCACAAGTACCTTGAAAAAGAATGTTTTTGACCTATGAACAGCTTCTGAGACTAGGGTATGTGAAATGAAAGGTCAGTTTGCTTCTGGTTTAATCTGCACTGGACTGGGGGAACCCCCTCACAGTAAAGAATTTCTTCCTCACATCTAACCTAAACAGTTTAAAGTTATTGCTTCTTGTCCTATCACTACATGCCCTTGTAAAAAGTCCCTTTCCAGCTCTTTTGGAGGCCCCCTCTAGGTACTGGAAAGCTACTATAAGGTCTCTCCAGAGCCTTTTCATCTTCAGGCTGAACAGTCCCAATTCGTGTAGCTTGTCTTCATAGGAGAGTTGTTCCATTACCCCAGTCATTTTTATTGCCCTGCTCTGGACTTACTTCAGGAAGTCCACATCCCAGTTATGTTGAGAGCCCCAGAACTTACATCAGTAAAATTTCCTCTGAATCCTGTTACAATGTCTGACCAGAATTATTACTGCCTTGAAGAGGCTGAGTGTCTGGGTGTCCATCAAATACAGGTATGTCAATATAGTGTTCAGGAAAATGGTGTCCTTACAAGTCCTCTGTAGTCTAACAGGCACTCACAGCAATGCCTAATAGTCATGTCCAAATATGAGGTCTGAATGAAATGGTACAAGTTCGTTTCTTTAGCCATTATTTTGAGCAAAAGAAAATTGCTTTGTGATAGTGCTTGCCATTTTGTGCAGTAGTTTTGTGGTTAGAATATTTATCCAAGAAGTAGGAGACTCTGTTCCATGCTATTCTGTTACGTTTTGGCAAATGTGAAAACTTTATATGAAAGGTAACTGTTGGAGGGGTTATACTCTTCCCTTTTGCATGAACCTTGCCAATATCAAAATTTCATAGCATTGAAAAGGTGGATCAGTGAGAAGGTGAGTCAGTGGCTCAGTGACACCGAATTGACCTTGGAGTGAGGCAATTATGTGCTTTTCTGAAGAGAAAGGAAGAGGTGAAAATTATATATAATTTCTTGCAGTCCATTTAATTTGTTGTACTGTTGGTAGCACTATTACAGTGAATGCAGCTTTCTGATTTGGAACTTCATGCATCTGGAGAAATTTCCCGTGAAGACGCTGCCTGTTTCCACTGTGTAGGTGAGAGGATTCACAGGCAATGTGAAAAGGCAGAGGGAGATTGCAGAGAATCGAGCATATACTAGCTTGGAATTTTAACTAGTCAACACTTCTTTCTTTCTTCTGCTCCCCTTCAACTTGAGGTGCTTTTATTCAGTTATTGTTGCTGTTCCTTTAAAAACAGAACTGATACTAGTTTTTCCTCTGCTCGACTATCACTCTCAGGCAAGTGGTATTAAATTTAAAATGTATGTTTAAATTGAGACTCGTTCACCTTGTGCCTTTACCTTTCTATCAATCCTTTATTCAAAATAACGATAATATTAAAAGTTTTAAATTAATAATTTTAAATTAGTAATTTTGCATTACTTGGTAAAATGTTAGAGAAACTTTTTTGCTTTAGTATGCATAAATGTTTCACCACAACTCTCTGGATTGCTACTGTGTGCATTTCTATCTCTTTTCATTTTTTCCATGCTCCTCCCTGGTGGTTGTTTTTTGGGGTTTTTGTTTTGGTTTGGTTTTTTTCAGAGGTTCTTGTACTTTTTCTTATCTGCTTGACTTTTCCCTTTGACCTGGAGTATTAATAAGCACTTTAGCACTTATTAAATACTTTGTGGTGAATTTAGACAAACAAATTAAGATCTTGCAGTTCAAGATAGTTCAGCTCAGTAGCTGGCTCGACTTGTACAGCAGTTCAGTACACTATAATATATAGACAGTCTTGGCACTGGCAGACCGTTTATCATCTGTATGACAGTGGGTCAACGCTGCAAGCAAAACAGACCTGGCTACTTGCATTCAAGACTCTAATATTTTCCCCCCAGTAAGACTTGCAACCTACAACCTGGTTCAGATAGTCCAGACTTTATAATTAATGAAATTTTGTGTATTGTGGTGGGCACAGCTATTGTCTTGTAACTATTTATTTTCTTTAAAGGATTTCGAGACACTTTACACTTGAAGGGTACTTGGAGAAACCTAGTTAACTTGAGTCAAGCTGGAATTCTGGTGAAAAGCTAAGCATTTGCTTCCTGGCTGCTGGGAAAAGATTCTGCTTTCAGGTAAGTCTGGAAATAAGCTTGCTTCATACTTCATCTTCTTTAGGCTTTTAGCAATTGCGGCATGGAACTTACCAGTAATAAAAATCTGATTACTTTAGGTGCTGAACAACAAAGATTTTTGAGAGGTATTACACATTTCTTTGGGGAGAAGGGGATGGGGGGCAGCTCTGTGTGTGTAGTTGGCTGAATTTATTGCCTGCATTTCCCAAAAGAAAAGTGCTCTGTCATATTCATTCTCAGCACCCATATCTTTGAACATCCATTTTCCCCTTTGCTCTGTCTTCTGTCTTTAAACTAACAACTGTGCTCTTGGAGGATACTATTTTTTATCACAGTGGGAGTATTTGTCATTCATAGTAGATCTCAAATGGGTACTGAGGTTCAGTTAATGGTCTTGTAGACTGCAACCTTGGAGGCACCATTTGAGGAAGTGTTGTGCCCTGAGGACACTACGTCCTTAAATGGATAGGAAAATTGAGTTCTTAGCATGATATGGTTTCTGTCCAGGAAATATATTCAGGTCTTGCTTAAATAAGAACACCAAATAGTCCATGTTTCTCACTGTACCTCTAGACTTAATTACTCTATAGATACATGAAATGGTAGAAATAAGTTGTGGCATCTTATAACATTGTCAAGTAGGTTTAAAAAAGTGTATTTACTGGCTTCAGCAAAAACTTTACTTGATAAAATTCCATCATGGACAGGAAAATAATGTCTATTAAATGACTTACACAAATTTCTGTTCTATTATAATCAGATTTTCTGAGCTTTGGTAAGACTGAATTATAATGCAGAATCATACTCCATACTTACAATGCAATAATTTATTTTAAAAGCTGGATCAAATAGTTTGAAGAGAGAAGAGCTTGTGACAGTGTGGAGAAATGCAATTAATGTGAATTAACTTCTTTAGCATTTCTAGTGTAGAGACATTCAGTATGGTGGTAGCATTTCATCATTGAAGATCAAAAGATGTTGACAATATGTAGTTGTTTAATATCTTCCAGGTTATCAGAAATGGCAATTTGAAGAATCATCTTTCGATATGAACAAAGTAAAAACATCATCTGAAAAAAGGTAAATTTGCAAAAACTATAGTGACCTCTCAACATGAAGCTATTTGAGATCTGTGAAAAAACAGTCTTTATCTTAATAATAAGATAAATAAAATATATGAAGCTGAGACTAGCGTTGGAGAAACTTCCATTATTATGGGTCCATGGTAAGACTGTTTAGGTTGATGTCCTGAAACACTGAAGAAATCAATATTGGTAGCATGAAGTAGCTTAATTAATAAATAACTTGCAAAATTTAAATTTTCAGTTACTGTTAGATATGTTCAAATATAAAGTATACATTAAATTTAATTGAAAAATATATTAATAATTTCACTGCACATATTGGCAAAGCATAAAATGATCTCTGCGGAAGGAATTAAAGAACAAGTTTATAATACTGTGTAAGAAGCCATGATTTTGTCATAAGATGTGTGTCATTCTGCAACAATCCTGCAATCCAACACATAGCTAGAACAAACAAGAGTGGGATTGTAGAAGATGTTGAGTTGAAAAGTTGTGTTTATTACATGTTAACTTGTTTTAGCAAGCATTTGAAAAGTTTATGAGATTGCTTAGCAGCCTTCCAGAAACATCAGGAAACTATTGAAAGGCTTTCAGTCTTTTTCTTAAGGTAGCATAGGTTATACCATCTTGTTAAGTCAAACGATCTAATCAGATTAAAGAAATATGTACAGGCAGCAAAATACGGAATTTTGGCTTCAGTCTTAGTTCTCTGAAGTACTCATTATTTTCTAAGTGAGTGGGTGAATTTGCATGAAGAATCTGCTCTACTGTGCATTAGTTTTGTGTCTTGGAATCTATTTAAAATTTGAATTTAAATTCTTGTGTGTAGTATCATCTTTGCTGTTGCTGACTAGAAGTAGAATGGCTCAATATCAGAGACTGGTTGTTCCTATTTGTGTGAGGGGTGGGTCAAAAGAAATAGTAAGGAAACAATTATGTTTTCTCCTTATAGTATATTAGCTCCTTAGGCATTATGATAAGGAAAGCAAACTCTCTGTTAGCAATGAGTATTCATGAAAACACTACAAATTATAATACATGAAATATACTATCACGAAGAATATTAGGTTTTTGCAGAGTGGCCACTTAAGTGCCATTTATTCTTCTTTAGTTATAGAGATAAAATAAACGTTTTATCTCTGCAATTCAAAACAGTTGTTCCCTAAATCTTCAATAAGATATGGTGACTCTGTTTACAGAGATAGCTCTGAACTAATAAGAAGTATTAGCTCTCTAAAGATTATTTGGTAACTGTGGAAATGGTTGAGGAAAAAAAATAGTTTGAATTTATTTGCATTGGAATAAAATCAGAAAAAACTCATGAAAAGCCTGCCTATTTTAAAATAGGTTTTTAAAGGCTCACTGGAACATACCAAAATACAGAAGACCTGTTTACTGTGGGGGAAGAAGAAACTCCCTTATGCATCATTGTGCTGGCTGACTGCATACAGCAGTTTCAGAGGAAGTAGGTACAGTTGGGAAAGTGGTTACATCCTTCATTTGACTATTATATTTTGTAAGGCTTCTTGCAAGATGAATAGCTGAAAACCATGCTAAGATAAGGGAATTTTTATAAGCTGCCTTGGCAGCCATTAGAGTTATCTTTCTCATTGTGAGTAGACAACAGAAAACTATGATGATGTGTTCTAGCATTTGCATAATGAAAGTGGCATACAGTGAGTAATGGAGAGTTGTGAGTCTAGCACTTCTTCATAATCAGAGTTAGAATGCTTAAACCTTTTGGGAATGGAAGAAATGTCCCTGCAGTGAGGGATCTTTCTCTGAGAAAATGTTTTCTTGTTGAGGGAATTCCTTTTCAAATGTGAGCCCCTGAAGTCCTCTGTTCTCACTGTTTGGGCATGCATCCTCTGTATCTACTTGTAGCTTTCCTAACCAGAGAAGGAGGAAATCCACAAAGCTGTCTGGCTACCTCGAGTAATGCTGTAAGCTTTGGCAGCAGTTGAAATGATGGCAAGGGTGTTCAGTGCTTCACTTCTGCAAGCTAAGTGGTGGTGTGAGGGGCATTTTGAGCTGCAGCATTTGAATGTGGGATGAAGAAAGAGTTTCCTGCCTATGGAGCCACGAACTGTACAGGATCAAATAAAACTGGTAAACTTTTACCTCAAGACACTTAAAGAAAGTCTAAATCCATCCCAGAAGAATAATTATTGGTTGTTTCTGGACAGAATAAAGCACTGACTGGCTACTAGACTAGTGGTGGTTGATGGCTGTCAGAAGGAAACGGTGCACAGTTTATTTCTGCATGTGTTCTTTCTTTCTCTTTCTGCTTACAGCTAATGATTGGAAATATTCTGGGTTTTGACTAATGATCCGTAACAGAAGGAAATTCTTGTTAAAATTGCAGACACCTTGAAGCTGGAAAGATCTGTAAAACTACTGCAGGACCAAATAATTTCAAAATACTCTCGTGAAATGCAGAAAATGGTTAAGAATATTTGATGGAAATATGTGCAAGATACTGTGCTTAGAGAGGTATATGACTGGAACAGGTAAAGGACAGTCACATTGGTAGTAAGAAGTGCCAGAAATATTAAGATTAAACTTCAGGGAGAAAAACTTTCAAATGAAGGGATACAAAGCGTTAGAATGAAATTGCCTTTGGTTATTCAATCATCATTTTTGTAGGTCGTTAAGGACTGGTTTGGCATATGTATGCCATGAAGAGCAGCTGTGGTCTTTATCAAACTCTGAAGAGAATAGTTTTTATGGTGTTATAAAGTTTCTTCTGGTGCTTCTTAGTCAGAATTTTTTAATAACTAAAGATTATAGAGACTGTATGTAACTCGGTGATTACAGAGTGCTCTTGTGAGAAGGATTTAGAATGAGTGAGGTGAAAAATGCGACTTCTAATAACAAAAAGGGTTATTCATATTGTGGGAAAACTGGTTTCATCTTGTCTCCCTGCCCTCCTCATCAGTGACAAACTCAGGCACTCATGGCAGCTGGAGACCTGGATAGCCTGCATGTTGGTGTGTGAGATCTGTTTGGGTCATCACATTCCTTCTGACAGTGGCTTTTGACTGAGCTGGAATCCTAGTTAGTGCTCTTCTAGTTTGATGGTTGATGACTCCAGTGTATATTGGATACTCCAATCAGAATTCTTGTGACTGGTCTACACTGCCTGCATACTAATTTGACCCCAGGTTTCCCATGGCAGAGTCTCAGATATCTCGTTCCCCAAAGCAATTTATTCATGCTGTAGCAGCACAGAAACAGCTCAAGCAGGTGCCTCCAAGGAGGGACCTTGAGCAAAGGAACCCCTGGGCTTTTATACCCTCACAATCTAAGCACAGGAAGGTCTTGGCTCTTCCTCCTGAGTCTTTGGCTCCTGCTGCGTCTGTCATTGTCAGGTCACCATGAAAGTCAGGACACAGTTTTCAGAGTATTTGTGTGAGGTTCTGCAATGTCAGCAGCTTGAGAAAAAACACAGCTCTGATAAGACAGTTTTTATTGTGCCATTCTGGTTTTTTGCTGTTAAAAATATTGGATTCCATGATGCCTCTCTGTTTTGGAGAACTGTCTTCTAGATTTGGATCCTGAATGGTTTGTTGATTCAAACATATGTATTTGCATTACAGATATGAGAAAGAGTCTCATTACAAATTAGGCTTTCATTTTGTTCTTAGGTCAAATGGGTTGTCACAGCAGTACTACTGATTCTACTCCTGTATGTCTGGCTGGCTGCCATAATTCCTGTCCTACAGTCTTTTTAATTTACTGTGCAGACATTGAAAACTGTCACAGTTTTACAACCACTGTGTATATTAGTGTAGAATATTAATAAATAAGAGTACAAATCTTAGTTTAAGATGAAAACTCAGTCATAACTAAGAGGATATCAAGACTTTAATGTATATTTCAGTGTTAGCTGATGCCAGTTTCAAGTATGCTTGATTGGGTATGGTGAAGACATGAAGTTTATTTGGCTATATTTATATTGGAAGACTTCGTGCAGGACAAATAGCCGAAAACCCTTCTGAAGATATCTCTGCAGCAATAAGTGCTTATTGCTCTTGATAGAAGCTCTGTCCCTAGGCAGAGATTGTAATTCTAAATCTTAAAACTTAAATTGTTATACCATCCAGTAATGAGAATGACTTACCCTACCTAAACCTCTTAAAGCTTTTAGTAAGTATGGAGAAACTATGTTAGATGCCAACTTCCTGTACATGGTAAATTGCTTACAGGCACCAGTGTTGCTTGAATTTTGCAGGCTGTAGCGGTCAAAAATGAGGTTTGCTTTGACATTCTAATGCCTACATGTGAGTTTTATCTTTGCAAAAGCTTTTTTTCCCCATTTTTAAAAAAATCTTTATTACTTCTAAGGATCAACTTTGCTTTCTTGGCTTTTTTCAGCTTTCAAACTACGTTTATTTCATGGTAAGACTAGGGATATACCACAATGGAAATTATACATATACACACACATATGGAAGTTGAAACAGCAGTTCTCATACACACTGGCTTATGTGTTGTTTGGCGGGACTCTTGCTTGTTTTGACTGTGGAGCTGGTGAAGATAACACCTTGTGTAAGTTTGTCAGTTTGTATACTAGATCAACAGAGCTTAAGGATTTCATTAAAATCTTGGGTTAATTTTGGAGCATTTCAAATGGATAAACGGAGGAGGAGAAATACACAAAAAACGGTTACGCAAATAAAAATACCTTTATACTAAGCCTGCTTTTGGACGATGAGAAAGTATTGGAGTGATTATGCTTTACTTAAACAAGGAAATTAGTGTTTCAGCACCCGAGACAGATTTATTTTAGATTAAAGAAATATTCTGAAATCAAAGTCTAGCAAATAACTGAGAAGGTGATATGCTTACTTCACAATATAAAATGGCTTTGATTTAAGTCTATAGTTAATATAACCATTTCTTATTCCTGTTGTTAGCAGCTTGTAAGTATCATCTGTAGTCTGAAATAGATTTTGGCTATGTTTCTCATTTAGATGTCAATATGGAAAAGTGAAAGTGGTAAAAGGAGTTTCCTCAGCAGCTCTTAATATCAATTTGCTTTCTCGGCAGTATAATCCTTGGCCTTGGCTACCTTACTCCCTTGATTTTAACATTTTAGTAGAGTTAACTGTAAGTGTGAAACCTTTACACCGATGTAAAATACAAATCAAGGAGTAATAATTCCTCATTGTTTTAAACAAAACTGACAGAATTTATAAAGCAATGTTGTAGACTTCAGTTTTATTGTAGGGAGTCAGAACGATGTCAGTGTAAAATGAATTATTTTTGGTTATTGTGGGACCCTAATGTTACAGAAGTGAAAAGTCAATTTAGTTAATTCTTGGAAGTCATAATTTCCTGTAGTTAACTGCATGACTGTAATTAAAATGTCAAACATTTGTCTAAAGATTACTTTCATGTAGGAATGTGAATCTCTAAACTATTCTGAATAATTGTTATGATGTTAAACTAGAGAGCAAATAAACAGTTTCTAGGCTGACTCTGTTTAGAATACTATAAATATTTACAGTAATTCTTTCTTTGTAATTACCTGCCTATATGAATGACTGGTTTGAAATTGTGTCTTCTATTAAAATACATTTTCAAGGCAATTTTTTTGTTGGCAGGCCACAATACCCTTGTGTTCAAAATGAATCCAAACCCTGATGATAACTTTGGAAATGTTCCAAAGCTTTCTCGTTCAAAATGGTGTTCTTTTTCTTCAGCTGGTGGGTGCTAGTTTGCTCATTTAATGAATGACAGTCTTTTCTCCCACTTCAAAATGCCAGCCTGTGAGACAGTCTTTGGGATTGTTTGTAGCCAGTTTTTCCTTGAGTGGCAGGTTTGATACAGTATCCTGTCACTTAATGCGAATTATTAAATATAAGTTACTCTAAGTGACATAGATAAACAACATCTGTACTTTATCTGCATTTTATTTGGTGCAACTGATTTCTCTGTTCACAGTTGCTCTTGGAGATGCTGTTACATATAATTAGTCTGTCGCAATTCAGGCTTTGCAAAATCTGTAAATTTGCCAGAATTGAGGAGGATTAAGACTGTTTTACAGTCAAGATAAAATATGAAGGTGAATTAGCCACTGCCATTACTCTGAGATGGAGTTTCTGTTGTTAGTGGTTTTCTTTCTCTGATCTAGACAAAAAAAAATGTAAAAAATCCTTCTTGTAGCGTTTCTGCCAATTCTCGGACTATGTCCCTGCTGTCACAGTTGGAGAAGATCAATTTGGACTCTGTATTAGGAGAATCAGACAATGCCAGATATGTTACCTCTAAGATCCTTCATCTGGTTCAGAGTCAAGGTAATTATCTAAGTTTTATAGTTTTAGTAGTTTCCCTTTTGAGCCTTCCTTATTGTGTATCTTCCTTGCTGGACTTGAATTTTTGTTTTTGTTTAGTGAACTTGACTGTCCATCTGGTTTTTTCGCCGTTGACAGCATCTGTTTAAGTCCACGTTTAATGCTATCTGGTATAGTGTTGGTTACTCTAAGTTAATTTTTTATTGTCAAACAGCTGTAATTTAAGTAATAATTCACTTGATATATGTATGTGCGTATATATGTATATCTATGAGAAGTAGAAGTTTCTGGAAGAGAGCTTTCTTACTGATTTTTTTCCTTTACAGTCTTTTTTTTCTAGGACATGACAAGATTGTTCAACAAGTGAAAACAAAAATGAGTTTTAGAATTGCTTAAGGTTTTTATTTAGTTTTATATAGTTTTTAATAGGTTTTATCATTTACAGTGTAGATATTCTGATCATTCTGATCACATATTTTATTTCTGCAAGCTAGTATTAGTCTTTTTCTCACTGACAGAAAAAACCAGGAAGGAGATGACTTCTAAGGGCTCCACTGGAATAGAAGTTATCCTGGCAACCCTAGAGGTAAAATCTTTTAATCTCTGTGGTTATGCACAGTGAGTTTTGCATTTTATCATATTACGAAATATGTTGTGTTATCCTTTGGAGTCTCCAAAACTTGTGGTGTTGGTCTGTAATGATTAGATACTGTCTTTAAGTAACCTACTTATGAATTTCTTGTCACCTATCGGTTCTAATTGTTGTGTCATACTACAAAGTAGATTTTATTTGCTTCTGTGGTTAATTCAAGTGCGTAGTGGGATGTTTAGCTGGGTGGTTATACGTCCTAAGTTCTACTTGATTTGGTGGTGGCAATTTCTCCTAGCTTTAAGTATCTAAACCATTGTAATAGACTGCTACGTTAGGCAAACATCGCTGTCTTTTTTGTTGCAGAATACAAAAGATCCTCAAACTATTCTAAATATATTGAATATTCTCATTGAGGTAATCTCAGTTGGTAAGTTTTCCTTAAGGAGTCATATATGATTATATTTGTACATTATTCTTCAGGCATTTTTTTGTTTGTTTTGGTTGGTTATTTTTTATTGGGTTTGGGTTTTTTGTGAGACTTTTTATTATTATTGTTTTGGTTTTCTGTTTGTTGGCATTTGCTAAGGCAGACTGATATGCAGAATTAAAAGAACGTAAAGACTGAAGTCACCTTGCAAATAATCCTACACAAATAATAAGTTTAAGTCCAGCATGTTCTTGCATAGTGCAGTCACATATGAATAAAATATTAAAATATTGCTGTTCTAAAGACTTATGATAACTGTAGCTTAGATATTTCATTGTTCTTTGGCTTTAGAGATATCAACTCAATTTTAATTTCTAGGTGGCGGTCGGAGAGCAAGTGTCTTAGTTACCAAAGGAGGGACACAGATCTTACTACAGCTGCTTTTGACTGCCAGCAAAGACTCTCCACCAAATGAAGAATTAATGGTGCTTCTTCATACTCTTCTTGCAAAAATTGGTCCAAAAGGTGATATTATGGCATAATACATTGAAGTTTTGTAATTGAAACTTAAAAAAAAATTTCTTCCTATTGTGTAAGCATCTATGTATTCAGAATTGATAGAGGAGAGCAAAAGGACGAGTGAGATGGGGGGGGAAGAGTGGTGCAAAGTAGATACGCAGAACTGACATCTACTTCTATGGCTAGAGGAAATTCAGCCATTTAACTTCTATTTTTTAATAATAATTTCAAAATTAGTGTGATTGATCTTGTATTTCTTTGACATCAGACAAAAAGATTGGCATGAAAGCAAGAATAAATGGTGTCCTAAACATACCGTTGAATTTAGTGAAGCAGAATTTGCAGAACCACAGGCTAATATTGCCATGTCTTCAAGTATTAAGAGTTTACTCAACCAACTGTAAGTATTGCAAATAATTATTTTATTCTCTGTGTAATATAAAGTTTTTTACCTAGATAAGCTTTAAATACCAGATTTGGATGCTTGTTTAATATTAAAGTGTTTAAAATACTTTCTTTCTGAGAACTTGCTTTTTATATCCTAAAATTGCTTAAACTCTGGAAGAAGCTGGGTTTTTTTTAACCAATCTTATGGAATGTGTGGAATTTTGAGCTATCTAATTTGCATAAATGCTGATGTGTGAAGATGTAAACCGGAAATGCTAACATTGTGATTGCGAAAGCACTTAGAATTAAATAATTATTCTCTTTATTATTCATGCTCATTTTTTTTTATTTTTGTTTCATTATTTTATCTCTTTATTGCTAATTTAACACTTGGTTCACACAGGAAATATTATATTTCTTAATTTAACCTTTTCCTTAATCCTTGTGTACAAGTGCTCTACTGTTGGGGTAATATTCTTCCACAAGAGCCTAATTGTTCAGACAGGCAGTAGGAAGTTGATCAAAATAGTGTGGTTCTTGCTGTATTTCTGCTGTTGGTTAGATGCTCTTAAGTTTTTCATTTGAGCTCAAAATGGTCATTAAACATCTTAAATAAGTGCAAGAAATTGAAAACATAGCCATGTTTGCCCCAGAGTACTGATTTGATGATCTGTGAGATTATGTTTTCAGGACATTGTCATGAGCAGATATAATTCATAAAGCCTTAATACTTTCAAAATGTGGAAGCTTTATTTCTGTTGAGCTGACTGATAATGAGGTAAAGTGCTTCCAAATTGAGGAGCCTAATACAGATGGTTACATTAGTTAACATTGCTTAGCTGAAAACTTGCTTCATCCTGAAAATGGCATATTGAACTGAGTCTCCAATTTGGCTTCTGCTAAGATCAGTTCTGTCTTTCTGTATTTCCCACTCCTTAGAAACAGAAAAAGTAGTAGTTCATAACATTCTGGTGCGTAGAACTGTTTAAAGTTTGAGTACAGTTACTGTTAGAATAAGTCCTAACTTTTCTTAGGTTCTGGTGTAATGTTTCTGCTAATGATGATGAAATTGCAACTGAGGTTCACATACTAAAGTCTACACTAATAACACTAATAACAGCATTTGTTATGTTGAAGTCCTGGCTGCTGTTTTCCTGCTTTGTCATGAGCAGGACATATTGCTAAACTCAGTCAGGAACTGAATTTCTGTGCCTGTTTCAGCAGTTTCTATTTTCAGTGGCTGTTGGACTTTGGCCAGGTATACTTTCAGTGCATATTTCTTGAACTTAATAAGTCTTAGCATAATTTCTTTTCATTTTCTCCCTTTCAGATGGGTTAATTTTATACCTTTTTTTTCTGAGAACATATGTTCATAACATGTAGTTCAGGAAAGCTTATACCAATTGGCATTTTTAAATTTTATAGCAGACTCTTGGCTTTCAAACCCTGGTGAATGTACCTGTCTATCCTAATACTAAATTATAGTAGCAAGTCATAGAACTTATTAGACTTGAAATTTTAGAAAGCCTGTTGTTTTGATAAACTGAATTAAGAAAATTCTTTTTTTAATGCATTTTAATAACAAAGAAAGCAGAAGCCTGTGTTGGAAGTAGTACATGATTTTATTTGTATAGTAGTAATTACGTTTTTTTTCTTTTCCAAGTTCTATCAAGATTGGATTGTCATGCTGATTATGTGTAGTGTGTCTGCCTGTCGTTGTATGTCTTAAAGCACAAGCATTTTTTGTACTTCAAAATTAACTTGTGTCAATTTTAGTTTGAGTATACTGATTTTTTTTCTTTTGCCGTTCTTATTACATTATCTTAAAATGGATTGCTTTTAACTCTTCCAGCTGTAAATGCAGTATCTTTGGGAAAGAATGGAGTAGTAGAACTGATGTTTAAGATCATTGGCCCTTTTAGTAAAAAGAACACTAGCCTTATGAAGTAAGTAAGGTCTCTTTAATATAGTGTATGGTAAAACCTTGTATATGTTTCAAAAATTACTTGTAAATTAAAAATAATAATAGAGAAATCAAACAATTAATATTTGAATAATAAATATTAATAAAGTGAAAGGAGATGGGAAGTTTAATTTTACCCAGTAGAGTAACACAAAATATTGGAATGTCTGTTTGAAGTACTGGTAAAATAATATAAGTATTATGTTTCTGTCTCTAATATTCCTGAATGGAAACTGTACAATAATTATCCCCAAATCACGACAAACAGATCAAGACAGTCCCATCGTTTTTCAATTTGTTTAATTGGCTTCTGCATCAGCTTTGTGCTTTTGGTGTGACACTATCCCTTTTATTTGGTAATAAAATTTTCTTTCTGTTTTATTTCAAATCAGTTATAGACTCGCAGAGCAAGAACATAAAATATAGAGTAGGAAGTCCCAGCAATATTTGTCTAGTGGGCCATTGTGCTGTTGTGTTTAAAAAAACATAAAATTCACTGTGTAACTGAAAGTGATGACTTTAGATTCCCAGCCCCATGGTGGTAGATAGGTTTTATGGGTATTTTTGATTGTTTGGGGTTTTTTTCGGGGTTTGTTTTGGTTTTTTTCGGTGAATTTACGGTAAAAATTAGCTAAGTGGATCTAACTGAAGATAGCCTTTCTTTATACACTCCACCTTTTTGAAGTACCTACCTGTGGCAGACTAGGAAAAAAAAGCCCTGCTCCTTTAAGCCCCAGCCTAAAATTAGACATAGGAACTTACTATTCTATGATGTGAGTAATCATGATATCTGTGTTTATGATGTAAGATCATATACATGAAGTCTGTCTTCACAAAGAGGAGAAAAATAAGTCTATATGTTTTCTAGTTGTACATTTGAGTTAATTGAAAAAATTTCTTTGTGTACAAGAAAACTCTCACACCGACCATCATGTATGGTAGTACAGATTGACGGGTGTTGCTTCTCAATATATTAATACACCACCAGTACTGACCTACAGTTCTTGAAAATGTCCTTTGTGGAAATACTTGTTCTGTTGCTAACAAAAACATGAATTTCAGAACTGTCACAACCACTGAGTGTTGGTCATAAACATTACATAGTCACGGTGTTTTTGCAAAAACTGGAAGTTTGGATAACCATTGCATTGATATTTTTTAAGTTTTACCATCAGACTTCAGATACAGCAGATTTATGTGATCTCTTAGTAAAATCAAATCTTAAAAGTGAAGTCTGTGATACAATGCAACCAGGAAAAGATGAGGCTAGACTTTATATGTCTGTTAGCAGTAGATATCTTGTCTAGTTTTATAGTATTGTAGATTAAGCTTACTGGTTGGTTGCTGTTTTGACTTTTCTTGTTATATTGACAGGGTTGCTTTAGACACACTTGCTGCATTGCTAAAATCAAGTAAGTGTTTGACTACAAGAAACTGTTTGTCTACTTGAGCTATATATATGTGTGTGTGTACAGACAGAGTAAAAGTAACATTAAGTCTGTGGCCTAAACAAAATCAAGGTGAGGAAAGCTAGAAATAAGGTACAGTTTTATCTGCAGTCTGTGGTGCTTTATTTATGTTGTATATAGCTATATGTTTAATAATTGGTTAGTGTTTCTTCAGTTATGCAGCAGAAGGGCTTCACTGCTTCTGCAGAACTGATCTGGATCTGAAGTAGAGGAATAGCCTTTTACATTCACACATCTCAGCCCTTCAGTAATAGATGTCTATAACTTAACTCCTGTGCATCTTTTATATATATATATATATATATATGAAAATATCTGTGGATGACGGGGGAAAATGTAGGTATTCTTCAGTAATTCTTCTGAGTAATTAGGACTTGGGTCCTAATGACAAGTCTGTCAGTGATGCTCACAAAGTGGAATTAAGGGTAACAAAACAATAGTCTGTTTCCAGGCATGGGCTGTCTCATCCAGCAGCAAGCAACAAATGTTGTCTCTGCAGATGTTGAACCAGGATTGTAGCTAGAAGGGAATTAAAAACTCATTTTCTCCAAACAGTTGTGTTAAAGCTGCAGCATTCCTAGTACTTCCAGTGGAGTTGGATAAGAACTGAGGTGTGACTAGATTTGCAGAAAACCATTTCAGACAAATGACAGGAAATTTTGGTACTGATTGTCACAGTTTACTCATGTTTGTTCAGTGTGATACCTTGGTCTTCTGATTTGTGTATTTAAAAATTTTGCAAATTCCCCTAGGGAAATTTAGGGAAGGAAATGATTCTATATCATTGTCAGTGTTCTATTCTGTAAATTGGCAGTTAAATTTTAATATTGGGGAGAGAAATGAAGTGTTGAAAAGGTCTTTAAAGCGGGAGATCTTGTGCATTTATTTAGGGATGTCTTCTCCTTAGGGGTTTTGACATTGTAACTTCTTACACTTTATGTAAGTAAATCTCTTCATAAAAACACTAATCTATGATGTGTATAGTGCAATTGTCATACTGATTATCCAGTATTTGGGGTTGAGGTATTATAAGTTTATCAAATTTGAGTGATAGTTGCTGCAAAACTGTATGGATTGCAAGTGAAAAGAAGTTTGTTTCAAATATTTTGTCTACAAAGTGTGTGTGGATAGACATAGATATGCTTTGTAGAATTTTTATTTTTTTAAATTTGCGGATGACATCGTCTTACCATTACCTTTAAGTGTAATGCACACTGTTCTTCTGGTAAACCACGAAAATTACATGTGGTATTATTCTAAGAATGACGTTTAGACTACTGGTCTCAATTGTTCAGTCATTTCTGTTTAGGTTGATGTAAAGCTCTGCTAAGTGTGGCTAAAACACTACTAAAAATGAAACAACTCTCTTGCGTAAAAAGAGTAACTTAAACATTGATTTGAAAGTAATACTGAAGTCATTTGGTCAATTTTTAATTTTCTTTCCTAACTTTTTTTGCAAAGAAACAAATGCCAGGAGAGCAGTAGACAGAGGATATGTGCAAGTGCTTTTAACTATTTATGTTGATTGGCACCGTCATGATAGTCGTCACAGATACATGCTGATACGTAAAGGAGTTTTGCAGTGCATTAAAAGTGTTACAAACATCAAACTGGGAAGAAAAGCATTCATTGATGCCAATGGGATGAAAATTCTTTACAACACTTCACAAGTAAGTTTATCGTGTTTGGTTTTTCTTATGTTGGTGTTTTTGCCTCTTTAGCTTTAAAAAGATCCTGACCTCAAGTTCGTCATATTTCTTTTATGAGATTCGTGGTCAGTCCTGATTATGGAAGTAAGCATTATTTTCTGTACCAGCCTGAAATAGAGTGAAAGAGTACACAATTAAATTAATATTTGCTATTATTTTGCTGTGACTATCTCTGGAAGGCGTGGTTGAACTTAATTTAAAAAAAGATGAGGTAAAAATACCTTTTAATTTTGAAGTTTAGATTTTTAAAAAGATGTGAATATGAGTTGGTAGAAGTTTTTCTGGCCTTCAAAGGAGACATTAGCAAATTTTTTGTAAACAAAATACAGATTTCTAGAATTTATTAATAGTGTAACAAATGTAGTTTGACTGTTAGTTTGATAAATACTTTTGTTATTCTCTGTTAATAGGAGTGCCTTGCAGTAAGAACTCTTGATCCTCTCGTCAACACATCCAGCCTAATAATGAGAAAATGTTTTCCTAAAAATCGTCTTCCTTTACCAACTATTAAAAGTGCTTTCCATTTCCAACTCCCAATTATTCCTGCCAGCGGTCCTGTGGCTCAGCTGTACAGTTTGCCTCCTGGTGGTATGGTAGTTTTGTAATACTTTGTCTTTGAGTATGTCTATTGCTGCTTTGTGTGAAGTGGAATCAATTGCCGTTATTTGTGTTTTCACCTAAAACTTGGACTCTGATGCTCTTCTTAACTAGGAAAGGGTCTGTGACTGTTAGTGTGGAGCACTAGTTTCTAATTGTAGGTTTTAAGTGATGAAAACTTTGTCCACACCTGTGGTTATAAAATAAAAAAGAAAACAGGAACTAAAAGGTGATGTTCATCAAAGTCTGAAGTGTAAAGAATAGGCTGTATACAAACTTAAATGGTCTCTCCTTTTAACTCACTTATATACATTCTGCTGTGTAAAATGTGATGTAGTGTACATCCTGCTTTACAGGAGCATGTATTCCTTTCTTTCTGTTATCCTGATAACTCAGGGTGTGGTGAATTTAGATTAGCATGTGCCACTTGAAGCACTGGCGTTTTTAAATTATTGTGGTTTTTCCTTCATTTGCATGATGAAAAAGTAAAGCTGCTTTCTTGGACTGTTGCAGTCTCTTAGGAAACACTTGTCTGCAAAGCATTTGTATGCTGCTTTGTAGGAAATGGATTCAGCCCATTGTGAGCATCTTTCATTATTTTCAGAGAATTAATGTTTAATGCATATTCGGATATGGTGAAACAGCTTTGGACCTGGGTAGGCAACTAATAAAGTTGCTGTCAAAAAGTTACTCTAAAATGAAGAGGCAAAGTCAGATTTATTAATATCTTCTTATTCACAGTATCTCCTAAAACAAAATGTCATCATGGTCTGAAAGAAGTAAGCTATCCTATTGGAGTTTAAGTGGGTCAGACTCAAACTCCAGGAGTAAGGAGTATATGTTTTGTCTTCACATATAAAATAGATCTAGAAGTGTGTTTCAAAATTCTCAGAAAATAAATCTCCACTTAATACAGTATGTTTGGTACTCTATAATACCTATTTAGAAACTTCCTAGTCTGGTGAAGTGAACTACTGATATGTTTTTTCAAATGGTTTTGTTATCTTCTATAAAAAGAAGAGAAAAACCTAAGGAAATAGAATACATAGGATTTACTTTAAAAGGAAAAACTTCTGTGTTAAAAGACATGTAGAATGTGGAGTGGGTAGAGGTCTGTGTTTTTTAAAAGTGCAATCTTCTGTGGTCAGTATTGTAAAAGCAATACATGTAGTTATTCTGAATACACTAGAAAGTCAGTATAATTTGTAAACTTCTGAGTGAGCCTTTTATTGACAATCAGCAGATTTCCTGCATGGGAAACCCTTTATGAGAAAACAAAATGAAAACATAACAAACAGGACTAGTTAACGAGTTGGTTTTCAAATTTTTTTTCATGTGGTAAGTGAAAAAGAAAATAAACCCAGAACAGAGAAGTTCTTCTTTGAACTTGTATATTGGATTAAATGTATAATCTGCCTTACCAAACTTTTTTGTATTGTAGTGGATGATGTAGTGGATGAAAGTGATGATAACGATGATGCTGAAACAGAATCTGAAATTGAAACTGAAAATGATGATGATAAAGACCAACATTTTAAGGTTGGTAGAGACAAAATTAATCAAAAAAGCTCCTGAAACTTCAAGGAAGCAGGTGCTGCTTGGAAATATCAGCCTTTCTTGTTCAGATGGCTTCAAGATTTTTATCAAAATCTGTTTACTTCACACTTAATGTGCCTGGAGTACAGTGGAACAGAACTGCAAACTCTTTTGGCAGTGTTCTGTTCCCCACTTGTATTTCTCTCAGCCCACTTTTCCTACATAAGCTGCTCAGTATGTAGGAGCTGCTCTGACTTTTTTGATCATTCTGGACTGGGATTGAGTAGATCAGTGTTTCAGCAAGGTAGTAAGTTCAGGCAACTGTAGAGGCACAGATAGATCTTTCACTGTTGTACCACTTTGGGAAGTTATTATCCTGCTCTCCACCTGCCACTTGGAACACGGATGGATATTTGGTCAGAACTGCCTTATTCAGTATTTTTATATTACAGGTATTTAGGAGTTAATTGAATTGTCTGTCCATAGACTGGAAAGACAACTTTTATTCAAGGATCTGATGAGCCCTGATGAAAGGAGTGTCTTCTATGGAAGCAGCATTGCTTTGTCACTGCAATCAGTTGAAGTCTCCACATTCCAAGTTGCAATAGTCAAAATATGCACAGATCTCATGTAAAGTGTAGTCTGATATCTGTATATAATAAATTTGTGTAAAAGGAAGAAAACTGAGATGTTTTAGTATTTCTGTTGAAATAGAAACTTAGGCATACTAATAAAACCGAGCTGCTTAAATCTTCATGATGAAAGCTGCAGTTCAGCTAATTTTCAAATAGGGGTATTCGGCTTTTAAAGCGTGGCTGTGTCAGGCATAAGAAGCGTATGTTTCAGATTAATGTTTTAGAAGTGTATTTATTCTGGATGCAAGATTAATTTGTTCTGATGATCTTTCAGAATGATGATATTGAGACTGATATTAATAAACTGAAACCTAGACAGGAATTGGGAAGACCCATAGAAGAATTGAAAATGTATGAGCAGTTTTTCCCAGAACTTTCAGAAAACTTTCAGGTAAAGTATATGATTCTCAGGACATTTCTTGTTATGTCAGGTTGACTCTGGAATACATTTTGAAGTTCTTTTTTTGATGGATAGTTCCTCTAGCCAAGAAACATGGGTCTGCAGTTCTAGTTCTACATATGAGAGTGATATATACTAAGTAACTTAGTTAAGTGTTATGGTTACTTCAGTCTGACTGAGAAGGGAACTGTGGGCAGATGTAAACAAAACTGTTTTCTGATGTCTAATTATTGGACATTGCAGAAATAAAATAGTAAGAAAGGACATGAGATTTCTGAGAGCTTCATTGTATTAGGTATTTCCTTTATGCTGTGCATCTACTTAAAATCAGTGGTTAAAATATCTGGGTCAATTGCATTGACTTGATACTTTGTTATTGATGAACTACTTGTTTATGGCTTTAAAGCTTTCATCTTGTAAAAGATGAACCTTAATTGCTATGATAGCTTATAACATAATAACTGTTATCTTTTCAATTACATTTCTTTTGGATTATTCAAAAACTTACCTCAGGAACAGGGAAAGAGAAATGTTTCTAATGTAAATGGAACTTAGGAACTGTTGAAATTTTTTTAAATTATTTTTTCACCTTTTTTTTTTAAGGAATGGGACTTAGTTTCCAAGGAACCAAAGCCTTTTGTACCTGATGCAAATCTGAGTGGACCTATTGTTGTTCCTACAGCCAGCGAGGAGCACTCTGCTGAAGCAAGCCAGTCAACGAAAGGGGTTGCTTTGAAGGAAAGCAATCCTTTTTTGAGAGAGGAATATAATAGAAGGCCAGTCTTTCTGGAACTACCAAAGAAAGATGGTATGAAAGACAGTAGTTCACCTCACCAAAATGATCAAAGAAACATGCTTCCATCATGCCAGTGTCTAAGCCAAGAAATTGTAAAAGGCTTAGACAGAATCAGTCTGCAGAACAGTGCAAAAAATGATCAGTATTATGGTCCGGGGTGTGTAGTAAAGAAGGAAAGCATAGCTAGCCTTACCACACTTGCTTGTGGTAAGCCTTGTGAACATGTTTCACCCTGTGGAAGTAGCCTATTTGAAGGATCATCTGTCCAGCTGGGAAAACTCTGCTGCACTGGAGTGGATTCAGAGGAAGAGGAGGATTCCAGATCTAGTTCATCAGGGGAACAAGTCATGCTTGAGGTTTCCGATGTATCATCAGTTCATGACTGTGATCTTTATATTGAAATGGTAAAAAGCACAAAATCTATTCCGGAATATTCAGAAGTGGCCTATCCAGATTATTTTGGCCATATTCCACCCCCATTTAAGGAACCTATTCTGGAAAGGCCATATGGGGTGCAGAGGTGAGTTACCATACTCATTTTTGTTGTTGTTATTGTTCCCTTGAGGAACAGTTTTTAGGATGAGATTAACTAGATAATCTCCAGAGATCCTTTCCAACCCTGACTATTTGTGATTCTGTGGTTACCAGGCCATGTTACACAGTTTACTTTGGCATGTAAAACTGTTTTCAGTGAAAAGCAGTTTGAAGGTAGGTGAATAGGTATTGATCAGTGCAGAGCCATAGAGAAGAACACAATCTGATCTGTAATTGCTAATTCTGTAATTCAGTTTCTAAATACTAAGTTTAATTTATACCTTCTCTTTCTACCTTCCCACCATCTCCCATCTAAATTTTGTGGTTTGCAAAATAACATACCAATCCACAGAAAACCACCACCAAATAAACAAAAAAATCCCCAACTGAATGCTCTTGAGGTCTTAGCAAGGCTAGGACAGTTCGAAGATGCTTCAGCTTTTCTCTCTGCTGTGCTAAAAAGCTATCTTTCAGGAAAATGTAGTGGAAAAAGTTAAAAAATTAATACTCTGAAGTATTTGGTTTTGGTGTTTGTAGTATAACAGAATTTAGAGGTAACAAGTGCTGAGAATGCAGTTTGTGTTAGGTCCTGCAGAATGGCACACAACAAACACAGAAGGAAAAATAGAGCAAACCAACAGAAAACAATACATCAACACACCCATTTATTTCTTCTCTGAGATGATGAGTGGTGAAGACTGATGAGACTCTTAAGATGATTTGCAGAGTTGGTATGAAGGGTTGGTTCATACATAGTAGGTTACTGTAGACAAATGCGCATGTTAGCAGAACATACAATAGTAGCTGTGAGACCTTGCCACCTGCCTAATTATGAGGTTGAATGCCTTTGGCTTTTTATTTGTAACTATAACCAACTTAATGAGATTCTTCATATTTACATTTAGATTTTAAAATGATTAAGAGATTACGTGTGTTTAGGTGGTATAATTAAAATCCTTTAGCTGTTTCATACCTGTTGTAAAACAGTGATCTTGCCAGCGAAATGAACAAGTGCTGAAAACTAATGACATAATGAATATACCGTTCAGTGTTGAAGGAAGAGAATCTTCCCTGTAAGTTCTTCATTAGATAGTCAGTTTAGAAGAGAGATAGTATTTAGTCAGGAATCACCTAAGAACTGCATTGTAAGAAAATCTTGCAAATCCTCAAGTATGTGTTTGTACTAACTAATTATTCTGAAATTTCCTGAATAAAACTGAGTGAAGTCAGATGCAATTTGTCATTCCAGTGCTTGTTCTTAGATATAAAGAACTGTAATAACGAACCTTGTGTGGTTATACATAAAGCTGATTTGTAGAACATAATTTCAGGGTATATTTTAACTTTAAAATATTTTGGGTTTGTTATATTTCGTATGTTGAAAGTAACTTCTTTCAGTCTTGTGTGAAACAAGAATGAAATATCAGATAGTACTGCTAACCTTGAATCAAAAATCCTACATCACATTTTTAAGATACACTGTTTTAAGAATTCAGTTTTCTACAAATGAGTCAAGTCTTGTTACTTCAACATAACAAACTTCTGAGAAGGGAACCTGTTTAAAAAGGGCTTAATCTTTTTAGGAATTCATATTTTTTAGGAAAGTGGTAAAAGTGAGTTTGATAGGAGAATGTAAAAACTTTAAAGCCTTCTACAAAGGTGTGTCCAAGCTCTTTTGACATTCAGTGGGATTTATGTTCTCCTTAATGCAAGCAGTTAGTTACTGCTAATCTGCTAAGTCTTCTTTAGAAAACCAATGGTTGCTTTAATCCATCCATGTAATTTAAGAAAACATTGCTGGGTCTAAGATGTGATTGAGTAGGTTTTCTTCATACTTTTGTTAGAGCAATGTGGTGCAGGGTCTGGGGTTTTTTCTTTAGTCTTGCAGTTTGCCAAGAGATGAAATGTTTTTGAATTAGTGTTTTGGAGTACTTTTTCTTTTAAGTTCAGTAGCATGTAATTATCACCAAATGTCTCACCAGGTTATTATTGTTTGGAAAAATGAAATTGAGAATAACTGAAGTGTTTTATGTTACTCTGTTTTAGAGAAGAAAATTATGATATAGTTCAATACCGTATAAACTTGGGTTTAAATTCCTACTTTTTTTCTTCTATTCCTTAAAAATTTAGTTGTTTTTTTTTCTGTACAACTTTTGTATTTTCTAATCATCAGGATCCACAAAGAACTAGTCTATAAGAACACAGCTCACATCAACAGTGTTGGTTCCAGATTTTTTTTCTTTAATTATCTTGATATAGCTTATCTTGATTTTCTTGGAACCTGAAAATGTCTACTACTCCTTTTCCTTTTAGTGTGCATCTTGAATACTGTTTCTTCTTCCTTTCTTATGCATTGGTCATTGTAATGGTATTTGAATGCCATTATTATTTATATAGTATTTATTAAGTATTTTCATTGATGGAGGTTTACCTTGGCAAAACTCCTGTGATGATAGGAAGTGTTATGACCTTTTAGAGCTGAGGCATGCTGAGGTCTGAAGAGTTCTGTAAGATCAAGTGCAAGATGATAAATTTGTAGTTCTGTCCTGAGCTGAACCTATTCAGATAGATTGTGATGAGTCAACCTCATCACAATTTTGTCAGTACATTGGACTTGTGAATTGTTTTCTTTTCCAGTTAGTTTAAATTTAAAAAGGGGTGCTAGAGTTGTGCACTTACCTTCTCTTTCTCATTTGTTAACAGTATTTATTTTAATTAAATTGCGAATTTCCAGCATGAATACTTTACTGCTCTGTTTTTGTATTCTTCGTTGTTAATCTGCCTCCTTTTCTTCTTATTGCAGGTGCTGTGCAAGCTTTTCCACACAGCTCTGCCACTATATTTCATTCTTGAACTGCAACACATTCTTACTTTTCCAAACCAGGACCTAGATACTGCCAGTTGTGCAATGGTTTTATGATCTGGATAAGCATACACCTGACATTTGGCTGACATCACCAAATTAATTTTTATTTGTTACCTAGTCGCTAAATGAACCTAGATCTCCAGAGGTGAAAAGCTAGTTCACTAACACGCTCACTGTACGACCTACTCTCTAAAACTCCTTAATTTTGCTTATGGTAGGACTCATATAAGTTACTAATGTTATCAAGTGTTGTCCTGGATTAAAGCATTAACATAAGTAACGTTTGAGTTATTCCTGCTTCTATTATAAAGTATGAAACTGCATTTTTTTCCATAAGATAAAACCCAGTGGGTTGTCTGCATGAAAACTCAGTTCCCTCACATATAAATATTGGATTCAGTCAGCTGTGAATGCAGGTGTTTAAACTTAAGTACACATAAGTGAGGGTGAGGCTGAGATCTCTCTGAACTATACCACTATCTTCATGTCAACTTTGTTAGTTTTCATTCCTTTATGAGTTAATTCCTCTTTTGTAATTGAGAACACTATGTGAAAGTTTAAATGAGAACTTTATCTTTTATTTTAGGACAAAAATCTCTCAAGATATTGAAAGGCTGATTTATCAAAATGACATTATAGACAGAGTTGTGTATGACCTTGATAATTTGAGGTAAGTGTTTACCTTTCTGGAAAGAATATTTGACTCATACTCTTAAGTCTATTCTGTGTGTATGGCCAGTCTTTGTGAACAAAGATTTGGGAAAGGTCATTACCCTTCGAGCCTGCGCAATGGATTTTTTAGGTGAGACACGGTGTGCGCTGAACTGAGCCCACCCTTTAATCCTAAGGTTCATCTGCCGGGGCCGAGCGAGCTTGGATGGTGGCAGCGAGGTCCTCAGGACGTAGGTTTGTTTAGAGTGACCTTCTCTTAGATGGATGGCCTCACAGGGCTGACAAGCTCCATCTGCCCGGGGGAGTTCCCTGACTGGGAATCGAACCTGGGCTGCAGCGGTGAGAGCACCGCATCCTAACCACTAGACCACCAGGGGGCCCCAAGTCTATTCTACTTACTCTGTAATATGATTTGCAATATTTAAAGCAGATTTCATTGAAAGTTTTATCTGATGTAACAGTGTTTCTGCTATCCAGGCTGTATTTAGAGGAAGATTCAAAGTAGTTTCTGAACTGCCAAGTGAGGACTGAAAGAAATCAATTTGTTTTAGTTAAGTTTGTTTTATTCATTTTGGACTCATTTTCTACTCATAGTTGTTCCATACCAGAGGAGGCAGATGTTTTGAAGTTTAATTCCAAATTTGAATCTGGAAACCTGCGCAAAGTTATTCAGATCAGAAAGTAAGATATTTCAGCTCTTCTTTTCATACTTTAGGCCTTTTATTTCTGCTTCTTAAAAAAAAAGATTGATTTGTTTTTGTTGATCTTCAGAAATGAATATGATCTAATTCTGAACTCGGATATAAATAGCAATCATTATCATCAGTGGTTTTACTTTGAAGTCAGTGGAATGAAAACTGGCATTGGTTACCGATTTAACATCATCAACTGTGAAAAGTCAAACAGTCAGTTTAACTACGGTAAGATACATTTCCCATACTTTGAGAAGAAATACTTAAAAAATATCTATACTAGACATTTCAGCTGTTTCCTTCCCTTCTCCACAGGATCAGTAGTATTCATGTTGTCAGTTTACATGCTTTATTTTAATACTATTTTAATAGAAGATGTTTTGACAGCTTCAGTTAAAAACTAAAAATGTATCTTAAACCACGAGCTATCAGTTTTTAAAGTGAAGTTTTGTTGTAAGTGAGGCCAAAGTGGAAGAAATTTACTGGTGCAATTAAAAGTGATCTAAGACCATTGGGTGGGGTGGACAGCACCAAAGCCTGTTGATTGACAGAGGTCAGGAAGAATGACATCATAAGTCTATTTCTGCATAGAGGTATATTTTCAGATGTGAAAATAAGCAGAGACATTCTAAAACAGTTTTGCCTTTGAATTGCTGGCCTTCCTAAATGATCCTTGAAGTCTTTAGCAAGTCTGAAGCATGTACCTCATTCAAAAGTGCTGGCTTAGTGAATATGCCTTTCTTCCTCTTCTCTGGGAGTGTGTATGTGGTGTGTGTTGTTCAGCTTAAAACCGTTTGTTTCGTGAAGTTTCTTTTTTTTCTTGCTATATATTCTGAAATCTGTCCTTAAAGAAGGAAGAAGAGAAATTCCTTCTCCCCCCCAAATTCAACTTTTTGTACAGAGTAATATTATATTCTTCTTTGTCATACACATAACGTTCACATTGATCAAGTCACAGAATACCAAGTAGTTTAACCAGTAATAAGATGCTTCTAAATTATTTACTAATCCTCATCAGTTGTCTTAAATCTTCTTTCATGTTACATATACTTACTTGATAGTTACTTTTGGTTTTTTTAAGTACATTGACTAAATCAGTCTATGTGGTTGGCTAATTACTCAACCAGTAAATGATGTTCATTACTATGTGTTATTTTCTGCTTTAACTTCATATTAAGTATTCAAATTAAGTATATTATCCAAAAATACATAATTTAAAGAGTTAACTGTTAAAAAAGTTGTCCTGAAATTTAGTTATTTTTCAGTTATTTATGTGAATGGATAGTAGTATAATTTTTTATATTCTCTTTGAAGCCTTTTTATTGCATGAGTTGGATGGAGTGGGACCCAGGATTTTTTGTAGATTACTGTTTATGCTAACCTCGTCTTTCATTTAAACATTTCATTTTGGTCTTCCATGGATCTGGTTCTTTTCTTTAATTGTTATTTTCTGAAAATCAGGAATCTTTTGTCACCTGGTTGAAAGAGCATACAATACCCAGGCATTCATGAAAATATACTCTATGATAGTGAGTGAATAGGTATAGGTAATTTGTAGACTTGTATGTATGTGTTGATGTGGTCCATTAGTGCTAAGATCTTTCTGTTTAATGTTAAGCATTAAAGTGAGATGCACGTTTTCTTTCAGGTATGCAGCCCCTCATGTATTCTGTTCAAGAAGCACTAAATTCTCAACCATGTTGGACTCGTGTTGGGACAGATATTTGTTACTATAAGTAAGTATGTGAATCAAACATATAGCAGATCTTAACTGAAGTTTAGCAGGAGGTACAATTTATGAGGAGAAACATTTGTTTCTGCATTTGATAATTGCGTTATTCTGTTGTGAACAGTTTTCTTCCCAAGTTACTAAGGAGAATAATAGAAGTGATAGAAATACACAGGGTCTTATTTTGCAAGCACACTGCTAATATTTAAACTCTTCATATTTTATACTTTTCTCAGAAACTGCACACTGTTTCAGAGAAGCTTTTAAGGGACTGTATATATGCATGCTTACTTGAAATCTTCTTACTGACTTTGGCTAATACTGCCCACATGGTCCTTTTGATGAGCCTCCTGTAATCTATGGTGCAATCAGTGTAGAGCAATCCTGGAACACAGGATGACATGGTACAGCATATCCATATGCAATCCTTCTAGGTTGATAGCTGTTTGCTTACTTTTTTTTGTTTGGTTTTGTTTGTTTTATTGCGTTGCTTGTTTTTGTTTGCTCACCTTTTTCCAATGTGGATGAATGTGTGTATCACTGCTGTAAGACAGGATCTTTACAGCTGGTGGGAATCTGTGTATTTAACCTAAATGTATGCAGAATTTCTAAAAATCCTTCTGACATTTAAAATGTGTGCTCAGAAATAATCAATGGTATGAAAAAAATTAATATGTATGCTACCTTTATTTTTGCTTTAGGAATCACTTTTCAAGAAGTTCAATTGCTGCTGGAGGTCAGAAAGGAAAATCCTATTACACAATTACGTTCACAGTGACTTTCCAACATAAAGATGATGTGTGCTACTTTGCTTACCATTATCCATATACATACTCAACTTTAAAGGTAAGAAGATTATGGTATGTTACATAGATAAATATTTATAGTTTTAGAAAGTGTGAAATATAAGCATTCATGAGTGCATTTTTTTGTTTCTTTTAATATAATTTAAAATGCTCCTTAAAATCTGAAAATGTTCATAATGTTAGTGTTTAGACTGCAAAGTGTATAGGTTGTTCTAAAAAACAGTCCTGGAAAAAAAGAATTTGATGCTTGCAGGCTAAATGGGTTTTCTAGGAGTCATAAAAATGATTATGGAACTGGAGCATCTCTTTTATGAGGAAAGGCTGAGGGAACTGGGTCTTTTCAGCCTCAAGAAGAGATGACAGAGAAGACACCTCATCAATATATATTATATCTGTAAGTATCTGAAGGGAGGGTACCAAGAGGATGGAGCCAGGCTCTGCTCGATGGTGCCAAGCAACAGGACAAAGACAACAGGCAGAAACTGACGCCCAGGAAGTTCCTCCTTAACATGAGGAAGAACTTCCCTACTGTGCAGGTGACTGTGCATTGGAACAGGTTGCCCAGAGCAGTTGTAGAATCTCCCTCACTGGGGATATTCAAGAACCGTCTGGACACAATCCTGTGCTATTTGCTCTAGGATGACCCTCTTTGAGGAGGGAGATTGGAGCAGGAGACCCACTGTCGTTCCTTCCAACCTTACCCATTCTGTGATAATTGATTGGAAACAGTGCTAATTGGATGAAGTATTTGAGTCAAATTTGGGTCAAATGACTTGTATCCTGCTGTTCTACATATACTTCTTGATAACTGAAGTTATTATAATTAAGATAATCTCACTCATCTCACAGGCACTCTGTACTTGTGGTTCTGCCCAGATACCGGCATGGACTCTCTGCCCACCTGATACCCATTCCTTGACCTGGGACCCCATACTGGCTTGGTAGTCCACCTTGGAGTTTGCTAGCAAATTGCACATGCACCCCCCCCCTTGCACACCTGCTGTGGGGGAAAATGCTTATGCTTGCCCGCCACCCCTAGCAGCTGGTACCAGGCACATGGGCTTGTAATCCATGTTACTGTTCTAGGTGCTGGCACGGAGAAATCAGCCTTTATTGCACCACCAGTTTGGGAACACACTGTTCCTGTTTCAGTGGTTGAACACCAGCAGCCTTTACCTAGTGCAGTAGCTGGCACTGAGACACTTTCATTGCTGATACCACTGACTGAAGGGTGCCTGCAGTGCCTACAGCTCCATCTGCTGGAATCTGCTTTGATTCCAACAGCAGCTGGGACATGGGACACAGAGTCTCTGGTATCCACAAAGATGCTCCCAAGAGGTGTGTCGTCTCCAACTAATGATGCTGAGACACTTGATCATTCCCAAATCCACCTACACCTGTCTTGTTAGTTGCATTAGTCTACATAGCACTTGCATGCACAGAATAGAGTGAGGCTGCTAATGAGAGAGAGATAGCTAAGGCATACTGCAGGGATCAGGTGCTTGATTTTTGTATGGTACCGCAGCCCCCCTCTTGAATTTCCTGAATCCTCAGGTTCCTCTTGTTTCCTCCTTATTACTCAGGTGACTCCAAATCTTTGTAGATTCCTAATGGCCTGTCAGTGAGAGACTGGTAACTTTGGTCTTTGCTATTGTTTCGGCTGTGTCTCAGCTCTCTGTTGCTGTTTGTTGATTCTTCCTTTACTTGTTATCACTTTTTGCAGTGGAAAGGTCATTTATCAGATAACCTTAATGCAGTAGAGGTTCTTAACCTTCCATATACCCTTACAGTAACATCTGTGTACAATAATGTACCCTCTCTGCCTTCATCCTTCTTGAAGCAGTTTGAAAAACAGAATCTGTAAAGAGAAGTATTCAATCAGTCAGAGATGTAGAGAATGATATTTCATGGTCAGAATTATGATGGAAACTTGTGCATTATTTAGAATAATAAGAAAGATCTGTTAAATAGTACCTTTGAAGTATGCTGTCATGTGATTTGAAGGATTTGAAGTATTTTTTCATTATTTTTTGGATGAAGATGCATCTTCAGAAGCTGGAATCTATGCACAACCCTCAACAGATATATTTTAGACAAGATGTTCTCTGCAAGACCCTGGCTGGCAACAGTTGTCCATTAATCACTATTACAGCCATGCCAGAATCCAGTTACTATGAACATGTCTGTCAGTTCAGTAAGTATGACTTCTCTTTATCATCATCTGAAAATAATGCAAAACTAGGTATTTATAGAAACAAAAATTAGTATTAGCTGCTATGCATTGTAAAAACAGCAATGTAAAATAAGGTTAATAACTTTCTTGAAATTAAGAGGCACCAGTAGTTAGGATTTGCTATCTATTTAGTAATATTTATTTGTAGTAGTCAAATAAAGTTATTTATATTTGGAAATATAAGAGTATATATTAATATATTTAAAATTTTTGTTGCTAGATGGTTTTGTATGTTACATTTTACAGACAACACTTCTTGGAAAAGAGTGCCTGATGAGTAACGTTTTTCTCCAAATTCTGAGGTTTTTTGCTTGTCAAAAAATCTTTCATAAAGCCAATATGTAAGCTACTGTGATGCGAAGTGAGCTTTGGCTGTAATAGCATTCCTGATTTGTTTGTCCACCCCAGTGTTTTTCTTGGCTGTTGGGGAAAAAAGTTGTGAAAGTCCTATCATAACTGCCAGCTCAAACTAGTTGTGACTGTATAATTGTCTGATTTAATTTAAAGCTCCACTGTGATAGTTCTGTAATTAGCAGTCCTTTAAAAAATATTATGGCAAGCTCGATCAATAATACTCATACTCAGTAATACTCAAATCACAAATACTGAGTTTTTTGCATTGTAATGAATGTAGCTGTCTATTGGCTCTTTTTTCAATTTAACAAACTGTTTACTTAGCTTAAATCGTATTTTGCAATTTCTACGCTTACTTCTTTTAGGGAATCGTCCTTATGTTTTCCTGTCTGCGCGTGTACATCCTGGAGAGACTAATGCAAGCTGGGTTATGAAGGGAACACTGGAATACCTTATGAGTAATAGTCCAAATGCCCAATGTTTACGGGAATCTTACATTTTCAAAATTATTCCCATGCTCAATCCAGATGGTGTCATCAATGGAAAGTAAGCATACATTTACTTACAAATATGTAGCCTGCACTACTAATTCTTTACATCATTATTTTAAAAAGAATAATCTAAAGTAATCCTGGAAAGATACAAATGCAATACTTAATGAGATAAAATCCAACCAACAGTTGCAATATTGCTAGGACTTTTTCATTTTTTTCTTTTTAAAATGTGGTTGCATTGTGTCACAATTTTCAGTTTTATAAAAAATATTTTTAGTTTTCCATGGATAATAATCATTGCTATGTGATTTGACATGACATTTTAATTGTCTCTCTGAACAGCAGTCTTGGATATGTGTAACAGTGTTATATGAGACTACACCTGACATTTAGGAAAAGTAAACAACTTCCTAGTCCTAATGAAAAAAAAAGCCTCATATTTGAGAAAGTTTTTTATGTAAATATGTCTTTTGGCTGTTGTCATATGTTGTTAAAAGTGGAAAGTTAATAGGTGTGCAAGAGAAAGGGTAAGAGAGTATCCTGGTTTGATTAAAGTTATTCATAGTAATTATTTCACTTACTGCTACTTTTCTTAATAGATTTAAGGGATATTTCAGAACCTTTTGAAACTGCTGTGAGTAAGCATTCAGCAGTCTCCATTTACTTGGTTACTAGAATTCAAATGAAATGGAAATTTTGCTATGATGAATCTACATTTTCTTCTCATCTAGTTATGGGTAATATTTTAAAAAGTTTTGTGAACAAAATAATAAAAATAAAACCAATTATGGATTTCAGTAGAACTCTGTCTTTAAATGTAAGAGCATGTATATACTGAAACACTTCTAATGAAATAATTCGGGATACAGGGACAATTAAGAAATATGTCCAAGCAGACACAATCTAAAGGCAAATGTAATGAAGATGACTACACGGTCTTGAATTTCTGCAAGTTTAAAAGTTCTTGCTGATAGCTGACTGAATGCAGAGATGATCTTTATTTGTTTGCTGGGTTTTTGTTTGTTTTTTTTCTTTCTTCTTTTTCTCACAGCTCCTTGTCTCCTAACAGTTTCCTGTTTCAAGTATTAGATTTCTAGTTGACATTAGTCTTTAAATTACAGAAGTCAAGACACCAAAAATGTAAAGATACCTTAAATTTTTAATTACTAATTTTAAACTAACATTTGAATAGAATTTCAAGCCGTCAGTTTCAACAGCAAATAAACAATATTACAAGTGACTTCACATATGAAGCTACTTCTAATTTATTTTTAGTTTCTCTGTAACATAACTTAAAATACCCCAAACAATTCTATTACATGGCATGTTAGAAAATTGAAGTTTGTTTCTTGCCAGACTCCTTCCAAAGAAGCAGTGGTGATGAGGAAATCTTGAGGTGGGGGGGAGGCTTATTTAAAAGTATGATAATACAGACTACATCATGCGTTTTTCCACCCCCCCCGCAATAGCCACCGTTGCTCTTTAAGTGGAGAAGATTTAAACAGACAGTGGCAAAATCCAAATCCAGATCTGCATCCCACTATTTACCATGCTAAAGGGTTACTGCAATATCTGGCTGCTATAAAACGTTTACCTTTGGTAAGTATGTGTGTGTAAGCAATTCTGAATTTTTTTAACTTTATCTATGTAGCTAGTCTATGAATGAAACATTTTAATGTGGTCTTGTAAACAGTGTCACACTTAAATTTAACTTGGAGAACTGGTCTTCTGCAAACCTGTAGATGTAAATCTGTTACATTGGCTAGGATAGAAGGTTAAACCTTCCTTAGACGAATCCCATGTTTTTGTCATAATACACAAGTTAATTATATAAGGAATTGTGTTGCTTAATTCTTTTGAACTTTCAACAATAATACAAATAATAAAAAAAATTTGCCTTATGTTACTTCCATAAAATGTTAACTCCGTATGCCTTGGTTTTATTTTGCCAAATGATTTATTGTAGGTCTACTGTGATTATCATGGTCATTCTCGTAAAAAGAATGTATTTATGTATGGCTGCAGCATCAAAGAGACAATGTGGCATACGAGTGTTAATGCTGCCTCTTGTGACCTGATGGAAGACCCTGGTTACAGGGTAAGTTTGACATTTCTACCTCTTTCATTGGGCATGGATTTGGAATATACTTTTAAAATAACTTCCTGACAATATTCTGTGCAAGTAATGACTCTATAACATAAGCAGACTTATTTAAAATGATCTCTTTTTAGTTCATGAGCGTACTTTTAAGTATTTTGAGAGCTTTAAATATTTACATAGAGTGCTTAATTTTTTTTGTTGTTTCGTTTTACCAATAAGTGCTTTTTTTGTGTGTGTTTAATATTACTGTTAGAGACAGTAGGTGGAAAATATACTTCTGTGCATTCCTAATTACTAGATGAGCGTATAGTCATTTAAGCATGGCAAACAATATTCTAGAACAAGAAAAGATACAGGATTGTTCTGAGAAATACTCATTTTTGTGTGTGGAAATAGGGAAGATTCCTCTTATACAGATTTGTAAGTAAGACATGTGCCCCTAATTACATATACATAATCAACTTCCACAAAAACAGCCACTGCATTGTATAAACTTTCAAAAATGTCAAAAATTTAGAGGATTGCATGTTACCTGTTTCTTCTGTGAATCTCCACTGCCACCTCGTGGCAACTGCAAACCCGTGCAACCTAAATGCATCCAGGCCCCCCCTGTTTTTTTTGAGGAAATGCAGAGTTAAGCTCGACAAACATGTGAATGCATGATAAAATGCTTGTTATACATCCATGAGTGTAAACCAGTAGAGGTGCTTTCTGTAATCCCTCATTTACAAAAACCAAAATCTATCACTTCTTGATTTTCTTGTGTGATTTCCTGGATGCTGAATCGGATGCCATTCACGTCCTGCTGCTGTAACACATTTATATGAGGTTTTGTCACTTCAGCCTGCACTACTATACTGTACAGAAGACAACAGTCAATAAGAGTTGTGGGGAAAAAACCTTTTGATTTCAAAAAGGTGGACTGAAATGTTTGGCCAAGGTTATACTACTAATGGTGTATGTACTACTAAAATAATAAATTTGAAGCAGTCATGTTTTGTTTTAACTGACACAAGTAAAAGCTGGAAAGAATACTCATTTAGCATTAGTCAGACACACATATTTGTGTAACTATTCCTTGAAGCTGTCATGTAAACAGTTATACTAAATTTTGATTCACATTTTTGAAGTTAAATATGCACTTAGTGCTTTGCTGTATACAAATTAATTTTATGTATTAATAAAGTACTGGTTTTGTCAGGTCTGTAAATGGGATTGTTGAAACAGTCTGAAACTAAATTAAATAACTTTATGCAAAGAGTGGTACACTTAATTGAAGCAAGCTTAGCTTGGTGAATTAGGGAGAAGATGATGATCAGCTGAAGAATTCTCTTGTATCCTGATTCTTACCCACATAACCAACAATTTGAGTGACTGAATCTGAAAAAAAGGATTTTATTAAGTAGGAAAAGGCAAACCTGAAGACACTGTTTTTAAAACTTAAGATGGAGATTTGTTTTCTTGTTACTTTAATTCAAACTGCAGTAAAATGTTCTCGTAACGGTTTGTGATTACGTGGCTCCTTATCATCTCCTTCTGTAAAGGAAATAATTTCAAATTGCTGTCCTGCAGGCACTCCCCAAGATCCTGAGTCAGATTGCCCCAGCATTCTGCATGGGCAGCTGCAGCTTTGTAGTGGAAAAGTCCAAGGAATCTACAGCACGGGTTGTTGTCTGGAGAGAGATAGGAGTACAAAGGAGCTACACAATGGAAAGCACGTTATGTGGATGTGACCAGGGCAAATATAAGGTAAGAAGATATCTCAGTTAAACTTTTCTTTCTTTTTAATTTCTCCCATTTGCATCAGTATCTTATTCTATAACCCCATTTGCTTGCTTGCTTGCTTTAACTTCTAAAACCTTCTAAAACCTTCTGAGGTCTGGTTACACTAATGGCAGGATGAAATTACATAGCTTGCAATATTGTAAGTTGCATAACAGTTATGCTTATGGGCTGTTTTAACAAGATTAATATTAATCATTGCTTGTAACACATATGTATGCATGTAGTTAAAAAACCCCAGAACTGTTCTGTCCAATAGATTATTAAAATTGGGTAATAATCAATGCCAATACTATAATAAAAATTTCCTTAATACATGGCAATTTCAGACTTCACCATGGCAGTTCATGATTCTTCAGCAGGTATTTAGTAGTGTCCCTCACAGAATTTCCTGTGTAGCTGAAGAAACAGGCTTATAAATCAAAACACTTTCATATCAGGTTACCAGCATTATAAATTACACATCATCTCTGAACTAATTATAGTTGTTTGACTTCTTGACTTAAAATTTGTTTTCATTTTCTCTTCTTGAAAAGTATTAACAGGGCTGGGTATTTGAAAACAAAATGTGACCTTGTTTTTAGTGTGTCAATAGTAGACAACATTCATGGAAGAAGTTGGTTTCCTCTGCCTGAAAATAGAGCTTAGGAATGCTAATCAAGAAAATGATCACAAGCCTCAAATAAGGTGCTTGACAGAAAGAGGATCGGAAGGCTGGGATCAAGGATAGGGTGGGACAAAAAAAAGTTGGAACAAGGTATATTTAGTATATTAATGTACGTTCCAACATCCATGCTTGTCTCCCTAGACAGCAGGAAGACAGACATTTTGGCAGGAATTTTGGTAGGTCTGTAAGTACTAAATTTTGTCAATTAATACAGAAACATTCCTGCTATTGTCAGAATATTCCATTATTCCTCAGATGACATCATTATGGAGCTTTAAAGAAAGATAACTGTTCCAACTTGCTTATTTTGAAATTTCCAGAATATTTTTAAACATGAATCTTCATGCAGTGTTGCTACAGAAAGTACTTAAGAAAAGTGAGGAGCTTTGTGGACAAACTTTCAAGATGCTTAAACCTCCAAAGCCCTTCTTCTGCAATGAAGGAAAAAAATGGCTGGATTCTGTGGAAGAATCATTTACTGAAAAGGAAAGAGCATTCCTCTGTGTAATATAAAGTAGCTGATGAGATAAAATTGCTGTTCTGCCATTCATTTTATTTGGCATAAAACAATTTGTGAGGTCTTAGTCATCCTCTGAACGTACAGGAAGATTCTTAATTATTTCTTCACTAGGATAATGCTCAGACTTACTAAGAAAATATATCTAAAAAGCCAAGGTGACTGGACTGAACAGGAAAAGAACAGCATTTCCCCAATGAGAAGCTGAAAGAGATAAAAAGGCTCAGGCTTGGGGTTTTTTTTTTGGGTTTTGTTGTTTGGGTTTTTTTGTGGAGGGAATGGGGCCAGCAACTCTGTCAATAAACCTGGGGGTATAAATTAAATTATATATGTCATAATATGTTATTTCAAAATAGAAATTGAACTGTAGAAATTCCCTTCCCTCCTACTTCCCATCCCAAAGAGCATGAGAGTTCAGACTCTCAGATACACAGACTGGACTGTGTAAAGGTCTGAAGCACTTTTCCAGTCTTATTCTGGTTTGGCGTCATTGCTGATTTTCGTTCAAAATACAAAGAGGATTACTGAACAATTTAGTTCTCTGTGGAAAAAATACTGAGTCTTTGCCAAAGCTGGGTAATATCTGAACGTCAGTTTTTCTTTTTATTCGTTTTACTTGGACAATGGTGATGCTAGACTATTTCCAGCCAGGAAGCTGTGGAATTGAAGTTAGCAATTCTTACCTGAATTTAGGATCTCTAATAACAGAGTATCTCTGGAAGCAATCTTTTTTCAACTGATTACATGGAGTCTTTGTAGTGTGTTGAGAATTAGTGCTGCAAATATTGCTCAGTTGTCTGCAATTCAAGATGTTGAAAAACAAACTTTGAGGGGAAAAGATTCTCCAGGATCTACTATGGAGCATAATTAATATGGCAGACAAAAGAACAATGTTTTTGATAATTTAAGCCACCTGAAAACTGAAATCAGTCCCTTTCCTGATTAGAAATTACTAAGTTTAGGAGTATTGATCCGTTTTGAAGTTAATGGAAAAGATTTTGTTATGTGGAAATTTTATGATGTACATGAAGAGAAGACTTCAGGAAGTAAGGATTCAGTCAACAAACTTCTCAGTTACGATGATTCTTCTGTCTTTAGATTTTGAGTTCTCAAGAATGATTATGTCTTTGTAGCCTCTGCTGAACACAGAAGATCAGCATGATGTTTTGCTGTCCAACTGACTTCTCCAAATCTTAATTTGGTTAAGTACATATTACAGGAACATTTTTCTCAACTTGAGGTCACAGTCTCTTGTGCCTTTGCTTTGTCTCTTTGCTTTCAGGTAGCAAAGTTAATCACTGAAACGCTCTATTCATATGAAGGTATCTTCATTACACGGTTAGTAAGAAAGACTTCAACCTTCCATCTAAAATGTTACTGTCTAGAAGAAAGACAGTATAAAACGTAAAGGAAAAGGAATGACATTTAGCACGTTTAAAAAAAAAAAGCAGCTACTTCCAGGTGGCTTGTGCTTAAAAGCAACATCTTTAATAGGCTACAGTTAAAAGTGCTAGAGCAACAGTTGAGGATAATTACAAGATCAAGAAAAGGAGTGTAATTATGGCTTCAGTGAAACTGAACTTCACCTCAGGTCCCTTAGTGATGGCAACTGATGATGATGATTATTATTGTTATTTCCTGAAACACACTTTGAGTGTCTTGTTTCATGGAAATTATGAGGTTTGGCTGCTGGAAAAATAACAGTGGATTAAGAAATTCAGTATTTGGCAGTTGTGTGGTATTGCATTCCCCTTATCATTTAAAGAAATGAGAGAAGTAAATCTAGACTTTACCACGGGCTTTTACCACAATTATGTAGACCCTTCAGGGTAGTAAGTTCGAAGTTTATTCTCCCAGTGTTCCACAGTTATCCACCTCCAACCTGATCCATTTAGTTTTCTCTTAGTTGTATCCTATTTCTGCTCTGCTGAAAATAGCAGCCATGGAACATGTGCACGCTATTTATCTTTCTAACAATTGTCTTTGCACTTTCCGTCATACTTTACTCTTACTCCGTTTTCAACTTAGAGAGCCTCCTGTTATACATATCCTATCTATAAGGAACCTACCAACTAATGATAAGTTCTTCAGCAACAAATGTAGACACTGATTGGAAAAGTTTCTGAACCATCAAGTTGTGCACATTAGTAATCTTTGTAACAGTGAGATAGATTACTGTTACACTTCTCCTTCCTCTTCTGCATACTTGTTGCCTCTTGTCCTTAATGTTATTTTAATCTCTTTAGGGCAGGGACTGTGTCTTCCTGTGATTAGCATAGTGGAGCCCCAGCTATGTTTGGGGCCTTTGAAAGTTAATGATGTGCAAACAAATATAAAACAAAAACAAAAAATTGGCCTCTGTGGATAAGGTACTACACTGAGTGAGGAGAACTGATTTCTGTTCCCAGCGGGGTCAGTGACATGCTGTGAGACACTGTGCAAATCGCTTCAACCCTCTCTGCCTCCATTTCTCCATCAGTAAAGTGAGGATAATTCTTCCTTTATTAATAAGTGCTTTGAAACCTACAGCACAAAAGCATTATAAAAGAGGTAAGTAGCATTACTATTAAGAATAATACTCAAATATCCAACTCTTCTTCACTGCTAACAGGTTTCAGTACCATTTGGGTGGAGGATGGCACTGTTTAGAATGGTGGATATAGCTTTATCTTTCTTGTTGCTGTAAAGCACCTTGTTTATGAAGACTACTAAGGGAAGAAAAGAACTCACAAGAAAATCAAACTTTCCATCTATTAATTGTGTGTATGTTCAAAACAGTACATGAACAATGTGTGGGATGAACCATTTCTGGAGCAACATACTTTCTTTTAAACCTCGCATTTTAAAACACGTTGTCAGTGTGGCAACACATACAAAGCTTATGTGTGGTTTTTTTTTTTTAGCTTTTGGTAAAAAGTTTTCTACTCCATTCTTTTTGCTTCATGTATTTTTCCTACTTGATGACTTAGCTTACTACCAATTCCTGGCTCCTCTGCTTCCCTGTTTGTTTTGTCAAAGCTTCTTCTTAACTAATCTCTACATTAAGAGGTTTAGAAGATCCAAACTAAAACCCTTTTAAATTCTTCAGAGATACAGAAGTTGCAAAGGGGGAGATGGAGCTGGGTTGTGCCATTGAATTTGCTAGTGTATATACGGTTACAACTAGCCAATTCCATAACAGTTGAGGGTCACTCTAGACTATGCTCTTTTCATAAAGTAGTTGAGGTCAGATGTTATGTCTCTGTATACTGCACTCCTGACTAAATTAAAAGTGTAGTATTATCTGATGGGAGGCTTTATCACATATGTGAACTTGGAGAGCATTACAAAAATTCTACCTCCTAAATAGTCTTTGCAGAGGAAAATGCCTGGGTATATCATTCAAGTTAGAAAACAGCTATGGCCTTTGCTAATTTGTTTGTTAGTTTTAATTACTAAATGTGTGAATAAATGCTTTCAGAATTAACACATAGCCTCTAACTTATAGGGGAGAAGAGATATCTGTGTCAAGGAGTAACTTTGATGTCTTAAATGGTCATATCTATGTGTCAGAACATAACAATGAACTTAATCACAGCTACAATATGAATTTTGTCTTTCTTCCTTCTTATTAATGGAACTTACATTGAAGAATCTTGTATTTGAAATTAATTTTTATAAATTTTGTCTCTATTTTTAAAAATTATTTATGCTTGTAAATTTGGACATGATCTCTGTCTCTCTTCAAATGCTACTGGGTAAAGAACTGTTAATACTGATGTGCTAGAAGTAGACTAGAAAGCTCCAAAAAACATGGGTGTCTCTGTTCAGACTTAGAGGAATTATCTAGTTATTTCTGAATCTCTTCTGTTATTCTTGTTAAGACTTTACTCTACAGTTCTTATTTGTTCTGTCTTTAAACCAGGAGACTGTATTGAATAAAATAACAAAATGTTGATGTAGAATAATTCTGCAGCATGTGTGGTTCCATCTGCGTGTACTATTTTGTATTTTTTAAATCTCATTTTCAAATTAGGGATTGCAGATAGGGACAAGAGAACTGGAAGAGATGGGAGCAAAGTTCTGTGTTGGCTTACTGCGTTTAAAAAGAATGGCCTCATCCTTGGAATACAATTTGCCTTCTAGTCTGTTGGATATTGAAAATGAGCTGATTGAGTCAAGCTGTAAAGTGACAAGGTAGTACACATTTATTATATTTTCTTTCTTTGAGGGGAGGGGGGAAAATTGCAGTTTCTCAAGTGACGTAAAGATTCTTTCAAAAATGTTCTTCCACTCATCAAAAATAATGTTGATGTGTTGTAACCTCTTACTGTAACAATAATCTGAATATATTGGAGACCTATTGTGTCAATTGCTTCAAACTTTGAAAGAAAACAGTACAGGCTGGGTCACATTTGTTGCTAGGATAAACACTGCCAATTTTAATGTCATTGCGGGGTTATTATAGGCCATAAAACTCAGTAGTAGGTCTTAAGTCTCAATTGTCTCTTTGAAAGTTTGGGGTTTTTTTGTTTGTTTGGTTTGGTTTGGGTTAGTATTAAAAATGTGTTTAAATGGACTTTAAGTATGTGAGTTAGAGCACTAAGAACTGTAAGTTTTTATTCCAAACTTTTTTTTTATGTATCTCCTCTGGTGGAGATATATAACAAGACTTAGAGAATTTAAAACATGAGAAATAAAGTCTGGGTCACAAAAGAAATTTATATGCTCAGTAACTAGGTTATTAAGTTGCCAGTTCTTAAAGCTGTTGATGGGCTTGCAAATGTATGCATATTATTGCATGTTTCCATTCATGTAATTCATCACTCAAGTATACACATGTATGTAGTAACTAGGGAAGCACAATGAAGTGTGAGTTCAAATGTGCAAGCATCTCTTTATGAAAATAAGGTTAAAGAACCAATAAAGCAAAGTTCCAGACTTCAAAAAAGCATTACGTTGGGAAAGAGTAAGGTTTACACACTATAATGCTTCCACTTGGCATACTAAGAGATGAAATAATTGAATTGGCTGCAGCTCCAACTTAATTAAGAAAATAGAGTGGAAATTTGGGAAAAAAATGAAATTTATTACTGTTTTTGTGCGGCTGACACAAGCAAGTGCTTGAAACTAAGACTTGCTTTGGAAGTAAGATTAATGAGCAATTTGTCTGTAGATGGTGAAAAATTAGCAGAGCTATGGGAGGCCATCTGTGGCACCCTATCGAAGGGGGAGATTGTGTTTATTTCCAGTATTTAAACACTGAAGTGTTATACTGGAATGTTGAGTACTAACAATAACTGGACCTTGTGTTCATGCTTAGCATTTACAGTTAATAATGAAAAGTGAAGGTGATAAGAACAATAGGAGTAACAGTAGAAGAGTGTCTTAAGGAGGTGAATAAAAGTGTATGAAGATTAGCTGTGATGTGTAGGTATCTCTCACTCCAGTGGTGGTTGGATCCCCCAATGTCATTTGCTCATTTGTACAACATCGGGATGCTTGTAATGGCTGGATTTTTACTGTCAGAAAAAGTTTGTGCATGGATTAAGGTGAGTTAGTGATTCCTGAAAGAGACAGGATCAGAAGGCAGTTTGGGACTAACCAAAGAGGGGCTTTTATAAGTATGTAAGTAGTGAAAGGAACACTAAAGAAAATATGAGATCACAGATGAATGGGGCGGGAGCCCTGATGACACAGGACACGAAAAAGGCCAAGTACTTCATCACAGTCTTTACTAGAAAGACTAGAAAGTTCAGCTTTCAGTACCCTTAAGGACCCGGAGACTGGGGAAGTCTGGAGCAAGAAAGGCATACCCATGGTGGGAGAAGCAGGTTGGAGAATACTTAGGCAAACTAGTCTTATGTAAGTCCAGAGGTCCTGCTGCACCCGTAAGTACTAAGGGAGCTCACTGATGTTGGGTGATGTTGATGTGAAGCCATTTTTAAATGATTGTGATGACTGGGCCAGGTGCCTAAAGACTGGAGGAAAGAAAATGTCATACCTATGAACAAGGAGGAGGATGCAGGAAACTACAAGCTGGTCAGTCTCACCTTGATCCCTGGTAAGGTAATGAAAGAACTAATTCTGGAAAGTATTTCCAACCACATGAAGAGGAGGTGATCATGAATAATCAACATGGATTCACTAAAGGAAGTCATACTTGACCAACCTAATAACCTTCTACAATAAAATGACTGGCTTGTTAGACACAGGGGATAAAGTGGATATTGTCAGCCCTGATTACAGTAAGTTTTTTGACACTCTCTGCCATGGAATCCTTATAGAGAAGTTGATGAAGTATGGGCTGGATGGGCAAACAGTGAGATGCATTGAAAAACTGACTTAATGACTGAGCCCAGAGGACAGTGATCAGTAGCACAAAGTCTAGCTGGAGGCCAGTAACTAGCTTTGTACCCAGGGGCACTATACTGGCTACTGCCCTGTTCAACATCTGCATTAATGACCTGGACACTGGGGTGGAATATTCCATCCGAAGTATCCAGATGACACCAAAGTAGAAGTGGCTAATCCAGTGGAATCTTCACAGGCTGTAAAAGTGGGCTGACAGAAATTTCATGAAGTTCAACACTGAGTGTGAAGTCCTGCACATAAGGAGGAACAAACCCAGGCAGTAGTACATTATGGGGGCTGACCAGCTGGAAAGCAGCTTTGCAGAAAAGGCAGTGGGGATCACAGTGGAGACCACGACCATAGTTGAACATGAGGCAGCAATATGCCCTGGCTTCAAAGAAGGCTAATGATATCCTGGGCTGCATTAGGAGGAGTTTAACATGGTGATTCAAGGAATGTGATCCTTCCCCTCTCCTCAGCACTGACAAGGCCTGCACAGCTGGACTACGGTGTCCAGCTCTGGATTCCTCAGTACAGGAGTGTCTTGGAGAGAGTCCAGTGAGGGCCCCCTAAGTTGGTGAAGGGACTGATGTACCTTCCATAGGAGGAAAGGCTGGGAGAGCAGGGACTGTTAGTCTGGAGTAGAGAAGGCTCAGGAGGCATATTATCTATGTGTACAGTTACTTAAAGGGAGGTTGTAAAGAAGGTAGAGCCAGGTGCTTTCCAGTGATGTCTGATGACAGGCTAAGAGGCAATGAGCACAAACTACAGAGGAAATTCCATTTAACCATTATGTACATATAATGGTGTGTCCTAGTTTTGACCAGGACAGGGTTAATTTTTTACAATAGCTGGAAGGGGGCATGGCCAGATCCCACTGTTATTCAGTACTATCTCTTGTGATTTGCCAGAGTCAGGAGTACGGGACTCTCTTTTCCAGCTGGGAGGAGAGAAGGCATGACAGGGGGTTTGGTGGTGTTTCACTTTCCATGTAAATTGTTTCTTTGTCTTGTACCTTTTGTTAATAACGTTATTGCTGCTATTGTTCCTTTCATATCACATTGCTGTTTCCAGTAAATTGTTCTTATCTCAACCTGAGCAGGAGGGAGTGGGGAGCAAGCAAGTGGCATCTGGTTTGGGAGAGTCTTGCTGGGGGGCACTGAACTGGGGAGTAGTGTTCCTAAACCATGAAAAATGGTTATCTATACTTTTATTGTGAGGATGCTGAAATAGTGGAACAAGCTTCCCATTGAGAATATAGAGTCCTTATCACTAGGGATGCTCAAAAGCTGTCTGGATGTCATCCTTGGCAACCTGCTATAGGTGGCCCTCCTTGTGCAGGGGTGTTGGACTAGATGATCTCCAGAGGTCTCATCCAACTTCAGCCATTCTGTGAAAAGGGGGAACCAGTTTTAAGTCTATTCTCAAAAGGCACTTAATGCTGGTATTGTGAGCACTTCAAATTTGAGTGCTAATTTAAGTAATTGGAATACAAGGTTCTAAAAATCACAGTCTACTTGCACTTGTCTCCCTCAGAACTTATGCAGTCAAGCTCCTGTTCCCTTTGCATGTTTTCCCCCCAGTTCCAAATGGAAAAGATTAAAGTAAACGTAATACTAATATTGTATTAAGAATTATAGTTGTTGTGCTGACAGGTTTGTTAGGGTCTGTATGCAATGAAACAAAAACACGTGACTGCAGTCATAACTGTTAGGACTTACTAGACTTATCCTTTGCTCAAAAAGTTGACCTTTTTTGGAAATGCTGGCCGTTTCAGTGATTCTTTTGAGGCTCATTGATGTGTTCTAGAACATGGTGTGGTTTTGTTTGTTAATTTGATTTAATTATAGCAGCGAAGCAGTCTGAGCTTTGGGACTCAGCATGTCTAGAAAATGGTAGAAAAAGCAGACAGCCAAAAGGAGCTGTGGGAAAGGAAAAACTTGATGAAAAATCCATTTCCTGCCCGTAGTCGTACACTTAAGAAAGCACAACAGACTGGTGAGGCAAGGAGTGAGAGTGCGTCCAAGGTCTTGCAAAGCGTTTCTCTCTAGGCTGTCAGAAGGAAACTGGATTTGTCCGATTTTATTTTGCTCCCCCTTAATAACTCCTAAACTTTGCCCAGACATTTGCATACATCTAATCTCCTTCATCTAGGAGTAAAAGTTTTTTCCTTCTTACTCTGCTGCAAGGTTTGAGCTTTTCTTGGCCTTTCTTCCAGTACCGTAGGAGTACCACGATGTAAAAAACATGGCATCTTATGCTGCAGCTTTTGTGCTGTGTATCCCTTTCAAAATGCTAGGAAAAAAAGCTATTAAAAATTAGACCCAGAATTCATTCCACTGGTGGGTCTGGTAGCAGTGCCCATGCACCAGGCCCCTTCTCTGGCCTAAATGAATGTGATTGCTTTTAGTTCTGTGTAGACTGTGGCGTCAGAGTACTGTTTGTCTTCTATAGGGCAAAATAAAGAAACTAGTAACCTAGGAAAAAACCAAACAAACAAATAAAAAAAAGTAAGTATGATGAACAGGTTGTATATTCTTCATACCATTCTTTAAGCTTTTCTTTTACTCCTGGTGGTATGATCCAGATATTACTGTAGGCTACGTTCAGTGATTGATGAATCCCAACTAATTTGATTCAGTATTGAGTATCACAAAATGTATTTCAGAGTGACAGCACAAAGAAAGTGTGGAGTAAAATTTTGTAACTAAAAGTGAAGATACTTAAAAATACAACGTAAATGGGATTTGGATATCTAGTTTCTTAGGGCTTAGAAAAGAGTTGCATATGTTCTCCTCTTTAGCCTTGGAAATTCCCTTGAGAATATATCCTTACTACTTATGAAAAACACATGGAGGAGAGCTGCTGAAGGGGACAGCACATGCAATTGCATGTGTGATGTTGCCTACTGTAGCAGCATTGCTGATCCCTAAAGGAGAATATAGACCCTAAAAAGAAATTAAAAGGGAGAGTATGGAGAAACAATTCCTTTGTGATACGTCCTAACTTTCTTTCTCATCTAAGATTTTTTTCTCCCCGACAATATAGTTTCAAAAGGAGTCATTTGTTCTTCAGATTTTTCTCTCCTTCCTTTCCCAACTCCCCAGGTAGCTGCAACTCTCCGTACTTTGATAGGGAATATTTCTTAATCTTTTGTTCCAAAGTTTTAAAATGCAGACACATCCCCTGTAGTTTCAGAAAACTTCTGGACTGCATGGGGATTGAAGTTGGTAATGGTTGTGTCTTCCTTGTGGATTAATTTCTCTGTAATTGAGTCATATGGATAATGAAAAAATCCAACTATATCTTTTAAGGGACAATTAAAATTTTACTTTGAAAGATCATACTTATGTTAGTGAACAGGTTTATTAAATTTTAGTATGTTTGGAGCATTAATGTAAATAAGAAAACACATAGGAAGGTATTGTAATATAAAAAAATCATAGAGTCATAGGATGGTTTGAATTGGAAGGGACATTAAAAATCATCTAGTTCCAACCCCCCTGCCATGGACAGGGATGCAACCCACTAGATCAGGTTGCTCAAAGCCTCATCCAGCCTGGCCTTGAACACTTCCAGGGATGAGGCATTTACAGCTTCTCTGGTCAACCTGTTCCAGTGCCTCACCTGTCCCCAGTGCAGCATCTTGCACTTGGACTTGTTAGACTTCATGAGGTTCTCATGGGCCCAATTCTCAAACTTTCTGAGTCCCTCTAGATGGCATCTCATCCTTCTGTTGTGTCAACTGCACTGCTCAGATTTGTGTCATCTGCAAACTTGCTGAGCGTGGACTTGGTCTCACTGTCGGTGTCATTGGATTCCCAGATAGTATGCTGCCTGGCGAGCTCCTCACACGACACGTCAACCTGCTCAAAAGCATGTGATCTGTCTGGGCACACTTGCACCCATGATACCCACCTCTGCCTTCAGGTGCCAGGGGACTTTCAGATTCTGGAGTTCCCTGCAGCTGAGTCTTTTGGTCTTCAAGTCTGTTTGGGTCTAGACTTGTACCAAGGTTTCTCTGGGTTTCATCTCCAGCCTGGCAGCTGTGACATGTAGGTGCCATTTCTGTTACAGAAGAAGGCTCCTTCCTCTTCCTTCCTGAATAGGATTAAGTGGCACTTCCAACGTGCCCTTCCTTGAGAACTGCTGTGCCATGCTCTGACTGCTGCAGCACTGACTTCTGCCACTCTCTGAGGCCATTTAAATCTGCTGGCAACACTCGTGCCACATCAGCCTCTTGAGAGCTGACAGTTCCTCTTGGGTCTCTCAGCTCTTAATCACATTTCCCTGACTGCAGGAATGCCCTGCCCAGCTTGTTCTAGCACTCAGCCTCCAGAATGTACTACAGCTGCTGCTGCTGTTACCGCTGTCACTGCTGTTTCTGTGTCCCTCACTGACCTTAATAACTAAAGTATGTTTTAATTAATAATTAAAATACATTTTAGAAAACAGTTATATTAATTCTTGGTGTATTCAATGGCAGGTGATAGAGAAAATACTCTTTTTTGAAAGGGGTATTCTTAACGTTCTTCATAAGCATGATGACTGTAGTATTATATCTGATATGTTAGGTATTAGGAGTTCATCTTTTTACCCATAAAATATTGTTTAGTTAAGATATGCAGAACTTCAGAATTTCATATAGTATTCTCTTAACAGCCATGACTTCAAAGAAAATACAGAGATTGTGGCATCCCTTACATTACAGTACTGTAGTTATGGGATAAACAACCTCTGCTAACCCGAGAAAAATAATAGTTTCATTTTAAAAGGAAAAGTGGGAGGTGTAGTGGTAGAGGAAGAAGGATTATAGAGCAAGTTAATTAGAAGGACCCCAAGGGAAGGGTTAGGAAATTAAAACCCATAGAATCAGCATGATAGCAGCTAAAAATATATTGTAACAAGATATGGTGAGGATGGGGAGCAGCAGGGAAACAGATAAAGAATTTGATTAAACAGCAAGAAATTTTTTCAGGTGTTTTGATTGCTGCATTTCTTGTGACCCAGCCTCAGTAAAATAGCGGAGTAATAGTTACACTTTGCAGATTTATACTAACCTTTAGAGTAGAGATTGCTGAAAAGTTAAATATGTAAGGTTAACATTTGCTACATCAGAAGAAAATGCGTCATAGGAAAGCAAACATACACGAGTGGTATGTGACACAGGTTTTTCCTTTATATAGAAAGTACTTGGATACAATTTTGTGAGGAATGAAAATTCAAGAAAGGGACAGTGGAAAAATAATCGTAAGAAATACTATGGTAACATTTATTTTCTGTAATAAATGATTGAGAAGTCATGGTGTATTGCTTTATATGGTAGTAGAAAGGTAGGATTATTATGAAGCAGACTTCAGAGCCAGTTTTTATTTTAAAGATTTATTTAGCTTTCTAAATAGTATCTGTTCTAATCTTTGATCTGTTCTAATGCTACTTTTCTTGAAGAAGGAAAATAAACTATAATAATGATTTTTATTTTATTAAATGTAAAATGACAACAAAAGCATCCCTCGGTTTTGGATGTACATGTGCCAGAGTGAATGTCTAAAATGTGTTACAGCAGACATTCTGACTTTATAACTGTTCTCAGTGCCTGAATTTCTAGAAGTTAGGGGCATGCCTACACATGCATAAGTATGTAAAATCAATTTATACAAGTATAAAAAAAGTTGCATTGAATAAATATACCTGTGTGTTTTTCAAGACAGTATAACATAGGATATATTATATGAACTGACAGGACACTGAAGAGATAAACTATGTGGTTTGCTTCTGCATCCAGGTTTTTTTCCTTAAGGTAGGCTTTGTTGGTTGCTCTCTTTTAACTGAATCAGCTATGTTAGTTCAATATCCAAATAATGACATTTATTAAAAAGAGTGGATAGAATTTTTAAGAACTTTATATCCTATATTATACCTCACTAACATGAATTTTTAGAAGTGATGACAGTAATGCATTAAACATCCCATTGTCAGTGGTTAGTAAAATGTTTGTCCTTCTCATAGCTCATTGTAGTTTTCTGTTTCAGTGTTCAGAATTATTACTAATATTGGGCCAACATTCAGATTTAAATGCTCTATTTCCTGTCAATTGAATTACACAATCTGTTCTCCAACTGCAGTGTGAATTCCTTGCATACAAAAGCTAATGAATCAATACCTGTGTTAAGGGATTAGAAGCAGAAATTGCAAAAAACCTGTGGATGTGTCAGACTGTGATACATCTGGTGAAGTCCCTATCATTTGTTTCTTTTAACAAATGAAACATTTAAACTTTTTATTTTCCCAGCTTCTTTTTTCCTTAGAGAAAGTGTTGGTAGGTAGTGACTTCGTAGGGCAGAAAGTGTCACAGGACGAAAGCACAGAAAAATTGTATTCCTTTGCTGATTCTACCACACATTCCTCATGCAAAGCATGTACCCTTAGTGTGTGTTGGGTTCCCCATTTGTGAAATTAAAGAGACTCAGCAAAGATTCTGATTATTTTCTTCATTCTTTGTCTCTTCTAAATGGAAATAATTTTATTTTAAACAGCCAGTTCGTTAACCAGCATAATGGGTTGTTGCCCTAGTACAGCTTAAATAATCTGTAAAGTATTTAGTTTTGTGGAGCTTTCCTTTTTGCATAGCTTATTGAGTACAAGCTTATTTAGTGAACCATGATACAGATTGTTTTGAACATAATTTTTTTTTCCTCTAAGATAGGAAACAATTCTTGTCCTGATATTTGAATTAACTCTTGACAGCACAGAACATTACAGTGTGCATGTCATTGAGGCTACAGGTAGAGGAAGAATACTGTGAAATATGTTTATATTCAACAGAGATTGCATTGCAGATTTCAAGTGGTGCATTTAAGCTCCTTAAGGTTTAGAAAGAAGCATTGATTAGTCCTTTTAATTATAAAGCCACAGCCAAGCTAGGTTTTTGTATACCTTAAGAGAAAATTCATCAAAATTAATATGCAAACATTTCTACAAGTTCTGCGTGATGTTCTTCAATAAGAACATCCTCACTGTTTGTATGAGTTCTGTATGATTTGTTTATTAGGTAAAATGCACTACAAAACTTTCTTAGGGCTTAATCTGAATACAAAAATACTTACGAAGTATTTAGGAATCACGGCTAGGCTTTGTGAATGAAAATTTGGGAAGGGCTCTACCCACGTTTGTTGCAAGCGCGTTGGTGGCTAAAAAGACCAATACGAGATAGGCACGTCCGTTGCAAAAGGCACAGCAGAAAGACTCCTTAGGTGGTATATTCTGCAAGACACGATTCTTTCTGCGTTGCCTTTTCTCCTCAAGGGTGATCCTGCGTGTGCTCTCAAAGGCATCAGCAGCGTTATAGATGGTGTGTCTCCAGAGCTCTCGACTGGAGGCCAGAGTAGACCAGTGATGAAGATCAATATGGCCCAAGCTGAGATGTTGTTTCAGGGAGTCCTTGTATCTCCTCTTTGGGGCTCCTCTCATGCAGCAGCCAGTGGCAAGTTCACCATAAAGCAAGATCTTAGGGAGGCGGTGGTCCTTCATCCTGAAGACGTGCCCTGCCCAGCACAGCTGTGTTCTCATCAACATGGCCTCAATACTTGTGACTGCTGCTTGTTCTAGAACAGAGGTATTGGTCACATAATCTGACCAGTGGATGTTTAGGATTGTACGGAGGCAGCGTTGATGGAAGCGTTCTAGAAGTCGCAGGTGGTGGTGGTAGATGACCCATGATTCAGATCCGTATAAGAGAGTAGACAGCACTATGGCTCTGTAAACGCTGATCTTGGTGCTTTTCTTCAAGTGTTTATTTCGCCAAACTCTTTTATGAAGCTTTCCAAAGGCACTATAGTGCTTTTAAGCAGATAGCTTTTTATGTCCTAAGTGAGGTTAGTAAAACTGGGTCTGGAAAACACTTTTTTCTCTTTTTCTTTTTCCCCACTTCTGTTCTAGGCAGGTGAGAGCATCAGAAAGTTGTATTTTAACCTTTTTCCAGTTAACACTAAAGGTGTTAATCCTCTTATTCTTGTAGGCCATTAGTTAAGGCCGTAGACCATTCTGTAGGTGGTAGCTCAGTTCCTTAGTTCATTGCCTCAGAGTTACAAGGCTTAACAAATTTTAAGTTTTACCTGCATGCAAATGTGTGAGAACCTGATATGAGTTAAGGGATTCACGTGGGAACTTAACATTAGTTATAACCACGGCTCCTTGTTTTGTCATCTCTGATATTTATAAGGTAATTGCTCACAATGCTTTTCAGTAAAATGTGTGTTTTAATACAGAGGTTTCACAATTGAATTTTTAGACTGTTAAGTTTGCTATATATTCTGTACCAATGGCTGTGTCTTTATGTAGTTATATTCTTCTGCAGCAACTTCTGATAGTGCTGTATTTACATCAAGTTCTTACCAGCCATTAGTGTAGCTAATTTGTCATGGCACATTTGAATAACAAGTTGTATATGACTGATTAATTAATTCAAGGTCTTACAAACATGGCTTTGGCTCCCAGTTGTTTTGCACACAATTAAAAAATCAATACTATTTCAGGTAAACTGCTGCTTTCCTGAGATAATTTTTGTATTATTGTATGTCAGGAAAGGGACAGGGCATAGTCTGAATGCATTACTCCAGGTAAAACTTTCAACATGATTCATGTTGAACTTCTTGTTCATTATAGCCCCACTACGTACATTCTGGATGAAGATGAGCCTCGCTTCCTTGAAGAAGTTGATTACAGCGCAGAGAGCAATGACGATCAAGATGTTGAATTAGCTGATAATGTGGGTGATTATGAAGCAACTAATCAAGATGACGGACTTTCAGACTCAGATTCAACAAGGATACTCCTTTCTTGAACCAACTTTGCCTCCAGTAATAGGAAATAAAGTATCCTGGATTTCCATAGTCATACACTTCCTTGCTGTTTTCTACAAAGGGGATAAAGCTTCAGTTTATGCAAATAACTGAGGCCTGCCTAGCTCAAGGATAATAACTATTTCTGACAAATTTCCATTTGTTTTATTTAAGGAATTCTGTGTTTTCTTTTAGCACTGAATAGATAAATTTATTTATTAGTTCATTTTTTACTAAATAGTACTGCATGGCATTTTGTGTCCTTAAACCCTATCTTAAGAAAAATGGATTATAATTTATGGTGTGTCAGAGTACAGAAGGTAATTTTTTGTGGTATGGTTCTTTGAGTTGCTTCCTAAAAAATACGTATGTACAGATTTTATAAATTAATTTGTGTACGTGTGTGTATATGTATATGCGCGTGTGTATACTGAGGTGAAGAGGTTATTTTTCAACATTATTTCAAAGATACTTGATTGTGTTTGAAGCAATGTAGTGCCTGCTCTGAAAACATTCAATAATTACTAAATTAAAAATGAGAACTTGATGTATGAATTTTCACACTTGTTTCTTGCTTCTGATGATTATATGGTTTTGCCACAGTATTAGGTGAAAATATGTAATATCTTTTCAGAGTTCTGGAATTTTGCACAGTGACCAATGCAGCCTGTGCTTAGAAGAGCTATAGACTCTTGTATAAAACTTTCCCATAGAATAGGCATGTTTAATTTGAAGAAGTTTTCTCATTAAGTGTACATGACTGCAAGAAGAGGTTAGGTATGTACACTATGTATGTTCAGCTACCCAGATGCTCAATTTTTCTTGTTGAATATGCACGTAGTTAAAAAGTATTCATTTTACTGGCGTCACATAACTATATACCCAGTTCAATTGCTTTAATAGGGAAGGTGCATTTTGGTTTAAACCTTTGTTGCCTGATCGCAGTCTAGTGTTGACTCTGCTCTGAGAAGGAGATTGGACTGTAACTTCCTGAGGTCTCTTCCAGCCAGAAAAATTATTCTGTGATTCTGTATTCTTCATGTTTAAAGTCAAACTGTCAAATATGGAGTTTATACTTCATTCTCTCCTATCATCTGCTAATTCTTACTGCTTCTTGCTTCTGCTTAAGATCAGACCTAACAGAGAAATGAAGTTGTACTCTGTTGTTTACAGAATTGACATGTTTTGCAATGAAAAATACTTTTCCAAAATTATTTTTGAGTGATGTGACCCAGTTGTAGCATTCATTTTCTGCTGCATGTGCAAGGGCTTTAAAAGCATGAAGAATAACATTTCTAAGTTATAGCAGGTTTTTAACTGATGAGAACTTTGTGTATGTTTACTCTTGCAAATAAGTATTTTGGAGGGGAAGGTTGCTTTTGATAGAAGGATTTAAAAAGGATAAAATTTAAGAGAATTAACTGTATCAATGATTTTGAGCCAGGAGACAGATTTTCACCAGGATCTGCTGTTTCAAATGCAGCATTGTTTGGTAATGCCTGTCCATACCACCCTGATTCTGAAACTGGGGAAGGGTTTTAGATCCCTTGTGATACACTACTGTGTTTCTGTTTAAAGGCTTAAATTTATATTAATACACATGCAATATTGAGATGTACAGGTGGAAAAGATGGAAATATTTACATTCTTGTCCTTTTATAAGTTTTTCTCTCTAGTAAAAATTATCTTTCCTTGTGTTCTGTGAACTACATACTGTAAGAAAATTCATTTAATACCCCATTGAAGAGGAGCTCTCTGCATTGAAAGTAGAGGAATTTGAATTATCTGTAAGTCAGTCCAATGACAGCAGTTCAGATTGGTCATATTGCCCTGTCAGTCTTACACTAGTTATCTATATAAATAGGTTTTCATCCTTAAGGGGTCCTACTTCAGTAGGAGTAGTATTCAAAAATAAAATTATTCAGAAATAATTTGACTTAAATTTCAGGGAGTGCAGGATGCCCATGTTAGTTAACTCCATTGTGCATTTCTTCTTAGTTTTCGTTTGAATTTGTGTTACCAAACACCATTTTTATACTACAAGCAAGACTAGAAATATACTTCATCCATTTAGAGAGACTTGTGGCTTGGTGGTACAAAATCATCTTTTCCTCCTCAGTAAATACGCATATATGTTCTTCTCATGTTTTCTACAGCTTTTAGTCTGTGCAAAGAAAGAGTTATGAATGGCTTATATAACGTCTCAGGATAATGTGTTTATACATTAGATTCTGATGCAGTTATGCATTAGAATTCACTTATGCATTAGATGTCAGTCTGGCAGCTGCTGGTCTGACCTTCTACCAGTGCAGTTCCAATAAAAGAGGTGAAACTTTGTCCTTATCTTACACATTGCTGAAAATGCAAAGGTTGTTACCTCTTACATGTTTTGCGGCACTTGCCTTTCCAAAGATATAGTCTCCACTCGTACTTGCAGGGATGCCAGTCCGCGGGAAGAACTGCTGCAGTGATAACTGCTTCACACTGTTTATCCCTTCTCTGCTACATGTTGCTATTGTTGCAGCAGTGTTGGCAGACACATGCTGGTGCCCGCATATATGTGTTTTGGTGGGAAGTCTGGTGTTTAGCTGAAAATGGAATAGCTAACACTTAAGCACACACTCCATTCTGCTGCTGTGGCATTTACCCCAAATAAATGGGCAGAATTACAGCAAAGAATGGCAGCGTCTTGGACTGTCACAAATCAGTCATCTAGCATGGTTTGTCCCAGACAATTGACTGTCTTTATTCTATGCACTGGCATTTCAATAGGTTTCTGTTTTTAAATGATGCTGTTTACTATAAGTATGACTGGTTCTGTATAGGCAAAGAACATATCTGTATATCTTCCTCCAGTAATAACAACAAATAAGATTATAAACAATAATTACATCGGTGTTATTTACTGTCTTGTTTCCAAATAATTGCTATTTCTTTTCCAGGTATAATTCCAATTGCAGCACAAATTTTGGTATTGTGTCTTCACTGGTGACATCCCCTGGTGTAATGTAGCTAACAGCAGTTTGTGCCAAAATCTTGCCTGGTCATTTTTCAAGGTGGATTGTTTTATCAGCCTGACTTACCAGGGAGAATTGGTTTGAATCCCAAGTAAGACTGCAGAAGCAGTAAACACTGCTCACAAAATGCAAAAATGCAAGGTTTCAGATAGTTTCTTATTGTAATGCTATGATAGATATAATTCTTGCAGTGTTATTATGCATGCCCCAAATAACAATACTTATTAATAAAAATGCTTAATAAAGAATTAAATACAATCTTTTGCTTCCCTATTATTGGTTAGTAATGATTAAAGGATTTCTCATCATTGCATATGCAGTAGTGTATCTACCCATAAGGATGGGAGTGTGCCTAGCATTTTTAAAAGGAGAATATTTTTGTTCTCTGTCAAAACAAAGTCAGTGTGCTGCAGGCTTAGAGTAGCATTTGCATATTAATTGACTGAATTATAACTATCTTAAAAAGTTTAATATTTATCAATGTTTGTAAAACTTATGAAGGCTTTGGATGAAACACAATGAAGGTCATTGCAGAGCACACAGAAGAGCCTGGTGGTGAGAGTTTTTCCCTCCTACACAGCTAATAGAATATTAATCTGATCTATGAAAGGCATAAGTTTATTCTCAATAACTCACCACTTTACAATTCAACTCAGACTGCAGTAGAGAACTAAGTTATTTTTACTATTTATATTTTTGCAGTAGCAATTTTAAAATTCAGCAATTTTTGGAGGGAAAACTTATGGTAGATCTAGTTCTGTGCAGCTGTTTGAAAAGAACGAGTGATTACTAGGAATCATCAATGTAACATTTGCAAATACATTTGCAGTTTATTTAACTATACCTGTCATGTTACTTCAAGATGAACAAATTCCTTCACAAGCTCTGTTATCCAAACTCTTTTAGGCTGTAGAAGAGTTACAGTCATTCCTAAATTAGTCTAAGGATGTCTTTCTTAGATCTCAACAGTTTCTAAGGTCATCAGGATACAAAGCACTTGAGATGTGACCCTGCATCTTGTTTGCTTAAGTAAACTAACTCTAGATTGCTTTGAAAGATGGGGTTTAAATACAAAATGCCAAACAGCTTTGACACCTAGTAAAGAATACATTATCCTAAATTATGGAGGTCTTGGCTTTTTAACAGTATCATATAAAGAATTTATTTAGTCCCTGTAATATACTTCATAACTGTGAAACACACCCTTCTGTTATTAGAAAAAGTTAGCTGCTATATTTTTTTACCTTTTATATTTTTTTAACAGGTCTTTAACTGCTGACAACTGTGCTAATGTCTCAGTCTAAGAAAACAATTATTTTCTAAGAAAACTGGACAAAAGCCTTCCCTTATGACTTCTTTAAAAAAAAGCACAATACTCTTAATACAACTTTTGAAGCAATTCAGAGGGAGTCATTGCTGAAAAATATGGGTTTATCAACAAAGAAAACAGCACACCCTAGGATTTGTTGATCCAAATTATGTGGTTACCAAATGCCAACCAGCTGCTCTGTTTTGTTGCCTCTGCGACATTCTTGCCACAAGATGTTTGTGCTTAGTGTTTGCCTTTCTTTCTGGCAAGGGGTTATTCAGCATGCATCATTTTTCATGGTAGATTGGAAGGATATATACTAGCAGCACCACATAGCACTACTGTAAATTTTCACTGGACTAAATGCTAACTAATAAAAGAACCTGACTAATTCTAATAAAATTCCACAATAGTACTTCCATACATGAAATGCTGCTGTTAACACGGAGAGGGGAGATTGACTTATAACAACCTGAAATAGGACTCTTGTATACACTGTCCCTCCAGATTTACAAAGGTAAGATAATAAATGTACAAAAGGATCTGCACAATTTTATACAGGTGTAGTTGTTTGATCCTGGCTGGATGCTAGGTACTCACTACAGCTGCTCACTCCCATCTGCAACTGGACAGAGGAGAGAAAAAAAACAATGAAGGATTCATGAGTTAAGAGCTGGGAGAGGTCTCCATCACAGGCAAAAGAATTGAAGTGAGGATATTAATTGAATTTATTACAAACAGGATCAGAGCAAAAGAGTGAGAAGTAAAATAATCTTAAAAATACCTTTCCCCCACCCCTCCTTCCTTCCATACTCTACCTCCTCCCCCTCCAGCAGTGCAGGGAGACAGGGAATGGGGGTTACAGTCAGTTGTTGTTTATGCCACTGCTCAGGGAGAGGAGTCCTTCCCCTGCTCCCGTGGGGTCCCTCCCACGGGAGACAGTCTTTAATGGACCTCTTGAACGTGAGTCCATCCCATGGGCAACAGTTCTTCCCAAACTGCTGTCCCATGGGTCACTCCTCCATGGGGTGCAGTCCTTCATGAATGAGCTGCTCCACCGTGGGTCCCCCACAGGGGCCACAAGTCCTACCCAGGAAAAACTTGCTCCAGCGTGGGCTTCCCTCTCCACTGGCTGCAGGTCTCCAGCAGACGCTGCTGCATCTTGGGCCTCCCACAGGGTCACAGCCTCCTTCCTGCATCCACCTGCTCCAGCACGGGCTCCTCCGTGGGCTGCAGGTGGGTCTCTGCACCCCGATGGTCCTCCATGGGCTGCAGGGGCACAGCTGCTCCACCATTGTGAGAAAAATCTCTCCTTTCAATTTATGAAATGGCAAAAAATACTTGCAGGACAAGGAAACTTGCAGCAAGAAATCCTTTATTGCAGCACTGGGTGCAGTCCCAAGCCACACGCCTGGAAAAAGCACACGCGGTTTGAAAAACGCGCCCTCTTTGTACCCTTGGCCACCTAAGTTGTTGAATATTCAACAGGTAACAGGCAGATTCTCTGCAAAAGTCATCCTCCTGTTCTAGCTTATGTATAATCACCAAAGGCACAAGTTCAATTTATACAGATTTTGTGCTTGTGTGCACTTGTACACCAGTTCAGTTTATCCACATCTGCTCTAGCTTACTTTGTTCTTCTAAAGTATCCAGTCAAGTCAGTCCTTTAGCTTAAGCGATTAGCCAGTGACATTTCCCTCTTTGGGTCTGACCTCACTGTTGACAAAAGCTCTGTTATGAATCACAAAAGTCAGCGTTGCTTGAAAACTCTGCTGTTATCAAATGTGCACCTTGAGTGTGTTCCAGGATGAAAGAAGGCACCCCAAATCATCTGTTTTAATACAGTAGCTCATTCTTCAGTATGTCAGGTACTTGTTCCTTTTGTCCAAAAACTAAATGTCTACAACATAAGTAGACAATATTTTAGAAGAATAATTTTTCAGATCTATCAGTGAATTCAAAGACATATTAACTCTATAAATCCCTCTATGCTAAGCATCTGTACCCAAATTTTAATAGGGAAATAGATAAAATCTGATGTACTCCCAAACAAGTGTCTCCTGGTCAGCTAATTCTGTAAGGAAGCCAAGTTACCTGGTGTTCCCCCTCACACAGCTTCCCGTGTTGAGGAGAAAATGCTGTCAATCACAGCAGCAGAAATCTTCACCTTCACATTGTTCACCTGGCTGCGCCTGCCTCACAGACTCTAGAGATTTGTGCACAGATTTTCCTCTGCCTCTCAGTTGTGCTCTGTGGTACGGTGAGAGGGACAGAAGGATAAATTACAACTAGTCATTCTTAAGGGTCACATAAACTACTGTTTAACAGCATCCACCCTCCTCCATAATTTGTCCACAGGGTGAGGTGCCTATGGGCAAAGTGCCCATTGACAATGAAAGAAAATGGAAGATGATAGGCACAAGAAATAGCTCCTCTGTTTGTAGTCTGTGGACAGAAGCAGCAAATGGGTCCTGAGGAATGACTTGACCACCTGTGAAACTCCTTTCCACAATCCCTCTGTGAGCTTCCCACTATGCCATGGCAAGGGCTGCCAGGTGCTGGGGGCCCTCATGGGACACTGCTGCCTGACCTGGGGCCAGGCTACCGGCACAACTGTGAGAGCATTCCCACAATGGTGTGAAAAGTAATGCTAGAGGCAGTAGCCAGGTTCTTGAAGTTGGATCACTGATGGGTCAAAGATTCAAGAAAGAAAATACCATCCTAGCAATCTTAGGGGAAAACCAGAGAGAAGCTTTATGGGAATCACTGACTGAGCAACTGGAGCCAGTGTGTAGGTGGCAGGTGTCTCTGTGGGGCTGAACATTGCATAGGAGTCCACCCTGCCTGTAGAACCAGTGCCTATTTGGCTGAGAGATCTTTCTTGGGGTGGTCATCACAGTAGGACTTTGGCTAGCAGATCACTAAATCCCAGCTGCCTTTTGTCCATGAGAGGCATTGAGGAAAACCACAGAACCATAGAATTATTTTGGCAGTAAAAGACATCTAAGATCTTTGAGTCCAGCCATTAGCCTAACAGTGCCATGTCCACCACTAAACCATGTCCCTAAGCACCACATCGAAACACCTTTTAAATAGCCGTAGGGATGATGATTCAACCACTTCCGTGGGCAGCCCATTCCAATACTTGATAACACTTTCAGTTAAGAAATTTTTCCTTATTTGCAATCTAAACTTCCCCTGATGCAACTTGAGGCTACTTCCACTTGTCCTGTCATTTGATACTTGGGAGAAGAGACCAACCCTTGTTGGAAAAATTCTTCCTTTAGATTTAAAAATGGTAAAAAAATACCTGTAGGACAAAGAAAGTGTAGTGAGAAGTTTTTTATTTCAGCGCGCTGGGTGTTCCAAGCCCACATGGGTCTGGAAGCACACCAACCATTTGAAAATTGTGCCTTTTGTATCCTTTAGGTTACATAAACTGTTACATATTCAGTGACCACTGTTTTTTTACCTTAAAAGGTAATTTCTCTGACCCAGGAGGGGGTGTTACCTCTTCTCTTGATTGATTTGTGATGTACCCCCCTGGACTTTGTACAGGGTATTCCCCTGTACACAAAGGCTGTCACATGGCAGAGAGGATACATCTTTATTTTTGTATTTTCCCCTATTCCCGGCCACAAAAGGTTCCCTGGCGTCAGGTCCAGATAGGACCGTCCACCTTACAACTTCCACAGTACGCCTAAAAAGGCCCTTGGAACCAAAAAAAAAAAAGAAAAACCCCACCCCCTTCCATCCTCCTACTAAATTCATTTACTTATAATAAAACCAGGTTATTTATTTCTCATACCCTCAACTGGCTACACTCTCCTTTCAGATAGTTATAGAGAGCAAGGTGGTACCCCCTGAGCATCCTTTTCTCCAGACTAAACATCCCCAACTCCCTCAGCCACTCCTCATAGGACCTGTGCTCCAGACCCTTCCCCAGCTCCGTTGCCCTTCTTTGGACACACTCCAGCACCCCTTCTTGTAGTGAGGGGCCCAGAACTGGACAGAGGATTTGAGGTGTGGCCTCACTAGTCCCAAGTACAGGTTCCCTGTCCTGGTCCTGCTGGCCACACTATTGCTGATACAAGCCAGGATGCCATTGGCCTTCTTGGCTACCTGGGCACTGCTGGCTCATGTTCAGCTGCTGTCGAACAGCATCCCCAGGTACTTTTCTGCCAGGCAGCTTTCCAGCTGTTCTTCCCCAAGCCTGTAGTGTGCATGAGGTTGTTGTGACCCAAGGGCAGGATCCAGCACTTCACTTGTTGAACCCCATGCAATTGGTCTCAGCCCATTGTTCAGATCCATCTGTGGAGAATTTCTACCCTCCAGTAGCTCAACACTCCCACCCAGCCTGGGGTCATCTGCAAACTGACTGAGGGCAAACTTGATCCTCTTGTCCAGATCACTGATAAACATATATCATAGGTTTACTTGTTCTAAAAAACCAAGCAGGGAATTTTTTCTTTCCCCTACCTCGCTCTAAAAGAAAGATGCAGAACGAGGGAGGGGAAGGGGGTTTGCCTACAAAAGAACTAACTAGCAGGCCTGCATTCCGAGCTGATGGCCCTTCCTAAGACTGCTGGGGAGGGGTGATGAGTTTTTTTTCTTCGTTCCTTGGAAACAGGAGACTCTCCCTTTTTGCCTTAACTCAGGCAAGCTATGTGTTGGGAAAGGTCTGAGGTTGTTTTGTTCTCAGCCTAGTCATCTGGCTGTTTTCTGGCCCCAGCTTGCCTGCGCCGTGTTCTGCCCCCAGCCCAGATCTACTCAAACTTCATCAAAAGGTTTGACCCTCCTGCACAGGAACTCCTTGGGGAGGAGGTCGTCCTCTCCCTCCTCCGCTCCCGTGGTGGCAGCAGTGTGTGTTCATCGACGCAAAGGGGGAATTCCCGGCCACAGCCAGCTGCAGACAGCGTGAGCTTTGTGGGGAGAGGTTTTTTTCCCTTTTCCCCTTCCCCTTCTCGGTGTGTGTGGGACATCTCCATTTTCGGCTTCTCCCGCGCCGGGGCCTCACACAGAGACCGCCAGAGCCCGACAGCGCCCCCTGCCGACCAACGCCGAGCAACTGCGGGCTCTGCTCCTCCAGTCATCCAACAGCGCCCCTGCTGACCGTGGTTAGAATCGCGCCAAAAAGCAAAAAGAACTGAACTGTTTCCCTTTTTGAAGGGGATTTTTGGGTACAGGATTATTGTTTGGCTGTTTTTGGTGTTCTTTTGTTGTTCTGCCAATACACATATATCCTTTAATAAAGGGCTTTTATTTTTCCTTTCTCCATACTTCCTCAATTGGAGCCTCTTAATTTTGGATTTACAATTGCTCAGAAAGAGGAGTTTGATATTCCTCATAACTCATCCTCCATAGCAAAAGACTTAAGTCTCATTAAACTGAGACAACATATTAAACAGGACTGGGAGTAATTGCTTTAGGCTTTTAAGCTGTGTATCCTGCTTGCAGTGTCTCTTGCACACAGAATAAGATGTGTGAACAAATGGACCCAAAAGAAGGGTCATAATATGTCTTACAACACCTGAACAACCCACTTAGGTGAATCTTTCCTTCAGGAACAGAACCACCAGTCTGCATATGCAAGATGCTTGGGCCTATGTTTCTGTAAGCAGGAGGGCCAGGGATCCCAAGTAATTGCATATATCTAGGTTATGACTCACATATTCTATTTCTACCATAGTCCCTCTATATTCATGCAGATTTTTTAACTACTGGCAGCTGTATTAATAGCTATCTGAGAAAACAATTATTTTCTAAGAAAATTGGACATAAGCCTTCCCTTGTAACTTAAAATCATCACCTTGAAACCAGGATCTATCTACAAAGTCATCCTGTTAAATTTAATGATTTACATCACAAGGATTTATGTTCACCCTTAGAAGGTGCACACATGAATGGAATAATGCAACTGGAGTCTGTCAACAAAACTTTAGAAGCATTTTCAAATTTGTGGGTGGAAAGAATATGTCTGAGATCCCAGCTTTATGTGTGGGAGGCCTTATGCATTTATTGAGCTATGGGGTTTGCAGGGAGAGACATTTAAGCCAAATGTGTCTGCTGGAGACTGATTAACCCTCAGGAAATTTGGAAAGACATTTTCTCATTTCCAGCTGAAAGTCTTTATATGCCTCTAAGTGCTAAGGATTTAAACTATGCTAAAAGAGGAAGAGAAAAGGTTATGGTATGGCAAAGCAAGAAGATGGTAAAGGGTTTTCAAATAGCTTAAATGTACTTATTTTCAGTGCCCAAAATCAAGACGGAGAGTGGGACATGCCACAGTTTAAGTACAGCAAATTCAGTACAATTTATGCAATCACTAAAATTCTGAATTTCCAAAATTCAGTTTCTCAATGATTTTTTAAGCTAAATAAATTTCAGTATTGTCTTGATAGGAAAAAACTTTTTTCCTGGTATGCTGAGAGAAGCAGAAGTTCTGTTTCCTACAAAAGATCACCTACCAGTTCAAGGCTACAGCCATGTATAGTATGAACTCTAGCCCACTTTTAATGTTTCTTTTTAGTGACATCCTTTAAAACTTCATAATACATTCATAATATAGGCCAATACTATGAAAGAAACATACCATTTTCAAGCCCAAGGTTCGTAAATTAGGAAGGGCATTTATATTACATCATGTAAGGATATAAAATATTGATTGCTCTAATAAAAGCTATGATGACTGGTAGTACACTTAGAATGCATTGCCTGATAGTCATCATGGCTGGGCTTCGCGAACGAAGATTTGGAAAGGGCTCTACCCACGCTTGTTGCAAGTGCGTTGGTGGCTAATAAGGTCAATACGAGATAGGCACGTCCGGTTGCAAAAGGCACAGCAGAAAGACTCCTTAGGTGGTATATTCTGCAAGACACGATTCTTTCTGCATTGTCTTTTCTCCTCGAGAGTGATCCTGCGTGCTTTCTCAAAAGCATCAACAGTGTTATAGATGGTGTGTCTCCAGACCTCCCGACTGGAGGCCAGAGTAGACCAGTTATGGTGATCAATATGGCCCAGGCTGAGATGTTGCTTCAGGGAGTCCTTGTATCTTTTCTTCAGGGCTCCTCTCTTGCGGCAGCCAGTGGCAAGTTCACCATAAAGCAAGATCTTAGAGAGGTAGTGGTCCTTCAGCCTGGAGACGTGCCCTGCCCAACGCAGCTGTGTTCTCAGCAACATGGCCTCAATACTTGTGACTGCTGCTTGTTCAAGAACAGATGTATTGGTCACATAATCTGACCAGTGGATGTTTAGGATTGTACGGAGACAGCGTTGATGGAAGCGTTCTAGAAGACGCAGGTGGTGGCGGTAGATGATCCATGATTTGGAACCGTATAAGACAGTAGACAACACTATGACTCTGTAAACACTGATCTTTGTACTTTTCTTCAAGTGTTTATTTCGCCAAACTCTTGTGAAGCTTTCCAAAAGCACTATATGCCTTTGCCAACCTGTTGTCTATCTCTCCGTCAATCTTACCATCCGAGGAGATGAGGCTGCCTAAGTAATTAAACTGCTGGACTGATTTGAGCTCTGATTCGCCAATGGTGATGTGGGGATGATGGGGGACTTCCTGAGGTGCAGGTTGATGGAGAACTTCTGCCTTCTTTAAACTGACTTCCAGCCCAAAGAGCTCAGCAGCATCTGCAAAGCAGGATGTTAAACACTGCAGAGCTGCTTCTGTGTGGGCGACAAGGGCGGCGTCATCAGCATAGAGCAGCTCCCGGACAAGATGGTTTAAGGTCTTGGTTTGGGCCTTCAGTCGCCTCAGGTTGAATAGGCTTCCATCAGTACGATATCGAATGTAGATACCGTCCTGATCATCGAGGTCTGCAGTGGCCCTTTGGAGCATCATGCTAAAAAAGACTGTGAATAGGGTGGAGCGAGAACGCAGCCTTGTTTCACACCATTCTTAATTAGAAAAGGTTCAGAAAGTGTGTTGCCATATCTGACTTGGCCGTGCTGATCCTCGTGGAGTGAGATGATCATTTTGAGGAACTTGGAGGGACAACCTAAACGTTCCAAAATCTGCCACAAACCTTTTCTGCTCACAGTATCAAAAGCCTTGGTGAGGTCGACAAAGGTTACATAGAGACCTTTGTTCTGTTCCCTACACTTCTCTTGCAGTTGTCTGAGAACAAATACCATGCCTATGGTACTCCTGTTGGCTCTGAAACCACACTGACTTTCAGGTAGAATTTCTTCTGCTATAGCGGGTATTAGTCTGTTCAAGAGTATTCTTGCCAGGATTTTGCCAGCAATGGAGAGCAGAGCAATACCATGGTAATTTGAGCAATCTGATTTAATTCCTTTCTTCTTATACAAAGTGATGATGACTGCATCACGAAGGTCTGATGGTAGTTTGCCTAGTTCCCAACAGCACACCAAAAACTCATGAAATTTGGTATGGAGTACAAGGCCCCCATGTTTCCAGACTTCAGGTGGAAATCCATCAACCCCAGCTGCCTTGCTGATTGTCATCTGCTGTATGGCCTTGAGGGTTTCTCCTAAAGTGGGGGCAGTATCTAAATCATACTTTACTGGTTGTTGTGTGACGGACTGAATTGCTGAGTCTTGGACTACACGGTTGGTACTGAAAAGAGTTTGAAAATGTTCAGATAAAACCATCGATTCAGAATGGAGGTTTTATCTGTTAGAAGCGTTTGACCCTCTGCGCTGAGTAGAGGGCTTTGTACCTAGTATGTAGGCCTATATGCTGTTTTCAGGGCCTCATAGAATCCTTTGTGATCACCTGTATCTGCGCATAGTTGAGTTTTTACAGCTAGATCGATCCACCACTTGTTCTGGATGTCACGGAGTTTCTGTTGGAGTTTGCTGCATGCAAGACGAAAGGTTGTTTTTCTTGCGTGACAGGATGGCAGTGCAAGGTGTGTTTGGTGGGCGGTTCTCTTCTTCCTCAACAAGTCCTGGATTTCTTGATTGTTTTCATCGAACCAGTCTTTGTTCTTCTTGAGGGAGAACCCTGATAGTATTACATATGTAAAAGATTCTCATCCCCACATGATGCCAGTTATTAAAATAATCTCTTGAGAAAACTTGTAAAAAAGTGAAAAAGCTGCCCACACAGCATTCTGCAGAGTGTAGAATGTTTCAAAGCTGCAAGACTGTTCTGAGGAGAATCTGTATCTTATTTTTATACAGAGTTCCTGTCTATACTTCTTAAATTTCATTATTTTCACCATATACACCTGGCTGCCAGTTAAATATCTTAGAACAAAATAAACAGCAGAAAACCTCACACAAGAACTGTGGAAGTGTTGGAGGAGAAAACCACATTTATGGACAGGGGACTTTCCAGGCAGCCCTATGAACGGCAACTAAACGTCATATTTATGTTGTGTTTCCCTGGTGACCTTCTTTTTGAGTGGGTGTCTTTAATGATGAGGTAAGCCTTAGCCTAATGGAGTGGTAAAGGAGGTATCCTTCAATAGCTTTTGACCACAAAATGCTACCAGAAATCATTACAATATTTTTTCCTGTACCTTCTTCCTCTGGTTTGTTTCAATTAATGCTGTTGTATTTAATAATCTGTGATTAACCTATGAATGAGGTGATACAAGAGGTATCTATATTATGGCAAAAATATCCAGTATGTTTCTATATACTGGCACAATTTCCAGTTAATATTTTTCTTTTCTCACAGTCTGGAAAAGATACAGGACCTGTGATACTGAAACAGGGAAAGGGTTTGTAACCTCACCTCTGTCATCAGCAAGTGTCGACAGCTCTAGGAAAGATATGAGGAGCCACTTATTGGCTAATATAGCCACAATATAATTGCATCTAGCAGACAGAGGTTATTTAAGACCCTGCAGCAAAAGACCTTTGTTTTGTTTTCCTTCATTAATTGACTGTACTTATCCAGTGTATGCCAATGTCATTATTTTCAATATTGTTTAATATCTTCACTTCAATGAAGTGCTGTGACAATTTTATCCCTATGAAACTCTTGTGCTACAGTTTTTTCTGTCCTATTAAATAATATCTGTTTGCTCTATCTGAGACTGTAGGTGGCCACAATCCTCTTGTATTTCTAGGTGGAAATGGTTACAAGCCTCAAGCCAGTGAAAATCCACTTAATTGGTGTGCTAACGATGCCATTAAACTATTACTGGGAATTCAGAATTAACAGGTAGGAATCTAAACAATGGAAGAGCAGGAAAGAAGCACTCTGTTACTTAAACATTTTGAGTTGGCTATATAAAAATAACAATGATGAGCATCACCATTTTAAAAAAAAATGTTTCTAAGAGTCCTGTGAGGAACTTAAGGATTTTGGTTTCAGAATACCGTGAATAGTGTGAAGTTAATAACTATTAACTTTTGCACTGAACAATAGGTATAAAACAATATATTGAATAGTCAATCATTAAGTGTACAGAGGCTCTTTCATGCAGTGAACAAGGCACAGATACAAGGCAAAAAAACTTCATAGCTAAAACTGCATCATAATTTACAAGTATATGGGTGCTGAACAGAGTCAGTATAGGGACTTTTGGAGTTCTTGAATGCAGTTTTATTATTACAATCATGTAATTTTATGTGCAGCATAGAGTCAGGTCTTTCACTGCATTCTAGCAACCAGTAAATGCTCTTTCAGTCTCACTGTCTTCAAATGATTTCATCAATTTATATGTGTTGAAGAAAGAATAAAAAAATCTCACAGGAACTTTTTCATCTCCACACTAACATATGCAGAGAATGTAGAAAATTGGACAGGATAATGGTAAAATATAATTAGTTTATTTGTGTAATAAAAAGCTCAAGGTTTCCTAAAATATCTGCATGCAAGAATTCAAACAATTCTTTTTATCTTGTGTTTATTTTCAAAGGCAAGAATGCAAAATAATCATGTTTAAAGCAGAATAAAAAATTGCAAAAAGCAAACTTACCTCCAGTGTTAAATCCCTCATTTGTTCTGAATATAAATTGCTTTTATTTTAAAGGTTTTTAAATAAGCTGTTAGTCAAACTCTTGTTTGCTTTTTATATTAAAGCAAAAAGGGATAATTGCTCTTTTGTTCTCCAGACTGTGGGAGATACAAAGTTCAAAAAAACAGAAGGAGGATTGCAAACTTGAAGTCTGTCTTTGTTGTTTGATATCATAATTGAAGTTATGAAGCATCAAGAAGCTCTCTTGACTGTCACAAATAGTTTAAAAAAAAAGGAATTTAGGTCCTCATTAGCCTAGAAATGGACCACAGAAAGAATTAATCTTGGGATGTCTGTAATGCAAACATGCAAAATGAAATTCCTGTCTGTCATTTATTTTTTCCCTACAGTAATTGCTAAAAATACCAGAGAAGTACAGAAGATATACAAATATGAAACAGTGCTTTTTGATCATTCATCATGGCTGAAAACAAAGACTGGGATCATTGGTAGCTTTATAACAAAAAGTCAAAGAAATTGTTGTCCTCATCTTTTCTCAGTTTTACAGAGGATACAACGTCCTGTTAAAGGTGTTCTGAGTGGAAGCAGAATAAGCTGTTAGTCCTGAATTTAGGTCCTGGCCAGAACTTTAAAAATTCAGTTTTTAAAAATAGCTCTTGCTTTATTTACTGTATCTTCTGAGACTTAAAGGATTTTCACAGGGGGAATGTTTTTAAAATAAAAGAAGGGAAGTTTAGATTCTTTACTGTGAGGAGAAAATTCTTTACTGTGAGGATGGTGAGACACTGGAACAGGTCACCCAGAGATTTTTTGGACTCCCTATTCCTTGAATTGTTCAAGGCCAGGTTGGATGGGGCTTTGAGCAACATGGTCCAGTGGAAGGTGTCCTGCCCATGGCAGGGCAGTTGGAACTACATGATCTTTAAGGTCTTTTCCAACCCAAACCATGCTATGGTAATACAAACAACCTAGTACAGAAGGTGAGAATTGAAATGGAATTTGTGAAACCTGCTTTCCAGAGGGTAGATGTTCCCTTGACCAAGTTCGCTCCTTTAAAATACTTGATTTGGTTCTTCCTTTATTAAAAAAAAAAAAAAAAAAAAAAAAAGAGAGAGAGAGAGAGAGGAAGAAAGCAGATTCCCCTGGCTGAGGGATGACAGTCACAACTATGCTATCTATCCCCTCTCAGGAGAGGACGCAGGAGTTGGGGGTCTGTAATGTGCTGTAAACAGCACAGCAGGCAAATGCTGCCTGCCTATAGTCAGGGCCATGCACAGCAAACTGGGCATGTGGATTGATGCCTTAAAATCTATATTATATAGATTTTAGTACTGCTTGCTAGTACCATTAGCCTGCTAGTACCTTTGTACAAAATTGCTAAAAATACCATTTAACATTCTTGCCACTGGCTGCCACATGAGAGGAACCCCGAAGAAAAGATACAAGGACTCCCTGAAACAACATCTCAGCCTGGGCCATATTGATCACCATCACTGGTCTACTCTGGCCTCCAATCAGGAGACCTGGAGACACACCATCTATAACGCAGCTGTCTCCTTTGAGAACACATGCAGGATCACCCTTGAGGAAAAAAGGCAAGACAGAAAGAACCGTGTATTGCAGAATACACCATCTAAGGAGTCTTTCTGCTGTGCCTTTTGCAATTGGATATGTCTGTCTCGTATTGGCCTCATAAGCCACCAGCGTGCCTGTAGCAAATGTGGATAGAGCCTTCCCAAATCTTCGTTCGCGAAGCCCAGCCATGATGATGATGATGATGATGAGGATTATCATATGAAAAATATTTCCTCTTTGCTTTGAACTGTTCTTACAAATTATTTCTACTATAACAACTTTGTAAGAAACAGTATCACCAGATGATTGCATGTTATGAGAGTTAACAGTACAGCCTAGGCTTTGCTAAAAAATAAACTTTATAACCCATTCTGTCCTATTAGATATGTTATTTTCTTGAAAATTTATAAAAATCATGGCATAAACACTTAAAGAAGCCATTGGTATTAATCATTGTTGCTACTCTTTATCATTGCTGCAGTCTTTAATTTTGAAGTTTTATAATCTGATTTTATATTATGGCTTCCAATTTTTTAATTGCAGTTTTTATTACAATTGCAGGAGTATAGGGAGTATAGTAGCAGTGATAAATTCTGTCATACCATATTACAGATGAAATATAAGGAAGCGTAACATCTAAACATCTGTGCATTAAATACTAACAAATCTTTTATTTTGTAATTGACAGGTTCCTTTAGTACTTTATTCAGGACAACAATGTCCAGCACCTGCTGGACTTAGCATTGTAGTGGGGAGAACATCACAGTGAAACCTGTGTACAGCTAAGGCATGAACAATACCATGACCAGAGACATAGGTAGCTGATAAGAATTTCAGTGTCACTGATTGACTAGAAAGGACACTGCTGAAAGACTGGTTAATGTAGTAAACTGCTAGATATGCTACCTGAGAAATGAACGTTATTATAAATGCTGGATAATAATGCATATGAAGAAAATTCAGAAGTTTGAGGTCAATTATATTGCATAATGGAACATGCCCTGGGCCTGACAAATATATTGTAACCCTACTGTGCTACACTAAGCTTTCTCATGAGAGTAGAACTTATTTTACTATGAGTTAACAGGCACTGTACCATCTCAGTCATAATTCATGAAACAACTCCATACAGCGAGGAAAACAGCACCAGTTATTTGCAATGTACTGCAAATTGAGAGCTGCTTCAGTTTGCTCCAGACTCACTAAGAAAATATATTTCAGGGCTTGCTGAAAGTATTTGTATTTTAAAAAGGTTTATCAAGGTTACCACAGCTTTTGTAGGTCTATGGAATCCTATTTTTTCTATTTCACGGGGTTTCATAAACCATGCATAACATAGAGTGTGTAACACTTAGGACATGTACATTCTCATTATTCTCTGTCTTCACTTTCATATTATTCTGGCTGTATGTGTTTAATATTCTCTTTAATAATGTTTCTTCTGACTAACTGGTGCAGGATTGCTGTTCTAATCTAGTAGTAAATAGAGGAAAGTCGCAGATTAAGATTATGACATCGCAGCTGTAAGCTTTTGAAAAAGCAATGAAAAAGAGAAAAACCTTATTCATTTACAGGCAACAATGTAATTATCTGTGATGGATAATGTGGGGGGTGGTAAGGCTCTGTCCCTCATTTAGCAGATCCCTTTTCAGGGGAACGAAGAGCCCAGTATGCAGACTGGACCCAAAGGGACATCTGCTAACTCCCAGGGGCTCAGGTAAGGGACATTGCTGGAAAACTCTCCAATCTAATAAAACCCTCTGATTACTATCCACTATTAGTTGTTCAAACTGGCAGCAATGAAACAACAAAGAGAGGTCTGAGTCAATCAAAAGAGATTTCAGGGCCCTGGGATGATTGTAGAAGGATCAGGAGCACAGGTCGTGATTTCCTCAATTCTTCTGGTAATAAGGAATAATGTTGATATTAATTGGCAGATCCATCAGGTCAATGACTGGCTCCAAGGCTGGTGTAAGAGGAAAAATTTTGTGTTTTTTGAGCATAGGATGATCTACTCAACACTTGGTCTAATGACTCCTGACAGGATGCTCCTTTTTCAGAGGGGATAAAGAGTTCTAGTGTAGGAGCTGTTGGGGCTCATTGACGGTGCTTTAAACTACCTTGGGAGGAGAAAAGGTACAAAACCAGGCTTGCCAGTGATAAGCAGTGGGATGGTGTGCCAAAACTTGAGAAAAGCAGCGCTAATGGGATCCGTCAATCTGCTTCACAGCGTATTGGCTGTACCAATGTACCACACCTGAAATGTTTCTACACCAGTGCACAAAGCACGAAGAACAAATAAAGGGAGCTCAAAGCTTTGGCCCAGCCCCAGAGATTTGACATCATTAGCATAAGTGAAACCTGGTGGGATGAGACCTGTGACTGGAGTGCTCTGTTGGATGGTTACAGGCTCTTCAGGAGGGATAGGCAAGGCAGAAGAGGTGGAGAGGTGGCACTGTATGTAATAGAGGGGTTAGAATGTATGGAGCTCACAGTGAACAATTGCACAGTTGAGAGCCTCTGGGTAAGATGCTTCCCTTGGTCTGTTTCTTGTCAACGGAGTGAATCTCATGAGTGAAGATTGGTGGCCTTCTTGGCCACAGTGTCCACAAAGTGATTGAGTTTAAAACCTCTACTGATAGGAGGAAAAGTGCCAACAAAACCTCAGCTCAGGCTGCTCAGGGAACTAGTAAATAAGGTCCCCATGGAAAACGTTTTTGCAGATGTTGGGGTCAATCAGGGCTGATCACTTTTCGAACATCATCTTCTAAGGGCACAGGAGCAGGCAATTCCCAAATGCTGGAAATCAAGCAGGTGAGGCAGAAGGCCAGCTTGGCTGAACAGGAATCCTCTCTTCAAAATAAGGCTAAAAAAGAAGGTGTATGCCTGGTGGAAACAATGTCAAGTGACATGGGAAGAATTCAGAGATGCTGCTTAACACTGTAGGGAGAAAATTCATGAAGCCAAAGCTCAGCCGGAGTTAAAGCTGGGCAGAAATGTGGGGGACAATAAAGAGGTTTTTAAAATATATTAATGGCAATAGGGAGCATAGAAATATCATAGAAATATCATGTCATTACAGGATGGGGATGGTCACCTCCCAAACAGGGATGGAGACAAGATAGAAGTGTTCAAATCTTTCTTTGCCTCTGTCTTCAACACAGATGATGGACCAAGGGGGTCTCAGTGCCCTGAACTGAAGGACCATGACTGTGAGAATGATCAACTCCCAATTGATCCTGAACCTGTGCAGAATCTGCTGCTCCAGTTGGATCCCTACAAATCTATGAGCCCTGATGGGATTTATTCCAGAATCCTCAAAGAGCCAGCTGATGTCATCACAAAACCTCTATTGATGATTTCTGAGCAGACTTGGGAATCTGGAGAGGTCCCAGCTCACTGGAAGCTGGTGAACATTGTCCCGATTTTTAAGAAGGGCAAGAAGGAGGACCCTGGAAACTACAGGCCTGTCAGTCTCACTTCAGTGTCTGCTAAAGTTATGGAGAAGGTTTTTCTGGGAGGTATTGAAAAACACCTGAATGACAATGCAGTCATTGGTCACAGCCAGCACGGCTTCATGAGAGGAAAGTCCTGCTTGTCAAACCTGACTTCCTTTTAAGACAAGGTCATCCACCGGGTTGATCAAGGGAAGCCAGTTGATGTAATAATTTTTGACTTTAGTAAAGCTTTCAATACTGTCTCTCACAGGATCCTTCTGGACAAAACGTCCAGCACACAGCTGGATAAACACATCATGTACTGGGTGAGCAATTGGCTCACGGGTCGAGCACAGAGGGTAACAGTGAATGGGGTAACATCAGGCTGGTGACCTGTCAGTACTGGGGTTCCACAGGGCTCTACCTTGGGCCCTCTGCTCTTCAACATCTGCATAAATGACTTGGACACAGGACTGGAAGGGACACTAAGCAAGTTTGCAGATGACACAAAACTGGGAGGAGCTGCTGACTCCCTCGAAGGCAGGAGGCCCTGCAGAGAGACCTCGACAAATTACAGGACAGGGCAATCACCAACCAGATGAGCTTCAACAAGGGGAAGTGCCAGGTTCTGCACCTGGGATGTACCTACAGACTGGGGATTGAGATGCTGGAAAGCAGTGCCACGGAAAGGTACCTGGGAGTCCTGGTCAATGACAAGTTGAATATGAGTCAGCAGTGCTGTGGCAGCCAGGAGGGCCAACCGTGTCCTGGGGGGCATCAGGCTATAGGCCTAGAATTATTTTTGTTAATTTTATGGTAAACGGAAACCAAAAAATTCCCTCAAATACTTGAGAAAAAATGTCAGAATTGCATATAAGCCACCTCTGCAGAGACCAACAGATACCCCTTGTACTGCAGATCTGTGACTTCACCATGTTCTTCAGAGATTATTTAGGATGTTTTACCAAATCAGTGAATAAAAAACATCCTTCTGTGCAAGTACTGTGTTTTAAAATGTTGCTGAGATATGCCCAGCAGTATGTTTCTTAGACTTTACAATTTTTATGGACATGAAGTTTCCCTGCAGGCTCCTATTACTCTGTTCTTCAAGAAAATTCATAGAAGCAGTGTTTTAACTTGCTAGGATGTCTTACAGGCACAAACTAACATACTAATTTGATTCAATGAAATATAGCCACAAATAACATCCTTGCAGAACTTTATTAATAAAGCAGAAAAAATTAAAATCACAGGAGTTTGCGTCTAACATGAAAATAATCACATTATCACAATAATACAGTGTTTGTAGAATATTTATGTTACTTTATCTATGTTTCCAGCCATGGATTGAGATCCAGTTCACTCCTTCATGGGACAGATTCCTTGTGGAGCAGAAAATAGACTTGGTGACAGTGACTGTACAGGAACCAGATTTTCTATTTGGCAGCAAATTTTACAAGTTTAACAGAAAGTTTTGAAAATAAATATAATGAAAAAATTCTTTGTGGTAATCAAAATGATATGTCAACACTATGCAAATAAATTTTTGAAGTGAGCCTAATATAAACTTATTTTCAAAATGGAAAACTAAATTACTCCATTCTGGACTTGTCCAACGAAATGTTAATGGAAATCCTTTCCCTTTCCTTTTTTCATGAGAGCTGATGTTAGTACTGAATATTTCCGCAAAATGTTGCTGTTTTAAGCAATTGATAACTTCAGTGGAGTGGGAGGGAAAACACTGTTGGTAAATTTTTGATCATCTCTAAACAGTAGGATCTGCACATGAGAAGTGGCAGCTTGTGGGATGCCATGTAAGTATTTATCAGCTGAAGGAAGAATTTTTATTCAGGTGTGATTTGGAGACAATATTTGGTCCAGTTTTTATTTTACTAATTATTTTACTTAATTGCTAGTTAATTCATGTTGATTGTCTGCTCAGTCTTCTCCAGTGTAATACTGAGTAACTTTTCAGGCCAAGAAAAGTTTTGCCAATGCTGTAAACCAGGCAGTGTTTTTCCTATGCAAATGAGCTGCATCTCTGCAGGGAAGAATTACAACATCCTTCATTAAAAATCAAATATCCCACTGTTTTGTGAGCTGTGCCATCTTTTCATTAGTTCAGGCATAGCAAAAGAAGTTGTCTGGGTAGGTCAAGGATTTGTTTTGGACTAAAACACTTTTTATGTAGTTCCTTGGTTTGGACAGCTGGCCATTTTCAGCAATTATGAAGAGTTGTTATAACCCATTGGCTTGTTCGTGATCCCTTGCTGGGAAGCAAATTGGTAGTTTCAAGTCAAACACCAGTTAAAAGGGCTGCAGTAATGAAATCCAACAGACAAACTGCAGTACCCTGGCACCTTTAGCCAGCAGAGCTGCAAGTGGGCCAGGAGACCCCCCTCTTGGATGACAGGACCCCTCTTTCCTGGGGAGCTGCTATCAATGGGATTGTCCTTGGAAGTGAATTTACTGCATGGAATCACTACCAAAACAGGGCTGTCTGTAGGAAAGGAAAGCAAAGTCCAAGAGTCCACTGGGAAGGTGATGTGGTGGCTGTCCCCTGGGAGATTGAGGGACAATCCTCTGGGAGATTGAGCCACAATGAAGTGCCCCTGGGGCCAGGGTGGGGAGCTGAAAGAGCTGGGATTTGCTCTGTTTTGCTCTCCTGAAACCTGATTGTTGTAGATTAGGAAATCAGGGGAATTTTCCTTCCCCCTGCCCCACTCCAAGGTAAAGAAACAGTGAGCGGGGGGAAGGGAGGTTATTAGCATTACTAAAGATGTAGCTAGCCTGGGTCGATTGCCCACTTAGGAGAAAGAAAAGGCTGGGCGGGGAAGCGGAGCAGGGGGAGCCCTGGCCGGGAAGGGGAGAGGGGTGGTGTGTGGCTGTCTCGCTGGGTGCAGACAGGCAGTTTGTTGGGGAGGGGGACTGGAGGTTTAGTTCCCTTTTTGGCTGTTGATCCTGGGGAGTTCGACCTCTTGTCCTGTCGGCTTTGACCTGCCTGACTGTCCCGCCCGCCGGAGCTGCTGTGTTTCATCGGAGAGTTTTGCTTGCCTGCGGGAGAGGAGTTTTGGAGACACCACCGCTTGAGACTGCAGTGAGTTCTTGCCACTCGAGACAGCGGTGAGTTCCCGTGGGAGTGGGCGGCCTGCCTTCCTTTTTGTCCCCACGGAGACGAGGACCCCCCATCTCCTCGGCTTCCCCCACGCGGCCCGGGACCACCCCTCCGGTTCCCCTTTCTCCCGCGGGTGACTGCCGGAGCCCACAGCGCCCCTGCCGACCACGACCGGGTACTGCAGGTCCTGCACCTTCCAGCGGCCCAACAGCGCCCCCTGCCGACCACAACCGGGTACTGCAGGTCCTACAGCTTCAGCGGCCCGACAGCGCCCCCTGCAGACCGCAATTAGGACCGTGTTAAAGGACAGAGGAGTATTCTTTTAGACTTGTTGTTGTGGTTGTTGTTGCTGGTGTTGTTGTGTTTTGTGTTACTTTTTTTTTCTTCTTTTTTTTTTCTTTCTCTTTTGTACCAACATTTATATATTTCTTAATAAAGGGTTGTTATTTCTCCTGGTTTTTTTTCCACATTTTCCTCGAGTAAAGCCCCTTAAATTGACATTACAATTGCAGAGAGAGAGGAGTTTGGTCTACCTCACAACTCATCCTCTTTAGCAAGCAGTCCAGTCTTTTCAGACTGAGACATTTTTGGCGCCCAACGTGGGGCCTGGAAAGAGGAAAGGTGGAAAAAGAATAACTACCCTTTGTGTGAGTTACGCGCTCGTGTGATTGACACGCGTTTTTTGAACTTGTAGGCACCATGATGTTAGGGGTTGTTGCTTTCCTCTGGCATATAACCATGCCAAGATACCTGTCCCACCTGTCAACGTGTTTCAGTTCGGATACTAGTACTTACATTGCAATAAGTACCTTCGAGATTGTGCATTTGATATATGACACGGCAAACTCAGCACCTGTGGTTTTCATCCGGAACATATCCTCAAGGATGCGCTACTGCTCTAGCCTAAGCTGTTTTCTCTGGGGTTTTGAGGATAATAGTACCCATTCTTATGGGGACACACAGGGGAATGCACGCGCCCAACCCTTTATTCAGTTCCCTTTTGGATACAATACAATGGTCTCTGGGAAGTTTAAATCATTTTTAGATATCCGAGACATTTCAATGGTTGGGCTTTTCATCCTAAATTGTGCCACTATAGCATACCTGATATACCAAGCCAAGGCCAAGAGTTACCGAGAAGGCGTTCAGGAGCCTGACCCAGGGGTGGAAAACCTCGAATGGCGTGGGTTATGGGAGGACATGGGTAAATTCCTAGAAAGTTGCTCAGCTCCCATGACATGGAAGCTTACCCTTGAACAACTCCTGAACCCTATAAAAATAATGAAAGCTGTGAGGGAGAGGTGTTGTGATGGATCCATGGAGAAGCAGGTGGTAGCTTGTGGGGCCTTAGCCATTGCCTACAGGAAGTTGCTTGGTATGGTGCAGCATTCCCAGGGGAAAGGAAAAGATAAGGACAAGACGCCTAATACCAAGGCGACTCAGGATAAGGCAGAAACTAAGGGGCAGACTAAACCAACGGAGGTTGCCACTATCCACAGGAAGAAATGTAAAGCCAAATCAGCTCGCCCAGTTGACGATGATGGAGAGGCAGGGTCCTCACAAGCGGCTGCTCCAGAGCCAGAAATCATCACTGAGTCTTTATCGTATAATAACCTCCGGAATTTACGGGCAGACGTTGCTCGTCGTCCTAGTGAGCCCGTTCTGGCCTGGATGATCCGAGTTTGGGACTCTACAGGTGATGCAGTAAACCTTGATGGCGGTGAAGCGAGGTTCCTGAGATCCATTGCCCAAGATGTGGGTATTGAGGAGGTGTTTGTGAGGGAATCGAAACCCCTGTCTCTCTGGGCACGGCTCGTGGATGGTGTGAGAGAGAGGTTCATTTACAGAGATTCCTTGCAGGCAGATCATTACACCAAGAGTTGGAAGACCATCGAAGAAGAATCCTACGGCTGAGAGAAATGGCATTGCTAGAAGTACTGTTTGGGGGGGATGGGCAACCTACCAACGATCCTGACAAGGTTAAGTGTACACCACAGATGTGGTGGAGCTTTACACGTATGGGGCCGTCTATACATAAAGGTTACCTGACATCATTAGAGGCTGGGGAGAAGCGGGAACCAGTGATGTCTGTAATAAATAAACTTCGGTTGTACGACAGTATGATCGAAGGACCGATACAGGCCCGCATCTCCTCTGTAGAGACAATAGTTAATGAACTCAAGGAATTAACTACAGGGTTGAAAGAGAGGATTGAGAGAAACAATCTCCATATGGCCCCAGTGAGAACCAGACGCCCCCCAGCTAGAGAGAGCAGACAGACTTCACGAACTGAGTTGTGGTACTTCCTAAGTGACCATGGAGAAGACATGAGCCGGTGGGACAGGAAACCTACTCGGGCCCTAGCAGCCCGAGTACAAGAGTTGAAAGAGAAAGAAAAGGGGAAGTCTGCGAAAGTGAGTGCCGTACCAGTATCCTGCGGGCAGGGATCTGACTCGCTAGAGGGCACCTCCCGTCGACATTCGCAAGAGGGAAACAATGACTGGCAGGATGGAGACGAATGTTAGGGGGGCCCTGCCTCTAGCCAGGTAGAGGCACGGGACAACCGTGTCTATTGGACTGTGTGGATCAGATGGCCTGGCACGTCAGACCCACAGAAATATCAGGCTTTGGTTGATACTGGCGCTCAGTGTACGTTAATGCCCTCGGGACATGTGGGACCAGAGACTATTTCCATTTCTGGGGTGACTGGAGGATCTCAAGAGTTGACCATAGTGGAAGCTGAAGTGAGCTTGACCGGGAAAGACTGGCAGAAACACCCCATTGTGACTGGTCCAGATGCCCCATGTATCCTGGGCATTGACTATCTCAAGAACGGGTACTTCAAGGACCCCAAGGGACATAGATGGGCTTTTGGAATAGCTGCTGTGGAGACCGAGGCGGCTAAACAGTTGAACTCGCTGCCCGGCCTCTCGGAGAGCCCTTCGGCTGTCGGGTTGCTGAAAGTCGAGGAACAGCAAGTGCCAACCGCCACTACAATAGTGCATCGCCGGCAGTACCGGACGAACCGAGACTCTGTGATCCCCATCCATAAGATGATCCGTGAGCTGGAGAGCCAAGGGGTGGTCAGCAAGACCCATTCACCTTTCAACAGTCCCATCTGGCCTGTGCGTAAGTCTAACGGAGAATGGAGATTGACTGTGGACTACCGTGGCCTGAATGAAGTCACCCCACCGCTGAGCGCTGCTGTTCCAGACATGTTGGAACTCCAGTATGAGCTGGAGTCCAAGACAGCGAAGTGGTATGCCACTATTGACATCGCAAACGCATTCTTCTCCATTCCCTTAGCAGCAGAGTGTAGGCCGCAGTTCGCTTTCACCTGGAGGGGCGTGCAGTACACTTGGAACCGACTGCCCCAGGGGTGGAAACACAGCCCCACCATCTGCCATGGACTGATCCAGGCCACATTAGAGAAGGGTGAGGCTCCAGAACACCTGCAATACATTGATGACATCATCATATGGGGGGACACAGCAGAGGAGGTTTCCAAGAAAGGGAAGAAAATCATCCAGATCCTCCTGGGAGCTGGTTTCGCCATAAAGAAGAGTAAAGTTAAGGGACCTACCCAAGAAATCCAGTTCCTGGGGGTGAAATGGCAAGATGGGCGTTGTCAGATCCCGACAGAAGTCATCGATAAGATCACAGCCATGGCCCCACCAACCAGCAAGAAGGAAACGCAAGCTTTTCTGGGTGCCATAGGTTTCTGGAGGATGCATATCCCGGAGTACAGTCAAATCGTAAGCCCTCTCTATCTAGTTACCCGAAAAAAGAATGATTTCCAGTGGGGCCCTAAACAGCAACAGGCATTCGAACAGATTAAACGAGAGATTGCACATGCTGTAGCCCTTGGGCCAGTCAGGACAGGGACAGATGTGAAAAATGTACTCTATTCTGCAGCTGGGAATAGAGGTCTCTCCTGGAGCCTCTGGCAAAAGGTGCCTGGTGAGACTCGAGGTCGCCCACTTGGGTTCTGGAGCCGAAGCTACAGAGGGTCTGAAGCCAATTACACCCCAACAGAGAAGGAGATCCTAGCGGCTTATGAAGGAGTACAAGCTGCCTCTGAGGTGATTGGCACAGAAGAACAGCTGCTCTTGGCACCTCGACTACCAGTGCTGAACTGGATGTTTAAGGGAAAGGCACCCACCACGCATCATGCCACTGATGCCACATGGAGGAAGTGGATCGCTCTGCTCACACAGCGTGCCCGTATTGGAAATCTGAATCGCCCTGGGATCCTAGAAGTCATCACAAATTGGCCGGAAGGCGAGAGTTTTGGTCTAGCAGATGAGGAAGCAGAAGAGCAGGCGGTACGGGCTGAAGAAACTCCAGAATTCGATAAACTACCGAAAGAAGAAACACGCTACGCCCTCTTCACTGACGGTTCCTGTCGCCTTGTAGGAACGAAGCGCAAATGGAAAGCAGCTGTATGGAGTCCCACCCGACAAGTTTCAGAAGCTACTGAAGGGGAAGGAGAATCGAGTCAATTCGCAGAGCTCAAAGTTGTCCAGCTGGCATTGGACATTGCTGAATGGGAGAAGTGGCCAAAGCTTTACATCTACACTGACTCGTGGATGGTAGCCAATGCTCTGTGGGGATGGTTGGACAGATGGAAGAAGGCCAATTGGAAACGCGGGGGAAAACACATCTGGGCTGCTGATATGTGGCAAGACATCGCTACCCGAACAGAGAAGCTCACTGTGAGGGTCCGCCACGTAGACGCCCATGTGCGCAAAGGCCGAGCCAATGAGGAGCATCGCAACAATGAACAAGCAGACCGAGCTGCACGAGTCAAGGTGTCACAGGTGGACTTAGACTGGCAGCACAAAGGAGAGTTGTTCCTAGCACGGTGGGCCCATGATGCCTCAGGCCATCAGGGTAGAGATGCCACCCATAGATGGGCACGAGACCGAGGGGTGGACTTAACCAAGGACATTATTTCCCAGGTTATTCATGACTGTGAGACCTGCACTGCCATTAAACAGGCTAAGAGACTCAAGCCCCTATGGTATGGTGGACGTTGGAGTAAGTACAGGTATGGGGAGGCCTGGCAAGTCGATTACATCACACTGCCACGAACCCGCCAAGGTAAGCGCTATGTGCTTACTATGGTGGAAGCCACCACTGGATGGCTGGAGACGTATCCGGTGCCTCACCCTACTGCCCGGAATACCATCCTGGGCCTTGAAAAGCAAGTCCTGTGGCGACATGGTACCCCAGAGCGCATTGAATCAGATAATGGAACTCATTTCAAAAACAGCTTAGTTGCCACCTGGGCAGGGGAACATGGCATCAAGTGGGTGTACCACATCCCATACCACGCAGCAGCCGCAGGGAAAGTTGAACGACATAATGGACTGTTGAAAACCACCCTGAAGGCGTTGGGTGGAGGGACAGACAAGAACTGGGACCAGCATCTAGCAAAGGCTACATGGCTAGTTAACACCAGAGGTTCCATCAACCGAGCCGGTCCTGCCCAGTCAGAGTCCCTCCACACCGTGGATGGAGATAAGGTCCCTGTGATTCACGCGAGGGGTGTGTTAGGGAAAAAGGTTTGGGTTGACCCTACCTCGAGCAAAGACAAACCCATTCGTGGGATTGTTTTTGCCCAAGGGCCCGGCTGCACCTGGTGGGTGATGCAGGAAGATGGAGAAACTCGGTGCATACCTCAGGGAAACCTTACTCTGGGGTGAGTTGGCTGTAACTGTATACTTGTATCTGTATGTAACCCTGCACCTGTATCTGTATGTGTATCTACCTATTAGTGGACATGTATACAGTTGGAATACTGCATGTACGTATAAGGATCGAAGATTTAACCTGGTGAAGTGTGGCAGCATGGGGAAGAAAAATTAGGGGTGGATAATGTTGTAGATTAGGAAATCAGGGGAATTTTCCTTCCCCCTGCCCCACTCCAAGGTAAAGAAACAGTGAGCGGGGGGAAGGGAGGTTATTAGCATTACTAAAGATGTAGCTAGCCTGGGTTAATTGCCCACTTTGGAGAAAGAAAAGGGTGGGCGGGGAGGCTGAGCAGGTGGAGCCCTGGCCGGGAAGGTGAGAGGCAGTGGATGGGTGGCTGGCTCTCTGGGTGCAGACAGGCAGTTTGTTGGGGAGGGGGATTGGAGGTTTAGCTTCCTTTTTGGCTGTTGATCCTGGGGAGTTCGACCTCTTGTCCTGTCGGCTTTGACCTGCCTGACTGTCCCGCCCGCCGGAGTTGCTGTGTTTCATCGGAGAGTTTTGCTTGCCTGCGGGAGAGGAGTTTTGGAGACACCACCACTTGAGACTGCAGTGAGTTCTTGCCACTCGAGACAGCGGTGAGTTCCCGTGGGAGTGGGCGGCCTGCCTTCCTTTTTGTCCCCACGGAGACGAGGACCCCCCATCTCCTCGGCTTCCCCCACGCGGCCCGGGACCACCCCTCCGGTCCCCTTTCTCCCGCGGGTGACTGCCGGAGCCCACAGCGCCCCCTGCCGACCACAACTGGGTACTGCAGGTCCTACACCTTCCAGCGGCCCAACAGCGCCCCCTGCCGACCACGACCGGGTACTGCAGGTCCTGCACCTTCCAGCGGCCCAACAGCGCCCCCTGCCGACCACGACCGGGTACTGCAGGTCCTACAGCTTCAGCGGCCCAACAGCACCCCCTGCCGACCGCAATTAGGACCGTGTTAAAGGACAGAGGAGTATTCTTTTAGACTTGTTGTTGTGGTTGTTGTTGCTGGTGTTGTTGTGTTTTGTGTTACTTTTTTTTTTTCTTCTTTTTTTTTTCTTTTTTTCTTTCTCTTTTGTACCAACATTTATATATTTCTTAATAAAGGGTTGTTATTTCTCCTGTTTTTTTTTCCACATTTTCCTCGAGTAAAGCCCCTTAAATTGACATTACAATTGCAGAGAGAGAGGAGTTTGGTCTACCTCACAACTCATCCTCTTTAGCAAGCAGTCCAGTCTTTTCAGACTGAGACACTGATAGAGCAAGAAGAGTAACATCCCATGCCTGAAATATGAGTGCTCTAGGGGAAGTTTGAGTGTTTGTTTTTTCCATAGAACTAAACTAATGTTCACCCAGGCATGATAACATTTATTTAAGTTCCTCCCTGATAAATGTTGACTTTTGGCCTTTTATACTATTTCGGTTTTCTTTTTCTTTTTTTTTTTATTTTTAACCTTCCCAGTCAGAAATTGTGAAAAATGAATCCATGACTGTTGCATGTGATTGAGGCAAATGCATAGTTTTCTACTTCCTTTTTGTTCTAAAGCATGTGGGAAGACTTTTTTCTATTTACTTCCTCCAACAAATTTTCTAAGTACGTAGTACTATGCCAAAAGACAAGCCTGGAAAATTTCTGACTGAAAGGTAAAAGCTATAGAATGCTCAATAGAGATGAAAGCAAAGGTTTATAACAAAAACAGTTCAATAAACTTAAATCTTTTTTTTTGTTGTGGTCATCGAAGGTTCAGCAACAATGAAGTCCTCATATAACACTACATTGCATTCCTGGGCAACTTGGAGACAAACTATAGATATAAGATTACAGATGTCTGCATACAGAACAACTACAAATGAATCCTAGGAATATGATGGGAATTAAATGAGATAATTAGTTCTCATCTCCATCTCTGCTGGAAGTTGCATGTTCTTAAACACTTAGTTTTATCCTCTTGTTGCTGATCCCAGGTGATGCTATTATACTCTGGGTGCTGTGTGGATGTTATCTTCACATGGCAGAAGGAGGAAGGGATCCTTGTGTTTGCCGCAGAATCCTGTGCACGACCCCTTTTGTTTATGGGCTAGGTGTATACAAGAGAAGTTGAAATCTGGTTTCAGATGCCTTAAGGGAAAAGGATGGGATGTGAATCTAAAGCAGACATTTGGGAAAAATGCATTTTAAGGATCTTGTTGCCAGGCAAAACTATTTGGTTTAGAAATTGGAGCTCTAATGCAGTTTGGAACAGGATACTCAATGAACTAACCTTCACAAAAAGGGAATGAACTTTTTGGCCTGCTTAACAGTAATATATTTCTGGTGAACTTATTGCTGCAACGTTTATTCTACCCTTTATTAACCTAGAGGTGAGTGAGGAGTTTTCAGTGGGTTCTGCGGCTGCTTTTTGCCAAAATGCAGAATAAAATTAATTTTCTTTCCCAAATGTTTGACTCTTTTTTTCTGTCATGAAAACTTCATTTAAATTGTTCCAGCCACAAATGTTGACAGTAAAATCCTTTTAACTGAAAACTGTCCATCAAAGCAAATCCTGGATCCTTTTCCATTCACCCTATAGTTTGTATTGACTAATGGGAGCATAATTGGACCTGAATTCCCTAATGCAACCATTAGGCTTTTTGAAAAAGTTTGAAAAAGTTGTTATTTGCAAAGTAATACTTCAAGCTATATTTCTACAGTGCTACACACATGGGAACTTTCTATCTACTTTTCTATGTTAATTGTGCAGCTAATTTTCTATAAGAAATATAGCAGTAACTGTAGTACATGCTAGATTTTTGTTTTCCTGCTAGTGGTATTGCAGTAAAAATCCCTGTGTACATGTTGGAAGACATGCAGGGAAGCTGTGCTTGCTTTTTCATCTGTTGACACCATCTCTTTAATGACTTGATGATTCTAGAAGGTTACTTGAACAGGCTGGACTGGCTTTAGGACAATTTTTTTTTTTTAATTGACATTTTCTTTGTTTTCTTGTACCTCAAAGTCAAAAGAACAGTTTCCAAATTAGTATGCAGAAAGAATACACTTACATGTTTCTTGTCAAAATAATTTCTTAAAGAAAGGGTTTCTTAGGCTGTTGCAGTCTCAAAGCCATCCATGGAGAGAAGTAAAACCCTTGTGAAAGAAAGCAGGGCAGCAGTGCCAAGTTAGAGAAAAAGGTCCTAAAAAAAAAAAGACAAAACACTTCTTATAAAATGCCACTAGCTCATTTGCCTTCAAAATAAAATAACCTGCAAAATCAAAATGTTTTCCTTGCTCTCTGCTTATAGCAAATTATTTGAAATTTGTTATAAAAAAAAAAACCAAAAAGAAGCATAATTAGCATATCACACAAAAGTTAATCCAAGACCTGGAAAAAAAAAGTTTAATCCTTTTTTTAGGCTTTTTTTAGCATCTGATGATTTCTATGAAAAACAATTAGAAACTTGACTTTCATTAGTGCATTGTGCCTTTGATTTCTCTCCTCAACTGTTATTTGTTTATTTGTTCAAGCTATCATGACTCAGTCATTTGTGATGTGTGGAGCAGCACAGCTGAGCTGATTGGGAATAATTCATTAAGCGATTCCCTCTGAGATGAAATTAGAATATACCTCTCCTGACCACAATGTTCCTGGTGTGGGATCAGCAGAAAACCTGCATTTTTAGGGGCTGTGTTTCTTTTGCCACGTCTATCTCCATAGTGAGCCAGCTGAATAGACAGATCAGATTACTCCTTGGGGAATATTACAGAGAATCTATTGGTTTGGCCCTGTGGTACTTTTTGCTTAGCAAGGGTCATGATTTCGGTCCTCCCTCATAAGCTGTATCATCATCCATCTTCCACTTCCTTGCTCTTTTTCCTACTACAGCCCCTCCCAGTACAGTATTGGTCTCTCTGTGCCAGCAGGATACCTGTCCTCTGCATGCCTCACTTCAAAAATCACACCATGGCAAATTGAACATCTTTGTCCTAATTTCTTTGATACTCTGTATTCTGGGTAAGGGGTGTCTATCACTGAACTTGTTAATAACTAGTTAATAAAGCAACTGATTATGTATGCTAGATATAGCAAGGACACCAAATAGTATGATATCAGATAACTTTTCTGTTGGAAAAAAAATTTATAGCTGGCAACAGTCAGACTAATTCCTCCAGCATGTAGGGGGATGATGGCTCATATGGTAGCAAGTGCATCTTCCCTCTGGCTGCAGAGGACTGAAGTAATCTTTCCTATCTGTGTTTATGGACCCCTCCAAAGGCTGGCTGCTGGCAGTTAAGTAGGGGTTGTTACTACCAGCAGTCCTGCCCTTGGAGCTGGTACCAGCAATCACAGAAGAAGACAATACAGTAATTTCAGGTTTTAAATTTGTAAATCAGCAAAAATATTTTAAAACTGTGGTGGCAGTTGAAAACTATGGGGAATGAAGCAAAGTGGGAATTATTGGAAAGGGAAAGTTGGTTTCTGACTGCAGCATGTGTAGAGTGTGAGAAATTTTCTTCTCTGCTTCTTTCTTCTTCTTTTGGAAGTGATTTTTGCCATAAAGATGTAGATATCTGAATAGACTGGATATACTGGAGACGAGGGAACACAGGTGCTCCTCCAGGTGTTCTGGAATTAGCAGAGGTCTCACATCTTCTGCTTGTAACAGATAATTCTGTATCGATTTCTGGCTTTCTGCTCAGACTTCCTTTACTATTTTAAAGAAGCTTTTGACCCTTTTAGTTGTTCAAACTCTGAGTGTCATTTTGGTTTTGCAAATCCCGCTGAATAAATGATGGGAGGTTTCTCACTCAGTAAAAGCTATGAAAGCCTGGCAGCTAAATAAGGGAAAAATTTTTCCACCTAGAGCTGCCTTCTTGGTCACTGAGAAGCAGATAGAGGTATTCTTCCTGGCATCCTCTCTGCCATGTTCTTGGGGAGAAGCAGATGATGCGTTTCCTCGATAAAGGCTTCATGAGAGCTACAACAAAGGGGACTCTGCTTGGATACATGTGGCTTGACTATGGTGGAGTAAATTCTGTCTCCCTCCTCTCTTCCTCTTAAAGTCTGAGGGACAGTTGTGGTCCAGGAAAATGAGAAGCATGTCCTCATGGAAATAGAAGACCCCATCCTTTTCACTAGGTGTGTGATCCTCGCAATGACCTTTTAAAATGGATGTGAGCATTTAGTAGCCAGGGCTAACAATGCATACTTAGCTCATGTAAGTGTTGTTAATGTAGATGGTCTAAAAATTTCATCATATTTATTGTTGCCCTTATATGCAAATAAATAGAAAACAAGAAAATCTGGATACTGTGTTTGTTACAGGATCTGTTAGCACCAGAGTGATCTAAGTTCTGGAGGCAAACCCTTTCCTGAATTAATTTCATTGCTATCCCTGTGAATGAGGGCAGACACAAGTTTATTCTATAGTCTTTTTATTGTACTATTGCTAGTGGCAAGTTTAGAGACTAAACATTTTCCCAAAGATTTTCAACAATTTCCTGCTTTTTTGGACAAGTGCCTTATTACCGCATACATTAAAACATCAGAGGGCCAAACATCTGAGAACGGATCTTTAACAGAAACAAAGCACCAACACTGTGGTCATCTCTTCTTTTCATTCATTGAAAATTGGTGGCAGACAAATAGAGATAAAAAAGTTAAATTATGAGATATGTTTTTCTGCATATGGAAATATTGACTTCAACACATTGCTGTGAGTAGTGAGATAAATTGGAATACAACCTACCTATTTAAAAGGAAAAGATCGCAATGAAAATAATGCATAGAATAAGTAAAATTATTCTCTTTTCAAAAATGCTTTAACAATAATATTACGTCTTTGTAATAAATCTGTGATCATTTACTCTTTTGTTTAAGAAAATAAAACTGTTCTGAAATGTTTAGCTGTGATTTTATCTTTTGGCTTGTAGAACAAAATGATTCTCCTTAAATCAAAAAAGTCATAAGCAGAATATGTTGAAATTAGTGGGAAGCTTTCTTGATTTTAGTTGTATACCTTCTGAAATAAGAATTTCTTTTCATTTGCCTCATATAAAAATAACATTGGGTTATGATACTACTAACTTTATGTCTAAACAGTAGCACACAGATATTTATATCTTTCAGATTATAATATATAATCTCTAATAACAGAGAGGGATATCTAATCACATTTCAAAAAACAACATTATGGTTTTGTACACAGAAAAGTACACCTTGGCTTCTCACAGCAATTTAAAAGTAGCTGATTCTCTGTCTACAGACAGGGAAACTGAAACATGGAAGGACTGAAGGATCTGATCCTTTCACAGCAGATCTGGAAATAAAAAATTTCCTGACTGAGCACTGTTATAACCAAAATGTGTAACTTTTCCCACTTTTGAATGCTGATGTTTCTGAACTGACATGCTAAAACCATCGTCAGAGAAAAGTGTAATACTGGTAGTTCAGGGGAGGTGGTGAAGGCCATACACTCTGGAAAAACAGATTTACCAAATGAAAGGAATTGGACTTAATTTTGACTTCTAATGCAGTATTTGATAATGTACCAGAGCAGTTAATTTTAGTATTTCTCACAAAATAAAGTAATTTCTCTCCCTCCTCTCCCATCCCCAAACAATAACTTTGCAGAACAATGGAAGCAGCTTAAATATACCATATTTAGTTATGCATTAGCAAAATAAATGCAGGGAGGATCTCTCTTGGTAGGATGTGCTGTCTGCTTAGTGGTTTTTCTGATGGCTGGGCTTTTTTTTAATTGTTTGTGTTTCCTCAATTTTTATTTTTCATAATCACAAGAGTGACTGCTCTGTTTTCTCAGCTGAGAAGCAGACCTGCTTGTCTCAGCTGCCAAACAGCAAACTGAGGGTAGGATGTTTCTTGCAGAGTTAACATGGTCACTGCTTTGAATGTGATTTCCCGTCAGCTAATCTCCTCTCCAGAGGCATGGGAATCTCTCTGGGTTGGCTGCAAAGGCAGCAGGATGATGAGTGGCAGGGTTCTGAGCGCTGGGTCACTGGTAGGGAACAATAGCCCTTCACAACCACCCTGGTAGCACCAGCAATTGCAAATTGGAAGGAGGCCCATTCTGGGGAGACAGTGGGCATAATACAAAGTCCATCTATTCAGAGAGGCTTTATACAGAAGGTTTTCCACAAAAGGCAGAAAAGACAATTGCTGAACCTTTCCCAGGTACTGACTGGCAAGACACAAAATGCATCCCAGCACTCTTGATCCCCATTTCTGCACCCTTGACTGCTGATCTGAGCATATGACTATGCCTTTGGGGTGGGATGAGGCTCCAAGTCATCTGCATCTGCCTCAAGTGCATGCAGCCAGCGCAACATGAGCAGATGGTAATCCAGAGTTGCTTGTACCACGGCAAGAGCAAAACACAGATTAAAAATAAGATGTAAGGCAGACATGACAGGCCTTTGGAAGACTAGAAAATCACTGCTTGGGAACTGGTTTTGCAAAGGCACAGTGAGATGCCCAAACACAGATGGATTATCTGCTTGGGTGCCTAGTTTTTGTGCTTTGCACCTAGTAGGTGCTTATAAAGAGCATGTAAAATAAGCCTTCTTACTCAGTTTTTTACTTAGAATATTGGAGTTTTTATAATTTGCTCTGTCTTCTTTACCCCAAGAAATTAAATATTAGATGGAAATATGTTTATTTCCCCTTTCATCAGTACATGTGCGTCTCTGCTCTCTTGTGCTCTCTTTTCCTCTCTCTCTTTTGTGTTTACATCCTCCCAGACAATTCTTGTGCTCATAGCTTTCTTTAACAGGACTGTTTCATTCTTCACAAAATTGAGACTTATAAAAGAAATAAATCTTGCTATTGTTCTCTTGGGGTGCAGCTGTGTTAAACTGTAGTCATGGGAGTTGAAATAGGTTTCCTCTCACAATAACATTTATATTTGTTTCCTGACACTCTTTCTTAATAACATGAGTGTCTTCAGTTGACCAAGGGGAACAAAAGCCCTCTGCTCAGCACTTCAGAAGGTAAAATAATACTTGTGCAGCACAGAATAGTTACTGTTATATTAAAGTATTTTAAAAATTTTGTTGCATTGGATAAAGATCCACTAGATCTCTAATTTCCAAGCTAATACTTCCATTTCCCCCTGTTCCTCCTCTGTTTGAAGTTTCTTCTAGTACTGAGACATATTTTTACACTGAGGATTAATTTAGGCAGGCCTTACCACTTACCTTACCTGTTTGTCTTTGTCTTTTTTCTCAAGGATCAGCAGGAAAGAGTAGACAAAAACGTCTGAGAAAGAGGTAAAATAGAGCTTGTCAAGTCTCACGAGGATGAAAAATATGAGACTTCCAGTATATAAAGGCACTTCCTCTGACTTCCGCAAGCAAGAGTGAAACGGATATCCGTATCTTTGCATTTCAGATTTTCTACTTGTAAAAATTATCAGAGTAGTAGAATGGTGTTATCTGCATCTCCTTTCTTTATCCAGAACCTTAGATAAAATATTTGGCCAAATATTAGTCTGATTTTTTGAGTGACATATACATAAATGTGATACTTCGTAGAACAGATCCAAGAGTTTGATACCTTAGTGGCTGGGAGCTGATCTAATCCCATTTTAACAAAAGGATGTCTTTTGCTCTTTTTCTTTTCCTAACATCAATAAATGATGTTTACAGAGCAGCCAAGATACTACAAATGTTGCTGAAAATAGGAAGGAGTGAGTTCTTCTCAGTTTCATTTCAGAATATGTTGCTATGGGAAGCAATATCTGCTTTTTTAAATTGTATTTCCTGTACAGTGAAAAGCTGTACAGGAAACTAATATTTTTTAATGTTAATATTGGTAACCAATAAACTGTTTCTATATGACAGGGACTTCCAAGCCCTTCAGGAAAGCCTGTTTAAGTATATATAAACACAAAACTATCCCATGATGTGTTTGCATCTTCCATGTCTGTCCTGCAGCTGATACATCCCCTTATATCTTTTAATGAAGGCTAAAAGCACTGGGAGACATTATTATTATAACTTTTCCTTTAGCACAGAGGAGAGACGCCTGGATCTAGTACTGAGTAAGAAAAAAACATCAGAAGATGCTTTTGCTTTTTTTTCCCCAGAGGAATAGGGTCATGAAAATGAAAATCTGCAGGATGCAATGCCTGGGTAAACTGCTGGTGTGGAAGGAGCTGCCAATAGGAAGAATACCTGTAAGGGGCTCTGTACTATCTGATTCACACTATGTCTCTCTTGTTATACACAAAGAGTACTTTTTGTAGAGTGCTGTCACAGACCTTTACTGCATGTAATCCTTAGGGGCAGTGTAACAGATCCAGTCAGAGGATATCTTACCCAGCCAGTAAGTACCTGCAGAAGTAACTCAGAGTTGTTCTTTTCTCACCTTTCTTTGTGTCCACAGCTCTACGAGAAGTTGTGTTTTTGGAGTTTAGCAGAGTTACTCACCGAAAGGTAGAAAACGAGACCTTTTAGATACTGCTCATAGGCAGTATGAATCCATCCTTCATTCGTCTTAATGTCATTAATCTGACTTAAGGAAAACCATCAGAAAGTAAATTAAGAAAAGAGGAATAAGTTTAGATTTGAAGAGGAGAGTAGTCATCCAGACTGCAGTCTCTACCCCACTGTTGACAACCACTTTATTTCTTTCTCCAAGACAAGTCTAAGTCTAGAAAAGGGGTTATAGGAGCATGTTGGTCACACACTTCTTGTTTAGCCCAAGAGGAGCACAGTTTAAAGTGGATATTCGGAGCACGGGGGAATTAGAGAGAAAGCATAACAAGCATGAAACTGGTAAAATTAAGGAAAGGGGAGTGGAGAAAGGAGAACAATTCTAGTTAGAGAAACAGGCTTTTTTGGTGAATTTTATTTCGCCCAGAAGAGAGGGGTTCCACTGATGTCTATGGCAAAATTTGCCTCCTGTAGGGTATTCACAGGTGTTGCTATTTTATAAGCATAGCATTAAATGGATTTCAAAGCCCAACTTCAAGAGTCTTGGATGTCACAGTCCTTGCCACAAAACATTTATCCTGCTTGAAAACAATAGTCAGCAGTGTTTTGAAGGGTTATGACATGCTAGAGAAAAATGTCTGGCACTGGAAATCATATGGCCTGGCTTCAACTCTTTGTAAAGATATAGCTTACTATGAGGTCTTGGGAAAGACATCTAATGTACATTTAATCTGTGTCAAGTTCCTCAGCATGAATTATTGTTTTTAACATCTGTGAACTTCTGAGACCTACAGAGGAAAAGCACTTGGGAAGCTTGATCCATAACCCTAGCCAGAGCCCTCTGGTCAGTTATCCATATGTTTCTGGCATGACTCACTTCTAACTTTGTCTTTCTCCTAGAGCCTTAAGCTGTGTTCGTGGGCTTTGCCTGAGGGTGAATTGTTTGTGAAAGCTTGAGAAGAAAAAGGTATATCTACACAATGTTGAAATGTGAGATAAGAGGAAAGAGGAGACCCCTAAACAAACAAAAATGAGCAAATGAGTCCTGGAATTTTTATGTGAACATCTGGTAGTACCAAAGCCACATGAGGTCAAAGTCTGAATTTCTGATTCCAAGAAAGAACTTAATGAGTACAGTAAGCACTACTGATAGTCTCAGTGAAAGATGTCTGTGATTTAGCAAAAATGAATATTTGAAAGCCATCGTAGTTGTAGCCAACCTTTCAGTAGTTTCAATCATAGCAACATTTTTAATCATGATTTGCCAACCGTCCAACAGAAGTTCATATGCTTTGTTCATGTCGGGATGGCTGATTAGTCTCCTTTTAAAAAATACATGAAGTTAAAACTCTTGCCAATGGTGTCAAAAAGTTTCTTGCTGCTATTTTAACTTTGGCCCTGAGCTTTTACTAAAGCCATAAGCATAAGGTCAGTTTAATTACAATTACCCAAATAAAGGTAAGGAGATGTTTGTAGGTTTGCAAGAAGAAGGGCTGAATATTTGTTATTCAGTTACTTGTTAGTTATTGATTGCTTAATGATAGAGAGTGCACTCCCTACCTATGATATACAAAGGAAATGTCTCATTTCAGCCTGAAGGTGATGCAATTCTATCTCCCTTTAAACTACTGAAGTGAAGTCACATAAAAATAGTTTTATCTGATTTGGACTTAAAATGAGGAAAAAAAATTGTCTAAAAGCCAAAATCTGCCCTTGTATGCAAGCACACACCCCTTGAAAGCATTTGGAAACCAATGTCTGTATCTAAAAATAGAATATAGCCACCAGTTTCGCTTAAAATTCAGTGTTGCTATGCTACAAATGAAGTGGTTATCATAGATAAAATCAGTGATGATCTCCTTCCCCAGCATTGATTTAAAGGCTGAAACCCCCTCCCCCCCCAAATTTATATGGAAAACTGTGTTCTGAGCAGTACAATAGACTTGGACATAGTAAATCAAACTTGAAGGAAGGTGTTCCTTATGTTACTTACAACATTTCATAGGAAATACTTCCCTGGTTATATAAAGTTATTACATTAATACTAATACAAACAGCTTGCCTAAAAACAAGGTTTTGCCTTGTCCATGTAACTCTTCCTGAAAAGTATCAATGTAATTACTCAACCTTAATTTGAAGCAATATATCTTGATTGATACCTGTCATCAAGCTTTTTCGATGACCATCCATCCTGTGTCAAGGCATTTTCCAAATAAGGAACAAATAAACCAAAATAAAATACAAAAGGTAATTTTCTTTGTAGTGCTTGCGCTGAAAAGAGATGGACAACAGTTAAATATTTCCAGAAAACTGTGCTGAGTATGTTGCCAACATTTTTCTGAAGTAAAAAAGACTCGTGTTGTTTTCTTCTTAGAACATTTTCTTCCTTTTGAGGCTTTTCTATAACTGTAAATACAGCTCCAAGAATATTAAACATTCACTGATCAGAGTTCTGTCAGCTTTGTTTTTCTTTGTTTGCGTATACCAGCAATTTAGTTGAAAGACAATATATGTAAAAGGTATAGTGGTAGGAGAAAGGCTCATTCTCTGAAATTTTTCTTTTAGCTTTGTAACAGTGCTGTTAAAAACACTCATGGAATATATAATAGAATCACAGATTCGACTGGGTTGGAAAAGACCTCCGATATCATGAAGTCCAACCCTTGATCCAATACCGCCATGGTAACTAGACCATGGCACTAAGTACCACATCCAGTCTCATCTTAAAAACCCCCAGGGATGGTGAATCCGCCACCTCCCTGGGCAGCCCATTCCAATGTCTGATTACTTTCTCTGTAAAAAATTTCTTCCCAGTATTCAATCTAAACCTCCCCTGGCACAGCTTAAGACTGTGCCCTCTTGTCCTACTGCTGGTTGCCTTGGAGAAGAGACCGATGCACACCTGGCTACAACCTCCTTTCAGGGAGTTGTAGAGAGTGATGAGGTCTCCCCTGAGCCTCCTCTTCTCCAGGCTGAACAACCCCTCCCTCAGCCTCTTCTCAGAGGACTTGTGCTCGAGTCCCTTCACCAGCCTTGTTGCTCTGCTCTGGACCTGCTCCAGCACCTCAATGTCCTTCCTGAACTGAGGGGCCCAGAACTGGACACAGCACTCCAGGTGTGGCCTCACCAGCGCTGAGTACAGGGGAAGAATCACTTCCCTGGTCCTGCTGGCCACACTGTTCCTGATCCGGGCCAGGATGCCATTGGCGTTCTTGGCCACCTGGGCACACTGCTGGCTCACGTTCAGCTTCCTGTCAATCCAAACTCCCAGGTCCCTTTCTGCCTGGCTGCTCTCCAGCCACTCTGTGCCCAGCCTGTAGCGCTCCATCTTGTGGCCATGGTTGTTGCAGGACCCGGCACTTGGCCTTGTTGGACCTCATCCTGTTGGAATCAGATCATCTCTCCAGTCTGTCCAGGTCCCTCTGCAGAACCCTCCTGCCTTTCAGCAGATCAACACTCCCCCCCAGCTTGGTGTCATCAGCAAATTTGCTAATGGCACACTCTATCCCCTCATCCGGATCATCAATAAAGATATTAAACAGAACTGGGTCCAACACTGATTCTTGGGGTACACCACTAGTGACTGGCTGCCAACTGGATGCTAACAAACTATATCCTAACAAAGGGTAGTGTATGGATAATCTGATGTAAGAGTAAGTAAGGGACTTCACTGATTTAACTCCCCTGTGGATTTCTATTGGTCTAACAAAAGGCAGAAACTTCATAAGTATTGTATGTTTAGTTGAGGCCAATACGGAGCAGTAAGTACTGCAATGTCCATTTCTCAGAAAGAATTTGGGCAGGATTTGAGGGTTTCTTACTTAATGGTGGCAGAAGGCCACATTTTGGATCAGAATGCTTCTTCTGTGGGGAGAATTCTGGAACTGAGAACTTCACTGTGGCCCAAGTGCTTCTCCAGCTGATTTCCTACCTTCCAAATACTTACAGGGTGTAATTTTATATATCTATTGAATTTGTTCCATATTCAGCAGATTATCATCAAGCTGATAAACAGAAATTAACCCCCCCCCCCCCAAATGTTATTTTAAAGCTGGTTTCCAGGATTTTAGCAAAAAGCCACTGCCCAGCAAAAGTTTCTGCTATTCACAAAAATGCTGCTAATCATACTTTTAATGGGTATTAGGGCCAAATAATTGGCATGGTAGCAAAATGTAAACTGATTAAATTATCAGCATTTAACATGACACTCTTGTGTTCTTTGCAGCTGTTTAGTGATACACACACACACACACACACACAGACACTGACACATATACATTACTGACAGCTGCACTGGGGGATGTCCATGACGAGTTAATCCCAGACTAGCTAAATTAATGCAATATTTAAGCTTATACCACTTTTTCTTCCCTCTACACCGAAACAGCCATTGAACGATGCTTATGTGCCTGCTGATTGTTTTAGCTGAGGCAAAACATGGAAGACAGGAAGGTGATCAGGAGTAGTCAGCATCAATTCACTAAAGGTAAATTATGCTTTACCAACCTGATTGCCTTCTCTAATGAAATAACTACCTGTATGGATGAAGAGAGAGCAGTGGATATGGTTTACCTTGACTTCAGCAATGCTTTTGACAGTCTCTCAGTCTCATACAGGCAAATTCAGGAAGTGTGTGTTAAGTAAGTGGACAGTGAGGTGGATTGAGAACCGGCTTAATGGCAGATCCCAGAGAGTTGTAATCTGTGTCACAAGGTCTAGTTGGAGGCCTGTCTCTAGTCATGTCCTCCAAGGTTCAATACTGGGTCCACTGTTATTTAACTTTTTCATCAGTGACTTGGATGAAGGGACAGATGCCTCCTCAGCAAGGTCACTGATGACATAAAGTTGGGAGGAGTGACCGATACCCCAGAGGGCTGTGCAGCCCTTCAGAAGGACCTCAACAAGTTGGAGAGATGGGCAGGGAGGAACTGCCTGAAATTCAACAAAAGCAATTGAAGGGTCCTGACCGGGGGAGGAATAATAATCTCAGGCACCAGCACAGGCTGGGGACTGACCTGCTGGAAAGCAGCTCTTTGGGGAAGGACCTGCTGGACAATAAGCTGTCCATGAGCCCGCAGTGTGTCTGTGTGGCCAAGAAGGTCAATGGTATTGTGGGGTGCATTAGGAAGAGCATTGCCAGCAGGTCGAGGGAGGTGATCCCGCCCCTCTACTCAGCCCTGGTGAGGCCACATCTGGAGTGCTGTGTCCAGTTCTGGGCTCCTCTGGACAAGAGAGACACGGAGCTCCTGTGAGAGTCCAGTGGACAAAGATGTTTAAGGGACTGGAGCAACTTTCTTACGAGGAAAGGCTGAGGGAGCTGGGCCTGTTCAGCCTCAAGAAGACATGACAGAGAGGGGACCTCATCAGTGTCCGTAAGTATATGAAGGGTGGGTGTAAGAGGATGCAGCCTGGCTTTTCTCAGTGGTGCCGACCAACAGGACAAGAGGCAACGGGCAGAAACTGATGCACAGGAAGTTCCACCTGAACACGAGGAAGAACTTCATTACTGTTTGGGTAACTGAGCACTACAACAAAATGCCCAGAGAGGTTGTGGAGTGTTCCTCACTGAGGAAATTCAAAAATTGTCTGGACACAATTCTGTGCAATGTGCCCTAGGATGGCCCTGATTGAGGAGAGGTTGGACCACAGGACCCACTGTAGTCCCTTCCAACCCTACTCATTCTGTAATTCTGTGAAAACCAAAGTCTCAGTCTCAGATTGAAAAAGCTTTGTGCTTTAAGAAAAAGCTCTATTTCAATCAGAAAAGTGAGATTGAAGCCGAAACTATTGCTAAAAGCTACCATCTGAATAGTAACATATAGAACACGGTATATACCATCTCATATTAGCAACGTATATGTTTCCTTGCACAGTGTAGGAATAGTGATTCTGCAACCCTTCTTCATTAGGCAAGCACTGAAGCCACTGCTGACCAGCTGTTTGAGGAGGAACGAAAGTGCTTTAAACAGCATTAAGCAGATAAACACTCTATAACTCCTCATGTGTGACAATATGATTACCTGTTTAAAATTGTAATGAAGTTGTTCCTGTGTTCCAAACCCTCCCACGTTTACAAACCCTCATGGTCTTCTTATTTTTTATTTTAGGTAGCTGCCAGTTGTCCACCAGACAAGGAGAAGGCTCTTTGCGCTAGGCAATGTATAAATTTTTTATAAGCTTACATAAGAAGTTTATAAATAATTTTTGAAGTTTCTATATACTCTGACTGCACACTGGCACAGGTTTCCCATAAAGGTGGTGGAAGCTCCATCCTTGGAAATCATCAAAAGCTAACTGGATATGGACCTGGAAACCTGCTGTTTGAGTAGAGTGGTTGGCCTCCAGAGGTCACTTCCAACCTTAACCATTCTGTAATTCTGTGAAAATTAAAAAAAAAAAACAAAAACAAAAACAAATTAGATTTGCCCTTCCTAAGAAGCATACGATACACAGAGGCAGGATAGACATGGAGGCAAGGCAGAAAAAGGGTGAATGAAGTGGTTCCATTTCCCTTGTATTTACAGATTGTAAATGATGTAATGATTAACTTAGTATTGCTACACAACACACAAGCACTTCTAACATGTAAACTTGGATTTCTTGAAATGCCATGACAGCGACCAGCCTAACTGTTTTTCTGAGCTGGAGATTTTGTTTTCTGTCAAAGCAGAAGTTTCACCATCCTACTTGCACTTTTGATTTCCTAGCCAAATTCATCTCTGCCTATGTGACCAAGAAAATATTTGACCTTACAAGATGCTGGACTCCTTTACCAGCCACTGAAATTGAAACTGAATTGAGTAGTGCTGTGAATGTTAATGAATGGGGTAAGGCTCTTTGCTGTCTCTTTATAGAATCAGACTCAACGATTAAAAAACCCAACTGTAACACCTTTTCATAGAAAAAATGGAGCTCTGTTCCTTAGTAATAATTCTGTTTCCAGTGATTTTGAGATCTTAATTTCTCATTCCTCCTAGTGCAATTGTTTTAACTGAATTTGGACCTTAAATAAGTGATTCATGTGTGGTAGTAATTTCTCTTAAAGAGGATGAAGAATAACAAGGAGACCATTAATGGCCAAAGGAATTAGAACTGGAATCTGGAAACCGTGGAATGTGGTGTTTTGTGTAAACCTGATGAGAACAGATCCTTTAATCAGAAAAAGAGCATGAAGAATTCTGTTGGAAGCAGACACAAGGCAGTTATGTTTAAAACTATGTTTGAATGCTCCTGAAAGATTTTTCCCTGAGGCAGATTTGAAAAAGAAGAGGAGGGAATGACAAGTGATTTCATATGACTTTTTTTTGGAAATTACTTTTTTTTTCAAGATCATCTCTTAAATTTCCCTTAATGGAGCTGACCCAACTACTGTTCTGTATTAAGGAACCAGGTCTTCTGCTTGGTCTGTTTTGAATAAATGGCAGAATGCATCTAAAACACATTTTTTCATTTCTATTTTGTCATATTTATTTGGCCTGTTCCTTTTTTAAATTGGTGACTTGGTTAATCTAGAATTAAAAGGACTATGCTGAGCTCTCTCAGCTCGTGTTGGCTTTAATTAGAATTTTAAAGTGATATTATCCTCCAAGACAAAGTTGATGTTTATAGCATTCAAAATGTAGTCACAAGCAAGAAAACGATGGTCAAAGAAGTTAGTCTGGATTTTTAAAATGGTTTTACAATATGAAATGCAGTTTCTGTGAAACAACATTGCATCAGCAAGCTGTGTGCTTGTCTGAGATATTACATGTTGATGTTTCACATAGGGTCAGCCCAAGTGGCTTTGAAATATTCTGTTTTGTTCAAACAACCCCCAAATATTTCTCTCTTATTAATTAAATTAGGATGTATTTCCCACTGTGTCAAGCTGCTGCTTGGGAATACCACTCTTTTCAGCTCCTGTGATGCAGTGTTGTGCTTCCCCTGGCTAACAGCCCACTGCTGTCTGACTGCAGACTGCATGGGACATGTAAGATGGCTCACAAGGGCCTTTGGGAAAAAACAATTTATTTGGTCAATTATACAACAGGTCTATCTCTGTGAGCATCTAAATGAATTTGTGAGTGTGTGAGGAAGTGTCCAAATAAGAACAACATCAGATAATCCGTATTTTTGACTTTTGTAAGACTTATCCATTTCTACAGCAACCTATACATTGACACGGGCTTGCAGAAGACACTGGAAACAGAGGGGTAGTGTATGAACTAATTGTGTCACACTGCCTGTTGCTGATTAGGTAGTGCTGTACTCTTACTGAGATAATTGCTGTAGTAATTTCAGTGCAGCTTTCTTCAAGAAATGTTGAACGTAAGTTGCTTCCACTAAGGACGTTTTCTAGCCTTTAAAAAAAAGGTATTATTTTCTGTAAAATCAAATTTATGCTGACTAGTTTTACCTTAAGTGTCAATTTTCATGTTGATCAGACAAGCAGCAGAAAGAGATAAACATTTGACTTTCATCACTGTATGATATAAAATCCACACTCTTTCAATGTAATACAGTCCTGAATTCCTGTTGTAGCAAAAGAAGTAGAAAATTATTGTAGGTGAGAAATTACATAAGAAAAAATGGGAAATTACTCTAGATGGCTCTCTGTATAGTAACACAAATATACAGGGTAGTACAGGACATTGGAGGCTTAGTCAAGTTAGAATCTTTCCTTGCTGCTACTTTTGCATGGGATTTCTAAAAGACAGTTGGAAGATGTCCATGGATTTCTCTGAACAGCACAAAAGAGGTGAGTTGCCATCCCTGTATCTAAACACCAACAGTATTTTTTGGTGGTTCAGGCAAGGATGCCCAGGCATCTGCTGTGATGGGCTGACATCATAAGAAAGAATAAGATGGAAAACTCTGTGGGTTCAGATAAGGACAGGGAGATCACTTACCAACTACAACCACATGCAAATCAGACGACTTTGGGAAAATTAATTTATTTCCAATTGAAAGTAGAGCATAATGGTGAGAAACAAAGATAAAAACTAAACCAGTTTCCCCTCCACCCCCACATGCTCAGCTTCACTTCTTCCCTCCTGACTCTTCTATGTCCTCCCCTCAGTGCAGAAAGATAAGGAATATGGTTTTGTGGTTCTGATGATTCTTCCTTCTTGCACTGTTGCCCTTCTCCAGCATAGGGTACAGTCCTCCATTAATTTCTCCAACATGGGTCTTTTCTGTGGACTGTGGTTTTTCAAGAACTGCTCCAGTGTGGGTCACTCACATGGGGTACTGGTTTTTGCTCAGTCATTTAGGCTTGGGCATGGAGGTGCTTCAGAGGCATCGCTGCTAAGAGTGAAGCCTTCTCCAGGTGAGTGGTGGGTGTGTGCACAGAGGGTGTGGCTCAGGCCTTTGACATGGCCTGGCTCTTGGGAGATAAGCATCACACACCAAGAGTCACCCCTGCCCTCCTTTAGATAAGCATCACACACTTAGAGACTTGCTCCTGGGCCTCCACAGAGCTAACAGTTTGTGGGCTATGGCCTCCTCCCCTCAGCTTTGATCTTCAATCTCCTGGCAGGAGGCTGCTACAGTAGCAATGTTTTAAGGCAATTAAAAAATCGGATCCCTCACAGATGTTGATCCAAAATGGGAAATAAGGACCCACTGCTCCTGTGGGTCACACTTGTTTAGAAAACTATCCAGCACTGATCCTGGGCAAGTTTTGTGCAAGGAAGTGAGGAGCTTGTTCAATGGGATGATATGGATAACTAGCTCACTGCTATATGCCTGTTCTCACATCACTTGAAGTCTAAAGGCACTGCACGGGGCTGCAGAGCACTGACTGTGGGTGACTGAAAGGGACACTTCCTTATAAGAGTAAACCTACTATGGAGTGCCTACATCAATGGACAGGGAAAAGCTATGAATGTCATCCATCTGGACAGCTGTTAGGCCTTTGACATGGTTTTCCATAACATACTTCTCCGTAAATTGAGGAGTTATGGATTTGATGGGTATCCATCAAATCATCCATTCAATGGATGAGGAGTTGATCAGATCACAGGATCACAGAATCACAGAATATGCTGAGTAAGAATAGATCATCTACAAGGATCATCAAGCCCAACACTTGGCCCTGCACAGGACCATTCGAGAGTCACACCATGTGCCCAAGAGTATCGTCCAAACACATCTTGAACTCAGACACTCTTAGCGCTGTGACCACTTCCCTGGGGAGCCTGTTCCAGTGCCCAACCACCCTCTGGGTGAAGAAGCTTTTCCTAATATCTAACCCAAACCTCCTCTGACACAATTTCAGGCCATTCCCCCAGGTCCTGTCACTGGTCACCACAGGAAGAGATCAGCGCCTGCCTCTCCTCTTCCCCTCACAAGGAAGTTGTAGACTGCAATGAGGTCTCCCCTCAGTCTCCTCTTCTCCAGGCTGAACAGACCAAGCAACCTCAGCTGGTCCTCATACGGCTTCCCCTTGAGGCCCTTCACCATCTTTGTTGCCCTCCTTTGGACATGCTCTAAGAGCTTGATATCTTTCTTCTATTGTGGTGCCCAAAACTGCACACAATATTCAAGGTGAGGCTGCACCAGTGCAGAGCAGAGCAGGACAATCCCCTCCCTTGACCAGCTGGTGATGCTGTGCCTGATGCCCCCAGGACACGGCTGGCCCTCCTGGCTGCCAGGGCACTGCTGACTCCTATTCAACTTGTCATCGACCAGGACTCCCAGGTCCCTTTCCATGGCACTGCTTTCCAGCATCTCATTCTCCAGTCTGTAGATACATCCTGGGTTGCCCCATCCCAGGTGCAGACCAGCATTTCTTGTTGAAATTCATCTGGTTGGTGATTGCCCAGTCCTCTCATTTGTTGAGGTCTCTCTGTAGGACCTCCCTGCCTTCGACAGAGTCAGCAGCTCTTCCGAGTTTTGTGTCATCTGCAAACCTGCTTAGTATCCTTTCCAGTCCTGTGTCTGTGGTCGCATCCAGAGGGTAGTGGTCAATGGCTTAAGGGGTGGAAATCAGTGACAAATGGGGTCCCTTAGGGGCCCATGTTGGGACCAGTGCTATTTAATATCTTAATCAGTGACACAGCGAGATCGAGTGCACCCTCAGCAAACTTGGAGATGACACCAATCTGAGTGGCACAGCTGACTCTCCTGAGAGATGGCATGCCCTCCAGAGGGACCTGGACAAGCTCAAAAAGTGGGCTCATGGGAATCTCTTGAGATTTATCACAGCCAAGTGCTACACCTGGGTTGGGGCAATCCCAGAAATAAATACAGACTGGGAGAAGAACTTACTGAGAGAAGTCCTGAAGAGAAGGACTTGAGGGTGAACGAAAAGTCAGACATGACCTGACAATGTGCACTTGCAGCCCAGAAAGCCAATCGTGTCCTGAGCTGTGTCAAAAGAGGAATGGCCAGCAGGTAGAGTGATTCCGCCCCTCTAATCCACTCTGATGAGATCGACCTGGATTCCTGTGTCCAGCTCTGGGATCCTCAGCACAGGAAAGACATGTACCTGTTGGAGCTGGTCTAGAGCAGAGCCACCAAGATGATTAGAGGGATGGAGCATCTCTCCTATGAAGACAGACTGAGAGAGCTGGGGTTGTTCAGCCCAGGGAAGAGAAGGCTTCAGGAAGACATCATTGCAGCCTGTCAGTACTTGAAAACGGCCTACAAGAAAGATGGGGACAAACCTTTTAGCAGGACTTGTGATAGGACAAGGGGTAATGGTTTTAAACTGAAAGAGGGTCAATTTAGATCAGATATAATTTTTTTTTATGATAAGGGTAGCAAAACATTGGCACAGGTTGCTCAGAGAGGTGGTGGGTGCCCCATCTGTGGAAACATTCAAGGTCAGGTTGGTTGTGGCTCTGAGCAACCTGATCTAGTTAAAGATGTCCCTGTTCATTGCAGGGGGGTTAGACTAGATGATCCCTGAAGGTCCATTCCAACACAAAGTATTCTATGATTCTATGATTTATTTATCTACCTGTACGTACATGCAGACAGTGCATTGGTAAAATCAAGGGCGTATTAAATCAGGTTATGTTCAGTTAATGTGTTTTCTTGATAAAATTTCATAGTAAATCAAAGAGCCTAGATGCATTGAGATCATATCTATGGATGCCAGAATGCATAAAGAAGATTGAGGGCGGCTGGACTATATTACTGAATCCTACTTAACACTTCTAAAAGACGGGAGAGCATCAACACTCTTAATAAGGAAAACACTGGGCAGTGAGGGATGACTTCTCTTGGCTTACTCAGTTGCTATCTCTGGTGAATTTAGGCTATGCCATTTACTTTACTGTGTTTATCACTCCCTTGATTTCCCATCTGTTTGTTTCTTTTTTAACACTTATTTCAATCATTGTTTGGATTATGCTGCAGACTGAACTTCAGAACATAAAAAATTATTTGTAAGGAATGGGCAGTATTATATTTCTAAAAAAGTGTATTTAATAATTCCCAATATCTACAAGTTCACAGCTGTTCATGTTCACATGCTGTTTTAGAAGGTAGCTGCCATGAATTAGCTAGCACTAAGTAGAAGTTCACTTTGCCATTATACAAAACTGTAGGTTACCTTTTATTACAGGAGATTAAATTCAAGTCTATGTGGGTGAAACCTATCTCAGTAGCCTCATCTACCTTTTGGACTCCTGTAATACAAGATACACAGAGAGCTTTAGTGTCTCCATTACCAGAGGTCAAATAATGACCATTTAGAGGGATTCTATCATATTACAGGAAAACACCCCATGGTAACTTGAACTGCTACAGTCATTAAAACAAAATTCCTTGAAATATTAGTCCATTTTTATTATTTATGTGTTGACTTAACTGAGATTAGAAGATTGCTTTTCGCTCCTGTCTTAGTGAAAGATGAATAGTTTAATTTTCTCACTAATATTTTCAGTTGCATAACCCGGTGGAACAGCAGCAGGCTGTCCAACCCTCTCCTTAGCACTACCTCAATGTCATATTAATTTCCTGGTCATTTCCTGGTGACCACTTACTATGTCACTTAACTCTCTTGTCTTTTCAGTTTCTCAGGCATAGTTGTTTCTAAATGCTGGATGCTCATAACTTCTTTGCTAAATGGAGGGTGATAGGGGATCTTTCCCATCCCCCCATTACAGCAGTGATACCAGGAATGCTAGGATATGTTCAGGGACTGTCATTTCAGCTGTAAATACCTTCTGGAGGTCAGACAGTTCAAAGTCCACTGGGATAAAGGAAAAGAGCTTGGATTGCTAATGTGTTGTAGTGAAAAATCATTTTTTTGTATCTATCTCAGGCATTTCTCTAGTGCTTCTTTCAGCTGTGTACAATATATATGTCACAGACAAACTGCATGTATTAATATCACAAAAGCATGGCTTATAGTTATAGTCATAAAGCACAGGCATGACTGCAGAGACTTAATTCCTGATATAAATAACATGCACTAGAGAGTTTTACTAAAGACATGTTAATTTCTAGGCAATAACAATGCTCTTGAAGTTATGACCACTGCAGAAAATGTAAGATAAAAAGCCTGCCATATGTCTTGTCATTGCCCAGAATATAACAAAGCCTTTTCATTTTCCCCTTCTTTTAATCTTTTGTATGCTGGTGTTTTCCTCAGAGCTTGCTAGACTCTTTGGTCAAATACCAGTTTTACTGGCACATACTACTACAACTGCTGATGGGGCTACCCACAGAGACCACACAGAATGTTCGGGGTTAACAAGGCTTTTTGTGTGTGTAAAAATGCATTGCATATTTCAAGATAGCTCTTCTTCTGCATGCTTCTTAGATGGGAAAGGATGAGTTAACAAGAACAGCTGAAAAGTGAAAGAATGAAATACAAACCCATCTTTTCTCATCTAGAAAAATGTTTGCAAGAAAGAAGAGGTTTATTTCCAGGCTGAAATGACGTTCACACCGTGTTTGCTTGGAAACATCTTGCTCTTTCAATGGCATGCTTTGGTTGGTAAACAACCATTAAAATTCTGAGCAGATCTGCATAGCTTGCAGGAAAACCTCTCAAAACAGCTGCAGCCTCCTTTCAACAGATGGGAATTAATAATAGCCTTTGTTCTCCAGGTTCTTCCATTTTTACCCATAAAATGGGTGAAAGCTGCTTTTCCTATACCACTGGTGCCGACAGGAGCATGACCCCTCCTGTAGTGTGAGCTGTGGGTTGAGGATGAGCAGAGGAGGGTGTACGTGGCACCAGCCTCTGTCTTTCCCCTCCCCCTTGCTGGCCCCTGCAGACAACAGTGTGGAGTCCAGCTGATACAGTGAGATGTGGACCCGCTTTCACCCCTTACCTCCCTCTCATCTCTCCTTTAGGTGCATTGAGGATGCTTTTGGTGTCTGCTATATCTCCAGAAGATGTGCATTTGGGACTGAGGGTACAGCTTGGTGCATGGCAAAAGTGCCACAGTAGGCTTGAGGACTTTCAGCAAAAGATGATGGTGTATCACCAGCATGGATGATAGGCTCATCCCTGCTGGCTAAGAGAAGCTGTCAAGTGGTGTGAGGCATTCCTGAGCCCTGGGCATGGAGTCAAGCCCTGGCCTCTGTAGGTGCCTGCACTGATGAGGGGTGAGGGCCTGCACCAGCAGGTGACTCTTGCTGAGCCCCTCTTTATTGACCCAGAATGTATTGTTTTGACTGCCACAGCTACAAATTTCTGCTAAAATGTCTGGCCAGGCCCTTTACCCTATGCTTGATAACTTTGCACTGAATTTTTGCCTCTCCTAATGGAAGAATTTCCAAGTATGTCTCTTGCTTTCCCAAAGACCCAGAGGCTGAGCTGGGTCAACATTTCTGTCACCTGGAGTCACCCCCATCCCTACTGCCTCCCTCCTGCCAAGCATCCCTGTGCCCTGGACTTTTGTCTTTACACTCTCCATGAACTGGGACCCGACTGTTGTAGAAGCCACCAGCCTGTGATGCCTCAAGACAGCACTGCCCCCTGAGACCACACGGCATCGAAAACAAGAGGGAAGCATGTGACATGCAGAGACAAAATGTTCTTGGCTCCCCAAGTTGATGAGAACCTGCCAAAAATCCCTTGGAGATCACAGAGTGCTGCAAAATCTTCCCGTTCAATAGCACTTTCCCACCCTCCCTGTACGGGAGGATAAACAAGCACTGCTCGGCACAGGCTGGGGGAGCGGTGAGGCCTCGAGGGTCTCCTGCCGGCGGGGCGGGGGGCAGAGCGGGGGGGGGGCAGTGTCCCTCACCGGCAGTCGCCGCAGTCCCCGCAGTCCCCACAAGCCCGCAGCAGCAGCCTGCGGCTTCCGCGTACCCCGCGGCTCCGCAGCCCCTGCAGTCCCGCAATCCCCCCGCCCCGCAGCCCGAGGCCCCGCGGTGCTCTCCCCGCTCCCCATTAGAGGGCGCTCCGCCGCCGCCTTTGTTTGGGGCGGTGGCTCCAGGGCGTCCCGGGCAGCCGCCGATCCCAGCTCTTGCTGCCGTGCGAACGCCCTGGCCGCAGTAGCACTGCCACCCGCGGCCTGTGCCGCTTCGCTTAACGAGGTCAGCGAAGTTCTCTGTTACGACTTGTTAGGTGCGTTAAATGTTGTTAATTTGCTTCTGCTGCTGTGTTTAATTTCTGTTTAGGAACCTGAAAGTTAGTGCTTCAGTATTGTGATTACCCCTTCCCTCTGTTTTAAAATACAGAACGAACAAATCTTTCTTGCTGATTAGTAGAATCTGCAGAACACATCTGTGAACGACAAGCTTTCTGTAGTGTAAGCTGCTGAGGTCTGCTGAATGTCTTTCATACTGCCATTTGATTCAAGAGGAGGAAGGCATTTCTCAATCCTTTTTAATTTCAGTAATTTCCTTGCATTGTTTGGAATTGTTTAGACTTCTTAATTTTTTATGTACGTGTTGATGACGTATGCCTCAAAATCTTTTTACTCCAGCTATTGTCAGATGCCCAACTGTACAAGGATGTGAGGTTCTAACTAATTCAGATGGCAGTACTGGAATTGTTGCGGAGAAACAAGAAGAGACTTTCTGCAGGGTAAAATCTCAAAGAGACTGAATTTTCTTTTCTCATTCTCTTTGCCTATGACTGTTCTGATATTATGCTATTTCTTCATACAAAAAAAAAGTCATGGGTTATGAAAATTACAGCCACATGTATCTGCTCTTTTTTTTTCTTTCATAGTGAGATGAAAGCAGGAAGGATGCTTATGCTGCTTGATGATAAGTTGATTGAACTGTCAACTTAAGGACAATAGGAAGCATTTTGATGCAGCAGTGTGACATCTCTGTAACATCTAGCAATACATGTGTATTGTGGACTAGCTAGGGATGTATCCTGTATTACACTTAGTAGGGAGCACCTCCACTTTCCGTTACTAGTGCATGATGTTTTGCAATCAGCTAAGGAAATAGTCTAGAATGTTAGACTTGCAGTATTTTGGGAATGCAAACAGTTGTCAGGTAAAACTGGTTTTGCCTATTTTCTCATGGCCACCAAAGCTGTTGCCCAGACAAGTCCCAGTTGTCCTCTAGATGCGAAAGTCTCCAAGGGATCAGCAGGGGGGCAGTAACCAATTCAGACTGATCACCATCAGCGGCCATCTACTGCTGCTGCTCTTTTCTGATGACTCATATAATAGCCTTGTTTGGTTCCATTTTATAGAAAGAACAAACATTGCCTCAGTGGAAGAAAAAGGGAACAGAAGCAAACTGAAAATGTTTGTACTTTCTAAAGGAAGAAAAAGTCAAGATGTTGTCTTTCAAGGATGACTGTTCTTCGGGTACATTGGTTGGGATGCAATCAGGTACTGTGTCTGAAGTGCACTCAAGATAAATTTAATATCAGTTCATATTAGGCTTCCACTTCTTTTCAGATTCGTAAACATTTAGAGTTTAGACACATCACTTAGCTACCTGAGTCATAAGTTAGTAGAAATCAAAGAAATAAATCCCACGTCCTTGCAAATTCCATCACAAGTGAAAGTATGCATATGGTTTCCTTGTAATCAGTTTACTAAAAGGATAAATATATATGGAAGTACAAAGAGAAGCTTGTATTCTCCCAAGCAGGAAGAATATTAGTTTACTGCGATACATATTCCTATTAACTTAATTGAGACCGGTTAAGTAAACACACTCATAGTATGCTTGCAGTACAGGACACATGTACAATATATAGCTTTTCGGGGACTTATAACTGTGAAAGGTGTTGCAAAACATCTGCTTTGCTTTACTGGAAAAGTCTGTTCACATTTCAGGGAAAAGTCCCAGAAGAAATGGTGAAAGAAGGAAAAACTGTATTTTTTGTATTTTCTGTTCTGCCTTAAAATTAAAGCAAAGAGTAAAACATATGAAAAAAGTTTCACTAGAAAGAATTCTGTCATAAAATGGAAAGTCTGATGGTTCAGGATCAAGAATAATAAAATCAAATAACCCAAACCAGTGAATAGTAGTTGAGTAATACAGGAATCCATGTATATAGAGTAATTAGGCAACTGATGATTTCAAAGAAAAGAGAAAAGCAAAGTGGATTGCCTCCATCAGGACAAATAGAAAGGATTGTAACAGTAAGCTGAGGAAATGGTAGTACTTAGTGCTTGGTAGAAAGTCCATCTCTTAATAAATTGGGATGGAATTTTAACAGAGACTTAGTATGGTTGAAACACTGAACTTGCTTTGCGTTCATCTGAACAAAAATAATACACAAAGTGGATGGGGACAAAAAGAAGCTGTAAATGCAAAAGAAATAACCTAGGAAAAAAAAAGGAATGGCAGCAAAAATATTGAAAATCTAGACGCATATGGGTCACCTGGATGACACACATCCTGAGGTGTTAAAGATGCTGTTTCCTGAATAATTTTCTGTCACTTACAACTATTAGAAAACAGTGGGCAACTGTGGAAGTGCTGAAAGATGGAAGGAAAGGAAATACCACACTCCATTTCTAAAACAGAAGTCAAACAAATTCTAGCAATTCTATCTGGGTATATGGGACCCAGCTCTCCCCAAAAGGTAGAGCCTGTAGGAGCATCCCCTTCCCTTCTTTATCCTCTGTCTGTCCCAGCTCAAGGAAGCACCTCAGCTCCTCAAGACCAAGTTTACCTTAAATTATCCATAAGATTAAGTATAAATGCTTATTTGGATCTACACCCCTGAAAAGACAATAATTTCTGAATATTTCTGAATTCTCAGATTTTTGGCAATGGAAAATGAAAATGCAGATACACAGGAGATGCTAGAGAAAGAGATGAATGGGATATAAATACTATTTTGCTTGATATTAAACATCCGGGATTAGCACAGCAAAATGCAGATGATCTGAAAACGAATAGAGTGAAAATATATTGGTGCAGCGTATCACAGTTTCAGGAGTAAAGCCAAAAATCTGCAGGATTAAAAAAAAACAACCCAAAATAACCCTATTCCTCAGGCAAGATGGTATTGATTTTGTCTTTTGTGTGCTGAATAAACTGGGGAGGTACAAAAGAAATAATGAGATTCATTTGCTATTTTTAATATGCAGCAATGAATTTTAGTCCCTAAAGTGCCTCAGCGGGTGAAGATGTGATTGTGGAATAAAGAGAGCCATGGAAATTCAAAATGATGAACAGCTCAACAAAAACTTACAATCTACTGGCATTATGAAGAATATCAGAATATTATTAATTGTGGTAATTTTTTCCCTGTTTCAAGAGAGCTCTTCTCTTTTGGGAATGTAAATATACTTGCTGCAGCTTTATTAAAGGGTTTTCATAAACTAAGTTTCATTAAAGAGAAGATCTGCAGCATTTCATCATGCCTCTAATGTCTGATTTGGACAGATCAGCTCCTTAATCTAAGCTTCTGATACTTGTGTAGCCCTGATTCAGGGAAGCATTTATATTCAGAAGCAGCCCTTACACAGACACAAGTGATTTTCTAAATGGGAAAGGCCTCAAAGACATATTTAAATTCTTGCTTGGCTCAGGGGTTGCTTGCTGTCTTTTGTGATGCTGTGAAACAGAAACAAAAGTGATGATTACTGAGGTATGAGCTGTGAACTGTAGCAGTTCCAGTTGGAGAAGCCCTGCTCTCTGAGCTTCTGACTTAATAATACTTAATATTATAATAATACTTAAGTATCTGTGACCCTGCTTTTACTAGGTTTGTTTCTTTTTCTTCCTTGAGAACCTAACAGTGCATAAAAACCCCAAATCCAACCAAAACCAAACAAATAACTCATACCAAAACTAAGGGCAGACACACAAATTTTGAGTTCAGCTGTTGAGTAGAAAGGAGTATCTCCAGGTCTGTCTTGGGAGAAATTATATCTTGTGGGAATAACACTGTTTCATGTGAGGAGACTTTCATTCAGCAGCGCTTTACTCCCATGGAATAACTCAGGTGATGTCTGCAGAGCAAGATTTACCATCCTGGAAATCCAAAATTCCCTTTTTTCACCGCAGGCCAGGGTGAGGCAGGGAGGGTCTCCCTGGTGGTTCAGGCTGCAGTCTGCGTAGGAGCACCCCAAGGAAGGGGGGTTTGGCCTGCTTTAGAACATGGGGAAATACAGGGACACCCAGATGTGGGGCATGAAGCTGCCCCATTGCTGAAGGCCTGCAGGGGAGGGATGCAGGGCCAAGGAGTGCAGTGAAGTGGGAGCACTTCTGCTTCTGCCTCTCCATTTTCCCTTGCCTTGTCATCTCCTCCTCAAAGTGTTTCTCCCTCAGCCCCCGCAGAGTCACAGGAAACCTCACCCACTCTACTTATTTTTGCCTGTTGGCATGTGGGCAGGTATACCTGTGTGCCTTAGCTCAGCACTGCATCATGGAGCAAGCACTTTTGTTCAGAGTTCTTTTTAAAGCTATTAAAATTAAAAAAAAAAAAAAGAAAAAAAAAACAGAAAAAAAGAAGAAAAAAAAACATGCACCCTAAGCCTGAATAAGCAGCATTTCTGTCATCTGTTGTCATGACACACAGCTGACGTGGGAACACGGCAGTAAGGCTGACTGCTATATGGGTTTAATTTTGGTGCAGAAATTTGCTAGAAGAAGCTTTCAAAAATATCTCTGGGTGGGAGGAAAACAGGTGGGTGCTGGTTTTGTGTATGAAGCAAGAGGAAATAGTTGTCAGTCTTACCTAAGCATTACTCTCCGTCCATCAGCCCTTTGGTACCCTCACTACTCAACGGGGGAAGTAAATGGTACTATCTCTTGGTGCTCCTCTCTCCTTTTACTTCTTGAGAAGGTGCTGGTGAGCCATAGAGTGCAGGAAAACTTAGCATGGGGTGACTGAATAGAACCATGGTTGTCTTGGTCAGAACAACGCACCCTCCCTGTGTGGTTTCAGTAAAGATGTCTATACGGGAAGGCAATCGTTCATTGGAGCCAAACGCCACTGAAATCCACTCAGTAGAGGCTTCTGTGCCAGTAGCATCTAAAATGACAGCTGACATTGGAGACAGGTGGTGAGTAGTGTATGGTCTGTAGGGACTCCTAGGCTAACCTAATTTCTGTGGTTGTCCATGTAGGTGGGTGTGTGTACTCAGTTCACCCTGTTGTTCAGGTGGTCCATTCAGCCCTGTGTACCTATGCGACATACACACTTTTGTTTCAAAAGTGTCTTTTCTGTCCCTCTTAATGTACCTAGGTAAGTCAGACCTAGTCTCGTTTTTAGACACTCCTGAGCTATCACAGCTTCCACTGGATATGAAAGAGTGCAGGTGTTCAGAAATATTCTCTAAAAATCACTATGCTAACCTATTTGAAGTTCATTTTCTTTTACTGCAATTACTTGCTATTAGTACATTTCTCATCTGTTAGTCATCTTGACTAATGACTTTACTCATCTGTACTAGTTTACTCACCCATTTCAATACTTTCCTAGATCACAGGAACATTTTGTGACTTAATTAGTCAGTTAGAAGCTTAGAGGTCTTTGAATGAAAAGTGTTATGTCTTATAGGAGCAAAATACTATGATTACATGTCTGAAAACCATAATTTAGTACAGGGACTTTTTTTCTCCTCCATGGATGTTTGGACATCCATGATGACTATGATAACTAGATAACCATAGTGGCAAAACTGAAACCCCCAACAGTGAGAAGTTTGAAAGAGGACATCCAGTGTTGCAAATTGGTAGTGTGTACTGAGATGGAGGCAGAAGAAGAAAAGGAAGAGCTTGTTTGGAGAGGTGGTGCACTGGAACAGAAGGACATGTAAGTCTGTGTGAGGAGAGTAATTCAGAGTGCCTCTTGTGGAGTAAAGCTTGCATCTAATGTAGTCATAAAGCCAAGGGAACCTATAGCATTTTACTTTGTCCCATTTTCATTGTGTTTCAACTCATTCTGAAAATCTGGCTTTTCCCATACCCGTGCCTCTGTTTCCCCAATGTGTGAAATTGTCTCTTTAGGGGTCCCGAAGGAGAAACCTTGGTGAGTGGAAAATTTGATAGCAATATATCCTTTGCAACTTAGCTTTTTGGTTTTGGTCCTGTCTCTTTGTACTTCTTTGATTCTCCTGCTGCTTTCAGTTTCCAGCCTCTACATTGAATATCCTATAATGTGCTCAATAAAATTGAATAGTTTCCACTTAGAATTCTAAAAATGGCTTGCCATTTCCAGAAAGTGACAGTATCAATATTATGTTCAGTCTCTTATGCAAATTGCCACCCTGTTGCTACTTACAAAATCATCTCATATTTCTCTGAAATCAGGCTCCACATTCTTCCACTCAGATGCTCTGGAACTCCTGACCTTCCTACTGAAGGTGTGCAAACCATTGGCATTCACCTTGGTGCTGTCCAGAGTGGATCTTAATCATATAAGTTTATATGAGTGGTATGAACAGTCATCCACTGGGGAACTGCTCTTGCTGTCCTCCCCTTTGCACATTAAGAGAAAAAAAGAGAACCAGTATAGTTTGTCTGAATTCTTGTCACATTTTTTTTTCTTTTCTGTCTTCTATTTTTGGTGTCCTTTCTTTTCCTGTCTAAATTCTAGAGAGCTGGGAAAAAAATCAGTACTGAGTTTGTCATTGGGGAAATATAGCCATCTGGGAAAAGTATAAGCTCTGGCTGTAGGGGTGATCTAGCTTCCCATGCTAAACAAAGACACTGATTTTCTCTTTCTCCTAGTTATTGCACTTAACATAATTTTTTCAAGCCACCTTGAAAAAACAGCCTGGAATAGCATTCTTCCTATACAAACAACTCTATCTTTAGTAGAAATATGGCTTTCCTTTACGTGAGTAGCAGCCATGTGCTCTCAGTCAGAATACCCTAAATGAGAAAGGACTCAATTACATTCTTAAGAAGCACATTTTCTTTGTAGACTGTCTGCTCCAAACTGAAGACAAAATGACTGAAGACAGCAGATGTCTCAGAGATATAAATGCTCGCCAACCCTGAATCAAAGTCCCATCATAGTTGAATACCCTGCTGTATAGAGACAATATTGACTGTCTTTGTGTTTGTTTGGTTTTTGCGTAGGGGGTTGAAAATGCTAGTGAGGTTTAAACACCTCTTTAGAGTCATTACAAGATATTGTGCAAATACAGTTATTTTTCCCTGGTAAGCAGGCATGAAATGCACATTTGCTTATCAGAATGGAACAGTTCCAGGGGAGGCCTTGATGTCTGTCAGGTGAATCATCTAATCTCCAGATTTAATGTATTGAACTGGGTAAATAAGTAACTTTTTGGAGATGTCTAAATATACATTTCCCTGAGAGGGTAATGTGCTGGTTTAGAGGTAAACCAGCAGGAGAAATGAATAACTCAAAAGAGATTATAAATCGGAGTTACAATTTAGTAAAAATAATACAATAAATACAATTATACAGACAAACAATTGGTTTTAACCCACAAAACCCAGATGTATAACCCAGCACCCTGGGGCGTGAACAGTGGTGTTCGTTGGCCCCCGTGCTGAGCCCCACATGGTCCCCATGAGTCCAAGGTAAGAGAAAAGGAGGACGTTGGTGAGAGTGCTGGTTGCAGTCTGGTCAAGGGCGGTGATCGCAGTCTGATCAAGAGTGGTGGTTGCAGTCCGGTCGAGGTTCTGGTCCTCCTCTGGATCTGACGAGTAGGCCCAGAAGTCCCAAGACCCCAAGGTTATATACACTCAAGTTCGAGTGGAAATGCCCAGTACCTCCCCCAGGGCGGGGAGTTCCACAATGGGCAATTATGAGTCGTGAGATATTTTTGGAATCCTTGGTGGCCCATTAGCAGACATGACCCCTAGGCTGGGCGTGGAGGTGCTAATGACTCCCTGGAGGGGAGTCATCGCACCTGAGTCACTGGTGTGAGAATAGGAACATCCTCCTATCTCATAGGCTTCCTAACATCCAGCTTATAGCCTGAGGGGTCAGGTGTGCTCTGAGCAGCTGCTGCAAATGGTCTATTGTTAACAGTTCCTGGGAAATGACACAGAGGGTGTAGAATACACAGTTTGGGTTACATCCACACAGTGATGAACTGGTTCCGGCTGCTCTAACTAGGACAAGTAAATAAATCATTCTTATATGAAGATTGCTATTTTGTTTAAAAGGTATAAACACCTGAATAAATAATTGTGATATAACCACGTGGTGAACACACTAAACATACTTATTTCCAACATTCTTCAGTTCAGTAAAGATGCTTATTGCCAAGCTGCATCAGCCATTTAAGCTTTAATAATCTATCATAAGGTATTTTCCCCACCTACTTAAGAAAAAAAGAAAAGAAACAAACTTTACAGTCAACAAAACAATCATACCTCTTAAGAGTGTTTGTTATAATATAACCTGACAAAAATAATGAAATAAAATGCAAAATCAACTCTGTATCCTTAATTCACCCCTTTGTGCTTTTCCTTGATATCATGCAGAAGAACACAGCCATTTTTGCTGTGAATCTTTGTGACACTAAGCTTCCCAGCTGCATTTTCAATATGACTTATTCTGGCTGTTAGCTGCCTCCAGAACTGTTACGATAAGTCATCTAGTCCATCTCTGCCAAAGTGCAATTAATCCCTACTGGACATTTGCAAGGGCTTATCCCACCTGTGTAAATGCCCTCTGTAAGCTGGCTTTCTCTTTATCTTTGCTTTATTATTGCATTATTTTTCTCCCTAGGAATATGTTAAAAAGATAGATTTGATCAGGATCTTTCCCCCGATTTCATTAATTTTATACTAAAAAGGGTGTTTGGTATTTCCCTGCAGCTGCATGATGTCCTTTGCTGTATTTACCTTTCTGTCCCAAAAGCTAGCATCTGGAAACATCTCTTCTCTGACTCTCTGGAGCAGGGCAAGAAGTACTGCCCAGCCTTTGACCTCAGTTTTGGGATGAGTCCTTTACCTCCACTTTCCCCTTGCAGGGCTGTTGTGTTTTGCCACTTGCTTGTGAGTATGATGTCCTTAGTTTATCTACCTGGCTGGGCTCCTTCAGTTCCCAGCGCCAACAGGCTTAGTGTTAAAATCCAGCCAAGGTTTATTCTGAAAGTGGTTTGAGGTCCGATACTGTCCATCTCTTTCTGCCTTTGTTTACAGCTGCTACCTTAAAGATCCTGACTGAATTTGAAAACCCTTGTGATGACTTGAACTGAAGGCACGTGCCTAGGGTACATTTTTTCTCTGAAAAAACATTCAGGCTATTTTGCATTTGGAATCTTTTCCCACAGCAGGGCATCTGAAGACCCCAAACAACTTTTGCCTCACCAGCCCCAGCAGCCTTGTCCCTTCCTGACCCGGGTTCTTCCCTGGGAAGCACACATGACATAACTTGGTTGTGATTGGTGCTGGTAGCGTCTTCACAACTGGCTGCTGCAATGGTTTACAGGTTCTGAGAGAGGCACAGATGCTCAGAAAAGATCGTGTATGGCAGAATCACATGCGGCCATGTCAGACCAAGCCTAAGAGAAATTTCCTGCCTTGCCCGTTTTGGCATGTAACCACGTGTCCAGGCCACTTCTTTCTCAATTAAGCAAGCGAATTTTCACCTTGCTCTCTGTGTTCTCAGTGATTTTTCCCTCCTGAATTTAATTTTTCCTAAGTTGGGGTGGGAGAATAGAAGGAAGAAGCAGTGAAGGTATTTTCAGAACTTTTATTTTCATTGATGTCTAATATGTAAATTATGAAGAACACTAGTGGAAATATATTTATTAAAAGTAGGTAGCAGTATGACTTGGTACAGCCAACCATCAAGAAACAGATGATGGCATACCACTGTAGAGTCCACTCTGTTGTTATGAAGCTGGGAATAAAATGTAATATTTAGGAACAGCCTTTAACATTATTTTATTTCCCTAACCTTTAACTGTGATGTGAAACTGAGCTGGGAAGGAACTGCTTATTAGCCTTGCTAAGGGTATTGTTCATGGCAATTCTGAACAGCTTTGCTGTCATCCAGAGGACTGAACCAGGCAGAGGCTGATTTTGGAGACTGTGATGAAGCAGAATCAAGCTGCAGTTCTTTAATATCGCTTGAGTCTGAAAACAAGTATCTGAAGCTCAGATTCTCAATTATTTCATATTTATAGAGAATTTTGCTTGGATATCTTGATTTTACTGATAGTACAAATATTTAAATGCTAAACACAAACACTTACATTGCTAATAATAATATAATGACAAAAGGAGAATAAAAGAACTGATCTATCTGTCCTTACTTAGACAACTGAGCATGTTTTTTTCCGTTTGTTATCTTACATCTTTTAGTGCTGAGCAGACAAGAGTAATTCATAAGCATTTGCTTCATTATTTACTTTTTTAGAGCACAGTAGCCTCCCCATTCTGCATGTGCGTAAACCAAAAACAGAGGCAGTGCCTATTTGTCTAGCATTCAGATAACTGAAGCAGGAGCCAGGCTGCTTTCTCTGACACAGGTGTAGAGCAGAACAAAATTAATTTCAGCAAGCCAGTGCCAAAGAGCACCACAGGTGGGAATATCACCATTTTCCAGCCACTTCTGGTTACACTTGCATTGTGATCTGGACCTAGTCTATGCAGGGACAGGACCTGCAGGAAAGTTAATAAATTTCTCCTTTAAATGTGTTGGTTAAATTGCATTACCTCACTCAGGTGACTTTTTTTTTTATTTCATTTAAAATAGGCTTTAATTCTGTTTCTTTTAATCCACTTTGCAATGTAATATGGTTTACCTGATCCAATTTAAATCCACACCTTGAATTAGCTCAGTTTACCTTTCCTCAGCATCCCCTCGTAGGCAGGACCTAATTTTGTCTTCTAAGTCTTGAATCTGTATTCCCCACATAGGCAGGTCCTTATTTTGTCTTTTAAGTCTCGAAGCCGTATTCTACCCTCTCTTCTCAGCGCCAGTGGGAGATTTCTGTGCTTTGCAGATTGCTACATGCCCTGCCATCACACAGTTAATATAACCAGCTGTTAAAAAGGTCTATGATATTAGGAGCTTTTGCCTATACAGAGTTACTTAAAAACATGGTGATTAAAAACAATGTGTGAAGGAACAGGCAGAGATAATAATTCACAGAGTAACAATTATGAAATTGTGGAGTAATTATAGCCTGCAAAACCCAAAAAACCAACCTGTGGGACTTGTGGCAATTTCCTTAAGGTGAGGGACTGAAAAGAGGGTGTGAATATGGGCTTTTAAAAATTGTTTTCTTGGCACAGGGTGTGGAGGATGTGGGTTTGCACTTGGTGGCAGTGCTGTCCTGCCCTGCCAGCAGCCCCGGTGGCCTGGGCTACACTGCTGCCTGCAGAAGACATGGAGAGACATGGAGAGAGATTGATGGCTCTGCCCCCACCAGGGGCTAATAACCTGCCTAATATTGTTTTACTAATTAATTTTAAATATTGTTCCTCTGTTCTGATAGAGCTCTGATGTTTTAGAGCTTTGATTTCTGTCTAAAGGACTCTTTAAAAAGAAAAAGATGAAAGGAGCTAGTGGAAATGGGTGAAAATGTTTGTAGTTATTATAGTAAGTCATCTCTGTTATTCAGAGTCCCTTGAGAGTAAGGATAGATGGTAGAAGGGAAATGGATGGGATATCTTAGGTCCATACTTGGTATTTAATTTCTACCTGGCACAACACTGCCCCTCATGACCCTATTTTTTCCCGCCCTTCTTCTCCTTCCTTTCTCCTTCCTTTTCTTTGTCCTCCCCTTTCTTTCCCCTTCCCTTCTTCCCAAGTAGGCTGTACTCCTGCAGGGGAAATGCCGTGACGTTCCCACTCTTATCTTTGATATATTGAAAGCAAGGAAACACCTCAGCCTAACAGCAAACACCCATTGCCAAGACATTTATTGATTCTCCCTTCAGCTCTCCAAAAGAACAGGACAACTGCTGCTGAAGGTCAGGTTCATTGCAAGGTTAGCTGTCAATGACAGCATCAGAAACCACAGGTTGCTCTCAAAATGAAGCTCTGGTCCTTATAAGACTCACCAAAATTATAAAGGTGAGTATACCAGACCTGAGCTGTTGCCTCTCCTTCAACAAAACATGCATAGCACTGTAGGCGTTGAAGGGGAAATAAAGTGTCCTTCAAATGACCTGTGCAATGGGAATCTTGCATTTAGATAGTGTCCTTACTGACTGTGCTAGTAACAGCTGAGAGTCCTCTAGCACCTCTCCAGGATGAACTCACTGATGGCCTTGCAGCATATGGTGACACAGACCTACTCGTCCTTCTTATCTACTGGAATAAATGAGAATGAATGTGGTGTGGTCAAGTCTCGCAATTATATTATGAATTTCATAGCATCATATGTTTTTCTCAGTGCTTCAGTCTTCATTCACATGACATGTAGAGAAGCTCATCTCTGTTCTTTCAAAGGGAATGTGTGGCTTTTCCACTTTGTGTGGAACAGATTGAAAATGTGAAAAACAGAGGTTTTGATTGCAGGAAACAAACTTCTTCTGTTTGTCTAGGAAAATGCAAGGCACTTTAGTCTTGTGATTTTTGCAGGCCTCAGAGACCACTGGTCAAGATTAGTGGAGTTGTCTCTGTTTCAGCTGCACAGACACATTTTTAGCATAATGGAGTAAGATGTGCGAGACTCTGGAGCTGCTCCCTCAAGGTGCATTGGTTGTAATGTGCTCTGGTGGAAAGAACTGTGTAATCAGAGAATAATAATATTGGCACTAAAAAAGAAAAGGTGGGTCAAATCTGACCATGTGTAAGTACAAGATGGAAATAGGAAGCTTGGTAAAAATGAGAGTGGAGAGAATCTGGAAGTTCCTTGTAAAAGCAGCAAGAGAGGGAAGTTAAATGGTTTTTAAATGCACTTGTTCCCCAGAAGAAGGTGAGGTTCACCAGACCAGACACAGCGATACGAGGCAGATCTATATCTACTCATAATTGGAGATTGATTATGCACCATGCAAGTTCATACTCCATTCTAGGTGCAGAGGTTAAATATTCAATGCTCAAATGGTCCAAAAGCACACAAATCATCTCCTTACCATGACACACAGTGAAAGATGAGGCTGATGTGGTTTCTGTGGCTGCCTGGTACAGTTCATGCAGCAGCAAACATTGTTCAGGGATATATCTATCGACAGAAATGAGCTTCATTGCTTTTACAGTTCAGTGGAGCTCCTGATCAGCCCAATCTCAGTAACGAGCAAAGGCTGTGAAATAACTCGTGTCCTCTATTAGAGACAAACAAGCAAGAACACCACCACTTAAGGAAGCAATATAAATAATGAATGAGCAGAGAAATATGGTCCTTTCTGACAGAAATGATGCTGGTTTTAATTTGTGTTTATGGCACCTAAAGTAATGGGCACATGAAATATGCATGGAGAGAGAGAGAGAACCGGGAAAAAAAATCCCCGCAGAACTCAACCACAATCTCCTGGATCCCAACCAAAACTTGCAATGGGAAAAATGTAATGAGGTAAAAAGAAAGCTCCTGTAGGAAGAGAAAATAACAAACACTGGAAAAATACAGGGCATGTCTTTCTCTGCTGCCAGCTACACTACTAGGAAATCAAAATACTTTTTAGGAAATGAGCTCAAAGTGTAAGATTGCCTAGTGAGACAGTCTTTAGCATTTGGTATAATGAAGTCAAATCTTCATGGGGGGAAAGATAGTGTTTCAGTGCTGCTTGTGTACAGAAAGTCCTTGTTTAAAATATCTGAATCCCTCTTTCAGGACTCATTCAAGGTGGCTTTCTTCTAAATATAAGAATAATATGCCATGAATCGGATTAAAATAATGATGGGTTCATCATCTTGAATCTTTCTCTGGAAAAGTAGGTTAAGTTTAGTGAATTTTTTTCCTGAAAAACATTTTAGAAATTTGTAAAGTAAGGACTAAAATGATTTTAGCTTTCATAGCTGAAATTACTTCTTCCTGGACTTTTTAAAATTTACAAGATCTACAGAAGTGTTTATGTGTCTGAATATGATGAGTAGGGCTGTAAAACTGTACATTTTTTTTTCAATTGAGCTGCTGAACAATAATGTCCCAAGCCTGCAATCAATCAGACTGATTAGAGGATGTTTTTTTTCCTAGAACAATAGTGCCAATATTTTTGTCTGAGCTTGGCCATAGAATGCGATTGCCCGAAGTAGCACATATGATTTTCATCCCAGGAAACAACACACTTTTCAGCAGTGCTTGAAGTGGAATGGGATTATGTACTTGAATTGAAAAAGTGGATTTTTCTAAATTAATTTTTCCAGCAAAGTGAAATGGAAGCATAAATTTCAGAACAGGACTTCTACATATTGTAACAAGACTCTTGTACTTTCTCTTCAACAATTGCCTAAAGCCACGGGGCTAGAGCACCCCTGCATGTATGTGACCTATCTATCAAAATCGCATCTCCAAAGACTGTCTTATCCATCAAGATGTTATAGTTATGGATCATGGAAAGGCTGTACTGAAAATGGTTGGTTCCAAAGGAAGTGAAATTCTCTGGGTAGGTGAAAGGTTATAATAAAGAGAGAAAGAAAAAAAAGCTCCATAACAAGAAGAAAGTCAGAGACAAAACTTGCTAAGGGTAAAGATAACAAGAGAGTAGATGTCCTGATTATCAAGTGTCCATCACTGAGATGGTAGAAGAAGTCAGAGGGCAATTTCTGTCCAACATGACTTTGGCACAAACAGTTCTTCAGGATCATGACATTAACAGGCATGTGGGCAGAAGATGAAGGAGGGTGCTTGCAGTTCCCTTTCAGACCACTGGTTCAGTGAGCTAATGAAATGACCCTACTGCTTGAGAGTTCACGAAAGTAGTCAAGTTGTGGGATTGCCCTAGCAGTACTTGTCTGAATTAATGTAACATCTAAGTTAGAATGGTGCTGTGATTGTCAGTGCCCAGCTTACAGGGTGTAGAGAGTCTTTGTATAAATCCTAAGTATGTTTGCTTCCTCCTTGGTTGAAAGATTTTGTCTATACAGAATGGAAAAGCATCAGGAGTCAAGAGTGAGCAGAGTTGTATTGGACACAAGAGAGCGCAGGTGGGCGATGAGTGCAAGCCTAAGCTTACCTGGTAGTTTTGGCTGTTTCAGGGCTCTGGTGACTATACTGACAGGTGAAAGTGGAAGAGTTCCTTTGTGTTCTGTTACGTGACCCTAAAAACACATTTGCATCTATCAATTTTTTTTTCTCAAAGAGGTACTTTAAGTACTCATGAACTATTGTGTCATTTTTGTTTCAGTTGAAAGTCCTCTGCACATCCCATCTGAATCTGCTGAGAAGTCTGGCCACTCAATACCTGCATTTTCCAAAGAATTTGCTGAAAGATGAAACACAAACCGGAAAAAGATCCATCTCTAGTGACAAAAGCATTTGTTTGCAAGAACTTCTCACAAATGGCACAAGAATTCCTTGTTAATGTCTTTGGGTCAGATCCTTACATGATACACGTTAGATTTTATCTCTATATAACTCAGTCTTTCTCTTTTATTGATGTTTCAGAGATTCTCTTTGAAGTGCCTCCATTTGCACAAAAAATGGACTGAGGCTATAGCCATGCCAAAATGTATCAACAGGATATAGACTTGGATCTTGAGCTGGTGGAAGTCAGTGTATCTCCATGATTTAAATGGTTTATATAGGCATTAGCTGGCATGAAACACATATGAATTTCAGCAAGGACAAAGGAAGAGCTCAGCATTCCTGCGCAAGGACTCCCAGACAGAGATTTCTCATTCTCACCTGTTTCTTTTTCAAAACAGTCCTCAAAATCCATTTGGTGACATTCAGCAAGTCCTGGATGACAAGCATTCTATCAGAAAAGCCTCAGCAAGCCTGAAATTTACTGAGTAGGTAAGGAGGGCTGTGAGGAAGAGCCCTTGCCAGGGCATAAAGATGGGAAGCATAAGCGGGGAAAACTGTTCTTTCCTCACATGCTGACTTTTGACTATGGATTTCGTACTCAAAGGCCTTTTGAGCAGAAGTGCAACATAAATGAAAAAATCCCAAACTACTGGTAGAAATTTTATGTGCCCCTTAGTTGTTCTTCAGAAGGATCTCTGTACAATGAGCATGGATCAGACCTTACTAAGGGAGATATATGCCTTATGTGATAAGGCAGGCGTTACCATGGACCTGCAGGACTAGGCCCTGTCCTCCCCCCCCACTCGCCTCCACACTCACAGTAAGTTGGTTCTGACCCATATCAGTAATTCAGTGAGATTTGGATCCAGTGTCTCACAACTGTTTCAGCTTAATACTTTTCAGACAGAGCAAAGAAGTAAATAGACACCACAGCACCAGTTGTATCACGCACAACTCTAAAATAAGCAGATCTTTCTTTGATAAATCACTTGAATTATTTGAATTTTGGCCATGAAACTGAGTCTTTGTGGAAGAAATTACTTTTTCTTTGCAGTGTGGAGACAGAATTTCCTAGAACATGGGCAGGGCAAGAGCTAAAATCCCTGATGAGTATTATTAAGGACATTGTTATGAAATATAATTCTTTGTAGTTCTTTGGAGGAAGGATTTTCATGCCACAGAGATTGTACTATTTAAACAGCTATTTTAATAAAAGCACATCCAAATGTATCTGTTTCGCCAGTTTTCTCTCCTCTTTTATGGAGCAGGAAGTTTGAGAATATATGGTTTTTGAAAAGCCTATGTGGAAATTGCACTAAAAGGACTTGCTTTGAAGTAATGGCATTCTTATATTTTATCGTACTGAAGTAATGAATTGAAACACAAGGTTTCACTTCCATATGTTGATTCAACACAATTTGCTTCTCAAACATTTCTTCTACCATCACAAAAATCAGAACATCAGTAACATCAGAAAATACCAGCACTGTCCCCCAAAATACAAAATGTCTGTGTGATCCCATTATCACTGGGAAAATGTTCTAGTGAAAAGTATTAGTCATAGTCAGAGTTCTTAAAAAATTTTTCCCATTGACTTTAACTCTTTATTACTTGCCAGGAGAGGAAATTTTACTTTTTTTTTTTTTTTTTTTATCACAAAATCTTGTATCACAGTTCTTGCTCCAGTTATGTGCAGAGAAAATTTTAAATGTAAAAACATCAAAAGTCTGCTGAGGTTCTGGAGTTTACTGGGGAAAGCTGACCTTTTGCATGTGGGATGCATGTATCACACAGAAATTTCAGATCGGCACCAACTTCAGCACTGATTTTTTTCGGTTCAGCTGCTGATTGGCCATAAGCTACACTAAACCTACCAAATTCATTTCCCAAACAGGCCCAAGTGACTGTCCCTGACTCCATGCAACTGCAAGGATGTGAGGTGTACACACTGCCAATTTCATCATGCCTTCTCCCTAGAAACTTGCTTGGCATTAGGCAGCTTATGACTATCAAATATTTATCCTGTTGTCAGAAGACAAAGCAAGGGCTAATTGATATTTTCTCTAGCAGAGCCCAACAGTGTAGGCTCTTTGATAAACAGTGAGAGAGTTTCCTCAACACTTCAAGGAATGGAGCTTCTCACCCCAGTGTCTTCTTATTTATCAAAAGCCCCATTCATCTACACAAGGTTGTCATGCCATGAGAAGATACTTGCCTACAGACTGGAAAGAGAGGCACACCATGCAGGAGAGCCACCCTCACTGGCCAGTGACTGACCTTCAGAGTCGTCCTCTGAAGCCACAACAGAAGGGGAAGGAACAGTGTTAGGACCCAAAATGTTTTGAGCTAAGATAGAAAGCCACCACAGTCTCTGGAAAAAGGATGCTAACAGCAGCTCTGGCTGAGGGCTGGGAAGAAAAGAGTGTTTTCTGTGATTGTCATGGTGTGATGGTACTTTTGATCCAGGACAAGTCAGAGGTCACACAGAAAATAAACAGAAAAACCCCAATAAAAACTCCACAAGCTAAACCAAACCAAACCACATTAAAATAAGGTTCAGTTTGTTCGTATTTTAACGTGGTTGATTGATCCAGCAGGTCCTTCCAACAAGATTTTTGCTGCACAAAGAGCTTCGGGCATCTAAAGAAATAAGGGGTTGGGGCCTGGAAATGGTTAGTTAAAACTTTGGCTCTTTCACCACCCTGTGCATTTTCCTGCTGGCTGATTCATGTTGCAGTGCCTCAGATGGTTCATCAGTGAGGCAGAGCAACAGCAGTGCCCATGTAGAAATAGTAATCAGGTGAATAGAAACATGTTCCTAAATATGTAGAATATTAACAACTGAAAAGAGTAAATACAAAGGAGAAAAATATGCTTATTTTTATGGTGTAGTGGCTATGTAAAGGGCTAGGTTCTCTGCTAGCTAAGAAATACAGCTCTTAATGACTTTTTGAGGTAAGGTTTTAAATTAGTTGCAAGATGGCAGCTGTAGGTGATAGTCATCTGCATATGTATTTGTATATTTGAAGATTATGGTAAATTACTTGGGTTTGATGCCTGTGTTTGAAGGCTACTTAAGGGGTGGGTTGACTGTAACGTGGAACACAAAGGGATAGAGTTGTTCTGTCCATGGGGATTGTATCGGGGGTTAATTACGCTGATACTTTTGGTCTGTGTTTGGCCCAGCCACCTGTAAAAGTTTTGTTCTTTCCCTGCCAAGTTATGAGAAAACAAGCACTGATAAAACGGGAACTTTGTCCTTGAAGGGAGTTTTTGTATAAACTATATTTAATTGGTGTTCTGTGATTGGCTAATCATTCTCCAAGGACATTTGAAGGAGAGACTGAAGAAGAGATGCTGAAGTAACACCCCCAGACTCATTTGGAAAAGACCCCCCCTGAGTGCACTACGCAGGTGCAGGGAAAGCCACACATGTGCAGAAGAGATGCACGTACATAACCGGGAGGTGGGACTGAGGGCCTCGGGCTGGGCGGTGATGACCACACCTGCCTAAGTTGAGGTCACTCAGTTAATTGTATAAAAGCAGATAGCGCTTTTTTGGAGGAGAGCTAGCTTCACATCAAGGACAATGTTGCCTTTTGGTGGGAATGCCTGCTGGTTTGTGAACTTACTGATTTTCCAAGGATGCAGCTTCTGCTATGGGTAATTATAGGAATTCTAGGTCGGTAAGATAACTTTATGGGCAACAGCTCGGTGACTGGGTAGGTCGTGCTGGGGGCTTGTTTCTTTTCTCCTTCCTCTTTTTTCGGTTTGTTCATTTGGTGAGCCACCTCTTGGTAATAAATATCAGTTTTGTTGAGCTTTCAGTGATGTCATGATTTCAGGTTTCAGTATGTCCAAACCCCTCCCTAATACAGGGATATAACTCCAAATCTGTGGCCAGCTATTCTGAGGGGCTTTGCAAAGCCAAAAAGAAATGAAAAATGCAGTTGAAGAGATGTCACTCTTGATCAGTGCTATGTGAAGTTCAGCGCAGGGTTGTGAGCACTATTCCTTACCCCTTAAGAAAGGTCCCTGCTGTCCTCCTAGACATAAATCTTCTTTAACGTGAACTACACTTTGGGACAGCTTGTACCATTGGGCCAGACTTTTGTATGGAAGTGGTCTGTTGTTGTTTTTGCATTGACCTCCAAGGATGTTTGTAGTGGTTTGAATCTTGTTTTCCCCCAGAGGCTAAGAAAAGTGGTAGACCCCAAGGGGTGGAAACCCCTGGAAGTTTTGAAGTTTTGCCCAATGGGCGCTCCTGCAAAATGTAAACATTCCACAAGCTCACCGGAAGAGATGAGTTGTAGTTTGGGTTGTGATAGGAGAGGTGGCCATGTTGTAGAACCACGAGGAAGGGGCTTGGAGCCCCTGGGGGGCTTTGGCCCTCAGCCCCCAGTGGGGGCCTGCGGGGACCTGGAACAGCATAAAGCTGAGCTAAGTGCATGTAGGTGAGAGCTGAGCCACTGTGAGTGAGCAGAGACAGCAGCGGCAGAAGCAGCGTCCAGAGACTGTGGCAAAGAGCCAGGACAGATAAGAACTGAACCAAACAGCAAATGGCATGCACCGGAGAGAGAGAGCTGGCAGCAGAGCTACAGAGTTTTTGGGGTAAGAACTGGAACTGAACCAGACCCCCCCCAAACTCCATTGAGACCCCTCTGAGAAAAAGAGGGACATGGACTCCTATTTTGGAGAAGAGTTTTAGACATGCAGCACCAGAGAGAGAGAGAGGAGCTAAGAAGCTCAAAGATGTCCCAGAGCTGGACCGGGACGGACAGGTGGAATGCAGAGGGGGGTGACCTTGCTTCCGCCTCCCCCTTGCTGCTGCCACATTGGCAGTTGAGATAGACCACGGAGCTCTGCAAAGGGGAATTTGAATCCCCTGAGGAAAGGGACTGCCACGAAGACCCCTGAGCTTCGTGGTATGACGTGGTGATGCAAGCTTGTCCCTGCTACGCAGTCCACGGAAGAGAAAGACCCTCGTTTTGGACACGACGGGCCAAGGGGCTTGGAGACCCCCTTGTGTGTATTGAACAGAGGTCCAGCTACAACAATCCAGTTACTGCTGCATGCATGAGATGAGGAGAACCTGCTGCCTTAGAAGAGACTCCTGCTTTGAGACTGGAAGGGATCTGTCCTTCTTTCCCTCCTGGACTTTTATTTGGAGGGGAGAAGAGATCTGATCCATTGTAAATACTATATGTCATGGTAGAGATAGTTGTGATCGTGTGTATAATGTGTTATAGTATTTATTTGTACAGTCATTGTAATATATTCCCTTTCCCCCATTTGGAGTCTGGTGTGTTTTGTCTGGAAAAAACCCATCTCACATTAGGTTGAGATGTGGGAGGGGGAATGGAGCTAGGGAATTAGATTTTGGGGCTATCTCAAACCATGACAATGTTGTATATGGATTTGTTGCCTTGCAGAACATTTCCCACAATGTTAAAACTTGTTTAAAAAAGGAAAATGATTTTGTTTTGCCATGGAGATAGGCATAAATATTTAAAGGAGGCACAGATAAAATAATAAACATTCAAACCTGAACTTTGAATTATGATTCATTCTGGAATACACTCTTCCATTGTGTGCAGATTCAGAGATATATGACTTTCCCTTGGTACTGAAAACCAGGAGGGTTTCTACAAGTCATCTGACCACACGGCAGGGTGTATGTTATTCAAACCTTGCCCACACTAAGCTGTTGGAAAAGGTCTCCTCTCTCTAGCACAGACTCTGGTTCTTTTAGGAAAACAAAACCCTGTAATTCCTGGGATGGTTTCTGTTGCAAAGAAGTGACGATCTGACTGACAACCAAGTGCGTGGTCATGGTCTTGATACACTTGTAGGTGTGTCCCACTTTGAGGAAAAGGCAGGAAAGCACATGGGAATTATGTGTATGCATTTGTTCATCCTGAATTTCTGTTGTGATGGGTCTGGCTCTCTGTCAAGCAAGCCTTCTCATCCTGACACTGAGCTGCTGTTTTGAAGCCTTTTCTGAGTTTGCACAGAGGAAGTTCCAACAAGTAAAACGTGCTGCTACTCGCTGGAGACCCTTCAGAGGGAACACCTATGGGATATCCTTTTTTGCTTTGGGGTGACACAGGACCCTTGGTGTTCAGTCATGGCTTAAGGCCCAGCCACTCTGGGGCAAAGTACTTGGTTGTTAGACCAGGTCACTTTAGCACAAGGGTAAAATGTTGGCTTTTTAGCTTTCCTGAACATGCATGTTTTTCTGATTTGGACTCGGAATAACTACCTACATTTCTGAGTGCTTTTATGAAATAGAAGGTATGGCAGTGTGTACCAATATAGAGATGCTGTGCAATACAGTAGATGATATAAGTTGGTATAAGCCCTGTGTAAACAAAAGTTATATTCTTTTTCCAAAGAGATCTAAAGACATAAGGAATTAATGAAAGGTTCTTATGCCACCTCATTGATTCCACCTCTCTTACTTTTTAGTAAGAGGTGACTCCAGAGGAAAAAAAATCTGTGTGCTTGTGGTATGTCCAATAGAACCAATTTGGAGATAATGCAAGGGTGTTGTTTAAAAATATACTTTCCACTCACCTCTGTATACCTTTATTTCTTTACTATAATTTCTTACGCACAGCAGAACTAAGTCAGTTCCAGCTGCCATTCCACATGCTGTATCCATAAGCACTCTGCTTTTGTTTTACACGGAAGTTAACAAGGGAGAAAACGGTGGGAATGCTGCTCACAACCTTTGCTGGCCAAGAACACACTCCCAGAATTCCCTGAATTAGCCTCCAAACTTTGTATACCTAAGAAACCTGCTTTATTTTCAAAAACCACTGTAAAAGTACATGTGAGGATTCACTGGGTGATAAACAATTCTCATTGTATTTTAGCTTTAACAAGGACGGTGCATTTTCATGTTTAAACAGTAGGCAGAAATTAAAGACTATTCCTTGCATTTTATGGTCTCTGCTATAAGCTTCCACTGCTAAGTTTTGGAATGTTAACCCTATTCTTCACCTGTAAAATGTGGAAAACTTGAGAGTAAAACACCAGCTCCTCAGTGAATACAGGGAAAGTTTTGCCCATTAACGCCTCGCAGGATGTAAGAGAAGACTTCTGTGTTTGCTGTTTTTGAGCTCCATTACAGAGGTTTCCAATTTGCCTGGAAATATCACTGCTGTCAGGTGCTGTAGGCATCGTGTGCAAAAGTCTTATAGAAGAGGCTGTATTTTAGAGCAGTCAGGTTCCTTTGGGATTTGCCAGTATCATTAGACTGCTGGACTCTAATAACACATAATTGCTTAACCTGTGAATTGGGAAAACATCCACACTTGAGGTTTTCATACTCTGCCAATGAATTTAATCACAATTCAAAATCTTTGCCAGATGAGTATAAAAAGGATTGTGCAGTGTAACACTTCTGCCTGCTCAGTATAGTTACTCTGTGTTAAAGTATTGCACCTGAATCAGCAGTTCAAAACACTTAAACTCTTCTGTTCCACTTAAAATTAACCCCAGGTTGTTGATGATCCACAGGACCTCTCCTGGCAAGGTACATACCAGTGGAAGAGGAAAAAAAAAGAAAGTAACAAAAGGCTTTTAACTTGCTCTGCACATGATAATGATAGTGTCTTCACAGAGCACTGGGGTTTTTGAAAATCACAGGAGTGCAAGAAGGTCACCCATAGATATTTGAATTATTAACAGAGGTTTAACCATTAAAGAAAGATGTATTGATAGAATATCAATGCGATTAATTATTCAGTTACACAAAGTATGGCAGAGAAAACAAATTAAGTATTCCTCACAGTTTCTGAAAGATAAACCTTGAATAAATGCGTCATAAAAAGGTTTGTTAGCACAGGGCTTGGTAATAACAGATGATCTTAGTATATCATGGAAAATGTGTTTGTGTTGGTTGTATTTATTTTGGTTACAAGATGAACCTTCATCAGTTGATGTGTAGTCAGACAGAAAGGAGAAAACCACAAAGAACCAACTTTGTGTTTGATGGGAAATGTGGCAGCTGTTTAGCTTGTGGTTTTCAAACAAATAGGATTTCAAAGGAAATGTGAACAGCTATTTGAGGAAGAAAATCCACCTAGTGAAATATCTCACACATGCTATTTTCTGTGTCTCTAGTAAGCACCTCTGATGCATTGCTAATGCAGATCATGTGGTAAGAACAGAACATCTCTCTCCCAGTCTTTGTTGGCAGGAAAAAAATATTGTGCTCTTTGAACCTGTAGCTCACTTTTTTTTTTTGTCAACTGTGGCAAATAAAATCTTGAACCATTGCGTATTTACTTTGTAATACACTCATGGCTGAAAATCCTTCAAATTTTGATTCCATTGTATGACTGTTGCATAATTTCTTCATTGGTCAGTTATCCAAACAATTAAAGCAGATTTTTAATATTAAGTCCCCAGAATACAAAAACCCCTCACAATGTATTTTTTCTATGTATATGATATTAGAAACATTGAATTAGTAAGCTTAGTTTTGGAAAAACCTCCTAAGGCCTCTTTGGGCACACTTTCAGGTTAGGTGCCCAATACTCAGTAGTGTGTTTCATTGACAGTCAGGCTGCACACGCTTCTGTACCTACAGTGTCAGAGGACTTAAACTAGTACCACAACAGGTTAGCTATGTGGTAGTGTTTTCCATGCCTAGAGGGAAACAAGATAAAGGCTGCCGATATATTTATGTCTGTTGTTCCCTTGGTTGAGGCAAACCAAAAGACTAATGTGTCCTCTTTTCCAGGCACTGGAGAGGCACCTGTCTCCTAGCTGTAGCCTTGAGGGGACACATGATGATTGGGAAGCAAATGTTTGTCCACAGCCACCAAGGAGCCAGAGGGGAGAGAAGAGTCCAAAGTCTACTTGGGACAGCCAGAGTGTCTGTAGCACAAGTGGGAATCAGGAAAGTTTGACTGGTATCTCTGAGTATAACCTGAGGAGTGAGCTGAACTGGAACACCAGTATTGAACTACATGCATCTCATTCATGATAACTCTGAGATGGGAAAAATATACTCAACTATCTTTAGATCACTGCACTTTTCAGATGCCAGAAAATATATTTTCATTCTAGTGTAGAGGCATGAGATAATATTGAACATAGTCAACTGAAAAATCCAACTGGAAAGTTGGTATGCATGTAGAGGAAAGAAAAAGAGGAAAATAAGGAATAAAAAAAAAAGATAAAATAAAATTACACGCTTGTAACCAGGAATTGTACAGGCAATTCTCATTATGCTGGAAATGAAACAGAAAGCTAAACAACGATACATCAGATGACATCTAGTCTCTCTAGTGTCCAAAGTCTCTATGGCATCTGAGACATTTTTGTTGTTTTGTTTGTATTTGTTTGTCGTGTGAAGATTTTCAGCTTGTTGGTCATATGTGTAGTATTCCGCCAATGTATTAATGTTAAAGCAGAGCAGTCATTCTGTAATTCATGCTGCAGTTTATGTTTTTGGCAATTGCAGTTGTCCAGCAAATGTGGGATAGCAAACTCTGGGCTTCCCAGGAAAATCAGGCTCCAGGCTAGCTTGGAAGCAGATCTCCCGTGCATCTCACTCAGAAGCTCACGAAAGCTGTTAAGGTACAATTCAAACTGGAGCCATGTCACCAATCAAAATCTGTCTTTAACCCCGTGGGGCACAGACATCCCTCTGTTCAGGTCACTTGGGTCCATCAGGGCTCTCACAGACCTCATCCTCCTGGCTTGTCTTGGAGTGTAGTGACAGGGCAACAAAGGCAATATTTGTTACATGGCCTTGGGGTGTGAAACACAGGAAGGTTTTTTAAGCGAGCTTGCAGTGTTTTTGAGGGAGAGCTCTCTGTACTTTCCCCCATAATTTTAGGGAAGTCAATGAATAATTTAGTTCTAATAAACTGTAGGGACTTCTCACATGTAGGTCTTCTGCCAGTTAATAATACTTAGTACATATATTACTCTTCGCATCTGCAAAGCACTTCACAAACATTAACTAATTAAGCCTCACAACACTCTGGGGAATTAAGTACAAGTATGTTATTATTGTTAAGTAAGAAAGGCTCTTGGCACTCCTCTTAGTGGAAGTCTCAGGGGACATCCTAATACTCCATGCTTTAGCCCTTTCTGATATTCAGTCCCTCTTGTGAGTTACATTTACAGAGTGAATTCAGAAACGAAGCCACTCTGCCTCTCCTTGCACTTCCATAAGGAAATTTTATATACTCTCAACTGCTTACCCACCTCCTGCACCAATAGCTTTCGGGATTGCATAAGTCTTCTGTGACTCTTCTCCTGGGTCTCCTTCCTTGTATAAAATCCAGCATCTTGAAAGGCTGCAGTGATCACAAGTGTAATGATTTTCCTGGAGAAGTCAGAAAGCTCTGAGAAAATAACCAACCAACCAACACTTTTAAGAACTCGGTATGGGAAAATCGCATGAATTTTCTAAGTAGGCAATGTCAAGAAAAGCAACACTGGCCAAATATGTTTTTTACATATTCCAGAAGAACTTCTCTGCAAAACCTGGACCAGTTTTTTTTACTTGCACAGAGGTTTCTGGCAATGTCTCATGCAGGGGTGCTGTGCAAAGAGGTCTGAAAACACTGTTGTTGTGACCAGCGAAGACTTTGGGAAGTGCGTGTCAGAAGCAGAAAAGCTTGCCCCACATGTGACATCATGAGGGGAACACTATGGCTCTGATGAAAACTGATGGCTCCATACAAAAACCCACATCCCCAGAAATCAAACCTCTGCTCAGTAAAGCTCCTTATGGGGATTTAGAATTCAGCATTTTTAGTCATAACAGTGCTGTTAATATACTACATTAAAGAGACACTTGGAACCTCTGACAGGGAGAGTGAAAGAAAGCAGAATGCAGCTGCTGTGTCAGTCACTTTCTTTTCTATGGGAACCAGCTGGTTGTTATTATCACTCATTATTTATCATTAAAAAAAAAAAAGACCTAAAGACCTCTAAGGTCAGGAAAAAAAAGCAAAAATGGTCTTTGGGGACTTTGGAAACTTTCTGTGGTTTGATATATATTTAAGTTGATGGATTTTTAATAAATCTTTTCACTTCCTCCTCCAGCCACCACAGCTGCCATATTAAAGTGATCAAGTTGACCACAGATTTGCTAAATAGAAATCTACAGTTCACTTAGTCTTTAAACCACATAAATACCAAAGAGGGATTTCTCCAGTTTCCAGTATTCATTTTGAAACTAGTGCTTAATGTTAAATCATTAGACCTCAGGCTTTTTTTTCTCACAACCCATAAGCAGGCACTTAGAATCTCAGTCATCTCCCACTAGAAGTGAAATGAGTATGCCCTGTGCAATAGAACACCAAGGGCAGGTTTCTAGTAATGCAGAAGAACCTCGAAAGGGTTAGATAATTAGATAAAGGTGCAACATGGTTGAAGATAATCTGACCTTTTTGAGATCCGTGTTTTCTGAGAGCTGCCTATGTCTACTTAACTATGTGTTTTCAAAGGAACAAGCCTTCATGCACATCACTGGGGCGTATATTGGCTTCTGTGCTTTAACGCAACTGCGAAGCAGAGTATTAGCATAGCTACCAACAGAGACCACCCTACACTTTACCCCAGGCACTTCATGCATGAAGGAAGCTCCTCACAAAGCTACCCTTTGGCAGGATCCCTCATTCACCATGTCCATGCCTTTACAACACATTTCGGGACTAAGCAAACAACTGGTATAGGGTAACCCCTGCTTATTGGGCTCATCTCTGTTGGCTTGCCTGGACCTTCTGCTCTTCTCATCTGCTCATTACATTCATCTGCTATCTATTGTCTTCTGACTTAGATCAGGCCTTGCAAAAATGTGTGTGGAAGGATGGAAATCAATTTGTCGTATGGTTGTACAATCTCTACAAACAGCTGGACAATATCCATGGACAGCACTACAGGACAGCCAAATGATCAGTATGGCAGAGAATTGGAGAAATCAACTGAGAAAAGAAGTGATAGGCCTTTTTTCTTTAGCTGAGGCCCTGAAAGTGTTTGGAACATGTATCTCATGGCAGGGAGGGACAATTAGCCACAAGCCACAAGCCAAGATTCCCACACACATTAACACAGGTAGCTCAGATGAGCACGAGTTTTGAGCCTCCTCCAAGGTATGTCATGGTGCTGTTGCTTGGATGGTTCTAGGAGGAATAGAGGAGAAAGTCTTTTTCCATGTACTGTGAGGGGTCAGATGCGCCCAGATATCGCTGTGTGCCTAAAGGAGCTGAGAGCAGCTTGAACTGCCTTTGCAAGCACATGTGGCTCATCAGGATTTGTCAAAGATACCCACACCAATCAATAGAAGTTTGCCACCCATCTTTGTGGAGTTTGAAAATTCAGTACCTGATTGCAAGACAGTTTTGTAAACATTGCTGTCATCCTTCATCAGAAAATGAAGTTTAAAAGTGCCTGCTTTCTTTTTTTGGTCCACCAAATTAGTGCTCCTTTGAATTGCATTTTTTGCTGCTTTTTCTTTAGTTCTGTCCCAAACAGCATAAGGGCAGCAGTCTGCCCTCATTCTTCTGGACTTAAGGAAAATTAAAAGAGGAGAGCCATGGCAGTCTTTTTGCATTAGAAAAAAAATCTTTCTCCTGCCAAAATATTTGTTCAGCAGCCTGGTTCACTATGTAATCTTCTATCAACATTTTCACTTTTTTTTTCCTGGGTATAATCAAGTACAGGTTCATACCTGCTTGTGCTCCCCTTCATATACACATGCCATTCTTGATCACCTGAAGTTTTTGTGTTGTTTGACTACCTGCAAAGTCATCCTTTATTCCTTGCTCTGACAAACTGAAATGTAGTTTTTTCCCTCCTCCTCCCACAGTTCAGGAGAGCTCTAAACAGTTAAGGATTTCAGTCTGTAATTCAAATTATGTTCTTATGTGTTTGCGTATGATTTCTGTAAGCATTGCATATACATTTCTGAGGGTAAAATTTGGCCCAGCAACATCCTTTGCCATGTGCCGTCATGAGGGAAAATGAGTTTGTGTTGTAAAAGAAATTTATCTCGAGTAACGCAGAGTGGGAGTATGTCATGCGCATACCACTGATTTTTGTGATTTGATGTTTTCACTAAGATGGTAATAATCTGCACAATTAATTTTTTTCTGAAAATCACTCTTCAGGCAGGATTTAAATGTTTATGGGTGATCAGTGGGAATATTTAGTTTCCCTGGTAGTAGTGTGCTTCTACCAGGACCTGTACCTTGCAACCAGGAAGCATGCATACAAGGAGGGAAGGTGCAGTTCAAGCATGTGTTTAAATTTGAAGGATTCTCAAAACTGGCTAGTTTATTCATGCTCAGGAGTCATCATCTTTTAATATCTTTTTCACATGGAGCAGGAGTTTTAGACGTATGTTTTAGGATTAATGGGTGTGTTTCCATGATGAACATGATGGTGACAGAGAGAAAATAGTGGGTAAAGGTGAACCCTGCAAAGTAGCCAGCGAATCATGAGTGGGAGACTTGAAGGTCCCACAAAGCACCCACACTTAAGTGTGGGACTCTGTTCATCTTCCAGGCCAAATTCACAGGGAAAATGAAGTTTTTACAATCATTGTCTGCAAAGCCTCAGCCGAAGTTACAGTACATGATGTTTGTACCAATATGGAGTCCTTTGATTTCTGTGTTATTATAGAGCTGGGGACTGTCATATAAGGTGTGATAATAGTGACGTTCTTCCAGATCATAGCCACGGCACTTATTTTGCAGACTTAAGTTATTTGAAGATTTCTTTTCTCTGAAGAGAAGAGACAATATTGTAACATGGGAACACTAAACAACAGAAGCCCATGTTTTGACTGCACCAGGTTAATTCTTGCAAATTCTCTGGTGGCTTCTTTTGGACTTGCTTTGGAGAGTTAAGTCCTGGGAACCACATCCTTCTCCTAAAACTCAGCAGTCCTCAGCCCACTGTGTCAGGCATCTGTAGTTCCTTTCATCTCTACAGATGGTGCGTCAAATATTAAGACAACAGTGGTGGGGAGAAGAGTGTTTTGATGTATGTGAATTACTGCATTTGAGGGTTACAGTAAATTGTAATTTTAAACTAAGTAGCTCAAAGCATGGTGTGACAAAGAACAAGGAGATTGAAGTGCTCTTGATGAACTGAGTAGCACACTATTGACAAAGCTAATTTCTCCTCAATGTTATGCCAGCAAGACTTCCTGACATTTTTAAAGCCCAAGTTGTATATAGGGTTATTATTAGAGATTTCTTGCTTTCTGAAGCCAGGGGAGGAAAATAGTGACTGAGGTAAATGTTACCGGGCCCCCAGGCTGTGTTTTTGTTTGTGATTTGTGATTCAGATACAGACATCCACTCCTGGTAGAAACATCCTTGCTGGTGGGTTTGACACCATATTTTGAAAGCTGGTTATTAAACAGAAACTGGAAACAAGAAGGATGTTGTTGAGCTCCTGAGGACTGAAAAACAAGTCAGCCTGTCTGCAGTGTGAGGCACTCTCCTGTTCCCCTGAGGAGAAAGCTCTTAGTGCATTTCAGCTCCTGTGATGACAGTGATGTTATGTTTCAGGCTTCTTACTGTACTGTAAATAACTTTATATTAAAGAAGTGTCTTTGGGTGGGAATACAGAAGTGGAGAAAATGCATTTGATTAGAAACAACTCCTACTTTTCACTGTAAAATGGAATATGATTGCAAGCAGAATAACTACAGTCAGTGCTACTCTCACCTATTATTGTTTGTATATTCGTTCTTTTGATTTCTACCTTTTTCTTCTGTATAATGGAGGTTTAAGCATGTTCTAGCCTTGTTATTTATATACTAGTAGCATGCCATTGAACATAAAAAATATATTAAATTTAAGCCAGATCTAAATTTCTTGGCCAGATCTTCAGTCATGTCTTCCAGTGGCATGAGTCAAGTAAAGAGACCAGAGGTGATAACAAAGAACACTGTCTGAGAGTAGTCACAGAAATCCTGTAAGCTGATGGAGAATTATACCATTTATTTTTAGCATACTATTTATCTATAAATACACTGAAGTGGGGTAGGAGTTCTTTAGGGCAGACTTTATATCTGTGCTGAAAGGAAACACTGGGAAGTTAAAAATCAGCTTGGGTCATGACAAAAATACTTAACTGTGTTATTTAACTCCTTATTAAATTCACTACGATTTGGATCACTTTGTATGACAACAGATAACATACTGAACAAGCTATGAATGCTGATACGTGGTTTAGACACCAGCTCTATGCTGCCCAAAGGATGTAGAAGATGATTTGAAACATTTTTCCATGTCTGAATTCCAGCTATAGAGTGTAGTTTGCAATGAACCTGAAATAACAGAACTACAAAGGGGAAAACATTGCTATGGCAACAAACTGTTTCTATTTTAAATAAGCTTGGTGCAAGAAAAGAAGCAATAGTGTGATTTAAATAGAAACAGACTATGGAAAACAAGAAATGCAATCATTAATTTAAAACTAAATAATAATTTAACCCTCTTTGTGATAGCGTATATACCTGTAACTCTCTTTTCTCTGGTATTTTCTGAACTTACAGAAGCATAGAACAAACATTTTGTGACTGGAGAAACTGAGACAGGAGTTAATTGAGTCAATCTCAGGAAACATAAGAGTCCCTTAAAAAAGCCAGGTACAGAATATGCATGATTCAGGATGTAAGGTCAAGATTACTTATAGTTAGTGTTAGGCACCACTCTGAGGAGCCCAAATCAGGATTCATTATTGCCAGAAGCTATCTCCAAATTCAGTGAAGTGCAGTACAGTAGTACTGCCACAGCATAACTGTTTTTGGTTGAATTTCCAAGAGCATATTCTTCAAGGCATGGTCTCTCCTCTGGTTTTTGGGGAGCACAACAGGACTGTTTTCCTAGTCTCCTCAGTTAGAAGATGAACCAAGATCAAAGGCCTTAATTCACACTGGTGGCTGATTAAGAACTATAAAACTGTATTCCAATGCAAATTAATGCCACTCATTTACCATCCTCCAAGCTGCAGTGATGATTTTCTGACTTCTGGTTAACTGCAAGCAGCCGTGTCTTCTTCTGTTACAGCCCTGCTACAAGATAACGATAATGCTTTGGTCAAAGGACAAAATTCATCATCTTCAGCTGATAACCAAGAACTTTCTAGTTGTTAGTACAACAGAAGAAGATGAAAATATACTCCTTTGCTCTCCTGAAGCCTTTTTACAGACAGATAGCTTAGCTTTCTGTGTTGGGTTTTTTGTCTTCGTCATTGCTTTTTATTTGCTTATAGGTTGATTTTTTTTCAAAGGATAGGCCACTTTCTAAGAAAAATACTGGATAAAAGTATTCTATATTTCTGTGTAAAGTTTTGTCTTCCTCACCATTACCTCAGTCACTTTTTCGGGAGTGACTTTTTGGCTGTTGAAAGCCAGCTGCCAAAATTCTGGAGAATGAGAGAAATCAGTAGCCTTTCAAGAATGCTTCTATTATGACAACGCTCAAGAAAGAGGAAACATTTACACAGGTGTTGTGGTTTAGGAACGGTACTCCCTAATTTAGTGCTCCCACTGAGAGGTTGCAAACCACACTGCCACTCAGTCATTCCCCCTCACCCTCCCCTCCCCCACCTGTGGCAGGATGGAGAGGAGAATTGGAGACACAGAAGTCTTTCAGTATACGTGCAGTAATTTTGTTTACCTCACAGTTGGACACTCCTAGAGGAAGTAATTATATTTACCGTGTGATTCCTGTGACAGACTTTCGTAAGTAAATATATTATTTTGAAACAATCAAGATTTTTACCCAGACACTTCATTTATATAATATCTTTGATTTTTAGTGGTGTAAGGGACTATTCATTCCCGCATCAGACCTTCTCTAATTATCCAAGAATTTCGTTCAGTCCTTTTCTTCCTTCATGAAGCCCAGTGGCTAATGATTAGAGATAGAATAAACCCTTTAAGCAAATACCTGATCTTGATAAAAAGAAATCATCCTGTGAGGTTATCTACAACATCTTCTAAGTTTCCCAATATACAGGTTTCAGCCATTAAGTACTAACCTACATTTTTAATAATTGTATGTAAGTTCTTAATTTGTCTTTATTTGATGGACTTGTTTGCCTGCACTATTTGCTGTATCTCTCTGTAATATCTTCCAGATATTTATAATTTCTCCAAACTCTGAGCCATTATGGACTTTATCTGCAGCATCTTCAGTCTTCCCAAATCTCTATGAATGGATCTCTTCCAGACTACACAAAAAGGATGAAAATTCCTTATGAAGTCCTGTAATGGGAGATCTCAGGTTTATGGTGAACAGTGATTTGTTCATCAAAGAGATGCTGCACTGATGCATTGTGTTTGCATTTGATAATATTTTGAGGAATGTCTGGCCTCACAGTAAATATCAAGGTGCCTTTACTAATGAGATGTGTTCCAAGCTTATTGGAATCATCTCTTTTCTCCTATTTTCTAGCTAACCTTTTTTAGATTATAATTTTATCTTCAAGGGCTTGAAGACTGTAATTGAGTCTCTTTTAACATTTCTGCCTTTGTGAAAGGAAGTCAGCAAAAAAATTTCATATAAAAGAAATACCAGTCTGATTTCATTCAAGGGATTTGATAATGGTGTCAATGGTGTTAGGCAGAGATTAGGAGGGTCCAGTATATTAGCTCTGCTCTGAATTGAGTGGCAATGTTCAGAAATAATTACATTTTGGTAGGATATATTTTGTATACTTGCCTTGCAGAAAGATATAGACTTGAAAAGCATAGAGGAATCCTAGAGAAAAAGCAATTTGCAGTAAAACATCTCCCACCACAGAGGGTTTCAAGCTGAAATGTATCAGCAGTGTATTTGTATTGCTTCCACTGATGGTTGGTTTTAATGCACTTCTAATGTAAAAGAAGTCTTTTGAAGACAAGCTCTGTTTGAAAGGAACATTCTTGAACTGAGGAAAATGGATGATATGAATGGTGAATAGTACAAACAGAAACATTTAAAGCAATAAACGAATTTATGAATTATAAAGGAAAATGGACAGTGAGAAATACTGTTATGTTGACATCCCTGAAATTAAAGGTGAAATGTTCTTATTTAATCTATTACCTAAGAATGTAAATAGGGTATTAGGCTTGCATGAAGGCTCTCCTTCTATCATTTTACCTTAGAAGTGAAAAAATAAAATATTTTCATTAGCTAATTATGGAAGATGGACAAGATTATGAGTGGAAGAGGACTCTTGTACAGTTTCTTCTGGTGTCTGTCTCAAAATTCATGTCCTATTGTCCAAGGCAATAGATATTAAAGCCAGTAGATAGCCATCTCTGGTTCTGACTGGGAGTGAAGGTAATGAACAGCACATCCTTCTTCATCTGGAATCCAGGTTCCATCTTATCCTGCAAAGCAAATTCCAGGGAATTGAATGTTGTGGATGCAGCCTCAAACCCACATGGGTTAGGCCTTCTTTAAAGCAGTGAAGAGCCTTGCATAGGGAGCATAGGGCATAGAAGGCTGCTAGTAGTTAATGAAGGGACAACAGACACAGTAGGAAGAAATTTGATCAGAGGGAATATGGCACATTCCATTGAAAACTCATATCCATGTTTCTAGCTCTGTATCGAGACACTTCTGTTCTTTGTGAAGGAACTGATAAATAACAAGTGCAACAAACCCTCAGGACTGATGTGGAATGGTAATCTGTTCCTCCCTTCAGGAAGTTATGACCCAAGGTAATATAGTTGTCCGAATAGCTGTCTTAAAATAGATACTCAATTTTAAAACTGGGGAAAAAAAATCTAAAAGAAAATTATTAAAATTGCAAAAGGTCTACCTTACTTAACAGGTCAATTTGTTGAGTGCTTGATTAGGAGACACATTTTTAAGTGTTCCTTCAAGTCTGGGGTCATCTTACTGCACTTACTTACAGCATTTACTGGAATAGTTCCTTAAATGCTTTGTGCTCCAAATGTGAAAATTGTTTGCTGACAGATTTTTTAAAATCATAATGTTAAAATTATAATTTTTTTTACTATTAACATTGTGAGACACTGCATTATTATATTAATTATTGGCTTGGACCAACTCACGTGTGTGTGTGCGGGGGAAAGTGACAGATTGAATTTCATGAGGGTGAGGTGATTCACTGTTCCATACCCCAACCTCTTTGAATCTCCTTGGGCAGCCCCAGAGCAGCTCTCAGTCACTGGCACATGGGAACACTGCCCCATACCCTGTGCTGGAGCCCTAGAGTTGTCAGTGGGACAGAAGTCCCGCCTGAGGGGGTTGCCACAGAGGGCCAGAGCAGACAAAAACAACGACATGTGGTCTTCATGCCTTCAAACCCTGCCATATTCTTGAATCCTGGTAGCTTGGCCTATGGGTAGTAGATCCTTTCTTTTTATCTCTCTTTCTTCACTTCTTCTTCTTCTTCTCCTAGTCTCCTTTCTTAATATTTTGTGTAACTTAAAACTGGATGGGTTTGATTTTGGGAAGTTTTATGGGGTAGCATGTGCTAAGTCAATGCTTTGTGGAATGCTTTATTTTGGTTGAATGTTGCCTTTTAGACTTTTGCCAAGTTTCCTAACTTTACCAGTAAAAGTCTCTTATTTTACTTCCTGAGAAAATTATTTCAGTGTCTTCTCCCTTGTGCCCTCTTAAGGTATAAAATAACAGAAGACCCTTTTAATAAATTTGGCAGGCGAATTTTGGAGCCTTATGTATTTTTAAAGTAAAACCCCCTTGATGAGCTCACGGCTTGGAGCCTGGAGTCTTACAACCATTCAATGACTGGCCCATATAATAAATAATTTTTTTAAAAGAACATAAAAATTAAAAGATTAAAGATAAGAACATACTAGAAAGGAAACATCAGAAGAATAGTTAGCTAGAGCAGTGTGTCGGCCTTCACCGTAACACAAATCAAAACACCACTGGAGCAGGAAAAATTACATCTCAGTGGGTGGAAAAATGTGAAGAATAAGGGAAAATAGAAAGTTTGAACACAGAGGAAGAGACAGTCAGCTGGGTTGTCAAGTGTCACCATGCCTGGATATATCTGTAGCTCTGTGACTTATCAAGGAGGACATGTTTGTGCCTTGGTAGTTGCCACAAAAGCCCATAACTCCTGTAGGTGACCTGTTACTACCACTTTGGGTGAGCTATTGATTTCCCTTATACAAATGGAAGAGGCTATCAGGAAAAGAATATAAACAAAGACGCATAAAAGCAAAAAGGAAAACAGCAGAAAATCCTCCTGATGTGGTGGATACCTCACTTATGGTGCCCATTTCCTTGTGCGTAGCTGTGTTCAGTCTTCTGTTTAAAATGCAGTTACTGTGTTATTGATTTCCTAGATATGTTTTTAAAAGCATTTAGGATTGGGCAATTAGTTACTGCTTAATACAGAATGTCAAAACAGAGCTATCGACCCAACTAATTGATCAATTGATTCATTATTTCCTTCACATGTCTTGATGTGGACCTAGTCCAAAAGAACAAAGGAGAGAAAAGTTAGTTGGATTTTATGAGTAATACTATACAACAGAAAGTTAGGGAAATATGTTTTAAACTTGAAAGGAAACAGTTTGCAGATAAAAGCAATTTTCCAGTAATTGCTTGTTTGCTGAAACAATCACTCAAAGGAGAATTTCACAACAGGGCAGCAGAACGAAGAAACACTGGGCAGTGTACACTGTGAAGTGTATTTATTGTAACTAGGACAACGCGTATGCCTTTAATCATGTTAAGAGAACATATTGATACATTGCTAATTTCTTCATTCTGAAATAAAACATAGAATAATAATTATTATAATTAAAGAATCAGCTCTGAACCAGAAACCCAGAATGGTGGACTTCAACTGGAACTAGCAAAAGTTTTGGGAAATTATTTGTGACAGGAGAAAGGATATGGTCATGGAAACTCTTCTGGCTTCTTCATCTGAAATGAAGGGCTGCCTCTACAGCCACATAGAAGGCCAGGGGCAAACTTGAGTGCCACCTCACAGGGCCACTGATACACAGAGATAGAGAAGGACCTCTGAAGATCATTGGGTGTAACTACCTGCTGAAGCAGAGTCAGCTACAGTAGATTGCCTAGTCATCTCCAGTTAGATTTGAGTTTTGTCAGGGATGGAGACTTATGACCTTCCTGGTCAAATTATTCCTGCGTTTTTGCTTGCCTCTCATTGTGCCAGCCTCCAGGAGAGATGTTTACAGGTTGCTCACTGTTGCATTTCTCCCCCATTGTAAACTACATATGCAGCTGAAGTGTCCTGGCACCTCTCTTTCGGGTGCAGAAACTATTCCTAGTCTTTTGCAGTAGTGGTGCAGCTAGGAGACACACATCTACTTTCAGGGAACTTTTCAGCTGGATTTTGCTTTCTGTCTCAGTCTCCGTTTAAGAACAAACAAATTAAACCACAAACAAATCTCACAAACTCACAAAAAACCCCCAGTGTTTTGAAAAAGTATGCTGCACAGTTTTTCACTGGGCCATATCACTTTCTGCACATGTTGAAAGATTAAGGAAATAACTGCAACAGCCATTGCAAATCCCAGGGCTGTTTTTTTCCAAAGATTTGTTGTTCCCAAAACATTAGAGATAGGCAGATGTTGTACTAGAAGGCCAAACAAAATACCATAGGAAATGATTAATTAAATAATGATGGATGTAGCTCATGAACTGTAACTCATTAATAACTATTACAGCAAATTCTGAGTAAAAATGTTCTACAAACAATCACTTAAAACAATTCTGTAACAGAGGAGACAGTTCAAAGAAACTGAAACCACAACAACATATTTAAACAGCTGGAGAAAACACAGGAGGTGCCCAAGATTGTTCTGTTAACTGTATGCTGTCACTGGATTAAAAATAAATATGAAGGGATGATAAACACTCAGGTTAGATGCATGGTATTAAATTAGACCTTGGAGAATTAGTTGTGTTTTCATTTTCCTGGTGGAAAACTTATGTGGCCAGTGGTGTTTGCCTAGGGTAAGTAATTTTAATGCGGGTATAGTAAGAAAGGCTAGAAAATCCAGATGATTTAAAAACACTCAAGGTAAAGAGGCCTCTGAAATTCAACCCAGAAAATTTCAGGAGCAGCCAAAGGATTTTCTGAACTATTAGTTATTAACTTCAAGAATTTGTGAAGGATAGAGAAAATCTCTAAGGATGAGAGAAAGTTAAATGCAGTGCCTACTATTAGTAAAAGGACAGCAGTATGACCTGGGGAAGTACAGACTCATCAGGGTAACTTTAATACCTGGAGAAGCTAAAACATATGATTAGGTAGTCAATTCAGTAGCATCTAGAGAAGAATGAATATGATAAAATATTTCCAACATTGATTTGTCAAGAACATATCACATCAGACCAATCTTTGAGGAAATAACTAGCCAAGTGAATAAAGAAAAACAGCAGCTGTGACATATACAGACTTTATTAGTAAAGACTTTTACATGGTCTTGGGCCTGGTGTGATTTTTAGTGAAGGAAAATACAGTATAGAAGACATCACCACATTGGACACAGGTGGTTGGTCTATTACACAAAGATTTATTAATAAGTCTTAATATTAACAAGCCAATTATTAGCTTATTTTAGTGAACCACACGTCTCTGCAAAGCTTGCTTCATTCATCATTTTCATTAGTGACTTGGTCTATAGAATGCACTTAGAATTCATGGATGATGCTGAGCCAGAATGACTGAATTACACTGAAGAACCAAGGATAAAAATTCTTAATAAACTGAAGCAATGGTCTGAAATTAAAGATGTAAACCAGCAGACACAAATGTGAAGTATTTTGATGAGGAAGGAGGAAGTGCAGAAATGAAGAGACTAACTAGCAAGCTGCATGATTGCAGAAAAGCGATTATGAGTTACAGCTGATGTCAAACTCAACCTGAGTCAGCAGTTTGATGTTGCTGGTGGAAGAAGTGTAAGTCTCATTTTGCAATATACTGGCAGAGTGTCATGTGTAAATGCTGGAGGAAATTATTATTTTCTGTGCATCATCTGGCAACCATAAGTTAGGTAAACACATTTAGTTTAAGACATTATTTTATGGAAGTTTATGAGAAGGATTGAAGAGAAGGTAGAGGAGACAAATGAGAAAATGAAGAGGTCTACAAAACATTAACACTGTACAAAAATTGAAACAACCGTGTTTTCTTAGGTTGAAAAAGAGTAACTGAAGAAGTGAACATGATAGAGGTTTTCTATAATATGAGTAATCACTAAAAATATGTATGCACTACTTGTTGGCTTTGCTTGAAACAAGATTTTGCTTCTTTGAAGCGTTATCTCTGAGAAACAATTCAAACTGCAAGAGATAGAGGGGAACAGACAGCATCTGAGCAGGCTTGAGCTGTCTTAGTAGAAGATACTAAAAGAGAGACTGCTGTCAATGGTCCAGGACATAGCCCAGGAAAAATGGACTCCAAGAAGTCACTCATTTATTCCCGAAGGATTGCTATGGGCATTCTAGGTTTGAAAAGGAATGACTGAACTATACCTTTTTTTTATAAGAAGAAAAGGTATCCACACAAAAAAATCCATGCATGTGCTCTCCTGGGGTAAAGAACAAATCCTCGGTGACCACACCAAGAAGTCAAGAAGAATCAAAAGCCTTCCATTTCATATTGTAATTTGACTGACCTCTGAGGAACTCAGTGCAGCACCACTACACTTCTGCTGCCACAAGCCAACGCTTGAGAGATCAGAGAGCTTCCTGAGGATATGGTAGGCAACCACATGCAGTGTGTTGAACAGAGCAAGGTCTGGCATCAATCATATTCACTGTTTGCAAGGCCTCTCCCTTCCATGCCCATCCTACTGGTATTGTTGCCGCCAGAAAAATGCGACAAGATCATTAAATAAAAATTAGCAAATAGGATAGCACTTTTTTATATTTTTAGTCAACTTCTGTTTTATCACCTGCCATATCAATGCATCTTAATGGCCAAAAGCAGAAGCAACTGGAGTAATGCTGAATGCGGTATGGTATGGTATGGTATGGTACGGTACGGTACGGTACGGTACGGTACGGTATGGTATGGTATGGTATGTGTCATGGTTTGAGATAGCCCCGAAATCTTAATTCCCTAGTCTAAGCCCCCTTCCCCGTCTCAACCCCTAGTGAGATGGGTTTTCCAGACAAAACACACCAGACTCAAAGTGGGGGAAAGGGAATATATTACAATGACTGTACAAATAAATACTATATCACATTATACACACGATCACAACTATCTCTACCATGACATATAGTATTTACAATGGATCAGATCTCTTCTCCCCTCCAAATAAAAGTCCAGGAGGGAAAGAAGGACAGATCCCTTCCACATTTAGGGCAGCAGCTCCTCTTCTGTCTTCCATGCAGCAGTTGCAACTGGATTGTTGTAGCTGGATCTCTTTTCAATACACACAAGGGGGTCTCCAAGCCCCTCGAGTCTCCTTCGGTCCAAGCGAAGGCCTCACCTGTGGACTGCCAGCAGGGACAAGACTCGCTTCACTACAGGTATATCACGAAATGCAAGGGGCATCTTTGTGAAAGTCCCTTCCTCAGGGGATTCACATTCCCCTTTGCAGAGCTCCTGTGCTCTGTCTCAACTGCCAACGTGGCAGCAGTGGCGAGGGGGGGCGGCCAAGGTCATCCCCCTCTGCATTCCTCTCCGTCCCCGTCCAGCTTCCCAGGACACTTTTGAGCTTCTTAGCTCCTCTCTCTCTCTCCGGTGCTGCATGTCTAAAACTCTTCTCCAAAATAGGAGTCCATGTACTCCTCCTCTCTCTAGGAGGGGTCTCCAAGGGAGTTTGGGGGGTCTGGTACAGTTCTTACCCCCAAAGCTCTGTAGAACTCAATTCTCTCTCTCGGCTGCTGGCTCCCTTGGCTCTCTGAGACAACTCGGTGTCTTCCTTACTCAGTTGCATCTCTTCTGCTGCTTCTCCGGTTCAGTTCTTATCTGTCCTGGCTCTCTGCCACCGTTTCTCTGGTCAGTGCTGGCTGCTGCTACTCCGGCCGCTGCCCACGGGAGAGAAAACATCTCCCAGCATAACTACAGACACTTAGCCCAGTCTAACACTGTTCCAAGTCTCTGCAGTCCCCCCCCAGCCAGGGGCTGGGAGGGGGCCAGAGCCCTCCAAGGGGCTCCGAGCCCCTTCCTCGTGGCCCTACAACATGGCCACCACTCCTACAACAACAAACTACAACTCTTCTCTTCCGGTCAGCTTGTGGAATGTTTATATTTTGCAGGAGCACCCATTGGTCAGAACTTCAAAACTTCCAGGGGTTTCCACCCCTTGGGGTCTACCACTTTTTTTCTTAGCCTCTGGGGGAAAACAAGGTCCAAACCACTACAACACTCCCTCCACCCCTCGCTCCTGCGAAATGTCAACATATCACAACAACTGAAAAAAATTCTAATCCACATGCAATCTTCAATAAACTAAAATATAACCAAAATCTCTCTACTACACATCAATATAGCATTATCACAAACTTAACTCTACTCTTAATACTTAACTTACATTACTATAGCCTTACTTCCTCTACAATGGTACAGTCTGCGTTTTGTCTGGAAAACTCTGTTATCACAAGCATCATGGCTCTTATCTCTTTCCCTCAATGGTTTGCAACCATCCTCTGCTACCATATATGTCATGGTTTGAGATAGCCCCAAAATCCTAATTCCCTAGTCTAAGCCCCCTTCCCCATCTCAACCCCTAGTGAGATGGGTTTTCCAGGCAAAACACGCCAGACTCAAAGTGGGGGAAAGGGAATATATTACAGTGACTGTACAAATAAATACTATATCACATTATACACACGATCACAACTATCTCAAACCATGACAGTGTGGTATGGTATGGTATGGTGTGGTGTGGTGTGTGGTGTGTGGTGTGGTGTGCAGCGGTGTGGTATAGTATTGTATGGCATAGTGTACGCACCTCACAGTGCTGAGAATGGAGATCTTAGTGAGGGATTTAGCTACAGCTGCAGCTTTTTCAGCTGAATGCTGCAACAGATGGAAGAAGCCTGTGTGTTAGAAAATGCAGTGGTTTTTCAATACTAGGTGATTGCATGGCAAGTTGTGCATTCCACCCACAATGTACTTGTATGGTGCACTTGTGCAGTTAATTGCAGACCTGCTTATACCATACAGTAGAGGAAATACAAAATATATTTAGATTCATTTTAACTTAATAAGTTGGTTTATTGAAATTGCCCACCACGTTTCCTCTGATTTTTAAAAATGTTTGAAGGAATAGATATATGAGTGAGAGAAATATTTGAAGATTTGTTTCTCCATGTTTCTCAGATCAAATGTGAGGATATTAGGAAGGCAGAAGAAAAGAGCATGCTGGAATGATGAATCTCAGAAAGAATGAAAATGAACAACACTCTCCAGTTACACTTTCATCTCATTTTATAGAGACAGTTATGATATTAAGAATCATTCATCACTCATCATGTTTCTCCAGCATTAAAATGAAGATGACTGTGATAATTTTTGCCATTTCCTCCTGGAGTACATTAAAGATACAAGCTAATATTGCTACCAATGGAAAAATAATCCATTTAGCTGAGTGCTGTTTCAGAGATTGTATTCACAACTTCTTTCATTTCACACAAATTAAACCAGTAATGATTCCTGATGGCTGATCAAGTATCTGCTGTATTGTACAATCTAGTAGGGAGATTCGCTGCCTGGCTTTGACCTATGTTGTCAGTGATTTTCACTTTCTGTACCTTGAACTGAGAAAAATGGTGGATAAATATTGCTATATTTAATACTGAGACTGAGTTCCTGAAAACATAAAACCAAGGAAACTCCCCTTAGTTCATGAGAGGCCACAAATCCTAAAGATCTGATATTGACCAAGGTAATTAGCAGTCCACAACAAGTTATTGGATTTTAGTGAGGAACAGGAACTGTCTGCTGCTATGCATATTTTTCCAGCTCTGACACTAGCTAGTAGTGCTGTGGTTCAGTGGAGCTTGATAAGACCCTGCAGAACAGAAGGAGAATAAATGCAAGGAGTCCTTTGTTCTGTCTCAGGTCTTTGGAGAACAGCAATAAAATTTGATTTCAAATGATGGACCAAACAGAAACCAAAGCAACCAAAACAACAGACCTGTGGAAGACCAATGGAGTGCTGTGACTTCCCATCCTTAAGGGAAATCTGGCCCTGAGAGCATAAAATTGGCAGCATGTCCTACTCTGTGCCATGTTTTCTGTCTCTCAGGATGTGTTTTTATCAAGTTCCCCTGTGTCATGCTACTTTCAGCCGTCAGCTTCCAGCAGGGACAGTCTTTGAGGTCAGTGCAAGACTGCAGTCGGTGATATATCTCTTACCAGTGGAGCCTTCTCCAGCACCTCAGCCAGACAGGACATTTCCTTGACTCTGAAGGATGATCTTTCTTGTTCACGGAACAGGTGATGTTGTACTGGGACTGACAAGAAAAGATTTTGAGTAACTTTGAGGGGTTTAAACGATCTACTTTTTGGTGGCATTGCAGGTCTAAAGTTTCCCTCCTTCAATGGAAGAGCACTGAAATATCGGTGCTTTTGAGAAGCAAATAATGGTGGCATGATATTTGGGTCTTCCTTTGTTCTCTGTGTCAACTCTGGGCTCATATGCTGTTTGGAACTGGTTCAAGGAAATAATTCTCAGCCGTTCTAATGGCTGACAGTCTCTACTGCAGCAAAGGGGGGTCACATCTGCTGTTCTTATTTTCTGTGGGAAACTGGCTTGATTTTTGTTTAGTCTTTTCTATTTGTTTTATATTCCACAACAGCTGAAATGTTGAGCTCTATTTCAGATATTAAATGAAACAAATAGCACAATTTCAATCACTTAGTCACCTTTTAGCATACCACATTACCTAATAACCAAGAAGATGGGATTAGAGCAGTGGATTTATGTAACTGCAATAAGGCATAATAATAGCTGAGGAAACAGGGGAAGGGGGAAATGAATTTAGATATAATGCATTAATAATGGCTAGGGATTCATAAAATAGAACCAGATCACTCTGAAGAGACTCAAACCTCAGTGATACAGTTGAAGCCTATTTCATTAACTTCTGGCTGAAATTCCCACGTCCTTCAGAAAGGTGAGGATTGAAACACTTCAGTGCTTGTGTCAGGAGAGCTGAGAATGAGATTTGGGGCAGTTGCTTTTGTATTAGACTCAACCTCTGGTATGTGCCTCTGGTTTTGTTCATACCTTTACAACAGATTCAAATACCTGGAGGTGAGGGGGTCTGCAAAACGAGTCCCATGACCACTGGAATGCTCTCCTTCCACAAGGTATCCACACATGATTGTTCACCTTCCACTGCCACAGACAAGGGGTGAAATACAGGCCGGGGATAACCACTGCAAGTCCAAGGAGCTGCAATACAGATGACCACCTATTTAGACACACCACTGAAACAATCCTTGGCAGAGTTTTGGGGAAAAAAAAACCAACAAAAAACCAAAAAACCAAAAACCAAAAAACCAAACCAAACCAAAAATAACAACAACAGCAACAAAAAGGAAAGAAGGAAGAAAGAAAGAAAGAAGGAAAGAAAGGTGGAACGAAAGAAAGAGAGAAAGAAAGAGAAATTGTTATGTCTCCACATTTGTGCATAAGCAAAATGAAACTAAACCAGTACCACAGAAAAGTCCTACCAATCCCAGATGTTCACACTGAAGGCTGCTGGGGTGGGAAGTGAGTTGAGAAACATCCAAAGGACACAGGGCAAGTCATGTGTGAGATTGTGAAAAAGCTAGGAAAGTCCGTGCTGGTGACCAGCACTTTTTAACATCTTTGTTGGCTACACGGACAGTGGGAGCGAGTACATCCTCAGCAGGTTTGCACATGACACCAACCTGTATGGTGTGGTCAACACACTGGAGGGAAGGATGCCATCCAGAGGCAACTTGGCAGGCTTGAGATGTGGACATGTGCGAACCTCATGAACTTCAACAAAGCCAAGTGCAAGGTCCTGCACCTGAGTCGAGGCAATCACAAGAACAGGCTGGGTGGAGAATGGATCAAGACTACTCCCGGAGAGAAGAACTTGGGCATGTTTGTGGACAAAAAGCTTAATATGACCCAGCAATGTGTGCTTGCAGCCCAGAAGGCCAACTACATGCTGGGTTTCATCAGAAGAGGTGTGAACAGCAGGTCGAGAGAAGTAATTTTCCCTCTCTAGTCTGCTCTTGTGAGACCCCACCTGGAGTGCTGCCTCCAGCTCCGGGGGCCCCCAACATAAGTAATATCTGGACCTGTTGAAACTGGTCCAGGGGAGAGCCACTGAGTTAATCACAGGGATGGAGCACCTCTCCTATGAAAACAGGCTTAGAGAGTTCAGGCTGTTCAGGCTGGAGAAGAGAAGGCTCTGGGGAGACCTTAGAGCAGCCTTCCAGTATGTAAAGGGGACTTACAAGAATGCTGAGGAGGGACTTTCCTCATGGGCATGTAGTGATAGGACAAGGGGGAATGGCCTTAAGTTGAAGGAAGGTATGTTTGAATTTGATATTAAGAAGTAATTCTTTATTGTGAGAGTGGTGAGGCACTGGCATAAGTTGCCCGGAGAGCTTGAAGACTCCCCATCCCTGAAAATGTTCAAGGCCAAGTTGGATGGGGGCTCTGAGTAATCTGGTCTAATGGAAGTTTGGAAGGTGTCCCTACCCATGGTAGTGAGTTGGAAGTACATGATCTTTAAGGTCCCTTCCAACTCAAACTATTCTATGATTCTATGACTCCTTTTCCCACATTCACCTGAGCTGCAGGTTGTGCTCCCTGCCTGCTCTCAAAGTCCCTGTAAGGAGCAAGTCCTCCACTTAGAGCTGCTTCCAGCAAAACTTGATAGAAGAAACATTTTTAAAGACATTACTCAGTTTCAGAGCTATATATAGTACACCAGCTTGTGTGCAAAAAGCAGACTGGAAGGAAGAGAAAGCAAACAAACAGAAAGGAAGTAGAGGGAAGATGACTTTAAAATCATTATAGAGTGTTGATTTTTTTAGTGTGAAAATTTGTGTATGAGTGCTATCTATCTGTTTACGTATACAGGTAAATTGCACACACATGTTTTCCTAATAGAACCTAAATTTTTAAAGATTGGCTTTCAACTCTTAAGATTTTCCCCCCAAAATAGCCAGTGGAATGGATTTGTTGGTCTGAGACAAAGGAAAAAATATGAATTTTTCATAAAACACCATTTTAATTCCTTATCTGGTTAGCAGAAATTTCATTTATTGGGATATTAAAGATGGATATGTCTTCTTCTACCTGAAGATAGTCTTGCCTCAAGATATATCAACCATGCTTAGAAATTTCTATATACACTTCATCACTGTATAAAGATATATAAGTTATTTAAGTTTCTTCTGCATGTCTGTGTAAAATCATTTACTAAAATCTGAAATTGGATGGAAGTTTTGCTACTGACTCCAACAAAATCACTATCTTAGCCAGTGAGTTTTTTCATTTATATATTTTATTAGGCCTAAGTTTTTTTATTAAAAAGAAGGACTAAAATGTTTTGAGATTCACTGAGAATGTTTTGAGATTTTATTTAAACACTAGAGTGTTTAAATAAATTTTAATATCATAGGTAATGTTTGTCAAATAATGAAGTGCCATTTTTTTCCATAAGATGTAACATATATGTAAGTAACATATTGTAGATTTCATTATATGGCATTTTACCTGCAAGTCTCTTATAATTTCACTTCCTCTTCAGAAAATACAGTAAATTAATTTGCTTCTATTATCTTAATTTGTGCTGTTCATCTTTAAATACACTTGCATCTGGAAATTGCAGACAATAAGAGATGTATGCCAATTGGTGTCAGTAGAGGAATTTTCTCTGAAGTAATAAGACAGCACAGAAGATCAAGTAGCCCCTATATATACAAGTTTTGTTTATACCTGTACCTGTGTATATATATGAACATGGACAGAGATATACATAAAGTTAAGGCATGTAGAGGTAAAATACCTTATATATAAAAGAGCCGTAGATGCAGAGAGGGAGCATCAACACTGAGGGGAAGCAGAAGTCAGATGTTTGAAATTCAGGTGAAAAGATCATGGATTATATTCGCAGTAAACCCATTAAATTTTTGCTGCATAGTAAGTTGCTCCCCTCTCTCTGCCTATCTGCCCAAACTGTGAGGTCTTCTGTGATCTCAGCTCGGTTGCTCAGGTGTCACCCTGCATTAAGTAATCCTGAATGACAAGAAAGTACCGGTTCCCTATGTCTCTCTGGGAAGGTCAGTTCTTTAGACTAACTTCTTGAGGACCCTTATGAAGAAACTGACAAGGAACACTACAGTCATTTGTTTTTGAGGAAGGTATAGGTACCTGATTGCTTTGAAATAAAAACTATTCCTTTTAAAAAATATATCTATCAGGTAAAGTTGATGTATTGCCTGTGAGTGGGAAACCTCAGCAAAATGGGATACATTCCATTTAGAAAATACATTAATTTATTCAGAAAACAAACAGTCCCAGAAAGGATCAGCAGATGCGCACCCTGGATCAATCTTACCACATTGCTTGCAAAAGTCACCCATTATTTTAGAAAAGATGTGATTTTATTTCCAACTTCTAAGTCCAACAATCTACCATGTTGGGGCAAGCTGCTCTTTTGGACATACCATTTTCCAGGCAAAATCTTGGCCCTCATGTTTGTCAGTAAAGTTTTGTGCTGCTTTTAGGAAAGTGTTGACCTAAAAGAGTAACAGCTCATATCAATCTGAAGTAAACCTACATATCTGACTCCCAGTAAGACTTTAAGCAGATGTAATACTCTCACACTTTTATGAACGTGTTATATTCTGGTAGTCCCTGTAAAAAATCTTCCGGGAGATGTATCTGTGTTTTAGTGCCAGTAAAGTGATATGTGTTAACACCAGTCTTAAGAAAGGTAGGACATACAGCAGAACATACAGCTGTTGTCTGCACTTCTTTATTCCCAACCAAAGCAGATCAGGGCAGGTCCACAACCTGGCTTTGGAGCAGATATTGTTTATATAAGTCCTTGGATTGTGTTTCACTTAAACCCTTCCTTTTTAAATTCTTTCTTTACCTTAGACGAACATGACCAAATTAACAAAATCTGAGTGGGAGCTTGCATTTCAGCCAGGATCCTCAGGCAGTGCTTGGCTCTCTGCTTGTGCAGGAGGCAGATGTGTTCGCCTTGTCTCTAAACTCTTGTCCTAGAAAATGCAAATGAGAACCCAACTCAGGTGTCCAGGCCCATCTGCTTGTTTTTTGCCTCCAACTATTGCTTTTCTAAATTAAATTTTCAATCCTCAGTCAGAAATATTCTGTCAGAGATGCAGCAGAAGGTCTGAATGCAGGGAGTAGAGGGAGCAGTTGAGGCAAGGCTGGAGGTGAAGACTTTCCCAGAACCACACTTCTTCCCACACCCTGGGTTCCTGTCTCTGGCCCTGCACAGAGGAAGGGTAGGCAGAGAACACCCCCTACCAAGTCACAGTCCTTGCTCAACAGAAACAAAATACAAACTATGTGGAAGGCTGTTTTCAAAGGACAGTGTGGGACCTCACCAAAATGTTTAACCACTGATCCCTGGATCACGGTGCCTTCAGCTTAGCTCATCATTCTTACATTGGTGTGTCCTCACTTGTCATATTTTTCTCCATATATTGCTGTAAAGAAGAATTCAGGAAAAGTTGCAGTTTTCAGTGTAGCGCGTTCTGAACTGGTTAAATTGTCATTTTAATCACTCTGTCAACCAGCGTGTGGGAAAACTTGATGCAACAGCCTTTATTCTGTCTATGCCCCTATTGCATGAGTTCTCCTATTTATTTAAACATTTAACAAAACACATGTAAATTGTCAGGACTTGACCATTAAATTACAAAGACTATGATACCTCAGTTAGGGCAATTTCTTCTTTTCCCTTTTTTTTGTAATTTTTCCTTTTCCTGTTCCACTCTTGTGGGAACCCACTAAAGTATTGCATGCAGCGTGAAGTACCCCAGCAAAAGGTTTTGGACCTGCTGAAGCAAGTCCAAAGGAGGATCACAAAGATGATCAGAGGGCTGGAGCAATGCTCCTGTGAAGACAAGCTTAAAGCATTTGGGTTGTCCAGACTGGAAAAGAGAAAGCTCTGGGGTGACCTTAGAGCAGCCTCCCACTACCTAAAGGGGGCTTACAAGAAAGCTGGAGAGAGACTTTTCACAAGGGCATGCAGTAACAGGACATGTGGGAATGGCTTTAAACTGAAAGAGGGTAGGTTTAAATTAGATATTAGGAAGAAATTCTTTACTTTGAGGGTGATAAGGCACTGGAACAGGTTGCCTAGAGAAGTTATGGATGCCCCATCCCTGAAGACATTCAAGGCCGGGCTGGATGGGGCTCTGAGCAACCTGGTCGAGGGAGAGGTGTCCCTGCCTATAGTGGAGGGAATTAGAACTTGATGATCTTTAAAATCCCTTCCAATCTAAACCATTCTATTCTTCTCTAATTCTATGATTTCAGCTCAAAGACAGATCATTTAATTTCAACACATTTCTTTTTAAGATTAAGTAAACCTAAATGGAAATAAATTATCTTTAATAAAATGCAGCTTGCAGCTAACAGTTTGTGGAGGGTCTCTCAGCTGTTGCTCAAGTTTTTCTGACTTTGTAACTCCCAGCCCAGGTTGTTCTAGTGACCAGTCCCCAGAACTTACTATAGCTGTCACTATTGTTACTGCTGTTGCTGCTATCACTGGTGTCTCCACTTGTCTCACTGACTGAGATATACATTCATAAATATATTGATATATATTTATACATATAATATACATATATTTACACTCAAGGATTTATACTAGTGTAGTCTTCTATGTGCACAGACTTCCAGATACACATCCTGAGTGAATTCACAACCACTGGTATTTCTGTGCATAATACTGAAAAGGTGTTGGTAACCTCCTGCAATCTTAGCAGGGCATCCTGTATGTTTTGTAGCTTTTAATATTTCAGGTTTTTTACAGGGAAATGTTTTATTGCCTTGTCATTCAGACTTTATCAGGATGACCCTAACTGTACCAACAGAAAATGGACAAGTGTCCCACATCTGTGGGGTGAATTGTTATTTGCAGACCTGTTGTCTTCACTTCCTATTCTGGAATAAAATAGACATCTGTTTTCAACGTTTTCAATACCTGCTTCAAAATGCAAGCAAATAACAGATTGACCTAAATTGAATCAACACAGGGCATTTTCAGTGTACAGTGTTGCCACACTTTTATAGTCTATTATAAACTACTTTTTTTCTGGGTATATTTGTGTTAGAAAATCTGACTAAATTGCTGCAACAGGGCAAAATATTGCACATTTTGTAAAGGCTCCAGGTGAAACTCTGTATCAGACAATAAAGGTGGAGAAAGCTATTGAATGATTAGAGCTTTCAAAAACATTTTGTGACTCAGGATAGAAACACTAAGATGTACTACAGCTAAAAGAAGGACGTTTATTCAAACATGTCTAAGTCAACATAGAAGGACACTTGGTGTCACTCAATTCTGCATTACAGCAGCAACATGAAAAGTGCAAATAGTTCTAATTATTATATGATTACTCATAAACTGTTATTGACTTATAACATTAATAAAACACTGTGCAACATGTAGCCTTCATTGTTTTAATAGCATGTTTAAGTTGTTCCACTGAACTCATATTAGAGAAGCTGTGGTAATCAAGACAATTTTCAGAAGAATTTGTTGAGATTTGGGGATAACACCCTTGTTCAAATAATGGAGCATCTTGGAAAACTGAAATTTAGCTAATGGAGATTTCAGAGTGTGTCTAAATCAAATACTAAATAAAATCTGCATCTGAGGACTTAAATAACAACATTGTTTTCAGACTTATGTGTGCATCTGCATTTCTGTTGGAGAAACTCTTGTTCAGTAAAGCTGAAAATCTTATGTAGGTGACTGTATAGGCCTTTAGGTATTAGATTTGAATAATTCTCGTTGAAAGTGAGTGTCACGGTGCTATAGTAAGACATCTGAAAGCAGACTTGTGATGTTACACAAAGTTTGGCAGACATTTTTGTAAATAAGTGCAATATTTTTATAAGAAGACTTTTGCCAGTACCAAGAAGATTTTAGTAAAAGCAGACACTGGCAAATAAATCATTTAGATGACGAAAGGCCTTCTTCTTTAGCAAACGCACCATGAAGTGGCCTCCTCTTTTAGGCTTGATTTATTGCAGCAGTTCAGCACACACCTTACCCTAAACACAGCAATCCCACCAAAGTCAGAGTGAACTAGAACATGTGTTTAAAAGTAGGTAGTCTTAAGTACATTGCTGGAGTCAGAAAGCCTTCAGCTGCTGAAGAATTATGTTGGAGAGCTGTAGCCATTTAAGGAGCAAGTCCCAGGACACTTGGAAGCCATTTTCAAATAACGTTTTCCTGACTATATTATAACTTATTTTGTCACTCCTCCTTAATAATTATCAGGAATTATTTAATAACTATTAGGAAATCACTTCTATTTGTTCAAAGCAGAAGTCAGATGGAATTGCTTTTGTTGACATGAATATTCAGGGAGCAACTGTCTTCTGTCTTTTAATAAATATAGAAAAAATATTCAAAATATTGTTTTAAAATGTTTTGCCTTTGCAAATAATGAACTCTTGAAATATACTTGCCAGTAGCTGTCTCACAGACTAAATCCTGAGTCCTGTCCTGGGAGGGTAAGAGGAAAGATTGTTGGTAGAGTGTGGGACTAATGTCAGGGTTCGACTTTACTTCATTATTGGTCAGCCAGGCACTACTGCATTAGTGAAAAAAAAGGGTAAATTGCAAAGTACATGCCACAGGGTATGGTTTATAAAAGACCTGTTGCTTCTGCTGACTTTAAGCCACAGTGGAGATTCTTGTAGAGCAGTGTGTGAGTTTTTGTGTTATCACAAAAATCCTAATTTTTACCAATTTTCTTTTTTCTCCTTCCACCTCTTCCTCCTTTCAGTTCTTCTGCTGTGTGGGCTTTAAATGAGTGATCTTTGAGGGAAACAAGACACCAGACTGGAAACAAAAGGCCCACAGCAATCTGATGTGCTCTTGACCTTCTGTTAGGATTGTTTAAATATGTGTCATAAATAAGTGAAGAATTCAGGGTAAGGATTTTCAGTCAAAAAAAGGTTTTGAAATGGATCTGCAGAGAAATAAATTGTTCTTTCTGTAGCCATTTGCTTCCCTTCTTTCTTGTTCACTTGTATCTTGTTTTATTCCTTGTATTTTTGGCACTGGCACTCAGTTGTTACCCAAACCTGCCCATGGGGCTGGCTCAAAGGACACGTTCTCGTGTCCTCCCCATTCTTCCCCACAAGAGCTTTGCCACTCAGGGCTTGAGGGGCCACCCCCACTCCAAAACTGCTGACCCTCTGCTGAGCATCCTCCTGGTTAATTTGGATCAGTGTGTTCAACAGAGATTGCATCACAAGTGTAAATTTAAATGTTTATGCTTCTGAAAGGAGACATGTAAAGCTTACTTCCTTTCCCCAGTTTCCTCTACACTGAATGAAATTTAACTTCACCAATACAGGATAAAATTTTGCCATGAAAGTCCTGCCCACTACTCATACAATCTCCATTTTAAAGACTTGGAATGATCGTAAAGTGACATCAAAACAATGGATTGACTAGAAATCTATCTACGGCCACAGTGTTCAAGATTATAAATGCAGGTGCTTTTGAAGCATCCTTGTCAAATTGAGACTCTCCAAATGTGCTTATTATCAGATTATATTTGTCTATAATACATTTTTGCTCACTTTATGAACTGCTCAACGTTTCGAGGATAGTTGAGAGGTGATATATGAATAGCAATTCAAGGGGCTGAATATTTGTTTACATTTTCATAGCTAAGAACCACCCTGAAAGCCAAATATCTGGTACTAATCTGGATGACTGTAGCAGTCCTTGCAATTTCCTCAGAACAGAGGAGGAAATGCAATTTGTAATGGTGGCTACTAACTACCAGGATCCTGTACATGCATATGTCCAAATCTGGTCATCTGTCCCTGTAAGGATTGAAACGGTGGCTGAGGATGGATGCAGTTACTTGCACAGAGGGACGCAGACTCAAAAATTTTGCTCATGGGCAATATTTTAGTTCTGCTAATTCTTGTTTTACTGTGAATTACAGAACATTTTGGTTCTTAGTGCTCAGAGGTCTGAGAATTTATGGTAACAGCAGAGATTTTACTTCACAAATCTTTTTGAGACCCAGTCAGGGTGTACAAAAAGAACCAATCTTTCTCGAGCTTCCTAATTTTTGCATTAATTTGGATGACTAGAGTCTTCTATTTTATATCTTCATTCTAGCTTGGCTATTTTCCCTTTCAGTTTGTAATTGAAGTCAACCTACTCAATGCTGTCTTTTGTTTTGATCCTTATCCTCTACTCAGCCCTGCTGAGGCCACATCTGCAGTGCCGTGTCCAGTTCTGGGCTCCTCAGGACAAGAGAGACATGAAGCTCCTGGAGAGAGTCCAGCAGAGGGCAACAAAGATGATTAGGGGACTGAAGCATCTCTCTTACAAGGAAAGATTGAGAGATTTGGCCCTGTTCAGCCTCAAGAAGAGATGACTGAAAGGGGTCTCATCAACATCTATAAGTATCTGAAGGGAGGATGTCAAGAGGATGGACCCAGGTTCTTCTTGGTGGTGCCAAGAAATAGGATAAGAGGCCATGGGCAGAAATGGACACACAGGAAGTTCCACTTGAACATGAGGAAGAACTTCCTTACTGTACATGTGACCGAGCACTGGAACAGGTTGCCTAGAGAGGTTGTGGAGTCTCCCTCACTGAGGATATTCAAGAACCATCTGGATGTAATCCTGTGCCATGTGCTCTAGGATGGCCCTGCTTGAGCAGGGAGGTTGGAGCAGGAGACCCACTGTGGTCCCTTCCAACCTTACCCATTGTGTGAGTCTGTGATTCTGTACTTAGAAGCTATGATGGAAAATGCAAATTGACAGTGCTGATCTTATTTTAATTTTGGAGACAGATACTGCAACAGGTCAGTATCCACACTGTGCACTTACCAGTTAAGGAACAGCCCTTGTGGGAGACATATGACAGAGAAACACAGAGGTTATGGTGAAATGTACAGTTGGCTGTTAACAAGTCAGTTAAAAAGTCCTTCACTTTGACATTTGTATCCTGAGCTGAAGGCTAACAAAAATGGATTTATTTACCAATGGAATTTCCATGAATGCGATATGCTAGGGGAACACAACTTAACTGAATGCATTTAATTAAATGCAGCTTCACAGCAAACTTTCTTCCTGAAACTCCTCAGCTCACCTCTGCCCATGGGCTAAGTGCAAGCAAGGTGATGAACTGCAGAGCTTCATCACAAGCAGTCTGGTGCATCATTGTGGGAGTCTCCAGGCAGGGATTTCAGGCAGTCCTGCTGTGCAAAGGCCAGTGGGTAGACACCATCCACATGTACACATGGGCAGAGAGCTTGGCCATCCAGTGATATCCCAGGCATTTCCTACTACAGGACTCACCAAACTGCACGTGATTTTAAGTAGTCGGTAGAACCTGGCCTGAAGGCGCAGGAACAGTAGTTTAGGACAATCTTTGTTCCTAGTTAAGAGAACTGGGATATGCTTTTTATGTAGTTCAAGATAGTCAACAACACCGGTCCCACATGCTCAGGTGGGACTGGTGCTCAGACAGAGTACAAGAATTCACAGCCCAGTCCAGGACCTTGAGTGGAGACTCCCATCACTATTTGGACACTGATTGACCACCCTGTTCAAGAGCTCCAATTCTTCATGAGAGCATCATCCTATGAAAAAAATTCCAATCAATTAGGTGGCAGTTTTGTTTGTTTGTTGGTTTGTTTGCTTGCTTCTTAATAGACATTGTGTCTGTGGGCAAAAGATTCAGGTTGGCTGGACACTCCTATTCCTCCCTGAGCTTTGTAACTCTGGGTACATAGTGTCTATGCATGCAGACTACTAAAGAAGACATACTAAAGAAGCCATGTGTGTAAAAAGGCAAATCCTCCTAAAGCCTGTGCAGTATTTAATACTTTGTGTCTCAGTTACAGAGGCCTGAAGTAATATGTCTTATGTTATATGCCTATTACAAAACATGCCAATTATACTAGCATATTTTTCATTTTCTCTTTATTGTGGCTGTCATTAAATGTAATTTGTAGGAGTTTTCCCCCTGCATTTGCACTGTACTGAGTGAAGTGCTACAAAATGAAAAGTTAAATAAGATTATAGAGTCAGCAAAAAATGTTCAGCTCAGTGTTTCTGAAGCTTTGAAGATTACCTGAATCTCAAAAACTCTTCTAGACAACACTTCAAAGATCAAATAAGTTCTCAGACAATCTTCTTGTTCTATCTGATCTCTCCCTCTTTCCTCTTCTCATTGAAGGACCCTGACTTCAATGAGTGAAAGAGCAGACCCAGACAGTTTTCTGTCTGGCAGTACTTGAATCACTTAGGCAATTTGCCTAAGTGAGTGGTTTACCCTCATGATAATGTGTTTTCATGTAGCAACTGAAATGAGAGGGCTTGAGGAGCATGTTATACATTGAATCCATGAAGGTCAAAGCCATCATTCTCTGTGTGGCAGAGTGCTCCCTGATTATAGTAAGTCTGTATTAAAAACACATTAAAGAAATAACTTCTATCTGTCTGGTGAATGCTTCAGAATTGTTAAACTTTTCTAGTGTTTTGTTTTATTGATTTTTATTGGCAGAAATACAAGAAAACAAAATTATATTGCTTTCAAGCTTGATTTCACAGACTTTACCCACTGCCGGTTATTTAAGAGATTCTCAAATCTAAATAAAATTAGACTGTGAATTGTATCATGCTGTCAAAAACAGGGCATCTTTCCCTATTTTGAAAATGTCCCAACAAACCTGCCATGGCTTACAGATCTTTTAGTAGGACTTAGGCTAACTGACTAGAATTATACTATACGTAAAAGTTAAAATCCCAATTTTCTACATAGGGGATAAAAGTTATGCAAGTAACTATGGATATCTATGTCAACCAAAGAAGGTTCTTAATTTCCAGCCATTTCATTTACCATGCTAAACACCCGCAACTTCAAATTTGGGATGTTCCTAGCTTAAAGGTCTGACTGCTTTCATAGAGGTGCTTGAATGTATATATGGGTGCTTAAAAATCAGCAGCCACCTCTGAAAACATGACTTTTTTTTGAATAGGGTGAAAGAGAGCAAAGTGACTGCTGCCCTCTGAGGAGCAGAGCATGACAGAACCACAGCTCTGCACCTCAGCCTCTTGATTTGCATTTCCTGAGATGCTCTTGATAATGCACTACCTTTTCAAACCATATATACAGCCAGGAACACTGTTTCAGAAAAGGTTGGCCATGTTGCACTTAAGTGACAGCTACAGGTTAATTATATTTTTATACAGGTAATCCTGAAGTGAAGTGCTAATTACACAAGAGAGAGATTCTAGATACTGTGACTGGTCAGAAAGACAGGATGAAAATAGACCTTCTCTAGCAGAAGGAGTCCTAAATATCTCCAACTTTATCTACTCTGTCCATCTGAAAGAGATGGAGAATTTCTGATAAAGTTAAATTAGGGCTGTCCAAACTTTATTCCTGCATTTCTCTATCCACAGTTTTCAAATAGGAGTTTGGCTGCAAATTATCACTGTCATTTTTAAGACATGTAAACAGCCAAAGCATTTCCAAACTGGCATGCAATCTGTTCTGGCTGCTGTGCTGTAGAAAATGTTGTGGAATAGACAGTGTTTTGATTTTTAAAAATTATGTGTCAACAAATAGGACCAAGTAGGACCCAGTCCCATATATCTAAGGGACAAAACAGGACTTTCAGTATGGAAGGATATGCCAGATGCTTTACATTTCTTGACTCCATGGATTTCTAATATGGCCCTCAAAATAATTTAGAAAGTTCTGTGAAGCTGCTCAGTCTGCTTTTCTTTGCTGTCTATAGGTGGCAATGGCATGCTGTTGACAGTGTTATCACTTGTAATCAATACAAATAGTCTTGCAACTATTCAATTCAGTGGAATGGGACTGAAATACAATATGTGACAGAGGTTTGTTTTTTTTTTAAGTACTTGGCTCTTTTCTTAAAAGCAAGGGCACATCCTTGGCTGCCCTTCCATAATTCTGCACTACACAGCAGGAGTGGTGCATAAACCTGTCATACAAAAGAAGCTTATACAGTCACCTGCAGACAGAAAACGTAATAGATTTGTGTTGCCTTGTGTTTCAGCTTTCCACACAAGGGCCATTTCTGGATGCCATGGAGATCAGCTAATATACATCAATCTATTCTGTTGGCATATGTGGTGGTTTGAGCTGCCCCCCTGGGGGGGCTGGAAGTGGTTGGTCCCAGGTGAGTTTCTGGTGAGGGACAAATCAGAGCTGTTTTTCGCTCCTGTGAAATTAGGATATTACAACAGCCGGAAGGAAGTTGTTTGCAGTGTGTGAGAGATTCAGAGCCATGAGGTGAGAGCAGAGAGGCCTGCGGGCCCCTTGCGGGGGGCCAGGCCCTCTCTCACCCCCTGTCCGGGCTGCAGGGAGCCCGGGACAGTATTGAAACTGAACCGGGTGCTTGTGACCAAAGGCTAGGGGGCTTTTCTCCCCCACACTGCCCAGGAGAGGTGGTGGCATGGACTTGAGAGTCCAACCAGGGGATTGGAGCTAGCCCCCGGCAGGCAGGCACGGCATTTGGAACCGAGCCAGAGACAGGCCGAGGGGTGGTCCAGAGCTGGAGAAGCAGCTCTGATCGTGCAGAGCTGGAAGAACTCCAGGCAGAGGAGGGAGACCAAAGCAGTCTCACTGCTACTCTCACTGCTACCCTCTTCCCCCCATAATGGTGGGGGAGAGGTAGCGACCTTGAGCTGAGACTGAAGCAACGAGAGATGGGTTGAGGGGCTTGGAGGAGGCCCTACGTGAGGTTTGGGCGGGGACAGCCGAAAACCGAAGGAGGAATGCAGGGGGAGGAATGCCTCCCTGTGACATGTGGAAGCCGAGCTGATGCAGCAGCGGAACAGAGAAAAGCCAAACTAAGTAGGCTTTTTCTGGGTAACGACTTTTGGTGAAAACGATTTGGGATATAAAGACTGAGCAAAACTCAGAAACCCTGCAACCTGGAGAGGAAAAATGGAAAAATCTTACTATCTGGGGGGAACCTTCACGAACAAGGGAGAAAGAACTCAAAAGCTGACTCCCTGTAACCATGATGAAGACCTGGTAAAACAAGTGTTCCCTTGTAGCCCAGGAGGAGACCTCAGCAGAAGCCAAGGAGCTGGTGGGGGTGCAAAAGACCCCTTCCCTGATACCCCAATGAGAGAGAGATTTCAGCTATCGTCCTGGAGGGTTTTTTTCTTCTGAACGGATGTGGGAGGACCCCTAGGAGTGGTAGAGATTATATTAATAGTGTGTATTTATTTACTTTTTAGTTTCTATTGTATTTATTGTGTTAGTAATAAACTGTGATATAATTCCCCCATGCTGAGTTGTGCCTGTCTGAAAACTTCTCTTCTGCGTTGAGGCAAATTTTGGGGAGCTTGGAAATTGTATTTTTGGGGCCAAACACCCACAGCATAGCTCCTTGATGAGCCTGTGGCCTCCGGAGACTTGAAAGACTGAAGAGCATAGAGCCTTCAGCCTCAAAATGCCCTAGAGGGGAACTTTAAAGACTCAAAGCCAAATTTCATTACCCAGACCCTAGCTTTCCTTCTAACACACAGAGACATGTTGCCCAGAAATAAACCACTGTCCTTTCACATTTTTATTTTCAAATTTGCAAGTTGGGCACAAAATGGAGAACAGCCTAAATAGAGTACGCAGCATCTTCCACTTAGAGACTGAGTTACAGATGAACTACAGACAAAGTACCTGATGAGTAACCTCAAAAACATTTTGACAGAAGTCAATGCAGTGGAAACAAGTATGGGTCTTGAAATGCTGGCATAGTTTGGAGTGATTGCAGATTTTTTTCTAATTTCCTGCCAGGCTGACCTGGGACAGTGACCCGAGCCCCAAAAGTGTATTTTCTGAAAAGTTTTATTAGCAAATGTACAGATTTTTTGTAGTATGGTGTTTCCTGTGTGCTCTTTAGAAAGTATGCAAACTTAAAAATGAAAATGATCTATCCTACTTCAAAGATTTTGAAATAATATCATATAACAGGCCATCAAAAGAGAACTTTGCATTCTTGTTTTCAGGCAGAAGTAATAAAATATTTGCCTAGTAGAGCCTTTCCTCAATTTTAATTTGATGTCAGTATATAAAAAATGTGTTATCTAGTTGTTATGTCTCAAAGAGAAGGATGATGTCCCCCAGAAAGCATGTGGATTTCTTCAGGGTATCATAGCATCATTTTACATTTTATGTAACACTATGCACAAATTTCCTTTCAAGGCAGATAGTTATTCTTACCGCTACTCAGTTCCTTATTGAAATATTTGCTTTTGCAATCCACAAAAAAATGCCCTGTGTATTGACTGACAAATGGTAAAACATATTTTGGGAAGCTTTACCATGAGTAACAAATGGAGTCATTAGAGAAACACAGTTCCAGAAAGAGAGGACTGTCTGACAGCATCAAAATTTTGTTCTTAAATTTTTCATGATCCTTATGGACAAAGAAGATGTAGCTCTAATAGCATTCTAGCACTACTAAAGTTTCTGTAACTGCAGTCTAAACTCATGTAATTTGGGGCTGTGATCTTGGTCATTGCATCTGTTTTATGGGGAGAAGGTAAGACAAAAAAATAATACCTCCGTACCCTCCTTCCTTAGGTTGTAGCTGTTCTCCATGGCCTGATGATACCTCTTTCCTGAAGTACAAGGAGTACTTCTCAGAACTAAAAGACCCCCTAAACAACAACAACAAAAGATCTCAAACAAACAAAACAAAACAAACAAACAAAAAAAACCCACCAAAAAACCAAACAAAAACCCAAACAAAAAACTGAAGTGGTTTCATTCATTCTGAAATGGAGTGCAAACAAGATAAGGGAATAAACACTCCAAGTAACCTTACCCTGGGGAAAAATACTGGCAGTTCAGCGAGTTTTTTGACACAATTCTTCCTCTCTTCACCAAAGAAAAATGTAAGCAAGGAAATAGGCCACTGTACCTTCCTTATGGGACATTCAGCAGGGACACAGTTTGAAAGTGGATGTGAAGGATATGCTCTGAAAGAAGAAATTGGGTTCCTGGCAAATGCGTAGATGTTGCCCTATTGACTGACAGCCAGAGTCTGAGAGTGAACTTGAAGAAAGGAGCCTTTGAAACAGGTCTGTGCTATGATTCTGTGTCTCTGAATGAGACATCACTGACTTCCTTGTAACGGAAAATTGCTGAGACTATAATTTGCATGTTCAACACCTACAAAGAATTGACAGAAAAGATGAGTGTAGCACGAGCCTGCATCTGTGCTATTATGTATGTGTTTACCCATGCACTTATGCAGTAAAGTTCTCACAAGAGTCCTAAATACAGTGAAGGTTAAAATAATGAACTCTGATTCATCATGGCTCATCATGACTGAATTGGAGCAAGAATATGCAGTTACTTTTTAAATTATATCTTTTGAGCTTAGACAGTAACTTTTTGAGTCTGAAAGCACCATTTAGAGCTTCGTTGAACAAATATACCTAAATAATGACATTATCAGTAGCAAGAAGGACAACTCAAGGAAATATGACCGAGGAGCCCACCTAGGAATAAAGCCTGGCCACCATGGGCTCCTGAGCCATGGGAGTACAACTAAACTGGACTCTACATTGCCCTGCTACTCTCCTTTCGTAGGAACAGAGGTGATTTTCAGCTGAGGAAACCAGGCACTGAACATCTAGTCAAAGACCTGAGGCAGATCAGAGGGTTTTCTGTATCCAGAGATAGCTGTTTTAAATTCTTATTTACCCATACAGATGCTGAACATTAATATTTGCAGCTGTATTACAGAAGTTTAAGAAAACTTGTCTACTCTGTTACATATGGTTTAAGAAATCTTGTTTACTTGGAGGAGATTATTATTGAGAAGACTTGAAGCCATGGCAAAGTTATTGTAAATACTGACAAGACAAAAAAAACTGTCTCATATTTTGATTTATTTAAATCTTAGCTAATGTCTGAATGATGGCCAAATATTATTTCCCTATTTCTTTCTTTTTAAATCCTAAAGCTACCCAAGTGTCATTCAAATAAATAAAAAATAAATAAAATTTCTCTAGGATGAATACAAGCTGTGTGTTAAGAGACAGATAGCTGTTAACAGTCTGACTTATTATCAGACTGTAAAGCTGTAGAGAGTAAGGTACCACAGAGGATTTACCCTAGATGATGGAATAGAAAACAAACATGCAATATGCAAGCAACATGGGAGGCACTGCTACCAACTAGGGTGTGGGGGGCTGGATAAGAATTAAAAAAAAACCAACTGGACAATTCGAGTAAATTAATTCTGTAAAAAAGGAGGGTGGAGTGCAGAAGAATGCAAGGCACAAATACAGGAGAGAGATAGAACAGCTAGGTAGTAGAGCAGAAATATTATAGGTATTAGGATGGATAGGAAGCCAAATGGGAGACAGTAATGTTGTACCACTGTGAGCAATTCAGACATTGTAGAAAGGAGTTTTAGTAGACCTCAGACAAAACATATGAAATAATCCTTCAATTCCACACAGCTTTAATCAGGGTGTTGTGTCTCATTTGCATTTGGCACTTCCAGAAAACTGTGGACTAATTTGAGTGAGTCAATAAGAGGACAACAATAATATTCAGGGCTTTCAAAAAAATTTGACATGAAAGAACTTGAAAGAAATTGAGATTTTTAGATTCAAAAGAGATAGGGTTAATGCAGGGCCATGACGAATCTTAAAAGATACTAAATGCTCCTGCAAATCCTCATGTTTTTTTCTATCTGAGGACAGTAACACAGTGGCATCAACTCTTTGAAAAGGTTGTAATTGTCTCTGCCCAGTGTGTTTTTTTAAGGCTAGACAAACAGCTCTCAAGAATGAGTGCTGATCCTGCTTTGGACAAGTGCGTGGACAAGATGACCTCTTGAGAGCTTCTTCAGGTCTATTTTTTAACACTCACAGACAGTTTGGAGTATGTAGCTGTGATTTCATGAAAAGGAAGTGGAGCTATGCATTTTTCTTCTTAGCACTTGGGAGCTGGATGTACAGTTCTTTTGGATTCCTTTCACATCCCAGCCTCCTTGTTTTGATGATTCGAATTGCCATTAGGTGTGAAAAAATTATCCTCACTAAACGTGGTCAGATTGGAAAAGGGGGAAAATACAGTGTAAGACATAGAAAACTTTCATTCTTCTGTAAAAGAGAATGTTTTAAAATTACCAGGATATGAATTTGCAGCATTATAGTGTGAGTACACATTAAGCGTTTGCTAAGTGTTCTTTTTAGAATTGCTAGACTAAAAACCATTGATCCTAGAAAAAAAAAGGACTAACAGACAAGAGGAAAAAAACTGTTGTCAGGACTTCTATAAATGCAGGAGTATTTTGTGATATAGTCCTTTATACTATTTCTGTGTAAACTCTTACAAAAAAAAGCATTAATAAAGATATAGATTTACTAAGGCGAGGTATAATGACTAGGATGTGTGCACTGACTGTAAACCTCAGTGCCATGATTCACTGAGATGTGGTTCTGTGTTTTATTTAGTGATAGTAGGTAGATGTGTACCATATCACTTTGGTTACTCCTCTGCCTCAACTGTGATTTCTCTTTCTTCCTCTCAGTAAGCTCTTTTCATGCCTATCCCAAGTCACTCTAGTATTCCCTTTAGGCATGTGAGCTTGCCAAGTCTTGATAAAGGAGTGAAAAGTGAAGGTGAAAAAATGTTCCAGTTCTGCGCCTTTTCAGAGCCTACCACATCCATGGTTTATTGCTCTTCAGTGGAAGCAAGGTCAAGTGACATGAGAATTCAGAGATGCTGCTTGCTGCAGCATAAAATTCGTGCAGTCAAAGCTCAGCTGGAGTTGAAGCTGGCCAGAAATGTGGGGGACAATAAAAACAGTTTTTTCAAATATCTTGATGGCAATAGGCAGTATGGAAATATCATTAGCCTGTTTCAGGATGAAGATGGTCACCTCACAAACAGGGACAGAGACATGGCATAAGTGTTTAATTCTTTCTTTGCCTCTGTCTTCAACACAGATGATGGACCAAGGGGGTCACAGTGCCCTGAGGTGGAGGACCATGAGTGCGAGAATGAGCAACTCCCAGCTGACCCTGAAATTGTGTGGGATCTGTTGCTCCAACTGGATCCCTGCAAATCTGTGGGGCCTAACGAGATTCATCCCAGAATCCTCAAAGAGCCAACAGATGTCATCACAAAATGTCTCTTGATGATTTTTGAGTGGTCTTGGGAATTCAAAGAGGTCCCAGCTGACTGGAAGCTGGCCAACATTGTCCCGATTTTTAAGAAGGGCGAGAAGGAGGACTCTGAAAACTGCAGGCCTGTCAGACTCACTTCAGTGCCAGGTAAAGTTAGGGAGAATATTATTTGAGAAGTATTGAAAAACACCTGAAAGACAGTGGTCACAGCCAGCATGGCTTCATGAGAGGAAAGTCCTGCTTATCCAACCTGATTGCCTTTTATGACAAGGTAACCCACCTGGCTGATTAAAGGTAGTCAGTTGATGTAATCTTTCTGGATTTCAGTAAAGCTTTCAATACTGTCTCTCCCAAGATACTTCTGGACAAAATGTCCAGCACACAGCTGGATAAACACATCATGTACTAGGTGAGCAATTGGCTCATGGGTCAAGCACAGAGGGTAACAGTGAATGGGGTAACATCAGACTGGTGACCTGTCACTAGTGGGGTTCCACAGGGCTCCATCTTGGGCCCTGTGCTCTTCAACATCTTCGTAAATGACTTAGACATAGAACTGGAAGGGACACTAAGCAAGTTTGCAGATGACACAAAACTGGGAGGAGCTGCTGACTCCCTTGAAGGCAGGGAGGCCCTGCAGAGAGACCTCAACAAATTACAGGACTAGGCAATCACCAACCAGACGAGCTTCAATGAGGGAAACCGCTGGATTATGCACCTGGGATGGGGCAACCCTGGATGTACCTACAGACTGGGGAATGAGTTGCTGGAAAGCATGCCACAGAAATGGACCTAGAGGTCTTGGTCGATATCAGGTTGAATATGAGTCAGCAGTGCCCTGGCAGCCAGGAGGGCCAACCGTGTCCTGGGGGGTATCAAGCACAGCATTGCCAACCGGTCAAGGGAGGGGATTGTCCCACTCTGCTCTGCACTGGTGCAGCCTCACCTTGAATATTGTGTGCAGTTTTGGGCACCACAATAGAAGAAAGATATTAAGCTGTTAGAGAGCATCCAAAGGAGACCACAAAGATGGTGAAAGGCCTTGAGGAGAAACCATGTGAGGAGCGGCTGAGGTCACTTGGTCTGTTCAGCCCGGAGAAGAGGAGACTGAGGGGAGACCTCATTGCAGTCTACAACTTCCTTGTGAGAGGAAGAGATGGGGCAGGCACTGATCTCTTCTCTGTGGTGACCAGGGACAGGACCCGAGGGAATGGCCTGACTTTGTGTCAGAGGAGGTTTAGGTTGGATATTGGAAAAAGGTTCTCCACCCAGAGGGTGGTTGGGCACTGGAACAGGTTCCCCAGGGAAGTGGTCACAGCACCAACCTGACAGAGTTTGAGAATTATTTGGACAACACTCTCAGGCACCTGGTGTGATTCTTGGGGCTGTCCTGTAGAGGACCAGGAACTGGACTCAATGATCCCTGTGTGTCCTTTCTAACTCAGCATATTCTGTGGTTCTTTGATTCTGTAATTTTCAGGAACAGGATGTCATGAGATGACCACCGTAGAGGGATGAAGCAGCTGCTTTGTGTTTCTGCTACCTTCTTTAGGGTAGAAAGGCCACCAAAAAGGAAATGACAGCTCTCAAATTCCAGAGCCACATAGTATAGCTCCATTTTCTTGCAGTGTACATCCTGCCCCATCCCTTACCTCTGAAAAAGACTGGCACCTTCTCCGGGTCCATTTCTATGAAATGAGCTATTGATGAAGCCAGGGCTCATGTCATGTAAGAACATCTCCAGAATGATGGCTGTATTGAACTAAGGTATGACAAGATAGACTTCTCTTTGCATAATAAGTGAGTGTTCACTTGTAGCTTTCAAAGCCTTTGCTTTCTAGAGTTGTCAGCCCAGATGACTTTGTGTAACTCAAAAAAAAAGTCTTAGAAGTCTTGGACGTACTTTTATTAAAACTGCATAACCTAGTTAAAATGAGTTATTTTTTTCAGATATCTACTCAAGTATGCTCAGTGAGCATACAGACATTACAAGGCACTGCTAAGTAAAAGGTATTTGTTTAATGCAGTCTCTGGTTGAAGGCAAGATGTGAATGATATCCTTAGTGAGACTTTACAGACATCTTTGCCTTTGTTTCCGTGAGAATAGCTTTAGACAGCTGACCTTATCAGAGAAAACCACAAGCAAATCAATGATATTTATATTTTCTACTTAATGTACATGTACTGTTGTAGTTTCCTAGTGAAGGATGAGTATTGGGATCCCATTCATCATTTCACCACTGCTATTAATATTGTTCTTGCTAGCACTAGGTTGGAAAGGCTTATAGTAATTTAGGACATATATGTGCTTCCACTAGCATGAGTTGCAGCCACTGTTCATTATGTTTTATCACTCATTGTTCTTGTCAATAGTTTCCAAATCAATGTTTCTACTGCACGCAAAATCATGAGCTTTGCGCTGGAGTCACTGCACTAAAAACATGACAGTGTTAGTAAAGAAACTTGGTATTCCATTGACTTACAGTTGCTTGCTGCCTGTCTCCTTCAGGCTTTGGTGAGGTCTTCAACACACAGGGATGCTCAAGGTGTGTTATTGTTTACTTTGACTGAACACCAGATATTTCCTGGACCTGCGCCCAGTCCCTCCAGAGAGAAGGGGAGGGGAGAAGGGGGGAAAAGAAGGGAAAGAAGAAAAAAAACCCCACAGAATTGAAGCTTCTAAGAAAGGGTGTTTATATTTACATAAAGAGGGAAGATGTTAGAAACAGTATGCATGCAGAGAAGAACTAAAAATAAAGATAGTTCTCCACAATCGATGCTCTTCTCCCCCAGAGGAACTGCTTGACCACTCTGCTCAGCTACTCAGAAGAGAAGGGCCACTTGCTTCCTTCCCATCTATTTTATATCCAGGATGACATAACATGGTATGGAATACCCTTATTGGTAAAATACACATCAAATGACCTATCCTATTTCCGTTTCCTTCTCAGGGAGAGTAACGAACCCATTACAATCTCCACCCCTTATTCCATAACATTTTACGTCACATTCATATCCTATATTTGCCTATATCCTGCGCTTCTATAGGTCTTGTCCTGCAGTTGTTTCATCGTTGAGCACCAGCATCGGCTTAGTTCATGTCTTCCTCATCTAGTAACTTTTCCTGCAACATACAACTCAAAATATGAATTAGTTTTCCCCCAAGATTAGATCTCCTTGAGGCGCACACTGGGTTTCTCCATCTTCTCTCATCATCCACCAAGTATATCCAGGTCCTTGAGCAAAGACAATCCCACGAATGGGTTTGCCTTTGCTCGAGGGAAGGTTAACTCAAACTACTTTACCTAACATACCCCTCAAGTGAATCATTGGGACTTTGTCTCCATCCACGGTGTGAAGGGACTCTGATTGGGCAGGGCCGGCTTGATTGACGGAGCCTCTAGTGTTGACTAACCAAGTAGCCTTTGCTAGGTGCTGATGCCAATTTTTAAAAGCCCCCCCCCCAATGTCTTCAAAGTAGTTTTCAGCAATACGTTACATTGCTCAACTTTTCCAGTGGCTGGTGCATGATATGGAATATGATATACCCATTCAATGTCATGTTCCCTTGCCTAAGTACTAACTAAACTGTTTTTGAAAATAGTCCCATTGCCTGACTCAATTCGCTCTGGGGTGCTGTGTCGCCACACTACTTGCTTTTCAAGACCCAAAGTGGTATTTTGGGCAGTTGCATGAGGCACTGGATAAGTCTCTAATCATCCAGTGGTTAGATGGTGAGCACATAGCGCTTACCTTGGCGGGTCTGTGGCAGTGTGATATAGTCAACCTGCCAAGCCTCCCTGTATCTATAGTTATCCCAACATCCACCATACCATAGGGGCTTCACTCTCTTTGCTTGTTTAATGGCAACGCATGTCTCACAATCATGGATGACCTGGGAAAGAGTGTCCATGGTTAGATCCACCCCTTGGTCTTGCGCCCATCTATAGGTGGCATCTCTGCCCTGATGGCCTGAAGCATCATGGACCCATTGAGCTAGGAACAACTCTCTCTTATGCTGCCAGTCCAGATCTACCTGTGACACCTTAACTTGTTCAGTTTGGTCTGCTTGTTTGTTGTTGTGATGTTCCTCATTAGCTCAATTTTTGGGTACATGGGCATCTATATGGCGGACTCTCACAGTCAGCTTCTTAACCCCAACGGCAATGTCTTGCCATAAATCAGCAGCCCAGATATGTTTTCCTCTATGCTTCCAATTGATCTTCCACCGATCCAGCCACCCCCACAGAGCATTGGTTATCATCCACGCGTTGGTGTAGAGGTAAAGCCTTGGCCATTTCTCTCGTTTGGCAATGTCCAGAGCCAGTTGAATGGCTTTGAGTTCTGCAAATTGACTCGATTTACCTTCTCCTTCAGTAGCTTCCGCCACTTGTCGGGTAGGACTCCAGACAGCTGCTTTCCACTTCTGATTTTTCTTTACAATACGGCAAGAACCATCAGTGAAGAGGGCATAACGTATTTCTTCTTTGGGTGACTGATTGTATGGTGGAGCTTGATCCACTTCTTCTTCTTCTTCCTCATCGACCAAACAGAAGTTCCTTCAGGCCAGTTTGTTATGATCTCTAGCATTCCAGGGCAATTCGAGTTTCTGGTTCAGGCATGCTGTGTAATCAAAGCAGTCCATTTACTCCATGTGGCATCAGTGGCGTGATGGGTAGGGAGCACCTTTCCCTTAAACATCCAGCTCAGCACCTGTAGTCGGGGTGCCAGGAGAAGCTGTGCTCCTGTGCCAATCACCTCTGAGGCTGCTTGTATTCCTTCATAAGCCGCTAGGATTCCTTTCTCCATGGGGGTATAGTTGGCTTCAGATTCTCTGTAGCTTTGACTTCGGAAAATGAGTGGTCGGCCTTGGGTCTCACCAAGCACTTTTTACCAGAGGCTCCAGGAGGGACCATTATCCCCAGCTGCAGAATAAAGTACATTTTTCATGTTTGGTTCTGTCCTGACTGGTCCAAGTACCATGGCATGTGCAGTCTCCTGTTTATCTGTTTAAAGGCTTGCTGTTGTTCAGGACCCCATTGGAAATCATTCTTCTTACGAGACACTAAGTAAGGAGGGCTCACGATTTGGCTGTACTCAGGGATATGGATGTTCCAAAAACCTATGACCCCCAGAAAAGCTTGTATTTCTTTCTTGTTAGTTGGTGGAGCCATCGCTATGATCTTGTTGATGACTTCTGTTGGAATCTGGTGACGTCCATCTTGCCATTTCACCCCTAAGAACTGGATCTCTTTGGCAGGTCCCTTGACCTTACGCTTTTTGATGGCAAAACCAGCTTTGAGGAGAATCTGGATGATTTCCCTTCCTTTCTCAAAAACTTTCTCTACTGTGTCCCCCCATACAGTAATGTTGTCAATGTGTTGTATGTGTTCTGGAGCTTTGTCCTTCTCTAATGTAGCTTGAATCAGTCCATGGCAGATGGTGGGACTGTGTTTCCACCTCTGGGGCAGTTGGTTCAAGGTGTACTGCATGCAAACTGCGGCCTGCACTCTGCTGCCAAGGGGATAGAGAAGAACGCATTTACAATATCGATGGTGGTGTACCACTTCACTGCCTTGGACTCCAGTTCATACTGGAGCTCCAACATGTCTGGCACAGCGGCACTGAGCAGCGGGTTAATTTCATTCAAGCCGCGATAGTCCACAGTCAGCTTCCATCCTCCATCAGATTTATGTACAGGCCAGATGGGGCTATTGAAGGGTGAGTGGGTCTTACTGACCACCCCTTGGCTCTCCAGTTCTCGGGTCATCTTATGGATGGGGATCACAGTGTCTTGGTTCGTTTGGTATCGTCGTCTATGTACTGTTTTAGTGGCCGTTGGCATTTGTTGATCCTTGACTTGCAGCAATCCCACAATGGAAGGATCTTCTGAGAGGCCAGGTAGGGTAGATAATTGTTCAAATTTCTCTGTAGCCACTGTGGCTACACCAGAAGCCCATTGATACCCCTTTGGATCTTTGAAGTATCCTCTCCTGAGGTAATCAACGCCGAGGATGCAAGGGGCCTCTGGACCAGCCACAATGGGGTGCTTTTCCCATTTGTCCCCCATTAAACTCACGTCAGCTTCTAACACTGATAATTCTTGACATCCTCCTGTCACTCCAGAAATCCAGATGGGCTCTGTGCTTTTATACCTTGATGGTATCAAGGTGCACTGTGTGCCAGTGTCTACTAAAGCTTTATATCTCTGTAGATCCAATGTGCCAGGCCATCGAACTCACACAATCCAGTAAACCCTATCGTCCCTTTCCTTCTCCTGGCTGAAGGCAGGGCCCCTCTATGGTTCTTGATCAGAGTATTCACTGTCTGATCCTTCATTGCCCAGCTAGAGGTCCCCTCACTGGGATCACAAGAATTGTCTTCAGTCCTTCTGCGTCTTAAAGGTCGCTGATCTCTTTCCGGGGCCTCTGCATCAACTACATGGGCGACCTTCTTACTAGGTTTCTTCCCCCTCAATTCTTGTACCCAGGCTTCAAGTTCATAGGTAGGTTCACCATCCCACTTCTTCATGTGTTCCCCTTGGTCACACAGAAAGAACCATAGCTCGCCACATCGCCTGCTCTTGGGGATTCCTTTCCTTCTGAGTGGGACAGAAGGAGACCGAGACCAATCTCTGAAATCTAACTGGTTGGCCCATGGAAGTGAGGAGGCTTCCATATCTTCTGCTATACTCCATATCCAGGCACACATTGTGTCCACAGTTGGTTCATCCATCCTTGGATGGTATATTGTTAACAAGTAGTTAACATACGATGCAGGGGCACCTTGAATTACTTTTCTCCACATGGGCAGTGTGCAAGGAACAAGCTCTGGAGTTAGGAAGTTTTTATCATCTGGGTCACTGTAAATCATTTCCAGCATGGGCAATTCCCGCAGGTACTGGACACCTTCCTCTGCAGCAGTCCACCTTCTCGGGGAGCTCATTAGATCTTCCTTGAACGGGTACCTTTCTCTCACAGCAAAGAGGATCCGGAGCCAAAGACTGCAAATAAATCTCTCCCTTCCAATTTCCTGTTCAATTTCATGATCTCTGGCAATAGATCCTAGTTGCTGTGCTTCATGACCTTCTAACAGATGACTTCTAGCCCCGTAACCCAGCATCGGAGCAGGCAGGTAAGAATTTGTTCACCAGGCTGGTGGCTGTAATCTCTCCACAAGTCCCGAAGTTCTGATGGGCTCAGAGACCGAGTAACTTCACTTTCCTGTCTAATGTCCTCTCTGATTGATTGACCTTTTTCTATTGATGAACTGGCTCTTTGTGAACTGGCTCTTTGCCCCACCTCCTCTTCTTCTCTTGTTGTAATTTCCATTAATTCTTCTCTTGGAGGCGCGGGCAGGGTAGATCCTTCTCCTTCTTCCTCCCTTACTAATCATGGAGGTTGGCCTGTAGATCCTGTAGATCTCCTTATCCATGTCTTCCTTTTCACTACAGGGGCAATAAAGACTTCAGATGGATCCCTGTCTTAGTCATAGTCTTTTTAGAGTACTGAACAGCAGCTCGATAGGCACAGGCCAGGCCCCAGTACAGCGTGAGAAGTTGCTGGTTTTGATTGGGGTAGGCAGGGCATCATTCCATGAAACGACATGTCAGTTTGTTGGGGTTGAATACTTGTTCTGGTGTGAAATGCCAAGCAACGGGGGGGTGTTAAACGCCCTAAGAACCTGCCTAAATTCATCCACATGCACTGCCACCCACAAACTGGCCCCTTTAAAGCACATCCTGGTAAATTCTCTCTCGAAGTTTGTTTTGTCCTACAACAAGGCAACAAAGACAATACTACATTCCCTAATCCCCACAATGTTCTCATCATGTTAGCTGTAAGCAGCACCACGGCCAGGCAACTCAAGTAAGGATTAGTAAAAGTCGCTGTCACTTTCATTACAAGGCCCTCTAAGTCAAAATTAAGAGGGGAAAGAAAATGCATTTCATCCCCGTGGAGATCCTTTAGGGGATAAGTTCCACATCTCAAAAAGACTGTTAGTAAAAGTAAGGTTACAGAGACTGAAACTGGGCGAATAGTGATGTTTATGTTATTATGTTCCCAAGTTAGCAAAACAAAAAGATAAGTAAGGTAGTGTTTATATAAACAACTTTTCCTGGCAGTGTTCCTGGTTTTCGGCACCAGAATTATTATTGTTTACTTTGGCTGAACACCAGGTATCTACTGGGCCTGCACTCAGTCCCTCCGGAGGGAAGGGAAGGGAGGACGGGGGGAAAAGAAGAGAAATAACTAAAAAAACCCATAGAATTGAAGCTGCTAAGAAAGGGTGTTTATATTTACATGAAGAGGGAAGATGTTAGAAACACTATACGCACAGAGAAGAACTAAAGATACTTCCCCACAACCATCGCTCTTCTCTCCTGAAGGAACTGCCCAACCACTCTGCTCAGCTACTCAGAAGAGAAGGGCCACTTGCTTCCTTCCCGTCTATTTTATATCTGAGATGATGTAGTATGGTATGAAATACCCTTATTGGTAAAACACACATCAAATGACCTATCCTATTTCCGTTTCCTTCTCAGGAAGAAGGGAGAGTAACAAACCCATTACAAGGTGCATCCCAAACCACAGGAAGAAATCTACCACGTGCGAGCAGAGAGAGCTAATCAAGGTCCACAGAGTGTGCTGAGCTATCCAATTCTTCAGGCTAAATGCAACCACTTTCATGCAGGTGCAAATCTCTGTCATCTGAAACTGTACCTCTTAGTAAAGGTCATCAGTAAGTCCTATACTCTCTAGTCTCCTCATCCTGCTGTTTCCCTATTTCTAACTAAAGCTCCTCAACAACTTCTACATGACTGCTCATTTACCTGTCTTTCAGAGTTTTTCTACTTTTCCTATGAGGACACCAACCAAATTCAACCATGATATTAGGGCACTAGGGATCATGTCTGTATAGTTAAAACAATCCCAAAATGTAGCTTCAGAGTCCCTGGTAGATCTTCATGTGCTTTTTCTATCAGTGTTGCAGTTACTCTTGAATCACAGGGCAATGTATGTCAAGACTACAAAGGGAATGTGTGATATTCAGAAAGCAGTTCATCAGCTTGTTCTCCACATTGGTATGGAGTAGGGCTCCCCTCCAAAACCATAGCAACTCTGCCTTTACATACTTGAGAAATAACCTGGCTATCCCTTCCACTAAGAATATTACCAGAACACCTAGAACTCATGAAAAGACCCACTTCCTTCCAGGTTTCCTTTCCCTGATTCATCAACCATCCCTCAGTTCCCTCTGGGACATGTTTTTCACATGTCTCTTTTTCCATGCTTTGTGCTTTAGAAAGCGGTTTTATTCCCTGTGAGGGGAATGTCATGACATCCATCCACCACAGCCTGCATATACAGGTAAGGTAAGTGCTAACAGAAGGCAGCATCTGAGATGGACACTACATTCTCAAAGGTCAGACATTGATTTCCATTCCGTTTCTTAATTGTCAGTGTTTGGTAACAACAGAACTTAAAGCTACCATCCAAAGGATGCTCTTGGGACTGCTCTGGGCAGACTTCAACTATTTTAGTTCCCAAAGACTCTTCATTACTTAGCCCTGGAACGGTTGTCTCCCTACATTGATTTTTTTTGTGTGCCCTGCCTAAATGCAATTGCAGCTAAATTACAGAATTTTAATGAATGCATAATGGGAGTTCTTTCATTTCTATGTGCATAGAAGCAGTAGAGAAAGGCAGAATGGCAGAAAGCAAGTGTGAAGCTTGTGTTTATAAACAAAAATAATGTAAAAATCATCTCTGCTGCTTTCAGGAACCAAGTGCATGGATAAGGAAACACATACAGTGCTCTGCTCTCCTTGTAGCTACAGGAGAACTCAGGTTTATCTTCGGTTTGTCTCAGAGCTTTAGCCCAGCAACATGTCAGGGACCAAAAGCAGCAGTGACACAGGCATCTATACCCCAGAAAGTTCAGGAGGTCTGGTTTTATTTTTTTACTTCTTTTCACAGGTCAGACAATGTATATAGGCTGAATGTGCTCTTCTGGGTATAAAAGGCCAGAACACCAGCCAGTGACCCTCTTGGAATTACCCACTGTAGGGTGCAGGTATCTGCAGACCTTAAAGAGAGATGCAATCAGGTGAAGTTTGATATCAGCTACTTCTTCATAAAAAGAAATGACAAACACTTTTGTGTTCAGTCTATCAGCTTTCAGAGGAAAGCAAGACAAAAGGTCTTCAGTGCATCCTTGAGGACAGAGGGGACTTTTACTGCCCATTCCACCAGAACTGATGGGGAAGGCCTCAACAGTGGTCCTGAGGAAAGAATTGGGTACTTGGGAACACAGACTGTCACTTGCTCTTGTCTGTCAAGCCCTGGGCTAGAAGTTTCTTCACTAGACAGGACAGCGCTACAGTCTCACACTTTGACACCTACACTCCATCCCATAAAAGCCTATTATTTAGGATTTATATGAGTGACGTCAAATTCATTCTGTGTGAAACATTAGCCAAATCCTTATTGCTTTCTCTCCTAGTTTTACATAAATCCAGATGTTCTGATGCACCAAGAAGGACAGGCTCAATCTGTTGTACAGCATATATGTATGCCCTCTTTGTTCCTTTGAAACTTCAGAGGTAAGACTGGATTTTAGTCTTGCATGATCTGTACAGAAATAAGGACATGCAAGAAATCTTTACTTTGTTCTCTTGTTTTGCTGTTGGCTCATCTGAGCCACCTGTCTTGCATTTTCAGAGCCCTCAAACTCCTCTTGAGAGGCCTGGCTCTTGGGCAGCTCTCTCGGGGCTGTAGCCCATCCACTGGACAATCTTGAGAGGAAATTATTATGTGGCTTAGACTGCTGGGTACTCCAAAGAAGAAGGGATCTATTTTTGACTCTTAGGTAAGAACATATAGTATGCTTATTAAAGCATTTTGAGGCAACTTAGATGAAATGCCTCAAAGGACAGTGCAGACTCCTCTCTCTGTCTCTTGTGCTGTGTCTATGAGTGGATTACGACATTTCCTACTGAGCCAAAAGGGAAAGAAAAAATAGGGGGATAACCAGAGCAATTCAGCTTTAGCACAGACACAGTCTTAGTCACACTTTGAAGATTACAACAAGGCAAGAAAATGCCTCTATGGGAGTTCAGCATCCCACTGGTATCTGTCAAAATAATGTCATTGACTGCCCATCCTTCCAGCCATGCTCACTGCTTCAGACAGGGTGCCACTGACTGTGGAAGTCACATCATACCTTCCAGGCAGACCCATAAGGTGTCTGCACAGCTGGGAACACCTTTCAAAGCTCATCTTGAAGCTACTATCAGTCCAGATAGCCCAGGACAATAGGAGACAAAAGGTTTATTTTAATCTTCATTCTTGAAAATTTGAAATTCAGATTTGGAGCCATATTGTAAAGTATGAGCCTTGTTGCCTATTTGCTCTATGCCCTACCAGGGTGAAACAGGGATGCAGTTGTAAGGAATCAAGTATAAGCCTAAGGAATAATTTTAGCTTTTGTTATCATTGCCTGTTAAAAGTCTGTTTTTCCTAAGGAATTGGGGAATTTTTCCCCATTCCCTTTCATCTCAAGTTAATCCATTAGAAGCATTCTCCTTCATTATACTGAATCATTAATGCTGAAAACCTCATAAAACATACATAGGGGGTTTTGTGCTCCACATGTAAACATTTCATAAAGGCATTTATGAAGAAAAGCTAATCACATCTCAAGTGCAAACCGCAGACTGAAATGCATCCATGCACTTTGGAAAGATCCTAAACCTTGAAGAAGAAACCCAGAAACCTCTGTAATCAAGCCAGGACCCTGAATATATTCTCAGAATACATGGGAGAGAGTATGATTTAGAATTGAAGCCTATAGTTTCATGTTTCTCAGGCTTTTCTAATACTGTTAACCTTACAGTTACAATGAAATTTGTGGAGCAAGGGACAAGAGACAAAGAAAATTAGCTGTTTTCTCTCTAAAGGATACTGTTAAATGCTCTTCCAGTAGCTGAAAGGATTGGAGATAAGTGCTTCAATACTCTCTAAACCTTGTATTGTTCTGAGCAGAACTTCATCTACCTTTAACACTGCCATATGGCTTGCTAAAACTTTGCTTTTTGTGATCCATAAAGCAAACTGTTAATGTGTTTGAAAGTTCAGCTGCAATACCTCTGGTTCAACCACATTAAATATAAACATAATTTAGTAACAGTGGGAGAAAGTCACCCATATGCAAGAATAATGATAATCTGTTTCCGAGCAATTTCAGATACTATTTCTGAATTTTTATCGAGGTCATAAGGACATGACAATGACAACTTCAATGCTGAACTCTTGGCATACACCCTTTTCTGTCTCTTCAAAGTTAAATCAAAGTTATACTGAACAAATGAATCCTGGAACTCAGCAACATACTCCCTTTGCCCTTGTATGTCCAGGTCTGGAGTCCTCAGAACAAGAAGGATATGGACCTGTTGGAGTGAGTCCAGAGGGGGACATGAAAATGATCAGAGGGCTGGAACACCTGTCCTGAAGACAGGCTGAGAGAGGTGAGATTGTTCATCCTGGAGAAGAGAAGGCTCTTGAGAGACCTCATAACAGCCTGACAGTACTCAAAGGAGGCTTATAAAATGAGGACATGGACAGATAGTAATAGGACAAGAAGGAATGCTGTTAAACTGAAAGAAAAGAGATTTAGATTGGATGTTAAGAAGAAACTATTTACCATGAGGATGATGAGGCACTGGAATAGGTTAACCAGAGAAGTTGTGAATGTCCCATCCCTGGAAGTATTCAAGGCCAGGTTGGAAGTATTCAAGGCCAGGTTGAGCGAGGCCATAAAGAAACCTGGTCTGGTGATAGGTGTCCCTACCCATGACAGAGAAGTTGGAACTAGATGATCTTTAAGGTCCCTTCCAACTCAAACCTTTCTATGATTCTATGATAAAAGCTGATGCTTCTCGTATCTTGGACTGACTCCTCAAATCATCCCTAGGCTGATAATAATATGTTCTACCTGCATGCGTGTGAGTAAATATTTTTTTTTAATATCCTTTTATTTTCAGACACATAATATTTAGGAATAAAAAAGTCCTGGTTCCCATAAACTGTCTTTGACCAGTTCTGTTGAGGGGAAGACAATGCAAGCAGTCAAACCACGTCTCGTCTGCAAGCAGAATCCAGGGACATGATTACTCTTGAACAATTCCATGGTTGAGAGACCTCTCCAGCCTAGAGGATACAATTATGTAAGTTTAATTTCATCCCACTTGGTTGTGTGAAGTCCTTAAGTGACAATTACATATGAGAAATTCTCTTATTATATTCTGTACAGAGACTGGCATTTCTGACCATGAAAAAGTATTTGAGGATAAATCACAGCAAAAGATCCCATTACTCACTGGGATAAACAAGAGGCTGATAACTGTGCTCTAATGTTATCAGTATAGATTTTCCATGGTTACATTATAATCAGGGGAGCAATTTTGAGACTGTTTTCCTGATCAAAAGAAAAAATTTTAAATTGCAAAATATTATAACTCATTAAACAAGGATGTGAGTGTCACTTAAACAAACTTAGTTTATTTTGAAGCCAGAGTTATCATTTGGTGTACAATCATCTCAAAAAAGCAATAATACAAGACAAGAATTAGCAAAAACATTTTGAAAGCCCTTTATCAGTGTCCTTTATCTCTCAATTGTGCTAGTGAACCATTAAAATCACATGCCACACTTACATGTAAGCAAATAAGGATGGTACCAATAGATGCCACTTAATAAGTGTTGGTATAATTATTGGCTTTTGGAAGACCAATGTATGTAGCAGCTTGTGCACAGGAAACAGCATACTTTAGCCACTCTTTACATCAACACTTTTAGTCCAATTTTTGGCTTCAGCCCTGCAAATTGCTGCTTAAATGTGTGGAGTACGTGTCCATGCTGCTTTGTGCTTATTTTTGCATGAGTCCATCAAACCTAGAAGATGGAACTAGAAGATGTCTATCCAGTGCTACCAAATTCAGAAAGTGAATGAGATTGCACAGTTCTCACCTATGCAAAACAAAAAATAGCCTAAATTTAAACTGAAAGGTCTTTGCCCCTAATTATATTGCTTTGCACAAGTCTGTGTCTTTTTATTCAGAGGATCAAAATAATTTTTCAAATATAATGAACCACTGTCTGTTTTGCATGAAGCCTTCTCTACATAACTGTGACATACGAAGGACGCTCAAAAGAGAGGAAGAGTGCCTCAAGAACTTACTGTGTACGTTCAGAAAATTAGACCATCTCAAAAATTTTGTTAAAGAGCCTGCTTAATTTTGGAATATGCCTCTGCTTGCTACAATAAGAAACATAAATGATTTCTTTTCCTATCTCTAATCTTAGCGATTTTCCTGTGGTTTAATTATATACCACCTCTATGCTAGCTGGGTTTATACTTTGATATGCTAGTAGTTTGCCTATTGTTACTCTCTTGCTTAGTTTTCCAGTTTTTCCTCTGCTATATCCAGCACTTATTCTCCACAGAGAATGGCTTGGAGTAGACACTTCAAGTGGTGCCATTATAGAAGACTTGCAGAAAAAAACCCCTGACTCTTGAAGGCCCTTCTTTTCTGAGTGGAGGCCTGAGAGTCTCATAGGTTGGAACTAGAAATATCAATAAATCTGTAGCTATAGCAGTTATGCCTATGACACACTCTAACTATATGTTTATATACTATAAATATTTCTCTTTATCAATATGCATTTGTTCTATATTTTTATATTTATTTCTACTTTACGTTTTTTCCTATATATGTTTATATTTCCATACAAAATTTTTCTTTCTTCTCATTTACTTATATCTGCTCACTTTGTAAACATTTAGTATTGCTTCCAGTTTTCACCCCTGCTAGTAAGGATTACTGGAATTGCTAAAACTATTTGGTTGTAATATTTGATGCAAACGAGCTGCACCCCTGCACACTTGATTTCATAGCTATTTTTTATCTGCAGCCTCTTTCTCTTCGTTTTGCTGCCTTTAATTCTAGTTCCTCCCTGCTGCACAAATGGTAAACCACTGACTGTGATTTTGTCTTAGCTCCCATTCTATTACATCCTTATCTTTCAGGAAGAGCAAATGTTCCCATATGTGCCCTATCTTTATATTCTGATGCTTTTGCTTTGCAAACAGATGATTGTATTACCATTGCCCTCTATGTCTGGAGAAAAAGATACAGCACCAAGCAGTTTTTCTGTATAGCTAATCAATGGGGTTTGTAGGCAACTGAGCTGATCCCTTTACTACGTTGTCTCCACTACTAATATTTCCAGGTGTTTTCCCTTGGCTTCCTCTCCCCTGCTCTAATCTTAATTACCCCTGGCTTTTCCTTTCAGGTTCTCAGTCTGATGAGGTAACAAGAAATTGTAAAAGTTCACAAAAGGCACAATTCCACTTTGCTGTTTTCCCCCCATTTTGTTGTCACTGCCTCCTACCAACGCATGCTGCTGCTGGAAAGCTCTGGGCAGCACCTTGAGGATTAACCAAAGGTGTCGTATGGGATTAACTCCTGCCTGATCTCCACACAGGCAGATGTGTGATAGAGGGGGATGTGCGTGGGAGGGCCTGACACAGTTTTTTGGAGGTGAATACAAAAATGACTCCTTAGGCATACACACGCAGTCATGATGTGGCTCTGCTCTCACTGCAGGCAGTATTTGGTGGTCCAGTGATCCCTGTATCCAGAAGCAATCTCTGTCCCTCCTTGTACTCCACAAAACCATTCCCAGCACTGTTCTGCACCAATGCCTTGCAGGCAGAAATCCAGGGTTTGTTGCTAAGCAAACTCGGAATAAACCACATCCCGAGTATCTCTCCTCCTTCAACTTATAGAAGCTAGGTACTGAAAGGTCTCCTGATAGGGACTATCTTAATTAACAACATATTTCCTCACCTATAGTAGAGATAACATTGGGAGACTTACATGAGAAAAGTTGATGGTAATTGTAAGATGTTTTGGCCTTTGACTCAGCTGCTTAAATGCACTGCCAGCTGTTGGTGACAGGGCTAAGAGCAAAACAGGACTGCATCTGCAGAGCAATCCATGGGACACAGAGAACCTGAAGCCCACACTGCACACATTGCAGGGGCTTTATTTTGTATTAGCTGTAGTCTAGGTCTGTGGGCTGGACACCTACTACTGAGTCTTTTCTTTTTGCTTGTCTCCTTAATCGGAGTGGCCTGCCATGAGAACCAAATTGCAGTAAATGGGAGCAAACAGGAAATTTGCTTCAAAGCACACACCCCAGCTGAAATATGAGATTATAGACTCATTTAGCAAGGTATAGCAACCAAAGTTTTCTCTTGGACTATATGGGAGTTTGTGGTCTAAATACTCTTTCAGACCTATCTTTAGCTGCCATTATTTACTATGGAATCCTTTTGTTCTCATATTTATTCCGTAAAGTATTTTAAGATACAGCTGGAATCAGGAATACTACACAAAATAAGGTCATATTGGAGATTTCTTTCATAAATAGAACATAAGCCCTATATTATTCTTACCTAGGCTACTATGAGACATTAGGCCTTTTATGAAATTTCTGTAACATAACATCTTCTGCTTTCTGTGTTACAGTTGGTAATACGCATAGATGGCAGGTCCTCATTTGGTATTCTACTGGACTCAGCACCCCTCCCACAAAGGATATTACAGAATTAGACAGGGGTCAAAGTAGGGCACTGAAAATATGTAAGCACGTGAAAAAACTGGTTAGGGAGATAGATTAAAAAGACTGGGATTATTTATTTGTCAAAGGCTGTGAATAAGAGAAGACATGATAAGAGCATACAAAATAATTAATTGTTACAGAGAAAGCAGGGCAGAAACCTCTATCCTTCCTGTCTCATAACTTGTTACAATGAAACATTCAAAGAAATCAAAAGGTGGCAAATTCAGACTTGATAAAAGGAAATATTATCCCATACGAAACATAATTAAACTGGAAGCAATTACCACTGGCTGCCCTGCTGACCAAGAATGGATTTCAAAGTTAAAGTTCAAAAAGAAAAGAGAACGTGCTCTTTGTATAATAAGATAGTTAATAGTAGTGCAAAAAGCGAGGCAAAATATGTCAGAAAATCTTAAGTATTTCAGAGATGCAAACCACTTAGTAACTAACAGGAATAGGATGAGACAGACTATGTTTCCTATCTGCTTTTCACTGGGTTGCGTTAACCTTCCTGAAAGCACATGGATTGGCCTCTCTCTCAATGCAGCCATCTGGCATCACATATGGAAAACAAAACACAGGACACCTGAAATTAATACTGTGAACTTCAGTGCTAAGAAACTGGTGGTTACTACTGTCTTAGCTTGCTTAGCTGCAGTGTGGGTAACTGTCAGCACCTGCAGTGCAACACCTTAAATTGCCTCGGCTCAATTTTCCACATCTTATCTGAATGCACTCTGAGAAAATATGAGGCAAAATGCCGTCATACTTATCTGGTTGTCACTTCACACATATTTCATAGTCACAGAAAAGGTCATTTCTGCTCTCCCTCCTGCTATCATTTGGAGGAGAAACAGATCTGGGTTTTACAGCTTGAGATTCTTCACTACAAGGATCCCTCAAAACAACCTCTTCAAGGTCCCTAGGTCTATAGCCTTCCAAACCTTTGTGGACATGCAGCAGTGGTTATAAGGGAGAAAAAAAAAGTCTTAAAGCCATAGCAGAAGATAAAGGTTGCAGTTATTTTTTTATGGAACTTAAGTACTTTCATCAGTTCAGAATACTAAAGGGAGAAATTGTCAGTGTGAGAGCAATGGGCCTACAGGAACAACTCAGATCCTCAGGAAGGTTTGTCCATTGTCAAGATAAAGATTCCCTTTTGGCAAGGTCAGTATAGGCCTATGTATGGGCACATGTCTCTGTGTGTGAAAAAGGCATTTATGATCTGGACTACGGATTTTGGATTAGACAGTGATTCAATGGTGCTCTCAATGCAGTGTTTTGGGAGGAGGTAGAGAGGTAAGCAATGACTTACACCGGTACAATGCACATTAAGAGAAGAGTCCAATGGACTCATCCTATATAGCAATTTTATTATTAGCATCCGCATTGCCTGGTGACCACAGCATAATTAAATAGTGTCTGAGAACAGAGTAATGAAATAATAAGGTAAACAATCCTTTGCTTCTTCCAGTGTGGTTAGAGGAAACAGCTTGAGACAACTCAAACTTGTAGAGACTGCTGAGCCTCTCCCTCAATCACTGTTGAGGGATTACTCATTTTTGAAAGTAGAAGCCATTGATGCATTTTTGATCATTTTATATATTATATTTATGTATGTATTATATATTAGGGATTACTTAAGAAAAACTTACTTTGATTTACACCAAAATAATTAATAGTTACTGGAATACTTACAGTTTTTTCTAAATGCGGTTCAGATTTTTTTAATCTGCTTCTCACTTTGGAGCAGGTTTTAGTGATTACACACATTTGTTTTATACAGATTGTTAATGAAAAACTCCATGAAGTTTTAATTGTAATATTTTATAATATAAATCAGCATATATTTTAAAAATCATAACATAGACAAAATGAGAATGATTTGATTTAGTATATTTATAAATAGCTGTTTTCTACTTCAATTTTAGCTGGAATTTTCTTTTTCATGACAGAAACAAAAAAGCCACTTCATTCTTTTGACTGACTCTGAGTGAAAGACAAGAAAGTAATGGAAAATTGATTTCATTAAAGCACGGGGTACAGTTGAAATAGAATAATTTTCCCAGTCAGTCTAAGTATCTTAGGCTGAAATTCAGGAGTTGTCAAAGTATGGGATCAAATAAGGATAAGAATTAGTGGTTTAGACAAGTATTTCTTAGAATCTCAGCTCCTCCTTTTAGTGTAGAATAGAATAGAATAGAAGAATTTCAGTTGGAAAGGACCTACAACAATCATCTAGTCTTACTGCCAGACCAATTCAGGGACAAACAAAAGTTAAAGCATGTTATTAAGGTTATTGTCCAAGTGCCTGTTAAACACTGACAGGCTTGAGGCATCAACCACTTCTCAAGGAAGCCTTTCCCAGGGTTTGACCATCACATGCTTCCTAATATCCAGTCTGAACCTCCTCGGGCATAGCTTTGAACCACTCCCTGTGTCCTGCTCACTGAAACCCAGGGAAAAGACATCAGTACCTCCCTTTCCCTGGTCCTCCTCAGAGAGTTGTACAGAGCAATGAGATCACCTCTCAGTCTCTTTGTCTTCAAACTGGACAACCCCAGGGTCCTCAGCTGCTCCTCACAGGACATGTCTTGCAGACCTTCCACCAATGTTGTTGCCCTCCTGTGGACCATTCAAGGACCTTCACATCCTTCTCAAACTGTGGGGCCCAGCGCTGCACACAGGACTCAGGGTGAGGCCACACCACGGCTGAGTACAGCGGGATGATCCGCTTTTGGCAGCTGCTGATGCTGTGTCTGATGCACCCCAGGATGGGGTTTGCCCTCCTGGTTGCCCGGGCACACTGCTGACTCACACTGAGCTGCTGCCCACCAGCACCCCCAGATCCCTCTGTAGGGTGTAGTGGCTGCTCTCCAGACACTCCTCTCCCAGTTTATACTTGTGTCCAGCGGTACTCCATCCCAGGGGCAGAATCCGGCATTTGTTCTTGTTGACTTTAGTGCCATTGATAAGTGCCCAGTGGTCCAATCTATGCAGATCCCTCTGCAAAGCTCTTTTCCCTCGAGAGAGTCAGCAGTACCTTCCAATTTGGTATCAACACTTGCTAATAGTAACTCTTGCATCCAGATATTGGATAAAGATGTTAAATAGAATGGCTCTACATTGAACCCTAAGGAACACCACTGGTGACCAGTCACCACCCAGGTATAGCCTCATGCCCTACAGCCTTTTGAGCTCTGCCCTTCAGCCCGTCTTTCACTCGGCACACTATGTATCTGTTCAGTTGGACAGCTTACCAGGAAGGATGCTGTGAAGAATAGTATCAAAAGCTTTATTAATATGGAGAAAACCCATCTTCCATTTATCCACTACACAGATGACCTTATCACTGAAGGATATCGAATTAGATAAAGAGGACTTTCCATTTGTGACCTATGGTGACTGAGTCTGATAATTGTATTATTCTTTAAATAATCTTCTCCATGATTTTTACAGGAATTGAGGTTAGAATAACAGGTAATAGTTGGGTTTTTTTTAAAGTTCAAGTAAATGAGAAGAGAATGTACTTACAGTCTGTTATTTGTGATAAGTAGTTACGACAGATAATTTCCAAAAGTGGCATTAGCATGTTTTCTTACCAGTGAATGACAAGATCATCTATGTGAGTGTTCACATAATGTTGTTGAAAAAAACTGAAATTATTGTAGTTCATTTTAAATGAACCATGGAATGGTCCTATTGTTGTGTGCTGGGTAATCAGCTCCACCATTCTACCAGAATGAAACTGAGTTTCACCATCTGCATCCAGGTTATTAGTATTTGTTGTAAGTAATAAGTACACATCCTATATGGAGTTATTTTTTTCCGAGATTCTGACAAAGTCTCATTTCTTAGAATACCATAGCTCACATGAATGAACACAATTATGTTTTGTTATTTAAAGCCAACAGTTAATCTATCATCTCTGGAAAGAAAAGAAAGAGGGAGAGAGAGAGAATTCATACTCACAGCAGTTTTTCTCACACTTGGCCTCTTTCTAAAACAAAATCAGATTGTTGCTGGTAGTATTCTTTGAAGAAACCTTTCCAGTATATTTTCATACCCACCCAGAGAGATGGAGTTCCTGGAACATTTTATCAGTTCAATGAGAGGCTAAACAATATGAAAGACACAGTGTTCTTTCAGTCAAATTCTTTCTGTTATAATAACACTGTTCTTTATAGAAATAAAAGATCATCAGTTTCTGCTGATTCTAAGTCTTGGACTAGCTATTTAATTCGGATTTTAGTTTGAAAGAGAGACCTCCATCTGTGTACACAGATAAATGGGAAGAGAAGCATTCTTATATATTGTGTAAATGTTTTGATGACTTTGGGGGAAAGTTAGCCTTCCTTGAACAAAGTCAGGAAGTGACAGGAAAAGCAGATCAGACCTTGCTGTATGTCTCTGATTTATTTATATATATTGTGGCAAAGCTATTAAAATAATGTCAAACTTGTAATGGTAAGCTTGAATAAGGCAACGAAGTAGTGCCTCAAATCATGATATCATGGTTAAGTGCAGTATGTGCTATAATGAACCATTAACAGTTTCTATATGCCAGCTACGCAGAGAAACAGATGCTATGGATTATCAATTAAACACTTTCAAATACTCAATGGGACTGCTTCACCTAAGATTTGTAACAGTCAGCAACTTCAGGGACAACCAGGTTTTTTTGTCAAATCGGACGATTACCTCCTGGTACGAGGGGTAAGGGATGTGAGTAAATTCCTGTTATGTGAATGCTTCACTTGGAAATATGGCTTTTTCCTTACAGATATATTTTCTTGTATGTAGCAAGCACTGAAGTTATCTGAAGCAGCTGGATGCTTCTGCTTGACTCTACAGTAAGATTTCAGTACCACTGAAACATAAAAATAGAAATACTTTTACTGTCTGTCTGAAATGTGTGGTTTGTTTTTCTTCTTTTTAATATATTCAATATATTATAGGTTTAGCACATCATTAGAAAAAAAGTACAAACCTAGTGGCCCAATTAGTATATGTTTTTCACTTCCACCTTCCTTGTGAATTTCTTCAATCTCTTGCAGATCTCCTAATACTGTATATGAAGCATAGATTATCCCATGCCAGACCTCTGCATGAGGGGCTAAAAAAACTGAACCTTTTTTTGAGTCTCTGTTTGCTTTTGGAATTACCCGAGATAGCAACAAGTGCTTCAACTAAGAAGAGCAGGGCATCAATTCAATTCAAGAATTTAAAATGTCATTGAGGCAGCATACGCCCTTTACTGGTAATGCACTTGCAAATTAAACCAAGCTGGGCATCCCTCACAGCAAGTTTCCTCCTTCTCATCTCCAAAGCTTTCCACAATTCTGTCCTGTGAGGTGTTGTCCCTGCCCAAATCCTTTTCCATCCCAGACCTCACATCCCTGTTTTGACACCAGAAGAACCAAGAGCCCTGTCTGCTCCAGTGACACAGTACAGCACTACGTCATCACTGAGGGTATCCCTGAGCTCACCTCCTTCATGGCTCTTCTCATTCCCCCTCCTACATCAGTGGGGAGACCCACCAACAAGAGAAGAAGACTGCCGACAGTTTGCAATACTGAATATTTTACACACATACCAATAAACAGTGTCTGTCTGTACACAGTGGATTTCAACTTCCCTCCCTCCTGTGACAACATTTATCTCCCACAGTTTAGCAAAGTTCTTGGCACAGCAAGATCCCATCCTTCAGTATGGATGCAAATAAAAAGTGGATGTGAAGGAAATTCTCATATAAACTTAGCACTGAATTAACTAGTATATAATGAAATTTTTTCCTGTCTGTGTCTGATCTCTGGTGAAGGCAGAGGCCCTTTTAAACCGAAGAACAATCTCTGTATTTGCCATACACCTCCTGGGTTCAGAGTCCCACTGCATACCTCATTCAGGAATAAGACGAAGGGTGGCAAGAAAGAGCACTCAAGGAAGATGTTTTTCTGTTACTTGCTTTGAAAGATGATTTGGCTGGCTGACTGACCTTCCAGCACTAGAGTAATTTAACTTGTTTCACATACCATTCCAGTATTTCTATTTTTCTTACATAGTGTGGTTCAAGTGCTAGTATAGTTAGTACTCCCTTTATAGGATTATGAAATTTATGGGAGTAAGCAAATGAAATCCTTTGAGGGCAACCGTGACTAACACTGTTGGGGTTTATAAGTGAAACAAGTCCATGACTTTAGCTTAGTTTCATTGAAGGGGCAGTCACATCCAAAAAAACAATCTCTTGGAACGAGTAGTCTCTAATCATGAAAGCCCAAAGGAAAAAAGATTGACAAAAACTGAAAGGTTCACAGAAGCTGGGTAGTAAAAAATGCCCAGCATCTGGTCTCATTCTAGCTTGCTTTGTCAGTCTCTAACCCACGCAAGCAGAAAAGCTGAACCTAAATTTTGAACCAACATTGTTTTGTAAGAGAAAAGAAAAAACTGTATAGCACTTAACTGCTATTCAGAAAAACAGTGTAAGTACATTTCTTCAAATGTGGCCAGATAGCAAAGCAGTGACATTTGTTAATATAAAAAAATCCCTCTTTAAAACATGTTCTTTCTACAAATAATAGAAATTAGCAGAAGGATGAAATTGCCATGCATGACAGACTGCAGTCACAGAGTAAGTGTGCCTTTGAACAACATTGTATTAACTTTTCAGTCTAAAAAAACATCTCCTAGATTTCCCTTGAGGGTAAGTTACCAAGATATGTCACATAATTTGTTTTTTGAAAGTTCTTGATCTAATCAAACAGGATGCCTTTTGCATTTCTATTGTCTTATAATGTGCTTTGGTGTTTTGGTAACCATCATATGAAATGTAAAAACTTGGGTTTAAGAAACTGGTCTGCTTTAAATAAAGACCAAAGCAAGACCAAACAGTTGATTTGAAAGCTTTATTAAATACACAATCTGAAGTGTTCAAACTTCATTTTTAAATTATTTTTCTTTTGTTTCGCTACAGCTCATTCACATATGATGCTATATTAAGGAGTTCAATGTACCATGACATGACACTAACAATGAATGGCAGCTAAAAATGAAAAGTTGGGTTATTTGTGAGAATAAAGGTCCTCACTGAGGAGATGAGGGTGAAAAATCTTGTCTCCAGACATTTGTGTTTCCTAGGTCAGATTTGCAAAAGAAAGTCTTCCCAGCACTTTTAAAACCCTCATCACTGTTTTTATGCAGAGGCATTGGATCATCTCTATGTAAAACTGTAACATCAGGGATTTGGCATAAAACTTCCTGCAGTTTTCTCCCCACCACACACTTACATGTTAATCATCACAGAAACTCCCCAGGTTTCCCTCCAGCATTTTGTTAAGGCAGTGAATATTTCCTCAACTGTATACCTCTGTGACTGTCAGGTGATGTGCTAGCTACCCATTGCTTGCAGGAGTAACATCGTGGGATTAACTGATATTTTAAGGAAAAATGATAATTAATTGAACAAGGAGTTTCCCTTGATCTGAAACAATATGTTTAGCTCAATTCTGGAAATCTGAATGCTTTTTAGGTATCATTGCTAGCTAAGTTTTGAGACAAAATGTTGTTCTAGAGTGAAAAATTGATGTCTCACTTTGAAAACACCAAAACTCTATGTTCCAGAAAGAATTGCCTTCAGCTTGAGCTATTTACTAAACTAGACACAATTCCAAGGATTGTTTTAGAGATTCCAAACCTTTATTTTCTGGCAGATCTAATTCCAACCTTCCTATTTCACACAATCAGAATCAGAGTGTAAGCACAGCAATATTAGAGTTTACACTCCCTAAGCTCCTCTGAGTGTCCCTCAAATTTGGGACTTCCTGATGCCAGTAGACATATTTAAATTTTATTTTTCTACTGCATGATAATGCAATTTGAATGTCAGTTAATGTACTCAGGCAGGAAATTTCTTCACATCTTCAACAATGAGATTAAATAGCTGCTGTTTGCGCTATGAGGGCGGAATTTTCTTATTCTAAGTATGGGTCAGTGAAAACTGATGGACGTAGAAGTTCTCAGCCTAAATCTTTTGTTTTCCCTCAACAAGCATACTTGTGTTTCTCTGAAGAGGAACAAAATCCCTCATGAAAAACTTCCAAATAGTCAAATCCCTTACAATATCTTTGGATGCACCAGAAAACTGTCAGGTCTGGGGCTGGTGTAGGCAGCAGGAACCTTTCACACTTATTCACATCACAGTCAGTTTCCACAGCATGCCTCCAGCAGCACAACTAATCACCTCCCTTTGTGTGCATTACAGGCAAAAGATAGAGCACAGCTCCCACCAAGTCTAACGCATCTGCTTGAATCCTTTCAGGAAAGAAGTCCAAATCATAGAACGTTAAAGGGTTGGAATGGACCTTAAGGATCATCTAGTCCCAACCCTTCCACTAGGGACAGCTTCCACTAGACCAGATTGCTGAAGGCCTTATCCAACCTGGCTTTGAGCACTACCAGAGTTGAAACATCTGCAACCTACCTGGGCAATCTGTTCCAGTATCTCACCACCCTCACAGTAACAAATTTCTTCCTAATATCTCACCCAAATTTCCCCTCTTTCAAATTATACCCATTATTCCCTGTCCTATCACTACAGTTTCCGACAAAGAGTCTCTTTCTGGCTTCCCTGTAGGCCCCTTCAGATACTGGAAGGTTGCCATGAGATCTGCACGTAACCTTCTCTTCTCCAGGCAGAACAACCCCAACTTTCTCAGCCTGTCGCTGTAGAGGAGGTGCTCCAGTCCTTTTATCATCTTTGTGGCCCTGCTCTGGAGTCAGTCCAACAGTTCTGTGTCCTTCTTATGTTGGGGACCCCAGAGCTGGATGCAGTATTCCAGATGGGGTCTCACCAGAGCAGAGTCGAAGGGGAGATTCACCTTCTTCAGTCTGCTGGTCACATTGCTTTTCATGCAAACCAGGATTTGGTTGACTTTCTGGGCTGTGAATGCACACTGACAGCTCATGTGGAGTAATAAACTTTTTGGAAGCTATAAGAAGGACCATGAGAACATGTATTCTTAATGACTATTTCAATAATTAAGTTGCTAAAATTATCCATGAAATGCTGAAGTTTTGCTAATTCCAGACAGGAGCTCCTATTCAGTTGCATGTTATAGACTTGAGGAAGACTAATGTCAAAATTATGCCTTCTGTAACTTATGTATTTCTTTAGAAATTATTCTTCTTCTAAACTGCCAGAGGCAAAGGCTCACACACATAAATGTTATTGCTTTTAGGTGTTTGAAATCATACTCAACAATACCATTGGAACATATCTACTTCACCCTATTTCTCTGATTGCAGACATTAAAACTAATTTCAGAAATTACAGGCCATTGCAATGACACTGGTCATCTTCTGAAGTGCATTGCTTTGCCCCCTTCAAGACAATTAGGACTTTGACATGCTGGTTAAAATCATTGCAGCTTGCTAGGATGGTAAACAGTCAGGCACACTTAGATTTTCTCTGGACACAGTATGTGTCTAGCCTACAACTGGGGACGATAAAAATTTTAATTACCCTCCATGAAGCCAGTTGGTTTGTTTATAAGCAGAGAGTTTTTATGTTGGATGGACTAGTTGGTCAGCTACTTTTTGCTTTTATTGCGTGATATGCCAGTATTTGCCAGCATGGTAATCCTTGTCTAAACATATATATGCTCATATATTCATATATATTCATATAGAAGTTGTGTTTTGATTAGAACAGAAACCACACAGTTGCGTACACTAAATCACATAATTCTGAACAATGAATTTTCCTATCATTCTCTGTCCTTACCTTTCCCCTTATGCTCCATTGCCGTATCTTTCTTTGCCTTTTTTTTCCCACATATACTTATATATAATAATAATTCCTGCATACATGGAAGTGCTGGATACTCTGTGTATATCATATACATAGTGAAGTAAAAGTGAAATGACTTATAAACGTTACGCTATTTCTTACTGCAAGGATGAATTTTCAGCCATTAGCCACTTCTGTAAGTCAAGGTCAACCAAAAAGTAGTCACCCACTCTTATGATAGGTATTTTCCTGGATCCTGATAGATCTTCATCCTCCTGCTACTACAAAATATGAAAATCCCATTTTTACTAGCTACAGATGCTGTAAGCAACCCCCTTTTAGAAGACACAGTGCATCCCGATGCAACAAATATAGTCAATTGCTGCTCAGACTTCAAACTTGAGAAGTTTGAACAAACTTCTGTACTTGACTGAATTCAATGGGACTGACCACGTGCCATGGGGTGGGCTCATAACTCCATGTAATGTCTTGAGCTGCTACAAGAATATTTTGTGTCAGGCAACTGAATGCAGCAATGTACCACCTTAAGAAAGTTCTGTGCTAACAATTTCTGAAATCCAGGCTTCGTGTCAGAGCAGGATAGCTGGCAGTTTCAGAAAAATCCTGTGCTACTCTGGTGATTTTTTTCAAAATTATTTTCAAGCTCCGTTTAATAACTGGAAGAAAACATAGATGGGTTTCTTTCCTGCTTCAAAATACTATGTGCCTCTAATCTGAGATATACAGTTGACCAAAGCAGATAAAATCAAGACTGAAACTGAGCTGTATTATCTCCTTCCATTTTGGTCCATTTACTTACTTTATCCCAGGTATGGGTTTGACGGTACTTGAAATAAACCTTTTTTGAAGACATAATGCACTCCTTCTTGCAATTATGTGGAGTACTCTTTCACTAAAGTAAAGAAGTGGGGAGCAAGGTCTCTTGCACAATGTCCTTGTTCTATTTCGGAACATTACTTAGTGAGTACTTGTTCACTTTTTTGAGAGGCAGTCTTCCTCTCATGCATATTATAACATTGCTTTAGTAGTACAGTGATAGAGACAGATACAAGATTGCTATGCTCATCAAGACTGTGATCAGCTATGTAATGACAATGCCAGGGTATCCTTAGAACATTAGCATTCACTTTTATACTCAGGTTATAACTGGAAGCCCATTTGTCTTCCTGAAACTGGAAATTTCTGGTAGAAACCTGTTTTTAAATTGCTGATCAATGTGGGGGAAAAAAAGGAATGGATTTGCACTGGTTTAAGAATTATCGGAAACTCATTATGATGACATACAGTCATCTGTTTTAGTTTAGGATTACATATGTGTGTGTGTGCGTGTGTGTGTTTTTATAAATACATACATAAAATGCATAACACGGAAACCTTCACATATATGTATACACAGATATATAAGTGTGAATAGATATATATTCATAAAATAAAGAGTGGGAATGCCTACTGACAGATGTTGTATAAGAGGTGCTCTACTGCAAGTGTATCACTGAAGTTAACGCTTAGGGTGTGTTGGGTGTCTATGCATTCCAGCCCCTCTTCAATTCCAGGATTTTTGGAGGTTCATATAATCTAGGATATTATAAATTTATACACAAAATGACCAGGTTTAATTTCTGTACTTGGCAGAAAGACAAAAAATTTAGACTTAAAATTGGTGGCATCACAGTCTGAGAGTGACAGATAAAAAGAATCCAGGTAAGTCATCAAGAGGCACCAAGTGCTCCAAGTTAAATATCTGCGAAAAAGTGTTGACCTGCATGAAATCATTGTCAGACGGTCTGTCATAGGTTGAGATTGGCCCCCCCTGAGAGCCTGTGGGGGCTCAGAGGTGATTGGGTGCCAGGACAGTGTTCCCTGGAGAGCCAGTCACCACTCATGTTGTTCGCTTCTGCTCAAAATCACATATCACAGCACTGGAAACGGTTGGCAGTGCAGTCTTGGTTGTTTTGCTGTTGGTGTCTGCTGCGTGTAGGTGGACAAGGCCAGGGGGTGGCTGGGCTCCCTCTCTTCCCCTCCAGGGGGGTGAGGGGAGCCCTGTGACCCCCCAGCTCAGCCTTTGGCTAGAATTAGAGTCAGCATTTGGAGTGTGTGCTGTGAAGGAAGAGATTCCCAGCACCTGAGGTAAGAGGGAGGAGACTAGGCCTTCTTTCCCCCCCTGCAGCTGTGGGACGCTTGGGACAGTGCATAACTGAACCGAGCTGCCTGTGGCCAAGGCTAGGGGGCTTTTCCCCCCACTGCATTTAGGCTGGTGGGGGGTGGATTTTGAGGCTCAGCACTTGAGCAGAGCCAAGTGGACGGGTTGAAAAATCAGCTCGGCGCTCGGGAGAAGAGTCCCAGGTGAGATTGGAGATGGGCCAAGAGCTCGGGAGTTGCTTGTCGAAGCTGACCGGGGGCAGCCAAAAAACTGACTTAGAGGAATGAAGGTTCCAGGAAGCGTATGTTGATAAGCTACACTGCAGCAGCCTACGAACCGAGGTAGGAGACTGAGAGGAAGAGATCACACAGCAGCAGAAGAGCAAGGACTCAAAGCTATCTTCTCGGACTTCATGAGGAGGAGAGACTGCAACAAACAACTGCTGGACTTGGTAAGGGGGGAGCGTTCAGACCCGGAACACTCCCACAAGAGGGACTGGTTACTTTCCAGCCTTGAAAAGCTTCTTTCTGGACTAAAGTTAAAGGAAGGGGCTAAAAGGACTGACAGAAATGTAATATATATATATAGTTGCCTTTAGTTTGTACAGTATATTTATTTGTGTAAATAAATGTATATACTTTCCCCTTCCCCTACAGAAGCCTCTGGTCTGAAAATTTCTCTCCGGTGTTAGGATAAATTTTGGGAAGGGGTGGGGAGAGCCTGGAAAATTGGATTTTGGACTTCTAATGTGACTCAAACTGCCACACGGTCTCTCTTCAAAGGAGTTTTTAAACTCACAGTCTCATGGAATGAAGCTGCTGGAAGGGACCATAAGACTCTGTCTAGATCTCAGTGGTTAAGGATCAAGGATTCTTGCTTATTAACATGAATAATGGTTTGGGGGAGGCTGTCAGTGAGGATTTACAAGCAATAGGAGAATAAATGGCCTGAATTTGTGTCAGGGAGTGTTTGGATTGGATATTAGGAAAAATTTCTTTGCAGAAAGGGTTATCAAGCACTGGAACAAGATGCCCAGGGAAACGGTTGAGTCACCATCCCTGCAGATACTTAAAAGGCATGTAGATGTAGTACTTAGGGACATAGTTTAGTGGTGGACTTGGTAGTGCCAGGTCAACAGTCGGACTTCTGGATTTTAGACATCTTCTCCAATTCTGCCCGTCCTATGAAGGTGACAATGTTTCTGGAACACATTTTAAAATTTTTGGATATGTTTGTGTACAGACACATGCATGCACATGTTAAGACAAAGTTTTCCTCTGAGGCTCATGACTCTATATGTTAGACATATAGAAAATGGTCATGAACTACCTAGAGATTGTGAATTAGCATAAAAACTAGATACAAAACTGTCAGTGAGTCACTCACCAAAATTATCTGGAAATGGCCGTGTCTTTCCTGGTAAGTTATAGTATTCATCTCAAGCAAACAAACAATATGAGGAATCACTTGAAATGAAAAGTACATCCTATATCACACAAAATACCATCTTCAGAAGACTAAAAGAGAGGGAGAAAGATATATGAACCTGGAAGTTCCTTGGAAGACTCCTCTTTAAGCTAAAATAATTAACTGACTATTAATATGCCATCTGAAAGATTCTTCGTAAACTGCAAATTCTCAAATCAGTACAACATATCTAGTTTATTAACAGAAGTTGGAATCTTATTTAACAAACGTGAGTGCTCTGAATGTATCCTTTATGTTAGTTTTTCACAGAAAATGGAAAGGACTTAACAAGGAGTCTCAACTGCTCTATGGGTGTTACATGCAAAAAGAGCAGGCAGTAGATGCAATGTCTGACAACAAAATCTACTACTTAGTCTCCTCTGCTCAAAAGCCCTACATTTGTGAGGAAGGCCTGAAGTCTAGCCTTTTAAGAGATTTAGACAGCTGGGGACCCACGTAGGTGCCTAAGAATAGGCACTGAATGCCATCTGTGATGTCTGTGGGAATCCTTTCTGGCCTCCAGTTCCCACCTCAAATGGAAGGAGATCTACTGTGTCTCGTACATTCATATGCAGTTTTTGGGGTACAGGGAGGAGTTGGAATCTTTCATTCTCTCAAGTGCCACAAGATCCATGTTCTTTGTTTGGATTTTGCTTTACATGCATAGGCACCAGTCCAGTTCATAACCCAATTTATTAGGAGAAATTTTTGTTTGTTTGTTTGTTTTATTGCTGGTTATAGGGCCAAATTTCGTAAATTTGCTTATACATGCTCTAAGTAGCCAAAACTGTAATTTCTAATTATTGTTCTCTGTGTTACATAGATCAGAGGACTACTCTACATGAGATCTCACCTGAAACTACTGTATAACTTCTAAAAATTAATCTCAACAGTACTTTAATTTAGAATCAATCAAGAATTGGCTGCAGTATTTCACAGATTCTTTCAATGCTGTCAATAACATACAGTGCTCTAATTTTCCTTTCAAACTTTAATGTTGCCTTCATTACTTCCAGCTTCCAGGCACTGATATATATATGCCTTTCTCCAACAAACCAAACAGATCAAATGTACATTCCTCATGGAGACAGTCAGGGTTTTTCATAGCACATCAGTCCTTAAGCTTCTTTTCAATCCAGTAAATAGACAACACACCTTGAGGTATTTCTCCAGAGCACGTCTCTCCTGTCTTTGATCATACCATTAGCTCATCTCTGATTCTTTCTAGAGCTGGACATAGAATTCCAGGATTGACTTTATGAGATTCAGACACAAATGCTGAAACATTTGTCTCTGCGGTTGCTGAAAACTTTCTGGATCAAGAGTCTTCCTCTGATCTGCCCCATCTGTAGGCAAAGGATGAATTTTGGGCCTATGATCATGAATTTCACTCTATTAAATTGCCTTTGTTTAGAAGAACAAGTGTACTAAGCGACTGAGGTCACTCCCTCTTTCAGTGATTTATCTTCTACAGTATTTAGCTCTCCCTAATATTTATATCATCTGCTGTCTCTGTTGGTATAGATTTCAATTTTCCTTCCAAGTCATTTATACATAGTATAACCAGTTTTTAATGTAAAGAATAACAGGAAGGGCTTCTACAGATATGTTAAGCAGAAAAGGAAGGTCAAAGAAAGTGTATCCTGCAAATAGACAAGTTTGGCAAAATGGTAACAAAGAATGATGAGGAGGTTGAAGTACTCAACAACTTTTTTGCCTGAGTTCTCAATGGCAGCCTCTCTTCCCACGGCTCTCAAATGGATGAACAACGGGATGGGGTCAAGCGAAGCAAAAATAAGTTTTAGTGATCAGATTGTGGACCATCTGAGGAACCTGGACATACCTAAGACTATGGGGTCCCAATGAGATGCATCCCAGAGCCCTGAGGCAATTTGTTGATGTAGTTGCCAAGCCACTCTCCATGATATTTCAAAAGTCGTGGCAGTCACAGAAAGTCCAAGCTTATTGGAAGAAGGGAAACATTGTACCCACCTTTAAAAAGGGTAGAAAGGAGGACCCTGCGAACTATCAAGCTGTCAGTTTACCCTCTGTTCCTGGGAATATCATGGAACAGATCCTTCTAGTAGGTGTGCTAAGGTACCTGGAGGACAGGGACATGATTCAAGACAGACAGCATGGCTTCATCAAGGGCATCTAGAGAGTGGTAGTCAATGGCTCAGAGTTCCAGTGGACATCAGTGTCCTTCAGGGGTCCTTCAGGGGTCCAGTGTTATTTAATGTCTTCATCAATGACATAGACAATGGGATCAAATGAACCCTCAGCAAATCTGCAGATGACACCAAGCTGAGTGGTGCAGTTGGCATACCTGAAGGACAAGATGCCATCCAGAAGGCCCTGGACAACCTTGAGAAGTGGCCCCACGGGTATTTCATGTGGTTTAACAAGACCAAGTGCAAGGTGCTGCACCTGTGTGGTTGCAACCCCTGGTATCAATACAGGCTGAGGGGATGTACTGCTTGAGAGCAACCCCGCCGAGAAAGACTTGGGGATGCTGGGGGATGAGAGGCTGGACATGAGCTGGCAATGTGCACTCGCAGCCCAGAAAGCCAATTGTATCCTGGACTGCATCAAAAGCAGAGCAGCCAGCAGGGCAAGGGAGGTGATTCTGCCCCTCTACTCTGCTCTGGTGAGATGCCACTTGGAGCACTGCATCCAGCTCTGGGGTCCCTAATGCAGGAAGGACATCAAACTGTTGGAGTGAGTCCAGAGGAGGTCACCGAGATGATTAGAAGGATGGAGCACCTCTGCTACGAGAAAAGGCTGAGAGAATTGGGATTGTTCAACCTGGAGAAGAGAAGGCTTAGGGGTGACCTAATTGGTGCCTTCCAGTCCCTCAAGTGAGCCTACAGGAAAGATGGAGAGGGACTATTTGGAAGAGCATGTAGCGACAGGACATGGGGAAATGGCTTCAAATTGAAAGAGACTAGGTTTACATTAGATATTAGACAAAAACTCTGCTGTGAGGGTGGCAAGGTGCTGGACCTGGACCAGAGAAGTTGTAGATGTCCCATCTCTGTAAGTGTTTAAGGCCAGGCTGGTGGGGATTTGAGCAACCTGGTCTAGTGAAAGGTATTGCTACATACAGCAGGGGGGTTGGAACTACATGATCTTTAAAGTCCCTTCAAACCCATATTGTTCTATGATTGAACAATTCTATGATTCTATGATTAATGCAGGCCATGCTGATTTTAGATTGTTCTAATTTTTGAAAATATCATGAGGTATCAGACCAAATAATTTACAGAAGCCTAAATACATCAGATTAATGCTATGGCCTTTAACAGTCAAACCTGTAACCCCAGCAGAAGAAACACCATGTTAGTTTTACATGTATTTTTTAAATACATTTATATTGATTGTATTACAGGCTGCTAGTCTGGATACCCACAACAGTGATTTCCACATGTATAAGTACCCCTGAATATAATAATTGATTTTTTTTTTTGCTAGCATACAAAAGGAAAACTGAGAAGAATGTGTTTCCTACAGATATCCCACTCAGTGCATGTACCTCTTTCCCTCATTAGTTGCTCTCTTGCACAAGGTTTTAAGAAGCGTGTTTTTAAATGGCCTACAATTCAGCCCACATGGATTCGGGAAGGAGAGTGGGGGAGGGCTTAAGAGTAGAATAGCTAGAGATGTTTGTGTTAACATTTATATTTACAAATTAATATGCTTTCAGATTAGAGGTTTTCCTTTTAAAAAAATTTTTATTTGTTTGGTTTTTTTTTTTTTTTTTTTTTTTTGTGAGCACAAGATAGGTTGGATAGATTTTTTGATATGTAGATGAATTTGGGGGCAGATCTTCTAATCTTTACACATTCATAAAGAAGGTTAAGTCTGGCAGGGTAACTTTGTCCCATTGTAGGACAGCAGAATATTATCAACACAAAAAGAGTGTTTCCAGAGCAATGTGATGCCTACCCTACTACACCCAGGGAACAATCTACTATAATCAAAGATAGCTAAGGATTTGTATTTTCCCTATTACCTTTCCTGAAGGAATGGTAGCAAGAATGGAGCACTTAGAAACAAGAGTACAGGTAAGACATTCATTATCAGTTCTGAATAGGATTAGTTTTAATGATAATTCCACTTGCCTACATCTAAGAGTACTTAGATGTGGAAAAAACCCCATGGGATTAGGCCAAATATTGTCATGGTAACCGAAAGAAAGGGAAGCAATTCTAAAAGAGTTTCCATTAAGCAAGAGCAGCGACCATTCTGTAAGTAGGCTTCAATAGAAGGTGACAACTGTTATTCATTTGTTGTTTCTAGGCTTGGAGAAAAGCAGGATAATTGAAAATAGTACAATGTTCTGGAAACATATTGAATGAAAGGGCTCTCAGTGCTTTTAAATATTGGTCTATTTATCTTTAAGAACATTTAGCATTTACCTTTTTTGTCCATTTATAAGCTGGACAAGTTAGTTGGAAGGTTGTTTAGACTCAACTAAGCTCATGCAGAGAAAGATCAAAGCAAGCTTCTTGCTTTTTATAAGAGAAAGCACCATTTCAACTGAGCAGTGGACACCTACTTTTGGAAACTGAGAAGATGCAAATGAATTAATTGTATAAAATTATGTGATTACTTCATACTGGTGATAATCTGGGAGACATATTTACCTACAGAAGAAACATGCACCACTGCTGGTGTTTTCCAGTTCTTTTGTTCCAGTACACCACTGTGTTTTATGTACAACTGTAAGATAATACTCGCAACTCTACTGACAAAAAAGAAGCAGACCAAAACCCAGCTGTAGAACTTGAAGGAAAAAAAATAAAAAGAAAATCAACTATGTTTTTCACCAGTAAGGGTGGTTACCAGTGAAACAGTGTACCACTGAATTTTCCCACACAATAAGTTTTTAAGACAATCTTTGGAACATTTCTAGGAAGTTGATCATGGACCATTGAGTGTACTCTACCCAACATTAGAAGGCTTGTTTGCTCACCTAGGTTAGACAACAGTATAATAGTACTAGTAACCTAGGTTAGACAACAGTTTAACAGTATTCTATCTAAAAATTAGCTCTAGCAAGCAGCTAAGGCTACAATCTTTTATCACCACTTTATATTTTGATCACCCCTTATCATTGCTTTATGAACACATGCTCTTTAATGATCTTTGATATAGTGCATAAAGGCACAACAATCCAGCATGTGGAAAAAGGTCTGATATATTTAGGCAAAAACTGAGAACATATCTTTCCTTACTTGATCCAAGAGGGACCAGCCATTCTAACACTTCTAAGGGGAGGGACAAGTATCAGCCTGGCTGATACTGGCTTTAAGACTAGTCTCCTTACAGTAAAGCACACATAAAAAACCCAGAGTTAACGGAGCAAGATACAGTCATAACTAGATGAAATGCAATGGCCTGTGATGTATACAGGGTCAAACTAGATGATCTAATGGTCCCCTCTGGCCTTAAACTTCATAAATTGTTGCTCACAGCTACCCTAATGAGCTAACTCCCTGTTCAGACCAGAGCTGGCTTTGTGTTTCCCACTCCAGTGTTAATGCGATGGTAGCATCCAGGAGCACTGCAGATGACTGAGAAATGATTCATACCTGGCATCCCATACACATCAGAAGTGGCACAGTGTACTGGTGCACGGGACTCGGCTTTCAGAATTTTTGTTTGCTTGTTTCTGGAGCTGGTTCTTGAGGTTTCAGTGTCATAGCTAACTTATTCCCCAAAAAGTATCTGTTTCAAAGGGTATTATTTTCCAAACTCATTGCTAGGAAAGCCTGTGAACTGGTATGCACATCTGTGGGGCTGCACATGCACCAGAGTATGACATTGCTCCAGATGCATGCTGAACAGGTCCCTGTTGAGCCTCTGTGGAACAATACCCTAAAAATCTGTATTTTAGGTAGAAGGTAGCCTGAAGGCTGTTTGTCTCATTTGAAAAATAATCTCATAGTTTAGTTTATCAGCTGGCTACACCTTGCTTCAGGGGCTTTGTGCAAAGGAGAATATGCTTTTCTTCTTCATCGCATGAAGCTCTCCCATATATTAGCATTTTTGTGTAGAGTGATTCAATTGTTAAGAGATTAAATTTCTGTAGACATCACAACAAAGACAGACGTCCATCAAATTTGCTAGAAATTAGTGATATCCTTTCATTCGAATTTAATCATAAATGAAGTTTAACTTGCATTTGTGAAGGATAAGGCATTCTGATATGGCTTTATGGTTACAATAAATATGTAACGACTTTGATACTGGAGCCAAAAGGACATCATCAGACAGGAAGAAAATTGTCTCCTTGGTAATATTTAAAACACTTTCAAAACTAAATGCCTTGAGTTGATGCATTCCTAGCTCCTGAAGGCATAGTAAATTCTCTAATGTATTGGAAATTATATCTGTATGTAATCAGCAAAAGCATGAGTACAGTTTATTTCCAAACGAGACCTTGAAATTTTGCCCTACTATTCAGATATCTTTGTTACACTTTTATCTGTTAATTAATTATTTAACATAATGTTCTCTTCTTGCCCTCCATAAAATCAAGCACTTTACTTAGTTATATACAAAATCACAGGTTGATACAGTTTGCTGACTACAAAAATCACTGCTAGCTTGTTGTATTTATTTTGTAGAAACACATATGTGCAGACATGTTTGCTCATATGACATAGTTGATAAATTATATTTGACTTAAAAAAATTAACTGGATACTTTACCCTTCATGTGCCATTACATTAAATACATGCTGATTGCAACAAGGAGCAGAAAAATTTAAATAGTCCTTATACATTTGCATGCATGTGTGTATGTATGTGTGGTTTTCTGTGCTGACATCAAATACATGGGGTTTTTTTACAATTACCAAATTTTACTGCAATTAAAATTTAAAATTGAAAATAATATAAATTAATAAAAAGTAAAATAATAGTGGTGGGTTTTTTTTTAATAAATTACTGGAAAAATATTTAATTCTAAAATTAAGTGATGTGCCACACCATGTTCCAAAATACTTATAGGTATAAAATGTAACCACGAAAACGTTCTTAAATACCTTTTTGATTACTAATGTCTCATTGGATCTGAGTCTTGACTTCAGGCCAGTCAGCTCATTGCAAATGCTCCTAGGACCTTCCCTGGGCTTTGTACAAATTAACACACTTTACATATAAAAATGAAAGGTCCTGCACTTTGGCACACACGCTGTGCCATAACAGAGTAAGCCAATAGACTTCAGTGTAGTTTTGGTCTGTTTTCTTCTCTCTGTAGTATAGAAGCATGTATGAAGGAGACTGTGTTAATGGTCCTCAATTTTTTTGAGGCATTTTGAATAATGTGCAGTAGCAATTGAATTGTACCTTAAAATATCAATTAGCTTTTCATTAGAAGAAAGGGAATCTTCCTTAAATGTATCCTTTGCCATCAACAAAATATAATTTTCAAAAATCTATTCAGGGAAACAGGTCACATTTCAGAAGCTGTTGGTAATTTGAAGTAATGTCAAAATCCTTTTGAAAATCATAGTCGTATGCTTCGATCCACATTATAAAGTCTTGGTCCATTACTAGTCTTTCTTCATTTGATGAAGCTGAAATATTTTGGAAAAATTTAGGTGAGGAAGAAAAATTGTTTGGTTGTGAATTAAGATTCTGGAAAAAATTATACATGTCTGCAAAATTTGTTATTAGGCTATTTTTCTACTGAATTTTACAAAAGCAACTGAAAATTCCATCTGGTTGGTTTTATGGATTTAGTTATCTTTTAAATAGTTTATTTTCAGTGGATTTATTAATTTTCAAATATTGAGAAGAAACTATTATATATTCAGAATATTTTTGCTGATTTTGTTCAATAAGTATTTCCCAAAGAGTTTCTTTGCCTGTGTCCTATACAAAGATATTTTTAACTAACATAAAGCAGATGAATTCAGCAGGCTGTTCCTACATCCTTAGTAACAAATGAAAACAAAAGGCCAAAAGAGAGAAAAGAAAAGATTTCAAACTGTCTTAAAACAAAATGAAGCTCTTAGCAAGAATTCATGCAGTATGTCTAGTAATCTTAAGATTACCAATCAAACCTTGGTGCTTCTGCTAATCTAGTATTAACCTTTTCCTTTTTGATGAGATTTTCAGATTCTGTGAACAAAGCACTGAGATTTAATGAGGGCCACTGTTCTCTTGAAGGTGATTTCACAAACCATTACAGTACTGGCATTAATTAGAGGGAGCTAACAGATAAAGATAAAAATACAGTTACTACTTTGGAAAGTGCACGGTTTTCTCAATGTACGAAATTTTTCAGTAGGAAATTTTCACTCGCTGCAACCACAACAAATGTTTTCACTTCAGTTCAATTTCAATTTCTTTTTCTTCTAGAGTATTTCCAGTAATGTTCTAAACTATTATTCTGATGACAGCTAAGAAAAATTAGCACTACAAAATTTTAAATTTCAATAGGTTTTTTACATGTGCCATTTGCCTGCCTTTTCACCATTTACTTGGGCAAAGCAGTGTTTGAAACATGAGGCCACTTCTGGGATGGGAAAAAGATAAAACTGGCAGATGAAGTTGTAGACAGCTTTGTGATTGCTCTGACTAAAGATGCTCCAAAAGATGTGGTACAATCTGGGTGTCAATGTGCTAACTGGCTCTACATTTTTGCATTGTATTGCTTTCTAAGAATGGGTGTGCAACTGTGCATGACATCCATGTCTCCCTGCTCCTGTTGGTGTTATTCTGCCTCTATGTCTATCTGTCCTTATTTTCTGGTGATAGTTAGGAGAGATGGATCAACACAATCAGCACACCAAATGATACCACACAAACCACAGATATAAATATGTAAGGTTCAAAGTACGTGTCAAATGCAAAGGTGAGTCGTCCTGCTCAGAGCTTCGGAGGTGTGTCATAATTTTTTTTTGGTTTAGGTACTGTGAATAAAGGAACTTGAAAAGCTCTTAATTCCAATTGCTCTAACACCTTCACCATACAGTAAACAGGGCTATTACTCAGTATGAATGACAAAGGTGCTTCAGTTCATAATGGCAGTGAAGTCCTGAACTGTAGTATAATGTCACTGTAGTAAGACAACACAACACCTGTGTCAAACCTTCTAGGGATGGTCTCTGAAGATTATGGGCTCATTACTTTTCAGTGATTGTTATGGCAAATATCCCTGTATCCTGCAGCGTTTCCACATGGAGCTCTGCTTATGGAAAGAGGAGGCAATTGCTAATGTGCCTGGATTGAATTATAGCTTCCTAGGATCAAATGGAAATAAATTAGGTGTCTGTTAAATATAATGAAGGTGGTGTGTAATGTATATGTGGCTCGTAAGATAAGGAAACTGTTAGCACAAATATCTCCCTATTCAGAATATTATCAGTGCAAATAAATAGTTTAACAGGATGAATGGTGGCTTTCTGAAATAGGCAAGATATAATGCCTGTGTCAGATTGAGTCTGTTAGTATTATCTATAGATACTCTTGATCTGTGTGCTGGCCTGAACACAAGTGACCTGCACAGCATGAAACATCCTGCAGCTTCCCAGTCACTTAAGACAATCAAGTGTCTCTTCACAGAAACCTTATTTCTGACATTACAGATAGCTTTTTCTCAGGTTGCTAACGTTTCCAACCCTTTCTGCCTGATTCATCTTGTATGTCCTGCTGAGATGGACTGCCACTTCTCCAGACTTCTGCATCTACATTCTCCAGTTTTTCTAACTCATCGTGCACTCTTATATGTACTTTTTTTGTTTATTTGCCTCCCCAGACTCAGAGCTCAACACAAGTGAAGAAAGAAAAGGGAAGAAGAGAAGATCACAAAAGCAGCAAGAATAATCAAAGTTCTTGCTCAACAGTGTTTCTGGAGAGAAAAAACTTAGGCTACATAAACATCAAGACTCCATCTTCCTTTGAAAGAAGCTACATGTTTTCCAGACAGGATTAGTGGGATTTACTATCCATTTGTGTCAATCCAATCCTTTAAAAGATTTTTGGTAAATAGATGATTTTAAAATGTTCTCCTGTGGCATAAGGATCACTCTCTACTGCTATTTATTAATTACATTATCCCAAATAATCAATTTAGGATCCACTACAGACTAAAATATTTGCTCATTTATAAATACTGTTTCTTTCTGTCTGATGCTCTGAAATAAACATCATGCTCACCAGTGAAATGGTCATTCTCAGTGTAAGCCTCTGCTTCTAGTTCTCATCCAAAGAACATCTTCAGAAATATCAGTGAAGTGGCTGCTATTTATTATTTGGTGTGGGTTTCTTTAACTTTGCTTTAATTTTTAAAGACAATTATAAATATTCTGTTTACTCACTGTGCTTCGTACTGCTTGGTAGAAACACACAGCAGCAAGTTTTGTTGGGTTTTTCTAGGGTTTGCTCCTTTTCATTCTTATTTCTCTAAATCATTATTTAATATTTTGGAAGACAATTTTATTTTGGAATTAATGGTTTAAATATTTCTCTCTATCCCAGACTTATTCAGGACTCTCTTCAGGAAAAGAGAGTGTTTTATTTATTTTGACTTAGAGATGAACACACAATGGCATATAAAACATGTGAATAAACATGTAGGAGTTTAAAAGAAGCTGCAGTTTTAGTTAAAATGCTAAAAGTGAAGATAATGGTGAGCTGTCCTTCTCATCCCTGCAGAGAAATGTCAGCATTTTCCCATTTGATGTACTATGGAGGCAGGTATTTATAAAGACATTTGCAGTATATTAACAACCAGTTCCCCACACATAATCTACAGTTTTGAAAGCCTTGGGACAGGATCATCTTGCTGTGTTAAGAAGCCTGGGACAGTAGTGACAGTACCACCTGGAGCAGAAACCTTCACCCTGGGAGATTTGGGGGATCAGAGACAAGCAACAAAGAGACCTGAACATAGATCATACAATCTTCAGCTTCTTTTTTTGCACCTGACTTTTAATAGGGGAACTGTTCAATCAATGCTACTTATATTTTCCATGGACTTCCATAATTTTTGAGTTGCCTCAAAAAACTTGAGGACTTTAACCTGCCATTGGTACAGCAAACATCTGATTGAGATTTTTTTACTTCACTTAAGGAAGTGGAGTTGAACACCTGGGTAACCTCAGGGAAAATGACTAGATGATAACTGAAAAGTGTATGAGCACAAAGTTTTCTCTTCTTTCACTTTGTGTCCTTTGTGTATTGCCTATTGTTACAGTCATTTTCACTACAGGTTTCAGTAATTCCTAAGCATCTTCCATATGAGAAAAACAGCAGCAAGGAGGAACACAGTTATATCAAATTCATTAAAAATGTAAAGATTGGTCAATGCTTAAAGAAATAAAAACATGGGCTCCATTTTAATGAGATGAGTTTTTATTTAAGATTGAATTTGCTTGAATACATGAAATTTCATTGCCACCTCTTTTTAGTTCATCACCAAAAATACATATTTAAAAGAAAGAAAAATCTGATTTCACTTTAGAAACAATATTGCCAGATACTAAAGATGTTAAAGAACATTGATAGTATTGCAATTAACATTTCACAATAAATAAGAAACTCCTATTGTCAGCAATTGTACTGCTGAAAGTCATGGCTTAGTTCCAATAATCGGGTGAGAATGTCAGATCAAAGGTCTCCTGATACCTGGAGCCTTTTGGAGCAGGTTTCTGGAGAAAGAGGCAAGGACAAGAAGAACACAGTAATAACCAGAATCTTTTCACAGTCTCCTGTGGGCTGTAAACCGATTGCTACGGTACCTATAGTACCTCCCCAGAGTGATGATGCCCTACCTTTTAAACTTCTTCTGTGGATTTTTCTTCCAATGATATGTCCAGCAATTCTTGAATTAATTTTCATTCCTAGTGCCCACAAGAAGCTTTGGCAATGTTACACAGCTAAATTGCATATTTGTAGGGGTATCATCCTCTGTTGCTTCCAGAGCATGCTCCTGTTTTTTTATGCATAACCATGCAGTACTCACCTTCACCATGCCACCTGGGATTTGTCATCTTCATTTTAACCTCCTCAATTCAGAAGACTTAGGACTGTGTTTAGCATACTACCAAGGCATTTCTTTCATCATAGCTGCTACCACAACCTAGATTTTCTTGTTGGCGTTTCTTTGAATTGTCTTCACTTCTACAGTACTATGTGACATATGTGCAGTATTTGAGAAGTAAAGATTTACTCAGGGATATAATGATATTTTCTGTTCCTTCTCTATTCCTGCCTATACCAGTGCTTGCACAGCTGATGAGCACGATAAGCAACTGAGCAACAAAATGGTTGTTACCTCAGATTTAGGGAGAGACATACCTTCATGTCTAGAGTGTCTCAGTATTCCTCTTTGGCAGAAGCCTTATATTTATTGGGAGCTTTTTACTGCCATAGGGCATGTGAATGCAGAGTTGTCAGATTAAGAACCCTCTGAAATACACAACAAGATTTCCACAGATCTAAAAGAAATCTCTGCCAGACCTTAAGGAACTGTCAGACCACCACAAAATCACACAATATGCTGAGTTGAAAGAGACACACAAGGATCAGTGAGTCTAACCCTTAGCCCTTCACAGAACCATTCCCTAGAGCATGTGCCCGACAGTATCATCCAAACACTTCTTGAACTCTGCCAGGCTTAGTGCTGTGACCTCTTTCCTGGGCAGCTTGTTCCAGTGCCCAACCACCCTCTAGGTGGAGAACCTTTTTCTACTGTCCAACCTAAACCTCCCCAGACACAAAGTCAGGCCATTCCCTTGGGTCCTGTCCCTGGTCACCACAGAGAAGAGATCAGTGCCTATCTCTCTTCTTCCCCTCACAAGGAAGTTGTAGACTGCAATGAGGAGGAGACTCCCCTCAGTCTCCTCTTCTCCAGGCTGAACAGACCAAGTGACCTCAGCCTCTCTTCATATGGTTTCCCCTCAAGGCCTTTCACCATCTTTGTTGCCCTCCTTTGGATGCTCTCTAAGAGCTTAATATTTTCTATTGTGGTGCCTAAAACTGCACACAATATTCCAGGTGAGGCTGCACCAGAGCAGAGTGGGACAATCCCCTCCCTTGACTGGCTGGCGATGCTTTGCCTGATGCCCTCAGGACACGGTTGGCCCTCCTGGCTGCCAGGGCACTGCTGACTCAGATTCAACTTGTCATCGACCAGGACCCCCAGGTCCCTTTCTGTGGCACTGCTTTCCAGCATCTCATTCCTCAGTCTGTTTGTACACCCAGGGTTGCCCCATTCCAGGTGCAGAATCCTGCACTTTCTCACTGAACTTCATCTGGTTGGCGACTATAAAACTCCAGTCCTAAGTGCATGAATGTTATAATAAATGGAGGAATAACCATGTGAGAAAGCTTTTCCTGAGCATACTGCTGTGGCAGGTATCAGTGAAGACACAAGAGATAGAGTACTGACTCATGGAGCTCATTCAGTGGCACCATATGCAACAGTAAATGCTAATCATTGTGCATATAAAAAGTAGAATTGGGTTCAGAAGTACTACCAGGGAAACTGTCCTATCTTCAGGACATCAAGTTTATATGAGTGTGTTAGCTCAGCACAGCAGTTACTTAAATAAGAAAAGAGGAAATGTATAGAAAATTTGTTGAACAACACCTCCACACTCATTCAACCAAATAATTCAAACTGCTATTGGAACATCTGAACATGATTTCATCTCTTGCAAGTCTCATCGTTGCATCAAAGTAATTTTTATCACTTATTTCCAGAGAGAGGCAAAAGGTTTCCCAATAGATATTCATTACAGACCTTCCTTCCCCTGCTCACAGTCACCTGGAGCAGTGAACTACTGAATCAGAAAATCAGTTTATCAGGATCTCTACAAACGCCGAAGCATGATACACAGTCTTAAAAAAAAAAAAAAAGAAAAACAGTATTCAACTAAGAAGAACTTGGTCTGCGTATTTCTATAGTGGAACATTCAGAATGTCGGAGGCACTTCAGTGGGGTGCAAGAGCTTCCCAGCATAGAACAACAAGGTTGGAAAAACCTCTACTGGGTCATGTACCTAGTGGGCTCTGAGGTCAAACAGTTATTCTCCTGACCTAGGAGACATATGAAGATGGGCATTTTCTGTGAGCTGTTCCTGGTGCCCTGACTCAGCTATAACATGTACAGTTCAAACCAGGAAGATCCCTGCCTTGGTGTGAAATGCACCATGTCTCAGCCTTGGTCTCACTCCTGGGTAAATAGCACTGGTTTTTTGGTTGCCTTTTAATATCTCTCATCTCAGGGAAGGGAACTTGGCTGAACTCCTTCTGTTGGGCTTATGGCCATGTGTCCCGATCTACTGAGGTCTTGCAGCAACTGGGAAATAGCAACCATGATCCGCAAAATAAAAACAGCCTTGTTTGAACTCTTAAAAGTCCGCACTTCTCTGAAAGTATGGGCTTGATCCAGCACCCAGTATGGGTAAATCAGCCTCTCCATGAAGAGCAACTGCGTTAGTGGCTCTATTTTAGCAAACAGAGCTGTCTTTTTAATCACTTGGTGGTTCTGTTCTGTTCCTTCCCAAGCACAGAGCATTTCCCATTTGAAGAATTACTTTCCAGTAGTTGAATGAATAAGAACTAGTTGGAGCCCTCTGCACAAATTACCACCCAATGAATGCAAAATAATGCATTATAAGAAGTACTCTATTGTATTTGTTGTACAGATATTAGTGTGTGTTGAATTTGTGCTATTTAAGAGGCACTGCCATGGTAACTCATCTCTTTTGACAAAGGCTTTATGTCAGAGCAGAGGTAGAAGATATAGAAACTCAACTTTGGGTAACCAGTGAGAGGAAGGTGGCCAGTATTAACCTCATCTAAACATCACTAGAAAACAATCTGCTGTGTATGTCTCCTGTTGAGTGTCCCGCTCACTGGGGAATCGCCAACTGCAGGATGAGAATGGAGGTAGAACGCAACAAATCTGTGCTGCATTAGTTTCCAAGATGCTGGCTGCCCACATAGATTTAATCACTGCCACATTTTAAGCTAAAAATAACAACACGGGAAGGTTACCTTGCTCTGACAGTGTTACCGCCATCAGTAATATGGCAGGTAACCAAACAGCCGGAGAGACGAATGTAACATCAGGTGCACTTTTTTGCCTTTCACTAGTACTGTTCTCACTTTATGTGTAACAGCTTTGCTACTATTTCAAGGTAATGCTAGAGATTGTAAATTTTAGGGATTTTCAGGCTAGCCCTGGCTTGACTTCTTAGTCTGGTATGAGATTATCTAATCCCTTCCCAAGTCTTTTAGCATCACACCTGTTCCAAACACTGGGTTTTGACCACTGGAAGGCAAAACAACAGGAAGGTTTGATTCCTGTGTAGGATACAAGAAGACATCCCCATTGCTCACACCACAGCAGTCTACTGCTTTGGGGTTTACAGCTGCCACCGCCACCAGTTCAGTTGTATACTGCCACTTGTGCTGAGACCTAGGTTGGCATGTTGGTGTCGTAAAATTGAAATGAAGAATTTTCATGTTCATTGGTTGTGTTTCTGCCTTTCTAAGGAGAATGCTGATTTTGTCCAAAAAAAACTGCAAGCCAAATTTGCCTCATGTGCCATTCTGGCTTGGGAAAGCCATTTTTGAACCCTGTCTCGAGTCACATTCACATAGGTGTTTAGCAGCAAATGTAGTCTAAAAATAACCACTAAGCAATGTATATGATGGTGCAATAGAATTTTGCACAGCTTGTGAAAACAGTGTGACCTGCAATATCAGTGTTATATTGCAAACTTCACTGACCATTTCATGGTTGCCTAGCATGGAAATCCGGGAGGTTGTACAACATGAGGCAAGTAAAAAGCACACTGTAACAGCTTGTGGATCACCTAGCTCTTGCCAGTGACTAGTATCCTACTGGCAAAAAAACCAACAACAAATACTGCCAATAGGTACTATTTTGACCAAGCAAAGTGCATATTTATTTAGTGGCCTTTATGGTATTGAAAGCACCATGTTTACTCTCCATCTGCTTTCCCTCATCCAAACCTGTTTAGATTCTGGGTTGCTAAAAACAACTGGTGCTAATGACATTTGTCCACATAATTCCCCAAATAACAAAGCAGTGAAAAAAAAAAAGAACAAAAGTGGAAAGAGATGACAAGTTTACAGTGGACTGTTTGCAGACACTTTCTTGTGTAACAGCTTGGATGAATTGGAAGACAGTCTCTGCACCAAACCGCCCTACTTTCTGGGATGAGGTGGGAGAGGGGAGCAGGAGATATGAAATCTGTATGTTTATCTTACTTTGTCTCTTAAAGGTTTGCTGTTCCTGGCTGTGGTTTTTCTTGAAATGTTAATTACAGGAGCTGGAGATGTCAACAGTTCTCTTAATAAACTAACTCCTCTGCTGAAAAAAATCGTACAATGAATAAAATGCCAGTTTTAGAAACAGCCATCGGCTGCAGCAAAAGCAGTGGCTTGTATGAGGAGCACAGAACTGCACTTCTACCTTCCTGCCACTGCGCTGGCCACGGTTTCGCTGGCTGTTGACAGCAGATTTGTCTCTGCGCCACTGTGCTGGCTCTCAAAACCAACCTCAGCAAGAATTACAGGAACTCACAGGGCCAAGCAGGCATTCCCACCACAATGGTGAGGCACATGGGTGCAAATACTGTTGCTGCTATCCAGGGGGTCACTGGGATGAGGCAATTCAGGGAAGGGTGATATGCCTGCTTGTCCCTCTAAGGAATGATTAGTCTCTGGGACAAACTATATCAGTCCTCCCTTTGTGAATAGGTTAAATCAGTGAATAGATAAAACCAGGACATGTATTTTGGTGTTTCAATTCTAAGATAATTGAAACTACAGAGCTACCCTACTGAGTGATTTATCAGTTACCATGCCAGGGATAAGCTAGACAACATCTTGCAGAAGGAGGGTGAGGCCTGGGAGCTGTCTCCTCCTGGCACCTGTGAGTCATCCAGTTCAGTTCTAGCAGACCTCCAGCTGGGGGCAAGGTAAGCAGCTGCACAACGCACCCAAAAAATGGCCAAGACCAAGATACAGGGACAAGGCGTAGTCATCAGCCCTCTGCACAGCAAACATCAGATTGCCCGAGTAGCCATGAGTGGCACTTCCCAGCCAGCAGGTCCAGCAGTGTGTACTCCTGAGGAGAGGTACCCTTTGTAACAAACACCAGCCTATGCATGCCAAGATAGGCAGAGCTACAACCCTTGGTGGATGGGTGCTCTGATGCCATCCAGTACATGAATATGCACAGCTGTGTGCACAGTGTTTCTGATGAACAGAATGACAGGCAAGTGTCATCACAGTGTTTGGCATCTTTTCCCACTCGTCTAAGATCAAGACCATTTCATGTTGAGGTCTTTGTCTACCTCAGTCAAAGTGTGCTCCTCCCTCCTTCCCTCTCTCCAGTCTCAGCCCTGGGAAGATATAGAGGCCACAAGAAAGAGCCAAGGAGGATTACAGGTTTCAGGCTAACCACAGCCATGCACACCCTTCTCATGTTAGAGATACACCACACCACCTCCACAAGCGTCCCATGGGACTGCACTGACTCACCGCAGACTGATAGAGACTTATTGTTAGCACTGGGCTCAGCCTTCATCAGTGAAAGGGAATCATCATCTCTATCAGGATGTGGACATGGAGAAACCAAATCAGTTCAGGAACTTGAGGACAAGGACTTTTTGTTTGCCAGAACTGTGCCCAAAAGTCACATGAGGGTGGGGGACCAAGGCTGTGCTCTCCCCTCTGGGGACACCTATGCAGCTGTTCTATCCCTTACATACTTCAGGGCATGATGGAAGGGGGAAACATCTGTCTTGGAGGATAAGACATGAGTGTGCTGAGATGTTCCCATATTGCTCCTCAGTAGATACCATGGGCTCTCGGCACTGTTTATGGCCCAAGTTCAGCTTCTGTCCACTTTGTAGGCTGGACTGGCTCCCACTTTCATGTTTTTCCTCCTCTCTGTTGCATGGAATAAATACACGGTTCACCTGCCCTCACACATATTGAGAGCATCTGCTGGCTCTGCAGGGCACAGAAATTAGAGGACACTTACATGTGCAAAAACAACTGGCAAGGAACTGTCTGCTTCCAGGTTGGAAGGTTCTGACCTGGCAATGCATGCTGGGGAAGAAAAGAGCTTCAAATTAAATGTTGTCCAGGTCCAGGACCAGTAGCACTGGCTAAAAGGGCAACAGAAAAGTGTTAAGGAGAGTTTTCTCCCTTTGATCAGCTATCATAAACCAGTTGTAAATTGGCTTCACACTGTGAAGAAGGTGATAAAGGCCTTGTCATTTCTGCTGCAGCCTTAACCTTCCAAAGACTGATCTGGGTTACCCTGAGCAGGACCCTACCCTGGGAGTTACCTGTGTCAATCAATATTCCCATTCTCTGCTAATCATCAATAAATTACTGAGTCATTCCCAACAGTTTCTAACTGGGCCTCCTGAGAACTCAGGTTAATGAACCCTGAAGTTGGCTCTGTCCGTGCTGTAACACAGTGAACAGCAGTATTACTTTTTATGTATTTAAATGAACTGTTTCAGAAGAAAAAAAAAGGCAAAAATCAGCATAATAGAGTGGCAGACCTAGACCTTCCAATGGTCATTGTATCATAACAAAGAACTGCTAGGCTTAGAAAAGTCTTCCATATTGGAAGCGCTAAAATATGTGTAAATAATTTGCCAAGTATCTGTTTTATTTGTCAGACACTGAGACAGTAAAGCTACACGTCTAATGTTTACAGTACATTTTAAACAAGGTTTTGCACACTTACTCTCTGATCTTCCCCAGTTGTCTCTTCTTCTCTTGTATCAAATTTAATACAGACACCAGCCAGAAAGAGCACAAGCTATTCTGTTCTGAGCATTCTTATTAATCTGTAGTCTAGGCTGAGTTTTAGCTCAAATTATTATAACTTGTGATAGTACATTTGTTTGCATGATGTTTTTATCAGTTCAAGAAAGTAAAGCAATTATTTTTCCACTCTACTGTTGTTCTGCTTATGGTCTTTTTTATTAGGATTCTTCATTGCATCACTGATAAAAATACACCCAATCCCTAAAATCTTCAACTCTCAACTCTCAAAAGGCATGAGTTGTTGAAGGAACTCTGTTATGTCTTGTCCAGAGTAATCCATGCTCAAGAGGTTGAAGCACAGTGCTCTTAGTATAGAAATGAGTTGGGTAATTCTTCAGGTGATTACTTCAAATATTATTCTTTCTTGCATGAGATCTTGCCTGCCAGAACAATGGTTTATGACAAATACTAATAAGCTGCTTTGGTAATCAAACCTGTGAGCTGGTTTAGTAGACCCTGCCTAACCCTGTCCTAAGTACCTCCAAGATGTTTTTTGTCCTTTATAGGGCCAAAAGTCTTTTTTGTAACATAAACTTTCTCACTTTTTAAAAACAAATTGTTATAGCCATTAAAAATCATGGCTAGGCTTTGCAAACAAAGATTTAGGAAGGCTCTATCCATGTTTGTTACAAGCACGCTGGTGGCTAATGAGGCCAATACGAGATAGACATATCCAGTTGCAAAAGGCACAGCAGAAAGACTCCTTAGGTGGTATATTCTGCAAGACATGATTCTTTCTGTGTTGTCTTTTCTCCTCAAGAGTGATCCTGTGTGTGTTCTCAAAGGAAACAGCAGCGTTATAGATGGTGTGTCTCCAGGCCTCCCGATTGGAGGCCAGAGTAGACCAGTGATGATGATCAATATTGTTGAGGTTGAGATGTTGTTTCAGGGAGTCCTTGTATCTTCTCTTTGGGGCTCCTCTCATGCGGCAGCTGGTGGCAAGTTCACCATAAAGCAAGATCTTAGGGAGGCGGTGGTCCTTCATCCTGGAGACGTGCCCTGCCCAACACAGTTGTGTTCTCATCAACATGGCCTCAATACTTGTGACTGCTGCTTGTTCTAGAACAGATGTATTGGTCACATAATCTGACCAGTGGATGTTTAGGATTGTATGGAGGCAGTGTTGATGGAAGCGTTCTAGGAGACGCAGGTGGTGGCGGTAGATGACCCATGATTCGGAACCATGTAAGATAAGACAGCACTACAGCTTTGTAAACACTGATCTTGGTACTTTTCTTCAAGTGTTTATTATGCCATACTCCTTTATGGAGTTTTCCAAAAGCACTGTATGCCTTTGCTAACCTGTTGTCTATCTCCCCGTCAATCTTACCATCCGAGGAGATGAGGCTACCTAGGTAATTAAACTGCTGGACTGATTTGAGCTCTGATTGGCAAATGGTGATATGGGGATGATGGAAGGCTTCCTGAGGTGCAGGTTGGTAGAGAACTCCCATTAAAAAACACTAATTAGAGTAATCAACAGGCACTGTGAATCACTTTTAAAGTAATACAGTGATCAAGACGATTGTCCAGTTATATGACTTCTTCATCAGGAAATCAATTGTAGAAGTTTGTTGAGACGTACCAGAAGCAGGTACAGGACTTGTATTGCATATTCCTTGCTGACCTGCTTGGTCCTTCACAACTCTCTCTGGATTTTATGCAGATGGCTGGCACAGGTGAGCTGACAGGTCTTTGGATGCTGAGGCCATGGAAGGCTATTTCTGAGCTGTGCACAAGTGACCTTAAAGAGGCTACCAAGTCCGACATGTTTTGGGAGCATCAGTAAGCTCATCAGCCTCATTAGTCTTCCCCTAGCCTCTTATGAAGCCTTACCCTTACAGCTGCAGTGAATAGAAGGCAATAAAAATGGCACCAATCATTGCTTTTAAACTGAGCCTCTGCTCTGTGCATGCTGCAGGGCCACACGCACCCAGGTGTGAAAGGCAGAACACACAAAACTTTCCTCCCTCAACTAGAGATGAGCAGGGTATCAGTGTATCAACACCTCTTGCTTGCCCAAGGGCCCATTGGTAGGAGCTCGAAGGAGCTATGGGACTCTGCAGGCAGGCAGGATGGTTGCTGTGGAGAGAAACTCAAACTTGAGTACTGAGGAGGCTGCACTGCAGAAGAGAGGTACTTGCCTGCCCTGTTACAATGCTGCAAAAATTCTGAGTAGACTGCTGAGGAGGCCCATGGACCCTGATAGGTCATCTGTCTTTGTGTCTTGTAGCACAAAACAGCCATGAGGAGTGGCAATGTCCTGTCCCTGCTGCAGCTAAGTGCCCCTAGCCTTAAAAATCCCTGGGGAAAAAGAATGGTAGGGAGGGTGTGCAGTCTTTTGTGCCCGTGCTGCTGGACTGCAGGACGATACTTACACGTTCAATCCTGTGCATTTCTGAAGCTCTTGCTGCTGCCAAACATACTTCATTGCAACCAGTTGCCTGCAGCAAGGTGTTTCATTTTGGGATGGCAACAACACATCGAGTCCAGAAAGGCATCCAGATTTTACCATGAAAACAGATAAGGTATTTCTAAGTTCCTGCATAAATATGAAGTGCCAACAAATATTTTTTAGTGTGGTCCAACCATATTTTCAGTTTTGAACAGACTTTATGCTGAGGCTTTTTCTCAGTGGATTATTTTCCTTTGACTTTTTGAGCGCTTAAAGCCAGCTCATCTATCTTGGAGATGTCTCTTGACAGAAGGAAGCACATGCATTTGTAAAGAGGCTCTTACATTGTTTTATTCTGACCTTGAAGGGCTTGGTTTAGATCAACAGCTTGTGGAGGGATCTTTAATCAGGTTGTTGAACCTCCCCACAGATGCCTAAACACTCCACGTTATGAATCCTAATTATGTTCTTTAAGGACTTGGATTTAATGCTATTATATATATTTGTTCAGAATATATTTATTCTAGATTGACATGAGTTAAAAAGAACAAACTACATTTTTAACATGGCTGTGGTTTGAGGGATACTTTTAGGAAAGAGTCAGAAAATACCTGAAGGCCTGCTTCTGCTAGAAGATAAACTGGGTTTTGCTGCCAGCTGTCCAAATGAATAAGCATTCAAAGAGGATCTTCAGTTGGAAAACAAGGACTAAAAAAACTGAGACTGCCATCAGATTGACTGTTCCTTTGCCCTATTACTACGGGTCTCTTCCTTCACGAATTATGAGTTCAGCGACCTTTTTTTTCTTTAGAGGGTAAACATGCCACCTTTATAAGCATACCAAAGTTTTCCTTAATCTCATCCTTTTTAAAAAGAACGGAGGTAAACAAAGCCATCCAAACAACAGAAAATAGCACACAACACTTAATGAAATTTTTAGTGTTTTAAAGTAACCATTTTATCTTTCTTTTGGATGACACTGTTTATTGTAAGACATCATTTTTATTAAATACACTGTAATACAAGAGACTTTCCATGTCATGTTGAGAGAAGCTGATCACATGATTCACAAACAAAACTTTTAACACTGATATCTAGGCATCACTTTGAAATCAGCCAAGATGCAATGAAAGTTTTAAAGCAATGACTATTCGTAACAAACTGCAAAACAAGAACCACTAAATATTTCCACGGAGACATCACATTAAATAAAAAAAAGAAAAAAAAAAAGGAGAAAGATAGCTCTACACACCAGGTCACAGTTTGGTGACAATATAGAGATTTATATTTGTATGTAGATATCTTCCTCTTTACTTTAAGTGACAAAGAGAGTGATATCTAGAAATATATATACATAAAGTATAGGTGGAGAGCAGGGCAGGGACAAAAATTTCATAATTAATTGATTCTCTCTCTGTTGGTGATTCAATTAAACATCAATGTTGAATTAAATTACTTGTATATAAAATATTCTTAGCTGCTTTTCTTTAAGTTACAGAAAGATACATATAAGCTGCAAGAATTAGGCCTCTGGAAAGATTTGATTTGTTCTCTGTTTTCTCACATATTCCGAACAACGGCCTCATTACTGGCAGCTTTTACAATCCTTGCTTGAAGTATTCACTGTTTATAAAACATCAGCCGGTTATCACTCAGAACCTTGTACAAGCAAACAAAAAATCCCCACAGACCTTGTCCAGAATGCATAGACAGAAAAATAACACACTCATCATTTCCCATTTCTTCTCCTGAGTCATATGTTAAAAAGATGGCAGAATAGTCACTTGGTTACCATTGTGAATTTCACAGTGTTTTCCCTGCAACGTGTAGCTTTTTTTTTTCGTCACATTTGTGATGAATGTAGCACATCTCCCCACCCCACACAGATAAAGGTGTTTAAACTAAGGCTCTAAAGGACCTTTTATTCAAAGCAGCAGTGGCTTATCCCAGCCCTCACAACATGAAAATACAACTTCCTGTGCTATCAAAACCTAGAAATCCTGACCTTGCTTCCCAGTCCCTCCCCATTCCTCTTCCTCATGTTTTATAGCAGTATTTGAAATTCAGTTACAGACTGCAACAAAACAAATGTGGACTTGTTCTAGTATATATGCATTATAGTTTAGTCATCCAGTGATCTAATAATTTTATCGGGTTATTTAATTTCTTTTTAAAGTGTTTTGTAAAAGTCTACATCAACCATAATCTCTTATAAAGGTGGAGAGGGTGCAGTGAGAGAAAGAGAGTGAAAGAGAGAAAGGAAAATATAAAAGAAGGAAAGAAGGAGAAAAGGAAGGTCAGAAAAAGAGAAGTAAAAAAATTAATAAAGAAATAACAAGAAAGGACAAAAAAGAAAGAAGAAGAGAAAAATAAGAAGTTACTTATTAAACTGTAGACAATATATAGATAGTTTTATAGGTCAAAATGAATGCAGTCCTTTTAAAGAGGGTACAGTCCATCAGGCATCATAGGGTGCTGTTGCTTTACAGTTATCTGTTCTCTATGGCCACTTCTAAGTTCCGTGGATCTACTGAGAGTGAAGGACAGAGTGCGGTGAATTCTACTGTTATTGATCCTGAATGTCGGTGTTCTCCTTCTTTTACAAGTCATGCTGCAGTTTGAACAGTCCAGTTCATTCATTTTGTTACTGAAGACAAGTATAAAATGCCAATGGAGCTGCACCGTTATTCTAGGAAATAAAACAAGAGTAGCACAAACCCAGAAATGAGAGTAAAACAAACTTTGTTTTCTGAGCTTGGAAGCTTGTCTACTCATTTCACTGTGAGAAATCAACAAGTGAGATGGGAATGGAAGAAATGTTTTTATGCAATCATCTGGGGAAGAAAAGTGCTCGTTGTTGGATCTCTGGCATTCTAGCACTGCCTCTGCTGCACACCAGTTAGAAAGTTGAATCTTACAAACATAGAAAAAGAAATATCAAAAGAAAAAAATTTGGTTGCTCAGCAGACTTTATCAATTTATTAATAGCACTCTAATCATAATTTGTAATAACATAGGTGTATGTAAATTTATACATATACACACAGCCCATACATAATGTGCATGCATGTCTGCACATATATAAATAAAATACAACAGACATAGGCATACATGTATATGCTATGTGTGTGTATATATATATGCCATATGCAAACACAGATATATTATATATATTATATATATGATCAGTTCATAACACAGTTCAGAAAGACTTTTTAAATGAGCCTGATTGTCATATTTACTGTGTACACAATTTACCTGACAGTGCAAGCATGATGAATATGCACATATACTCACCCTTCATTTATTTCTTCCTCTTCTCTGCTCATTCTGCTACATTTACCCACCTTTTCATGAACAAACGCAAACTATGTATAGCTACAGTTTATAGCTTTTTACTGTGATTATACATTTTATGCACTATCAAGAACATTAAGGATATAGGTCAAGGTTAACCATACTGGTGGCTCTGTAGAACATTTGGTCCTTTAGGAGTTTAACATACTGCTATGTTATTGCACAATGCTTTCTAATACTATTTATTCTCTGAAATGACTCTAAAATTTATTCTCACTAGTAAATCAAAAAGAAGATGCCACTAAGTGTATTTTCAGGGTTTTGTGGTTATTTTTGGTATACATTCTTTCAGTGCTTGCAAAACACACGTGCTTGCTTTTGGGTTGGAGCCTGTTTTTCAGTAGCAGCATCATCTCAGATGCCTTTTTCTTCAGCTCAAAAGAAACTAAGACAAAATATGCAGGTAGAAACTTAGCAGCCCTCTCCACCACCTGCATCCTCCTCCCTCTGCACAGTAAGAGAGGACTCTGGTATCTTTCTTTTCCACCACTGTTATTTTGAAAATAGTTTTCAAATTCCTTTAAAACATAACATTCATTTTCTCAAGAGAATGGGTTTCAGCGGATGCTCAGTCTTTATCTAGTTTTCTGTGAGAACTTCCAAGACAGTCTAGATAAAATCTTAAGGCCCATTTTGTAGGAATCTTCCTCTGGCTTTTATGTGTTTCCAGTTCAGTAGTGTTAAGAAATAACATCTAGTTTATTAAAGAAATACTGAGTATGGCTTTATAGTTACACTGTCATGTTTATTTGTAATGCTGCCTTTTCAATGACATTGAGAAGGATAAAACTTCATCAGTGTCCAGTGAACTCTCTTCTTCTGAAAATGTTCAGAATCTTTATAAGCTAGCTCTAAAAGCTTCTGAAGGAAAAACTTGAAGTGCCTCAATAAATAATACATGCAAGCAAATTATATATTAAATGTTCTATGGGAACACTTACAAAAATAAAATGCTTAATTTATTAAATAAAATATCCCCAACACGAAGATGAATTATTTTGATCTGGCTCATATCAATAAGAAATAATAAAAAGAGAAAATGGAAAGAAAGATCACTTTTTTGCAATAATGCCCCCTCACAGAGGGAGGCAAAAGTCTTGAGGAATAGGTAAGGTAGGTTTTCATTTGTAAGAATTTATATTAAAAATAATCCTAACTCTAAATTTCAAATTGTCAACTTCTAGTTTGAAAAACAACAAGTATGCCCATGCAGCTGTCATCCACACAGTGGCCATGCAAATGTTGTACATATACAATGCCAACCCAAACAAAAATAAATTATTTAAGAAAATGTGGATGTTGGTTATGACAGCAATAGTACCAATACAAACATGGCGCTGAGCTCAGAATATTTGCACTCTGAATAGCAAGCCATAACAACAGAGTAATTTGTTTTCTCTAGAGATCTTTATCCCCTGCTATGTCTCAAACATAACCAGTGATCTCCGTGCTTTAGATTATTCATGTTATATCAGCCTATAGTATCTATAACATTGTAAAGGCATTTTAACATGGCTAATGTCCTCCATTAGCCCCTACTAATGAAATATTGTTATGAGTTTGCTATGCCTACTAGGGTGTACTACAAGATGAGTGATTGTTTCTGCACAAAGGGCATTAATTGACAAAGACCATGCACAGTTTTAATTGCATGGTTAAAAAAAAAGAAAGGGATTAAGGAAGGAAGGAATATGCTGCTGGACAAGCATAGTATAAGATATATCTGCCCCAGCATCTATAGCTCATCCTATCTTATCAAAATCCTTAATTTCAGCATGTGATCATAAAATTAATACTGTACAGCTTCAGCCTTTACTAAAAAAGACTACCTGGAGAACATTTTTACACCAGTGGCATGACATTATCCTAGCAGTAGACAAAATAAGGGCATGTGTTTAGTTTATCGTGTTGTAACACAACTGTGTGCAGTGCAGGCAGCATCTTTTTTCATTTTACTTGATTCTGGCAATGAATGGTGCTGGCAAAGCACCTCCTTAAACAATCCTTTTAGTCCTCAGAAAGATTCTTCAGGGAAATTGCTAGATCCCCTATTGCCTTCTATCAAATCATTTCAGTGTTTTCTTGTAGGGTTGAATGCCACCTGATTCTCAAGTTCCTCCAGACAGTGTATCACACAAGAGTGTCTTCTTTCCATCTGGCTTTATCTCTGCAAAGAACATTCTTCATGTAGAGAACACCAGTCTTCTTTTTCCACCCACAGGCCAAAGCAAAAAAATGAGGTGAATCCATAGAAACTCCCAGTAGCTGTACTGCAGAAATCACAAAGTTTTAGTCAAATATATTTTTCCCTTTTTTTCATCCACATCAAAGGCATGAATACAACAAGGCATTGTCAGTTGTGGTGGGCAAACTGAAGAGTCTGCTGATATAACAGATCAGGTTTTTAAGGCCTTTGTCTATGCAGAGTTACAATAACGCAGAAGCCAAATTGATTAGAAAGACAGGAGAGAAGGAAAAAAAAGATAGAAACTGAGAGAGAGAGAAGATACATCTCAGTAATGTCTAAAAAGTCAATATTGTGTCTACAGATGGAGAAGTGCACATTGCTTGCCCTTTGAAAGCTTCTCCGCAACTTTGTCATTGATACTGTCAAAGTTAAGAACAAATTTTAATGGAGTTCAGCGGTAGTCGAACACATTCATTCCTGCAGCCCAGAAGAAGAAATGCTAGGAGACTTTAGCCTAAAATATCCAAGTAGACTGGAGATGCCTTGGCCAAGTTCTGAAGGAGGGAATGGATTTCTTTGATGTTGAGCCTCATGTGAGGCTCCCGTTGCCAACAGCCCAGCATCAAGTCGTACACTTCCTTTGGGCATGTGCGAGGTCGCTGCAGGACTCGGCCCTGAGTGATGCACTCAATCACCTACAAGAAAGCACAAGGAAAAGATCAGCACAGCTGTGCCAACTACATGGAGTTCATCCATGCAAGAGTTAACTTTAATCACTACAGCAGCCTCACTGGTGGTGGTCATACAGCCTGCTCTGTCAAGGGCTGCATTTCTAGGTAAGATGCATGAGCAGCACTATGCAATCTGAAAAAATAACTAAATTCAAGTGATCAAGGAGCAATAACTTTTCTCATATTAAGTTCACCCATGTTGCCCCTTTCACACAATAGCTAGGAATTAATCCCATACTTTCTCTCTGTATCTATCTATCAACCTCATCTCATCTCAGAAGGAGGCTAAATTTTCAACCTGCTCACACAGAGCTTCAATGCCTCTCCTTCTCTCCCTCCCTCTAAATTTATGAGTATCACCATAGCTAATCTTTGGAAAGAGATTACTTTTGACTGCCTGGAAATCAACAGATATCTAGATTGCTTCAATCTATTCAAGAATGGTTATGGACAATGACTCTGCAACAATATCATGTATGATATGACTGTTAAGGAGATAGCTAAGGTTCTTTTCATTGCCTCATGTCCTTTTCATGCTTTTTTTAATACCCAGATCAGACTCTATCCTATACAAAAGAAAAACCGAAATTCCAGCTATTCTAGTTCTACTTGGACACTCTGCTTGGACACTACTTCCATCCACTCAAGAGAGAAAAGGGTGAAAAGGAAGAAATTTGATCACATGATTCATGACAATACCTGATAATAGTATTTGCCTTTACTGAATAAATTTGTTGCTGTCCCTTCTCCAGAAAAGCAACACCACCAGTTACCATGACAGCTTTCCTAATGCAGTTTGAGAATGTATTACACACACCTCGTTATTTGAGAGCTGATACCATGGCTGTTTGCCGTAAGTAAAGATTTCCCATAATACAACTCCCAGGCTCCAGACATCACTTTCTGTGGTGAATTTCCTGTACATTATACTCTCTGGAGGCATCCAACGAATGGGCAGCATGGTGTGACCCCCAACCTGAGAAAAACAAATGAAAGAGTCAGAAATAGTTCCATCAGAGCCTCACAAGGAAGTGCCAAGACACTAAATAAGGAGAATCCATGGTTTCTTTTTTTCCCATATGGTAACATTTCCTTCAAGGACCTTTAAAGAACTGGGAATTCATGGTCCAAACTCTTCTCCCCCAGCAACAATCATTACCACAAAAGGTTTCTCAAAATCTCAAAAGACGTTTGTAAAATTCAAACTAATCTTTAGTGTTTACTTGGTACATCCTACCCAAGGAACAGGAAGCTTTATATCACACTACCAACCTATTTTAAATTAGACCAGTTTTACTCTCCATTTTAAACTCAAGAAACTAAAAAAGATTCATTAAATGAAATTTACACTGCATGATTCTCCTAGAAACTCAGTGACATCGACCAAAATCCATGAAAACACAGTAGTCTCACTGCATGGCATGGTAGGACTGGATTCACATGGTTTAATATCCTAATTTTGACTGAATAAAGCAATGTTATTTTCTGTTGATAAGTTCCCCAGTTAATGCATCAAATTATTTTGTTCCTCATTAACTACGCAGTACAATACAGCTTTTTTTTTTTTTTTAATAGTCCTTTGGATATATTCCCTTGATAATAAACAATGTGTAAGACATGAACTCTGCCCAAAATCGAGTCATGTTGAATGGGACCTTCACTGAATGAAGACCTTTCTGAAGGCTTTTAGAACATTTTTAATTTTCCCAGAATGCTACATGTCCTTAAACTTAGGTTTCCTAACCTTAATGTAAATTTTAAAAAATTGCTTATTTTCAGCTCCTAAAAAATTTATTGTTCCTGGTATGTACCATTCTGACTGGGTCACATCATTAAATAAATCCACTCAAGTTCTTTTAAAATAGTGTAACTGCTGAGATATTCTGACATAGATATACAGATATGCTAATTACTTTTGCATCATGACAGCTGAGAATATTTCCAAGGAAAATTAAAAAAAAAAATAAAGCTTTTTCAAGGACATCTAACCTTGATTAACTCACTTTCCTGTCTGAAAATGTATTTAGTTATGAAACCATATTTGCACTTTCAGAATTCTGTCAATTTAAAATATCATTTCTCTTTGTGGGACATTGCATAAATAATGCCCTCTTTGTTCTCATGTTGAAACAGCAAATGGAAGGAAAATACAATGGAAGTTCAGTCAGGGTTCCCATTATTTTTAAATCACACAGAACATGCATTTCCAGCTTTTTATCAATAAGTCAGTGTTAGCACAGCATACTGAATGCAGCTATGGCTCTGAGAGCTCAACTCTGTCCTGTGCATCGCCACAAGTCCATGCTTACTACTGACTTCACAGAACCAGAAAGTCATGCTAAAACTTTCACAGACTTCACAGAATCACAGAATACACTGAGTTGGAAGGGACACACAAGGATCAGTGAGTCTAACCCTTAGCCTTGCACAGGACCATTCCCAAGAGTCATAGCATGTGCCTAAGATTATCATCCAAACACTTCTTGAACTCTGCCAGGCTTAGTGCTGTGACCTCTTTCCTGGGCAGCTTGTTCCAGTGCCCAACCACCCTCTGGGTGGAGAACCTTTTTCTACTGTCCAACCTAAACCTCCCCAGACACAAAGTCAGGCCATTCCCTTGGGTCCTGTCCCTGGTCACCGCAGAGAAGAGATCAGTGCCTATCTCTCTTCTCCCCCTCCCAAGGAAGTTGTAACTGCAGTGAGGTCTCCCCTCAGTCTCCTCTTCTCCAGGCTGAACAGACCAAGTGACCTCAGCTGCTCCTCATACGGTTTCCCCTCAAGGCCCTTCACCATCTTTGTCGCCCTCCTTTGGATGCTCTCTAAGAGCTTAATATCGTTCTTCTATTGTGGTCCCCAAAGCTGCACGCAATATTCCAAGTGAGGCTGTACCACTGCAGAGCAGAGAGGAACAATCCCCTCCCTTGACTGGCTGGTGATGCTCTGCCTGATGCCCTCAGGACACGGTTGGCCCTCCTGGCTGCCAGGGCACTGCTGACTCAGATTCAACTTGTCATTGACCAGAACTCCAGTCTGTAGGTACATCCAGGGTTGCCCCATCCCAGGTGCAGAATCCAGCACTTTCCATCTGGTTGGTGATTGCCCAGTCCTCTCATTTGTTGAGGTCTCCCTGCAGGGCCTCCCTGCCTTCGAGGGAGTCAATAGCTCCTTCGAGTTTTGTGTCATCTGCAAACTTGCTTAGTGTCCCTTCCAGTCCTGCATCCAAGTCATTTATGAAGATGTGGAAGAGCACAGGACCTAAGATGGAGTCCTGTGGAACCCCACTAGTGACAGGTCACCATTCTGATGTTACCCCATTCACTGTTACCCTCTGTGCTTGACCCATGAGCCAATTGCTCACCCACCACATGATGTGTTTATCCAGCTGTGTGCTGGACGTTTTGTCCAGAAGGATCCTGTGAGAGACAGTATTGAAAGCTTTACTGAAATCCAAAAAGATTACATCAACTGGCTTCCCTTGATCTAGGCTCTTCTCCTCCCTCCACGTGAGATGTCATATGAGTGATGGAGGAGGATTTTCTGACAGGTTGCTGAATGAAAGGCAAGGCTCCTGATTTCAGTTCCTGGCTACATTGTGGATTTGTTTCTGACTCAATTCAGGTTGCTGTGCACAGGCTTCAGAGCCATTAAAAAGGGGATCCAGTTCCTATGCACTTCACAGGCAGAGAACAGATAAAAATTTTTCGGTACTTTTCTCGATTTGGCCAATTTTTGTCTGTGTTATAGTTTATCCATCTGGCAGACAGAGTGGCTGTAAAGCTCCTATGCTTCAGCAGTTTTCATCAACTTTGACTAAGATGTCCCTCAATGATGTGGGGAGTCTGAACACACCAACACGCTGAGATGCAAACATTTAGTCGTCCACCTTATCATAACCTAAACTGACATGGCAACCAAACACTTTCAAACCACCACTTTTACCCCTGTCTTGTGAGGTATTTCATTAGAAAGTCAGAAAACTCAGACCCTTAGAAACATGCAGTCACATACACCCAGATAAAGGGCAAGTGCCATTAAAAGATGGTTAGTGATGAGACCTTTTGGTCTCATCAATTATTAAAATGGCTCTTAGATCTGCTCATCATATAACCTCTGCTGTTGGTTCTGTTCATCAATTTCTTTGACTCATTCCTTTAAAAATTAATGAAAGCTATAGACAATAAAATATGTCTCTATTTTTTCTTATTTGTCATATCTTAAATCAAGAGATTTTGAAAAGGCATTTAAAAAAACCCCAAACACTCTTTTCCCATGGTTTCTCACTATAGATCCACTATGTATTTTTGGTAGGACTCTCTGCTGAGTTTCTGATGCCATTCAGGAAAATGAACAACACATTTCTAGAGTGATGATGATAAACTGCCACCAAATAATGGCTCTGTGATGAACTGATCTGTAACATAACACACCTAGCTGTCTCTCTTTGCAGTCATAGCAAGACTGACTTGCTAGGGTTGATACCGAGAATACAGAGAAGCACAAGCCACAGGGCTCTTTGGTGTTCTTCCCACATGATCTTGCCTGGACTGGTGTCCCTTTCTGTCCCCCAAGGCATGGGACTTTATCGGACAGAGGACTTGACCAGGACTGAGAAGTCCTGAGGTCTCTCCATCTTTATCACTGCTAGCATCAATCATTTTAGTTACTTTAGTTACTTCCAACACCTCAGCATCTCTTTGAAGAGAGAATTTATTGCCTTTCAAAGTATCAATAAAAGTATTACACAGGGTGCTCTTCTTGACAGATGGCATTGCAATGAAGCGATACCTGTGCAACACTGAGCATCACCTGTGGCAGGCTGTGAATCTACCTGTGGTCTAAGAGCACCTTCCATTTCAGTTCAGTTCCATCAAAAGCACATGTCAGGGTCAAAGGCACTTCTTCTAAATGCACATTTCCTTTTCTATTAAAAATCAGTGGTTACTAAGTCAACACTCAGCTAAGAAAAGCATTAAGGGTTATGCTAGCTGTATGTTTAAAATGAAGCACGTACTTCAGAGCTTTTTGAACTGAAGCTTGGAACTTGACACAACTGTTTGTGGGATGCCTGAAACAAACTGTCAGTCTGTTGAGAGCTTCTTTTATCTTTATCTGATGAGTTCAAGCACCCAGGGTTGTGCATAACTGCAGTGAAGAGAGGTGGGGTGCCTTTTTGCTGTTGTTGCCAGACTCTCAGCATGGCTACAAGGGGTTTTCCAAGAATGACCAATGAATGAAAACATGACTGCACTGACCAAAGTTTAAAGGTTCTGAGTGCTTCACAGTGCTTCCACATTTTCTTTAAGAAATGTAAGTTATTACACAGCTCTCAGATATCACCAGCATTCTGCAGTATAAAGTCCCTGCTATGCACACTGTAATTGCAGTGCTGCTTGATATACATAAATTTCAAATGGTTGTGTGCTAAGCAGACTACAGTTATAGGTAAATAACACCTTTTTGTTCAGTCTAGCTAAGGTTATGACAGGATTTAAAGCATTAAATTTTTACATAATATGCTATCACTGTATCTGTGATCCATACTGTAGCTGTAAAAATGACCACTTTATGTATACAAGTTAGGGTAGATTTTCTTGATGCTTATCTGAAAGCAGCTGCATTATTACCATAATACCATATAATGCCATAGTTCATTTTTATTTAGAATTGTACTGCTACAGAAGTACAGACTGAAGTACTTATTTCCAAATGTCAGCCTACGAAAGCAAGCATACCCTAGCCCAGCTATAGCCTTGTATTATCTTCACTAGCTGGTTTTACTAGCAATATTGGTCTAGAATCTAAAACATAAAGCCTGGTGAATTAGACCCTGCACTGTGTAAACAATCCACAGGGAGGAGTCTGCTATGCCTGGCCAGTGAACTATGATGTTCACCAATGAAGCTCTTCCAAGGAAAAACCACCACACTGCGCCACATATGAATGTTGCAGTTTCAACAATACAAGGTCATTCCACTTGTCACCACTTTCAGCAACCACCTTTTTAATGAATTTCGGTCTTTGAAAGGTGCTAGAGAAGCTGGCCTTGAACACTGTTTTGATATATTTGCAAACATTTAGCTTCTAAGTTTGTCACAGGAGGACTACATCTTAGTCTTGAAGCAGGGCATATAATTTTAGAGTTTGTTAAAGTTTGTTCACTTTCTGTCCATTAAAAATAGACCTGTCTATACCTGCCATGGTCACTCCTCCAACTTCTACTGCCCAGCTACCATGGGAATCCAAGGCCTTGTTGTCTGATGATTGATAGCAAATGGAGATGCTCTCTTACAGAGAACAACCAAATGAATGTCCTGTCTGGCTTGACTGGTGCATCTCTCCAGAGCCCTGCTGTTCACAGACCTTTTGCAATTCAGGATGGTGGACTTGAAAGCAGCAAAGCAGTTCAGCATATGTTTCAATTAAAAGTCATGTGTGGTAGTTTAGTCTAGGCCTTTCTTGGTGACCAGTTTGTAACCAAGGAAGTGCCCAGATTTACCCAGTATTCCCTATGATTTTTATGTAAGCCAGGGTATAGGAAGAAAGGAGGAAAGACCTTCGTCCCTCTTTCCTTCCGGCGGCTTTGGAGGCGTGAGTTTCCCTGCTGTTGAGTCTGCCGTGTTGGGGAGTGAGGCCTAGTAAGGCCTTGCCAACCTTGGGAGACAGAGGTTGCCGGCAATCGTTCCAGCGCAACTTTCTGTTGTCCCAAGGAGAGTAGTAAGACATTCTTTTAGTAATTCTTTTAATTGCTAGATCTTGGGCTATTGATCATGTATATTTTATTTTGGTTTTGTTCCTTTTTTTTCCCTCCCCCTTCCCTTTTCCTTCTGAAATTGTATATAACTGTAATATAAGTGTAAATATATTTATATATATATTGCTTTAGCTGCCTCTCTCTCGTTTTGGTTCTCTTGGTTTTTTTTCCCCTCTTCTCCCATGGTTTGGTGGGGGGTAGAGAGTCGTGTGGTGAGGTTTGGGGACTTGGCAGGGATCCAGCTTCAAAACATATCATGTGACAAGTATATACTCAATCTCTTTAACACAACTAGATAATTTTGTCAAACTGGAACGAAGCTGTACCTTTCCAATCACTTCTTCACTCCTCCCTAAAAAAAGTATCCAGTATACTTGCAAGATAATGGCATTTTAGGGTACTTTTCACTATTTATATTTTGGTCTTCTGACTTGTTTCCCCATCTCAGGATGATAAAACTGCAAAGAAATGTTCTCTGAGAAAATTATCATGTCTTACTGCTAAAACTGAAAACCTCTCCTCTCTCGCTAAACATCTGCTCTTTCCCCCTCATAAAAGCTGCCAAATGTTTCTCTCAGCACAAGAAAAAAAAAATCAATAATTGTTATTTTCATTTCTTTCATACCCTGGCCTTCCAGACAAAGTCAATGCCTTCTCTTAAAATATCAGTCCTGCATGTCTACTTGCAGAAAAGCTATATGTTATTATCACAGTCATAATAAGCCATACCACTCCAACACATGAGTTTACTGAATTATAAAATAAGGTAGATTATTAGCCAATAGCTAAAAATGTGTCCTTTCTTTTTCACTTTTAACCCTGCTTTAGTTCATTGTATTTAAAAGGGGATTATGTGTAAAGTTCTTAATTAATTCTACCAGTGTTTTTTTCAGAAAAGTGAAACATTGTCTAGAACAACATTAATTACAACTGTAAATTCTCTCTTCAATTGCATAACATCGGTTCAATATTGTATGTTAATTCTGTGTCATGGAGATAAAATTCTTCTCATTAGCCTCTATGAAACCATGAGCAGTATGGAGAAGATGAAGGAAGACCAGTTACTCAGACATCCACATAACACAAGAACCAGAAGATATCAAATAAAATTTGTAAATGGCAGTTCATAAATAACAAAAAGAGGCACCCTGTCACATAATACACAGTTCCGTGTGGAACTTACTGCCATAAGGTACTGTCAACCCTCAAAGATTATCAGGGATCAAAAAGTGATTAAACAAACGGATGGAGGATAAAATAGGACAAGGACTATCAAACATGAAGATACCATCTCTGGCCCAGGAAGCTCCTGAGTTGCAGAATGCTGAAGGCTAATAGAGCACTTCAGGGAAATATTAATTTATGCTTAACCTGTTTCCATACTATTTCACAGACACTGGTTTCTCACAGTGACAGGACCCTGGACTAGAAGGATCTTTTTGGAGAAGCTATTCCTATGTTCCTGTACAGAAGGGCCACACATTGCAATATGGAGTCCTTATTAAACCTCTCAGCAATGCTTATGGAGGGCTAGAAACAATTCTGGCAAAAGGTTGGAATAAAGGGGAGATACCACATAGAATCAAAGTAGGTGAATGACCTAATGCATCTTACAATTCAGCATCCTCCAAAGATTTTAAAATGCTAAGCTGAACAGATATAGAAACAGTGCCTACTGTTATGTTTTACATAACACAGCATCAGTTTGGGCCAGTCAAATATACAGGATAATTAATAAACTGTAGTAGTTATTGCACTACAGGCCATTTACTCTTCCAAGAAAGGAAGATGAAGTGCCCTGGAGGTAAGATCAGATGAGTGCTACAAAGAAGGTGACGTGATTCACATCTCTGATTGAAAGAAATGTCTCCTATCAGACAGAGGGACAGAAGGAAAGTTAACCAAGTAGAAATCTGCAGCACTGAAAAGTAATGGATTACGGCTCTTTGGTCTCCCTGGACAAAGTGTGTATAAATGAAAAAAATTCTATTCCTTTAAAATATAATTTATTTTACTTCAAAATGATAAAATTTTCCAGTGTTAAATAATAAACAATAATCTAAGCTAAGAGAAAGGGAGGTATGCTGTGGTAAAATGGAAGGAAAGGCACTTTGAACAGTGTATTTCAGTGAATTCAGTGTACATCTAGATTAATTTCTGAAGATGGGATTCAGGAACTTAGTGAAAAAAGCAGGGAGATGAGATTACTATAAGCCAGAGAACATTCGGCATATTGAATCAGGTGGTCTCTCCTTTTTAAAACACTCTGTATTCTACCAATTTGCCATATCAAGTTATGCCATAGGATATAGTTACTGATCACTCCAGTGGTACAACTTGCAACTCAGAATATTGAGCTCATATGAAGTCCTGTGTTTTTGAAGTCCTTACAAAAAGTTGTCACTGTATCACTTGTACCTTACCACTGTTGCCACACCTCAGTGTTTGCTGGTTGTACCAGCAGATAGGTATTAAGTACCAGTAGACAAGCAGTTAGAATTACTTATGTCAAAATCCTCACAGGCTCCAGGTGATCATCTAATCTGTCCAAGTCAACAGCAAGTCAGCAAACAATTTTGCAGTGCAACATTAATGAATTGCACTTTCTGATTTTCAAAGTGGTTTACAATATATCAAATTCCACTTTTATATTAATCACAAGTAGTCCGGGCTACCAGTGCCAAGGAAATTTTAAAAAATAACCTTGCATTGGAAAAAACTGGCCTCTACAAGTCTGCATCACAGTTGAAATCCTAAGTTCTTTTGTTTTTTAGATGGCTGTTTAAGGCGTCATGTGATGTGCTAGCTGAACAGCACAGTCAATATCAACGAGTTGCAGTCATCTGAGCATAGACTCTGAAAGCCCAATATCACACCACATAAGGCAGCTTGTGTTCACTGGGAACTGTGTATTCCTAATAGTTTGAAAGCTATTTCTCAGGTACTAAAGATCACAACTTTTCCCCATACTTTACTGAAACCCACATTTTTTTCAAATTTATTGTAGGTTAATGTAGCATGTCTGGCTCTATTGCTCATGTCAAATTACATCACAGGGGAAGAGGAGAGCAACAGAGCTTGGTTTGTAGCTTTTCTTCTCCCTTGTGAGTCACAAACGTGCTTTTATAATGTATACTGCATGGGAGCACCACAATTTTTAGTTGAAATGTCTCAGATGTTTCAGTTCTTTGAATTTTTTAAGACAGTTTCTCCCCTTTTCCCCCCAGATGCTAATCAACAAAGCACTGACAAGGTCCTTGTGCTCATTTTCCTTCTCTTCCACAGTCTTGATGATGTTTTCTTCTTTGCACTTTCTCTGGGTCATAATTTGTTTACATAAACTGGAAAACACAAGAGAAAAGTTTAACTAAAATAGAACAGAAAACATTCTCTGTTGTTTTCCCTCCATTAAGTCTAGGCTTTGTCTCCTTATTTGTGCCACAGCATGCTATGAGTTGAAACAGGCATTTGCTCTGAAATGAGGGATCCATCAAACAACACACAATATGATCATTAAAAATACCAGTAACTGCTATTACTGGGGGGGGGGGAAGATTTCTCATTCCTATGGTGCTTTCAAAATCCTAAATTCTTATCATATTTATATATTGAATTATTCCTCAAGCCATGCTTAAAATTTTGTTCTTGGATACGAGAGCCCAAGTGTATAAACTCTGCCTGTGGTGCCATAGCATCTTACCTTCTGTCCGTAAAATAAGGCCAGATAACCTTGACATGAAAGCATTGGCAGAAGGTGTTAGTCTAGTAAGAAAAGACCCCCAAAATTTCCCTGGGTGTATTCATTCCCTAATGACATGTGATCAGGGTAAAGTTTGGCTTTCTGACAAAGCCTGTTAAACTTTCTTATTACTAGGTGATCCTGAGGAACAGAGGAAGATGAGAGTGACCTTTGAAAGGATTTAGGCTCTCTGAAGATTTAACATATATGAATTTCCACACCATGGATTGTGCAATGTACTCCTCACATCCTTCACCAAACACCAGTAGTAGCATGTGAACAAAGGAGAAGAGATGGGTGGGAAAGAAACCCAAAACTACACCTACTCTCCCTGTTTTCCCCTCACATTTTTCACTGCCCCAAGAGAGCACTCTGGAAAATCTTCCACTTTTTCCTAGGATGAAGCTAATCCTTACTATAACCAGCATTGAAGTGGTTCCTTCCTCATGCACGGTCACCCTCCTCTCTGGATAAATAAGAATCCTATTAAACATGGAGTCCTCTACTTGCTGCACTTCTATAATTAATTCAAAATAAATACATAAACATAATTTTAGTTTCACTGCTCAAATAAAAGTAGGATCTGCAGTAAAACTGAGAGCTCAAAGGTTAGAACCCATTTTTTAAACAAAAACAGGCTACAGTTTTACACCAAAGTAGTTCCAACAAGTAATTTAATTTTTTGAGATGTCTATTGTTAGAACTGAGAATCAACTGTATGATCTTCAATATAAATCTTACACACAGTATTCCCAGGCTCCAGAGTTGCCAAGACTTAAGAGATCTTGGAGACAGTCAAAATATGCCAAGTGGGAAATGCATGTCCTATGCGGTTAAGACAACATATTTCAAATTTTTGGGGGGTTCCTGAGATTGTCTATAGCCCCAGTTTTTTGGTCAGTTCAAGAATACTTTGGGATAGGATTCCCAAATCAATCTCTGAGAAATCTGGTACTCAAACAAGTCATATTTCAGTTAGGCTGGCACTAGTATTTTGACCTATGCTTGTATAATGCCTAGATCGATGAAGTCCTAATCTACACAAGGCTCCTACACACACTTGCAGCACATGCAATGGATAATAATAACACTTTTTCTAGCCACTTGTAAAAAATTACAAATGGGTTCTCCATAGCAGCTGCAGCGTTACTTTTTTATATCACAGTGGGTTAATAAAGCCCTAATACTGTTTGTGAATCTTTGTACTTCAGAATATTTTTCATCTGCTTCAGCTGAAAACTTTTGAAATATCGTTTCATAAAGCCTGCATTTCCTTTTAAAGTCATGCTACTTTATAATACTCTGGGCACTTTTAGGATGATCCACACAGAGTATTACCACATGCACTCGATGTTCTTATTAAAATATTATGTGCTTCAGGCCTTAGTATATAATTTTCTTTGCTTTCTTGCCAGGAAATCTATATATTCTTTTCGTGTATTAGGCCACCATCTTCACCTAACCCTGCATCCTGACCTCTGCGGTTATTTCTGCTGAAAATGTCTCAATCTTGTATCCATCTGAGGCTCTCATTAGCCCTGACCTCACGCCTTGGCGACAGCCCCATTTTATTTTCCTTTTCTCTCTGCTAGATAGCAGTTCTCCTTCAAGACACTTCAGTCATTGAGCTAAGAGACTTCTGTTAATGAAAAGCAGATGCAACACTAAGTTCTCCCCTGAAAGAATCTTCTTCCTATCACAACGATTTTGAGCTTGAAAACCCACCATACTGTGCAAGACCCGTTCTGTATGATTAATCCAGCCTTCCAGGACATCCTAAATGAGTGTTTATTTTATGACATGTTAATTTTTAGCAGTGAGCTTATCACTGACTAGGTAATACTGACAAAGGAGGCTGCCTTGCTAGTATGGTAATTACATGTGAATACTGACATTGTAAATTAATGCCCTGCGAGTTGATGAACTGTCTATTTATCTCGTTTAATTTTCTTTTCAATTCTTTTGAACAATTTACATAGTCACTGCTGTATGAGTGTCTGGGTGCTCTGTTGCTTGAACCTTGAACTAGGTAGTGAAGGAACTGGATTAATTCAAGATCATGAAGACTCCATCACAAAATGTATGCCACTTAATTTTGACATGTTACTGTATATATACATAAAACTATATATACATTTCTAGTATGATAATAAATGCACTGCAGTGTATTTGGAAAAGGTGCTTAGGTCTTACTGAGATCTCACTGTTACGGTCAATATGTCATCTTTGGTGGGAAGCAAAACATGGCTCTGGTTTTCTGTGAAAACTGTTGAGCTATGGAAACAGTCAGGTGGAAGTTAGCCATTTGAAAGGCAGAAATAATGGTCCATGTATTTTCTTTGCCTGTTTTGAAGAGATAACAATGAATATCATATGTAAGCCAATACAGAATGTGCTTCTATCAGACAGGAATTAAGTATGACAATTCCTGAACAAAATGCAACCCAAATTCTTGCTCTTTAAGGTCAGACAGCTGTCCAGAGTCCATGTCCTCCTGTGGCAGGAGGACACAATAACAGCAAAAGGAAGTTATTTTTTCCAAGACTGTCTTGGCTCTAGAGAAAACAGGGGAGAATGTTCCTTGTTAAATGAATCTAATATGGGTTACTCCCCCGGATGCACTTGCTCAAATAAGGGCCTCTTTATGGTCAGCAGGAGCACTTTAATGAAGAACCATCTACTAAATGAAGCAACAACATGACACCCTCACCCTGTCGAATAGGGAAAGGAATCAAGAAGAATATCAATAGAAGAGAAAAGAAGGTGTGGGTATGGGAAAAGCACAGAGGGTGAAAAGGAGACGGGGAGAAAGCAAAATGGTCACAATCATAAACCAGGACATGCAGGAATGTATGACCACCCAGCCTGCTTTCTATTGCAAAGCATCTCCAATAGGCAAGCACACAAACAGCCATCAGTGAGCACTATGGTCCACATAAAGCTCTTATTGCAAGTGGTCCTCTTATGGATGGGCTGAAGCTTGGGAAGACTCTTGCAGCTCTAATCCTACATGTGCCTTTCAGTTATTTCAGTAAATATCCAGTAACATTAAGAGCCTCCTGTATAAGATATCCTATAGTCAGAACACTGCCAAGTTACAAGAAGCCTCAACTCTTTTCTACTTCAGGAAAAGGAATATAATATCCAGAATGAACACTGCTGAAAAGAACACAATACTCAGAAAAACAATAATAACTATAATTTCACCTCTCCATCATGGAAGACACAAAACTACAGTGCCTTTGCTCATTTGCTTTTCGTCTGTGAGAGATGGGGAAGGAATTAAAGAGGGAATAAAGGCAGAACTTCTACCTTCTGTAAGAGAACACAGAGACAGCTTTGCACTGCCTTTTCTAAGGGATTTCACAGGTTGTGAGCAGCTGTCAAAAAGCCCTGATGAAACTGTGCTTTTCAGCTGTCACTACCAGAAATTGGGCTTTCCACTGAGTCATGGAGTCAGGGCAAGCCTCTGGGCTCTCTCTAGGTGAAACTCAGGCAAAAGTCTGGGGAAAGAACCACAGCACACAGACTGGCCCCAAATTTCTATAGGTTACATCTGCCACCATAGGAACAAATGTAATTGTTGTTCCCTCCAAAACAGCTAATGCATGTACATTCTGTCTTGTAGTAGAAGTACAGATTTTGGTTATTGTGCATTTGAACCAGGAATCTCCTCTGGAATGTCCAACACTGGGTCAATGAGCCTTTTCCATTACTATCCATGTCCTAGTTCTTTGAGAAGCCTGAGCTAAAATACACTACCGTCAAGTAAGGCACTTGTAAATACCTTTATTCGTGTCCAAGGCTTGCATTCTGTTATCATGATTTAGCACCAAGGGTAAAATTAAATCTCTGTGGGACCATGTCAAGGGCATGCCATGCCAGTTGCTCACGATGCTCCCAGACGGAGAGCAAGGGAAGCAATACTATACACCTTCTGCTGATTATTAGCACTGAGATGGATGCCAAACACAAATGTATTTTCCACAAATTCATCTCTGAATAATTAATTTTATTAATTTTAATAATTATATAATATATAGTGGGAAAATCTTATGGTTTTTATTTTCAATATTTAAACGTATTTAAAAATTATTATTTTATGTTAACACTATATGATCACTGTTCATATTAATTATGATAATAATAGCATTATGTATGCAAAGGAAGAGAAAAATGCTCTAATTTAAATGAAAGCTAGAACCACAACACATAGACTGGCCGCAAATTTCTATAAGCATGAGGTGGGATGCTGGTTCTAGAATTCAATCATCTTTAGTATTCTGAAATAATGGATAATGTTTTTATACTGTGCAATGGTATCGAGAAGCAGTCTATGTGCAACTGAGCCTAAATCCTTTTGTTCTGTATTGCCAATACAAAAAAGAAGAGAGAAGAATTAATCTCTGTAAAGGAAGAAATGGTTGTATTTAGTCTAAGGACTGGCTAACAGAAGAATCACAACAACTTTTGCCTATCATGCTAATACCTTGTGGCTCAGAAGAATCAGAAGCAGGAGAATGAGAGGACAGGATAAGCAGAATAAGGAATCAACAAGGCAATAGGAAAGTTCCCCTTGTACTTTTGAACTGAGAATATCTCCCCTGAACCTTCTCTTTCCCAATAAATGCAAACTAATTTAAATTTAAATGAACTTCTACCTAGGCTACTTACAGTACCCTTATTATTCCATTCAACAAAACCACTGTGGTCATAAAAAGAAGCGTTTTTCTTATTGAGAATTACTGATGTTCTGAAATGCCTTTGATTCTGTATCAGGCGAAACTACTCACCATTTTCTCATAATTTTGAGCACAGTTTTGAGCAAGAAATTTCAAAAAGAAAAATGTTGGTGTTTCCCAGCAAAACAAAGCAGCCAGATGCTCCTGAAAGATTTCTGTTTGAATGGAAACTTAGCACAAAATGTACTCAGATAATTAAAAAGAAAATGTGACTGATACTCAATTTAGGTTACACGTTCTACTGCATGCTTTTTAGTATTGTGCATCCTCTAAATGGGTTCTGAAATGAAGCAAAGACCTACAGAGGTCTGTTCAGAAAAATCTCAGCAGTGGCTGCTGCTGGAGGGCTGGGAGGTGGAAGGAAACATTATGCTTTTAGAAGGCATCTTCCTGCAGACAGTGGCACCTCCTTGAATATGTGGGAATGCAACATTCAGGGGATTCTGAGAGTGTTTCAAGCCCTGGGCAGTTTGGCATGAGAGGCTGGCAGGGGCATGAAGAGGGGCTCAATGCAATATCACTGGTTTATAAATTATTTCCATTATTACTTCCAGAAGGAATTCCTCCCCTGCTCAAAACTGCTCCGTATACAACTCAGATACTCAAGATATGCACTGAGGAAAGGTACATTTTACAGAGATTCACAGGAGAAAAAACAAAAAACCCAAGCTTCACACTAGATCAATGAAATGTCTTAATACAACTGGATCCCAGGTAAAGCATTAAAATATACTATAGGGACCAAACACATATTGGGAAGAGAATGGATTATCTTACAGCCTAAACAAAAGCAAGCAACAACAAAATGATTAATTAATAGGCAACTCCTTTTGACATTTCTCTAGGCAGACTCTTTCTATGGAAAGTGAAATGATGGGAGAAAGTGGTCATTAGTTGTTAAAAGAAAATCAAAATCCAAAATACCAGCAGTCAATGGTTAACATAAAGGTACTTAGAATGCTTTCCTTCTAGAGATTAAATATTTTAGCATGACTGCATCACAATAGAATTAATCCATCTAACAGTCTCTGACTCTCTCCTGGTTTCAGCTGTGATAGAGTTAATTTTCTTCTTACTATCTAGTACAGTGCTTTGTTTTGGATTTAATAGGAGAGTAATGTTGATAACACATTGATGTTTTACTTGTTGCCAAGTAGTGCTTATTCTGAGTCAAGGACTTTCAAGTTTCCCATGCTCTGCCAGCCAGCAGGTGCACAAGAAACTGGGAGGGATCACAGCCAGGACAACTGACCCAAAGCGACCAAAAGGACATTCCATACCGTAGAATGTCATGCTTGGTATACAAACTTGGGGTAGTTGGCTGGGAGCCACCGATCACTCCTCAGGGATGAGCTGGCATTGGCAGTGAGCAATTGTACTGTGCATCTCTCTCTTTATTTATGTTTTATTTCTCTCTCTCCCTTTTCATTACATTAACAATATTATTAATAATAGAAATACTAAATACAATATTTATTAGAATATTCTACTTTATGTCAATGATTAAACTGATCTTATCTCAACCCACAAGTTTTACTTCTTTCTGATTCTCCCTCCCATTCCACCAGAGATGGGGAGTGAGCATAGGCCTGCATGGTAATTAGTTGTCAGCTGGGGTTAAACCACAGCAGACTGTCACATTGCATTGTCTACTCAGAAACATCACAGGAAATGTACAGTTCCTGTGCATCTGCATAAAATACAGACAGCTCTTACTGAAATATTGTCAACCCAGGACAAAATGTTGCAACCATTTAAGAGAACAGAGAATTTTTTTAAAAACTCTCCAGACTAGGCCAAGAAATTAAGGAAAATATTATATCCAACAGAAACTGGATGCTCTAACAGGAGGGGTCAGCATGCTGCTTGGCATCAAAACCACAGGCTAGCAGAGCCCTGTTCTCTGTTCCCGTGAAAATACACTCTGGTCTTCAAGCTGCATCTTTTCCGTTAGTTGAATTCTGCCATGTGCTACAAGCTAAGAGACAGCAGAGAAAATATAAAATCTTAATCTGACTTCACTTTCTCTACTTCTTCTCCTCTCTGCAGTTCTCCAGCTGAATGTCACCATGGTACCTGGCTGGTCATCAAATACACAAATTTCAGAATGCATAATTTTTGTCCCTGTTCCTGCCCAGTGGAAATTAGGGGATTTCCCTATTTTCAGACCACATTTAGCTTGTGGGGTATGAATGATGCTGGAGAGCTCATCTGTAAGAGAGTGGGTAGGTGTCCGGTGTGGTACTCTGCCGCTCCCACCTGCTGCAGCCATCTTCCCCTAATTGCCATGCAGCCCCACAACCCCTACTGCTGCCACCGCAGCCTGGCCCTGCATACTAATTGGCACATTTAATGACGTTCTCTTCCTCTCCTTCCCTTCTCCTTCTAAGCTGCTGTCTGGGAGCAGGAGAGCCCAGCTGCCATGGAAACCAAGCCTTCAAATGCCCTGAACTTGCAGCACCAGCCTTGGGAGAGGATTCCAGTGGTGAAGCTCAGAGAAGGGAATGCTGGAGGAGGTGTAAAGGTGGAGGAGTGGGAAGGTGTAAGGTTGACTGTGGCAGGAACAGGTCTGGGCTGTTCTGCCAAGGCACTGCACAAGGTGAGTGTATACTGGGCATAAGAAATCAGACATTTACGGGAAAAAGAGGTTAACCCTCTGTTACAAATGTTTTTCTTCTGAATGTTTCAAGTGTCTTTCTGCCCCTCTCTCCCATTCACTTACTATCTGGATCAAATACCCCTAATACATGCACATACCATGTCATCAAAGGGGTTTTGACAATCCCAAATATGACTCACGCATCTCAAGAATGTTTGTAGCCATAAAAAGTGCTGATTTCAGTGAGCAAAAGGTTTGAGGGGGCCTCAGACACAAGCTGCCAGAAGACAAACTGCTGTCTAGGCAATAAGGCTGTGATCCTGTGCCCAGCCTTTCAGTCCTGCCTCCCTTTCCCAGGGCAGCCACTGGACTGGAGTTGCATGAAAATGAAGCACTTGTGGCACTGTCTGTATGCGCTGATGCCTTTTCTGGGCTGGCATGTAGTTCAGCTCTGTGTCCAAAAGCATTCTGGTCCCTTCTTCAGGCTGTGTGGCTGTGGGAATTGCACTTTTATCCTCAGTTCTGTCTGCTGAGGACTGCTGGCCATATAATGAGGGTAAGATGAGTGTACACTGCAATCTGAACCCCAAATTTCAGCCTTCGAAATACACTGTCACTTGCATCTAGTCTTCTTGTAAGCTTTCAGGCCAGCAATGGAGAATGTCCTTGTGTGTCATTTTTCTAAGCAGAGCTCCCTATGATATGATTTATTCATGAAGGGAGCCCTCAGAAGGTCAATAAAACTGGTGTGCTCCCAAAAACACACAAACAAAACAGGGAAGACTTCACTGGGTCAGCACTTTTCTGAAGACTAGATGGAGCTGTTTATACCCCAGGCAGACCCATGCGAGGGACATAACAAATGTTTCAGCTCTCCTGCGCTGTTCCAACCACTTGAACAACCAGCTTAATACTGAAAATTTACTTCAGATACAAGTGAAAACTTGCTAAGCCATGAAACGCTGCAGGGTTTTGAAGCTGAAGTACTCTGGACACCCAACAAAGGTACTACTTGGTATTCCTGTGAAACAGGGGGGATCTACTGCAGCACAGGCCGAGGAGTACAGTGAGACAGGTCTTAGGCATGACAACAAAGGACAGCTCAACTGGCTTCCCACAGATATATTTCCTCTTTAGCTAAGACCAGCAAAAGGAGACTTCTGCTTGGATTTTTTCTTTCAGGCACTTAATGTTGCCTTGCACCTGATCTTGCCATTGACTTGAAAAGGAAGAGGACCACCCCATTATAAATTTCAATACGCTAGGTCTATCACACATGATCTGCTACTACAGCACAGACTGGTACATAAAAGTTGAAGAAGTGCAGAAGGAGTATTTGCAAGACATAAGAATGCCTAACCTAAGAGAGAAAACTGTTTTACAGAGTTTGCAGCATTTGTGTAAGCCACCCCTTTAATGCAACTTAAGAGTGATTTTATTTAATAGAAAATAAGGTTTGAAACAGAAAATGTTAGAGGATTACAGGAAGGAAAATGTTTTTTCAAGCAAAGAGAGAAGCTGGTTAACATCACCAGGACTAAATGACATTCACCTGAATTTGAAGGTATGCAGGTGGAAAACTGCAGGAAACTGACTATCATTAAAAAGAGTACCTATGCGAGAGAGCTGATGCATGGACATAAACAGTCTGTCTGTATCCTTCTGAGCAGAGTGTGAAAGAAAACCTTCTGCAGAAAAGGATCCCACTCTACCAGCCCAGTGGTGGTCCATAGGATGAATGTGAACAAAGGTGATACAGCAGACAAAGTATATGTGAATTTTCAAAACATCTTTGATAAGGCTCTACATCAAAGGTTATTAAAAAAAAAAACAACACCTGCTGCAAAGGCCTTTTAATGGACTGACGGCTAGTTACAGGACAAGAAGCAGAAAGGAGGACAGGAGGACTTCAAGACGACTTCTCAGGACAGAGAGGAAGCACTAGTGGAGTCCCCAGAGGTCAGTGTTAGGATCAGCTACATTCAACATCTTCAATGGCCCAAAGATGGAAAGGCATTGTCAATTAGTCCAAGTAACAGGGTGATACTAAGTTTTTGAAGAGGCTTTTTAAACTGAGAGAACAGGCGGCAGATGAGCTTAATGCAGTTAACTAAGTGCATGATAAACGGGTGCAATAACTAATAACCTATGTTTACACTCTGCACTGACAGCTACAAATTGGGAAGGAGGTTTTGGAGCCAACTCCAATACCAACAGATCAGTGAGAAACATCTACCAGAAAAACTCAAGACAGTGAGCATCACCAGAACAAGTACCAACAACGTGGCACAGGGCATAATTCTACCACATTACAAAGCCATGGCCTTTACATGACTTTAGTGTGCAGTTGTGGTCTTCACAGCTTGAGGAGGATATAATGTAACCGGAGAAGCACAGAATAGGAGAACTAAACTTAGGTTGAGGCTTACGAACTCATTAAAGTGATGGATAAACTGAGGTCAATCAGGAACAAGTGCAGAATTGTTATTAACAAAGTCTCAAATACTGTAACAAGAGAATACTCAACAAAATTAGTAAGAAATAGATTCAGAACAGATGAAAGCACTTTTTTACATAATGGGTACTAGAATTCTGGAACTTGCTGCCACAGTTATGAACGTAGACAGTACTAGCAGGTGCAAACAAAGATGAGACAAATCCATGAACTGGTTAATATACAGACAGTACTGGGAACTTTCAGGAATAAACCCTAACATCCCATATCCTGGTCAAAGATAGGGCAGATAGCTTACAAGCAAATGTGATTTACATTTAAGAACAGGCTCAGTCATTTCTTACAAAGGCTGAAGAGGTACATGTATATTGGGCTGGCTTGGGCAAGTCAGGAGAGTATCTGCCTAGTCAGAGAAAATTAGGTCAAAATGGAGAGCCCCATGTATCTATGAGATGTCTAATTTTGAAGATGGGCCCAGTTTGCACTTTGTTGCTTATTTTTATGTACCATGTGTATTTTGCATCAGTGGGTTAAACCTTTCATTTGGTATGGAAATACAAAATCTCCCTTGCATGTTGAATTAAAACATAATGAAATGTTTGAAGATCTTTGGCATTTTACAAAAAGTCCTGAGGAGCTGGGCTTCTGAGCGGGCAACAACACTTATGTGTCGTGGATAAAGGCAGAAGCATTTCTGAATATAATTCATCACTGCAACTGCTCACATGTTTACAACTGTATCATTTCTATATAAATATTTTTATATCACGTATATGATGTATAACGGGTTTTTTTTTGCTCTGGAGTGAAAGATTCCAGCACTATTAGGAATCTAAATACACATTATGGAAAACATTTTTAATTACAGGATCTAATAATGTTTTTCCACAGAACGTCTTGTTAATTCTGTACATTTGCTAGACAGTGTTCAGCAAATGAGGGAGCTGTTAAATATTACTTCTTAATCTCACCAGTCGGTGTGTATGTGGCCACCTGGCTAACTCCTTCCACATCTAATTTTTCCCCAAACACAACAGTTCCCTGCAATGTATCAGAAATTACATTTGACCATGGAAGGTTCAAACTGCAGCACAGACAACACCTGGTTCCTCATTTACCAGATTAACAAGGCTGTCCTGGAACTACTAAAAAAATGTAGAATGGGCCGGCACCAGGACCAAGTACTGGCATAGCAGTTACTGCAAATCTGTTGCCTTTTTGCTGACTTTCAGAAGAATAGATGCTCATCCTACTTGTGGAATGCCCAGGAGGAGAACATGCTGCCTTGATAGGAATACAATGGCAGAGCTGTAGCAGGAGGGAACACAGCTCAAGTTTCTCCAGATACTACTGTGGGAGCCAAGCCCTTCTCAGCAGTATGCTGGAGTGGCTTGGGCAGTCATACAAGCTCAGCCTTAAGCAATGCAGCAGAGAAGGCTAGGGGAACCTTTTATGTCAGGAAGTGTTTAGCAACCTACTCCCATACATCATCATCATAGAATGGTTATGTTTAAACAGGACCTTAACATAGTTCCAATCCCCTTGCCATGGGCAGGGACAACTTCCACTAGACCAGATTGCTTAAAGCCCCATCCAATCTGGCCTTGAACATTTCCAGGGATGGGGCATCCACAACTTCTCTGGGCAACCTCGCCACCCACACAGTAAAGAATTTCTTCCTAATATCTAAATTAAACCTACCCTCTTTCAGTTTAAAGACATTTCCCCTTGTCCTATCACTACCTGTGCTTGTAAAAAGTCCCTCTCCAGCTCTCTTGTAGCCCTTTTAGTTACAAGGCCACAGAGCTGGATGCAGCACTCCAGGTGGAGTTTCACAAAACCGGAAAAAATCAACACAGATTTAGTTATGCACACCTCCCCCCACTCTCCCAATGCCTCCCTTCCCCACCCCACTCTTTCATGCACATGAAAGAAACAATTTTAGCATTTACACATCAAAAATTATTGAAACCAAATGAGTATCTATGTCTTTTAATTTCAGGACCTTAATCTGACATACTGGAAACTTTAAAGATCAGGTTTTTTCCTACAGAGAAAGTGTTGAGGTGAAGGGTTGCAAATTGCAAGTTACAAGTTGAACACCAGAAGAATCTTGGAAGGACAAGTAAACTCATTGTTTTGTTTGTGTTTCATGGGGGTAGGGGATTTGCTAATTCAGAGAGTAGTAATCTTGAAATAGCTGTCTGGTAATAACTATAATCTAACTTGCCTGCCCCCAGAAGTCTCCAGACTCCTTTTAAATTCTGAGTAGTTGCTCTTTAAAAGGCACAGAATCATCCTATATAATTAAAATTACAGTTGCAGAGTGATAGTCTCTGGGATTTCAAGGCGGAGCAAAATTTCTGTAGCCACTCTGCGACTTGTGTTTCCTGCTATTCAAGGCTCCCAATGCTTGCAATGAAGTGCAAGACCAAAAAAATGCAGGGTCCTAGCCTCAGCAATAGAAGAAAGAATGAACCATTAAGTGAACTTCAAGGTAACTTCCATTAGTCCCTTTCTAAGAGAATATTATTTTTTCTCTAGAAGTTGTGGAAGCTACTGGGAAGGTGGATTGAAAGAAAAATACCATTCACCTTTTGGGAACAACAGGTATAGGTTTGTTTTATTACATCTTCTGGTGTTACATCCATTAGAAAAATTAGCCTTTATCCATTCCCCCATCTCCACCATGCAAGATGGAGGAAGACTGCCTGACTGAGTGTCCTGTTTCTCATATCAGTGTTGGGTTGCTGGACTTTATCATCGCATTGGGAATCTCCAGAACTTGAACAGACTTTTGGAAATTGAATGCTCCAGAGTGGCTAAGGTTGTAATGGCTTTGAGCTCTCTGTGAAAGAAGTTCGGAGCATGGCATATAATACACAATAATGAATGTGACGAATCTGCTATATATTAAAACTCCAGGGAGAACCCAGCATAATCCAGGGTGGAAGCCCCAGTGTTCCCCTTTGCAGGTGAAGCTGTAGTGTTTTGACCTAAAGTGAGCTTCCACCTCACTGAACCAGGGCCACAATAAACCTTGTCACCGACAGAAGCCATTCATGTTCTGAGATGGGCACAGGCTGAAGAGGTAAGTTTGACTGTCACCCATCTTGAAAAAAAAAACAACAACAAAAAAAGAAAATGTGAAGACAATAGAAAGCAGATATAGCTGGAGCAGAAGCAGATCTATTTACATGTTTTCATCCTTTAAGATCTTCTGACTTTAACTAATAACAAATGCAGGATATGGGGAAACAAGGTCAAAGCAATATTTCCTTCAGCCAAGGTCAAACAGAAGCATCTGTAGAACTGGAACCAACCTGCAAACTAAAGATGGAGTAAATTGATCTAGACAAAATAAAATATCTATGCTTCAAATTGCTTCTCATGTTGGCACTCTGATGAACCAAATACTTCTGACACTATCAGGAGTTTTGGTTCTTTATATGCTTCAAGGTACCTGCTAAGAATTACATGGGGCACACCGAGTCCTGTGGTCCTCTTGTACCCTATCACACAATTCATCTACATCAAATCATTCTCTTCATAAATTGGACAGTACCACCTTAAAATGAGACAATTTTCTTCCCAGTTTACAGGCTGTCAAAGAACCCCATTCCTCTGAGACAAATCTTTTCAAGTCTCTTGCTTAAATTCTTTCATCCCTAATGTTTATTTTATTCTTTTGATGCACTCATATAGCACAGTTCCTTTAGACTATCCTTCAACAAAGATCTTAATCAGGAATGCCCTTGTACTGTGCTTCGGTTTGGAGAAGTATTCTGTCTACTCTGCAACCAGGGGGAAAAAAATTGCTTGTTTTTCAGATGGATTGTTTAATTAACAAAGTTATTTCAGTGGATGAAGAAACACCTGTGCTGGTGCAGAAAAGCAGATGATGCAGAAATTAGCTGTCAAGACCAACAGGAGAGCAGGACCTCTACTTTAGGCATCAGGGCTGGTTCATGCTACTTGAAGAGTTTACTGACCTCTTTGTCTCCAACCATAAAACAGGCTGTCATTGTACCTCACTCCTTGAGGATCTCTTCTCTATACCTGCTCTGGGTTTAGCTTTCACATGTTCTTAGTCCCATTAGCCACTTTGCCTATATCTTCATATTTATCACTCTCCTTTCAAGACCTGATGTTAAGAATAAATTTTGCTTCCAGGCCAAACTAACTGTCCTTCCCACATCATCATGTCTGTAGTGGCAATACTTTCCTTCTCATACTCTTGACATTTAAACAGTCAAGAGACTGTTAATATAAACTTCTCTTGTTTATTTTAGTATTCTTTTCAAAGTCAATCTGAAATGCTTTTTGGCACTTTTCACTCTATCCCTGTTTGTCCATTAGCCTTTCCTTCTTCAGTGTTTTTGCTTACTTCCAGAGTCCTTTATGAGGTGAAAACACCAATAGTCTTGCAACCTATTGCTCCTCACTTTCTCCTGTGATTTACGGATACAACTTCCATCCACTTTCTGCACCTCTGTTTAAAGAAAATCCACATTTCCCCAGTTCTTAAGCTGATCCTAACCACTAATTCTCTCTATTTTTCAGAGTAGAAAGGCTGAAAAAGCAGCAGCAGAAGGTCAATAAGAAAAGAGGTACTTCCAAAATTTTGAGTTCTCAATTATTTTAAAGCCAGGAATTCTGAGAATCTCAGGAAGCTTTTAAATCCATCAATACCCCTGTGAACTGTACTTACAATGGGAAGTTATTCAACTACAGGTGCAGACTAATTGCCTATTTATGTAATCCAAAGGCTAAACAGATCCAGACCTATTCCTGTTTTGTTTTCTATTTTTCCTGTCTTTCATCTAAAAGAAATCTATTAAGATGTAAAATACTGCCAGATTAAAAGGAATAACTAAGGAAAGAAGCGTTATTTACATATCTTTTTTTTCTGACTGTGCTAATTAACATAATGCTGTTTTCCATATCCCTAATGACATAACTGAGTACATATAAACACAAGCTACCTTTAAGGCAGCTAGCTTGGACTTTATGAGTAGCACAAAGAAGTGTACGCCCAGAAAAGGAATATTCATCTGGCTTCTGAATAGCTTTGCAGTCTGCATCAAGCTCATGTCACAGTTTTTGAGCTAGCAGTGTCTGTAGACGAGACATACCTTCCGTCTCACAATCTACAGTGAAGTTGTATAAACCTCTCTGTGACACTCATTTGCATTTTCTAGTTTATGCCATTTTAGCTCTGCTTAAATCCGTATTTGAAGAACTTTTTACTGTGAGTAGTACACAGCATAGCTTTCAGTTTTCTCCTTTTTTATTTAGTGTTTTATTCTAACTAAAGTTGATCGAGATGGAAAACAAGGTTAATACTGAATATGTGGGCATATGCAAGCTCCAAACCCACTGACAGAATTCCGCAAGATGGATTTTTAATTACTTTCAATAGAATTCCCTTTGAAGAAAATGGCAATCTTGGGCCTATATATCTTCAACAATATCTAAGCTCTGTTTTGCAGATTCAAGTAGTATCTATTTGTTTTCTGCTGAGAGACATATTCCACTCACTCTGTATTGGCATTGACCTTTACTGTAACACAGTTATGCTTTTCCCACACAAGTATTCAACATTAGATTCTTTTCTCTAAAAATGGCTGATATGGCATGAGACACCAGTCTAAGAATATTTGAGAATACTCATGGAGCATGGAAAAGTCACGCAACTGAAAACTTCAAAATTCCCTTTTTCATTGGTGCTTTTAATCTAGAAGACAAGACGAGATGTGCTGCCAAAATTATGACATATTTAGCTCTATTTTGATCTCTCTTTTTTCTCTATGTCTTGCTTTGCTAAAGATGATTTAAAACTCTGCTTGTTGAATCCAGAAAACAAACAGCTCATGCTTAGGACAGTCTGCCAAGAATGCAGGCCCTGCCCTTTGCTTAGCTCATAAGCAAGAAAAATCTCCTACACAGATAGTACCAGCCAGTATGCTGCACTAAATCTCACCATCAGAAAATAACACTGCAAAAGGACTGCATACAGAGCAGTAATTTGCAAAGAGCCCAGCCTATCAGTTAGCCTTTCAAAGAGACTTGGTGATGAAAGGCATCTGGTAAATCAATCTGGAAAGAATCCATATTCTCCAGATAACATCACAATTTTATTTTGTGGGCCTGGGCTGAGGCAGTATGAGGAACGTAGATGACAGAAACATTAGGACGAATGATTTGTAATCATCATGACTGTCACTCATTTATCTCTTTCCCCCTTCGCCCCCCGTAATATTTATACTGGCTCTGAAATAATTGCAACACTGATGTGTTATCAAAGAATATCTGACAACATATTGAATGAACAGTTCTTTATCTTCTTAAAATGCTACCAGAAAAAAAAAAGAAAAAGAGAAAGAAAACGAGAGTGATTTCTTCACTCTGATAAGATTTCTCCCTTTCTGTGTACACCATTTAATCCAGATTTACAGAGACAATCTTGCAGGTGATAAAATAATCTGAAGGACTTTCTTCACACATGCCTTGGAAGGGACTACATGAAGTTATAAAATAATTCCTTAAGGGAGGCTCAGATTGCATCATATTTTGCATATCAGTTGAACCCCCCATCAGCTTACGTTTCCAGCAAAACATTGGTTTCCGTCATGCTGTGCTATGCAAGGATTGGATCACAGCTGATGTGATTTCTTTTTTTCCCCACCCCTTAGATTCAGCAGTGAACACAAAAGTGAAATCAGATATAAAGCCATTACAAATGTGCAATTAATAAAAGTAAAAATCCTGGTTCAGTGATATCAATGTCAGTTTGCTCATTGGTCTCGAAGGTAGACAAGTTTACATTCTTTGAATATGTACCAGTGTCTTTCTGTCTTCTATAAAAATTGTATAGGTTACAAAACTAACTGGTTAGGTCACAGTAATTTTCATCAGCAAAATAAAAAACCAGTATTTTGTGCTTTACAGCATTGCAGTCTCAAGGTTCCTTTATCTCTAAAAGGCTTTTAATCTGTTTTATTTTCATTATGTACTTCTTTATTACAAAGGATTATTATTTTTTGTAGATATAGATCTGCAGCCTTATACACTATTATCAAAAGTCTTGTACCATAGGTCTTCCTTACGGTCCTGGTTTCTAAACACATGATTATGTGAATAATTGAAATTACATTAATTTTAAAATGTTCACTTCTGGAACTTGCAGTTATACAGAAAACCTTGAATGCAGCTATGTGGAACAGAGGACTACATAGGGTTTCATGAGGCCCAAGTATCATAGGTGCATATAATTTAAACTTCTTCCACCTCTACCTTTAAAGTAGTTGGGTTTCTTTGTGCTCTGTTGCTTTCACTTACAAAATTCTCTCATACACTCGCAGTCATGCCAGTGCATATTTATTTGCTCCTGAGGCAGCAATGACCTTTTGCTTGAATTGTTCTTTAGCTTCTTGGTTATTTATACATCTTGCCCTATTATATTTCTTGTTCACAACTCTTGCCATTAGCAATATGGTCCAGAAAAGCAAAGATACCTTATAGAATCCAGCAATTATTTGCTTGTTTAAGTGTAAGAATTTAAGCTTCCTCTGAGTTAGCCAGTAGGGAAGTGATTGAAGTAAGGATTTATTTTAGTAATTAGAGCAACCAATGTTGTAGCATTTCTGGTGTGGAAAAAAATGGCACCACATGTATTTTCTGGAATGTTGCTGGAAATGGTTTGGTCTGAACTTGCTACGTCAGCAAGGATACAGATTCTTGAAAATCACTCATTAGTTGCTTCTCTGACCTGGGGGCCTGCCACATCACTGGTCTTCATGATTCAATTCTGAATAGGGTGATTTAGACAAACTCAGATTAATCTCAAAAAGCACTATTACTTCCAGAGTTCCTAGGCACATAATGCATATAGGAATGTAGCACTGTAAACAAAACCAAATTCCAACAGTCTTTCCTCAAAACTGTCACAAAGGAAAAAATGCCACAGCAAATTAAAAGCATGATGATTACATGTCAAATCAAGAGTTAAAATACCAACTAAAAGCTAACTACATTGATCAGCAAAGACAGGAGATGTAACTTCAATTAAGTTCAAGTGTTTTCATAGGTGTTAAACTACGGGTTATCTACTCAGACTGTTAAACTTCTGACCAACGCACATACATGTTGGGAAATTGCTTGAAAGCCGAAAATATAAATTTTATATGTCTTCAGAGAACTACACAAATATAAGACTAAATAAGGTAATAGTTTTAAAACTCCATTTGCATCACCTCTATCTGAGCACTTCAATGGGTCTGACTCTGCTCCCAGTCCAAACATCTAAGACACCACTGTGGCAATATAAAGCCCTGGATGAAATAAAGTGGAAGAGAAGTAGGATCCTATTGTAAATCAAATTTAATGCAAGTTCATCAAGTCCTCAAGGACTGGCCAGCAGTGTTACAAGGATACTTTTAAGGGTCAAATAAATAGAAACTTTTCAAAGCAAATTCAAGAGCAGGCTAGGTATTTTTCTTGAAAGCATTTCAGTACACTGGGAAGAATGAAGTTATTTCTCACTCATGTGGCTTTTCTTTTGCAGGTTTGTTTATCCACCTGATGGAGACAGAAGCATTTGAGTCACCACAATTTTTCTAACTCTTTTACACCTGTCCTTGGTATCAGATGAATATTCCCTCATGCACCTTAAATCAGGCCTTCATCTCTTCTGAAAGTTAGGCCACAGCAATAAGCTTGAACGATTTTACAGGTGTTTTGGCTCCATTTTATGTAAGACTAGATTAACGCAAAAACAAGTTATCTCTGAAGTCTAATTACAAAGTTCCTGAAACTGCAAGATGCAGTATCAGTAAATTTCTAGGGCCCTCACCTTTTGGGAAACTTGGAGAGCTGTTCCTGACAACTTGTCAAAAACTTTGTTACTGTTCATCATGTCTGGTATTGAAAAGACTTCACAAAGGCATATGTGTTACAGCTACATAGGTAATCTAAAGCGTAGGTTCTCTGTCTCCGTGTTCTCTGTCACTGATGCCAATAGCCTCAGATTGACCCAAGTCTTCCCTTTCCTTCCACTCAATGCTGTTCTATCAGACAGACAAAGGACTCAGAGGACAGTGAACATCTAAATGATCTGCAGTATCAAACAGGCCTTCCTCATTTTCATCACCACCAGCAGCTCTTTGCTATGCACACATGAATCTACACAGCCAGGTTTGTAAGCTCTGCTCTATTCCTAGTTGGTGCTGTCCTCTCATCTTCTTCATCCAGTCTTGTTACACACAGCACTTCACAGTCTAATTGTGTAGTTCTTCCTTCCCATGCTTCCTGAGTTCTGTGAGTCAAAAGAGTGCCATTGTTCTTCAGGCCCAGGGTAAAAAATGCATATTTAGGAAAACTGCCTAGCAACTGCTTTCCTAGTGTAAGGAGAGAGGTTATTTGCATAAGAAAACCTTCCAGCTGGAAGTCTGCAAAGACTCTGCTGGGAGCTGATTCTGTGACCAGACATCAAAGGAGAAGTCCAGTTTAAGTCCTGCTCCCCCTGGGTGGTCTTTCTGTGCTGTCCCCACCATCAGTGGGGCAGTGGCATGGCTGCACAGAGTGCACCAGTACTCTGCACAGAAGCCAAGAGCTGCTGCTCAGGTTTCTGACTGTGGTCCCAGAGATCTTTTACTCGTTTTGTTCCCACATCATCTTTTCCTCACACTGTGTACATCACACATCAAATAGTCAACAGTTTCAGCTGCTAACCTTTGGAGTTCCGTAATTTGCTTTCCAGCTTTCCTGACAAAAGTGACATTCTGTTGCACTACAGTACAGTATCTCCAGTATTTACACATGGTTCCTTTCCATAATTACTAAAAGGCATTATTAGTCTGCACAAAGGCCCAAGAAGAAAAAACTACAGAAATTAATTCATCGTTTCTCTTGCCTGGTCTGTAGAAAAAGCTGCCCATAAACTTTTCACTTTCTAAAGCCCTGGACAAAACATTGACTCTAGTAAACTCAATGGAAATAGCCTCTACCAATACTCCAAGTACAATCCAGCAAATTGTGAACAGGGATGGGATTGAGGACATGGCTCTCTTATGTGCTAATCATCAAAAAACTGTTAAATTGTTTCAGCACCTGCAAAAAATAGCTTTGTAGAGCTGTGCTGCTACTTAATGGAATGGGGTGATTACGATCAGAGTTCTGCAAAGCTCTCCAAATTGCAGTTCCTAAGGCTAATTTCAATGAGTGAATCACTGCTTTCCTGCAATTTATATCCATATGTGTGGTTATTTTTGAGAATGATTCAGTTTTGTATGTATAATTTTAAAAGGACTTTTTAAGTTAATGAACATCTGTGCTAAGAGCCTCTCAACAGAAAAGCTTGTGTCAGCCACTGGTGACGCTGACTGTGCAAACTTCCTGTTATCCTATAGGCATACATGTGGATCCTAAGGCTCTTATCAGCTGCATACTGCAGGAGTAACCCAGCTGAAAACCACACCATTAAAATGCTTTAACAATCATGTAGGAAACCCAAAATTTCCATGAATTTGAAAACTCTAATATCTGTTTTATAACCAAAACAGGATCAAACAGTAAATTTGCAATGCATTTAGCAGAAGCAAAGGGAGAAATTTCCATTTGAAAATTTCAAAACAATTTGATATTTTGGTTGACATACATTCAATACTTTTAACTATAGTGTAGTTAAACAGGATTTCTGCATAACATGTATTTCTAGGTACTGCCTCCTGGATTGAACTTTTTTCCTCAAAATGAACCTATTTCTTGACATCCTGTATGAGAGCCACGTTTGTGTAAATCTAATGGGGGTAGATTTACAAAGGAATAATTAGGCACTGAAATTCAATGGGTAATCAAGTAACTGGTCACAGAGCAAGGTCACTCTTCTTTAGATTGTCTTTTAATTAGCTTCATTTTTCAACCTCGTTATTACAGGTTTTTGTTTCTGCCCTCTTTACACTCTTTGATCTCACAGACTGAAGAAGAATATACTCCAGAAGCTATGAAACTGTCTTGCCGTTTGCATATTTCCTGGGAAAGGGGCCTTAAATCTGGCAAAGTGAAATATGTCACAACCTCCCAGTTAAAAATCTCACTTTCTGTATTACTGACCAGTCATTAATCCTGCAAGATGGATGTTAATAAGACCTCACTGTTAAATACAGCATACTACGTATGTTGGACATCTGATGTTCCTTCTTCTAACAGTAACATGGAAAACTTTCTTGGACTCCCCTCTCAGGACCTGTGTCAGTGAAAACAGATGGAAACGGAACTGTAAGTAGGACCAATGACCCTGGTGTGAAGATGATGAGAAAACTTCACTTAGGAGGTGACTACAGCTGTGCTAAAAAAGATGGAACTGTACTTCCTTGAGACAAAGCTGAAATTGGGTTTTCTGTGAAGAACTGAGCAGGTTAGACAACTGCAATTCCAGATAAAACACCAGCAGTCAAAGTTGTGTAAGTAAAAGCTGGGGAAAGAGCATGCCTCCTGCACGCCACAGAATATACTCTGGCATGGGCAAGTAGTAACAGGCATCAAGCCATGGTGCTAATCCTTTTTCATCAGGATAATGCCATGTCCTGGTGCATACAAGTTTCTAAACGATGACATTGTGGTGACCTTTAGGAAGCCCTCTAAAATCATTGGGCCTAATTCTTCTTGCGATTATATTACTTTAACTTCAGAGCTCCTTCACTGACTTTCAGGCAGTTGGTTTGGATTTACATCTCTCAAGCTGACCTATTATTTCCTGTATTGTTTCCAGTTGCATGAAATCATCTGTGCACGTCCTCCAGGGCTGCTGGAACCCTCTGTCCTCCCCAGCACTACACATGATGCAATGAGCCTCTGACGGAGGAGGAAAGCCGAGAAGTCCATGTAGGGAAGCAGATAATTTCCTTTAGAGCAATGGATGCAAAAATAGCAGCTAATAAAAAGCCTTCAAACTGTGCCTTCAAACTGTGACAATTCAATACACACACCTACGAGGATGCCTTGACAAGCTGCTTGACTTCCCAATAACTCTTTCTTGTTTTCTTTAGTGTAGCCTCCTCCAAACTCCCACACACAGGTATTCATCTCTGCAGTGACAGCTGAGACCTGAAGGTGTTTGCTGCTATTGCCCTTTCGGAATAGACAGTTGTTCCTCACTGTAAACATTTGTATCATGGTGTTTGCCTGGTTAGTTACAGCCCAAATAATGATAAACCAGCCTTTTGTTTTTTTAGCCCCTTGCTGTCATGCATTAATTCTCTTTGCAAATAGACATTTAGTACTGGAAATAGCTTAAGTGAGACCACTCTCTGGTGATTATTTTACTAGCCCTACCTTTTAGAAAATGTTCGATATACAGTATCATCAGAAAAGTGTATTATGCAGTTGCCAGAAATACAGCACTCTACAATATTAGGTTCACACATGAAGAAAGGGCTATGGTTAGTCAGCAGGATGCTCTTTGCCATTTCACTCCTCTAATACTAATGTTATTTCACTGTTCTTCAAACTGCTACTCTGGCCTTGATAAGTGAAGATCAGAATCAGAACTGCTAGCTGAGGACTCTAACACTCACAAGCATCAAAATGGTTTCTCAAAAGGGGTTTCAATCTTTTTTATGTAGCAAGAAGGTCCAGAATCTATGAATTTTTAAAATTGGCCTGGAATAGCAAATTGTGTAACCCTTAGTTTCTCTGGAAGTCTACCTGGGAGGCTAAGGAGTGCAATAACTTCTTCTGTTTTAATTGAAAATATATGGTAACTATGTTTTAAAAGACATCTTTCCCCAAAATACTCATTTAACATTAACATTAAACAGAAATTATCAGGAAAACATTAAAAAAAAAAGCTAAAAAAATTCAGGAAACTTCCTTACAAACCTCTCCCACTCCCTCAGCTGTTTACTTTTTGGTACCATGATTCTGTTTATTTCCTTACTCATCACCAAATTGGACAAGACTTGAATTTTAATTTAAAGAAAAAAAAAAGGCACCCCCCAAAGAAGTTAAAAATAAAAGAGAAACAACAGTCTTTCTCAATCACTAGAGTTACAAAATGTGCCAGTATGAACTGCAAAGTCATTTATTGAGAGATTGAAACCAAAAAGTTAAAAAAAAAAAAAAAGGATGTTCTTCATTTGGAAGGAATGGAAGATGAGAGAGGCCCAAGGCAGTGTTTAACAATACAGTGACCATGTGCCAATGACACAGCCTATGCAAGTCTATGATGTACTGTGCAGCATGTTTTCATTAGAGGCTGACAAGTACCTCTAATCCAAGAATGGGCAAAATCTGATTTGGAAAATATTATTCACAGTTCAGGTGATGTCTGTAGCAGAAAGAGACACCAAAACTGCTCTTTCACACACTGAAAGTCATTGGAGAAGGCTACTGTGAAGAGAAGAAAAACGGAGAAACTTTTTTCCCTGACAGTGTGCCTTCTTTAACCTTCTAAAACAGTCTGATAAGGGACAGGAATACTTTCTCTAAATACACTTGTGATTTAAGGGCTAGAAAGGGAGGAGAATAATGTGATCAAGTAGGTGTATATTGGTCATGAGTTAATTCAGATTGCTGATTTAAAAAAAAAATGCATCTGTTAGGACAGAGAGACTGTGGTACAGCTGTCTGGTGAAAAGTGCTGGCAGCAGGATCCTACTTATTTGCAGCATCCACTTCGGCGGAAGCGGCTGCGAGACAGGACAGGAGTGATTCAGGAGTTAGAAATCCAGGCTTCAACACAAGACTGATGCTATCCAATTTTGTGGTATACCTGAGAGACATTTGAGAAAAACCCTGTCAGTGTTTTGCAGGCCGCTCCTTATTCATTTATTTAACTGAAGTCTTTCTTCAGGACTTGCACTGCCTTTTTGTTTTCCCTCTTGTTGTATGATTTGGCTCTGGGTCAGCTTCAGTTTCCACTTTGCTCTAAGGCACTCAGGACAGGTGACACAGCCAGATGTCCTCTGAAGGGTGTCACCAAATTCCAGTTATGCCACTGGCTGGTGCAGCTGGCTTGGGCCCACCTAGTGTTACACAGTTTGCCAGCTCAGCAGGTAATTTTCAGAGGAAAGACTGATGGGGATTGCTGTCACCTCCTGCTGTGTGTCAGGTGTGCCTGACTTCCTAAAATCTCTCAGGAATTTTTGCCAAGCATAGTTTCTCTTTAGGGGCTTAGGACACTGTTGACACTCTTGACATCTTCTCTTTTTCTCTGGCAGACTGAAATTTTTATGGGGTTTGGTGCCTTACATAGAAGGGGCTAAAGTATTAGTGAGTGTTGGGGTTTTTCCTGTAGCATGACAAGGTCTCAGGTTCTTATTGCTCCTATCCTTAACTCCTACTGCATAGCTTCCTGCAAGAATGGAAGGCTTAGGTTCAGTAACCTATACCTCTTTTTCCAATCTGAAGATAATGAATATATCCAACACGCTCTCCTTAAATAGCAAAACATGGTACAAAATATGCAGAAGACTTTAAAGAGAAATGGGGTCATTTATACTTTATCCTCAGAACTGCATCCTTTATACTGAACTGCATCCTCTTGGTCTTCTAACTCATCTGTGCCAGCAGTGGAGGAAACTAATTTCAAGGAGGACCCCAGAAACCACAGGCCTGTTATTCTCACTTCAGTGTCAGGTAAAGTTATGAAGAATATTATTCTAAAAGTATTGAAAGATGCCTGAAAGACAATGCAGTCTTTGGTCACAGCCACCATGGCTTCATGAGATGAAAATCTTGCTTATCAAATTTCCTTTTATGACAAGGCCACCCACCTGGCTGATCAAGGAAAGCCAGTTGATATAATCTGTTTGGATTTCAGTAAAGCTTTCAATACTGTCTCTCACAGGATACTTCATAGAATCATAGAATCATAGAATCATAGAATCATAGAATCGATTGGGTTGGAAAAGACCTCCGAGATCATCGAGTCCAACCCTTGGTCCAAATCCAGTCCATTTACTAGATCATGGCACTCAGTGCCACGTCCAATCTGCGTTTAAAAATCTCCCGGGATGGTGAATCCACCACCTCTCTGGGCAGCCCATTCCAATGCCTGATTACTCTCTCTGTAAAGAATTTTCTCCTGATATCCAACTTAAATTTCCCCTGGCGGAGCTTAAGCCCGTGCCCCCTTGTCCTATTGCTGAGTGCCTGAGAGAAGAGACCAACCCCCACCTGGCTAGAACTTCCCTTCAGGTAGTTATAGCCGGTGATGAGGTCACCTCTGAGCCTCCTCTTCTCCAGGCTAAACAACCCCAGCTCCCTCAGCCTCTCCCCATAGGACTTATGCTCCAGTCCCTTCACCAGCCTTGTTGCTCTTCTCTGGACCCGCTCCAGCACCTCCATATCCTTTCTGAACTGAGGGGCCCAGAACTGAACACAATACTCAAGGTGTGGCCTCACCAACGCAGAGTACAGGGGAAGGATCACTTCCCTGCTCCTGCTGGCCACGCAATTTTGATACAGGACAAGATCCCATTGGCCTTCTTGGCCACCTGGGCACACTGTTGGCTCATGTTGAGCTTCCTGTCAATTAGTACCCCCAGGTCCCTTTCTGCCTGGCTGCTTTCCAGCCCCTCTGTGCCCAGCCTGTAGCGCTGCAGGGGGTTGTTGTGGCCAAAGTGCAGGACCCTGCACTTGGCTTTATTGAACTTCATCCCATTGGAATCAGCCCATCTCTCAAGTCTATCCAGATTCCTCTGCAGAGCCCTCCTGCCTTCCAGCAGGTCGACACTCCCTCCCAGTTTGGTGTCATCAGCAAATTTGCTGATGATGGACTCAATCCCCTCATCTAAATCATCAATAAAGATATTAAACAGGACTGGACCCAACACAGACCCCTGGGGAACACCACTGGTGACCGGTCGCCAGCTGGATGCAGCTCCATTCACCAGCACTCTCTGGGCCCGACCCTCCAGCCAGCTCCTAATCCAGGAGAGGGTACACTTGTCCAAGCCATGGGCTACCAGCTTTTCCAGGAGTATATTATGGGAGACAGTGTCAAAGGCCTTGCTGAAGTCTAGATAGCCCACATCCACAGCCTTCCCCTCATCCACCAGGTGGGTCACCTGATCGTAAAAAGAGATCAGGTTGGTCAGACAGGACCTGCCCCTCCTAAACCCATGCTGGCTGGGTCTAATCCCTTGTCCATCCTGAAGGTGCTGTGTGATTACACTCAGGATGATCTGCTCCATAACCCTGCCAGGCACCGAGGTCAGGCTGACAGGCCTGTAGTTGCCAGGGTCCTGCTTGCAGCCTTTTTTGTGGATTGGGGTGACATTCGCCAACCTCCACTCATCTGGGACCTTCCCAGAGAGCCAGGACTGTTGGAAGATGATGGAGAGCGGTTTGGCAAGCTCTTCTGCCAGCTCCCTCATCACCCTGGGATGGATCCCGTCTGGTCCCATAGACTTGTTAGGATCCAGCTGGCTCAGTAAGTTGCTAACTACGTCCTCCTGGAATACAGGAGGGCTATTCAGCTCTCTGTCTCTGTCTATCTGCTCTAGAGGCCAGTTGTTCTGAGGGCCACCTGTCTTACTGCTAAAAACTGAGGCAAAGTAGGTGTTAAGTACCTCAGCCTTCTCCTTATCTTTGTTAACTATATTTCCCTCCTTCTGGACAAAATGCCCAGCACACAGCTGGATAAACACATCATGTGGTGGGTGAGCAATTGGCTCATGGGTCAAGCACAGAGGGTAACAGTGAATGGGGTAACATCAGACTGGTGACCTGTCACTAGTGGGGTTCCACAGGACTCCATCTTAGGTCCTGTGCTCTTCCACATCTTCATAAATGACTTGGATGCAGGACTGGAAGGGACACTAAGCAAGTTTGCAGATGACACAAAACTCGAAGGAGCTATTGACTCCCTCGAAGGCAGGGAGGCCCTGCAGGGAGACCTCAACAAATGAGAGGACTGGGCAATCACCAACCAGATGGAAAGTGCTGGATTCTGCACCTGGGATGGGGCAACCTTGGATGTACCTACAGACTGGAGTTCTGGTCGATGACAAGTTGAATCTGAGTCAGCAGTGCCCTGGCAGCCAGGAGGGCCAACCGTGTCCTGAGGGCATCAGGCAGAGCATCACCAGCCAGTCAAGGGAGGGGATTGTCTCACTCTGCTCTGGTGCAGCCTCACCTGGAATATTGTGTGCAGTTTTGGGGACCACAATAGAAGAACGATATTAAGCTCTTAGAGAGCATCCAAAGGAGGGCGACAAAGATGGTGAAGGGCCTTGAGGGGAAGCCGTATGAGGAGCAGCTGAGGTCACTTGGTCTGTTCAGCCTGGAGAAGAGGAGACTGAGGGGAGACCTCACTGCAGTTACAACTTCCTTGGGAGGGGGAGAAGAGGGATAGGCACTGATCTCTTCTCTGCGGTGACCAGGGACAGGACCCAAGAGAATGGCCTGACTTTGTGTCAGGGAAGGTTTAGGTTGGATATTAGAAAAAGGTTCTCCACCCAGAGGGTGGTTGGGCACTGGAACAGGCCCCCCAGGGAAGTGGTCACACCATCAAGCCTGGCAGAGTTCAAGAAGTGTTTGGATGATACTCTCAGGCACATGCTGTGACTGTTGGGGTTGAACCTGTGCAGGGCTTAGAGTTGGACTTGACGATCCTCGCGAGTCCCTTCCAACTCGGCATATTCTGTAATTTGTGAACCTCTCTGCTGTTTAGGGCAAACTAGGCCTAAAGGAAGATGGAAACATCACTAACAGCCCCAGCCTTTTGACAGAGTTTTGAGTGATTTGTACAAGGAGAGGAAGGGAGTCCTTATTTTCTCCACTGTTCCTTGTGCTGTTGCATAAAGGCAAGTAGGTTATACAATAACTAAATAGGGATTACACAACTGAGCTCCATAAATCTAAATCAGAAACACAGTCCCTATCCTGCACTGGACAAACAAAAACGTGGAAGGTGAAGTTCTGGTCCTAATGAAGTTAATGGCAAAACTCTTGCTTAGTCTTGTGAGATCACAGTTTCATCCAAAATCTTGTCTCAAGCCTGTAGTTGGCTGACCAGGCTGGATATTTAAAGCATATCCCTGTTGAGTTTTTCCAAGTACTGGACAAGATGACTTCTTTTTTTCTTTTTTCCTTTTTTTTTTTTTAAGCTTTTTGCTTATGATAAAGAAATGCAGAAAATATTTTAAGACCAAGTACTAAGCAACCACTTGTAAACCTGAACTGGAAGACTAAAAGGCCCTGATACATTATCTCTGAGTGCAAGAACAAATAATAACAAAGTAGTTGCTTCCATGATTCAGCGTCAATACTTGAAAGCACTGAAAGCTGTTTTGAAGCAATACCTGTGTATCTGAGTGAAAGACGGGAAACTCTGACCTGTGGAGGCTGGGAATCAAACAACAAAAACCAGTCACCAACAAAACAAATAAAAGCCCCTAATGAACCTGAGACCTAAGCTCTGCAAGTAAATAACTTTGTGAAAGGATTCTTTGTGCTACAAGGACTGCAGAGCAGCATAGTGTCGCTGGAGCTGTTTGGCACGCAGACCAAACCAATTATTTGACAGTTGTTTTACTTTGGCCTGGAGTGGACAGCAGTTCTGGGTAAGAAAAGTCTTTGCAGTTTCTTCATGTCCCCAGGCTCATCTGGTCTGATTACTGAAAACTATTGCTGTTACAGTGGATGCTAGCATGTACATCAGGGCTTCCCCCACCTATAAGACTCCTGCCCAATGAAAAAGAAAGGAAAAAAGAACTGGGGAGAAAGAAGAAAGCTTGCACAATCTGGGCCACACATCACATGCATTCCCAGCCCAAGGCTTAGCTCTCTCCCCGTCTTCCCTGAGGTATCTCTCAAGAACTGAGCTGATTCAATGCATAATGTCGTTTACAATCTAGCAGTGCACAATGACTTGGGATCATCCTTATCTTACAGAAGCAAGTGATAAATAATAATCTTGGGCAAATCTAACATCATGACTGGGTGGCAGGATCCCAAAAAACCAATTCCAGTGTATCAATAAACACAAATGCCAAACCATTTATTGCAGAACATTTTGTAAATCCCTCCAACAAGCATCAGATAAAGCTGTCAGGGTTGGGGATGAATTGCTTCTCCATATGTGTTTAAGCCTGAGCAGTCAAAAAGACTTAGCCTGCTACAAACAACTGGCTATGGTAGGTCAGTGCCATTCCAGTATTATCGCTGACTTAGGCCTGCCATGGATGTAATTCTCCAGGTAACCATCTGGGAAGTTATCATTGCCTTGACTATTTCATGACCAGGCTCTGATCAGCTCACATATGGCCCAAGCAGGGCAAGCCAAAACCTCACAGGCTCAACTGTAACTTCCAACTTTTATCACTGTGAAATACGATGGTGTGGCAGGCTGTGGCTCTGTCCCTCCTCTGCACCAGTTACGAACCAGCTGGAACATGAGAGGCCAGATAAATGATCCTTTTTTTCTTCTTACTGTGTAGAACAAATAACTACCCAGCTTGAAGTTTCATATCCAACCATCTCCCTGAAAGCTTACACCATCAACTTGGATGTAGCCATGTTATTTTACATTATCCCCTCTGACACTTGTTTACTTCCTTCTCCCTTCATTCATGTTTGTGTCTTTTACTAACACTTCTTTACATTTACCTGCTGATATGGTTTGAAGCTGGCTCCCTGCCAAGTCTCCAAACCTTACCACAAGAAGTCACCCCCCCTCCCCCAAACCTCAGGGAGAAGAGGGAGAAAAACAACCAAGAAAAACCGAAACAAGAGAAAGAGTTAAAGCAATATATATATAAATATATTTACACTTAGTTACAGGTTATATATACAATTTCACAAGGGAATGGGAAGGGGGAAGGGAAAAAGGAACAAAACCAAAATAAAATATATATATATCCCGATTAGTAGCCCAATATCTAACAACTGAAAGAGTTAGCAAAGAAATATCTCACTACTCTTCTTGGGACAACCGAGAGTCGCTCTGGAACGATCGCTGGCAACCTCCACCTCCCAAGGTCAGCAAGGCCTAACCAGGCCTCGCTCTCCAACCCGACAGACTCAACAGCAGGGAACCTGCACCTCCAAAGCTGCCGGAAGGAAAGAGAGCAAAGGCCTCTCCTCCTTTCTTCTTATAGCCTGGCTTACGTAAAAATCATAGGGAATACTGGGTAAATCTGGACCCTTCCTTGGTTACAAACTGGTCACCAAGGAAGGCCTAGGCCAAACTACCACACTTGCCCACCTTACTTGTTCCCTCCCTCACATCCATGATTGCACCCTCTTCGCACTGCTCCTCTTCCTTTTCCTTTGTTACATAGTGGACCACACAAACCCCCTCCTTGACCTCAAAAGTAAGTGATGATGATGGAGAGAAGAAGGAAAGAAGAGAGTGATTCTGTATAAGAGGCAGTGGGAAATGCAGTGTACCCCTTGAACGAGGTCTTTTGAGAGGTATTGAAGGACTATCCGGGTTACGCAGAATTTCCTTTGGTGAACTGCTGCTTTCTCCAGGTCATGGGTCTTGTTCTAAATCCACGTTTCACTGGGTAGAAGATTTGCTTGAATACTCATGTGTAAGACTCAAGGATTAAATCCAGAGGTATATGAGCAGGTAAGATGATGCCAGAGTCAGTGCACCTAAGTCAGGCCTCAGTTGTTTCCTGGAAGCCCCTACGATTACTGAGCTTCTATCCCTTTTTGCAGGTAGTTTTTATGTAGCAGGGAGTTACTATTTTTTTCCAAAAATAAGCAGTGCATATGTTTAAAAATGCTGCCTCTGATTGTAAAGATCTTTGCAACAGTCACTGTTCAGCGTACACTTTCATTCTTAAGTGTAACAAATGGTAAACACTGAAGTACAGAACAGAGATGCCTTCAGTCCCAACAAGTACTGCAAAAATGCAATATGCAAAATCAGATGCAAAATAAGAAACCTTGGCCCTTGGTGTTCACTGGTGTCCTTGCACACAGAGGCACTGATTACCATCCTCTATATTTTTTCTAACTTCTAAAGTGCAGTCAGGCTTGTTTTACATTGATCAAATAACTCGAAGTGCCAAGTTTCCAAAATAACAATTTATAAGAGGAATCTGGATCATATGCTTACTAAATACTAGGTTTGTCTTGGAAAGAAAAGACCATTAACAGGGGAGACTTACTTCTCAGTTGTCAAGTGAATCAGCATTCATCAATAATTCTTGTGTGTAGCTTCCCTGTTCAGCCTCAGCCAGATGTAGAGACAATTTCTTTCCAGACATCTCACAAACACTGATGCTGAGGTGACACTCTCCTTTACTAACACAGCAGCCCAAACTGAGTGGCTAAGAAAGAGGCCTTTATTTTATCTCTAAGGAATTCACTGACAACAAGTCATGTGAGAGGCAGATACATAACATGTGGTTAAAGATGATGAGTTAGTTTATCTTACAGGATAAACTCTAGGGTTTGTAAATTAACAGCTTGGCCATGGATTGCCTTTCCCAAGCTACAAACACCTGACAGCTTAAGTTCCAATCATGAAATTACAAATGTGATAGCAAACGACAAATGCTGTCAACTACATGACTTGCCACATAGCACCAAGATAGTGTCAACAACAGTAATTAGTGCACACAGTTATGTTATCCCAGCAATTCTAGAAGGTCTTTGGAAACTTCAGACATCATTTTATGGCAACCACATTCAGCAAAACCAGCAAGAATGAACAAGCGCAACCAGCTATTCCTACCCTCTGCAAAACAACTTTTCAACCATAAGAAGTAGGTCTAAAGCCCTGGCTGAAGGCAGGAAAAGCTTAATGACAGCTTTTCAGGTGCTGAGTGTATAAAAATTTCTCACCTAGTTTCTTTTTGAGTAAAATAACTGGTCATGCTGTTGTCCAGTACTTACACTTTCTCTAGTTAACTGAAACATTCTAAATCTCCCCAAAGTCAAAATTTCCATTTGTCTTTGCAATATTTAAGAACATATTTTAATAACTTCAAAGTGTTGAACCAAATTCGATTACCAACTCTTCATTTTCGTCTGCTGCTTTTTCTTCACTAAAGCCAATGCAAAATTTTTGCCCAGAGAAAAAGACCTTTCTGTGATTTATTATCAAAATCTAAACCCAAAATATATAAAAAACAAGACATAACAATCTTACCCTGACTAACTCCAAATTTACCAAAACTTTTTAACTCAAAACCAGGTTCTCCATATGCCAGCCTCTAAATTACTTGACAGACAGATGGTTGAGTATAAAAGCAGAATCAGTCACACCAATGTGGTAATAAGACTGAACAAGACCTAGGTTATTTCCTATTACAGCAGTTCACTTACCCGATAGTAGTCTGTGCTGTACACATCTCTAGACATCCCAAAATCCCCAATCTTCACCAGTAGGTTTTCACCAACCAGACAATTCCGGGTAGCAAGATCCCGATGCACAAAGTGCTGTGATGCCAGGTAAACCATACCAGATGCAATCTGCTGGGCAATGTGAAGCATCTGGGATTGGGTCAGCTCAGCAGGACGGTTGCCTTCTGCCATCAGTCCTGCATCTGGTCCATGCGCCCTGCACCAAAACACAAGCGGATAAACTGACAGGCCACTTGTAAAATGGAGAGGTAAAGGGCATTAGTGAGTTTAAATCCACACAATGCAATCAAAAGCGCTACAAATTCCTTGGTGAAATAGGGAAAAAATTGTATCTTGGCTTTTTTCATTTGCTGTTTCCTTCATTGTGGGAAAGATAGGTGGTGTGAAGAGCGTTACACAATAGGATATGTATTACTCAAGGAAATAAGGCACATGTGTTCACAATAATACCCATCTGTCAGAAAACACCACCTTTCTCCTGTTCCAATCTAGTAATCCAAAGAAAGGCTGACAAAAACACCTGTTTAGTAACACTATAAGTGTGAAAGACAATTGAGGGAAAGGCAATGAAGTGGCATGCATAGCATCACCTTTCCTATGACTGGCATGCCTTGATTTCTAGAGGGAGAAACGACAGTGACCCCTTCCATCTTTTCTTTAAGAAGAAAAAGCTCACTTCCTTCTGAGAAACAAGGGCAGCAATCTTAGATTTATACTTCTAGTTTCCTATCCAAATGCACAGCAGGAAAGAATTTTTGCTTATTTCATCACCAAGGGTGAGTCCTATCTGAGGTGGGAATTCCTGAGGATAGGATGAGGACACAAAACACACATTATTTGAAACAGCAAAAAAACAGTTTCAGAAATACAAGGTAGCAAGTCTCTAAGATGCAACAATCAACTGATTAAGGAGAATACTTCTATGCACTCCAGCAAAAACAGAGAAGTTTTGCATTAGAAAGGCCTAGCGAAGTACTGGGACACATGTGCTTCACTCATCTTAACTATGTTAGCTCTGAAATGCACGTACATCCTAGTATCTTGAAGATACTATAATGCACAACATTCTACAGTAAGAATTACTAGCTAATCCTTACCCAATTAGCAGGATTATCTGGCAATCATTCTTCACTTGATACATCTTATAATATTCTGAATACCCTTTCCCTTTCATTCAGTTTTCCTGTGTTTTCAGAAGCCTTTTTTATTCCTTTTCTGAAGACTATTCTTTCTAAGAGACCACCTCTCTTTTTCCCTCATCAACTTTTGCTTTTGAAAAATGCTCTAGAACTGATTTTTATTTCCTCTCAAAGCCCTTCCTTTCTATAAAGGGGAGTTTCAGAGAATTGCCTTCCTAATCAACAGAGGTGAGGCCTTAATTTATCTCTAGGGGAAGGGTGCAGGAATTTGGAAAAGAGTTGCAAATTAATCAAATCTGTGAGATCAGTTCTGACTCTACCTATCAGAAACATAATATTAAAATTGCCCCAAGGGAAGAATTTCATGAGAAAAGTGACACAAAAGAAAATGGAGGGTGTGTAGCACTGCTGGGACGGCATCTGGTACCAGGCAAAGCCAGTTCTCTGCCACAGGGTATGTACGTGCAGCCATTCACCTGGTGTGGTTGGTAGAGGGGAATAAATGGGAGGATAAGAAATCTCCAACTAAAACTCACAGGCAAATTCCTACTGAAACACATTGTACCTTTATCATGCATGGATTTTTTAATAATTGTTCTCAGACATGAAACTCTGAGTAGCTAAATTAGAGAACTCATCACATTTTGCTAGCCTTCATGAGAACATGGTCTGTGCTTAATGAAACTTTTAGATTATTCCTAATGCTCCATCCACTTTGCTTGTTCTCTTGGTGCTGGTCATAAATGAGGTGATCCTCAGTGTCTATAACAGCCAGGAACATTGACAGAGATATTCTCTGCAGCGACAACAGACTCCACTAGTCAGAACAAGCACTGGGCAGGCATGACTTTGAGGCTTTAGTCCTAGACCTACACAGCCTTTGGCTGCATGCAGACAGCCAGGCTCATTTGGGTTAAACCTTTGGACCAATTTTTCCCCAACAGCCTTTGGCGGCGCTGCAGGGTAAGAAATACAGGCTCTTTTAGCCTGCTTTGCTACAAACCTGTGGTCTGCAGCACAAGTTGCAGCAAATATGAGAGGAAGGACAAACTGGAGCTGAGGTTTAACAGCTTGTCCCAGCATAATCACTTTATGTAGGAAATATACTGTCTGCTGAACTACTTTTCTGTACAATAATTCAAAATCAGAGTTAAAAGGTAAGAAAAGGCCAATCAAAAAGAATCAAAGCTTAAGTATTTCTTATGAAATAAGAAATTATTTCTCATCAGCTGAGAATCTGGCTTCTTCTAATGGAAACTCAGTGTTCTGTAAACATACTGGAATGGCATCTAGGGAAATTGCAGTTTCCCCAAACTTCTGCACAGTAGAAGACCAATCAAGCCAATATAAATGCCCTGAATTCTTAAATATATTTAAATCCTCTGCCAGAGAGACAATCAGTCCGGGAAAAGTAGCAGTCTTTGCTCTGCATCCCCAGTTCAGAACCCAGGCTCCAGGCCAAACTTGTCAGCCCTGCCAATAAGGGAGCATGCTAGTTGTTGTCACTGGTTTTTATGATGTGGCTATTTGTTCAAGAGATCAGAAAGACAGCAAACTCGTTTCACATAGGCTACCGAAAGTGCATATATGGTGACACTAGTAATAACTAGTCATTTCAACCATACAGAAAACATGAACACACTTAAAGGGACATCAGGTTTGATTGTTTTACAGCTTTGTTACAGATATCTTTCCAAAGTGGTGGTAACTTCTAGTTATCTTCAGCAGGAGAGACCTCTGTATGTTGAAATGTCTTTATGATATATTTTGATGAAAATTACATAGAAGGCGCTGAAACAACAGTCCCTTATATTTTTAATATAGTAGCAAAAGCTATGCCTTAACTGCTTATTTTTATGTTAATGAGTGCAGGCTAGTGGAAATAGCATATATATGAAGCCTCTGTTCACAACTTCCGGGTTCATAAGTTACCTATTATTGTGAATCTTAGGTATCATCTATTTATTTATGACTGCTTTACTGTCAAATTTCAATTTCTGATGCACATTCCTGAACAGTTTTATGAAATAAAGCCCTAATCCAGACCCCAAGATGCAGCATTTTCCAATTCACAAAAGCTTCCATGGCTCACATTTTTTTTTGCTGTAGACTTATGGTAGTCTTTCCAAAACACTGAGAAGAGGGAAGAGAAAAGGGTTTAGACCTCAAAAGCTCTTAGACGCCTACAGATAGTGATAGGTGTTGAGTGGGATCTTCCAAGTGCTATCAGAAAGCCTGCAAGAAAATGATTCCTACTGTAGGATTTATAACCAAACATTTCAGAATACACTGAAATATATTGGAAACAATATTTCTTTGGTTCACATTTGTTTGGTAAAAAGCATAAGGCTTGACTTAATGGTACTTCCAAACAGGCAAAGAGACAGAGCCCCACATCCCAGTACAGGAGACGAGAGTCACACAGTTTGTACTCCTAGATGTCAGTATTTGCCAGTGGTAGTAGTTAATTTGACATTAAGTACCAGTAACACCTACCTTCTCTGCCCACTTTTGGCTCAGCAGCACAATACATGTTCATGGGTTTACCTGAGGAATTTGTTAAGATCTCCGTGCTTCATATATTCAAAGACCATGATGAGCGGATCACCTTCAACACAGACACCATAGAACTTGACAATGTGCTCATGCTGCAGGTTAGTGAGCAGCTCTGCCTCACGGTGGAAGTCCTTGCGGGCATTATCGCTGGCATCCTTCAGCGTCTGATGGAGAAAATGAAAATTTAAAGGACAGATGTTCACAGAAGGTAGGGAACACGTAGGACAGCACTGTAAGGGTAAGACACCAACATTCTACAGCACAGAGGATGAAGTAAGTATTTTCTTAATACCTCTTTTAGAAATGCAGATGTGATCCTTAAGTGCAATTAAAAAATGGCAGTACAGTTTTCATTCCCCTGCCACGTTATCCTAAACAACATTTTTCTTGTAAGAGGATGTAGGAATACTCATGCTCTTGCTGTGGCAAGTGTTTTCCAAACACAGAGCAAATAAACTGATCTCATCCAAAAATATACTCATACACAGCTGGTTTGTATGCTTTAGCATTTAACTTATGGAACACCTAGTATTCTGTTTGCATTTACCTTTCTTGTTAGTTCCTTAAAATAAAACTCTGCTTGTTTAAAATACTTGGTGGTAACATAGATGTATTCTTTATGTATTATTAACGTCGTTGTTGCTGTTAGTCCCTATGGTGTGCTACACATTAGGTAGATTTACACAAGTTTATGTCCCTGGATCAGAACTTAAAACCTGAGCCAGAAACTCCTTTGAAGTTCTGTAAATCTATTCACATGCCTAAAATTAGCCATAAGTAACTGCAGGATCACTCTTGAAGTGATAGGCAGAGAGGAAGGCAGATGTAGATCAGAATTCTGGAGTGTCACTTTTTCTTACCCCTTTTTATTTATATAGCTCTAAGTTCTTGCACATTTTAATTTTGAAAGAAATATATCAACACTGGATCAAATAGGAGGCTTAAATGTTGTATAGTGAAATAATACTAATTAAACTGTCAAACACAGGCTGTTTCAGATTTCTTCTTAAGAACTACAGTTCATGAGCAAAGCAACACTTTCATGCACCAAAAAAAAAGGAAGTTCCGACACCAGTTAAATGAGGAATAATTATAATTGGCAATAAACCACTAATAGACTCTATATTCAAGTGGTATAGTGGTTGCACTATAATAGTTCAAACAATATTTTTAAAACTGCAAAGGAAAGATGGCAAGTTACCAATGTTCACAAATTATTCTTCACAGAAACTGCTGTCTGGGCTCTCTACATCTGGATTTTAACAATACCTAGGCTGAACACAATAGAAGACAAGACACAAAAGTAGTTGCAAAGTTTTAGCTAAAGATGCTTTTTCCTGGCCATCTAGTCACTTTATTTTCCATCCTGAATTAATATACAGAGCATGGGATCAACCACATTCATCAGAAGAGACACAGAACAAACTGATACTCTGCAATCATTCTACCAACAAACTGAATTTTCAGCTACAATAGTCATGGTTTGTTCAAGATTTTTGTTCCATAGGGACAATTCTGCCCATTTTTCTAATATTATATGTATGCATGTGCAACGTACAGACTAGTAGATAACTGTCATTAAAAAACACTTGCTTTACTTGTGAAACTGCAACTCCAGGTCTTGAAAATGAAAAGCTACCACAACAAGATTCAGATGGGGGAACAAGGAGCAGGGCAGATTAGATAGCTGTCTTCCAAGTTCAGGGGCTTTTCCCTGTGGATTTCAGGCTCTGTGGATTCTAGAGGCAAGAGAAATCACTTATGCCACAGCTGTCCCTTCCCTGAGGGATGGACTTATGAATCTGAAATGTCTTCAGGCCCAGAATCCTTCTTCCGTAAGTTTTACCAATAATGATGCAACAAGGATATTGCATCGTCAAGGCTTCACTAGGCACAATAAGTCAGTATACACAGCTATATCATGTATATCAAATTTGCTGCCCACTATGGTCTACACACAATCACGTCTGAACTGAATGAAGACATTTCCAAGCTCTGGGATGGGGCTTTAACATGATACAGGCACCAACCCACAGTCCAGTCTACATTATATGTAATGAAACCACGGGGAATAATTCTATTGTCATTTGAGTTTCCTCTGGTAGTTTAATGTATAAAGTGATTGGACTGTAATTCCTCTCAACAAAATTAGAAAAACAATTCATATAAAACCAATTTTTAAATAAAAGCAACCTGGAAAAAAACTGACAGGGAGAAACAGAGGCTGATCCTCTTTCCAGTGGGCTCTTTCCCTGGAAGGACAGTAAAAATGCTGACAGCTATGCCCTGTGAGGATGACATATTGCATATTTGAGAAGACGCTTTTTATCTCACAGAAACTGCAAAATTATCATATGACAGAGCAGTTGCCATGGCAATTCTGCATTTTCTGTCAAACAGCAAAATGCAGAAAGGTCTAAAATTCAGGTAAAACTCATGCAGTATTTATCACCCACCATTGCAAAATCTCCTTTTTGTTATTTCATGCAGTGCACAGAATAGACGCAATGCATGAGAGAGAGCTGGCACAGTCAGGCAAAGAGGAGACTGGAAGGTGAAAAAAATTATAAGTATGTAGAATTTACTTAGAAATGACACTGACTAATGCATTTAACTTGATCTCAGCACAAGACAAAAAAATAAAACCAAAATAAAACCGTAAGAGCACTAAAAGAGAAAAAGACATAGTAATTACTATTATCATTACTGTCAACTACGCCAAAGCTCTGCATACAAAGCACTCTCACCAGTCGACACGAGGTGTTCCCAAGTAGGATCTGAGATTCAACCACACGTACTTTCCAGCCACTCAAGCCAGCATTAAGGAAGAGGGATAGGCTTCCTTAGGCAACAGAGGGAGCTCCCGGCTCTCATAGAGGCTCCACATCTGCCGAGTTCATCATTGTGACAGTTGGACCACTACCCCTTGCTTAGTCTCCTCTACATAGTCCATGTCCATCTGGTCTGTGCAGACTTGTGCTCTGTAGTGAGTGTGAACTGCCAGCTCCTTACCCCACGCTGACACCACAAAGCTGCATTCATGGGCAAGTCAGAGCAAGAAGAGGAGGATATGGTTGTCACCAACATCAGCAGGACTTGGTATCGAAATTCTCATGACATATGACCTTTCTACTGTTCCAGCCTTCCCCTATGAAACCATTGCTACTGCTCCTCAACACCATACAAAGCTGAGCGGTATGTGCTCTCAAGAAATGAAGGGGTGGTTTTCCACCTTCTTGGAAACGAAGATCCAAAGATTTGGAAACCTTTGGTTTTCCTGTACGGGTGCCATGGAAATGTTCTTGATCTCATGCACATAGCAGTCTGCTAGCTGAGCTCTATCCTTGAGCAGAACAGGGTGAATCCCCTTCCAATCTCCCAAGGGAGCAAGAGGCAGCTGCTAACCTGTGCCTTGTCAGCCTCACTTCCAGCTCTGGACAGGCTAAACTAATGCGAGATTATGCCTGGGGATCCAATCCTATGAGGAGACAGCACTGAGCCAGGCCTGAACAACCACAGTGGCACAGCAAAATGCCTCTCAAGGAAAGAGTAACTTTTCCTTCCTCCACCTTCTATTCTCTAAAAGTGCCTACCTACAGCAAATAGTGTGCTGAAACAATGTGGCAACTCACATGAGGGAAAGCTAGTACAATGCCCATGCTCACAGGGTTTGTCCCATGGCAAGCATTTCTAAACATTCCGTGCTGCCCTCAAAAGACTAAACTAATCAAAACTAATTTAAACAAATTGTCTTTCTCCTCTCCCAAGGAGCAAAAGCTCAAGCTCTTTGTGTTGTTTATGCTAAGCCTGATCTTTTTTTATCTTCCCAGAGTTTTCTGGGCCTCTTTGCTCCTAAATAATTTGCTGCAGCATGTCAGCATTTTGGATACCAGCTGGCTGAAAAGAAGAAGCAAACATGTTGAGTTATAAGGAGGGATGCTCAGAGCCAGGCATGAACCTTACAGTTGTCCAGCAACTGGCAGGCACAGGCAGCTGCCAGGGACCACCAGCATCCTGAGGGACATTGTGCAGGTGAGACTGTGTCTCCTCGCTGCTGAAATTCCCTTGGCACTAGCTCTTACTCCTCACCAAGTACATATTCCACTGGTCTCACCAAATCTACGTCATGGTGATGGATGTGTTCTGGTTTTGCCCATGGGCTAAAGCTCTCCAAAGCCCTTGCTGTGTGTCAGGAGGAGCTGCCGTTGCTGCTGGCATCAAAGTCTGCTCCTCTAAGACTAAAACTAAGACACTGCCAAATCCTGTGCTCAGCAGTGGGGTCCAAACACAGTCCTCTGGATAGTTGTCTGCACTCCAGTTAGGTCCCATCCCTTGACCTCCACTGTGACTGAAGGATACTTGTGATCTATGTTGGTACCACAGGAAAAGAGAGAAGTGTTAGGCAATTAACCCCTCTCACATAACAATCAATCCAGTAGCTCAGTTCACCAAAAAATTTGCTCTTTAACAGCAGCCAGAGTCACGTCTTTAAGAGCCAATGGCAGAAACATAAAATGGCCATAACCTGTCCCCAGAGATAATTCTTCTCACAGCTGCCCGCAAGATGTTTATTAAGGACACTACAAAGAGTGGATTTGGTAAAAAAAAAAGAAAAAAAAAAAGAAGAAGGTATGGCAACTTGTCCAGAAAACTGACAAATTTCTCATCTAAATCCATGGAGACATCTCTACCTTTAAAGGCTGAATGCTTTTCCTTTTGAAGTACGCAGAGAGGAAGTGCAGTACAGCATTGAATAGCAGAAGTGCTAGGCTCCATTCAGTCAGGACTTTGAAACAGAGCAAGTGAATAGAAGTATTTTTATTTTGCTATCAAGGAGTTCCCTAAAGTGACAGAGGAAAGGCAATTTCCACTGTAGTTTCACCAAAATACAATAGAAAATTAATTCAGATGTAGTTTTGTCATCTCCTATCTCTTGCTTTCTCCCTATGTCTATACTATCTCCCTTCAGGGCTTAATTTTTTCTCACGAGTCAACATGACCAAACAACTCCCAAGTATCATAAAGACTGTAACCTTGGCAAACCCAAAAATGTGTTATTTTTGATTGAGCACTCTACAGGTCTATCCTCCTTTCATGTTCTCTCACTGTGAGGTCCAAAACTCTACTTCTTGTTACCAAATTCAAAAATATGATCTACTCCGTTTCTTTTACTGTATGGTTTCATCCATGTACACATGGTTGCCTAACTGTGACTGGTCAGATAAAATTATTTTCCCCTAGGCACAGCTCAAATTCCAAACATCTATTCCATCTGCATTTAATGAGATACTTCAAATGCTGGACACCTTGTTCAGTTTTTGGCAGAACACTACAGATGGAGATAAGAGTTTGTTTCCAGGGAAACTTTGCAAATTTTGAGAGAGTAATTTCACCGATATTGTTTTCTAGCTACATCCTGAGCTGAAATCAACAGCCAACCTGAGCTCTTGAATTTTAGGGGGATGAAAAGACTTGGTGCAGTGAAGCAGGCTTGGTCTCCAAGCTCTGAGATCAATCTTGAAATCTTTTTAATCCTTGGTAGATTCCCAACGTAGCAGGTGCTCTTTGCCTTTTAGGAGAATCAGACAAATCTTCTCCCCCCCCCCCCCCCCCCCCCCCCCCCCCCCCCCGAAATGTAAAAGTTGTCCGTATACTTGAAACTCCAAACATGTTTTCATGCATTTTCCTCATCCTTTGGACTTTATTTCGGGATCATTGATTGGAGCTGTATATAATCAAGAATCACTCCTCCAGGTCTGACATATGATGACTTTTGGATTTCCATACTGCCAGTGTTTAACAGTACATGACAATACTATTCACAAGTTTGTTTTAATATTCCTGGTAGCTATATTAATGACAATTACCCTCAGATAATTTCAGTTGTTGACTTGAAGAATGTCATAGTCCTGAAAAAGAAAGGCATTCTTTGCCTAGAAATTATACACATAACCTATTCACTTAGCTAGTAATAGATTACTTTTTTAGACACGTAACACATATGTCACTTGTATTTTTAATGACCTAGACATTATTTTTCACTAATTGTACTCCAGATAGATCATAAAAGATTTTGCCCCCTTGTGACACAATCTGTTTTCCTCTTTTTTCTTATAAGATTCAGATCTCATTTTATAATCCACAACTAGATCAAATACCGCATTCTCTTAACACTCAATTAGCCTTGTGAACTTTTCCACACATATCAGAACAGTTACACTGTATTATGGAATAGGCAAAGACGATAAATTACAAATAAAATAGCATTAGTTGCAACCATGAATTAGTAATGGAACCCCTAGATTCTTTTACCTTCACTGCCACCAAGATCTTGCTCTGCTCAGGACACAGGTTATAGCATTCTGCCAGAAACACTTTCCCAAAGGCTCCTTCTCCCAGTTCTCTTTTAAGAACAATATTGTGGCGCTTGATGTGATGCACAACTGTGAAAAGAAGACAAAATAGAGGTCAGAAAGGAGTGGCAAGGCCAGGATGAGACGGAGTCCGTGCTTACAGCCACATGGAGACAAGCTTGCCTGTAAAGTAGGATGCGTACTGTGGAAAGAATCAAAATCCCTATGTGCCATTTATTCGTGCTTTGTGCAAAAAGACTGAGCTTATATATTTATAGTTGGAGGGTAGCACATTTCCTGGATAAGAAGACGTGGAATTCAGAGTCACCTGGGAAAAGGTCACTTATCATCATGTTAGGAAGACTGCTGCAGAGCAACACACAGGAGCCAATGCTGCTTTTTTAAAAAAAATTAAGAAAATTAATCAGAAAATAAAGCAAACCTTTCTCACACCTCTTTTAATTTTGTGCCTTTAACAATAACAGAACTCTCGTCCAAAGCCAAAAAGTTTTAAAATTAAGCTAATCCAAGAAAACCAAATGTGCCCTCTTTTAACTAAACGCAACTTAATACTCTGGTTTACTTACCACTTGTTCAACTGCTTTCCTTCTCAGAGCTATATATAGTTACAATAAGATAAATTTTATTCTCGCAAACATGATGTACAGTATTACTCTGAAGTAAAAGAAAAGATGGACAAAGGTTTTAGTCCACACAGTGGACAGAAACTTCATTGACGTCCTCAAGCTTTTCAACTTATTTTACATTCTCCTTTCAGCAAAAGCTTCCATTAAAACCTTTAATATTTAAGAGACTGTACTAAATTTTGTACAATACATTATCAGTTTGCAATGTTCAAGCTCAGTAAAGCGGTTTAGCTGCCAATCGGATGGACAGCTTGTGTTGCTGAATCTGTACAAAACAGACAGAATCTACTGATGAATTTAACCTCAGTGGACTTAACTGCCTTTGCAAACACTGAAATTAACCCCCGCCTGGAAAAGGCCCATTTGCAACTTAAACCCTTGACACAGTGAATTAAATTGGGGTGCACAGGCATCAAGCTGGCTTCTGCTAGGGTTTGAATCTTACCTTGGCTGCTTAACTGCAGGACTGAACCCTGCCAATAATTTAGGATCTATGCAGACCAACTGCTGTTGCCATATTTGGCCACAAATCTGTTCCAAAGTGGGTGATCACCTGTACAAAAATCACCTTACCTCCATGTCTAAAAGATGGAAAATGGAGTGCTGGTGGTAACAGCAGTGGGGAGAAATGGCACAGCCTATCCCTATTCCTATCACCAGCATTTGGAGAAAAGGACCACAGCCTACAAGAGAAAAATATGTGCGTCCCACACCCTAAGCCTACAGAGCATAAAACCAGAGCACTGCATGTAAATACACTTTGTATTCACACGCTTGCACACGAGGGAAACCTGGTGCTGGAGTAAGCTTGAAAAGTGAGAAATCCATCAGGGGTCTGTCAGGTGGGCAGCACACCCAAGGAGCAGATCTCCACCAGACCCAGCTGGCACCTGCCAGAAACCTCTCATCAGCGTGTAAGCAGGCCCTCCATAGCCTGTGTATAGCATGAGGAAAGCTGGATTCTCCCTGCAGCACACCAGACTCACCAGGGCTCACTGCTGTCCCTGCAGCTGGTGGCTGCAGGGTGGAGCATTGCCAGCCTCCTCCTCCAATCCCAAGTCTTCTGGAAGAGGGTATGTCTAATTAATAGCCAGGTACACATGAAATAAGACTTCATGATACTTATGTTTTTCGTTTTTGTCAAACTCTGGTCTAGCATAAGCTCAAGTTTTGTTGTGGAGATGCATTTATATGGGTATACTTTGTTTGACCAGCTACCCTAGCAGCTCCCCTGCAGTCATCAGGAATTGTTTTCTATGTTCACTTCCTCCTCAGTACTGGCTTTGCAAGTAAAGCCAAAAATGCAGTCAGCACAAGATAGGTCTGAACCAAAACATACCTTTTTTCCCCACAGACAGAAGTTAACCAGAATCTGTTGCCTCTACTAATACTGGTCACAACACAGACCGGCAGAGGCAGAACTGCTGCCCTGGCATGCCACCTGAGCTCTGGAGTGTGGCATACCTTGTGACCTGTGCTTTAAAAGTAATTGCTATTAAACGAGGGCTAGTTCCTATCCCCTGAAAAACTTGTCATCCAACCCTGTCTCTTGGGGAATTCTCTTACCCTCTGCTTTACCAGTAGTGCCAGAAGAATGCTTCTCTTCCTTTCCCAGAAAGAAAAGTTCAGTTCCATGTTACCAGTGTTACCATCTTAAAAAGTACACAAATGCTAGAGACAGGTTACGGGGCTGAGAACCTGTCCTACTGGCATCAGTAGGAAAATTCCAGTAAAGGCAGTTTTTCACTTGGTTCTCTCCACAGCTGTCAAAGACTCAGTGATGAACTGAGTCTGAATTTTGTGGGGGTCCTCTCCATTTTGAGCCCATCCTACCCAAGTGTTGGCCCTAGCAGTACAAAGGGGGGTTTTGTAAAGCTCCTGAAGGACAAGAGAGTAAAAATAAATAAAAAACATATCAAATACTTCTCTGCAGTACACTTACAGCTGCTGCTAAATACTTTTATATAAGCCAAGTATTTGACTGAACAATCCCCCCTGTAAACCAAACTGTCAAAACTGAGACACAGAAAGGTGCGGAAGAGGTCTGCACAGAATCCATTTTAACTTGTTACGCTCTATCCACCCCTGTAACCTTTTTGAGCTGCATTGTGTAACTAAACAAATAAAAAATGACAGTAAATATGACTAAATGGGCAGAGATTAAATGTAAGAACAATGTAAGTAAATCAAACACATAAAATGTGATGGTTATATGAGCTAAGGAAAAGATCCATTTAGCAAACTCAGGGCCCCAGCCATAATGAAACCATCTTCAGTAGGAGGATATTGCAGCAGCAGATGCACTGGAAAATTCAGGTCAAAATCTGATTTCAGTTAGTGTCAGGATAAAGCAAATTCTCTCTGCTGACATTCAAGAGATTATCCTGGATTTACACTGAAGAAACAAAGCAGAATTTGGCCAAAGAGGTGGAATAAACAAAGAAGTCATCTCATGACTTTGTCTCATAGGCAAACACAGACAAACATTCAAATGGCAGCTATATATTTTCCTCCTTTTGATTCTAAATGGACATTGCACTTGACCTGCTATTCGTACTTTTAAGAGTATATCATCTCTGGTTTAAAATCTTGACTGATTACTGCAAAAAATATGTTCCATTAAGCTAAAAGCTGACTTGAAACACTTCAGAGAGAAATGAAATACAGAATATGAAGCAAGACAACAAATTAAAGAAGGGTAAATGCTGAAAAGAGGCTGTGGTGTTAAATAATAACCACACAGTTGTATGTTTAGAAGCAGGCAGCTCCCATGGATGACTGCAGGGAATCAGAAGGCAATAAGGAGCATACTGCAGAAAAAGTCTCTCTTCTCATTTCAAGGTCACAGAGACATCCCACCAAGAGAGTTGGACTTCTAGGTATTTCACTCACTAGGAAACATCATGTCACACTGGAAATGATGCATCAGCCTTATCCTGCAAAACGTATCTGCAGGCACAAGACTGCACTCCCCAGGTAACCTATCTTTGATGATGAGGCTGAACAGAGAGGGTCATACCACTTTCTGGAATGGGTCCCAGCAGAACAGGCAACTCAGGATCACCTCACCACATTGAAATCACTGAGTTGGATTGACTGAATCCAGCCATGGACAGCAGGATACTTAGCATATAAATTATTAAAAACTTTCTGCCCATAATTAAAAAATTCAACGTGACAGAGTAAAAGTGTTTCCCCTTGGTCACAAACGATAGGTCTTAACATTTTACCCCCATATGTGACCATTACACTACCTAAGCTGACCTTCTACACTGCGCAGAGCATAGTACTGAGCTAAATGACTTGTGCTCAGCAGAAGACTGCCTCCAGAAAGTGACTGCGCCAGTCTTGATTTGAAAGTCTGAACTATCCATTGTTTTAACGTGTAATCATTTTCATTGCTAATAAAAATGCATGCCTTTTTCTTTGTCTCTTAATCATTAACTTGTCTGGCTTGCACCTCCCTTGGGCTCCAGGAGACTTTCTCTGATAGTTTAGCAGCCTTTTAAGGTCTGGTATTAAACACACATAATCAACACTCTTCTTACTCTTCTTGGAGAGGCAAAGAGACAGAAGTCCCTCCTCCCAGGAAAACATCCTCTCCAGTTGTTTTCATGACTTTTCTCTGGAATATTTTCAACAACCTTTTAAAATAAGTTGTTTCCAGTTGTTTTTCCTAACTGGAAGGCACATTCTTTGTGTCTTTCTCTCTCGACAGAGTTGTGATAAAAACACAAAATCAGCTCCCTGTATCTCTGCACATCCATATATTATGCCAGTCCTTTTAAGGCTGGGTTTCCTAAAGAGTACAAAAATTACACAGTTATGTGGTATGCATGACAGTGTCTCATCTAGAACACCTCACCCAATTACAACACCATAAGTGCTGTAAGTCTCAAATGTGTTCCCACATGCCTCATGAGAACAGCAGAGAAGATTTAGGGGGAGGCTGAAACACAGTCTCACTGCTTGACGGACGCTAAGAGCCACAGCAGACAGGCTCCACCATCACCACTCATTGAACTACCAACACTAGAAAATCCTGTTGTGTTGCATGCCCACTTAAATCATCCAGAAGTAGGCCAGCTCAGTTGCATATTTCTGATTATTTGAAGTATTTATCACATACAACATTCATTACTTATTATTCTATATATATTTTTGTGTAGTGCTATTGTTGTTTAATTTTTACCATATAGCAGCAACAAATGCTCACGCAAGACTGGTGCCCAGACGTTGTAGGCACAAACAAATAAACAGCATGTTTACATGTGCTCCCCAGGTACTCTACTGTAAATGAAAGGTCCTGGTACAGGCTATAGAAAACTGAGTATGGAGGATCCAGAATGAGGCCAGAAAGGCACTTGGGCCTTGCCACATTACCTATGCAAATACAGCTTCTGAAGCATTTTGATTTTTTGCTTCTTTGAAAAAAAAAACAGTTTAATTCAGCAGTTGTAAAACAGTTATCCTTGAGCAGCCATCAGTGATTTGTCAGGTTTTTCATAGGCATCAGAGTCTAAGTGGACCTTAAGGAGATATTTAATGGTCAAATTAAATAGGAAGTGATCTTCCAGGAAGAACTGAAGGCATTTATGCAAGGCAAACCACTGATTATCACAGGAATGGCATAATTCCCAGGCACTTACTTCTTACTTGCCTGGAGATACATCTGATGAAAAATCAAATAAATCTGTGATTGCTGCAGCTTAACCTTTCAGTTGCTTCTTTTACGACTTAAATCCTCAGAGGATCTATACTTTAAACCCCAGAATTTCTATCTTTCAGGGTTAGAATTAGGCTTCCTTATGTAACACAGTGCTGCAGGTCCTTGAAAGATGCCCATCCGTCTCCCAACTGCCCACAGCAGCAGGAGCACCATAGCTCTTACACGTTGTAAACTCATTTTGCTATAGCTTGCATGGCGCTTCTCACTTGGCTGAAACTCAAGTGTTTGCTATCTTTTGGGGTTAATAATTGATTTCTGGTGAGGTCTTTGATTTTACTCTTTTTTTACTGTAATTGATTTGGTTTATTTGGCCAACATTCTCTCAGCTTGACATAAGGCCATACTTGGTTAGACCCTTACATACAAATAAACATTACTTAAGAATAAATTACAATAACAATGCTATCATTGTTTTAAATGCATGAGCCTTATGAGCTAAATTCACCCTTCGGGAAAAAGAATAATAATCAATTGACAGTTTACCCATACATAAGTTTGCCCTTGCGTACTAAAACTAAGGTACACAAGGCCTTCAAGCCTTAGCAACCTAAAAATGATCTTTTACATGTTAAAACAAATGGAATATATCAGAATAGCTGAAAGCTAGATTTGGTCCTCTATTTTCAGAATATGTAGCAGGTATTAATCACCCTGCATTTCTCTTTCTATGCTGCTTCCAGCCTCCTAAAAGCTTTTCAGCACAGTATATTAAATCTGCTTTAAGCAGAAAACTGTATTTGAATTTTGGCAAAACACTGCCTTTGCAGATATGTATGCACTTAATTTGTAAATGCCAATCTCAATGCACTTCTTCCAAACGATTAATGATTGTACAACTTAAAGGCTATTGTATAAAACCTCTGCTAGCATTATTTTACAGCGACAAATCTGGTTCATCTTCCATGGAGACTATGATCTCACCATCAACACCCTTCTCTTAATTCAGATGATGAACTGCATGATACTAACCTTTAGAGATCTTTGCTATAGAAACAGAAGTACTCGGCAAAGGATGGGGGAGTACTATGTAGCATGTCTCATATAATAGACACTTGCAGAGGGGGAAGGGCTAATAAAAATACTGTCTTCAAAATATTAACTCTTTTCTATCTCTGTTTTCAGAAATACACACAGCCCAGTACACCAGTCTGAGAAGTAGGACCTAAAAGAAACTTACATTCAGAGACTGAGTCATATTCAAGCCTGGTGGAAGTGGGTATAAAAGTGAAATTCAAAGGAGATTGCTCTGGTTTTGATGTACTTTTCTCTGCTTTGCTTTTTGTCTTCTTATTTTAAAAGGAAAAGGAAATAATGTTGTACCTCAACATGAGGAAGCTTTTTACTGGTGGCCTTTCAAAAAGAAATATGAAAAGTAAATGGAGCTTTCAAGCCTGTGAAGGAATAAACCATACTCCTGGCTCACAGTCCCAAATTCTATCCCCTTATATAAAACTTAAGCACATATCCAGTCTTTACCTTTTGATGAACTATTTTACTGAAAGATAGCATAGCATCTGATCAGCCATGCTAGATGGCTAGGTCTGCCCTGTTGCAGCTAATTATGCATAGAAAGAAAAGGGAACATTAGAGAAAACATCACAGGAACATGACAGAACTCAGTCTTTTATAGATCACTTCTGAGCATATTATTTACCCTTTTCCTAATATTTTTTTTCCTTCTACAGTTCTATCAGGCTGCAGTACACTGTGTGGCTTTCTGTGAGGAAAGCTGAATCTTATGCATTTTTTACCTTATAGTTTGCTTTCTTTGGGCCAACTGAGGTAAACTCCTAAGCAGAAGGTTAAGTCTCTGCCCGCTTCCTTAACTGCATACAGTTAAGGCTTTGCTGCTACATGGTTATTTGCTCTTATGATTCTGTGTGTACCACCTCCTTTCCCGAGTTTTGCCATAAGTGGACTATAAACACAGAGAAAAGTTTTTGGTTTGTCTATCTCCGAGGAGGACCCAAAAATGACACATAAAGGCATTGGACATTGCAAACAAACAAAATATGAAACTTTCCTCACCCTTTGATTGGATTCCCACATTATTCACTGAAAAACAAAATCACCAGACAAAAGAGAAAACAAGTCTCAAGTCTTCCTATGCACTGACAAGGAAAGAACCTCAGTTTGCCCTCTGTCTTCTGGGAACACAGAAGGGGTTAGCACTAACAATTATACTGTCCCACAGCCCCATGTGACAGGAGAGATGACCAAAACATTATAAAAGATGAACAAACCTGAAAAAGTGGCTACTCCCTTTTACAGACTTGCTCTCCTTCAGTATTTCAGCCTTCTTCCATGGTGAGGCACTTGTTCTGCTTTTGTTCCACTGACAGGCCGGCACACCTTTCTGCTAGGGCATGCCATATACAGAGCCTTATGTCCCTATTGGGCATTTCCCCCTTGGTCTCTGCTACTGTTTCAGAATTCCAGTGTTATGATGTAATTGGCAGCATATGAGTGCAAGGCATACCCAGAAAATTCATCTTTATCCCTGGGCTGTGACAGATACCTCTACATCAGCCACAACGCAGTCAAAAGGTTATTATATTGTACTAGCTTCAAATAGAAGACCTGCAAGTTCTTACTTATAGGTCAACCAAATGAAGTCATGAAGGGTTTGCAAGACTGAACATGGTGAGGCTTTTTTAGGATCCTCAAAAATTGCAAAGTAAAGATGGCTTTTATTTTGTCTTGTTGCAAATGCACTGGGAAAAAAAAATCTTTCTCTGTTTCCACATTAACATAACACGTGCTTAACTTTTCTAGCTTGAAAAAATCTGCTTACTACAGACCACACATTACCTCCTCTGGTATCCTGGTTCTTCTGTCCTCCAAAGTACTAATACCATAAAGTGTATGTTTATACAACACAAATTATTCCATGTGTAAAGGTCATAAGGTTTTTACAGTCTGGGTGACTTCTCATCATTTTTCAAGGTCTGACAACCCCCCCAAATCCCAGGGAAGGATGCAAATGAGACTGTGCCATGCTCCTTGCATTGAGATTTGCTTATGCAAACAATGGTGCTCCTACTTGGAACTGCTCTCTAAATTACACTAAACTACAGCCCAGACAGATTTGAGAACACTTTAAATGCTTTTTAAATAGCAGCAAGATGAGTGCCTATTCTAATTGTCCTGATAGAAAACCCAGTCTCATAATATATAGAGAAAAGAAAACCTGTGACTTGTCAATGGGAACAGGAGGACTTTACAGGTAATTTCTCTTGCAAAAGAAAGTCATGTATTTTCTCTTCTCCTCTCTTGGATTTGCATGTTATTTTCACATAACAGGAAAGCTAACACATCTAGCAAAGAATATAAGAAATCTCCTTCCACTCACTTGAGCTCTGGATTGTGTTATCTGTCAGCTGAAATTATGTTTCTCTACATTTCAGACAAATGAAGAGGAATACATCTTCTTTGCTAAAACAAGTTTGGTGAGGGAGCAGAGGTCTCCACTATGTATAGCCCCTTGCAACTGGTCTACACGACATGCAGCCCAGGGCCCCTTGGCCTTTAGCAGACCAGAGCCAATGCCATGCCCTGTATGTTTCCACGGCCATGGGCAGTGAGGCATCAGTCACAGACATAGCCGGTCTGTCAAATGGAGGTACGTTTAAAGTAGCATGAGAGAGTGCCTTGGTTCCACCATGGACAACAAACCCATACATCTGTTTCTGGGCAAAGCTTCCTTCAGATATTGTTTAAATAAAGGCTTATTTGTAAACTCCCAATAAATCCCCTCCCACATATCAGTAAAACTTTATTTTAGAGAAAAAGAATGAACACAGATACATTAATCAAAAGTTAACTACACAGTATGTCGGCATCTAACGAAAAAGAAAGACCTGTACTCCTTTAGGATAACAGCTTCCCACATGGTCCAGTGTGATAACTGTCAAACCCCCTGTACCAAAAGTGACAAAACAACAACAAATGGTATCTTTTAAAGCTGTGACCCATGACGAAGTTTAGGACAAGTTCAGTCTCTGCCAATATGTTTTCACTACCTAAAAGCATCTTGGTTTTGACTTGATAATTACAGTCTGCTGAGCCAAGCAGCTGTCACTAAGGAACAGGAGCTGCCCAAATGAAGCAAAATGCATAGAAGTTTACTGTTGATTTATCACACAATAAATGAACCCAGTTACAGCCTTTTGAGGCATGGAACTGAAAAACAAAAAGAGAGAGGGGAAAAAAAAAAGAGGAAAGAGAGGAAGAAAGAGCTTTGAACATTTTGTTCCAGTCAGTTTCCAAGAATGAAGAAAACACCAGGCATGATTCAATCAAAGGATGCCCTCCCACAGTCCCGCTGTTGCTGGAGAAGTGGCCACTGGGCAGATAACTGAGACACGTATTTGTCAAAGCACACAGACCCAGTCTTTGCTGAGACATAAACTCTTGCTGATGGCAGCACATATACATACCAGGGCAAACAAGAACGGCAGAAATGGCTGAATGAACTTTATTCAGAATCTGACATACGATGTCAGTATAATGAATGTGACCTAAAGAAGAGTATTACACTCAGAAGCAGACTGAGTTGTCAGCTCTGACCAATTAGTACCAGTTAATTTTATGTTGATAGCTAGTACATATATATGATATTCTGTAAAAGCTTAATAGCTGTCACTATAAAACATAGTTCTCTTTCTCCCCTTCCTCATATTTGGGAAGTACTTTCAGTTGAATCCTCTTCAGTACTTGTTGCAGACTGAAATTAATGCAAATGTAATTCTGGCAGTCTCTGCAAGACACCAAAAATGCATGGAGCAGAAAAGTTCTTTTCTCACCTACCATCTCTATGACTATTGCTCTTAAAAACCAGAACTGTTTTGTTCCAACTACTGTACACCATGATTTTTACAGCAACTGTAGTCTCCACAGAACTAAGATAGACAAAATGTAGGGTTTTTCTCCCCTTCCTTCTGAAGTTCAAGTTCTCTCCCAGAGCAATAAATACCATGCCTACATAGTCATGTACTTGGGAAACATTTTGAGCAGCAGTAACCAACACAAACAGCTGCTACATTTGTTGAACTGAATGGCAGACTTCCTGGTGTGCTTATCAGTAACGGAAATATTAAAAATTGCCATAATTTTTATTGTTACTAATGGAACAGCTAGATTTTTGCCTCAAGTTGCTGGAACTGACAGTTGCAGTTAAGAAAATAGGTGTTGTCCTTTGGTACGCACCCGGTCTGCACTTAGCTAAAACACAGAGATACATAAAGCACTATTATTAACCCTGCAGACAAGACGTTACCATGGTACATTAACAGACCACTTTACAAGCAGTGTTTATTAATTACTGCCCCCTGCAAGACCACCACCAGCAGGAGGGCAAGCACAGACCTGTTTTTAGGAGAGACCTGTCTGAAGTCTGTTGCGAAACTGGAGGGATAATTTGCCTTTTGATAGTTCAACATCCACAAAATGGCCCTCAAGCAGTTTCCTGGACTCTATTTCTAGCCTGTCCTTCTGGTCAGAATTTTAAATAGAAGAGGAAGGGTCAGAAAGTAACAATTGTTTATAAACAATGTCAGTACTTGTTGGGTAGTCTTTCCAGTGTTTTCCCACGTACAACTGTCAACTAACTTATAGGTTAGTGTGTTGTTTTCACCATTGCTTGTCACATTTATTCTTCCCTTGTAACATTTTCTTCAGTAAGAGAACTGTAATTCAGCCACATGTTCCAAGAATATAACAGGCTCTAACTGCAAAAATAACCACTACTGATAATTGCATTTTTCCTTACAGACAAACTGCATAGAGGTAACATTGTTTGCTTCTGAAACCTAGACACGCACACATAGATGAAAAGGTATTTGCCATCAGCGCTTTGGTAAACAATTCTTATGAGCTTCTGGCAAGTGAATCCCTTTCTGATTGTTTCCCCTACCTAGAAAATAAGGCTAGAAATGCATATCTAGATGTTCCATAATAGTGGTGGGGATTTTTTAAAATATTAATTACTTTCTATTTGAACAGTGTCACAAAGCTATAAAGTGTAGAGTGACGTATTCGCCAAGGTTCTTATTTGGTATATTTTGAAAACAACTCCTTGCTGCCATCACTTTCTTAATTTCAAATGCTCAAGTGGAAACTCCTCAGATATGGATTTGGCTTCAATAAATATTTCCTTGTAATTTTACAGATTCTGGCCTCCTTAAAGTGTATTATAACACACTCAAAAAAAGAATATAGTGTTGTCTTGTATGTCATGAAAGTAATCCTCACTCACAAAATGTGAGCTGGAAAAGTGAGTGGAGTTCTTCTAGATTAACAGTCACAAAGAGAAGCTGCTAAGAAAACAGTTAAGAAACCCACAGCATGCCCTAATTTAAAACACAGACATACACAGAAAAAAGACTTGCCATCAACAAAAGAAAACATGAGGTCTGCTGCTAGCTAAGTGCCCTTATTCTTTGGTTATTCCAGTCTGTATGTTGCTAGTTTACAGTATTTTATGTACTATCCTGCACAAAAATAAACAGGTCCTCAGGGATTAACATACCACAACGAACACTTCAAAACTACTTGCAGTAGCTCCCTTTCCACACCTTCATAGATGTAAACAAAAAAAGATTTCTGAACAGGAGCTACTGGAATCACTTGCCTTCATATTGTGGCAAGTAGGCATTCAAAATGCCAGTTGATGTGGAAACTAAAGAAAATGGAAAATTGCATCCTAATGAGGGCTATTCTAGCTAAGCATCTGAGAAACATCATCACGAAAAATTTCTTCTTGATACTATTTTAAAAGGTTTTTTGCCCATAATTAACCAAGTTGAAAGCTAGGACAGTAGCTAGGAGCAAGTGGTTTGAAAACCTGCATTATCCCTGCTAATGTACAAAAAGTACTGTGCTTTCACATGTAGACCTTGCTGGAAGCCCTAGTTAAAGACAGTCACAGTTAGCTATGATAACTCCTGCTCCAGTACAGTGCTTTTAGTTCAAGTCCAGCTCTGCAGGATTCTGATATAACTTTCCCAAAGCAGTGACAGACTTGTCACTGACACTGAGGAGAACCTGAAACAAGAAGTCTCACAAAAAAAAAAGGGACCATCAGATATTGGACAGGTTGTGAGTTTGAATAAAAAGACAGTACATACACAGAAAAAGTGCTTGCTACATGCTGCAACTCTCCACCTAGTAACTCATATCTGCAGATATATATATATGCAGAGAGGATGATCCACATTGTGGAGCTTACTGAGAAGGAACACAGTGAAGAAATAAAATATGGGCAGGGTACAGCATGAACTCTGAAAAAAAAAAAAAAAGGAAAAGGAAGATGACTAAACTGCTCCAGTTGAAAAGAAGAGGAATCTCCAGACCTCAGTTGATTAGTACTGCTAATCAGATTTCCCCATTTTCTCACTTAAACATTTTAGGTCCTGTTAATTTAGATTTCTTCATTCTGAATAGCCTTTTACAGCTGATCAAGAACAAGACAAACATCTGCCCTGCAAAGACTTCACTTAAAGATTTTATGCAACATTTTAAATAAATACTGTGCCTAATAAATCAAGATTTTGTCCATATCCAAACCAATGACTCAAGCCACTTGTCTCTGCATAGTGATTTTCTTTCTGTTAGAGTAGACAATCATATTTGGGATATATTTAGAAAAAAAGACAGAAACTTTTGCTAGCTTCTATATCACTACTTCTTAGTGACTCAACTTTATTTTAATGCCACATATTGCACAGCTGTCAGCCTGTTGCAAATATTTCTGCATCCTATTTAGTTAGTTAACCTACAATTTCAGAAGCTTGTGATCTCTTATGGAAGTTCGCAGATGTAGTCCCCTCACCCTCCCCAGCTATAGCATGACGATACGTGCTAGAACATAGGCTCTGGCAGACTTTGGAGACGGATGTGGAAAGGTTACACAATTTTGCAATAAATTCATTATGATCAACCAGCAGCAGTTAAAGCAATCACTCTCCTGGTCAAAGAAATAAGTGAGGAAAAGAAAAAACAAAAAACCCAAGTCTTCACTTTTCTGATGTCCTGTTGCATCAAAGCACAGGTTGCAACAAGCTGAGAAAGTATAATGTGCTTCAACGTCTTTTTCAGTTGCTATGGTACAGTTTCTTATGGAAAATTCCTTGTTCTGCGTGATGTTTTTCCTGCCTCATTTGGGGTGGCAGAACCGTTCCTTGTGTCACCTGAGAAACCGGGCTGTCAGTTTCCACCTATTGGTGAGAAAGAAACTCATCAGCAGCAGAACTCAATGGAAAATTCCTCGGTTAGAAGTTTCTGCGCTGGAGGCCAATATGACATGGGGGAGCAAGGATGGATGGATGGGCCAGGGGATGAGGGTACCACACAGGATATCTGGTTTCCACCTCAGGGTCAGCCACAGATTTCCTGTGTGATCTGGGACAAGGGATTTAATTTCCAAGACTCCCTGCTCATACAGGCAGGACAACCAAGCATCCTTCCCCCATTCTTCACCCCATGTGTGAAGCCCCAGGTCTGTAACCTGTCCACAGGACAACCAAGTAGCTCCAGGTTACAGGAGTGGGGCCATAGTCCAAAAGCTCTTCAGGCAGGGGTTATTTGCAGATGCGCAGTTCCCCAATGCTTTGTACAGAGAGGTCTTGTTTGGATCTCAGGGCTCTAAAGTAATGGACAAAAGTAAAGATAAACAATTTCATTGTCTTCTGTTGTTAAGGAAAAATATCAATACAGGCAAGGAGGAAAAACTCCAACTTTACTTCAACTTACTCCAACTTTTCCAAGCAGGAAAAAATGTTTGGCTTTTGGAAGAGATGTGCAATCTATTTTCTGCATAGATAATACTGAAAACTGCCAGAAACATGGTATAAAAATGGGACTATAGCATCACACTAGTGACACAGAGCAATCAGGGATAAGGGGAATTTCTTTAATGGATTAGTTGGAAATAATCTGATTTTAATGTGACATTTTTTCCTGCTGCAATGTTTGCCCTTCCAATCAAAAAATAATTAGATTCTACAACTTTTGATTCATGACAAAAACAAAGCATGGTTAAAAAGAAAAACTAAAAAAAGGTGTTAACATTTTATATGCAGGTGGATACTTATGGTACTTCAGAATGCCAAAATTCCCATGGCCTCCCTGTGGTGGTGAGAAGAGCTTTTGACCTCTCTGAGGAAATGGGTTTTGAAAATAATAAATGTATAAGTGCTGGAAAAGAGACTCATTTAGTAATGTCTGCCATGAGAATGAAGAGCATTCAAAATGTGACAATGCAATTTCATTCCACAGGACAAATTTTCTGGTGGTGCCAAAATTTAAAGCTCCATTGACTTCAGTGGAGTTTCACCCTTTAATCCAAGAAAGTTTGGACTTTTGGATATCACTTGCAGTAACATACAATCCCTTTTGTCTTTTAGAGCCCTTTCCCTTACCAGATAAGTTCAACAAGAAAATTAATGGAAACAGGTACAGGAACAAAAGAAAATATACTAATATTTAATTGAACACCAGTCAGGACATTCAAAATTCTGATTCCCACAGCACTACTTTCAGCATAAAGCCAGTCAAAAATTTCACTGAGAAACATTAATGACATAAAATAAAGTTTCAAAGATTTGGCAGCAGAAAAATGATGATTTTTAGTTATGTTTTTGGCTTCCTAAAACAAAGAATAAAATTTAACATTCCAAAGTGGAAAAATCCTTCCTTTCCCCCATAAAAAACACATGAAAAAACTCTTTCCCATAATTTTGAAATATTTTCCCTGGTGAATATTTAAAAAGAAATAATTTTAAAAACACCAAATTATTTAAATTTTACTGAAGATGCACATTTTTTCCATTTCAACATTTCAAATTGAAACTTGAGACAAATTTTAACCAAGTGCCCTCTGCCTTCACTTACATTTTAAAGCTGAAAGTAATGGGAGGAAAAGTCCGTTTTTGAACAGGTTTACTTCTGTGCATTTGAAATCTCACCTACTACCCTGAAACTCTGGAAGGGGAGGAGTTGTATTGAAGTTGGAATAATTCAGTAAAGGCTGCATTATTCTGGCTGTACAAAGTGGTAAAGTAGGACCTTCCTCTCACACTTTGTATTATAGTGGAGCAACCACCCTTTCAAGGCTGTCATCAGATGAAGAACTGGTTGCCAGTCTCATACAGAAGCCTATGCAGGATGCCTGCTTCACTGATCATTTTCCTCATTCTTATCCAGAAGCTACCAAATTTGACTCTCATAAACTTACCCAGTAAAAACCATGAGCAAGTCAAAGGGATGCTGAGAATGGAAGTCAAAACTCAGCTTTAAGCACAGCAAAGTTTTAACCAAGATCTAATGAAGTTATAGAAGTTCAAACCAAAATCCAAGATTTGAGTACAACTTACTTTTGACAAACTTTAGTTCCTGATCTGAATTCTGTGAGTTAAAAGCAATTGCTCTGAAAATCTCTCCCAGACTGAGCAAATAATAAATATCAAAGAAAGATTCTGCAATTTAATTGCTATGCTACTGCAAATACTTGTTACGTACAAATCTTTTGGAACAGTAAAAGTTTTGCATACAGAAGTATTTGTGTGTTAGAACAATTTGGATTATGATGGGCCATCTCATCTTCAGTAAGGTTGGTGTTGCTATATTAATATTCCTGATACAAAGAAAATCTGAAGAACAGCTTCTCTGTTTTTCAGCAACTAAAGCAAAACAAGATATCTATTAAATACCCAATCCCTTTGATAATCACAAGCACTCTAATAATCTTTCTCCTTTTATCTCCAGGAGCACAAGTAGCAGCTGGTGTCTGGAGGTGGGGGTCATGGACAGATACAGAAATAAACAGTGACCCAGAAGAGAGTTTTGTTCTTCATCTGTCTTGTACTCTATTGATCTTTTCACACTCTCCAAAGATCCATGGCATTTTATAGTTATGACAATAATGAAATGCTATCATGGACTTAAGATCTCTCTCCTGAACATCTAGAAAAGCAATAATCATCAGTTTAAAACATATAAAACCAAACCAACAAATGGTTAAAGTAACAGATAAAAGGCTCTGTCATGTCAACCTCTAGTTCTGTTCACTGGGGTTAGAGAGGAGTGTGGGTAAAATTTCCTTCCCAACCCAATCATCCTGGCTGTCACGATGAAATGTACAAAAAAGAGAAAACTTGATGAACATATCAGACTAGTGAAAGGCAATTAAAGAAACCCTTAATCAAACACTGCTGCTTTTAACAAGTCAGGTAATGTATTAAATGCAAAGCCTATTTGCCTAAACCCTTTTGCTCTCTGAATCCTAATCCTGAAGTCAGCAAGGACAAAACCTCGGCAGTGACCTCAATCACTTGAACTCCGAGCAGTATAGCTGCAAAATACGGCTTAATCAGAGTAAACTGCCAACAGGCCTACCCTTTTGTCTTTCTTATCTTTTATTTCCTTTTTCCTCCTCCACCCTCTCCTTCCTTCTCTTTGTTTGGGAGAAGGAGATTTATACACATTACAGTCTCACAGGGTGCCACTTCTTACTGGAGGTCTCTCTGGTTATTGCTCGAGTACACGCAAGATGCAGGCTTTTGTATTTCCCTACTAGTTTCCCAATTGTCTGAGCATGATTTAGCAGTTTTATCTTTGTGATGTGGGTTCAGTTTTGTCCTTTCTAATGAGTTTTATCAGTAATTGTGTCTCAGAGTTTATATTCTTGATGCCAGTGTCACCCTTAACATGCTTGCTGGCATATACAGCACCTAAAGATAAGAATTTTTTCTCCATGTTTGCAACATGGGAGGTATTCTCTGTAGCAAAGCCTGAGGACGTACATCAAATTCTGCCCATATAGAGCAGTTGCCTGTTAAAGGTAACAAGCAAAATGTTAAAGAGTTTGCATTGCCTTTTCTTTGTTCCATAATCTTGCTATAAGAGAGTATCACATCAAGATATACTTTGTATTTTTTGCATTCATGTACAGGGTGCATTTCCTAAGTCTTTACGTTATTTTTCCCATCACTTTTCATTGGGCTGAAGAGGAAGGGAGAAGAAACTTTTGTCTCCTGTGAATCAAACTATCACCTTCTGGAGATCAGACTGAGTACTAGCTGCTCAAAAGTGTGATTTTATTTACAGTAATCCTACAGCTTGCACAACTTAACCACACACACCAAGAACCTCAGTAATTCAAGTGTATCAGAATGCAGAAATGCTTAGCTTGCACAGTATTAAATGGCTCATTAGTTTACTTAAAAGCAATAACCCAAAAGCTAATTCCAAATACAAAGAAAACAGTACTTGCTGGGTTTGGCTCAAATATGTTCAAATAGGCTTTGACCTATGGCCTTCTTAGCCTGATTAGCCAGAGACTTAACATGCCATGCAAAACTCCCCAAGTTCTCCTCAGCACTGACACAGCCTCTCAGAATTTCAAGCAGAAAGCAGCACAGGGAACAAGGGGCAGCTTGTGACCATGGAGGGTTTATATCCTAGCTTGTAAACTAGTATTTCCTTTTCTTATTATAAGAGTGTGAAGATCTAGGAAAGATTTAAACTCAAGACCGCATTTCCATTTAAATAATTGCCCTTCTTTCTTAAAAATGAAAACTCATCTTTGAGAAGCTTTAGCTAATGAACAGTGTGCATTTTAACATGTATGCTTGTATATAGTAGACCCAGTTATGCCACAGAAAGCATAACAAAACGTTTCTTAAAGGCTTTTGCAGACATTTAGATGGGACAACTGGTCTGATGAGGCAAAGAGCTCACTGTGGGTGGGCACAGCCTTTTCTATATGATGAAGAATAAATATTACGCAGTCAAGCAGGGACTCCATCCCAAGGCTAGACCAAAAAAACATCCAAATATTTCTCTGTACACTTTCTCTCCATTATGAAAAACACACTATGCTTTTCTGTGCTTCTCTAATAGAAAGTGCTCTCCAGGTTTCTGTGTACACATTCTATCAATAAACAGATGCTGCAAAGTTGAGATGGCAAAGTTGTCTTCTGCAGGACCAGTGAACACCTATGTGCTTTATTCTATTTTGAAAACACCCTATCTTACAGTCAAGAAAATTTACCAGTTCAAAATAAACCTCTTAACAGTTTGTTTAATGTTGCCATTAAACAAACAGTCCTGTTTCAGATGTTGAGGCCAAACTTAAAACACACAGAGATCAAGAGGTAGGAAAGACTCACTGGTTAAAATTAGAAATCTGTTTTGAACTGGGCCTCTAGAGGAAAGCTCTCACTGCAAAGAAAAGTTGAAACTACTCCTGTCTTTCTTATTTGGTCAAAGGTTGGACTAGGTGATCATGGAGGTCTTTTCCAACCTTAATGAGTCTATGATTCTATAATTTCTAAAAGATATTTTATTTTGGTACTGTGTTTATTCATCGGTGTGGTAAAATTCCAGGGTTCTCTAAAATGCTGCCATTAAGAGAGGCAAAAAATTGTAAACCTAAAGTGCAATACAACATTGTGGTAAATGTGGGAAACCATTTCCAGCAAGGAGACGTGCTACATCAGAATGCATAATGCAAAAGACTTCAACAAATTGGGAAATAGTCATCTTTCTCTTCAGAAAAAAAAAGTCTAAGACAAAAAAGAAATATGTTCTCTAAGGACTGTGTGAATTTGAGTATTAAGTCTGTGCTCCTCTATCACATCTTCAGCACAAGAACTATAATTTACTGTGTTGAAACCACACCTCACTGAAAACATGCACCTGATCTCTTGTCTCAGAGTTGGGCTCAAGACTGAAAGGTTGAGTTGATAATAGTTGGTGACAAGCCCCAAGGTTGAGTTAACCACACAGCTCTTGAGCTTCACCTCTGATGCCTGCTGGAGCTGGCTGTGGCAGCTGAAGGAGTCCAGCCCATGAATCCACCCTCCGCAGTGGTGGCTAGAGAACTGATATGACTTGAAGCCAAAGGCAGTTTTCACCTGTAGTAAGCCATGGGCTGCAGAAGTTGAAGGACAGCAAACGTGCCTCTGCTCTTCCCCTGCAACAGAGGTTGGCAGCAGTCCCTTCTCCAGGCACATTGTTAAAGCTGTGGGTGTTCAGAGCCCTCAAGGCAGTACCAAAGGCTCAACCCCATGATTCCACGGGGTGCAGGACACTAATGGACCTCTGGTGATGCTAACATTGTTTCACATCACGACTTGCCAGGGCAGATGAGCCTCAGCTCTCTGCTGCAATGGCTGGGGATGAGCTGTGAGCCTTTGGCCTTTGAGCTTCTTATCCCTCCTCTCCTCTGCTCTCCCAGTCCTGAGGGTTTTGGTCACAGGAGGATATAAATATGTTGCTGTTAATGTCAGGGAAGGTGCTATATAGCATTCAGGGAATATCTTCTTGTTTATTAGACAGGGTTAGTATTTACAAAAGGACATCGATATGTCACTAAGCATTAACCAATCTTCATGTGTTAGAAGACCTGGAAAAAATACACACCTTAAGGTTTATTGGATACTTATTTAAAGAAAGGTTTCTAATAGCTACTGCTATTTTAAGGTACTAGCAGAGTTACTATTGTGATCCACTGTAGCAATTTGTCCACTCCCAAACTGAGGAGATCCTCTTGGAGCCTTTTCCTGCACCCAATGCAACTAACTGACTTTCAACAGTTTCCAGCAATCAGGTTTCAAAAGGCATTTAGGTAGTTAAGGTGAAGCCATCATTTACCGGAATTTCACAAAGTACTAAGCTGACTAAGATACTGAATTTTACACTTCAAAGCTGTTTAGGGCTATTTCAAAAATTAATTACTTGATTTTATTTAGCACCGGAATACCCTTTCATGGGCCTAGCTGACATCTGAAAATGGAATTTAGATTCCCCAAATGCAGAAACTACAAAAAACCCAAATTCCCCAGAGTATTAATTATACAGAGATATGCTGCAACTTAGAGAAATAGGCAATAACTGGTATGCATACACCACATATTTTTACTAAATGCAAACAACACCTCCATGCAATATGTCTTCAGTTTAATTGTTTAATTGCCCCCCAAAGGTACTGGGCAAGTCGCTACCAGAGGTCCTGCACAACTTTTCATCCACAGAGCTTTAACAACTTCAGACCTTGTTGCAGGGTCTTGACTTAGGTTATTTTCCCCTGCAGCAGTTTTGTACTTCGATCACGGTGAAAACCTCTCAATCTGCAAATTATTGTCTTCAATTCTTATGGGCATTGATGGGCTAGAAATAAGACCAAACCAGTGTTCACTTCACACCAGATCTGTATGCCTCATGATTCAATCCACGTTCTGACCTTTGAAAACCAATAACCCATCCTCTGTGGAATGTCCTGCTCAATCACAGGCTGAGAAATTCACACCAACTCTCACTGTCAAGTACTACTGAGCTCAAGGGCTGCCTGTCTCTCTTCCTGCCCCTCAGTCATCATCCCACAATGTAGAGGTCCCTTCCACATCCTTAACAGAGAAAGTAGATGGTAATAAAAGTTGCTCTCACTTCTGCCCAACAAACCAAAAGAAAACTAGCTTAAGAAAAAGCGACAAAGGGAGGGCTCTAAAAAATGTTCATAACATACATTTCAGCTGTGGAGGTTTTATTTCTACTACTTAATGATGGAAAAGTGTTCTGGAATTGTCTATTGAGGTAATTGTAGTTTTTATACAAGTTAGAAATGCTGAGCTCAGGTATTTTATTATACAGAATATATGTCTAAACTAAAATGGGCATATTAATTAAACACCTTCCAGTGAGAAAAAATAACCTTAGAACTTTTCCCCAACTGATTTTGTAAAACATGAGAAGCCTGCTAAGAGGTTAATTCACAAGCTAATGCTGAAAAAAAAAATATTTGAAGAACATTACAGAGTAATATTGCCAACTGTGTTACTTTTATCTCTGACAATATTTTAAATGTCTGTTCGGTTCCACTTACTGCTGGTCTACCCTATGCTTGTAAAACACATGCAGCTAACTCTGAGACAGTGAGGAGCTCCCCAGCAAAAACCTATGAAAACCAAACATACTTAGACCTTATGAACCTTGTGGCATTTTTGCTGGGAAAGGTTCCTCAAGGCAGATGATAATCAAGATGCAGAGGCCACAGAATAAAAAAGATGTCTGGGAGATCAACCAGCAAGAGCAGCTGATACGCACTTCTGGGTGGGAGCACAAGCTTTCTGCATCTCCACCCTCAAAGCCACCATCAGTGGGATACAGTGGGGAAAGCAGCTCTCTCACAGAATCTGACAGCCAGCATGCAAATGATGTAGTAAAGGGAGGGAACACACAGAGCAGGTGAACTCCTGCTGGGTGTGCGGGCTGCCTTGCAAGTCACCCCCATTCATATACAGAAACACAAGGGCCATGCATATATTCAGAGTGGGCCACGGAACCTTCTGCAGTTCTGATGGCTCCAGCATAACAGGCCATCCAGAGTCTCCCTGCCCCGGACAGATCTGCAAACTTGCAAAGCCAACCACATGGTCTACTGCAGGATAGAAACTGCTAAACCTCCCTCAAATGTCAGTCTTAAAGCACTGACAGCCTTAATTCCTCAGAGACAGCTGCTGGCAACAGTAGTGAAGATTTTAAGACTGTGCTTAAACACAGTTGAAAAACAACATGGCTCACACTGCAACTGCAATAAATACTACCCTGTCTTAACTGATGCTTACTGTGGACAACTGTATTCCTGATAATTCTCTCCCAAAATTCAGCTTTGGTTGGGTTTATGCTCAGAGTTAAGTGTATTTTTACACACTTATGTTTCTTAATAATGATGCACTAGCTTGGTGGTGAATTCAAGAAAATTAGAAGTAGGGTTTATGAAATAAATTTGGCTACAAAGTTATTTATTTATTTCTAACTTTCTCATACTTTTGTATTTATCAGACTTCAAATTTCTCATTTTATTCTTATTTAGACTACCTTGCTTCCCTGGGATCTGTATTTCTCATTTAGCCAAAACTTTCACTGACACAAAGAAATAAATCCAAGGTCCAATCCTGCTCTCAAGCACAGGCTTATGATAAGGAGGTTTTCAGAATGGATTACCCTTTCTGCCATTCAGCTTAATGTAAGTACTACCCTTGCAGGTTTTTGTATATAAAATCAGCATCCATAGAACCTAGCATGCAGCACAGAGTCTGAAAGGCATAATTTAATCATTACAATATAAATGGTGCTATTTGTCATTTACATATTACTGATTTAGCTAGGTGTTTTTGTGCTAAGACACTATGTATTTCTGATACAGATGTACTATCAAATGACAAACTGAATGTAGCCACAGAGATTAAACCTAATGTAAAAGCACCATGCTTGTTTTTTTGACCTCAATTAACACACTAAATTGCAGAGAATGCTTGAGCGTATGTTTAATTTCACTTATCTTTCATAAAGTCTGCTCTTCCCCTTTAGCCCACGGTTGGGCTTGATGGAGATAGTGCTCTGCTGAGGAAGAACAGTGTTTTTATCTGAAGTTTACCTGACAAATTTAAACAAGAAGGTGTATGCTTTACCTTAATTTTGACCCTGGAAGCTTCCCTGAGAGTGCATGTTTCATTTTTTCTTGCCTCGTACTCCACTGTTGAAATGTATACTTTGGATCTTCATTGCTCAGATGTCCTTATAACATCTGCTATTTACCCTGAAGTATGTTTCATGTGCTGCTATTTCCAGGTGGTAAAACACTCGTGCTTTCCACAAAGTAGAGATCAAAGTCAAAGCTGTTCTTTCTTGCAGTTGCATTTCCAGCATTTGGACTCTTGGTGCAAATAATTTACTGAATTATTTGGGTCACCGAACAACATTCTGTGTGATGAAATGCAAATATTTTGCAGAGAGCACGATGTCGTCCTCTTTTTTATTAGATGTTAATGGACTTCAAGGACAAATCAAGACAGCAACACAAGTAACATCTTGGGGAAAAATATATAAGCCTTTCTTTCAAATTCTGAATTCCTAATGAGGGAGAAACCCACACCTTTCAAGTTGAAGGCTCCTGCCTTTCTTCCACCTGATTAGAAAAAAAAAAAAGCAGGTCTGATAAGTCTCAGAATGAGCAGCAGGAGTAAAAGTATCTGATTCTCATAAATTTATTTATTCCCCATTACATTTTATTGGTTGGACAAAGGAAATAAGTGACCACATTTTTGGGAAAAGTATCTAAGACTCAGTACGCTATGGTCTGGGAGAAAAGTCTTTTGCCCAGTTAACAAAAGTCAAATACAACTAATGAAAATACATCACTGATGTATATGGCTGTCATTTCTGACATGCCTACGACTTGATGAACAATTGCAAAGACACAAATTTTAAATGATGGCTGCAATCATGGATTGAAACATGCAATCAAAATACAAAAGTATTTAGTCAAGATAACAAAATATACCTCCATTTTTCTTTATATCCTTATTCAGCCAATAAAATATCTCCTAAGTAAACCACACAGTGAGATCAGGACAATAAGTAAATATAATATGTATATCCCTCCTTGTAATCTCAACTGCATTCATGTTTGGCTTTCACTATCTAAAGTTTTTTGATTTTCAGCATCTGAAGATCTCAACATGAGTGCCCTGTTACGCCTTGCAATCCTGACTAACAACGAATGCCAGGAACAGCAAGTTCAGCTTGGACAGGTTTTTCATCCCAGTCTGGATTTTACTAAGATTCATCAGTTTTGCCTCTCTGCATTCTGGCTGTTGAGGACATGGTCTCTTTTATAGGCACATGAGCTGCTTATAAATTTTCAGCTCTGTAAACTTTGGAAGTTGGTGGAAAATCCCCAGCCTTAGGGCTTAGCTGGCTAAGAAAACACTACAGCAGCCTTTTTTTTTTTTTTTTTTTTTTTTTTTTTTTTTTTTTTTTTTTTTTTTTTTTTTTTTTTTTTTTTTTTGTAGTCACTCAAATATAAAAGCCTTTCAAAAGAGATGAAAATGCCCATAGTTTGTCTTAGGAGATTCTCCTTCTGTGCACAGGGACCAATTCGATTAATTTTTTACCTTTTCATGTCTGTTGAAAATTACCCCTATTCCTCAAAACTGTAGGAAAGCGTAAGGTGACAGATAAAACCTGAAATAAAGTCAAATGGAGACCATCCGCTGCAGGCAGTCTGCTCATTGCACACTGCTATTTTCTAATGGACACTGTGCGTGCAGATAAACAGCACCCAGAAACAGACAAATCTGCTGCTCTGGGTCAGAGGCCTGGTAGATCCCTGAATAGCAGAGACTCTCTTGGTGAATTTTCCTTTTTGACAGCAGTTTTTGTATTACTAGTCTGTCCCGTCCCTGCTCAGCAGTGAGAGCATCTGCACTCAGTGAAGAAACATATGCGCTGGGACCAGGCTCTGCTGTGGGACTGCTTGGGCAAGGATGCCTGAGAAATATGGACCAGGTGATCACAATTCCTTCTTCTGTTAAACCTACCCTGGAAATACAGACAAATACTTCTTTTTTCATATTAAATGACCCATTGCTAGTGACTGGGGAGAAGGTTGTCAACATACTCCAAAATGAAGAGAAACCAGGCTGCCTTGCAGGGTGTGAGTGGTCAGAGACACGAAAATAACTAGGTATTGAACTACATCCAGCTGCACCCTTCCACAAACAGCCTGGAAGGAGAAATACAACTCAGTGGGTAAATGCCATTCTGCCAACCTGTAATCAGCTTCAGCCTTTCCCTAATAGAGGCCAACTGGAAGTACAATAACTATTACATAAACTGCATATTCAGACTCCTATACTTGAAAGAACAGAATCTTAAACTGTAGAAATATGGATGAAACATTAAGACTACCTCAAGAATATACCTAAATTTCCCATATGAAAGTCACAATCCACACCACATCATCTGAAATGCAATGGCTATTTATATGGCCAGTCACTGAAAACATCTTGCCACTAAACCATCCACTGACTAATCAATAAGCCTACCCAAGTACAGTATGCTCTTTTTCAACACTGAAATCAATGAAATTGATAAAATAGAGTGAGTTGCAAGTACAGATTAGCTGGGAAGTGCAAACTGATGTCAGTGCAGCTATTTATCTACCTTAGGGGGCCTGAAACCTTGAGCTCGTAAACATCTCTATTAAAAGGCAAAGATCCAGCCTTCCTTTCACTTGCACCCAAGCAACCACAGTGCCTTTGTGGGGCAGGTGTTGGGGTTACTGAGGTAAGGCTCAGAGAACAATTTGATTCTCAGAATCCCAAAACCACCTGCAAGAAGTTTCTTATCCAAGTTCTGCCCTAAAAATCTCAGCCTGGGCACTCCTACTGGTGTTTTATGCCCTCTCCTCATTTTTGGCTTTTCACATTACTAAAAAAACAGCAATGTTATTTACTGACTATATTTCCACCATTAGGCATGGAAATCTAACAGTAATGGACTGATATATTCCAAGTGCTGGGCTGCAAACTGAGTGATGAAGAAAGTCCATAGTCACTCCTTGAGAAAATAGCTATGTTTCCTCTATTCTGTAGGCTTAGTTGATAATTTTAGCAACTACAAATTCTGTGCAGAGATGTAGAAAACTAATTTTTGAAATACCATGGCATTAATGAAAGTATCAAACATCTTAGGGTCTGTGACAGCTCGTCAGATTAGTGAAGCTAACCACCTAATAAAGGTTAGAACCTATGCCCATAAGATGTTACATTGTCCAGCTGATTTCAGGGGACAAAAATCTTTGCAAGGTTTGCCATCCATGCAAGGTTTCTGGACCTGGTGATGTCACTTCATTATAAAGTTATGGCTCAATTTTCAACAACACCAACTGGACCTTGTTTGTAATTTCCAGGCAAGAGTTTTGCAGGTTGACACTAACACAGCGTTTAAGTGTTTAACTAACTGGTTTATAATGCCTTATGTGGAAAGAGCATTTCAGCATGTCCAGGCTTCAGACTCACACATCTGAAATCAGAGCTGTCACTGTACTGCCAAGTACTGGCAAATGGAAATACCTTCTGATTTCATACAAAAAGGAATCAAGAAATCCAGTACACGTCTCAAACTTCTCTGTGCACCTCAGACTATATCCTTTCAAGGTGAAAATATTCAAGGTATTGGAGTGGCAGATAAATCCACCAACCAGCAGCAATGAACAATACATGGCATAAAAAGGAAAAGCCAGGAGTACTGGGACAGCATGTCAGACAGACAAGTGCTGAAGAAGTATCAGTGGGTTTGCTGGTGAGAAAGTGGGAAATATTATCTAATCCCAATTGGAAGATGTAGAGTAAGCTTCTACTGTTACGTTATTAATTGAAGGTACAGATGAGCCGTTGTGCTGAAACCTGAGAGAAATACAGTCCTTCTTAGTAATGACTGGAACCCGACCCCTGAAGTCCATAGGTCTTTGGTCTTCATCAGGTTGCTTTTCCCACCTTGAAGGCTGTATCTCAAGAGGAGGAAAGTGCTATAACTTTTAGCCTGATGCTGACTCTTTAGAAGCCATCACTCTTCAGGATTTAGTTATTCAGTAGTGAAAGGATCAGTTTACTGATACAGTGATAGAATTTCAAATGAAATCGATTGTAATGAACTTTTTAATTTTTTTTTAAACTCATACACTTCTAATACTTTGCGATGAAGCTTGAAACACTGCAATCAGAAATGGTTTTCTGTAGATAAGTCAAACTATGCCTTTCATAGACAATATAAAATAAAATAAACTTGCTACTCACAGTAGATGTATTCCTTCAATTTCTGTGAAAACTGCAATAGTATCTGTGTACAGTTTCACCTAGCTTGGTGTCTCACCACCTTCCACAGACCAACATATGCTGAATACATAAGAAACCTTTTCCAGTGTCTCTATCAGTGATTGTTGTGTTTAATACTAGTGCAAAATGGAACTTAAACCAGAAGAAATAAACATAAATGTTAACTATCTTGCTGGAGATGAGAAACCAGATGATGTCTGGAGCTGGCATTATTCTAAACAGGAAAAAGGTATGAAAGCTACTTAGCTTAGAGGTTTATAAATACCAGATATATACTTTAAGAGGAAGTTGTCAGGTTAAGAAAGGACAAACACAGTTCTATACTAATAACTGAGAAAGATGTAAAGAGTGTATATGTGAAATTATACCTGGGAAGTCCATTTTTGTCCAAGACAATTTTAATTATGCTTTTTATTGGACAGATGCTCAAAGTAGTAGAAAAAAATCTGCTTTGGTTTATACACTGCCACACTTTACCTGATTCTCTCTGCTAAAGCAAAAAGAACACATGAAAAATCCCCAAAATGACAAAGACTGGGACCACTGTGGCAATGTGGCAGAATGCAAAGCGTCAGTTCCACAAACCTCCCTGGAGCACCACAGTAAAGTCCCAAGATGTCTCCTGCAAGCATTTATAGACCAACTGAACTTCATGTACTGTGATTAATTTCCCTGACACCATGTGGGTTTCATTGCAGCATACAAAACCAAACACAGACTTAACGTATTTTTAGGATCAGGACATACTTAACACAAGTCAGCCGTGATTTAATGTGCCTGTACTTAATGTGCAATTTACTAAATGTGAGAGAATTCTGTATTTTGGTACAGTTTGTGTTTTTCCCCAGAACAGCATGTATGTTGTTTCAACATTAATGCTGAAGTTCAAAACTCCGCAGTTACTGATGTTTATTTTAACAATTATAAAGTTGTCTAATGCAGCTGGAAACAGAGGTACAGTAGCCTCATATTTAAAAGCACAGCTTTTTATATAACATTAAAGAACACTAATGGCATGTTGCCCATTTCTGATTATCTAGCAGCTTCTATTCTTTACATGAATTAATGTTCCAATCAGAATGCATCTGTATAACATTTTCCTGGTGCTGATCAAGTATCATCAATTCAGTGATTTCCTTGTGATCCCACTGCATATGCTAGGCCAGATTATTCAGATTATTATCATTATTATCTGCTGGTAGAAGAGATAATGGGGCATTTCTAATCACAAAATAATGCCACAGAAAAAACTATGGTAAGCGTGAACATCAAGGATGTACAATAAAAAGGCAGAGGAAGACCTTGTGTTACAGGAACATGCTTCTGGACTGTGCTTAGTGCAACAATCTAGATGTAGATAAGCATTAATATTCACAAGACAAGTGGATAGTTCAGCATCAGTCCTTGTTTGCAGTGTTAGAAGCTATGCATATGTGTGATGCACGCATGCCCTCATGCGCAGGTCAAGAAGGACTCCTGTAACAGCTTTTAAACTTTGCAAACCTGGAGGCAAAGGTTTTTGACCTTGGCAGTAAGCCCCTATACTATAGTTTGTGCTACAAAGTGATATCATTCAGGGTAGGATATAGTGTCCCTTAGTTGCAAGCCCAATGCTCGCTAGCTATACTAAGAATCTATGGAGTGACTTCTCAGAGAAACAGTTCAGACTTCCAGTGACACTTTAGAAATGTATGTACATTCACACACATACACACACACAAACACACAAAAATAGGAAAAAAAAGGCAGGAGCAACCTTCTCTGAAACACTTAAAGAATTCAGTGTCCTGACGAGAAATAGTAAGCAGTGCAGTTACTATTAATTACAATATCTTTTAGGTATTTTTTCAGTTATGTGCAGTGCTAACTGCTGGTTCAAAAATCAGCGTTTTACATGTTCAATTCTAAAACCGTTACTAGTTTTGAAAAGTAGCATCTGAATAGGGATACTCTTTTTTTAACACTTCATAGTTAATTATGTTTAACTCTTCATATTTTTTCACATTCCACCTGCTTCTAGCTGAACATGAAAGAATTTGTATGTGACATTTATTGTCCATCATGTAACCTTCTGCTCTAGTTTTAAATATTAAACATCTTTTCTGTCTGCAGGGGTTGAATAATACAATGAAATTAAAAGAATTTAAGTTTTAACCCTTGTCATTCTTGAAACTTTGTAAATACTCAGATTTCAAAGTTGGGTTATGTTAATTGCCAACATGATCAATTTAACTGTAGCACATACGTAACGATACTGACTTTTGCTTCTGACCCAAGATTTATTTTCTCCCAAGAATATACATTCAGTGCACAGGACTGGCTAAAGACCACTGAAATCAATGGAAAGGCTACCAGTGACTTGAAGAAATATGGATTGGGCTTTGAGCATAATACAGTTGACTTAAATGACTCACCACAAGGGCTGAATTTTGCTTAAACAGACGTAAAGCACTTCATCCCATGTACCTTTAACCAACTCCATATATTTTAACCCCACCCTTCCACTCCCAGGAATTTACAGTATTGTATCATGCTAGTTCTGTTAAGGAGCCACAACACTTGCACAGATAAAATGAATGACTGAAACACATAGAGTTGTTTGTACTTACAAGTGTCTGGTTTGAGCTGACTGTTGGTAATTCCAAAATACTGGGGATTTTCAATGACAGGAATCTTTGTCATCCCAATGATGACTGCATCAGGACCCCCCTCAGAAGAAGATGGAGTGTTACTGCCATTTGAGATGTGGTGGAGGGGACTGGCTGAATCGTCATCATTGCTGATAACTGAAGAAGGACCTAGAGTTAGAAACAAAGATTTTCTTGTAACTCAGCATATGGTATCCTTCCCTTAGACAATTCCTTTATCTTTGTTTTGACCACTTTTATTCTGAAGTTTTGACCAGCTGTCCATGGTCAACAGCTCTCTTTGTGTGCCTTGTTGACCTTACCTCAGAAATTTTATATTCTGGAAGCAGATGGAGAATGGTGCAATGAGAAACAAATTTTTATACTGGCACATCACCTAGACTAAATATGTCAGCGTCCAGCACAGTCTGCCACTGGGAAAGATCTCAAAATTTCTGAACTCATTCTGTCAGTCTCAGAATTAGGCTATAAAATACATGCACTAACTTTTTTACTTTATGCCCTACTTGAATCACACAGCAGTAACAGCACAAATCCAGGGAATGCCTGCCCTACCTGGCATTATAACAAGACAAAAGACACAGAGGAGATGGGTTCATCCTCATATGAGAAGCTGGTAACTTCTGAAACAAATATGGTTCAGGGCCAAAAAATCTAGGGAACAATTTGCACAGTCACAGAGGTGCAGAGAAGATGGATGCTGAATTGATTAGTGGGAAAGACACATCCCACCACACTGCAAAACTTGGAACCACTGCAGAGAGGCTCATCGAACCCAGAGGAATATCCCACTGGCTCCCCCATCCATATCTGAGTCTAGTCACCTTCCAAAAAGAGGTCTATTGTGAACAGTAATTCAGTGACAGTTTTTATTTTGTTTCCACTCTGTGGTTTGTATTTTTAATGGAAGTACCACTGAGATAATACCTTGTAAATGGATTTTAAAAAATCCTGCTTAGCGCAGCGTTCCACTTCTGTGAGCTGCAGGAACCTTTGAACTAACAGCACGATCAGCACAGGCGACATTTGAACTCCTGACATTTAAATTCTATGCCATTTAAATGCCATTTCATTTAAATTCCACATCACTTTTTCCCGTTTATATCCATTATTCAGAGAAAACTAGAAGCACCATTTAGCAGTAATGACATTTTGCCTCATCCCCTGACAGAAGAGCCAGCAGAGATCACACACGTCATATTTCACTTCGTTGTCCGTCCATGTTAACTAGGGTTTTGGGGATGACATTCACATCTTCTAATTGTAACATCAAAAGAAGGTGCTAGAAACAGATGGAAAAATTCACCCCCTGGAAGTGTCCATCCTGGAATGGCATCCTTAGACAATAGTTGTGTTTAGCCTGTGGGCAGCAGTGAGAGGTTGAGCAAATGTTCCCCCAAAGAAGGGGGCACCAGAGAGGCCCCTAAGGACAGTAAAAAGCTGTGTTTACTCAGTAACCAGTAACTGGTAACCCCTTGCAACATGTTGCACTCCCAGAATAAGTTTGGGCTGGACAGAAGAACACTGCAGAGTCAAGACAGAGCTGAGTAACTTGCCACATAGGTGGCATCTGTGTCCGCAGGAGAGATGGGGAATGTAGAGAAAGAGAGAGTAAGAATGGGGACCAGCAGCAGGTTCTGTATACACATTACTGAGGACATGAGAGAAGACAGGCAGGATTCACCGCAGCAGACATACAGTTAAGGAATATGATAAGTAAAAGGACAGTCCCAAACACAGCAAAGAAAAGGGAGCTTTAAAGAAACTTCTACTCTTCTGTGGTTCACTGTATTGTTAACAAAATCACTTCATCACTACATGCCATGCTCACAGGAATAAAGCTTAAATATTCTGGTATGTGACTATTCAACCCTATATTTTGAGACTCAAGAGTATTCACACCCCTGTCCTGGTTTCCTTTCTTCTCAGCTGGTTTAATGGTGCATGAGGAACACGTTCTTGTGGTTTGAAAAAGTATTTCCCCCCCAGCTTGAAACATTAGAAGTAATTTTTCAAATACCTTGCACTTCACTGTAAAGTCACTGTTGACAAATGTAAGCAAAGCCTAGATCTCTGCAATTTATCAAGTGAAACCACTAATACCAAGGCTAGTTTTGTTATTACTGATCACCCAGATCCTCAAACGATTGATTCTCCTGGGAAAACTGCCAAGGTTAAGAGTTTTTGGTGAAGATTTCTCTAATGAAGGGCAGAGCCTAATAAATTGCGGGAAAGGGTCCCTCAGATGGCACAGAAGATACTTAAATTAGATCACAACAAATTTTTCAGATGCATGAGTGTTGTTTGTAGAAGCATTAGAGTGCAACCCATTTAAAACTGCATTCAATTTTTGGTAGATAACATCCTTGCATCTCTAAGCTTTCTGAATATCAACTTAGTTGCTCCAAAAAAGCAGGCTGACTAATACATACTTTCTTGAGAAAACAAAGACTTTTTATAGTGAAATACTATGAGGGTCGAATCCCTTCTGTCACAGTAAACAGGCAAATCCTCTTGGATCTGAAACTTAATAGAAACAAGTCTTGAAGTCGTTTTCAGCCCTGCTGTTATCTGCCGCACAGGGGGAGGCCTTTTTGTTGTTGTTTGCTTCCAGCATACATGCAGTGATGGCAAGGAAAAGTGACCATTAGACATTTCCAGATGTTAAAGTGGGATAATGAATAGGACCTCTGGTCATCGTATAATTTCCGCACTACCTCAAGACCCAGTTTTGTATGGTGAACTATTCTTTCAATCAGTATAAACCACAAAGTGCTGCAGGTGAAAAGTAGACAGTTGTTCCATAAATCTATTTACTCAATTAGGCTAGCTGGTAAAAGCTACTCTTCTGTGTGGTATGAAGCAGGCTCCAAGCTGCTCTCTGATGCAGGTAAGGAAAACCTGGAAAATTAAGTGATTTTCAGAGCAATTCCTGGCACTACAAAACAGTGTAAGAAAAATTCAACTGTAGGAACTTTGTTGCTGCATCACTTTGTGATCCCCCTTACTAATATATTAGCAAGTGAACATCTCATGTAATGGTCTTTCTGAATAGCTGTTTCAGTTCAAAAATCCTATTTCCTGTCTATTTCTTTTCTAATTAAGACAATTCCATCAACAGATGGAAATTTTTATGTATCAGAGGCAGCTGAGCTCGCATTCTTTCCAACTCGCCCTTTGCTGGGACTTTTTTTTCAATGTGAGCAAACTTGTACATAGACTTTTATTTGCTGGACTATCTACTCATCATAAAGCTACATTTCATTTTTTGAAATCACTAAGCCACGTTACAATTACTGACCAGCACTGCAGCTGGCTCTGATATTCAAAAAATGCAAAACCATTTCTGGGATGCAAGATGAGACCATCACCTGTACTGACAAGAAGCTAGAGCTGCACTTTTCTGAACAGGCACTGAGTTCAAAATGAATGGTAATTTCTTAAAGCACCTTGGAGTGTGGTTCCATCCAGATGAAATGTGGTCACTGAATTACTTGTCAAAGGCAGAATGAGTATGGTAATTACACTTAATCACCTGTTACTGCTTCTGTTTTTTACAGAATCTGCTTTTTGTTTTACACCTGATATCTGCAAATTTTAGACAAAATGTCATAGAGGGAGTGAAAATCATGGGTTGTCAGTAGTTATTAGCTATTGCCAATATCTGATTCACAGTCAGGTTGAGCTTTTAAGAAAACTCCAGAGACCTTTTCCACCTTTCAACGTGCTTCCCAGCATCTTTCCTTGATTTCATTTTTAGACAATACTTCTTGAGAGGATAGAAGTTGGAGCCAGACAAGAAATGGTAGCCTGCCTTGGAGATGACATAAGCTATACACCGCAGGGATGAGTTTCACCTTTATTTAATGTTAAGCAAAAGACCTCTCCATTCTGCATCGCCTAGGCCCAAGAAAAATCCCTTCTGTGTACAAAAAACTGCTATCAGCTCTTTAAAAAAGTGGTGACGTGTAAGAAAACCAGTTCTATTTGAAACTGATGAGCTATAATAAAACCAAAATACCTCCAACAACTAGGTGGGGAATTATCCTCAGCACATAATATGGGGACAGGCAGAAACAGCAAATTTCTCTTACTGCATATTCCATAGAGAACTGGAGACAGTCAAACACTGCTGTGGTTGGGGTGTGGTTTACCTTTAACAGTGTCAGCACTCTTGTCTGAAATATAACTCTCTTCTGTGCTATCTCTTGAACAGTGCATGTTTGCACTGTCCTTGATCTTGGTGGTACCAACAAATGTGGGTTTTCTTACATTAGAAATAAAAGTTATGTAAGCTATTTTCAAGGTGTGCTGCTATTTCTGGACAAAAGGAGATTTATGATTATTATATACAGCCTTTCATGATAGGAAAGGCTAAAAAAATTAGGATTGTTCAGCCTGGAGAAGAGTAGGCTTTAGGGTGATGTATTTGCGGCCTTCCAGTAGCTGAAGGGAGCCTACCAAGAAAGATGGAGTGAAACTATTTACAAAAGCACATAGAGGCAGGAAAAGAGGGAATGGCTTCAAATAGAAAGACAATGGAATTAAATTAGATACTAGGAAGAAATTTTTCACTGTGGGGGGTGGTAAGGCACTGGAACAGGTTACAGAGTGAAGTTGTGGACGCCCCATCCTTGGAAGTGTTCAAAGCCAGGTTGGATGTGGCTGTGAGCAACCTGATCTAGTGAAAGGCGTCCCTGCCCATGGCAAGGGAGTTGGAACTAGATGTACTTTAAGGTCTCTTCCAACCCAAGCCATTCTGTGATTATATTCTATGATTCATGATACTTGGATCACCATCAGAGTTAATGCAGTTTTAACATGTATGCTATGAAGACCTATCTACCCCGCTATTTGTTGGGACTAAATTTGCTTTGCAATTTCAGACTTCTGCTAATATTTAGGTAGTTGGTTGCAGCAACACATCTGACTACTACCTACCACTGGAATAACGCACATGACCTTCCTGTTATGAGACACGAGATTATTATATTAATTATTGCGTCAGAACAACTCAGGTTTCTGTGTGGGAGGGGGGAAGGACGAGTTGAATCTCATGGAGGTGAGGTCATGCCTTGTCCCACATGCCCCTTAAGACTCCTGGGGTGACCCTGGAGCAATTGTCAGTCAAAGGCAGCCCAGAAGCACAGTCTACACCACATCCTGGAGCCCCTAACCCAACCTTAGATTGTCTCACATTATGGGAGCACCACTCTTCACCTCACCCCAGAGCCCCTGAGTGGCCAGTGGGCTGGAAGACCACAGACCGCCTGCCAGAGCACATAAAAACAGATATGTGGTGTCCAGATGTTTGAACCCATCATTTCTAGACTCCTGTAGCTGGATCTACACTAGATCTATGAATGGTAGCTATATGTCTCCTTTTATCTCTCTTTCTTTTCTTCTTTTTCTTCTAATCTCTTTTCTTAATATTTTAGGTAGTTGGATAGTGGATAGGTTGGTTTTGCTAAGTTGTATGTGTTAGCATGTGCTAAGTCAATGTTTTGTGGAATGCTTTGTTCTGGTTGTATATTACCTTTTAAACTTTTGCCGAGAACTCTTATTTTTTCTAAAGTTTACCAGTAAAGTCCCTCCTGAGAAAATGTACGTAGCATTTCTCCTCTGCGCTCTCTCTTAAGGTGTTAAAAGAACCAAAGGCTCTTCTAATAATCCAGAGGGCAGATATGGTTGGAGCCTTGCATATTTTTAAAGTAAAACTCTGTTGGTTGAGCTCATAGCTCTGAGACTTGGAGTCTTATATCTGTGTATCAAAGCACAGAAAGAGTCTCAAAGTGAATAATTCTCATCTAAGTAGGCTCTGGGAAAAATAAAAAAGGGGGGTGCTCAAATGCAGAATCAGAAAGAACGTATGGGTTTTGGTTGCACCTGGCATGATCTTGCAGGCACATATACTCAGACTTTTGCTTAGATGATCACAAACAAGAAGTGTGTCCATCTACTTCTCCCTTCACCTGCTGTGTCAAAGTTGTAAGTAATCTACTTTGCATGTTTGTACTCCAAGCTCTAACAAGATGTCTTGGAGGCTACAATATCCTGCATCCTCTTCACAACACACTGCTGTGCAATACACGTCACTTCAATTATCCCTGAAGTCACTACTAATGGCTTAGGTACACTGGAAAGCAAACCGATTTTAGCTGTGTGGTTGGACTGTGATTTATAAGGATGCATCTACTTAGTCAAGTGTTACAAAGCAGATTATATAAAGAGTAATGTTCATTGAGTTGTTTTTGTGCTGTGATGCCTAAATAAACATAGTTCCTTCCACAAAAAATGATGTTGACTGCTAGGGTTATTTTTCAATGGACCACGGCTCTGACTTCCACTGCAAACAGGGACCAGTCTGTGCTGAGGCATGGTAACAGAACATCACCAAGTTAAAAGCAGGACAGTGAATGCATGTCACATCAGTCAGTACCACCTCTGCCAAATTTCCAGGCCATACTGAGTCTTCTCTCTTTTTCCTTTTGGGAGGGCTATGTTTTTTCACTAGTTAAATACATTGTTCTGAAAAGCAATTACACAAATTTCTTTTCCCATAAGATTTCCTTATTTGCTGTAGATTTTAAGTTATTCTTTTCCGCATCATTAAAAGGTAAGTTTTGTGCTGCAGCAAGAGCAGATATTCAATTTTTCCTGTTATCAAGGTAGGATCCAACTTTCTTACCAGAACAGTCAACTTTTTAGCTTTACTCTTAAATTATGATCTTATCTTTTATTCTCTCTGGAAGACAACTAATCAGTCACAGCTTGGCACACTTTTATTTGACTAAGGTGCTATAAGTTTTACTTTGAATATTCCTTTGTATTCCTAAATTACACAAGGAATACAATGTGCAATTCTATTAGACTGGATAAGAAAGTCAGCAAAGTAGAAAGCCATGCAATTATAGAAACATTATTTTATATTATTGCTCTCTTAAAATGCTACATGCCGAATACAGGGAATTGAATTAAAAGGCATAAATAGAACACAAGAAAAAAACCCCAAAGATGGTTGAATAAGCTTTCAAAGAGAAACCAGTTTAGACTCACTTTGCTTGGTAGAACTGTTCAAAGTCAGATTGTTCTGCAAATCTAGAAAGGGTTTATTAAAATTATGGTTTTGCTTTGTAGCTGTTGATACTTTTAATGAGGGAAACTCAAGGCATGGCACTCTCATGTTCTGTCAGCAGTTCAGCTGTGTGGAGCAATAACATATCTTGCCTCTCCCCATTTTCCAACTGACCCTTTCTGTCTCATATCCCCATCCCTGCCAGCTATTCAGAAAACAGCCATTAGTTTTAACCATGAGTGAAGTAACCTCTATACTCACTGTCACATTTAGTTACAAAGTTAATAAGGGGGTTAATCCTCCTTTGTGGTGAAGAAAACGCAAGATCACCCTAAACAACTTTATACCCAAGTCCATCCTGCTGAAGGATACTTCTCTTCCCAGCTCAAAGAGTGCACGTCCTTCTATCCCGGAACAGCATACTGAGCCACTGTTAGACATTAAGTCTCTGACTCAGAAAACTGAGACTTGCCAGGCTTGGGCGTTTAGTGAATAAATAATTTCACATCTTCTGACAGGTATCATCAATCTGTTTAACTGATTTGCACCCACCAGTGCTTGTTTAAGCTTGTTCCCTATTGCTTCCTGATATATGAGATGAGAAAAACTTCTTGACACTGCCCAAAAAGTTCAGTTCCCATCCAAGATGATGCTCCCAGGAAGTCAGGGCAACCAGAACAGAGAGCTGGAGAACATCTTCACACCCAGCAGACAAATGCCTCTGTTACCCATCAGCATGCACTTCTGACATTCTCTAAATAACTGAAGTAAGGGGGCTCCTTGAAGGTCTCTTGAAGGAATAAGTAGCGCAAAATCAAGGTTTAAACTCAAGAAGCAGCCCTTAGGAGTCTGTTCACTTACAACTAAAGTGGAGATATTTGTTTGAAAATCATGATGAAATCACACCAATTCAATGTAATGTTTGATTTGGGTGATTAGGGATAAAAGGTGGTTTGCTCTGTCATTGAATAGCTTTCATACACAGCAAGTAAACTACAGTTTTGGATTGCCTTCATTCCCACATAGAATAATTTAAGTAATGCATACCTTTGAGTCTAATGAAACAACAGGTATGTTATTCAGCTTTATAGTACCAAATTTTCAGTGTTGCTAGGTGTCAAGATGCCTTTTCCCCTAAATCACACACTCCTCTTGCAGGATAATTTATTTCAAATGCCTAGCTCCTCTAGAGAGGAACACACAATCTGGGTAATTTCCACTGACATGACTGTGCACAGATTTTAGGCACTCAGTATTTCATCAGGGCTTTTTTGTTGTGGCTTTGAATCTAAGAGCCACAGCTGCACATTTTTTTGCTTTGGTTTTATTCTGGTGTGTGACTGAAAGAAGCCCAGTCAGTTCCTTTCAGCTGCCTTTCTCCTCACAACCTCATCTACTCCCCTGTATGCACGTATTCCTGCATCCCTTCACACACAAGCCTAGAGCAATTGTTTCTGCAAGGGAGGACTCCCTAGGATAGGCTGGGGGACTCCTTCATAATGCAAGTCACTCTCTGAAAATCATGCAACCTATGGGGTGCAGGGCCAAAGACACAGGTGTCTTGGTCTGGGACAGACTGGCAAGACAGAAACCACCTTTGCAGCACTGCAAAGCCCTGTAAGTAACAAGAATGCAGTCTCTAATACATACTGGATTGGCTAGTACTGCCTGTACAGGATGAAAGGTCCGCAACCCCCTCTGCCCTGGCTTCATTCCAGTGCCAGCTCTCCCCAGGGATGCCATCAGCAAAACCTCAGCCTGTTTCACAAAGGTTGCCAATTTCTTTCTCCTTTTAGCCAGAATGGGAGGCATTTGTGTAACAGATCTCACAACTGCAATCTGGCATAATCTTCAAATTCTTAAGCACCAAAACCAATAAATCCTCAGAGATTGTCTTCAATGTGGTACATGCTACTATTATTCCCAATTTGGAGGCAGAAGAGCAGAAGGCTCTTTGGCTCACTGATTCGCCCAGGACTGCAGGTGGGATCTCTGTCAAAGTCTTGATCAGAACCTGAGATGAATTGGCAGCCCCAACTGTTGAACCATGAAGCCCTTTGTGACTCACAGCCCTCCTTCAGTTGTAGGATAAATTGTGGCTATACAGCTGTCCACTGCTTTGTGGACATGTTGGCAGTATCTGCAGCTCAAATGAAACAAGAGACCTGAGACAAAAATCTAGCCAGGATGTGGCATATTAATCAATAAGAATACATCAGCTAGAGAAGTAAGGATACAAGGCAGCAGAAAATGTTAAAGAATGAAAAAAAAGTATCTATTTTTAATATAGATCATAAAGACCATTAATTATAATCACCTGCAGGGGTGATTGGGTATCTTGGAAATGTGGGTAAAATTACAATCCTTCAAAAATACTGCAGTGAAAAATCACCACAATATTAAAAAAGATCAGCTGGAATGCACTTGTTGGCATTGAGCAAAAAATAGTAATTCACCTGAAATTAAACCCTTGTTGCCTTTCATTTAATTTAAAATTATTTAATTAACATTTGCTTCCCTCCAGACTTCTCATAAATAATCTAAGTGTTAGCATTCCCATTCCTAGGGCTGGAAATGAGGTCCTCTCTTGTTTAGAAGATAAATACAAAGTGTACAGAAGCAACACAGGTTTCCCCATGCTGCTTTGGCAGTCAGTCTTTACCTGAGAGAACAAAGCGATTCGGAGTAGTTAACTTGAATAATTTTCCAAATTCTGTTTAGTTAGATATGGTTAGATTATACGGCAGATATGCTAGATTGTAGAGAAAAGCTCCCTGATTTTAAACTTGTATTTGCTTTTGTGCCTTTTTTTCATTTAAAAAACCAACCAAACAAAAAACATCAGTAATGACACTATCTCATTTTTTTCAAAGCCTGACTATTTCTTGGAAGTACAGAGATACTATAGCCCTCTTCCATTCAAGCAAATCAGCTGAAAACATGATATGGAAAAAGGTAGACATACTCAGAGACTGATGAAAAACCGAAGATCTGGGATTTCTTTTATCTTAAACCAAGGTCTGAGGAGGTACACAAGAATAGGCCTTCCAATGCATGGGGACATTTTTTATTGCATGCCTATGCTGGACAGAAATGAAAAGTTCCATGGCAAAAGTACATCAAGAAAGACTGAGGTAAAATGTTGGGAAGACATCCTCAGGCACTGGAATTGCTCATAGAAGACTCAGAAACCTCCATTTCTGGAGATCTTGAAGCAACATGACGAAAATGTCTGTTGAAAAAAATACAGGTATAGTTCATACAGGCTTAGGATAGGGTCCCCTTTCAGCTTTAAACTTCCATAATGACAAAAAGGTAGACCTTGAGTGATCTTATGGGAAACACTTTAGGGTCTTCAAATGTTGATTTATGCCTATTCAAAACTGAAGGAAGCCCAGAGTTCAACAAATACACAACATATCTCAATGGATTACATATATTTCAATGCATTAGAAGATCACTTTTCCAGCCTGCAGAACAAAGATAGGTTTAGCTGGGTGAGAAGAACACCAGTGCTGTACTAACGTGGGTTGTTCTACTAGAACACACATTACTTAATAGCAATCTTTACATACAATTTATTTCAGTGAGGGTTTCCCCCTTTATTAACAGCTTTCATTAGTGGAAGTGCTAACTACATGACATTATAACACAGAGTCTTGTATAATTTCTTACTTTTTGTCAGTACAAGATTATCATAGGCCCCCAAAATAGCATAAGTTATGAAGGCAACATTATACTGAAATATACCTCTCAACTTGTTCTCAACAAGCATAACAGCTTCCAATTAATTTTTCATTTACGACCACATCAGCTAACCTTAAACCTGACAATCTACAAAGAAGCAAAACTAAATGATTACACAAAATCTACCCAAACATCATGCTCAGATTGTAAACAACATCTGCAGAAGTCTGGTTTTGCTGTTTACCAGATGATCTTGCAGCCCTACTAAAGGCTTTTGAACTTGCACTGACTTGGACTGCCTCCTCTTCGTCTCCAAACACTTCCTATCCCGGAAAACAGGTTTTAAAAACAAAATTCAAATGCCTACCTACACCTGAAGAGGAGAGTATAGGACGATGGTGAACTAACACTCCACCATCTATTTCTTGTCAAGTAATTCACTCTCTCTCCTCAGGTGAATAAGTTTTGTGTACTTATGACCCAAATTTTGCATGTGCTGGGGAGGTATTATCTGGCCTTGGAAGAGGGTGGCTGGAAGGTCAGGAGAATTCAGCACAGAACACAGGTTGTCCAAAACCAGCCCTCAGTGAGCACAAAGCAAAAGGGAGTTTACTTTCCTTCCTGAACATTAATACCTGACATTTTATTCCAATTATATATTAGATTACTCAGCAAAAGTGAAACTGATTCCTTTTATGTCTCTTCCACAGCAGCCCTTTCAGTGCTTTTTCTACAGAACCTGTCCCAGGCTTTTAAATACAGATCATAACCCATGCTCAGAAAACCTTTCTAGCCAGCAAGAGACTGGCCAAAATCTTCTGGGAAGAATTTTGATGCTCAGCAATCATGTATCACTAAAAATGCTTGTGATATCCACAGGAAGTCTCTGTCTGCCATGTTCTCCAAAATGGAATAGTCTTACCAATGGACCCATTCTAGTGCTTGGTTGTTCTGTGCACCTCTAAGAAATCATAAGGAAAAGAAAAGCAATCATCTTCCATTGTTACAGACTTCTGGATTATGGTCAATTAGATCTTTGAGGACACTGTTCATGAAATAGTTCACCTGTTTCATAACAGGGAAGGAGCTTCACAGACTGGAGGAACATCCCTGCTAATACAGTTTCAGATCAAAGATGCAGAAATTGCCTCCAAACAACACCCTTCTTTCCCCAAGCACAACTCCTAAGGCAGCGATGCCTTACATACTCAAAATCCTCTTCAAATGCAGTGGAGCAAGTGACATTCACGGATAGAAAGGCAACGTGTCAAATTTCTGTCCCAGCAGCATCACTCCCAAGCTATAGGATTAGCTGCACAAATTGACTGACTTGCCTCTGTATGCTAAACCTCAACTGCCATTTACAGACACCTCCTCCTCCCTGCCACATGATGCCTCATCTGCTGGAGATTCCTCCTGTCACCTCTTCCCTTCAATTTCAAGCAGCTTTCTTGAAATTGCTGCTATGGCAAGCAGAAAAATGCTGCATACTCAAAGCTATTTGCAACATATCAGCTAGTTTGCTATCCCAAAAGTGGTCATGCTACAAGCTAAACTCTGGTAGTTTTGCTCCAGCAGATTTCAGATTTGAAAACGGATGCATTAACTGTGAAACTGGTGACAAAACTGGTCATGATACCACAATGAGGTTTCGCTAAAATACTGAAAGCATCACTGCTTCTACTCTGCACAGCTCTGCGTAAAGCAGTGTTTCTCTTTTTTTGGGATGCTGCACATAATATTTTCATAAATTATTTCTACTGCTTCTACTACTTCTGAATATTTTCCCTTAGCATTACCATTTTTCGGATGGGCCTCCTCTACTTATTTACTCACTTCTTTTTTCATGGAAAGTTTTGCCTCTCTCTTCTTAACTGATTTTCTCTTGACCACCTGGCTCATCTATCCCTCTTTTTCTAAGAACCACAGCCTCCTGTGATGTTGTAAATTTTATGTTAGGATTAAATAGCATTTGTACTTGTTAAACTCAAGTATTTTAGGATGACATTCATTTATTCTCAGTCTAGTTTCCTCTTTTATCAAAAATTCAGTCATGGCTGTTTCTTAGCAACAGATTTATCAGAACAGATTTGCATGAAAATCAAATTCTCTCAAAAAGGAACTGCTGAAGGAAGTTGATAGCATAGCCTTATTCCCGACCACCATTAAAAGCAAATGCTAAAAAGCAAAAGAAAAGGGGTTTGTAATTTCATAAGAAATTTAATGAACACATGTACAGCACTAGCACCAATTGAAGTAGATGACCTTATAAACTTTCCTAACTAATTCATCTCTGAACTGATCTGCAAAAATAATCTTGCCTTCAGACACTGAAAGGAAAAAACAAAACCAAAACAGCAAACCATGCACAACCACAATCCTCTTGCACTGGACCAGATTAAAAATTGGCATCTGCAATGGTCACACACAATGGAACAAACTGCAAAAGGTAGTCGTGTACTTCCTATGTGCATCAAAAATGTGCACCCTCACTTCAAGCACAGCAATATTAGATAACCAAGAAATGGACTTCAGTGCAGGACCATAATAAGTATATTTCATTCTCTGGTGTCACCACATCTATAATATAATTTCAGTACACTGCAGGTTCCTAATTTTAAGTCTTTAGAAAGAATGTGAATTTAGAAAGAATTTAGAATTTAGAATGAAAGAATTCACATTCACCCAAAGATTTTTCTACACCTTACTTCTCCATGCCATATAAGGTTTTCCTTTCTTTTAGTTTTTCCTTAATCCAAAATAATGTGCTAAGCTCCAACCAGACAGTTCATCAAAAATGTAGACAAAAGCAATTCAGGAATAGGGTGAAAGAGTCAACCCAAATATGCAAGCATGAAATCCTACAAGCAGATAAAGTGAAATAGCAATACCAAGAGTCTAATTCCCTTCAACTTAATATAAACCAGGAGTAAGTTACTATATTGACAATGGTTCAAAATCCTTATGAATGACAGTGGAATCAGGAATGCTGTCTTTTTATTAAGAATGATGACAGCCTTTTTGGCAAATACAGTCTCCTGCTGCTGTGGCATTTACTTGTGACACTTAGTTATATTACTGAAAGGTAGCATTTATAATATATGGCTGCATATGAATTATGTTAGGAATGGGTTAAAGTAATTTATCTGTATTACTACCAAGAGGCAATGACAAAAAGGTAATTGCCCATATTTGTACCACTACATTATAGAGAATGACAGTTTTATGTCTTCATAATGTTTAACCGAAAATCTATAAAATCCATTTCTCTTTCTTGCTGAGAAATTAATATAGGACCAAAACCTCAAATTCAAACTCTGGTCATGCTCAGACAAAACTCCCACTGAAGTCAGTGGGAGTTTTGCCATGGAGAGGATTAAAGATGGTATGATTTGCTGCATGCTATCAGACATATAAAAGCTACAGATCTAGATTTTCATTACAATGCTGCTGGTATTATTAAAATTAGCAAGATTTTGGTCTTTCACTTTCCAGGCACACAGTTGTGTGGGCTTGCAGAGGAAGGAGAGATGCAAGGCAGACAAGTAAGCTTGAAGGAGGGTGCTTAATGCTGGGCTGGGAGCCAGCAGAAGTGCATCCCTCCTGCCGTATCTCCCTTCCCTTCTCCTCTTTAAGGCCCAACAAAGAGGCAGGAAAGAGCAAGGAAGCAAGCCTGGGTGCTTGGCAAAACAGCACTAGCTGGATGGAGGGCATCAAGCTCATTATCACAAAAAATACTGAAGCCATCCATTATCTGTGCTATTCCAGCACTAGGAGCACGCCTAGGCACATACCCCTTGGGAGGTTCTAGGCTGGACCCTGTGCCACAGAGATATGACACATCTAAAGGGAGATGGCAGGAAGCAGTCAACACATAACAGTTTTGCTGAGCTTCTGCCAGGGGTGACCAGACCACACCTGTAACTAGAGGAGCCTGCTATCCTTAGGGGTTTACCTGGCTCTGCAGGGAAGGGACATTGCACTTTCTTGGGGTTCTCAGATTTTGCTGGCAGCTCCATCCACTTGGTCATGTTACCTTAAGTGGATACAGAAACTCTTAAAAAAAAAAGTAGATTCTTCATCAACTGAGTGTTTGGAACGGTTTTGTTCTCCAGTACAGTTTCCAGAGACATTAGAATTTGGTTTGTTAAAACAGTAACAACTTTTCTTATGTTATCAACAAATTTCTTCATGTTTTCATGATGCGGTAGCAGAACCAAAGGAACAAAGACATGACAACCTGAAACAGCTAAGTTTTCTAACCAGTCTACAAAAATGAAGCAAAAAGTCCTGATATACTCACCCATTTAAATTTTTATAAGAAAACAACAGTAACATCTCACTACAGATGTCATTTCTTAAACGAAACCTCATTTTTAAGAGTATGATTACAACAGATTACTGACCTTTAGTCTCGCTAGCAATGCCATCTGGCACCAATTTAATTTCAAACTGCCAAGCAATTATTGCTAAAAAATTAACTAAAAAAAATTTCACACTTAGGGATATTTTTTTAAATTCTTAATGAAAAAAATATACGTCTAGGGAACATTGTTCCTTACAGAATAAAGATCAATACAGTACTAATGATTCAAATACCAGCATAGAGACACTGGAGTCCTGAATTTAAAATAAAAGAGTCCTATTGAATTAAACTCATTGATCTGGGTTCTAAAGCAAGTTTCAAAGTATGTTCACACAAAAATTAATTCACGACTAGTAGTAAAAAAATGAGATTACTTTATTCACTGTGTTAGTAACACATGATTAAAATTGCAATATATAGCACTGTTTTACACATACATAATGTCTTCAAAGGCCATTTTGTAGAAAAAATGAAACTGCAGATAAATACAGATCTTATGTGATATCTGGCTATTATGGATTAAACACCACAAAAACCTTACAGTTTTGGAGTTAAAATTGCATTATTTCAACTGGCTAGCATTCCCTTTTTATGTTAAATGTCTGGCAGGACCTAAGATGGATGTCTACTCCTTCAAAATGTTAACAGACAGTGAAATGCAAGCTTTAAAATCTACCATTCCCAAACAGTAGGAGTAGTAGTACTTACAAATGAGAAGTATTTAAATTAGTCTCTTAGCTGATGTGAATTGGTTAAAGGATCTGACTCATACTTTTCTCCAGTCCTACTGATTTTGAGTTCCTCATGGTTTTGCATCCCATGCAGATACATTCACTGCTGGACAGATTGATCTGTTAGCATTTTACAGCTACACAGCACAAACAGAAATGCAATGCAAGGAAAGACACGGGAGAATCATGCTGCACAAGCTGTGCACTTGCAATGTGTAGGCAGCAATGGTAAAATGTTTCAGGATGCTAAAGAAAGCAGTTACACATTACATAAAACAATTCAATGTGGTACACTAGCAGACTTCCTTAGAATCCTGAAGCAGATAACATAATTCAAATAAGAGAAAGATGCGACTCCAGGTAGGACCACACAAACACACACTAGTTCTCCCACCCATAAATGCAGGCATGACAAAAATCCCAGATGAATAAATATCCCCGATTTGTTTTACAGGGGAATACAGAACTGTGCTCCATCTGAAGTCAGAGCCAGGGCTCTATTGCAACCAGACAACCATCAGCACAGACCCTTTGCAACCTGAAACATGCAGACGGAAATCCTCATGAATGCTGAGAGTTAAAATTACAATGATATTCTGTATTAAACAAATAAATCTCACAGTAGCCTGACTTATGGCACCCAAAGCAAGACCTGCATGCCTCCAAAGGGAAAAAAACATTTTTTAGGAATTCCCACTCCCCTCCTAGAGACAATCAAACCCTTTGTGCTTTGATTGATCACACAGTAATTAAGTCTCTCTGCCATCAATTTTCAGCCTCTCTGCTTCATCTGCCAAAGGCTGCCCTTTCCTGGCATAAGTAGCTGTCCCCTGGCAATCACTGATCAAACTGCTATCATGTGGGCCATCTACATATCACTAGTGGTTACAGCTGCACTCACCACGGGCAAAGTTCAGACCAGAACCCAGGAGCAAAACATGTTGGAGCCTTGCCATTGGAAACAACTGACTCCAGAGGCCACACCATAACCTCCTAATGACAGGTAACAACGTCACCTGTGTCCCACAGTAGTTGAGTTCAACAGCAACAGGTTATATATACATTTGGATTCCAACAAAGTGTGAAGTAGCAGCAGGCAATGGAAACCTGGTATCCTCTTTAGAAAGAAAAAGCAGTTATGATAAATCTTTGCCTTCCTCTTGAAGAGGCGCAGGGCCCTTCATGCCTTTTTTTTTTGAGACAATGGTGAAGTATGATCAAGTGTGATTCTTTACCTGGAAAGAGACTGCCAACTCCCAAGGGAAAAACAAAACCTACATATGGGAAAAGGTAACCTGTTGTATCACACAACAAGTAGAAAGCTGGTCTCCGCATGTTCTGCCTCAAAAACTGTGCCTCAGATGCCTGGATAAAGGAATTGCTCAGGCAAATCGCAATGAACTTTCCATGATTTTGATTTATAATCTCATAAGCAAACAAATACAAAGTTGGTGATTTGGGTAGTTTTTAAAGAACACTTCATGTATTTAAAAATTATAGAACTAAGCAATTAGTAATAACAGAGAGCTGTGTGGCAGAAACCTTCACAAGACCCATCAGAGACTGAGATATTTGTCAATGGGCTACTTGCTACCCAGAAGACAGACTTCACCAGGCAGACAGTTACATTACAACATAAAGGTAGTACCTCAGACTGCCAAAAATTACTTTTGGCTTATAAAACTGAGACAAACTGACTTGCTAGGTCATCTTATCACCTGACATTAATGGAAAAGTCAATGTGCAGGGCTTACCATGAGAAAGACAACAGTGATATTCTTTCACGCTTGACTTTTATCTCATATTTAAGGCAACATACACAGTTTTGAATCTGAATGCAAATGGAAGTATTATGTAAATGTTTTTGTCTACAAAGTATAGACTTATTAAGATCTCACATGTTGTTCTAATTTTGATAGTTATTCTGTACAGGTATATACAGCCCTTGGATTTTTTCCTGGATTTTTAAGACATGAAGTGTCTTAAAAGTGAAGGAACTTCTTATGACTATGCATTAATTGTATAGTAGAAAGTGCACCAGGAATCTCTGACATGGCTAGCTGTATTGACCTTCACCCTGGGACCATCTGGGGATGAAAAGTATGAGCTAACGTATAAGCTATGACCTCAGCATCATGCTAGGTCTCATAAGTAAGCATTAAAATTGATTGCATGGCATGCATCTTTATAAAAAGAAAGCAGAATTCTGGTTTAGGCAGCAGGGTCTATGCTGGGACGTCTGCTAGTGTAAAGACACCACAAACACTCAGCACGGGCTGAGAAACAAAATGAAAGAAACACTACCCGGCTCTCAGACAAAGGTTTGTATAGAACCAATTGTTTTCTTGGATCTTGTTCCCTGAGGCAGGGATGACGCATCCCTTCCTGAGGAATCATTGACTTCGGTGCTCTAATTTTGCTAAAACTGTTCCAGGGGAAAATATGGTGACTCTTCAGTGGATCGTGCCAGTCATGAAGGAACACCCAATTGTCCATCTGGAGTTTCACCACTTTCTGGTTTCTGACTCTAATCCCTAATACCAGCTATAAGGAGTTATTGAGGAAATGTGATCCGTAGTGTCATTGGTATGTGGTTCCCCACAAAAACTTCCATATTTTCCTTCTACATATCAGCTATCCTGGGAATGTGTCATGGCTAGAACAGCCACTTGAATACTTTGCTCTTTCTGAATGTGAAAATAGCACAGCACTTTTATGTGGCAAGAATAAATGCATGTATGAAAGATACTGTCACATTGAGATTCTAACTTATCCGAGACACTATTTGGGATTTTACTGATTACAGACGCAATGTATTAGGGAACTAGATCTAAAGTTTGCTACAACGACAACTACAGAAATCATGGCATCATAAAATGGCATAGTGGAAATAAACCATGAATTTGAAAACTACAGTAGAAAAGCAAATTGCATAAATACAACAACAAAGTGGTTTTAAAATTAGTTCTTCAATTACCAGAGTAAGAGCTCCAATCCAAATTAATTGTCATCTGTCTTTCAAACCCACCTTTCTATTCTCTTCACTGACACTTGTTTTAGAAAACTGCACAGTGTATTTGCTTTTAACAGGTAAAATACACTGCCAAAAGGTCTTTCAATACAATTATCTATAAATTAAAACACAGTATCTTGTGACTTTTTTCAACCATTCTCATGGAACTGCAATATACAAAGAACTGCTTATTATGTGCTCTGCATTTTTCATTTAGAGCCTGATTACTAACATAATAGAGGGAGAAACATCAATTACTCAACCTGAAAGGTGATCTTTAAATTCACTTTACCTTTAAAATAGTAACAGAATTATAAACTAACCTATGAAATTAACTTTTTATTCTTTAAGTACTTTAATGATGAAATTAGACAGAAATTACAATTTCTCAGGATACAAATATCCAATACATGCCATTTGTATCTTTTTTCTCATTTAAAAGAACAAAATATAGACTTCTACAACAATACTGTTAAGTTATAATTAATGTCCATTAAAAAATAAACCCTTGTTTGCATTTTTACACTAATTTGGATTATCAAGAATATTAAGACTTTTTTATTTCTTGTGGTGTTGACTGTCTAAGTTCCTGGGCAGTGTAAATGGCTATTTTCACTTTTGCCTTTACTCAGCTTCATTTTTTTATCGTTCTCCCTAGATAATAACACCTTGCTCTACTGCGTCTGCAAACCCTATATTAAGAGTATTTCAATGGCAAGCTTGCTACCACTCAGAAAAATATCAAACATATCTCAGCATCTTCTATCTGGCATTTTCAAGAATCTAATGTTTTATATTGTTTGAATACTTTTTTAAAATAATTGTGTCTACCAGCTTAATCAACAAGCACAATTTACCTGCAAGTCTAATTGAAAGATCCTCTTAGAAAAAGAACTGACCTTTATATTGAGACTGTTTCTTCTAGATATTGAGGATATATCAAATTAGTTCCAAAAGCATATTTTACATGGATGATGACAAAAAGGCATATGTGTAAAAGACACTGCATAACACCACAACTGTTCAAAGAGATGAAATATTTGAAATTTTCTACAGGTATACAAAGCAAACTTAGAGATCTGCTGAGTTCCCAAAAGAGAAAATGTGGCAAAATATTTCAGAAGCAAGAAAATTAACATACAATCTGCTGCAGTCCAAATACAGCAATCAAGTTAATGGGAAAATATGACATGGTCTAGGAAGAAGCAAAAAAAAGAGAAGAAGTTGGACATAAACTGTGACATAATCGTTTCATTTGTGTACTCCATTTCATTAGATCTGTCAAGAAATCCAGATGGTCTGGGCCAACAAACACAATCACAAAGCAAAACATACCCTTCAAATCAGAGCAGTGATGTTTTCTCAAAATAGTTTGGAAAATAAGCACAGCTTACTTGAATATTTAAACAATCAACTTTTTCTACGTTATGTAGTCAGTAGAGGAAGCATGGATTGACTTGTAAAAGTTGCTATCTTATGGCCAATAGCTGAATATGTAGTCATTTGGTCTGAATACCCATATGTGATTGAAGGTACATATTAAACGCACATACATTTAAACTAAATAGATACAAAATTACTGCAAAGAGGCTTTGAGGAGTGCTTTATAAACAGAGTAACCATTAAAGATCCTATAAAAATATAATCAAGGAGTGGAATCTCACTGTTTATCAGAAAACAAAAACAATAGCACATCTATAACAACAGATAATAGGTGCGGAACTCAGAGATTTATATATTTTCTAATGCACTGTGCTATTACTAATGAAATACAAGATCTGATCAATTTACAAGCAGTGAAAAACACAATGATATGGAGTAATAAAACTTTATTGGCCTGTTAAAAGTAAGTTCATCAAGTCCATTTTTTATAAATATAGATTTTTCCAAACTGTAATGGTAGCATTTGTGAATAAAACCAATGATTGTCTGTTATTTACAAGAATATGAAACAGTTTCAACAGGAAGAATTAGAGAGAAGAGAGGGAGAAAAGGCTCACAGTTTGCTGATGGATCACAGCTATGAATTTTTTAATCACAGAATCACAGAATGGGTCAGGTTGGAAGGGACCACAGTGGGTCACATGGTCCAACCTCCCTGCTCAAGCAGGGTCATCCCAGAGCACATGGCACAGGATTGCATCCAGACGGTTCTTGAATATCTCCAGTGAGGGAGACTCCACGACCTCTCTGGGCAATCTGTTCCAGTGCTTGGTCACCTGCACAGCAAAGAAGTTTTTCCTCTTATTCCTGTGCCTCAGTTTCTACCCGTTGTCTCTTGTCCCAGTGCTTGCCATCCATGATGTGATGGTATGGTAGAAGGCAATTTCATGCTATCCTTTCGAATATTACATTTTTCCATGTATGAAAAAAATAATTCAGAAAAGAATGCTTATTTTCTATACTTTGATACTGACTGAATGACTCTTCCTATTTTTAAACTGAGCCTGAAATATAAAAAAGACCCAGGAACATAAAGCTCTGAATGGCAGTGGAAGACATCTAAAATGTATTTGTCAAAGACTCTGGTCTTGGGTTTGTGCAGTGGTGTGGCACCTCAATTCTGCTCTTACAGTAGTAAAGCCAATAATATCAATGAAACAGTTATGTTAAAAAAAAGGTCTCAGGAAAAAAAATCAAGATTTCTTTCCTGTTTGGTCGACATGCCTGATGATGAGCCCTGCTCTGCTTACATGAAGGAAAAATCAGAGCTACCATAAGAAAGTCATGACTTTACCCTCTACTTATTTGAATATTGGATGGTTCCCTGAAATCTTATATGATTGTTCTTGTCATTTCAGCTGAGGAAAAAGTTACAGTGAAAACATGTATGCAACGAGACAAGTTTCCTCCTGTATTAAGACATAATCTGCTTAGTAACACTGCTGTGAGTTGCTGCCTCTAGAGATTACAGGGAATTAATTGCCCTCTTCAAAATGAAAGCAGTTTGGCTCTACACTGGCTGCAACTCTGCTCCAGGCCAGGACAAATATGCTTATCCACCACACTGCCGTGCAGCTGCAAAAACATAGCTAATCATGGAGGTTGCTATTAAAATTAGAAGGATAAAGCATTTCTATATGAAAACAATACACGTTCTAATGTGGGTTCTTTCAATCTTTTATGATGAAATTAAGGGAAACAGTTAACCTGAGGTTGATTAAAAGACAATAACATGTTCTGCAAGTTCAGTCATACAGTCTACATGCTTGTGGAACTAAACACCTATATTTATTTCCAATCAATGCATCATTTCCTATTTTCAGAGCAGATTTACTTCGTATGAACAAAAGAACAGAACAAATGGAAGTCAGCTTCAAAAGTTTGGGGATACGCATTCCTATGGAAGTGGGACAATGACAGGGGCTGTAACACATGTGAAATACACAGCATCAGCATTCTCTGTGCTCCCTATAATGCTGTATTCATATTTCTCAACACTTCCAACTGTCCACAAACTCTTGCTCTGGAGATCAGATGACAAAATCTGGAACAACATGGATCTACATTCAATTTGGAGTACTTAACCACATCACATAATGATGACAAAGCCCTTCAAAAGGATATTCCAAGACCCTGCACATTTGTGCCCTATGGAGAACAGAGCTTACTACAGCTCATAAAGGAGGATATTGAGTTCTCTTAAGAGCAGAAAACAGAATGACTGAAAATTGGAAGGAAGAGAAAAAGCCAGGGAAAATTACAAAGACGCAGAAAATACTAAAAACCTTCAGGTAAGCTTTTGGGGTTTTCTTTTGAAATATACACAAGCAAATCACTTAGTTGTCCAATCCACTTAAAACTTTGCAATTATTTCAAATGTTAAATATACAATTGGAAAAGGACAGCTGAATTAAAAAGAGGTCAGAAAGGATACATTTTTTTATCTATCTGATAATAGCTTCCAACTTTACAAACCATTTGCAAGTTTTTAAACATTTAAACAGATGCAAACAAACTGATGGTCTTCATGGTGATGATTAATTGTCAACTTCTCATGAATGGCGAGGTAAAGGGATTGACAAAATGGACCTCTGCATGAAGGCTGTTGAGTAAGGAGCCAGTTGGAAGAGTATCGGTCATTCCTACATGGCAAAATTCCGTACGTTCTTTAATTTTTGAGAAACCGTGCTCAGAAATTGGCTTTCTTAGGAAAAAAATAGATTTTTAGTGCTTCTGCTGACAGTCAAAAAAGAAAGAGTAATTCCTGCAAGAACTATTTGAAGTAAAATTGTTTTTAGTTAGCTATCCACAGGTTTTCTTGGCATTGTCTGCTGTTTCCTAGGATCTTGATCTTGCTCCCACTGAAATGCATGTTTTTCTTCACTGCTGCCTGGGAGAGATCCAGCTGGTAGACAAAGGCACTGGAAAGGCTGAAGACTGCCTTTCACAGATTAGGGTACTCGGAGACATTGCCATGAAAATGTCTTGTACCAGCCTCTGTCTGACCTGGCTGTGAGCTCCCATGACTCTCATAAAAGAAAGACATGATTCCCAAACACCTTTCTGCTGGAGCAGCCTTTTTGAGTGCCCTTACCTTGTCTTTCATGGGAGGCAGCTGCAATAAGCACAACACTGGGCTCTGCCTGGGAAACAATCCACTTGTTTGCAATATAGACCTGGCCACTGGTCAAACTTCGACCAAATTCAACAAAAAGAGGTTTATTTAACAGAATGGATGATATGACTTGCCCCAAACCAAAACACCCCCAGCAGTGCTTCCTCTCCAGTCCCCAAACTAATCTATCCATCAAACTGCTCAACAGCTTATATGTCTCTGAGTATATTAAATGTCTATTTAAAACAAATTCTAGTACAAATAAACCCCTTCTAGCAGAACATTAGAAATACGTTTTTATTTTAGTTTCATATCTGGCACAGGGGAAAAAAATAGCAACTCTGCCTTTAGACATTTCATAGCCTCTTTTATTGCTCAGTGAAACAATATAAAAGCTTTTTAATGTCAAATCCTGGCTGTTCAGCAACTTTTACCATGCTAATGGTTCCTGCATGATTCTTAGTTTCAGTCTCACTTTATTTTAAGGAGGTCAAGAATTTGTAATTAACTGAGCCCTTTGTAAACCAACACCATTTGAGCAGATCATAATCTCTACAGTTAGAAGCAATGTCACTTACAATCAAGCTGAAAGACAGGAGCTAGTCAGTACTGTAATCTCCACATTAAACGTTTAGCTCCCTTGGTTTTAAGAGGCTCTGTCCACATACTGAAAAGGAACCATTTCAGGAACTCGTAGTCTTTCCATCAAGCATTAAACTTCTGTGTTAAGATGTTATTAGTAAAAAATCAGGTGCTGCAATCCATAAGGTTCTGTGAATATCTGCATCAAGTAATAGTGCATCGTGTGGCTAACATAATGTAGTACAAAATACGTAAGAAGGATATTCTACAATATAGATATAAAAATATATATATTTCGGTGGTGCATAAATCAGTTGTTGTTTATTAAAGTTACCTCCATGATTACATAAAATCCAAAACACTGTGTCAGTACATACTGAAACATTTGAAGGTCAAACCTACCCCTGTATGATAAAGATGAACTGCAAAGTGCTACAAAATAAATTACAAAAAATTACGTAAAATCCCCAATCAATAACTGTGCATATTTATGCATATAAATATTATGAATCTGAAAGAACTACCTTTTAAAGTTAAATATTTCAAAAATCAACTGCCAAATTCCAGCTCTTTGAGTTTGCTTTTTCCCTGCCAAAAGAAAAGGGTTCAGATTCTCACCTCGTTTATTTGGAAATAAATTGTGAGCACATAACTGAGATATGCTGACTTTGTACCAACAAAACCTCAAACTGGAATTTCAGATACTGGTCAAGCACTGCTCATGATCCAACATATGTTTGATGTAAATCCACTGACTTTAGTTCAGATATTGCTGCTAAATGATTCGCCACTGATTTAGAATCAGCTCAAGGACATCAGATATTATTTCAACAGGAAAAGAGACGCATGGCTAAGCAAGAAGTCTGAGAAGAAAATAATTAAAAGGAAGTTAAAAGTGAACCAGTAAGCAGAAGAGAAAGTTATGATCTCTGGAAAATAAGACCATGTCTACATAGACTCAGGGAGAAAAAAAGCAAACATTCCTAATATTGTTTTTGAGGAACAGCAGAACACTTGTTGTCATCTAACTTCAAACAGAACTATGATGGATATCCTTAATTGCTGCCATCCCTCCCCAAATCACCACAGTATGTGCAGGGCGACGAAGACAACATGATTCCTAGGTCATCAGTAGACTTCCAGTTCTGTCCTCTTCTTTAGTGCGGGGAGAAGAACACATCTTTAGGACAGATTTTTAGCAACTGCAGCTCCCCATCCCTAACCAGTGGCAAGAGAGAGGAAATTTCTTACTACATAGGCCTAGAAGAATGCAAATGTAGACACATTTCTTGACTAAAAAGGATATTTCCAAAACTTGAGCACAGCAGGAGTAAAGAACTTGGATGCAAGAGACTCAAAAGAACACAAGAAAAAAGCTGCAGGACTAAGAGTCTTAAAAGGCAAAAAGCAAGTAAGTTTATAGATATAGAACAAAAAAGTCAAGATAGTATTGTAGAAAGAGAGGCATGGTGTATGGCTGTAAAGACTGCAGCAAAAGACAACACAATGGTGTTATGATGGAAGAGTGAAAATGGCTGCAATTAAAAAGCAGTAACAATGAAAAGCAAATACTGGAGACACAAGCAGTATCTACTCTGCTTTTTTACTATGCATAATTGTAAGGAATTAAAATCAAACTGTATCTCAAAAATGTAATCAAAATGGACAGAAACATAAGCACCTATCTCAGTTTTTTGCTGCTAGTCTTTGTAGCTCTCAGTTAAAAAAAAAACCAACAACAAACCAGAAACTTCATATTTCATAGAATTCCTTAAACTAAAAAGATCAAAGCAGAAACTCAGGATTTGATAGGTAAATAGAATGAAAATTAATTTCTAGCACTCCATCTAAATGCCATACTTGGTCTTGCAATATGCTCGTGCCTTCACTTAGCTTCACATGTTAAACTCTTCTCTGAAGTATACTGAAGCATATTCTGAAGCATACTTCACAGTTAAATACGAACAGTTAAACAAGCCTTTAAGTCTACAGTCTGAAGGAACAGCCACATACTGTTGTTATTCTTATTCTTGGCTGAGAATCAGCATTCTGTCCTACTACAAATTTGTATGTTCATCTAAACTTACGGACTATCCTGAATAAGCATGACCTAACTGAATGTCTAAGTGGTGGTGCTGCTTTAATACCCAAACACACTAACAAACAGTACTGCCACCTTTCTGTATACATTTTAGACTCTCCATCTTCTGGTAAAGTCAGTGGAACTACATTCATAAAAAGACTTGCAGGGCCAGCTCTGCAATTTACTGCTTCATGATTTAGGACCGTATCCTGCAAATACACAAGAACTTAACCTTAAAGAATGTGAGCATTCCCACTGAAATCAGTGGGCTTACACACACACTCAAGTAATGCAGAAGTTTTGCAGAGGCATTAATGCAATAAAATAAAAGCAGCTTTGCAGTTCACCTTTGATAAATATTATTTATAAAATCAACATCTTTCCAGTTAAGTTCAAACAGAAAAAAATAGTTGACAGAGGAAACAATATAATGTCATTTCATCTCAGTGTCATTTTGGAAGATACAGTGAGGACAAGGCAATAGGAAAGAGTGTGGTAGCTTATTTCTGGACTTTCTTGAGTTTTTTAGCTGCCTCAGGGCTTTGCTTTGCCCCGCTCTTGCAAAAACAGCTACTGATTTGAATGTACGTCTACAGTTCTCCATACAGAACCAATGACTAAAAGAGAATCCAAGGGAGGTGACACTTCCTGGGCAAGAACACTGTCCACTCCCTACTGTGCAGCATACAGATTCCACAAGCTCAACAGCCCCTCTCATCTTTTCCTTATTTCATTTACCCATCCAGTGGGATCTTATGAAATAAAACAAAACCTAAAAGAAACAAAATAAAATGTGAGAAATCATGCTTAAAAAAAAAATCAAAGAAAAATTAATATAAAAGACCAAATACAAATGAATACTTAACAATCAAACACATAAATATAAAATGCATTTAAAGCATACATAAAGTGTTACATAAAAACTGTATATGAATTTATGAAAATGACAACATTAGCTCTATCTTGTGGCCAAAGATTTTATTTGTTTACTAAAAATGTATAGAGTGTGCTATACGTTTGTCTTTAACGTATACTCATATTGAGCTGTAATGCAATAAATATAGAATTTTTCAACCAAGGACTATACTATGCATGGGTTAGAAAAACTTCAGTCAGGTATTCTGCCTAGTGTCCACAATTAAGTTCTCTGTCTTTAGTACGTGACACCAACTAAGTGAAGGGTACCCCTCTACATCAGAGAGATACTCTAAGTACAACACCAGGGTCCTCTGTAACTTTCCACACCTCAGCTCTGTGCACATCATCATTTTCGCCTGCTCCAAACAGGTTCCTGCCCTTGACTTTGTAATGGCAGAAAAACAGTGGACCTGGGGGAAACATTAGTCAATTATCTTGACATTTATTGTTTTTAAATATCAACAGGAACTTAAACATCAACAACTAAATATGATGGCACATTGAAACACAAAAAAAAAATCCCTAGGACATGTTCTGTTCTGAGATGAAGGAGAAACCTATCCCCCAAACCTTACCTCACTGTCTAAGGTTAAGAACTTTAAAAAATGCTATGTAGGGCTCTGTGTAAAATTAAACTAGCTGACTAGCACAAATACTTCCTAGAATAGCATTGTCTTACCCAGTCTGTTGTTATCTGATGCAGTTGAGTTATTATGTACATCACTGTTGACAGTCACCATTACTTGTTCTAATGACATTTGAAAAAAACATGTGTGAGAATTATACTAATCATCTGCAAACGTAAATTTCAGCAGTAGTTTTTGTTTGTTTGTTTTCAGGGGTTTTTTACCTTGGTTTAATAAGTCCTCAATGTTTGTAAAGACTTAAAGCTTATCAATATTCCACAGAAATTTAAACAATTCAGAGCCAAATCTTGATTTGCTTTAAAAAATTGGAACTTACATTATGAGTTTCAAGAGAAGTTGAATGTGACTGTTAGTAACAATGATTAATTCATTTACACTGCATTTTCTTGCTTGTTCTAATCTTGAGGCACTCTTAGTACTTCTACCCTGAAAGGAGGTAATCACACATACAGAAGTTGAATGTGCTAGCTTATGCAACCCCACATTTCTAAAAGCATGCGGTAAAATGCCTTTTCTTTGAAACAATTAATAAGGTTTAGCGTAAGATGTCAAGAAAAAACAAAGGGATCTGCTAATTCACATACAAAAATATAGTATCAGCCTCATTTCAGAAGAGTAAGTCATTTTCTGAAGGAGGTTTAGAATTTACAGGTTTAGATGGAAAGGGAGAAATATTGTTGGGGTTTTGGTAGTCTAGAACTGAGAGCTACTGCATGATTGCTACTTTCCCTTCAAATTTCCGAGGCCATTCAGACCTCCTCTGTGGAATTTTGTTTTCTTAAATATGTGAGATTGCATACATTCTTGTCAACTAAGTCAAAGGATGCATACATGTAAAACCACACATCTATACCACACATTTAACATCAAAGCAAATAATTGCAAATGAAAGCTTTTTGGCCTTTTAGTTTGTTTCTTACCTGGTCTGCTGCAATCACAGTGAAATCATATTGCTGTGTTTAAAGTCATTTCTGAATTTTGAGAAGTTTCAACTGCTGAACTACTACTCAGTGAATAGTGCATGGGCAAACACAGATAGAAAACAGATCTGCTTACAACTCCCGTAAACTTCAGATCATGATAAGCCATATGCGGGGAGGTGGAGGGGATTGGGAAGGCAGCATAACTAAGGAAAGTGAACCAATGTGTTCTTGCAAACCACCAGAGGTGCTTGGGGACATGGTTTAGTGGTGGACTTGGTAATGTTAGGTTAATGGTTGGACCTCATGATCTTAAGGGTATTTTTCAACCTAATTAATTCTCTTACTCTATATTCTTAGTTGCTTTTGCATGTATATTAGTAATCCTATTAGTCAATAGTGGTATCTAAAACAACCACTATGAAAGAAGCCGCAGACCTGAGCAGTCTACAGGAGTCAAGAAGTCCACAAGAGAGTCCTGAAGTCCTACTGAAGGCAGAAGAATTAATCACAATGAATTTTTAAATGTATTGTTAAATCTTTATTAAATATTTATTATTAAATCTTTCTTTTAAAGAAAAAAAATTGGTTAACAGAAAGGAGTCCAGAAAATCAGAGAGAAAAGAAAACAGTGTAAGAAAAGAAAAAGGTGAAAAAGAAGAGGAGAGTCTATTGACTTTATTCACTGAAACATGGAAAGCAACCAGGTGAAGTACATAGAAATGAAAAGCATACATGAATACAGTATAATTGTGGGGAGTGGGGCAGGAGGGAACAGGGGAGAGGAGGGGGGAAGTGGTGTGTGGGAACGGGATAAGAAGGCTCTAGAAGGACACTGATGAAATGAAAAAAGGAAATAGGACTGAAATATAAAGATGCAGAAACTGAATGGAAGTGTTTTAAAACAATGGTTCCAGAAAAAGTACAAAAAGTTGCAAACCCATTAAGCAGCAGGCAATATGAACTTAACTGGTACACTAGATCTCTGACTATTTGGAGTCATTGAGCTAACAAAGGCAAAATGTTACGGGCAGTGGTTGTTTAAAGATTTCTTATGTCCTAACTTTCAGCCTCTCATTTGGCTTCTTAGAGTTCAAATGCCCAAATGCAGTCAGGTAAGTTGAGGCAAAGCCTGATTTTGGCTTGAGTTGCTGTCAGGGCACTGGATTCTGAGTTTAATATTAGTTTTAAAAGAATACTGCTGTTATATAAGCTGCCACTCAGACTTGCAGAGGAAAGTACACTAAAGAATAAAAATAAAATCTCAAAATAAAAGTGGAAGACGGAAAAAAACTATCCTTATTCCCTGTACAAGGAATGGCAGAACTTCATTCATCCTTTAAAGGAACATTATGAATCTGTCTCTCTCAAATGCAAATTTATCCAAGACAGTAAAGAAAATATTAAGTAGCTTAAAATGTAACCTGGTGATAACTTTATTTCCAGCAGCAGCTTTTCATTCAAAGAGCTTTGAAATCAGCACTGTATTATTAGTCTTTAAACAAACAGCCTAAAGAATTTGGAGTACACTATTTTGAGAATATCAAATTTAAGTCTAATTGCTCTCCCCCAAAGAGAAATTATGTAGTTTGAATTATGTTATTAACAAGGACCCACTTGAGCCATCAGTGGAACTTTTTTAATACTACTTTCTGGAAGTACCACAGATGACTATCTCATGAGCTTTGCAGACCTGTATCTGGGATACCGGATGACCTGTAATGTCCTAAGAGTTTACTGTCATTGGAGCTGAATAAACTGTCACTGATGAATTGTTTCTAGCTTTCTATTCATTAGAGAAGAAAGAGTAAAAAAAAAAGGTATGACAGCAAACCCCTGTGTTTATACATACTGAACTGATTCTGAAAGAGCCTTTCATAAACATGATCCTTTTTATATGTAAAGAAGCCAATTTTTTTCCTTCTTCAATAAGCACACAACAAAACACTGAGCAGTCACTGGCATCATAACATCTTATGCATCATAACATCTAATGTATTGCCATATTTGGGAACATCACTGTTCTGAGAATAGTCACACATTCTCATGGGCTCAATTTCTACCTGTTCCAAACAATCTCAATCATCCCCCTTCTCACTGATTATGTTCTCTACAAGCCCCCACTCAAGTAATTCAGAAAGGAAAATGTTACAACATGGTCATATTCTGAACTTTTTTCTCAAAGCAAGATGCTAAATTTTAGAAGTGTAAAATCCTTTATGCTCCAACAGGATTTGAAATAATGTATTTCAATGAGTTGTACATAAACTGGAGGTCTGCAGTCAGACTTTCTTGGTCATTACAAACCTGATCTAAACTCTGTCAGAATAAATAAAAGTTTCCTATAATGATGACTTAAGTGAATTAAAACATAAATTTTATATACTCACATCCCACTTGCCAGTTATGTCTCTACATATGAGTTGCATAAATTTGGAGATCATGTATGTAAACTCAAGCATTCAAGGGAAAGTACAAGCAAAAGAAGTGCTGAGAAATTAAAACTTTCTATAATGTGAAGTCTCATCCCACCTTCTCTCTTCACCAAGTGCATAAGGTTTATTATAAGCAGAATGTTATTTGGATCCTTGATCCAAACAGAGCATTTTGAATCAAAAAACAATTTACATTTTTACTCTTTTCCACTGAAGGAAATCAAGCATACAGGACATGTATCTCTGATCTTTTTAAATGAACCATGACTTATACGGAGGAAGCTCAAATTGCTGACTGGAAGGGACGAAGGCAAAGAGAATACGTAGTTGCGTTATCAGTTTCTGGTTTCCAGTAGGAAATAAAATTTATTCCTAGTTTTATTTGCTTGTTGGATTTAAGCCACTGCTTCAAAGAGCAGTGCTGGCTAATGCTGTGGCAAAATGAGGACAAAATGTCACCTAATTTTTATCGGCAAGCAAGAAGAGGCTCCTGTATAGATTTCTGGAGAATGCTTGTTGCACAAAGAAGAAGAATGTCTTCTAGAGCAATTCAGCAGAAGATGAAGTTGCCTTAAGAAATCCATACTTCTCAGAATTTTGCAGATTTTGCATGCACCAGGCTCAATACTGCCTTGTGTTTCAGAGCACAGTAACATAAACATTTAATATAATTTTTTCCTTCCTTCTAATGATCGTTTTTAACCCCTGAAGTACTATATATGAAGTAACACCATATTTTTAATTTCTATAATTAAGAGCTCTAATGACAAGTATAAATATTACTCTTTTACCGAAAGACAAAAGCATAGATAGAAGACAAACAAACTAACTTATTAGCAGCCAGGGATTCACTGAAAATTCTGTATCTCAATTACACATCAGTGTCTCTCTTCAGATCAGATTTTCCCATAACTGAATCTACTTAGCAGTTGGAAAAACTAGGAGCAAAAGAGACTGAATAGTCTATCCCATGAAGTTGTACGTCAAGATAAAGAGTCTTGATCCTTTTACATGTTCCAGTTGCTTACAACAGGAAGGCAGCACACAATATAATCAATATAGTATCATATTAAACTGAGGACTATTTACAGTAACCGAAAACTAAAAAGTTTTTGTTCTCCTTTCCAATTCTTAAAAATATCCAGTATATTTTAAAGATTTCTTTTCCACTATCACTATCTTTTCCTCTAATGTTTAAATTTATACTCCATAGTTTGTCATTTTATGGATGCCGCCATCTGTATGAGATTTTCAAATAGGCTTAATAAAACTGGAGTCATCTACATCAGTGTTGCAGGCAGTATTCAATCTATTTAATGGTTTGTTTCATTGATCTACAAGTTCATAAAATGAGAATGGGGGTCGAAGAGAATTATATATACGTTAGTACAGAACCCTATAAAGCTGTTCTCACTCTGAAGTAAGTTAGAACTAAGAGATGCTAAAACTCAACCTTTTTACTCAGCATTTTAGAGGCAAAAAATATTTTGGGTAACAGTCCTGCATATTGCTACCAAGGATCATTTAATATCTTGATCTGTTTTTCCTTAGTTTGATTTGGAGTTTTGATTTTATTTCCCAGTATGACACACTGGAAGACATGCTCATTTTCCAAGCAGGCAGCAGAAAACAAAACATTTTTGTTTGCACTCTTAAGGACAAGATATTCCATCTTTCTCAATGAGAGCCATTATCCTCCTATCCTCAAACACACTATCCAAAAGAAGTTTCCTTTTACAGTGATGAGGTTGTTGGTGTAGTTGTTTTGCTTCCTATTGATTATTGAGAGCCAAGGACATTAAGAGCTGAAGCTCAAACTACCAGTGCACAGAGACAGTCAGTATATATATTTTGGACAGCTTCTAATTCAGGGACAGGTTAAAGTAAAAAAGCGACAGTGTGAATAAGGAACTGTTCAGAAACTTTAACAGAACCCTATATTAACAGCATCTCCCCACAGAACCACAGCAAATGTGCACTAATAGAAACCCAGTTAATAGGAAAGAGCATAGCAATTACTATCTGCATACACATTTTAAAACATGGATGGCTGTGGGTTACTTTACACTTTATTTGCATGAAACACTGTATGCCCAAGAGATCAATCAATAGATCAACGGATGCTTTCTCAAAGCTTTCTGCAAGTACTTGAAAAGTCAAAGCTGTTAGGAAAGAAGGCTCTTTAGCTTATGACATTCCTAGGATTTGTGTTTAATACACTCATTGGTATGCATGTAAAATACTAAACAGATACAGTGTTGACAAGTGTCAGTTTACAGCCACAATAAAGAAAATCAGAGCACATGAAAGGACAGCATAATTACGTCTTGTCCCTTTGAAAAAGAGAACCACTATCAACTCTGAAACTGTTCTGTCTCTACCCAAATATTGAAGACAACTCTAACATCATGTTAGCTTGCATAATTCCAAGGATCAATAAATATTCTATATTTTCAAGACATGACCTCTCGACAGGACCTGGTAAGCCAGTTTTTATATACAAATTAGAGAAATAATGTTGCTCATTACAGTACGACTTACAGAACTCATAACATATATTCACACATATTCAATTATAATGGGATTATTTTGCTTACTGCTGCCTTACAATAACATTAACACCTTTGATCAGCTACAGTCCTCATTGTTGTTATTGAGCAATTCTCCAGTCTCCTTCCTATGGCATTTTATCTTGAGTTTGTGAAATCTGAATACTTCTTGCAGGATGTATCTCATAATCACTCAGTGCCTCTAGTAAAACAACTGTGGCATTTTTTTTACTTTATTAATCTCAACTGCCTTCCTTTAAAGTCACTACTAATCAAGCATTTCCATGTGGCAATTAAAAATCTTCCTTAAAAAAAGTGATCTATACATGGTCAATGAAGAAGATACTGGAATGATAGCAAGCAACCAAGAGCCAAATTCCAGCTAGTCCCATTAATGTCATGCTCCATGAAGACTACGACATTTCTATACATCTCTTCTTCCTCTCTCCTCTACAGATTTTAAGGTCCAGGAGCAGAGATCACTGCCACATTTGGATATCTTGGCTCAAGTATTTCCCATGGGGAGTCAAGTCGAGCCAGCACAGGTATATTCTGTTTGACAAACCTGGTCTGCTGCTATGACGAGGTGATGCACTTCGTGGATGAGGGAAGGGCTGTGAATATTGTCTGCCTGGGCTTTAGTAAAGCCTTTAACACCATCTCCCACAGCATTCTCCTCGATAAACTGGCTGCTTATGGTTTGGATGAGTGCTGTTCATGGGGTTAAAAACTGAAGGGACGGCTGGGCCCAGAGGGTGGTGGTAAATGGAGTTATATCCAGCTGACAGCTAGTCACCAGTGGTGTTTCCCAGCGAAAAACCGAAAATACCATAAAAATGCTTCTAGTCATCTCTTACCATAAATGCAATGCCACGGAACAGGGAAGAGACAACCTTCCACTGAACTTTTAACTACACTAGTCCTCCCTCCACAGCAACACATAGGTTTGAGGTAGGTGAAGGATGAGGCACAGGATGTTTCCTCATGAATGTCATGGTCTGAATTTACATTACCGAAAAGTCATCTCAAAGTTTTGCACATATCTTGTAGGTAGCTTGAAGAATATACAGTTGGGTCCTGCATCTATTTCATAGAATCATAGAATTAGCTGGGTTGGAAAAGACCTCCGAGATCATCAAGTCCAACCCTTGATCCAACACCACCGCAGTTACTAGACCATGGCACTAAGAGCCACATCCAGTCTCATCTTAAAAATCCAGGGACGGAGAACCCACCACTTCCCTGGGCAGCCCATTCCAATGCCTGATTACCCTCTCCATACAAAATTTCTTCCTGATATCCAACCTAAACCTCCCCTGCCACAGCTTAAGACTATGCTCTCTTGTCCTACTGCTGGTTGCAAATATCCTTTCCCTCTCCGTGTAAGTGAAACAAACTCCTGTCCTGTTACCCAATCAAAGAAAACCACTATCAAACATATTACTGTCATATAACTTTGTAGGGACAGAACCAGGAAAGGAAGAGTGCTATTGCTCAGTTATCTCTGTAGCATTGCCAGGGTGAGCCTTCTGAATTTCCCTCCTTGTACCTGTATTAAGGCTAATAAAAGCTTGAAATTAATTTGAAATAAGTGATATTTCTTCCAAAAGAAGAAAGATTTATGCTTTCATTGGTGACAATTCACCCTGAAGAAATTTTTAAGAAAAGCAGAGTCCTCAGTCTTTATAGTTAAATACTCTTGCCTTTCCAATCAATAAATAGACAATCCCGTACACCTGACTCTTCTTTGGTCAGGCATACAGAATGCCGAATTTTGGGCTCCAAAACCCAAACAGGTCCCAGCCTGCAACAGTTACAGGTCAGGAGTCCATGGAACTTGGCAATGCTTTGGCCATGATTTTGCCAGCACTGGCCAACATGATGCTCTCCACTTCAGCTACTGCCTCTGCAGAAAGAACCAGCAATAGTGCTTACTCCCACCTTCCTTTCATGAGATCGCGTTCCCATTTCATCCCCACCTCCCCAACCTCCTCCCAGAAACCAAACTCAAGACTTATATGGAGCAAGGCTGCTGCAAACTAGAGCTTGATTGACTCTACCACACTAGAGTAATCATGTGAATTCAGACGTGGAACAGACACACAAAAAGATCAGAACAGTAGATAACAAGCCAAAACCTCCTTGGTGTGAATGGGATGTGCAAGCCTACTTGCTCCCAGACCTGTGTGCTAACATAAAGACTTCAAAGACAGAGGCTCAAGAACACATTTGTGTCAGTAAATAAAAAGACATCAGAGCCCAGGTATAAGCAACGGTGTATCTTTTTTCATCCACAATTATTTATTCTACATTAAAGTAAGTTGCCATTTTGGCCTAAGATAAATAGCAGTTTCCTAAACAATGTTCCAGTATGTCTCAAAGGAGAATGTGTATCAGAAATTATTTTCAAGTATGTATGAGGCCATATTATTTGAAGAATGAGGGAGAAGAGAGATTTAAACCTATGGTCACGATCTGTGCCTTTCCCTAAGGGCCAGAGAATGTGCCCTAGCCCCAGCTGCTTTAATGGCATACTAGTAGCCTCAAACACTGCTGTGCTTTGCCCCAGAACTGAGTGAAATTATACAGTACATGCAAATCACACACTGCCTACTCTCCAGGGGGACCACTTAAGAGATAATACAGAACCGAGTTATTTCTGATTACCTGAAGTTAATTGGAAGAGGTGAGTCAGTTAGGTGAAATGCATGTTATTATTGCAACTGGTTTAATAATTTTCAAAATAATTGTACCAATATTTATTAGTGTAGGGCCTAAAACCCTGGCTTTTGGCCAATTATAATTATTTAGGCTTGTTGCCATGAATTAGTATTGATGGAACACAAAGCGGTTTTTGACATTCTGTCTGAAAAACAGTATTAAAGGCACTTGAGAGCTTTTGTGATTTTACTCTTGCCTGGACTGGAAAATAAGATGTTGACTAAAAACATGTTAACAAACTAAAAAAAACCCACCCAAAATGAACACACATCTAAGATCAGTAGTCTAAACACAAGATTTGGGACTTCTCCCTGAACACACAGCTGGGTTTGCTACACCAAATGGATTCATATCAATTGATTCACAATATATTTGCAATGAGCAAAATGGGACAGCAAGTTACATTCTCACGCGACTATTTGGGCCATCCCAATTTTTCAAATATTTCCTAAAATCCCTTTTAAGCCCTGCTCAAAGCCCTGACATTTAGACAAAAGGAGTTTCCCAGATTCATAAAGGAACCTAACAAGAATCATTAATTATTCACAATTTCGACTGCATATATACTTTTTTTAAATAAATGTATGTATTCATGTATACAGACATAGACATAACAGGATACATACATTCTGGAAAAATAACTGGAAAACAAATATAGTTATTTTATAATTACATCTGTTCTAAGAATAAATAATTCTATAAATTCATCAGGTATATTTAATAACAACACTCTTTACAGGTTAGTCTGAATAGCTTTATTATCTCACCTTCATTGTCGCAGTCTTGCAATGAAAGCCATATTTGATCTACCAGACCAACTCCTTTTACTTCACCATGAACTGGAATGGAATGCACTACCATTAATGCAGTTGTCAAGGGTTTGGTTTGCAATTGCCAATTCTACTCTTTTTTTAATATTTATATTTCTTCATCAATTGCCTTATTTCATCCTACTCTGCAGAAGGGAAAACATTCATTGTGATACTTTTAGATTGTTCTCAGTTCACATTTTTCACCCTTAGGTATCTATAACATGAGGAAGGCTATGACTATTGATATTTTTTGGACTGGAGTCTATCAGACACAACTTGTACACGTATTTTAGAGCTATAAAAATACGTGTCACTTAAAAATCTTTATGAAAAATTGTAATATGCTTTATTATAAGCAGCGAAGAGATATTCTTCAGTCACTGGCCAAATTCTTCTTGGTACATATTCTTGGCCTGCAAAGACAAACTTAATGTATGTGCAGAAGTCTTCTGCACAGAAGTCAAGAGTCATACTCTTAGTCATCCTGCATGCAGGAGTTTTTTGTTTGGCACTTATGGGTTATGTCTGGGACTTTCGCTTTTGTTGGGGATCATATAGAGGCAAAAACCTGACTCATTAACAGCCAAGTCAGGAATTCACTGGGTTAATGAATTCTCAGAAGACATAGCATCAAAACAGCTTGTTCAGCACCTGGCCCGATTCCTCACCCCCATTAACCTTTAACCAACCTGCGCTTCTGTAAGCTTCTCTGTTGTGTCAGAGACCCTGGTGTTCCCTTACTGTTTCCTGTAAGGGAATGCAGCTAAACAACAGGTTTCTACACCTCCTCCTGTTCTACTCCAAGGTATCTCAGCATGAGGTATCACAATAAACATTAAAAGAAAATTTAGAAATTCAGTGCTAAGTATTCTTTGCAACACGAAAAAAATGAACTTCACATGCAAAGGCAGCAGATCTATGGCCAGCAGACCTGGTTATATGTTATGAATTCAATTACAGGGAAAAACATCTAAAAAAAAAAAATATATATATATAAAAGTGAACACCAGCCAAAATGTCAAGGCTCAATTTAAATCATCTACTTAAATTATACTGCTTGAAAATTTGTGTAACTGCACATTTTATATATATATGTACACACAAACTCCCTCCAACATATTTCACATGAGTCACTGAAGAGCTTTTTCCTCAGAAATTATATTATTGTTGTTAAAAAACAGCAACAGAAATAGATTTTCTATTACTAGCATTTTATGAACAGCATAAAATCAATAGAATATATAAAAAACTGATTTGGGCAATATTAAATATTTGTCAGGAGAATGGGCTACGTGAACCGTGGACCTTCTCTGACTGATTAGGGATTATGACCAAGAGCAAATTTAGACCCGTCATGTTCAACAAGCATGATTAACTATGTTCATAATATTCTACAATAAAGCTGACCTCCAGAAGCTTGCTCCTGAAATTATTATGATAACCCTGAAGTCTGTCATGACTTTAGACCTTTATCCTGTCCAGATTTTCCTAAAAAGTAGGAGAAGGAAGAGATGATTGCCTGAATTTTATTTATTTTTCAGTGAACATAAAAATCATACTGGATAAACCTTTTTAGCTCCTACAAATACATCCAGTTTATTCTATTCAAGTTAACAGATCTTAAATATCACTTTTAAGCCACAGAATTTAACTTTCTAAAAGCAGAAATTGTAAAGTAGTATAATGTCTTCATGAAAGCTGAAGTATTGAAAGAGGCATAGGCAGCCTTGCTGGCTTCTTGACGAAGCATCAAACCTGTATTTTGGCAGCTTATTCAGAAAGCAAATGCTTTGATGAGAGAACAGTCTAACATTATTCTAAACAAAAGATATTAAAATATTTTTCAGTATTTTTGACCATTTATGATATTTTCAAACCAGGAAAGATAAATTTTTCCACTCCCATTAAAGAAATGTTGTTTCCCATTCTGCAATTTAAATACCGGATTTAGTACTCCCCTTAGGGTTTACAATACAACTTCAGAAAGTGAGGTGAGTTAATGAGTACCTAACAAGTTTACTTAATCTACACTGAACTTAATTCTAAATAAATGGAAAAAATGTGTCATAAATGTACCAAAAAAGTAGACAAAATAAACAGTATTTTTAAAAATATATATTTCATTTCCAGCTCTGGAAAACAAATTGCCAGAACACATTAAGAAGTATCATCGCTCATGCAGTGGAAAAAACCTTTCCCTTGCAAAGACAGAAACTTAATTTTCCACAACTCAACTCTATTTTACAGATCTTGCAAAATCAAATAACTGACATATGATATAACACTGCTTCACAGCTTTCCTGTCCCTAATACAACCACAGGATTATTGGAGATATGATGACAGAGGGAAAGCCCCTTTCATGCCTGACACGAAGCCATTTATGAGCACAGCACCCTGTACTTGAATCAAGGCAGAGCCCTCTACTATAATGATATGACTTTCTGTCCAAGTACATTTATGCTAAGAGTTATTGATGATAACCTCGATTAAAATAGTAATTAAATCCTCAAAAACACTCCTATGATGGGCAAGGGTTGTGAGAAGGACAGAGACCAAACAGCAGTTGTGACCTTGAAAAAAAAGTATTGATCTGATTTTGCCTTGTGAAAGGAAGGATGGGAAACTCAAACCAACCATCCTGAATCATTAATGAGGTCCCACAGCATGCTCTTAATTCCAGTTTTTTACATATCCAAGTGGGTTTTTCTTCAGGCTTCCTCAAAAACAGCACATTTACAATCCATACATGAAAATAAACTACACATTCATTCAAGACTATGTGAAGTATTTCTAGGCAACAAAACAGAAAAAGAATATTCCAAATCAGAAGATCATTATTAAATACCTCATTCCTAATTACAAACATTCACTATGATTGCATGGTTGTGTTCAGCCCCATGGCTCTTATATAAACTTTATACAACATCAAGAAAAAGACAGTGGAACACAACTCTATAAAAAAAGTTTACCATCTTTAACTACTATAGCCACCTAACATCAGAAAGGACCTGTAATGATGAGCAAAAAAATAAGCTATAATCCTATGCATAAACCTGTAATTTCCAGGCCAAGGGCAAAAATCTCCTCTTCCATGCATGCTACTATCTGTGGAGTCTATCACAATGCTGATTCTGCACTGACTGGTAGCTCCTATTTCCATCAATGGTGTTTGTGGTGCTGAAAAAGCAATAGTACAGGCTGGGGCAAAAAGGTTTGCTCTCACTGATGGCTGAATCCTATAGCACCCAACACAACAACAGCACTAGCCGTTCTTCTAATTTTACACAACTGATCCACAGTTTTAATCATCTGTTTCTGCATGCACAATGATTTGCACATGGTGGGTGGGAGAGGCCTCATTTCTTTTGCATTCATTATTTTAACTGTATATATATTGTACACACTGAAATTCACTGTATTCATTGAAATATTCAGAGAAAGTCTGACTACTGCTTGCATTTGTTACTGTATTCTTTGATGTGTTCACATCCAATCTTGTGACCACATGTGAATAGCACTGGACAGATAAGGTAAACCTCTGTCAACAGAAGTGTCCTGGCTAGAGGCCAGGCTAAATGCCACTGTACAGAGCTTTGCAGAATAAACTTTCTCTTCCTACCTCTTTGATTCTATAGTGGCTGTGGCACAAGAAGCACATTTTTGGCTCTGCCTGTCTATTTTGGTTGCCATTAGTCTGGCCTTGGTGCATCCCAAGTGGAAGTTTAAATATTTTTTTTTTTGTTTGGTTTTCTTAAAAAGATGCACTGGAATTCATGAATATGCAGGTTCAGTGAGGGACACCATAAGAAACAGGTGACAGCAGAACACTGTTAACAACTAAGCATCAAGACATCACTCACAAGAGAAGCACAGATTTCTTCCTCTGGTCCCATAATAATATTTTGAAACATACATACCTTCTAGTATCAAATTCGACACTAGCAAACCAGCCTAACAACCATACAGTTCCACTGACTATAAGAGCTTAATTTCATGTTGGCAGCAATTAGAGGCAAGAGAAAAGCCAGCTTCCCAAGCTTTCACTCTGCTGTTCTGAGCTCAGGGCAGCTCCCGGCCCCAGTTATGGTGATTAGACTAAGTCTGGCAACATTTGCAAAATACTTGTAAAGGTTGCATTCCCAATACTGGCCTCATCTAGAACAAACTCTTACATTGTTTTTCTGGGATACATCATCTGGCCTATCTCTCACTTAGAGATCATCAGAGCTGATACTCTCCACAGCTCTCAGTCCTCTCCCCTCAAGGCTTTTTCTCTTGCTTTCATTCCTTTCTTCAATCACTTTCTCACTGATTTTTTTGCTTCACTCTAGGATATCAGAGACCATGCTTTCAAAGTCAGGTTGGGACCTTCCCCAGATAGACAAGAAATCACACTACCCCTGTTTCTGTCATTCTTCCAACTGCCAGATTTTAGTCCCACCTTCCTCATCACAACTAACTATGCATCTTCAATCCCAGCAACTCCTATACAACTTCGGGTTCTCATGTTAATACCTTCCCGCTCTTCTCTTCCTACTCAGAATACAAACAATCCTTCCAGTACAAAACTGGGAAAAGGTGTGATTTTTTTAGCCTTCTTTGGCTTGCTTTCTCTTAGTTTCACAACAACCGTTTCCTTTTTCCCCATCACAATTTAAGAAATTCCCCACCTGCTTACCTTTTCTGGTCTTCTCACTTGGAGCTGAAGTTGTCCTCTTCTCGTTTTCCTTACCTCTTTTTTCACTTCTCTGTCACTCTCTCCATCATTTCTCAGTTAACCCAACTTCTCTAACAACCAGCTTGTCTTTTTTCTTTTTTTTTTTTTGAAAAAGTAATCTCATCTGTCTCTCAAACTATTACTATATTTCTCACTGTGCTTACTGAATGAGTTGCAGGAGGTTCACCTGCTCTTGTTCTTGGACTACTAGTCTTCTGACTACAGTATCCCTGTATGTACCCAAAATCTTGCTCAGTGTAGTCCCAACCCACGGCAGTTATTTTCTATTAGTTTTATATAACCTATCATTCACTACCTGTGCTTAGTTTTGCATGACTCATGGTTCAGAGCTATTTGTACAATCCAAACTGCCACACACTACATTTCCTTACAAAACAATCCTTGAATTCCTTACAATCAGTTTCAAAACAAAGGAGAAAACGTAATTTTCTTCACAAAGTAGCAGTCAAGGTGATGCTAACACATGGAATCTCCAAGCAAGTGTTGTACTGTTGAAGACAGATGAAACTCTACACAAAGAACTAGAAGGCACTGTATTACAGAAAAGGAAAACTGAATCTGTTGACTCTGGCTGCAGGAATCATGTAAAATCACGTAAAATCTGCTTCTCATGTTTTTCCATCCTAGATCTATCATCTTTTAGACCTATTTTGCATTATTAGCAAACCCTTTTAGTGAAATTAAACAAGAGAAATGTGCCAGAACTACAGTCACATTTCAAAAGGTGAATCATAAGCAATGAAGCCATGCAGCATTTAAAAAATTGATGAATTTGGTTAAGTGACTAAACTATGACTATATTGGACAAATAAAACCATTCAAACACCATAAAAGTTATGCTAAAGAAAGCAGAAAACTATTTTGATTCACGTTTCAAAGATATTTATCTGACTATAGCTGAGAGGCTATACACAAAACCAAGAATGTGCAAGCATATGTGACCACAAACATGAATGTACGTGAACCCTTCGGTCTGTGTAAAAAGGATTAATCACTTCAGTCTATAACCTGTGTTTGTATCTACCACTAGACACACACAGTTTTCTCACTGGCACCAGCAAAATACATTTTGCTGTACCTTTTGTGCTTTACACACACACCAGCCAATGCAGTTGACTGCATCTGAAGTGCAGCTAAGAGCACCCTCTGATATTTCTTCAACTCCCTCCTCCATAACATAGAAGAAGCTAAGATATAGAAGAAGCTAAGACATAGAAGAACTGGTCCTGGTTCATACCTTGTCCAGAGTAGATTCAGAAGTGACCTTATTATCTGGGTTTCTTTTCTGTTACCTTTTTTTTAAATCCTGCCATGTTGTCTGGAAGCAGTAATATAGCAAAACACTGATATTTCATCCCCTGGTTAAGGAGCTAAGATGCCTCACTCATCCAGAATCCAGTGTGTTACAGTGCCAAGGTTAATTGAGGAGCTAAAGGCCAAGATTAAGTTCCACCTATTCTCTGGGAAGATTTAGTTTCCCATGTTATTTTCCCAGATGCACACAGAAGCTGACACAGCCAACCGCAGTACCTCTGCCTGCTGCACTTCTCTCCCCAAAGAAATGCTAACACCCATCAATCTAAATGAGTCTGATTCCCATCTACATTCATTTACTGGCAGGATAGTATAAAGGGGCCATTGTGTAGAAAAAAAGTCTGGCTCACTGACCTTTTTGTTGTATTTTATGGAGGATGCCATCACCATACCAACATCTTTAGATACCAGTGATGCATTCTATCAGCCCAGTTCCTTCTCCCCTTTCAAAAATCCCTGCACTTAGCAAGGGTACTCCTTCAGTTTTAAACATCAAGACAACTCTTTGACTAAGTAACAGTAATAGACACTGAATTCTGAAGCTGACACTGTAGCTGAGGTTCTTTTTTTTTCCACCTCATATTGAAGCAAAACAAACTGGTAAGCAAGTTGTGGAACTGAACGAAAACATTTCAATTAAAGCATTTCCATAATATTGCTCACAGGCTTGATTGCATTTTCAGGATTTTAACGGAGAAAGGTTATCACTAGCCAGCTGCAATGGAAGGAACTGGAAAAAGACAGAGTGCCTAACCAGCTAACTCTGAAGTATTTAATTAAAATTTGAATAAACTTGAAACTTAGGACAGCTGGAAGAGGCACTAGGAAACTCTCAGAAGCTCTATGCCTTGTATTTAGAAGGCAAGTAATAAATGACAGGAGTTTAGTGTGCACAGAGTATGAGAGCTCGGTGGTAGAGATCACTGTTCCAGTGTCAGCTGATGTACGTAACAGCTCACATGAACATCCTTTTACTACAGGTGGTGGTCAGTGAGAACGGTGCCTAGCTTTATACTTCAATCAATCAAAGCACCTGCTTGTAGAAGTACAGCTTCTACTTAGCAAAAATGTTGTCCTGACTGCTGGGAGCAAATTAAAGTTTGTGGTAATTACCATCACTGCAGTACCTAAGCACTTAAACTCTAGGTGATGTCATAGTGATTAATAGCGAATGTCTACTGTAGCATGAACATTTTTAAAAGAACACAGATGGGTCACAGTCAATTGCATAGAGACTGCAAACACAAAGTATGAGTCTTCCTTTAGCACCATGAGGGCAAGACTGTCAGCCCAGAGCTGCCACAGGCAACACCTGCAGGATGGCAGAAAAAGACAGTCTCATCCTTCTCCCTGGAATATCAACTTCTCCCTCTTCAAATTTGGCACACTCCAGCCTGAGCCATGTAACTGGATAGACACTTCCAGTCTCTGCAGGAACACATAGACTCTGACCTGAGAAACTGTCTGAACACATCAAAAGGAAAAGCTGGTGTTCAAATTATCCAAGTCTCTCTATGGCCTCAGGACAGTACGGTCCAACAGCCTGAAAGCATAAAATCTCCTCAGTTTCTCCGCTGGTTTGCTATCGTGCTTCTCTTGTGCATGCCATATGACCTGTAGAATATGCCATGTCCAAGACACAGGTATAGCCTGCTTTGCCAAGGAGTAAAAAGAATGTTTCCTATGGTTCCTCTGCCTTCCTGCTAGATTGCTGGAGAATTGCACTTTAAACTACCTATAAGGCATTCCAAACTATTACTTTTCTAAAATAAAGCCACATGTACTTATTTTATACCCTTTTTTACCAAAACAACAGGGTGCTTAATAGACAGAAAAGAAAGCTTCTCTCCCTCATCAGCCTTCCTCTGTGCAGCAGAGAATGCAAGAACAGCCATGCTGGTCCAACCAAATGAAACATCTATTGCCCTGCCTCTGACACAAGACAAAAGCATTTGCCTGAGGGATCATGTTAGCACAGAGCAAGTGCATACCAGAACACCTTTGCCACACCACACCACAAAGATTTCATGTGCCTGAGGTGATGACTTTGTGCTTAATAGCTGTATCGTTCAAACTGAGAGCCGCTGGGCAGGGAACAGGCCCTGTGCCATCCACCTGACTCACAGCCTGCACTCCTGAGGCACCTGAGTTTTACTGTGCCACTGGCAGGTTGCATGATGACTTCTGATGGCAGCAGAATAGTCTGCATTAATGTTTGGAACATGCTGGGAGAGGCCATTGCAAGAGCAGCTGCAACGCAGAAGCTCCAGGAATAATGAAAAGCAGCTACAATACTTGCCTAGCTGGTAAGCTAGCACTCAAAAGCACAGAAAGAGAGAAATTTAGCAGCTCTCTTAAGTGAATGAAGGCTGTGAGTACTTACAGGAGACCTCCAAGAGGATGGCCATGGGCAGAAATATTTAGCTTGTGGTAGACACAAACACATGATTTGACCTGTTTTAACTTGACTTTCAAGCAGCTAGAGCATGAGAGACATTCAACACATGCACAACTGCATCAGAGCAGCTGAAGACCCAAGATATGGACTGCTTGTAGTACATAACCCCACTTGCCACAGGAGAAGGATACATAACAGCACAGCTTGTGTGAGAGAACACTACAACGGCCCTCAAAAAAAAAAAAAAAGGATATCAGCAGATTCTAGTTTAGACACTATTGTGCAAAAAGGCATGTTTCTACAAAGTATATTTCTTCTGCTGCCTGTTCCAGCAAGAGGGAACAAATAGAGCGATTAGGCCACAAACCTCTTTTGGAACACCTTCAGTAACAAATAATTCATCTGTGGGCACCAGCTCCTGTGCCTGAGAGCTTCCACAAGAAACGAAGTGTTATGGTAACTCAATTCACTGATTTTTAAGGAATGTTTTTCTACCAGTTTGAATTACTCACATCTTCTAACCAGAACCAAAGTTAAAATCTGTCCTGCTTTAAAGGCCATATAGGGTATGTCTCCATGTTGGGGCTGGCCCTGTCAACTGTGGAGGCAAATCCAGGATCACAGGCACTCCTCACAAGGGTTATGAATGAACTCCTCCAGCTGCAGTTGCTTCCACATATGCTCTGCTGAAGAGTTGTGGCAGGGACTAAATTGTGCCACAACTGTAAGCCATCCTCTTCTTACTTCACAAGAATGATGCATTTAAAATCCAAAATGGGTATGAGGGAAAAGATCTGAGTTCCCAGACATGCCAGTTCTCTATTTTCATACCATCAATATTTGGAGCAGGCAAGAAGCAAAGGGACTGTAGAGGGAGGAGACCACAGTTGTGACGGGCTGGCCAAAGTACCAGGAAGAAGCGAAACTTTGTGACAAAGAGAATCAAGAGAATGGTTTGGGCTGGAAAGGATCTTAAAGACCACCTAGTTTCAACCCCTTTGCAGGGCAGGGACACCTTCCACTAGGTTGCTCAAAGACCCATAGAGACTGGCCTTGAATACTTCCAGGGATGGGGCATCCAAAACTTCTCTGGACAACTGTTCCAGTGCTTCACCACTTTCACAGTAAAGAATTTCTTCCTAATATCTAACCTAAACATACCCTCTTTCAGTCAGACAAAATGCTTTGTCATCTAGCAGCAAAAGGTGAAGAACTTTTTACAAATACTTCTTGCCTGTTTACATTACTCCTCTTTGTGCTCCAGGGTACTCAGCTATGCCAGGCAGTTGAAGATACACTGGGATTAACCTTTAATGCTAAGAATAAAACTGATCTAGGCTAAATAATAGTTACCAAATAGTTTGCCCATTTTACTTCATTATAAAGGATCCTATTACATTGCTCCCTCCCAAACCTCTTTTTCAAGAAGCTCCAAAAAATCAAACAGAACAAAGCAGAAAGATTCTCAACCCCTCCTTAATTTATTTTCTTTTTTTAAATTTTCAAAGACAGATCTCATTTTCCTTTGTGGTTTCTGGTTTCTCATTTCCATACTAGAAATGGCACCAATTCTTCCTGGTTTCTGCTAATGGCAAAGTGAACAGCAATAAATGGGACAAAACAGGGTAGAGGACAAAACAGAGAGAATGACTCTTGTTTAAAAAGGCAATTCTGATTTTTGTGTAGGATACAGAACAGGTGTCAGAAGAAAATGGACTTTGAGGGCAGCACAAAAAGCTCCTTCAAAACAGAGACCACCATTCCTATTTCACTCATCATTCATTTATAGGGAAAAAAGTCATTATATATAATACACTATTCTGATCCTTACACTGGATTATTGTCCAGCCTGAGGACTGAGTATAGCCCTAATGTTTTAAGTAAATAAATGTGAAAGGCTAAAACACTGGCCAGTGTGAGGCAGAGAGGTATACTCATATTGCACTAGAAAGGAAGCACTGGGGTGGTACAGTATCTCCACGAAAAGGTTAATTGAAAACAGCTATGAGTCACTTCGAAAAGGTGTGTTCAGCTACCCACAAAAAAAAACTTTGGGGAATTCACTGACTGCAGTGAATTAACAGCTAATATACAAAGCTGATCCCAGGTTATAGATGTCCTGGGAGATACTAAACATGCATCGGGGGTGCGTCTGAAAAAGAGAAATAAAAAGGGCCTATGAATTCAAATAATAAAATTTTATTTGAACTTTTGCCCAGAATTTAAATAAAACCTGAAGTGTTCCCTTTACTAGATATTCAAGCAGCTTGGCTATCTTTTGTCTTAATTTTTCTTAATTCCTCTGAACTTTCGTACTTCCTCATTTTTTCCTAAGCTGCAACAGCATTGCTACAAGAATGGCTTTACAGCACTTCTTGTTCATTCTGAAAGAAAAGATACTGTGAACCTAGCAAAAAAAAAATTTATTATTGATGCTTTCTCCAAATATTCAGACCCAAAGAGTGTAATGTCATGAGACTGTACAAACAGAACAAAGGAATTTTCAGATGCATTAAAGGAAGCTATTGATAAAAGGCTACTCTTCCGTGTTTTCACAAAATCAAGCAAGAAAGAACAAGCAGTTTGTCTGACTTTTGGAAAATTCAAATAAGCATCAGAAAACTTTGAAAACCATATTCAATCTCTGAGCAGTTTTTGTTTGTGGGGCTTTTTTAGACGCACACATTTGCCTGGAGCGTATTTTAACAAGTCTTCAATTTTTTTTGTGATTCCATACATACTACTTAAAAAGACATGGCTCCACTGCAGGAAGCAGAATAGCAACAGCTGAGGAGCTAGACTATAGTGTTCTGTGCCAGCCAGGCTCTGAGGTCATGGTGAATCTTCCCCTGTTGTGCGAAGTTCCATACTGAACGCTTTTACAGGAATAAGGTAAAAAAAGAGCACTTCGAGTGTACTAATATCTTGGCATCTGTTAACACAATTGATAAGTAGCTAACATGGTCAGGCATTTAAAATGAGAACTTTACGATGCAGTGTAACTGTATTATCTACTATTGCAAGCAAAGGGTTTGTCCCAAGCTCAGAGAAAAAAAAAAAGGAGGAAAACAAAGGAAAAAGGTTCAAACTTCAGAGCCATTTACAGAAATCAATGCAAGTCAATAAGAAGAGGAATCCTACAGCAGTCTTCGAAAGCTGAGGAACACAAATGGAATGAAACTCTCATAAACTCTGAGAGTTATCATAAGAGAAGTGGAGCAAAGCCCTAAGCAACATATACTTGTAATTCCCAGTAGTGTTATCCAACCGAGACTCACATACCTGAGCCAAATAATTTCCCTGTAAAAGAAGTCACTGTTCTGTAAATAGTATGCAGCATACTTTTCAATATTTCCTTGTCTTCGCAATTAAGCCAGTATCCGAAGACAATACAGAAGAGCTCTGAAAGTGTCTTTTGTCCACATGCCAACTTCACGTACCCATTTTTGTGTTCCTCTGCAGTGTGAGTCAACACGTTCAGTGACAGGACAAGCAGTAATGGGTACAGACTGAAATAGAGGAAATTTCATTAAATGTAAGGGGGGAAAAAAATGTACTCAAGGTGATTGAACACTGGCACACACTGCCTAGAGAGGTTTTGCAGCCTCCACCCTCGGAGATATTCAATTCTAGCTGGCCACAGCAGCTTACCCTGCTTTGAACAGTGTTGGACTAGTAGGCACTCTCAGAGTGCCCACCAGCCTCTGTTGGGTTCTGTAGCAAGTCAGTACAAGCCTCCAGAAGAAGCCTCTGCTGACAGTCGTTTCCCTATAAGCCTTTTTCCTAGCTAGAGATTACACAAGGGACCTCATCTCTACCAGGAATACCTTCAATCTACTATCCATGTCACCACCTATATTGTTTAAGAACTGTTTGTTTTTTAGCATCCAGTTTTCTAGCATGCCTACCCTCAACATTTCCTCAAATGGTGATCAAAACCAAGCACATATGTACTTCATAGTAAATGATGCTTAAATCATTGGAGAACTGGGGCCACTCAAAAATAGGTAGGTAGGTAGGTAGATAGATAGATAAGACAGATAGAGGCTGGCTATAACTATTCTTTAACATAGGCTAGCTTTGCTATTCTTTGGTCCTTTTCATTCTTTCTATTCGGTCCCCACATCTGATTACTTCTTCACTCTGATTTCAGGTAAGCGTATCATTATGATGATCTACCTTCTCCCCCACCTCTCATTTCTCTCATTCTCCTATTTCCTCCTACATCCAATCTCATTTTTCTCTAAAATTCTCCATGGACTAAGCCACAATTTGCCCTCACAAAGTAATGCATTCCCAAAACAGTGTGACCTGCATTATGGGCAAAAGTTCATATAAAAACAGGTGAGTGTTCACCCTTTGCACATAAAAAACTAAGGGAGAAACTCTGGGCTCTGTAAAATAAAGAGTTAATTCCAGAGGGGCACTTCCGATGCAGAGCCAATCAAAAACTTAATAACACCTCTGCGAAATTCCATATTTAATAGGCCAGAGGAGAAGTTGTTGGGGTAGTTGGAATTAGAGATCACGAGGAGAGAGGGTGGCCTAGGGGCCCCAAGCCCGAGGGTAGCGAGAGGTAGTGGGATTGATGCCACATTCTCCACCAAAAATGTGGTGGTTTTAGCCCCCAAAAAGCCAATTTTCAAGCGCCCACAATTTGCTCCAATGTGAGAGAAGTTTTCAGACAGGTACAACTCAGCATAGGGGAATTGTATTAAAATTTATTACTAACACAAGAAATACTATAGAACAATATATCTATACAACAATCCTATCTCTCCTGTGGTAAAACAATATATTTGCATAGACCATCCTCCTTTCCCCCCATAAAGTCCAGAAGGAAAGAAGAAGTAGTCTTTTTCACTTTAAAGGCAGCACAGTCTCTCCTTTTTAAGGCAGCAGTTCCAATTTGTCACAGCTGGAAAATCTCTCTTTCTCTTCATTAGAATGTGGGGGGTCTCTCACCCCTACTTGGCCCCTCAATTCCAAATCAAGGGTCTCACCCATGGACTGCGAGCAGCGACAAAACTCACCTCACCAATGGTCATACCATGGAGGGTAGGAAGTTAAAGCTTAAAGTCTTTGTTCTCTGTTCCATGGAAGTCCCTGTCCCTGGGCATCAAGCTCCCCGGGTCAGAACGTTTTGGGGGTTTTTGGTTCAGTTCTTACCCTGCAAATGTTCCAGCAGACTTTTTCTGCTCTGTCTTGGTTGCAAGCATCAGCTTGGCTGCATCGTGGGGGGGGCTATCCCCCATCTCCTTCGTTTCAGCTGCCCTGGTCCAAACCTCACACAGTGCATCTCCGGTCTCCCTCTGCCCATCTCTCTCTTACTGCTTCGGTCTGTGTAATTGCTGCTGCTGCTGCTGTGGGTCCGCAGAGGCTCGCTCCATTGCAAGTTCTCTCCCAGCTGGACGGCCCCTTGTCTCTCCGGCCGGTTCCAGATGGCCGCTGGCACCGTCTGGGCCACTCCAGGCCTGCTCCGCTCCCTGCTGTGTTTTGCTGCTGCTGCTGGCACTGCAGGTCCCCTCCCTGGGCCGCAGGGCCCAGCCAGCCTCACCACCCCACCCCCTCAGGGAGGGAAGGCAGCAAGGCCATCTGGGAAACTCCTGGTGAGTTTCTCTCTCGCTCTCTGGCTGCTGCATATTCTGGCCAGGGGCCCAGCTCAGCCCCAGCCGCTCCAATGCCACGCCAGGTCACCCTTTACGCCTGGTCAAGGGGAAGAGGGGCCTGGCCCCCCATGGGGGGGCCCACCGGCCCCTCTGCTGTCTCCTGCTTCTAATTTCCAACTAGGCCAACAAGCCTTCTCTTCCAGTCTATGAAATATGGTAATTTCACAGAGGTGTACTGCAGCTTTCTATTGGCTCTGCATCGGAAACTCACTTGGGATTAACCATTTCCAGCCCCAGAGGGAGGCTGGACGAGTCAAACTACGACACTTCATAAATCCTTTTTCATAGATGAGGCATGTCATCCATTGCTTGTTCCTATTACAGAAACAGAGCTACATTCCTCTCTTGTATCTTGCCCTTCGGTTTGGACTCAGGAAAAACAGCAGCAGACCAAAACAGACATCTGAGACCTAGAGACCAAATTTTATACTCTAAAAATGCCCAATAGTATGTTCTGATAGGGTGACATGGACCCAGTACAATGCTTAAGAAACAATGCTTTTTTATTTACTGGAACACAAGAGAATGGTGGCTTAAATATCTTAAGGTCTTTGTAAAATCCTTTACGCAAAATTACTTTCATGGATCAGTTAATACAAACTTTCATTCTTTAAAAGTACTTAATAAAAATGTGCTTCTTCAAAGTAAGGTACTTAAAAGTATTAACAACTCCATCTTCCAAATGTTCATGTAGTAAAGTAATATTACTGCCCCCATTAAAAAAATGGTGCACCTAAGACAGACAATTTGTATGATCTGCCCATGACTGCAGGGATTAGAATGACAGTGTCAAATAATAAAAACAGCTCCTTGTGTGTGGTTCAGATGAGCAATATCATCATTGCCTTTACATTGTCTACTCACTAAAAATACTGTAGATTTGAGCACATTCATGTTTCTCTACATCTGATTTTATGACACTGACTCATATGAATTGATCTCTCTTTTATATTCTGCTCATTGACTAAATAATGGAATGTTCTAAAGACACTAAAGGACTGACACCCACAGAATTGGCATTTAGGTAGGCACAACACAGCACAAAAGCACTTCTATAGGTATAAATGAAAACTCAAAAAGGTCAGTATTTCAGTGACTTGAGGAAAGTCAAACAGTGTGTTCCCAAGCTACAAACTGTTCTTCTGAATTATTTGTCAAACAAGGCAAAATTGTCCAGGAAGCCATTACTGCTAGAAGTTTATTGCAGACCAATTTGAACATTAGATGACAGCTGTCAAACTGCAGGTTTTTGCGGAAGATAAAAGCTTCTATTTTGTAATCGGTATAGAATTAAAAGGAGTAAAAGTGTTAGCATATTAACGGCATTTCACCCTTCTCCTACTCTATAAGCAAGCCAATTGATTAAGCCAGACATGTGATGCATGAGTTAATAATAAACAGAACAGCTCTCCCTTTTCCCATATCAGTACTTCAAACCACTCAGAGTCATCTAAACTCTCCTAAATCTGAATTTTTCAACCACCAATGTGAATGAAGCAGGGTTTTTTTTTAAGTAGTTTGGAATCAGTCCCTCGCCAACAAGAAGTCAAACAAAATGTATTAAAGCAGAAAAGCAATGACCATTTGCTATATGCTTACAGACAAGCAAGATGGGAAAAATGTTTCTTGATGGCCCTAAAAATACAGCCAAAAGAATATGCAAAAGCCTGAATAAATGGTTACGTGTCTGACATAACGGTAAAGCACTCCACTTTCACCTACACAGCACTGTATTTGAAGTCATGTAAATATGGGTAAATGAGGGTTAAAGTCTTTTGGTCATTATGTCACATCATTGTGTCAGAATGACAATACTGCTTTGTAAGGAGGCTCTTATCTTGGTTTTTTACAGTGTTTCTTAGCCAAACTAAAATACGGTAAGACAGTTGAGAAATATGCAGCAAATGAGATGAGTTCCAAGCTGCCTTCCTGCGTGTTTCTTTTGGGCCAAAACTCAAAATGTAACAAGAGTTTACAAGCAAATAGAATATAGTGAATGACATACAAAGAAGAAAAAACATTCCTGGACTATCAGTGTACTTCTGTTGGAATAACTAGTGCCTTTATTTAAAAGTTTTCAAGGACATTCAGGGTTCAGTGCAGAAGTTACAGAAATCACCTGAGAGAAAAAGCTATCAAGAAGTAGGAGAAAATACAGTTTCAACCTTGGCAGGTTAAACACATGGGTGTGTTCCTAACTTTTAATCAGCTTGATGAAAGAGAACAGCACCCTCCTTGAGAGGCCAAATTTTAAATTTACACTCAAAAAAGACAAGAAGTAGCTAGCAAGGACTTGAAGGAAATGTAGTATTTTGGGGTGTCCTAAAAGGGACAGTTTTCTTTCTTAGATCAACCTGTACAATCTCATAACTTAATGACAGAAAGGCAAATTTCTGTACCCTGAATTGCACAGACTTGCAACATTTTGAAAGGGGTGAAGCATTCATAGTCAGGACTTACATTTAGACATGGTAGGTAGTTCAGAGAGTGCTCGAGGAAGGAGAAGCACCTTTCAAAGCATTACACCCAAGCCCACAGACAGGATAACTGGCACTGCCTAAGTATAATGCGAATTTCAGACTATTTGTTCTCTCACCTTTGCACTTTGCACTACAGCACACAGCTCAAAGCACTGACAGAAACTTCCTACAAACACAGAAATGAAAACTTCTCTCACCCCACATGGATTAAGTACACAGATTTTCCTCTACTTCTGTCAAATGCTATTTGTTAACTTCTTAAAAGACAAAAGGTGCTGCTTTGGATAAGAGTGGCTTCCCTTCCCTTTCTGATTTTGGTAAAACCTACACAAACTCTATTTATCTCTACAGTAAGGCTGCTGTGATAATACTGTTGTCCGTAACAACCCACTTCCAACTTCCCTAGCAAGCAAGGAGCAGCAACGATACTGCCCTGTCACTGGAATAGAGACATATTGTGCTAAAATTTACTACAGTTCAAATAAACAAAAATGTTTCCATCCTTTTAACTGAATGATGGTGTTCTGAAGTTTATCCATTAATTTACTTTCCATCAGTTTCCTCTATACTTCCATTCATGCTCAGTGGCTTTATTAACATTTGCAAACTGTCTATTGGGCTGGTTATGCTGCAACCATTTGATTACTTATATTGAGTTTTCAACATGGAAAGTAGAATAAAACAGGACTAGAATTACTCTTCCACAAATCCTCTCAGGGAGTTCACAAACACTCCCTTGCCCTCTCTACTTCAGCTCCCTTGTTATTTTTCAGTTTCATAAGCTGGTTAGATGGAGTCAGAAACACACACAAAACTGTACGAGCTGTCTTGGCAGCTTTCATTGAATTCCCACCATGAGCACTTTCATATCCCCCAGCAAGCAAGCCAAAGTGTTTTGTAAGAGCAACTCACAAGTCTTAACAAATGCATTTAAGAAATTAACTGAAGCTTGCACCATTTATGCTGCATCTTGCAAGGGTCTAAAAACCTCATCTCCAGATTCAAGGAACGAAAAGCAGCTTTTCATACAAAGCTGTTGTCAAACAGCTCTGTATAAGAAGGTGTTTAAAATGTACACAAGCAGCGAAATAGAATTATGTTTCACCAGTTACTCTGACCAATTCTGCAACAGAAGTTGGGAAGTCTAGCACAACGTGAGAGCTTTTTCTACTCACCCTATTTTAAGTCTCTTCTAGTACCGATCAAAGATCTGTTCTATACTAATACTGTTCCCAAAGTCAATAATCAGAAACTCCTATCTTCTCTAGCTCTAAAAGACAGACTAAAAAGAAGCAAGGCAAGAATTAAAACAATTGCTTGCTTCAAACAGGACAATCCAACTTCAATCAGAATACAGAACATCACAAACAAAATGTTTACATTTTGTTACTGGTGGTGAATGAGTGCTTTGCTTGCCCTCCTTACCAGTAAAAATACTCTATGACTACAATTTGGAAAGATAACTGAGTGAAATTAACATATACCAACTTATTCTCTTACCTTAGATATACCAAATGAATAGACAAAAGTAAAAAAAAAAATAATTTTCATACAACTCTTCGAGAGATCTTAATAAAAGATTGATCAGTACTGCCAAAGAACTAGAAGCTCCCAGAGGACCTGATACTCTCTAACACATAAAGTGGACACTTTTCTGCTCTGTCCGGTAAGGAAAAGAAGACAACGGGGAATGTGAGCTCTGTGGCAGGCTGAGCAGCTCCTCAGCATGACCAGTGCTTCTAGGTATGGGCAGCTCTGAGGCAGCATAGCTCAGACACAACTGCCTGCTCCACATCTCTTTCTGGGGACTGTTATCACTGTCAGTCCCACATTCCAACTACGCTCGAGCTCTTCAAGTGCAGAAGAACTCAGCAAGGACACAGTCTAAGAAGTGGGCAGATGATGCCCATGTAAAAGATGGGACCAATTGGCATTTAAAAACATGAGGTGTAAAACAATGTTTACAGAAGCTACAGATGCCTGCTGAGAACCTCAATGAGATGAAAATTTCATCCCTCACATTTCCTATGGCACAGACAGTGCTGATTGGGTATACAGACATTTCTTTTTCTGATTTTCAGTGGTACATTTTTTCCACATACATGGTTGCATGTAAAATACCATTGGTGCCAGTCTGACTGCTCCAGTTACTGAGTAACTATTTGGGGTTTTTCTCCAAACTGCTTGCTAAAGAAGGGTGGGAAGACTCTTAATGACAAGGCGTCCGAAGTGACCATGTTGTGTTCTCAGAAGGTAACAGAAAAATGAAGCACAGCCTTTCATGCATTTCTGCTTGATATAACTCAGGAAGTTACTTCTTATGAATACAAAATAGTTATTAATTTTGGAGAGGACTTTTAATCTTGTTTTATAAATATTTTCCGTGGCAATCTGGATATTTCACTCCTTCCCATCTCCCTGTTAAGACTGTTTATTAAACTACCACTACAGCACATTGTCTTTATGCAGTTTGGATTAATTTTGCTGTCACTAAATTCAATTGCAAATGATTCAAGGAGTTCTCAGGTAGCTGGCTAGATCCTTTTATTTACAAATTCCAAGACACACATTTTAAATGTATTCTGCTGACCAATAATGATCAAAAAAACCCCTTCTTGTCACCTTTGCCTTATTTTTTTCTCATGTTCGAACACACCATGTTGTTTATATGAATTCTCAACATACGCTGCAGGTTTTTCAGAGCAGGTAATATTTTCTTATTAGTCTGGGTACTGCATATCTATAAAAATCTAATCTCAGGTCAATTCAGTAATACTGATAATGATAAAAAGGGAGAGAGAGTTTCTGGGACTTTGGACTATGGATAAATCCACAGTGTGAAGCTGAGGTGTGAATGCACACTTTGGAGAAGTCTGAGGTCCATTTAAGGGACACGTGAAAGTCACTCCCTTCTAATGAAACATTAAAGAGTTATTTGTAGCTCACAGTGACATTTCACCATTACCACACATACCATGACTGTAATTAATTTTTGAAGGGGTGTACCTGAACTGTAAACTCATTTTACTGATTTTCCTAACCATCACTGGTCAGATTTAAAAATAATATATATGAGATTGCTGCCTTTTCATTATTTCATATAGTCATTTCCACAAAATATATCCTTATGAAAATATGATCTACATGGACAATTCTGCAACAAAGAACTACTCAGGTCAAATTTACTGATTAGGCAAGTGCATTATTTTTGTGAGAAGAGTTGCACCTTAAGATATTAAAAAACTAATAGCATCCTGGAAGGTAATTTAACACTACCACACAAAACAGAACTTTGTGCATTCTCCCTCAGGGTAGAGTTTACTTCCTAGTTTCTCCAATAGCATTGAAATATTTAATGCACATCTGGAAAAACCTAACAAGTATTCAGTTTTAAAGAACTAACAACAGACAGTTCTCATTGTTTCTCTCAGTTAGCTTCCACCTACTTCAGCTCTGTAAATGCAATTCAGAAAGCCTCAAACACAAGTAAAATTTACGCTGAACTGTTGTTCAGTCACAGAAAGTTTTTTCTAGCCTTCCACCAAAACTGCAGCTCTATCCTGCTGACTTTGTGTTGTTATGCAGAGTATATCAAAATGACTGTCCTCTTCTTATGCTACCCCAAAGAGCAGAGACTGTATCGTATCAGGAGGTGAAAGACAACGTTACCATCCCAGCAAGCTGATACGCACCGACTACATTTCTGTTGTGCTCAAATTTCATTTGTTCTGGGAAATCTACTCTAAACAGAATACAAGAACACATAATATACAGTAGATATCTCTGAAAAGATCACTTGCCAAGAGCACATAAGGATTACCGAAATATACATCCATGTGGTACTATGCCATAACCACAGTTGAGAGGAAGTACATGAGGTTAACAGAAGATTAGTCACCACATTCTCCACAGACCCTCATCTACGCATATTAAGAACAAAACTTCATCTCCTTTAGTACACAGTGGTCTTTTTAAATACCATTTCACTCACATCAGCAGTCACAGACTGATGACATCAGTAAAATAATATGGTAACAGAGTTGTTGCAGGTACCTCTGTGTTATATATACCTCCATCTGGCTGTAAAATAAATAAATGAATAAACAAAGGGCTGAGATTTCCCTCTTTCACAGGGACATGAGTACTCGCCACTCCCTCCAGATGATACTCCCCAAGAAGCACAACAAAATACATCTGTCAGAATCTGACAGGATCCACTGCAAATGCACCTTCCACTCTTGTCATTGTTTCCTCTTGAATCACCTTAACGCGACATTGTCGTATTGTCTTGTGTTGTACCTCTGACATACAGCATAGATCCTCATCAAACTGTTATTATCAAACTTGTAGCAAAATAAATTTCATTTCCTGTCTTCTTCCTACCTACACTGTCTTGAGAAATATTTTACTCCAGGAAGTGTCTCAGGGGGATTTGCAGAAGGCGGCAGAGAAATGGGATTTGTCATAAGAACAAAAGAGAAAAAATATTTATCATCCAAAATTCTACACTCTGTCTACATCTACCTCTGCCCTTACTTACCTGATGAATAAAAAAAATATTAAATGTGATGGCATTTAATGTAGCTATTTTGACTGCTCCCAGAACAACCACCTATAGTATCAACTCCTACAACCCACAACAGTTCTGGAAGGTATAAAAAAACCCCCCGCTTACCTTTCATTCCAAACTTGGAGTGTCTTCCAAACTTCAGAATAATGAGTGTTATTACTAAGCCAGTGCACACCAATGCTGCAATTCCCACTACAACATACACCTAAAAAAGAAGAGGACACAAACAGAACTGCTTGTTTTGCACTTGTAAACTACCTTCAAAGATATCCAGCACAGATTCAGATTAATCCAGTTAGGAAAAGAGATTCATTTCAACTGGGAACTCAGATCAAATAGTACAGAAAACAGACTCTTGCTGAGGTTTCTTCTATTCTGCAGGGAGCAGAGATTCAGATAGCTATAAGAACACCTTTTTCAACATCCTACACATTCAAGGCAGGTGGGAGGGAGCATACATCACCCCTTTCCCTTCCAGCAGAGTGGTACGTTACAAGAAAAGTGGCATGTTACACGTAACAAAAGCACATAGGAAAAAAAATTTACTGTGAAGATGGTTGAATACTGGTACAAATTACCTGGAGTGGCTGGGAAGCCTCCATCACTGGTGACATCAAAACCAGAGAGGACACACCCATGAGGATCCATGCTGGCCCCACTTTGATTAAAGGCTTCGACCAGCGGATTTTCACAGATCCCTCCTTTCTCACCTCAGCAGTTCAATGACTCCAGTATCAGATGAGACAAGACTGTTTTGGATCCTCCCAGTTTTTAGCACAGTGTCCCAGCTCACAGTTTGCTCTCTGTTTCATGAATGCACACACCCCACTGTTTGCTGCTTTGAAGAGTCACTGGTAGAGGGAGGCTGCAATGTCAACCAGGCTGGTAACCCACTATCAGTTTCCAACATTTCAGTTCAGGAAAGCATGAGAGGCAAGGCAGCAAAGGAGGAGGCCTATACCAATTCAGCCACTTTTACTAAAATCTATTACATACCAATAAAACAAGAAATCATGTTTTAAAAACATACAATTAGATTTTGAAAGTTCGTTGCAGCACATCCTTTCTCTAAGGAGAAGCTGACTCCAGGACTGGTATTCAAACAACAATCTTCAAGTTACCTTGCATGTCTTTGTTTTGTAAATGAAGAGCTGCTCTCCTTAACTAAAAATTAAATGCAAAGTCTTAGGCTAAAAAAATTACAGTTAAATTGTTCAGAAAAGTAAGAAATAAAATAACAGTTTTACTTGAACTGAAAATTGATTCACTCTTTCAAAAAAATGGGGGGAGGACATGAGTGGGGAGCACTGATTGTTCTTTTTTTTTTTTCCTTTTTTCCTGAGTTTTGATCACAACACACTAATAGTTATAGTGTTCTGGTAGCTCAGGGTCCTGTTACAGTGTCTGCAGCTTCGTGAGTTTTATAGCCAGGAAGTTCACAAAAATCATAGATCAGGAAACACCACATATACTTACAGTGATGCTATCTTCATTCTCTTTGTTGGAAACATCCGTGGAAGTGATTTGATTACTGTTATTTGTGGCATCTCCAAGATCATTAGGCGTGGTTTCATACTCTTAAGAAAGGAAAAAGGGTTGCTTTTATAATTTCGTCACTTTGGAGGGGAAATGGTTTTCATTATTTCTGCTTTGTAAGATGGTAAGGTCACTATCAATTTTGGGACTTTGAGCTCTTTGGAAACAACCCATAATTGCTAATGAAGCTGGAATGTTCTGGGGGGAATCACTATAGCATATAACTGAACAAATGTGCTGTGACTGACAAACATGAAAAGAGAAGCAATCTACATCATAATGTGTATTCCTACTGGAAACACTAGAGTTAAACGAGAACTCCATCCAGAGAGCTATTTTAACACACTTCTGAATTCCCATTAAAAATGAAAGACTGCCCTCTACACTGAGCCCTTGCATTCTGTCAAATATAGGACAGTCTCAGAAATTAGTTCGGGCACTTTTGTTTAGCTGATGAACTCGGCAGATGAGTTTCTAGCTAGTTTTATGAGTATCAAATGGGAAATAGCTGGTTTTATTTGTTTAATAAATAATAAAAAACCTCTGTTGCGTGCACAGGGGTCACCATTTACCATTGCTGTCATACAGGTAATCCTTTAAAAATTCAAGTGCCTGAACCTGTATGAAGAAATTTATTGACTTATCAAAATAATTCCACTGATAGGGCTGCAGGGGTAAATCCAGAACCATTCCATACAAAGAATGAACATGGTTTAATTATTTATAATAATTTTAAAATGAAACACAAATATATAGTTCATGATTTCCTGACAAAATCATTCAAATGAGATAAAAACAATCAAATAGTAATATATGTTAAGAGAAACATGCATTAAAATAAAATTAAAAATGCATATATTTTGTATTTACTTTTGGAAACACACTAAACATTTCAATTTCATGACTGTAATGTGTGCAGATGAAAGAAACAAGGGGTAATAACTGCACCTATTACAAAACGCACCTCCAGCATTGTAATTTAAGTTTGCAATTCACTGGGTATTTCTTTACATGTTTGGATTAAAATTAGTGCCATAAGCCTACAGATGAAATTTTAATTATGAAATTGAAAAAGCAGAGCACAGAGGCACAGCTCTTGCTAATTAGAGATGCAGGAGCTCTTCTGATCACAGAGCTGCTGCTGAGCAAGTACAGGGAACGCTTGCACCCCAGCAGAGGTATTCTCCTTTAGTTCCAAAGGCCAGTTTGGAGAGCTCAGCTGGCAGTGCTAGCAAGACGTTGCACTGGGCTTTTGATCTTCAAGAACACACTTACTTTCTGCAAGGCACTAGCAGGCTGCAGACTTTTTTGATAGAGGAAGCTATCAGCTACCTCTGGCATCAGTGCTATAGTCAGCAGAGTCAGGATGTCTAAACAACTCACATATTCTATTTTGGCTCTAAACTATACATGCCAATGCACAGGACTCTTTCAAGCCAAAATACATTTTAAATATACAGAGTTTTCATGAGGAAAAAAATTAATTTCTTGGTCTTTTACCATTTGAATTCCACAACTCTGCACTGCATCTCTATGGGTGTAGCTTACCACGGATCAGCAACAGAAGTATGAACAGCACTTCTCGCCCATCCAGGTAGTACAACCCCTGCCTGAACAGCTCACCTGCACAAGCAGCCTGGACTCCTGGACAAGACCATCTGTCACCATGACTACACACTTTGCCACAGGAGAGGAAGAGACTTCTGCTTAATTTATTTGCAGGCAAAGCCTGCTTTATAACAAATACCTAGGCCTAGAAGGTTGGGCTTCCTTTAAAATTACCTGGGAACATTTTCACAAATATAGTTTTGGCCAACCTTATATTTATTGTAGGTTTATAAGACCAACATATAAAACAAATTTTTAGGGCCTTCATTGATCTGACTTTGTAAAACAAACTTCAAAGAAGGAAATTTTTTGCTCTTAATTTACATGTAAGTAGCAGTGGGCAAAAGATGATGCTATTTGCAGTTGTGTTTGTGCTTATATCTGTACTAAGCTACTGGAAATCACACCCTGAAGGACTAGTGAGAACCATACAGAGTGTTTCAGGTCTGGTCTGTGAATCCCCTGAATGCACTTTTATATTCAAATGGGCAAGAGTTAAAGTAGGCTGCATCAGTACACAGGTGTTGTACTGACATTCCCTGCTGTCTAATTGTGAATCATATGCATTTGAGGTGCATAGTGCCAGATCTTCAATGCGTCTTGAAATGGGTGAGTCAGTCAAGGAAAACACACACAACAGCTATCTAGCCCAAACCAGATGATTCTGAGTTAAACAAATTCCTCTTCATTTCACTATGAAATCCTGACATAAACACTGAGCACTATACAGACAGGGTCACGCCTCTTGACTCATGCTAGGTAGGACTCATATTGCTGCAGGGCCAAGTTCTCCTGCGCTGTGTACCTCATGCAGCCACCAATAACTATAAAAACTGCAGTGAATTGCAGCTGAGGCTGGGACATATTTTGCAGCAATTTCAGAAACAAGGTGCATGGCAGCTGGGATAGACATAACAGCACAGTCATATCAGCACGGGGGGGCGGGACGGGGGGGAGGCGGGCCCTGCGCAGTCATTCTGGGGGTTTGATTGATATGAGGCAGGTTGTATCTTTCACATTCAAAACCACATTAGAAGAAGCATCGTAGCATGAAAATGTGAACTCAGAGCCAAAGGAGCTGGCTTTGCACTTAAATTTCCTGCTCATACCCAAATGAGTTGCTTTATTTCTCTCAGTTACTTCCCAGATGGTGACAGGACAGCTTCCCCTCTTCGCCTTTTCCAAGAGGTGCCAGAGAGGTGAGCTAGAGGCACTAGTTACTGCTCCATGCACTGCAGGAACTGCCCCATGCAGTCTGGACTCCCACGGGCAAACACAATGTCATGCAGCCTGACGCAGCCTCATCAGTTCTTCTATTTTCTGTTGTATGTTCAAAACACTTAATGGAAAACAATTGGAAATCACCTCACATCACAAGGACAGCATTTTTAAACACCAGAAAGAACAGCCAAGAATAAAAAGGAAGGCTGCCTTCACCAGGACTGGGTCTTGCAGGGTGTAATCCATCAGCAAAACTCAAAGCACAACATATTAGCAGAATCCTACCCAAGTCAATCGAAGCATACAGCGCTCACATGACTAAAGCCATACACAGGCATCAGGGCCTTCATAAACAACTCAGAATCAAAATCTTCATGCATACAGTTTATATAATACAACACATGAAGAAATTGTGCAAACCATCACCACTCTCCTATCCCCAACCCTCTCAACAAAAAAACAAACAAACAAACAAACAAACAAAAAAAAGAATTTGGAAAGAGAGGGAGGGGAAGCTATCCTTTGGAATTTCTAAGCATTTAAAGTCAAATTGATGCTTCAACTGCACATTTGCTAAAGTTTAATGACATGGAATGGAATCAAAGACATAACATTTAGATCAGCTTTAGCTAACTTGAGTCATGGGCCATTTCATCCAAGTAAAAATTACTCCAAATAGGATCCAGCTTCAGGTTGTTTGGGTACGTTGGTTAAGGTGAACTTTCCCACTCACCAGAAGTATACCAGAAATATTTTGTAAAACTAGCCAGTTGCTTTTCATTCTGCAGCTTCTATTCTAGTGCACACTGGCTTTCACTAGGTACATTTCTCCTAACTAAAAAACTAATGTGAACACTGTGCCATCGAGTCTCCTGGCACACACTCAGTTACCACTGACTTGATGGTCTGCTTATGCAAGAGAGATGAAGAGAAGGTACAAATGAGTGGACAGAGCAGAATAAATTGCCTATAGGAAAACTTACTTATGCCAACTTCATTTTTAAGTGGGATTTAGGGGTACATTTTTGGAGGCAAAATAAGTATGGAATCATCCTTGAAAAAATAAATTAAGTTATATAAGGAGAAATCACAAACTCTCTTTCCTCCAAGAAATGCCTCCAAAAGGTTCACAAAACCTAATGTCTGTGAACTACATTAGACAGCTTTCATTCTACAGGATCAACTGCACCCATTCATAGCAGTGGATTTATGCTTCTCCTAATGTGAATCAAAAGCAGCAGAGTAAGTAAAACATCATATTGCCATCATGTATGTTGAATATAAGGCAGAAGAACCAAAACCACAAAGTACCTTTTAGAATCGTGTTATAATATGTGACATTTCAATTTAACTGAGCCTGACATTCAATCTTTTAATGGCTTCAGTTCCTTAATTTCTAGCATTAAAAGAAAAGAAAAAGGAAATCAAATATATACCATAAACGTCTGGATCCAAAATTGGGCCACTACCTGCACACGGAGAAGAGAAAAAAAAAAAAGAAAAGCTATGTAAATAGATTGCAAATGCTGGAAGAATAAGAACAGGAATTGTTTTAAGAGTTGACTTTATTTGCCATAGCAATCACCAGTAACTACATAAATGCAAGTCAACACCAATAATTGCAGTACCTGCTTATCAGATTACATTTACAACCATTTTGGAGCTATTCCAAAAGTTAATATTTTTCTTCATGTGAAAGAGCTACTGCAAGCTAGCTCTGGCAAGGGCACACATTATTCCCCAACTGGGCAAAATCCTACTTTCCACTATTAATATATATATATGGAATAAGTGCAACATTAACTATTCTCGTTGAAATGTCAGTGGTAAAATTCTCCCTGACTTCAAGCAGAATCAGACTTCAGTGAGGTCTAACAATTATGGATTTTTACCTGATAAAGAAATTGCTATTATATCACTGTGAGAGCAAACAGGTTTAGCTGGGAGCTGGTAATTTAAGGGCTAGAGGTAGCAAAAACTGAAGCAGTACTATTTCATTCACTCTGTAAAAGGATGCTTCCAAGAAGCCAACTGCACAGCTGATACACAGACAGAACTCTTAGCAAAAGAGTCAGATGTCTCAGAAACCAGAATTTACACAAGCAAATGGATACCTGTCCAGGCAACACTTTTCTAAATTTTACTAGTTCCTATTTGCATCCTTTTATAATTACTGCACATAAGTAAGGCTAAGCACATATGTGAATGTAATGTACAGAACGCCCACAGAATTATTGTGCACTATTAGACTATTCATGCTTTGAATACTTGTTTTGTATCTTAACATACCTGTTCGTTCTAGTTTATAATGTATTCATTACATAGCTTATGTAGTGGGCGTCTAATAATGTCTTCCATATTTTTAGTCTTTCTTTTTGTAGGTTTGGAAGTAAAACTATAGATAATTAAAATCTCTAAAGATGCATCCAACTTCAAATAATATAATTCTGTTTATAATACTATACAGTAAATCCACAGCAGTGGCATTATACTGGCATAAAGCCACTGTGAATATGAGCAGAACACCATTGTTCACAGCATGAGAAACTGGGCTGAAAATATTAGTTGCAACCTATGTGCAGAGTGGCAACAGATAATTAGGTTTATTTTAAAATGCATCTGAAGATATTCTAGTATCCAGAGATACAGTTCAATAATCCCCATGAGAAGCATCATGTCAATCGACAGGAATAAATAACCAGTGAAGAAATGTTGCACTATCTGTCCTCAAGCAACATTTGGCCAGAGATTTCTGTCCATAAAAATCCATGGATTCAGTTTTTCTGCTGTAAAACATCCATCTGCTGAAAGACAGTATTTTTTAACTCACATTCTGCAATCAGAAGTGGAAAAAAACCCAAAACAACAACAATAAAAAAGCCTCCCAGTCCTTTATTTCTGGCAACATTTTTGTTAACGTTCACTTAAATTGGGATAAAGTAAGCAGATTAGTAAACCCTTAACTCCTGCCAGAGATATAAACTAGGAAGTCATCAACTCTATTCAACTCCTTTTATATAACTGAATACTTCAAATAAAGTTTCAAAAATCAAGATCGTAGACAACTCCCAATTTTCTACTTAGTATTGTTTTTTCTATTTAACACATAAAAACACACCTACTTAATCATCAGTTGAAGTTATTTTAACATTAAACTTCACCACAATAATTTTGCATATTTACACACATTTATCTTCAAGGCAAATACAAAATGGCACCATTGTTTTGGTCCCCTTTAGAAGAGGCTGTTAAGTAACCGAACTATCAAAAGACTTATCCTATTCACTCATCTTTACGAACTACATCAACTACACTTGGATTGCTTGCTTCTTTCTTTACAAATTTGATGTTTTCAAAATAAAACAGCAGCAAAGGACTCAATTCCAAAAACATCTGTAAAACACATTATGCCACACAAGCAAATGCTACTTCTATGGCATATTTAACATATTCTTTTACTATGACAAGATATACGTGACTTGGAACCTTCAGCTGAATTTTAGCATAGACGGTTGGTAGATGAATAAGCTTAATTAAAAATACCTATTATTGGTAAAAATCTCTCCGACATTCATTAGCCATTTTGGATCAACTATGAGGACAGCCTCCAGAATAAACCATGACCATTTCTGGCTTACTCTTCACTGCAGTGTCATCTCAAATAATCAAGTCACTTTCAGCAAGAACAGGAAACCAAGAACTTTAGCAGCTTAAAGATAGCTAAAATCCAGTCAATAAAATAGAAACTTTATTCTTCTAGGTCTTCATATTTAAAGCAAATTCTTATTTTACAACATTAATTGTGGTATCATTAACACCATCAAAATCCCACTGTGGTACATAGTTTCCTCCATCCTCAGACCAGTGGAAAAAGTTCACCAAGTAGCATGCTGGAAATTGAGAGCATCTTAGAGAAATCATCTCTTCACCATGTTTGATGCAACTCTGAAAGTGAAGCATTACGCTGTTGATAGTAGAATATGTTTCAGACTTACGTGTATTTACTTTAGACATATGGATTATAGGTTTTGAATTTTTTTTTTTGTTTTTACCTTCTGAGCATTTGCCCAAGTGATGCAATAAGCAGAGAATCAGTTTAACCTCAGTGAGTGTACCTCTCTCCATGAAACATCAGGACTAATATTTAATTCAGTCATGAAGACATGGAAATGAACGTAATACCAGGGCATGGGCCTTAACCTTTATGATTCATTGTACAATATGTGGGCCAAAAGAAGAAACTACACAGTAACAACAGCACTGAAAAAGCCTTTTAAGGATTTGTAAAAGCTTGACAGTGCTTTAAATAGTAATAGTTGAGAATGAAAATTGTAATACAACACATCTGCTTTTATGTGAGCTTCAGTGGAAGAGACAACAACATTGTGACATTTTCAGCAGCTCAATGCCATGAATTCCTACAGGAAAAAACTAAAAACAATATTGAGGAGGCTAAGTATATAAGCCATTTCCCCTGCTGTTAATTTTTAAGACTGGTTTGGTGCCATTCACTATATATGAACTAATTTCTAATGCAGTTACATCCTGTCCATACATAGTCTCATTTCCTCTGTACTCTTTTTGTGAAACTTAATCCACTAGAGGACTTGGGAAATACCTAAAGAACACAGCACAGATTAAATAATATATAGATAATATATAGACTTATATTCCATATGAATATAAATATGAAGGAACAAATAAATAATGTTTTCTTTCTAATTTAGAGGATAGCTACAGTCCTATTTACTGATCTAAAACAACACAACTGGAAAGTTTTCAGTGCACAGGGGAGAGGCATAAAGGAAAAACAGGAGAAGGGATTTGGATCAAAGACAAAAAATTATAAAATCACCTAAATGTATGAGAGGCTGTTATTTTATTAGAAAATGAACTCAGGTTCATATTAAATAAGCAGAGTGTAAGAGAACTTCCACTGTACACAGAATATCCATGAGGTGAACTGTTTTGCTGAACAGTTATAAAGCAGTATTAAAGGATGCCAATAGCTGAAATCATGGCATGTTTCTGTAATGAGTCTACTTAAGGAAGAACTCCAGAGAAAAAAAGGAGAGGAACATTAAGGACAGCAGGAGTAAATAGTCTGATTTTATCAGCTCTGCATCCTCTCCTTCTAAAGATGGGAAAGTCTTTTGACCCACTCTCTCTCTCCCTACAGCAAACTGAGTTGATAGGGAAAAAATGACATATGACCATATTTTTACTTTCTGTAGCCTGAGATATAGGAAGAGAGAATTTAAACATCCCCTTTTTTTCCTGCCAGCTAACATTAGCACTGCACATTGCTGTTTAAAAGAAGAAGACAACTTTTTATATCACATGGCTAAAAAGCCAAAGGTACATACAGGCTCATATTTTCAGATATGAGTATGTAATTATCTGCACAAAACCATGACTTTATTTCTACTCCAGATGTGCAAGGTCCCCTCAGTGTTTTCTTCCACATACACCAGTATGCTTACATGTACAGAAACTGTTCTTGCAGTCACTTCATGTACGGTTTTGAAGATGTGAGAAAAGATCAAATCACAGAGAATAACAATCACTTACAGTAGTCCCTGCAATTCAGTGAATTAGTCTACCTTAAGCCTGCCCAAAAAGCATTTAGGTGGCCTTGGTAGAACCTTTAGAGCAATTGAAGATGCAGCTATCTTGAACAGTGATACTCCTAGACATGTAGATGCCCAACCTTCACATAGATGAATGGGAACTGGACATCAAAATGCCTGTAAGCACCTGAGACCTTGTCCATCCTGCCTCTGGGTTACCGATGCCCTAAACAACATATTATCATCAATTCACTGGACCGCACAATCAATTTTGCAACAAGGCACTAGATGTACACAGGCATCCTCCATGTCTTGCAATACACTGCCTAGTTCCATTCGTATGCAGCGCAGCAAATTACAGAGTGGCTGAATTGGCAGTCGATGCCTTCCAGGATCAGAACAGAGGCTTGGGAAAACTTCAGAAAAGCAACCTTTTATTAGCCTTAGCTGGCAGCGAGGATGGCTACTCAAAGGAAAGATTTATAGAGCACTGGCATGGCCTCCCTTGAGAAGCAATAAACAAGAAGAAAATAATCAAGGAAAACATTATTTTACAATTAATATTGAAGACATTTATTCAGAGGAAAAAAAGTCCTATAGAAAGCTTCCTCCAAATAGTTAAACTAGGCAAGAGCACTGTCTCAACAGTATAAATTTGCAATTGCTAACATTAAAAAAAATTACACTTACCATCTCCAGGGACTGACATGAAATGAGCATCAACCCGTTTTTCATCCTCTCCATAATCATTCTTTGCCAGTAAGGTATAAGCACCATTATTCAGGTGTGTAGGATTGTCCAGCTGAAGGCAGCCATGGTATTCACTTTGATTGATAACATGTATTTTAGTACAGATGTATTCAGACTCATTCAGCACAGCTCCTTCATAGAACCACTGCAATGTGGGCTTAGGGTTCCCTTTCACAGTGAATGGAATACACCAGTGATGGTCTGGGGTTGGAGATTCAATAAATGTGATATTTGGTGCAACTATATTGGAAAAAAAGAATGAAGAACATCAGAATATTCTGAACATGTCCTTCCTCCTTTCCTTTCCCCCCTCCAAAGTTATCAGGGAAGTATTTTTTATTCACCAGTACAAATACATGTTACTAGTAGGAATGGTACATATTTGAAGGATGCTCACACAGGAATGCACCTGCTCTGCCTAGGGTACTATGCTTACAACTGAAATGAAGCTGCTCTTCAAAAAAACAAAGCAAACTAGTTTCAGACAAAGACTGAACATGTGTTAAATCACTTAAAGCCTGTAAGGTGTGGGAAGTTCAGTTACTAGATCGCTGAGAAAATCTCTCTCTTGGAAGAGAGACATTTTAGCTTTATTTTGCTGAAAAAATGGTGCAGAGGAGTGCTGAAGGAAAACAGCAGTATTGAAAATATTTAAAAGCTGGCCAAAAGCAAGTAGCACTGCAAATATTCTCAGCTAGGAATCCAAACTTACAGACTATTTTCTTCACAGAATCAAAGTCAGAACAGATTACTTAATTCCCTGGATTCTTTTGTCGGGAAAGATGATTTTCTACTATACATATTGTCATCCTTGTTCACATCTGCTAAATGCCTCAAGTTTACAGACTACTTCTGTTTCTCTCAAGAGATTATTCCAACACCTTGCCCATTATTTCACTACCAGGAAATTTTCCTCTATATTTATTCTTAACTACATCCAATTTCATCTAGTTGTACTCCCTTTTATCACTCATAACAGTGCCAAGCTCAGAATCTCATTACACTGTTCAAACATTTCTAGTTTATGTTCTTTCCCATAGTTATTACATATCCAATTTCAACCTACAAACCTACATGAACAGTGATTTCTCTAGTTTGCTCTGTCATGAGCACACACTGAGCCAAGTTTGCCATCTACGAAGTGTTCCATTCTCATCTTCAATTAAACAGAGGGTTGGAACTTGTGAAAACACACTGTCATGTAAAATGACAGTGTAAATTCATGTAAAATGAATTTAGCCTGGAGCCTAGATCTAAGAAGCCAGTGCCTCTACACTAAATGTCCCTTCCCCCTTCCTTGGCCCTGACAAATACATGCACTATTCAAAGCTATGACAAATAAATTTATATCTGGCCGTACAAATGTTGAGAGTGTATTATTTTTCGAACAAAGCAGCTGTTGTTTTAGATAGTAAGAACTTGAGCATTTGTAGTCTCATAGAATTCTACAAGCTTTTTGATGCATTCACACTTCTCAATTCCTAAGATAGTGTGTATAGACACGCACATCACTACAAACCTTCCCACACTGATAGTGGCATTTAGTATTTGGGATTTTAGACCTTTACTTACAGATTGTTCTAAGCGGAAGAGGAAGCAGTTACAAACACATTTTTTGCAGAATACAGAGCTGAAAAAGATAAATGCAACAACTGCTGGTTGGGCTACTCCTTAGCATTAACTGAAGTAGATAGTTCACATGCCTTAACGGTTTTCTTTTCAACAACCTAAGAGACCAAAAAATACTTATACCCAAAACAGCTCCTGCTAATGCAGTTTGGTCTCAGGATCTGTATGGAGGCCTGCATACGTACAGAATACCGTGAGCTCGGCAGAGGCTTGGTACTCTCCCACAATGTTCTCTGCTACGCAGGAAATCGACAGTCCACTGTCCATGGACGAAACATTCTTTATGGTTAGTGAGGCAGGGTTCTTATTTGTGTCACTCTACAAATGATCAGAAAAACATGTATGTGTCAAGCACAGCATTAAGAACAAAGGAGAGGGAGGGCATTATTGGCAATAGCTGAATGACATTTTTCATTTTCCCTTCCTTTTAACTCTATCAGTCCACCATTAATCAAAGCCTTACCTTAGCGTCTTATTCACACAGACCTAAATCACCTACAGAATCAATTGTAACAGTCAGTGGCAGTGGATTCAAAGCTCCAGAAGTCCTGCTACAAACACTGCACTCAACCATGTTTCTGTCCTGTCACTTTCAGTCTCTGCCTTTTTTTTTTTAACACTTGATCCTCTCCACACAAATGTTTTTTTCTCTACCCACACCCTTGCTCATCCCTCTCTCCTACTTCATAACCAATTTCTGTGGTCTATCTCTGCCTGTTCTCTTTGAACTTTTTCTTCTTGCCTATATTCTGTTCAATCCTTGCTTTACTTATCCTTTTCTCTCTTTCCTTTAAAATTCTGCGTGACATCTCTTCCACTGATGCCTTCTGAGCCCTACTGTACCTTGACAATGATGTGTCTTCTACCTCCTCAACCAAATTTCTCTTGGAAGCTTTCTTTTCTCAAGAAACCTTCCACAAGAAACTAAATACTTTCTACTACCTATGTTATTGTCCAAGTACTGTTTTATGTGTTAAGTACAGCCTAATTAAGGTAAGAATGATAATTCTTATAAATCTTGATTCTTATGATTCCTAGAAAGCTCAGTGTCCATCTACAGTCTTAAATGACATACTGAATATGCAGCTATGCCATACTGATTAAGGAAATATGGGTGAATTATACACACACACAAAAAGCAAGCTCAAGTTAATGGCTCTGATGTTCTTAAATCAGGGCTTCATATGATCTCCAAATCATTATTTCCATACCTAAATTTTTCACAAAGAGCAAGACTATTTTATTAGGATAGGAACCAAACATATTCAGAAAATAAACAGTAATTAGGATAATTTTTTAAAACTACTTTTGAGATAATTTTCTTACTGTACACACACACACCAGCACTGCACAGAACACAAACAAATAACACAATGCATCTGTAAAACTGCAGCAACCTGACATGGCAGTCAATAGGAATTTGTGGGAACACTTGTGCATATAGTCCTGTGCAACCAGAATTTTGAACCTCAAGATGACAGCACAACTCCATTTGAGTTAAATGTCCCTTTGCTTTCAGTGTTACAGTAGGGGAGGTGGGTGGAAAAGCAAACATCCCATCACACACTTTTCTGCGTGCAATTCTCAGAGGTGAGCAGTGCCCAAAGCTGGACTGAAAGCAGAGGGGCTCAACCACAGGCTCAGGGCTGAAATCTAATGCAAGAAAAATCTAAGCAACATCAGTCAGACTATACATCAGCATAGAAACTCAGAACATACAGTTTTGCAGAACTAAAGTCTAGTTTTAACATTTGCTAATGTCTCTTCTAAAACAGGAAAGAGAGAGAAAACAGGCAAAAGTAGATTATGAAGTGAAGGAAAGGGGGGCAGAAACTGAGACTTGCAAGTGAGAGAAAAGAAACCGAAAGCGACACTCACAGAAAAGGACAGTTGTGAATGGCAAACGAGGTTTAAAAGGCATGTGCTCTCCTGCTACTGAAAAGACTACTGTGCTCCACGGCTAAGGCTGTAGCTAGCCTGTATTATGAGCCCCTCTAAAACACCATGATGAAGTTATTCCAGGACAAAATACTTCTGGAGAGCTTAAAGCAAACTGATTATGGCATTTCAAAGATAGGAGGGTTAAAAAATGAGGTGACCTCACTTTCTGAACAGCATCCCCCATTTGTTTTGGCTCCTAACTAAAAAAAAAAAAAAAAAAAAAAAAAGTTAAAAAAAAGAGAGAGAAAAAGAGCACAACTTGGCATAGATTCCCCAAACTGTTTTAATTTCTTGTTCTTGATGACGATTGATGACTTTGGGGAACTTTACAGATCAGAGAAAATTACTTTAAAAATACAACTAGAGCTCTGCAGAGCTCTTACTTATGGAGCTGAAATGAAAGACAGGCTAGTTAAATTCCATACAAGCCTGATATAATGACCTTATGAAAGAAAGTACAAAAACTATGAGACCCAAGAGATCCTGTCTCGTCCACACTGCAGGAAGAGTTTTGGAAGTACACATCCCACACCTTGTATAGACCAAGAAGCTTTAGACAGTTGTGCATCACCATGAATGTAGGAAAAACAATGCTACAAAATTTTAATACAGAGAAGGTCTTTTCCACTGTGTAAATAATGCCAATTTATGAGGTCAGTAGCTGCATGTTGAATATCTGCTTAAATGCCTCATCTTTGTCAATACTCCCATCAGAAAGAACTTAATCATGCCATCTCCAGTGTACGCACAGTCTACAGTAGGGACACAAAATATAAAGATCCCAGAAAACAACATTCCCCCTCCTAGATGATTTCACTGAGGAAACATTTTCATAGTTCATTTAAAAAATGAACAAACACATGCCATTCTTTTTAGTAACATTTTAACTTCAATTTCCAAGGCTTCCTTTTGTAGCAACACGTGGCAGGAAAATTAAACAAGCCACAAAATATTTACAACCAAATTCCAACACACCAAACCTTTGACATGAAAATATAACAAAATTATGAACACAAAGCTTTTTTCACAATTAGGATAGATTGGATTTATTTTCTGTAAGCAGGTATCACTGATAACAAGAAAGTCCTTGTGTTTCAGTATCCCGATTCACATTACTTTCAAAAATTTACATTACTCTCATTTACCAGTGAACATCAAAAAAACAGAGTGAAAATCAGGATCTTGAGAAACAAATGTCTGCCATTCTCCAAAAGCACTGCCACAGTCACCCGCGACTGAAAGTAACTGGAAAACAAATGTAATCCCAACATTAACTTTCTCTTTCATCTTTTTAATAAAAAGTTAACTAAAGTTGAATGTGAAACTTCATTCCATCATTCAGCAGGTATCACCTGTCTCCGAATTGTCACATATTTGAATATAAAACTTACCTCATGGTTTGAAACAAGATTAGTTACCACCCAGGACACATTTGGGGGTGGTCCTCCAGTAGTATCACAGTACAACGTGATGCTCTTTCCTTCCACCACGGTGATGTTATAATTGCTTAAGTTCGCTGAGGGCAAGTCTATGATAGAAACAATAACCAAAAACATCCACATGTATTTGTATTTGACAGAAGAGACACCACGCAACTCTAATCAAGTCATATAAATGCAAGCAAAACCACTACTACATCAAATATTTACTGTAGTCAGTACTATTCAGTCAAGCAGTCAAACAGAATCTTCGGAAATATATAACTACAATGTTTAGCTGCTGTGTATTTTCTACACTTCCTCTGCTTCATATCCTAAGAAAACAATATTGCATGCAGAAATACATTATGCTAGTTAAGTATATAGGGAAATATGTCAGGTCTGCAAACAGAAGTTATCCTAACTTCAGTTTTTAACTTCAAAATGGAAAAAACCCTTCCCTTACTCTTCAAAACCGGAAACTTTATCCATCTTTTTGTAACAAACACAAAGCAACCTCTATGTTCAACTAACTGACATTGTGGTATTCCTGCTGTTCTCCACAATATTAACAAGAAAATCCCATTAGCTCCCAGTATCACACAGGAGACTGCAGCCCTCCTCTCATAGAGTGACAGAGATCACAGAGAACAGGGCAAAATCTAGATCTTAAGTACAAAGTGAGGGAAACAGAGCACTGAACGGATCAAACTAGAGAAGAGAAAGGACAGAAGAGAGCGTTAGCAATTGCACAGAGCTCTATCCAAGGCACCTCAGCTGACTTTTCTAATGCCCTCAGAAAAGCAGAAAAGGAGTGAGATGGTATCACTCATCAGGAAACAAGACCGGATTTTGCAAGCGTAAGGACTCCCACTTCATCTTACATAGTTATAAATCACTCTGTATCTCATTCTTTAGCACTAAAAGCAACGGGAGTTTCCCAAAGAGTAAATATGTGCTGAATGCTTAGAAAAACACACAGAATTACAGACTGACCCTCTCCAAAAATAATAACAGCAATATCTGTAGATTGTAGGCACACAGGCACTCACATTTCATATTTATTTACATAGCAAATAAATATCACCTTTCTTAAAGATACTATGTCATCATTTGAAGCTGCCACACTCTGTAAAAAGCCTTGGTCTCCTTTATGAGGCATTTCTCAGCAATGGTTCCAGGTAAGTTTTACTTGCAATTTATCACCTCAAATAATCAAGCTTATCTGCCGTGCTGGATATGTATGCATCATCTTGCAATAACTTTTCTTTTTCTGAAACAACAGTTCTTTTTGTTGGTTTTTTTTTAGTTGAGAGTACAGCACTTTCATCATGGGCTTGGTGGTACAGAAGTTTAGCAGAGACTTTTTTCCTTATATAAAATATCCAAAACAAGTAATTAACTGCCAAAGCAGCGTGAACACATATGTTTGCTGGAGGTTCAATAGAAGCTATATGTATTGGAAATCTGCCTTAATTAGTCCAATAAAAGAAAAAAATTAAAGGAATTAATACAGAAAAGAAGGCGAATAATTTCCCAGGCAATGCTTTCTTGCCTAATAAGATTTGGAGATCGGCACAAGTATACACTAACTGCTCAGGCAATTCTCCTGGTGCTTTAAGTAGTGCTGTAATATGATTCCCATTATAGGCATCATAGATTTCTTCTATTATGTTCACTTTATAAATCATATGTTGAAGTTTATTGAGACAGAGCTGGAGTTTGTATGCCTTGATGCAGTAATCTGTTAGCAAAGGTAGCCATCTGCTCTAGCCTGCTGTGAATTCAAATCTCACCAGTGTCTGTCAACTAGGTGAGCAGGAAATAAAACTAATCTTAGGGAACATCTGGATATTAATTATGCTATTTAGGGAACAAGGAGAAAAGTAATGAGATAATTTGCTTCATAAAGTTACACCTTCACACCATCTCTGAAAACCATTACAATTACTCCTGCCAGACCTGAACATCCAAAGAGATTAAAGGTCTCTGCTCTTCCTAGCCCTAGCACTTGGGATAAGGTCTACATGGTAGATTAGCATTTCACTGTGCAAACCTGCACGTTTCCTACTAACATATCATTTCAGGTGAAACCACCAGTAAAATAAAAACAACTTTCGTCCCTCAGAGCTCTGCTTTGATAGCTGTTAAGTTCTGAGACAACTTCTTCCTGCAATGTGTTTATGTACAGGATAGGTGACTGAAGTTTAATTTCTCTAGTACTGCCTCTGTTTTTCACCCAGAATTAAATCTAGTTCTGTTTATTTGCAAAAGTCTACATATGTCATGTTGGTGTTAAGTCTCTAATGAAAACAGCTACATCATGCCAGAAGGTTATAAAATATTACTGCTTATTATTCTATAGGTTCCTAAAGTTACACTAAAAACCAGTTGCAAGACCTCTGCCTCAAAAGAAGTACAAACGGAATGGAATGGAATAGAATAGAATTAGAAATAGAAATCACATTGCTGTGTGTGTTTTCTTTTACTTTCTTTCCCAGTCATGAGGTGGGTGGAAAACCTAAGAAACACCTTGGGATTCATTTTTTCTGGTTACATGTCTTGAGATAATGAACTTTAACTGCAAGGTCATTTTGCTTTTATTTCCAGTGGCTCCCAAACTGCTCCACAGCAGAATACACACTCAGAATACACACTGTTTGAGATGTGGCTCTATTTCAGAAAAGTGGACAGTAGCTTAAGGCTTCATATCCAGACATGTGATGCACTGCACTTACCAACAAAGCAATGAGACTTAGCAGCAAGACTGTACTGAAAAATAACTGTATTTAAAAAAAAAAAACAAACACATTGGACCTTAACATACATACATACATGCTCAGTTTGTATGCTGTGTAGTGTGAGATCATTTATGTGGGTCGGTAGTATTTTGACACTTATAAAAGATATCCAACCATGTTGCTTTCACTTCTGACTTAATTTGGTTAAATACAGGGGTTTAGATGGCTATCGCTTCTGTCGATACAGATGTACATTTTAAAGGACTTTGCAAACAGCAATTGATACATGCAATCAGACAACAGATTTAAATACTATTGTATACTGCCAGCATAGTAAGTTCAGACTGTAGGATAAGAGCCCATAAAAGGTAGTCATGACGTTATCTTTCTATAAGTTTCATCTTGATATCTGTCAGACAGAGACTACTCTGTGCTTCAAAGCTCAAACACAATCTCTGTTTCAAACTTTTATAGCAATAATTATTATAACTCTGGATATCAGCAATGACCCATTTAGTATCCAATGTCTTTTTCAAGTTTGCTGTATTTTTGGCCTTAGCAACCTTCTGCAGCAATGAGTGTTACAGGTGTAATGTTCAGGCTGTATACAAAAGCAATTCCCTTTTACCAGTTCTGAAATTTCTCAGTGACCTTCAAATTTATTGAGTACTCTCCTGTTCTGGTGGAACAGAGTAAAGAGAGTTTCTGAATGATCTCCTTAAGATTACCTTGTTTTATTTTGTTTCTCAAATCCCTTTTCTTCTTGATAATCTATCCAAAGCTTTTCAATCTCTGCAAAAATGGGAGGATGGAACCTGTTACTGAGAACTTTAAACTATAATGTAGAAAGTACACTAAAATCCATGTGTTTCATTATGCATTGGTATATAATAGCTATGTTCTTCACCACATACAGAATATCTTTTCTCCTATTCAATTTGATTACACTTTATTCCCACTTTATTCAATTTGATTTACACTTTATAGGCAGCTCAGGATTAGAATAAGCAGTCACTTCCCTCACTCCAGCACAACTAGACACAACAGAGACAAGCAGAAGGAACTCATTTGTGCCAGCTGAGTTTCTCCAAATATCATCTCATACTTTAGAAGGAACAAACTCCCCCTTATGTAGGGAAGAGAGGCATTTACCCTCACAAACCATCATTAGTGCAAAAGGATGACCTGAGGCCATCAGACAGTGGAACTGCCAAGCATCACTAGGGAATTACTCACATCTTTCCTGTGCACAGCTGGGACTTCAGCAACCACAAAACCAAACACCTTGGATGCAATTTTTAAAGGTTAGTACTACATCAGGCTACGCAACTGTCAATGGAAATTCATAAAATGAATGTGCCTAAATTCCTAGAGGGCTTTCAAAGGCTTCATGCTGCTACTTAGTACTTTCTATAGAAAGCTTAAATTGGCCTTACTAGAGCCAGATCGTCATTGTATGTCAAAGGAAGGATATGACATAATGAAGAAATAACTGAATATTAATATAAGCTGTAGTCTGTAGCTCAACTCTTAGCAGCAAGAACACTTTAGCCAGTATACTAAAGCTACTTTTCGAAGGTGATGGTCTTAAGCCAGAATAAGCAAATCCACCATTACACCAAGGATACTGTTTCACTATCTTCAGCTACAAAAATTTGTACAAAATTAGTACCAGATTGACTTTTTCTGCTTCAGCTCTCATCTGTTCAGTTCTGGGATTTGTTCAGTTGCTCAAAAATCTTCAACAATTCTCTCAATATGGTCAATTAGCATCACTAATACCTAAGAAATTACATGATGAATAAATTAGTACCTGGGAGAATACCGTAAATTCAATATTGCATTCATTTATGAAATCCTTTTCACACTAAGTCCCTGATTTTCATTGGTCTGTCAACAAAATCCTTGGAGTCTAGACATGATGCCGTGTCACTAAATGGTTTTCACTGTGGCCCATGACACCTCCCTTTTGTTTGGCATGTTTTTGGAGGTCAATCTGCGATAAGAACAAGTAATTACCATGAAAATTTTTTTCTTGAAATTAGCCAACTGCATCTGATTTCTAATAAGGTCATTTTAATCCTTATCTGAAACCCTTAATCATCTTTTTAGTAGATATTATCAGACACAGAATGATTAAATTAATACTGAGGCAGCAACCATCTATCAAACTGAACTATGTAAAGGCAGACTACCAGAATCACTGATCTATAAAATATCCACCACAATTCTTAAGGTACTGTGGCTCAAATCCAGTCTACTTGCCTCACATAAAGTTTCAATACAGTCTAAGGTTCTTGGCTCCCCTGGTTTTGCTTTTTCTCTCTAGGGAGAAAACATACAATTGATTACATCACTACAGTACAGCTTCATAACACCCACTATCTGTACTGTCTTGAGCCTGAAAACAGAACGGTTCACAATGTAATTTGTTATGAACTGTCATGGCTCTTGAAATTTCAGAGGTCTCATTGGCTCAAAACAGGTTTTATCAATGGAAGGGAAACAGTTTTCTTTTATCATTCTATTAAAGTTCTGCCTTGTTGAAAAATACAGTAATATTTACAAATTTCAAAGGTCTTTTCCTATGGGCTTTTAAGTGTTTAAAAAACACAAAGCAGGAAAATTTCTAGTAATTCTAGCTATAAAGATAGGAGATGCTAGATACATGATTCACCTCCTAAGTTTCACTTAAATGCCTGCAGCCAAAAAACTCTGAGCCAGATTTCAGCCACTGGGTAAGCGGGCATGTTTCCACTTAAAGTCTGCAAAATGACAGGGCCAAAAATCATCTGGCTGCATCTTTAAAACACTATAAACAGGACACCCCAGAATTTTACATGCAAAGTGTGAATTAAAGACAGATAAATAATAAATGTTTCCATTTCCTACTGTATCACAAACACAGAATCAAAATGCTCAATACACAGAGATAAGTTGCAGAAATCTCACAAAAGTTATTACAAGATGATATCCACAAACATTTTCAATGAGCATTAAAAATATGTTAGGCAAATAAAATACAGGATTAGCAGAAATAAGGAACATTTGAAACAAATTATCATCTTTCATTTATCTTCTGGAGCCCAAAGATCTCCATTTTCCTTTTTTTTCTGAAGGCCTAAGTTCCCATTCTTCTCCTGTTCTCATTTCACTGCACTAACCACCAGGCACTACTCTCCATTGCTCCACTAGGACTTTGCCATTATGAACAACAAAATTTGAAATTTCCCACGGATTAAAATGACAAATAAAGGCATCAATATTAGAGATATAAGGGGAAAAGACGAAAAGGAATCCTGGATTACGACCCTTTTCCTCAGTAAATTTCCATACTCTGCTGACCAAGTGTGAGTGTAAATTAAAAAAAAGGTCCCATATCAAAACTTCTTTCAATCTTTAGGGGAAAATGCAGCCATTGAATAAAGCACTAAATCATCACTGAATCGACATATGCTTGCCATGTGGCACAGAAAATCCTGATGGGTGTTTTCCACAATGACCAAATGTACCAAATGGTACTTTGCACAGGTCAGATACAGTTAAATTAGAATAGGCTCAAACACTCTACAGATCGGTGGTGAGTACTTTATCTCCAAAGCTGCAGGTTATATTCTTGAACTGAACTTGAGGAAGTCACTGAGACCAAAGTTTAAGACTGTCCCATGCCTTCAACATTTACTAATAAGAAGCTGGAAGGCATATGCACACTGAACAAACTCATTTCTGACATCTTCTTGCTAGATGTGGATTGCTGCTTCAGTACACCTTAGAATTCCAGCTCTCATTTTCTTACTGCACCAGATGCGATACTTACAGCACCTACCTCATTAGTCTATGGAGGAACGTATTTCTCTCAGGAGGCAGAAAGAGTGATGTGGCAGCTCACTGAGCCACACAAATACTTTAAAATACTAAAAGAAATCTTTCTCCAATCATGACACACCCGATTGTAACATTCAGCTGGGAACCTTCACAGAAAACAATTAAATAAGCACAGTCTCCACCAGAAGATGATGAGTCTAATTTAAAGTACACTTTCCCACAGCCAATGCACTCTTACTTTGCCTTTAAACACTCCATCACTGTATTCAACAGAACTTGTCACTAGAAGCAAACTTTTTTATATAGAGCCAGCGTGTACCACAGCAAAGACCACAAAACGTGCTAACTCATCTTCACAACCAAAGCAATAAGCACTACCTCAACAGAATACCCCCATCCAGGGCTTCAAATGAATGCAGTGCAGGTGAAAACCACCAACAGCTGTGCACCCACTTGTATTGGGTCTGGCTGAACTGGAGTTCATTTCCCCACAGTAGCCCTCACAGTGCTGTGCTTTGCATTGGTAGCTAGAAGGGTTTCGATAACACACCACTGTTTTGGCTTCTGCTGAGAAGGGCATCAGCACTGTAACATTCCCTCCCCAGCTGAGGGCAAGATCCTGGGAGGGGACCCAAGTAGGCCAGCTGACCCAAACTGATCAAAGGGATATTCCATACCATATGATGTCAGCTCAGATAGAATAGCTAAAGCAAGGAGCAGGTAGGCAGGCATTCATTGTCTCCAATGGCTGCCTGCTGAGGAACCGTCACACGTCCTGAAGCCCTGCTGCTCGGGAGTGGCCGACCATTGCTGCTCATGGGAAGTAGAGAATAAACCATGTTATCTTTCGCTTCTGCAGTAAAGCTTCACTTTACTTTTTGCTTTAAATAAACTGCCTTATCCCAGCTCATGAATTGTTTGGGTTTTTTTCCATCTTGCTCTCCCCCCTGTCCAGCTGGGAAGGGGAGTGATAGAGCGGCTGGGTGGGCACCTGGCATCCAGCCAAGGTCAACCCACCACACCACTCAAATTCACTTGAACAGTGAGCTGAATTCTGCCGTCAACCTGTACAGAAGCTCTGAAGGTTGTTGCTGATATCTCAAATCAGAAAAAGGGCTTACATTTCCAAGGTTTACATCAGCTCCTTAACTTTTGCTCAGGACCTTTCTTTTAAGGTCCCTAGACATGGTCTCAGTTTTAGTAGGAAGCCGCAGGATCCTGCAGCACTTGAATTGTTTAATTGACCTTGTCCACAGTATTTATTTAAACACTTTGTCTGCAAGAATTTTGAGACTATGTGTTTCTACAGATGCTATCAATCTAGTCAACATTTCTCTTTCTAGCACTACCATGAAGGTATCTAGCCATGTTCACTGAATGGCTAAGCAAATTAAATTACACCTAAAGAAATTGTTGTTACCTGGTATTTAAGCTTCAGTTTATCCATAACAACTTTCAAAAGAAAACCAAAGATATGTAGTGAAGTTGGGCTGAATACGGCAACCACAAGGTTAACAGACGAATTGAGAGCTAAACAGCCCTTGTAATGTAAGTTAATGAGGCCTAAAGTAGCTTATGCAAACATCTAACAAATGGATTCTTATTCACTAAGTGCATGTAACGCAGTTGCAGTTCCTGTATCATTATTTGTGGAATTTCATGTGTGTCTAGAAAATACTCAAAATAATGCTGACCTGTGTAATCCTGCAAACACGTGATCCTGAAACAGGAATATTTTCAGAGAACAATATAAACAAGTAAAATTATGGCTTTCATTATCAATACCAAATATATGGTATACCAAGCATATTACTGAAGGGACGCCTTCATGAAAAGTTTCCACTTTTAAAGAAAAAGATACTTTCTCTAGACTCCAGAATACAGTTATCTAGTCATCAGTCTTCACCCAGATTGATTGTAAGAGCAAAGTAAGAATACTGCCAGACAAGAGTCAGACAGCTGTTCTACTCAGTGGATTAGCACTCCACACTTAGACAGGTGTGTCAAGTCAGGCATAGAGAGCACCTCTGCAAACCTGCACAATATGCTGAATTCAGGGACAATACTTGAGTGATCCAGACACATTTCTTTCCCTTGGATAGTGTCTTGCTTCCTTCTATTTCTAACATGCTTTGTATTACAAATCTGCTTCATTGAAATTAAAGTAGAACTTGAATCAGAATTACCAAACAAAAATCTGTTTTATTTTTTAAGATGAGACATTCAAATACATCACTCAATTATCATCATTCACAATCCCTAATTTACATATCATGTAGATGTTCATGTCTAAACATCTGTATTAAAGTTCATGTTTGATTTACAAACATGCTCACAAAGAAGTTACGTATGTGTCTTCGAAAATAAGATTCCTGTTGCCTTTTCAAACTCCATAAATTATTGGTTGTTTTCACTTATAAGCCAAAAAATTGTTTTAATTAAGTATGGAAAACTCTAATTCAACTTGGGAGCAACAGTGAAACCCCAAAACTGTGGAAGTCTCATAAAAAATGAAACTTTTTCACACAGCCCATGATCACAGACAAGAATCAAAACTCTTACAGAGAAAATAAGAACAGTTTGTCACCAAACATCATGCATCACATCTAGATTTTGAGCCAAAATAACATCTAAAACAACACAGGCCACGGATTCCATGAATATTTTAACTAAACATTAAGAACACTTAAGGCTTTTTTAAACTCGCTTCATTCTGCCTGTAATGTTCTCCTTCTAATAGTCTTATCTGTGAAACCTGGCTGATAATGAAAAAAAATGTCAACACCCACTGGATTATGCCTTTACTTATGGTTTTAGACTGCACTGTGCCATGATTGCCTATTTTATTGACAACACAATCTTTTCTGCAAATTCAAAGAAACATATGTGTCAATCCTTCAGTTTGCCTTTTTTGCCCTTTAGAATTTATAACCACCTGCCTCCAGTCTGGTATTACCATTTACTTATTTACCTCTAGGACCAAAAAATCATCAGAAACAGGTTGAAATGAAGCCAGATCCAGTCCAGTACATTTGCAGTCATCTGAACAATTGCCTGTTAAAATTCATGGCTTTCCCCAACAAGCAAGAAATGGGCAATCCATCACCTTAGATTGAAATTCTACATTACAATGACTTCTAAAATTTTGTCAGTCATCCACAAGAAGCAGCACTAAGAGCAACACTGCAATACTTCATGTGTAAGGGAGGAGACAGGAAAAGAATGTGAGCATTCATAAAATCCCACAGTTCTCAGACCAGACAACAGTTCCACAGCTGCATATGTAAACACGCAAGTCTAAACATACCTTAGTTATATGTACAGCAAATTAGTACACAGAAGCAATTTGCGACATTTTTCAGTAGATTTTCACAAGCATACATGACCAATGACAAGACAGAAGGCATCTGAAAAACCATAGATGATAACCAAGCATCCAAGCTGCAACAGTAAGCAAAATTGAAAAACTGATTAGGCATCGTATCTGCATAATTTACCAGATAAGGCAAAATGCCATTACCAGACTGAGATCCAGAGCAACATGAGGTCTGCATAGGACTGCAGAGATAGCTGTAGAAGCCATTCCTTTCCCCAAAACATCACAAGATAAAAAGATTTCTTCCAGTATCACTGAAATCAGTAACAGTTGAGTAACTGAATGCCTACCAGAGGGAGTGAGCAACACATCAGCAACCAGTCCCAAAGACATGGTCCTGCCTCCCTGGCACTGAGTGAGCTCCAGGTGATCTGGAGAAGATCTCTTGGGTCTTTTGGGTCTTTTGAGTGACCTTACGCCAGGTATACAACATGCCTTGCTTGCAAGCACTTAACACACTGGTGGTAACTGCCACCAGAACTTACAGAAGTAATATAAGAACGAAGTGTTTACTTATTTAGTTCTCTTTTTGATTTTCTAATGCTATTTATCATGTGGAAACAAAAGAGGACTGACTAGGTGGAGATGTTGTCCATGCTACACAGACAACCAGCAAATGCTGTGAAAATGGCAAAACTAAACACCATCATTTCTTACACAGAAGGTTCTACTGGGGTAGATGCAACTTGAAAACTTTTGACATAGTAATTATGTGTGAATTTAAAACTTGGGAGAATCTGACAATTTTCATCATATCTAAATACATTTCAAATGCAGTTAAAAAAAAATTATTGATTGACACTTCTAATACTGCAGCTGGAAAGGATCTTCTAGATAGTGAGCACACTTCAATTTAAACCTCAAGAAAATAAATCACGAAGTTGATGGCATCTAGACTGCAATCAGTCTCAGTACATTATTGAACACTTCTGCCATACAAACAATAAGTAAAGTACCACAGAAATTTGCTAATTTTCTCATCAATTTGTATAAACTAAAGCCTTACGATCAAGAAACCATAGTTGTCTCTACCTACTTCTCAGCAAGAGATTTATTCACAACACACAGTAGCAAAACATCCTATTGCCAAAACATTTACCACATACTGTAATATATATGTATATATATAAACTGTATATGTACATGTTATATGTATTTTTATATACGCATTTATATATAAACTATAATATCATGAAGTAATTCATAACACCTGAAGACATAACATAGGTGTGTTTGCTTATTTTCTAACTTAAAAAAACAAACCTAACAAATTCAACAAGAATATAGGATGAAACTATTCGATTAGCAGAGAAAAATTAGAAAACATCTAATTAACAAAATGCAGAGGCCTGCATGCCAAAAATTTCTCTTAACATTAAAGGGAGCTAAAAAGGTCACATAGCTCATGGGAAGAAAAAGTTCACATACGTAAAAAGCTGAATTCCCCTTCTATTTCAGTTCTACCTATTAGCCTCACAGAAAGTTCTGGAAATGAAATAAACCAGCATCATGAGTCGTTTTGTTTTGAAACTAAGTCTTGTCCTTTAAAATACAGAAAAATATCTGCAAAGATACTGAAAGAGCTATGCACTGGATCTTTCAGATACCTTCCAGAACACATTTCATCAAAATGGTCATTCCTCTTTATCTGGGATTCTCTGCTCTGTGTCTAGGAAAAGCCTGTGTTGTCATCTTTATTAAAAACCTATACCCTGTATTGGCTCATTTTGGAAAAGGTAAATTAAGAGGAAAGAGCATCTAAAAGATAGAGGAAATAATGTTAAGGAAAGCTTGGTGATATTTGGACTCTGAAAGCTAACATAAATGATTTGTAGGCATGTGCTGACATCCACACAAATCTTAAAAACAATGCATGTTTTTCATATGCAAATTGCACATACTGCAACTTCCAATCTAAATGTTGTATATACTCATCTTTCCTCCTCATTTTCCTTCCCTAGTTGGAAGTACCACCTTCCCTTGTCATGACAAGTATTTCAGTCAAGATATGCCCACAGGATGCACGCATGGGTACACACATATGCACCTACACAGCACCCAGAGGTCAGAGACAAGCCTGTTTTGACTGCAGATGGTTAAGAAATCAGGAGGAAGAACTAATGTCTCATAGGTTTAATTCTGGGTATTTAACATCAAAAGTTTTCAAAGGAAAATCCCAACTCCCTGGTAGCTCATAGAGGTGCCAGCCAAGAATGTTACGAAAGACTGTGCTGGAGTTCCTGATTTGCACTAACTGATGTCACTCCAACAGCACACCAACCTCTCTACACCCAGCACATGAATCTACCTTCTAGTCTATGCAGCTGGAGCTCAGCTAGGTACCATCTCCCATTTCAGGTAAATCAGATCCTAGAGTACACAAGACCTACTCTGCAGCTCACAAGAACCCCTAAACAGGTTGTTTTGTGGGGTTTTTTTGATTGTACCAGACACTAGCACTATTTTTGCCATGAATACACCACCACACCTGGTCCCAGAAGGAAGCTGGACACAAGACTTGGAGCATGATATGTGATCACAAAAGGCACCATTGTCATTAAATGCTGCACTTGTTGGGCCTGCAATAGGTCCCCATCATGGCTGTTCTTTACTGGCAGCTGCTATCAGAGGACGTCATATCCTCCATACAGGCAGTGCAGAAAAGAACACTCAATGGGCAAAGGTGGAAGGAGAAAAGGTATAATTTGTCCTGCTGTTCGTCTTCACTTACAGCTTTTCCAACCCAAATCAGGATGCCCTTGCTCCTCTTACTTCTTGTCTTCCTGCTGCTGGGCACCCCAGCTTCCCACTCCACAAAGGAATTTCCAGAGTCCAGCAGATGCGATATCATGTTAGAAACACCCCATCTCTGCCCCTCATACAGAGGGGAGGAGAAATCTTTTCAACTAGTGGGTGAAACCTTTCCCCCACTGTCCCAGGACCATATACAGTCAACAACTTCATATACAAAACAAAAGGGGATGGCATTATGGGTTACATCATTTTTTCACTATCTCTAGATCCATACATGATAACCGAAAAAGTATGCTGCAATATGCCACAGACTCAAGCTTGATATAACTCTTTTGTATAGCCTTTACAAATGAACTCAGCAGAATTTTATGCGTGAAGACCAGAGCTATTGCTAATCAGTCTCAATTAGCAGACAGTTTTTCTGAAATTTCTTCCTATGGTCCTAGTATTACAGTTCGTATTTTTGAAGGAAAAGAAAGACTTCATTAACCACAAATACCTGAAAAAAAATTCAAGGAGGTAAAATTTCATGTCTACTGAGCTTGGAAGCTATTTACTTCAACAAAGGCACATGCATTCTATATAATTCTTGTGTGCTACCTATAATCAGTATTCTGTTTCCCTGCACTAGAATAAAGAACATCCTTAAAGAATCAAGAGAAAAAACAAACAACTTTACATGAAGTGGTGAAAGGTTTGGAGGAGAAACCATATGAGGAGCAGTTGAGGTCACCTGGTCTGTTCAGCCTGGAGGAGACTGAGGGGAGATCTCATTGTGGTCTTCAAGATCCTCAGAAGGGGAAGTGGAGGAGCAAAAACTGATCTTTTCACTCTTGTGACTAGTGACAAGATTAGAGGAGATGGCATGCAGCGGAGTTGGGGAGGTTTAGGTTAGACATCAGGGAAAGATTTTTCACCCAGAGGGTGGTTGGGTATTGGAACAGGCTCCCCAGAGAACAGTCACAGCACTAAGCCTGTCTGAGTTCAAGAAGTGTTAGGACAATGCCCCCAAGCAGAGGGTGTGATTCTTGGGGTGTCCTGTTCAGAGCCAGGAGTAGGACTCAATGATCCTCGTGGGTTCCTTCAAACTCAGCATATTCTATGATTCTATGAAGTTACCAAAATTATTACAAGCAGAGTGAAAGATGACAGAGTGGTCAATATCTCCACTGAAAACTTTTCTTTTAGAGCACTGTTGTCATTCTGAGAGGTACCTTGTAAAAAAGCATGTTTGTTTTTCCTGGCTCACAATAATTTAGCAGTAGTTTTATGTTAAAAGAATATTACCGCAGTTTGGGACTTTCATATCCAGCAAGGCTGTCCTCTTGTTGTTCTCATCTGTGCAATATAAATCCTGAGTTTCTGTGTAAGACTTGGTCTCTTGAAATTTCTTGATCCACATGATTTCACAGGAACACTTGAATGGATTGTCCACCAATATCCTATAGCAAAAAAATACTAATTTATTTAGAAGAAAAAACATGTCATGCATATAGAAAAAAAAATGAGGGGCACGGGGAGTCCAGGCATTCAGCTGAGTGAAAGTAGAAGTTGAATCCTTTAGTTAAGAAGGTTGAAGTATGCAAGTTGAACCCTCTAGTTAAGAAGCATAAGGTAAGCAACCTTGGTAAACAGCCCAGTGCAAGCTGCGAGTCAGTAACAGTTTCCATGTAGGGAACTAAGCTCTGTGTGCACCAAGGACCCAAACTCTCGCAGGTGGGAGAAATCACACAGGAGATTTGACTACTATTTCCAATTCATCAGGGTAAATCAGGAGCAACTGGAGAACTGGCATTTCTATGAAGGTCCGTTTTTTTCATAGGCAGAGATCAGAATTCCTCTTTTCTACACCTGAGTCTCTCCTCAGTTACCTCAAATATAGTTTATTGCTGTGAGACTGTAAATTCTTTATAGAGTCAAACACTCATGGATTATATACATGCACTAACAAAGTCTAATCATTAAAAATGATTTTACCTAATGTTCTACTATGTACTACAAAACTTTCAGAAAATCTCACAGTAAAACCTTAGGTAATGTCATGAAGAAATACTAACTGAAAACACAGCCCTGAAACAGAAATGGATACGGTACACCGCATAGAATTTACAGGTTAGTGAACTTAACAAATTCTACTTTTAAAATTTAATAAAACTACATAACAATGTGATGCAGTAATGCACAAGTTAAATAGAAACAGAAACATCCCAATGTCTACATAAATAGTTACCCAGTATTATTTTTTTTTCTTTTACAGGCATACATGAGATTCAATAAAGTGGGTGAGTGAGTAACTATTAAAGGCATTTCATTAGAAGGTGAACTTTTTCTTAACAAAGATTCATGGGTATTTTCAACGCACAAAAGCTCAAATTTCTCACGGAATCTATGCTCATAAAAGCCTCCTAAGGACATAAAGTGTGCAAATAATTAAAAAATCAGTTTATCGGAGCCATAACCTGTTCCCCCAAAAGTCATCTCAAATGCTTTGAGGATTAACAAATGTAGGGCTCATCCTCTAAAGTCTTTGAAGGAGCAATTTATAATCACAGAAATCATCTGCTGGACTTCAACACCACAACAGCATGGACAAAAATGGCTTGTGCAAGACACAGTATGAACGTGAAGATTCCTTGGGTCAAAGCCTATGACATGCATTTTCAAAACTGCCAGATTTACTTCCATCTTCTGTTTCATCCTATAGCTTCCCTGTAAAAGAGGAATGTCTCTTGACCAGTGGCTGAGCTGTCTTTTTCTTCCACTCTTTTATTTTGTGCTAAATGCACCACAGGAGGTAGGCATATCATAGGCATGATGCTGGAGGCATAATGGCCCTTTATAGACACTTGTGTGAAAGAAAGAATCTAACCTAGCAAAAGCAAATTATGAGTCTTTATCTTGTTTGCTGTAAATTTACAGGTGCAGTTTGTTTGTTCTAAAAGAAGCCTTCCAAAGTGACACCTCCATCTCTATAATACCTGGTGAATAGCCTCAACTACAGCCTATCCTGAACTTTTCATCCCTTTACATTTTGATTTATAAGAGTACTAACAGTACAAGCATACTTGTCAGCTTTCTGTCAGAAGGTTCCTGAGAAGCTATTTATGGCAACATTCTTATCTCAGATTCATCTACCCGCACTCTTCTTTCTCCCCTGTTTCTGATCTTCCACCTACGTATTAATTATTATCAACAGAATTGTTCAACTATACTGATTTTATCACTACTGTTCCTCCCTTCAGGCTCTGCTTTTATCCCTCCCCTTACTTTATGTTTGTTTATCTCACTTTCATCACAATGTCTGTTTGCGTAACTTCAGTTAATCTACTCCTACACTCCCTTTCCCAAGACCACAACACTCTATCTCAGTTTTGTATCTCCTTTCTCTCTCAACTTGTACTTCATCACCCATTGACTCCACCTCTCAATCACTACTCTGTTTAACCTTTGTATCACCCATTTTTTCCCATGTCTGGCTCACTCCCAGTACCCTTCCCCTGCTTCTTCATGCAGAACCAACAGACCAACACAGAGCATGAAGCAATGGGAGTGCTCTGCAACTAGCTAGTCTTTCCATCACAGTGCTCAGTGACCGTCAAGTTACGAAAGAAAATTCCAGTGAGCAATGTTCCCTGGGCTTTAAAGAAACTAATTATACCAACTTAATTATCAGCAAAACATACCTAAAGGGCACAACCTCTTTTTTTGGCACCAAGATTTCCTCATTTCACTTCTCACATGCTGAAGTTCACCAGAAAAGAACAAGGATTCCATGTCTGCTGTTGCACTTTTGGACAACTTCTGACTCTGCTCTGAGCTCCAGGAGAGCAGTCTCCCCCTCCAGTGCAGCCCCAGCCCTCCTAAAGCTTCTGCAGGCTCTCTGCATATTAGCAGAGAATGTATAAGATGACCAAAATTTTGGAATGTATACCAATTAAAAAAATCCAGTTGATGTAACAGAAGATAAAAATGTTAATATTGAAACCATCAATAAATATATGTTTACCAGTGCTTTCATTACTAAATGATTATATAAAGCACAGTGCAACTCAAAGAATTTGAGAAAATAAAAATATTCTTCAATAGCCAACCATAAGCATAGCAGCTGTGAGGCCTATATAAGAATATGAGAGAGAATCTTAATTTGAAAATCTGTGGAAGACTGTATTTTCACTAGCTCGAATATTTAATATAAACACCAGCAGCTTTGTGTGAAGTACCCTCACAATAAAAATATCTTAAAGCTGAAGGGAAGAGGCTGTTTTGACCTCTAATTGACTTAAAATATATACTTGACCTTCTTGAAGCTCTGGAATGAAAATATTTTTGTATTTAAGTGTCCAGCATCGATGCTTTCTTTGGATCAAAGTTTCACCCTAATCCTTGATGGACCTCTACCTTCAACAGAAAAAGCTTCAAAGTCCTGTTCTTCCATTCCAGCCAAAAATAAACTATATTTTAAAAACTGACAACTTACAGATCAGACAAACCCAGATGGTGAAAAGGCTTCTTGGACAAACTTGAGAGGTTGTTTCTGGATAAATTACTATGGGAAAAGAGAAGGAGTACATTAATTAGAATTGTTTCTTCTTACACTGAAAATACAGTTTGCGTCTCTCAAAAAAAATAATTAAGAACTCGATAATTAAGAGCTCTGAAAGTCCTTTGACTTCAGTTATAAAAAGACAGTGTTCAGTATTACTTCATGGTTTGAAGGGTTTCAAGGGTTTGAATCCAGAATGCACCTAAAGTCAAATACATTCAAAATCAAACTCAACAGGTATCAATATTTTCACTTTTAGCACTTTGTTCATTGCAGAAAAGCAGCAGATTTAACTGTGTTTCAAAAGTATTTTGTAAAGTCCACGTGTTAATTACATGCTCAATTTAATTCATGTGAAATGGGTGTATTCCATTCTTTGATGCTGCACCAAACTCTGCACTCACATAAGCCCTCCTCACATGCTAGCACACATCCGTATCAGAGCCTTTTAGTTGTTATTTTCAAACTGCATATACGATATGCACACACATGGAAGATCAAAAGAAAACTGTAAAATGCATGTATTGGGCTTTTTTATGTCAATTAAGCATTTACGGTTTCCAGTGGTAATTTAGTGAAAGGTCCTCTACTATTCCGCAAAGAAATGCTGATCTGAACCAGAAATACTCTTCCTCTCATAGGCTTACAAAATTGCTTTCTCTACCCCAAAGCAAAATAATGCTAGTTTTTCTACAGTCTTATCGGTCTACGAATTAGAGATAGCAAGAGCAGTAAACTGTGTAACTGCCAGCAGTGAAGTACAAATCAGAGTTATGAGCCAAAATACCATGAGTTTTATGTGGTATTATAAAGGCGCCGTAAAGGCTCCACACTTAAAAGTTGCATTGCATTTAAAACTAGGGATTAATTATTATTTTTTTTAACCTGACTAAAGAACACAGTGTTTACTTCCCAACTTTCAGTCCTTGATCTCTGAGTACAAGATAACTTTCACAGAAATTACAAGTTGGATTCTCTACAAATGTTTATAAGAGAATCTTTAAGAGATTATTTTAAGAGATTTACTACATTTCATCATATATTCCTTCTGGCAAACAACACCCTGAAGTTTACAAACTGACTGGTCCTTACGTGTGAGAACGAAACAAATGAGGTATTATTTCATTAGTCAGAGGAACTAGTCTGCCTATGGCAGATGCTGGTGGAAATGCTTCGTGGACCTGATTGGATATAGCAACATTAAAGCACAATTTGCATATAGAACAGAAGTCATGTTTAAACAAAAATTGTCACTATGTTTTTTTTTCCTAATATGTATATGCTCTGTGTTGGGAGGTTGAATAAAGGAAGTTTGATCCTCCTGTCAGCTTGGGCTTTTGCCTCCTGTGTTGAGGCACATCAAACGCCCTCCCTCCATAGGAAACTCTACACTCACCATGCAAGAGAATCCTTCCAGTTTTGACATTGACAAGCAGCACATGCAGATGGCCCTGTGGTATTACCAAACAAGGTATACACCTGCATCTCTTACCTGCACAGCAACTACCTTTTCCTAAAGATAACCAGATATATACAGTGGGCTTTACTTGCAGACCACTGTTATGAATTTATCACCTTAAACAATACTTGGACAGTAAATTTAAATTATATTTTTTCATAAAGTGAGCACTCTATATTGACTACAGGGATGCCTGCTGCAGTCTTTTTAATTCATGTTAAGTGAAAAAATCACTGCCAGGCTTCTTTTGAAGATGTTAAGGACCACACTTCCACTTTCATGAAAAGAGAATAAGAATTAGTTCCCCAATTTAACTATATATAAAAAGATCATGGTGAACAGCCCAAAGAAGATCCATCTGGGGTTCTAAAGACTTTTTTAATTATGGGGGGAAAAAAAAGTCAAGGGTACAGAGCCTGGCTCCAAAGCTTTACCCGCAGACAAGACCCAAATTCAGTTAAAAGCATGCCTGTATTTTACATGCAAATATCAAGCTCACTTTAAACTTGCTAGCCCTAATTCAACTAAAAGCAAACCTGTGGCAATCTGAGGAGACCAAAAGCAGACCAGGAAGCTGCATAAAAATTCACAGAGCTTGCAAGATGGGCATCGTTCTACCACCTACAGTGCTTCTGGCAAGGGGAAGCAAGAAAGAAGGAGAGGGAATAGATCTAAGGAGAACTGGGGGAAAGAGGTGAAGAAAAGGCCATTTTGCTACACTCAGTCTTCCTGCACAGGCAACTGCTTGTTCTGCCTATGAGCCGGCCCTATGTGCAGCAAGGTACATCTCAAATTGTTTCATTTGGCTGTCTTGCCTAAACCTGAACGGTGTTGAGATACAAACTCATCTTAATACCTAGAGCTGTATATATACTACACTCACAAATCTATGATTCAGCAACACAGTTAGATGCAGCCTGGCATGTAACAACAGCTATTTTTTAAAGTTTTTGGAAATCTCGGCTCCCTGTAAAATGTGTTTTAATATTTAAAGACACTGACAATATACCATGCATATGTATTACACATTTCCAACAAATTACTGTTAGCAGCAGATAAGTTTATAAACTACAGCACTACTAAAATGCAACTATTGGCTAATTTGAGTCTAAGGTCAATGAAAACACCAGAATTAGATGAGCAAAGCTATTAATTACACTTAAGTAGTGTCCATAAGGGTATTTATTTTCCTGTTGTTTATGTTATTACACAAATCTTTCCATCATACATAACGCTAGAAAGATACTTGGGCTACATAAGTTTCACCAAGAAAATAAGGTAAGGACCAAAAAGGGCTTAAAGAAATGTGTGTTAACAAGTTTATTTTAAACTGATATTGTTGTATGATTCATAAAATAAATACTATTTTCATATAATGAGAGCCCTTTAACTGCATTAAAAGATTTTTCATAGAAGAAAAAGAAAGCTGTAATAGTATCATAGTAAAATTAAAGCTTATACAGTTACATCAGTCTTCAGAAAAGTGTTTGGAGCTTTCATTGGGATAGTAACAAATTTGTTTCAAAATAAAATGTAAGACTTTTCAAAGACCTGTACTCAGAATTTACTCTTGAAAAGTGAAATTATTTCAGCTCTTAATAGTTTTCACTGTCCCAAACATAACAGGACCTATATCTCATTCCTAGTGCAGTCAACAGGATTGTTATTGCTGATGACAACAAACCATGATTCACTGGGGGTTTCAGAAACATTTTGATGCACACAAAGACTTTCCAGAGAAAACAAACAAATGCATTTTGCAGGGATAACAGATGAGCCTCGGTAAAAAATACCTCCATACTTACTGCTTTGTTCTATGCATCTAGAGCAGCGGGTGACACTTAATATTTTCCATCTTATCTGGGTTTATCCTGTCTCTGGTAACATTACTAAATCCCCACCAAAAGAAAACACAGTACGATACTGGATAAGCTTAGGGTGCATAATGTAAGTATTCTGAATCAAGCATCCATGTCCATCAACTGAACAGATGTCAAGTCAGTCTAAATTGTTTCTAACAAGGAGCTTCATGAACTTCAGCTCTAGCAAAGCCTGCTTACCAACAGATATGCATTCCCCATTTGACTGCATGCTCCATTTGAAGCTCTTCCTATGGCTGAAGTATTTTAAGGGCATCTCATCCAAGTGGGTTCTGTAAAGCCTAGCAGGTCATATATACACAATGATACTTTTTCCTTAAATGGTAACTTTAATAGGGTGTCCCTCTTCTGCTTAAATGGTCAGATTCCTGAAAATGTGTTTACCTGTTCAAGTTTTGGTTAGAAGCAACCACTGGGGTCAGAGACACTTTATGACTGCATGAAATCCATTTTCTTAAAGCAACAGGTAAAAAAAGCCTCTCAAGAGGATCCCATCAATTTTCTCACCTTTTGCAGTGCCTATTTGCCCAGACAGCTGGGAAGGTCTTCCAAATATCTGTCTACCTTGCTCCAAACTAAACTCATTATTTCTCACTCTGCACTCATAGTCGTGGAGAGAACAGATTGCTTTCCTCATCATAATTACTCTTCTTTTAAAGCAAAGATGATCATAGAAGCCACAGAATCATAGAATAATTTGGGTTGGAAGAGACCTTTAAAAGTCATGTAGTCCAATCCCACAGCAACAAGCAGGGACAATATCAAATAGACCAGGTTGCTCAGAGCCCTATCCAACCTTGAATGTTTCCAAGACTGAGGCGTCCCCCACCTCTATGGTAACCTATGTCAGTGTTTCACTACCCTCATTGTAAAAAACTTCTTTCTTATACCTAATCTAAATCAACCCTCTTTCAGTTTCAAAACATTATTCCTTGTCCTATTGCAGTGATGTTCCTTTTTAGTCTTCTCTTTATTGCACTGAACAGACTCAGGCTCTAAGTTTCCTTACATTATTTGCCTTATAAGCTCCTTATAGCTCTGTTGCTCTTCTATCCTGGAAGATGAGTAGATTCAGTGTCCTAATCACTATATAGTATTTTGACAGATTCCTTCCCAGCCACTAAAGTAATGGGAAAAAAAGGTAAAAATGTAACACAAAATTCCTTTTGATTCCTGACTTGGATTTGCTTTGTTCTGAGATTCTGTCCCAGCAGAGTCACTAAGTCTTTCTCTGCAAATCTGTCTCTTAGATGGTACGTTCCTATTGTGTATTTCTACTGGTATTGTGTACTTCCACAGCCAGTGCAAATGGAATTTCATATTTTATAACCATAATTCACTGAGCAATTTTTATACAGGTAAACACACAAATTTACTACAGAAGATTATTCCCTTATGGTACTGTTATTGTTTACTTTGGCTGAACAACCACATATCCAATGGGCCTGTGCCCGAGTCCCTCCGGAGGGAATGGAGGGAGGGGGGAAAAGAGGGAAGGGAAAAACTACTAGATCGAAGCTGCTAAGAAAGATTATTTATATTTACACAAAGATAGAAAACACTATAAGCAATATGCATACAGAGAAGAACTAAAACTAAAGATACTTCCCCACAACCAACGATCTCCTCTCCTGATGGAACTGCCCGACCGCTCCACACAGCTACCCCAGAAGAGAAGAGAGCGAGCTACCTCTTCCTCCTCTTTTTATGTTTTAGCTGACGTAACATGGTATGGAATATCTTCCTGTTCGAGTCAGGTGACTTATCCTAGTTTCCTCCCAGAAAAAAAAATGTTATTTAGCTACACAAACCCACTACAGGTACCAACTGATTACCTGTTTTATTAATGACTATCTGAAGTAATATGTAAGTCTCACAGGCTCAGAAGATCTGGTTCACACTCCTCCAGTGACTGTTCCACATTAGGGACAGCACTTAATGTTTAGGTAGAAATGAAGATCCATGTCCACTTCCTTACATGAACTAATTGCCATTCTTTGGAAAACAGAGCTCAGAAAGTGATTTCATCTCATAAGCAAAACAATCAACCCTGTTCTCTGTCCAGCAGTTCTTCCCTATTACAAAGAAATATCTTAGAAACTCAAGGTTTGGTAAAATGTCTTCCCGATCTCATTAGGATAAAAGCAAAAAAGTCATACTAAAAAGAGAACTTCAATCAGTTCAGCCTTTGCTAAATCTAAAGCATAAGAAATCTAGAAAAACACAGTCAAAAAGCTGCACGGGTATCAATTCTGAAGTCCATGATCTACAAATTGCATTTGGGTGTGAAAGCAACTTCATTCCTATGTTTTGCTTTGGGTGCATTAGTTTAGCGTGTGAACTTTCAAAGTAAGTCTTCGGTCACTCCCAGGACTTCAGTTCACAGTCATGTCACAGTCTCTGGGCATGTGTACTGGTCAAATTATAGTAGATGTGTTTCATGTATGCACCTAATGCACTGCAGCTGCTCTTGGGAATGGGTGCATGGCCAGCAGTTGGACTCAGTGATCCTTATAGGTCTCTTCCAACTTGGCATATACCGTAATTTTGTGAAAACATGTTCCGCCCATCGAATCAGACTACAGCTAGTCAAACCCATGTCACTGAGTGTGATGCACAGTGGGAACATCATATGCTCAAGAGAGGCATTCTTTGTGCTACACTGCTTACCACAAAAGATACAGCCAAAGTCTGTTGTAAAAGACCGGATAATGAAATACATGGTCTTTTTACCATCCCACATTGTGTTCTTATGATCTGCCAGTTCCTTACCAGACATACCTTATTTAAAGTCAATTAATGACAGAAGAACATTATAAGTCTGACTTATTATTAAAGTATTTTTTTATTAAGGAAATGGTAAGAGACAGAAATAAATTAACAATCAATAAATCAACATGAGTTAGACAGTTTTAACTTAGAAGACAGACATTATTCTTACTCACATGTATTGTAGGTTCACATTTTTCACAAATGCCTGACGGGACACGAATCTTAAGCCTGAATCCACCACAGTCCTGGGAAAACAAATAAAACTGTTGTAATATTTATGTTTCATTTAAAATATAATGGAAAGCATAATGATAATAAAGGTTAAAATAAGAGTCTGGGTGAAATTTCAACAAGGTTCAAGTGCAAGATTTACAATTTTTCTCACTAACACAAAAAGTGAGGTCTACACTTTGATAATGTCTCCATATGCTTCTATGAAAGAAATAGAAAAAAAAGATAGCTTTATAAGATAAGTATCTCCTACTCACAGATTTTTAAGTCCAACATAGTATCCAACCTCATTGTCATTGATACTTTTTAAGTTTTCTTGATTTGCGATGTAACTGTTGAAAAAGCAAGACAGAAAAAAGTATGTAAGTGGACCCTTCCAGGGCTTTGAGTGTTCAGAGATCATGCACTGATGTATGAAAGTCAGTAGTGATTGCTGACCTACTGCAATTAGAAGTAAGTCCTACTCAGACCATATGCAAAGCAAAAGTGGTCCTTAAAATCTTCCCCATCATTTAAATGGTACTTTGTGGGGCACTGCTGGAAGGGAAAAGTTTAGTTTTACACAGGGGAAATGAAGAAAGGAAATCAACCTGAAAGCCAAATAAAGCTGCATTACAGTGTCACTGTTCTCCAAGACACATGTCCCTTTTGACAACAGCGAAGGGGCCAACTTCAATAGTAGTAGTGGAGTTATCCTCACTTACACTGAGGGAGAATCAAACTGCCCTAGTCTTTTCTCCCATGTTGTTAACTTAATCACTTGCTAAACTTATTTTCTCCCTGACACAAAGTAATTTCAGTTCTTTCTACATGGTGTGGTAATGGCAAAACTGAGGAAAGAGGGGCTGTACTTCATGACGTTACACAGAAAAGCAGAAAATAAGAGAAGACAAACTGCCATATTAGACCAAAGCACTGAGTCCACTCACATAGCATTAGTATCTGCCTGAATCCCAAAAGGATGTGGGTATGTAAGCCGGTCCTTTGTATTATCACCATGTGAGATCTATGAATAACCAGTGACATCCCACAGACCGGAAATTAAAATGTTCACAAATAACGTATCGTTACCTCTTCTGCAGCAAGAAGGAATTTCACAGTGTAAATCATGCAGTCTAGGAAGAAGAAATCGGTGGAAACTGCAATTCTTCTGACATTGTGGACAGAAAAATATGTCTGATTTATAGGATTCCAGATTTTTCAGAAGATAAGCCTAGTCCCAGAAAAACTCAAACAGAGATTGAACTGTATTTTCATGAGCATCCCGAACTAAGCAAAAATGCAGGTTCTCCTAAAAAGGAGGAGTCGTTCTTTGCTAGAAGAAACCTTTTATTCATTCTAAGTACTTTTACTGTGGAAAAAAGGGCTGGCTACTTATGAAGAATTTACGAAGAGAGCTAGGTCATGCAGGAAAAAAATTAGGGAAAGAAAAGTGGAATTTGAAGTTAATTTGGCTAATTCAGTTAGGGATAACAAAAAGTCCTTTTATAAATACATTAATAGCAAAAGAAGGGGCAAGGAAAACCTCAATTCTCTGTTGGACTTGGAGGGAAATATAGTTAACAAAGATAAGGAGAAGGCTGAGGTACTTAACACCTACTTTGCCTCAGTTTTTAGCAGTAAGACAGGTGGCCCTCAGAACAACTGGCCTCTAGAGCAGATAGACAGAGACAGAGAGCGGAATAGCCCTCCTGTATTCCAGGAGGATGTAGTTAGCAACTTACTGAGCCAGCTGGATCCTAACAAGTCTATGGGACCAGACGGGATCCATCCCAGGGTGATGAGGGAGCTGGCAGAAGAGCTTGCCAAACCGCTCTCCATCATCTTCCAACAGTCCTGGCTCTCTGGGAAGGTCCCAGATGATTGGAGGTTGGCGAATGTCACCCCAATCCACAAAAAAGGCTGCAAGCAGGACCCTGGCAACTACAGGCCTGTCAGCCTGACCTCGGTGCCTGGCAGGGTTATGGAGCAGATCATCCTGAGTGCAATCACACAGCACCTTCAGGATGGACAAGGGATTAGACCCAGCCAGCACGGGTTTAGGAGGGGCAGGTCCTGTCTGACCAACCTGATCTCTTTTTACGATCAGGTGACCCACCTGGTGGATGAGGGGAAGGCTGTGGATGTGTCTGTCTAGACTTCAGCAAGGCCTTTGACACTGTCTCCCATAATATACTCCTGGAAAAGCTGGTAGCCCATGGCTTGGACAAGTGTATCCTCTCCTGGATTAGGAGCTGGCTGGAGGGCCGGGCCCAGAGAGTGCTGGTGAATGGAGCTGCATCCAGCTGGCGGCCGGTCACCAGTGGTGTTCCCCAGGGGTCTGTGTTGGGTCCAGTCCTGTTTAATATCTTTATTGATGATTTAGATGAGGGGATTGAGTCCATCATCAGCAAATTTGCTGATGACACCAAACTGGGAGGAAGTGTCGACCTGCTGGAAGGCAGGAGGGCTCTGCAGAGGGATCTGGATAGACTTGAGAGATGGGCTGATTCCAATGGGATGAAGTTCAATAAAGCCAAGTGCCGGGTCCTGCACTTTGGCCACAACAACCCCCTGCAGCGCTACAGGCTGGGCACAGAGTGGCCGGAAAGCAGCCAGGCAGAAAGGGACCTGGGGGTACTAATTGACAGGAAGCTCAACATGAGCCAACAGTGTGCCCAGGTGGCCAAGAAGGCCAATGGGATCTTGTCCTGTATCAAAATAGCGTGGCCAGCAGGAGCAGGGAAGTGATCCTTCCCCTGTACTCTGCGTTGGTGAGGCCACACCTTGAGTATTGTGTTCAGTTCTGGGCCCCTCAGTTCAGAAAGGATATTGAGGTGCTGGAGCGGGTCCAGAGAAGAGCCACAAGGCTGGTGAAGGGACTGGAGCATAAGTCCTATGGGGAGAGGCTGAGGGAGCTGGGGTTGTTTAGCCTGGAGAAGAGGAGGCTCAGAGGTGACCTCATCACCATCTATAACTACCTGAAGGAAAGTTCTAGCCAGGTGGGGGTTGGTCTCTTCTCTCAGGCACTCAGCAATAGGACAAGGGGGCACGGGCTTAAGCTCCGCCAGGGGAAATTTAAGTTGGATATCAGGAGAAAATTCTTTACAGAGAGAGTAATCAGGCATTGGAATGGGCTGCCCAGAGAGGTGGTGGTGGATTCACCATCCCTGGAGATTTTTAAACGCAGATTGGACGTGGCACTGAGTGCCATGATCTAGTAAATGGACTGGATTTGGACCAAGGGTTGGACTCGATGATCTCGGAGGTCTTTTCCAACCCAATCAATTCTATGATTCTATGATTCTATGATTTTTAAAATTTATTTAAAGGGAAATCTGGTGAATTAGAAAGAAGGTGTATTGCTTCCCCAGAGGCCATCCATATACCTTCGCTGGCATGTTAGAGAAATTCACTGTGTTCCCAAATCCAAAGAGAAGCTTGAGAATCCCAAAGTCGAGTTGGGCTCTCCTCCAAAGCCGCAATGCTGACTTGGGCTTTGCTCTTGCCATGCACCAGGAAAAGCAAAAGGTTTCCTCTAATGGCATTCACTGCCCCTTGGGAAGAAGAAGGGCAGTAAAAAGACAATGCATGACACTAGACGGAACACATTACTACAGCATTATATGACAGTGAACTGTTCTTCAGGACTTTTCAGGATAAGATTAACACAGAGTACTCATTAGAAGATAAGAGTCCTTCATATTTTGTGTTTCCTTTCTTGAATTTTTAAGATGAGCTGATTTCCTATCTCGGTGTTTACTAATCTATTTTATTTGTTTGTTGGTTGCTGCATAAGTTTACATATTTTGCCAAGTAAAAACAATGAAATCATACATAAAAATCTATCAATTCTTTCATCTAAGAATCCTGGAAATGAATGATCATACTTCCTCTAAACATGCCCTGAAGAATTCATTATTTAATTACATATGACCTTCTCTGTCACTTGGACCTCATAATGTTAAAATAAAGTTATCAAAGATATCTTCCTCATCTTGTCCTCAGTAACAGGACTAACAGGAATCCTGTCAAGACCAGACAGAGATAGGGAAATCACAAAAGAATGGGAATGTAGGAAAATGGACAGTGAAACACAGAGGGAGAAGAGACTCAGACCTAAAGAAAATAAACAGAGGAATCAGTTGTACGAGCTAAAGATTAAGCCATCAAAAAAATATCTCTGACAAACACTGCCAAAATGTAGACCCATCACTTAAACACACATATCACCCATCCAAATCTGACATTCCAATTTTAATCATACAAATACTTAATCATTAACACTCACTAAAGAAGCTGCAGAACTTGACATAACTTACAATGTTGTACAGAAATATGTCAGTGTACTACATCCTGTATTAAGACTCAGTGTAAAACAGCTCAGCTCTGCTGAAGCCAATGAAGCTACCACAATTTACATCGAACAAAGATCTGAGTATGAGCACACAATCTATATAAAAGATCAGTGTTAGTCCATTAGGGAATAGACCAAAAGGACAACATTTGGGAAGAAGTGGCATGAATTTATGGTACCTTTTTTCCTTCTCTTATTGCATTCCCTAAAAGAAATCAGAGCAGATTCTCTAAGATGAATGATTTACAATTCCAGTTCCTAACTGAGAGAACCAAAAGAAACCACTGATTTTCCACAACAATACTTTGAATAGGGACACAGAAGAATTTCTGCCTAAGTGCAACTAACTCAATAACTGCTCTACAATACACTTGTAAAAACAACCTCAGTACAGAACAGGACAGTAAAGCAAATTTCATGCAGTTGGAAATCCTGCAAGAAGGAGTGGACAGATGTAATTTACCATAAGGAGGTCATGTCCCCTCACGCTTCCTTACTCGCTTAACAAGTCTGCTTTAAGTTAAGCCTCTGCAGCTATGTCATAGCAGTGAGAAAGAAAGGAGTAGAATGATGTAGCTGTACACTGTAAGGGGAAGTTGTTCTTCTGTTTAATTTAGAGGGAGACCTGAAATAAAACCTCTCCCTTTCTGAAGTCTATTTTTACCTTCTTCACAACTACTCTACCTTAATGTTACTTATCATCAAACATTAATACTCTAAGAGCTTTGACTTGCAGTGGGCGATGCCAAGAAATGTAATTTGCCTGCCTGCCCTTAAGAACATCCACCCTATTCTTTAACTGAAGATTTTTATTGTAGCACAGAAGAAAAACATACTGACTCACAGATGGCTGAAGTCACATGGAGAGCTTGGAAGCTCCCACTGCACACCACAGCAGAGCGTAGCACCGCCAAAACCTGGCTGGATAGTACCCAGACAGATCACACATATCAGATCACAAATACTGACTGCTGCCTCTAAACCAAATCTGCAGCTGCCTACAATACTATTTGCTTGATTATACTATAGCATTCTGCCTCTCCTTCAATGAGTAATCAGTAAACAATAGTTGCTTTCAGACCTTTAATCTCCCCATTGTAAACTACTCATTAACTCTAACACCTACTGACTGCAGATTGCAACCTACAATAACACATTTATCTCAGCACACTTCAGCAGCTATTGAATAATGTCACACATTCACACTTCATCACTGCTACAACATTCTGGAAATGATAGCTTAAAATCCTATTGTAAAAGACCTAACTCCCCCAAGTAGGATCTCCTTTAAGAGAGTTGTCTTCAATTCTTCTCATCACACAAGTGAAACACTAGAGATAGATTATGTAGAACGTCAGTGAAGTAAATTCTGAATTGCAAAAGCATAAAGAGAAAGCAGGTTCTGATCTTTAAAGTGGTCTAGATTATTTTGTTCCTCTCTAAGTTTAGAGAAGATTTCATTGCAAGTTTCAAATCTTTTCCTTAACCTGAAAAAAAACTGGCCAGCAGAAGTATGCCTTCCTAACTAACTGTTTCCTCCAGCTTAATGTATGCTAAAGCACAATACTCCATTTGGAGCTATAAGGACATGCTGAAAAAAAAACCAGTATACGCTAGTCTTAAGAATATAGACGCAAACAAGTAATACTGTAATGTAGCTCCAAAAGTATTTCTGTTGCCAGAAAACTCCCTTTATGGGAAACATATTTGCTTAACACTCCAAAAAATAAATCAATTATATGTCTAGCTCTGGTTCATACAGCTGGGAAAAAAAGTTTTTAAAAACTTTCATATTCACTGGTGAAATGTTTCTGAACTTTAGGAAAACTTCATAGTCCGAGTTGTTTTTTCACTGAGCCTTTAGAGGAAAAAGGCAGCATACTTCACACATTGAACTGTCAGTAGATGAACTACCATTTAATGACAAGTCATGGATGTCCCCAGTCTACACTACTGTGAGGGCTTTATTTTAACATTAACGATTAAACATTGCAAAGTTCCTTAGTGCTGTATCTTCTTACAAACTACAATTGTCATACCGAGTTCATCAAAAGGTAAGCTAAAACTTAGGGCCATTTTCAACAAACCTGGACTGCTTTATGGTTATGCATTAAGATCATGCAGAATTTGTAAGCTTGATACAATACTTGATGAAACTTGGCATATTCAAATAGATTTCAACTGCAGCCCCTCTGAAACCAAATTTAAAGTAATGCTCAAGTGGTGTGAACTCATATGGTTGGAAAACGAAGCACAGACCTACATAATGTTGTACATCAGGAATGTGAGGTTTCAGACAGATGTAGGTACCAATGATACAACCTCTGCTCAATCAAGAAATCGTTCTACGCAGGACCAAGCTCCCTCTAGGAAGGAATCTCTTAACAGCAAGCAATGATCAACAACAACAAGTCCTCTCTACAGATATACAGGCTTACTTCAATCATTTTGTTATATTTTGCTTTATCTATCTGGTACCATAACTGCCAGCTTTCATGAAGACAACCTCAAGAAACAGAACTTCCACTGCTAAAAGACCGTGCCATAACTCAGAAAAGAGGCAGAGTGTCAAGTTAGTTCATGGAGGACTTACTTATCATTCAGCAATTTTACAAGCAGGTGCTCAACTCCTTCCTTGGCTGCCTGGTGTCTCCTGACAAATTCAGAGCAAGTGCTCTGGTGGTTGATTTTTTTTTTTTTTTAAACTGTGAATCATTGTATTTCACGAAGAGTAAAAAACTGTTTGCCAGTATCACGGGTTCCTTAAGGGTTCTTTCCTCCCATTTAGAGTATTTAACCATGAGTCATGGAAGATTACAGGAGGTAGTTCTCCACGTGCCAGTACAACAGCTCTGGAGGCAAAATAATTAACTCTGGGATCTTTCTTCACAGACATAGGCATGCCCTTTTTTGAGCAAATCCTGCACTACACATAGACTACACTCAAGTAACAAGTTGTTCAGAACAATTTGGGACTCAGCATCTCACAGCAAAGATCAGAGATCACAGCTACCTTCAAGAATTCCCTGTTCTGGATGCATAGCTGTGTCAACTGCCAGGAGGCAGTGCGCCCCAGACATTCTATTCCACATCAATATACTATGATTATCCAATCAGTAGCACACAGATGCCACTGAAAATTGCTTCTCCAAAGCCACCATCCTGAACAATAAGTGCCAACCCACCATCTTAAAGCAGAAGAAAACAGGAATTTAGTGGAGGTACCAATCTTGTTATGGCAGTGAAGGAGCAGATCCATGCTGTTGCTTACTGCTACAACTGCCTAGAAAATGGAAGGCCCACAGTTTGCCAGCCAGCTTTAGTTTCCTCTTTACAGCATGAAGGCAAAAATAAAAATAAATTAGTATGTCTAGAATGCAAAGTTTAAGCAAACAGTTACTATAAGGCAGGGAAAATGAAACGTAAAACACCTTTGGGCTTACTTACATTTCTGATTTGGCTTCAAGGTGTTTGTTCTATTTTCTTCAAATAGCAGACTACCAAATCAAACAAACTCTCAAGACATTTCATGCAGCTTTCCAGATTTAAGATTCATGCCCTTGATGAATTCCACCTCCAAAATTACTTTCTCCCAAATGCATGCAAGACTTATTTAAATATTTTCTCCATTCAGAGACCTGTCCTCCTCCTTGAGGTCTGTAACTTTATACATTTGATACCAAGACATCAATTTTTGACATTTCTCCAGAGAACAACTGACAACTATAGTCTAGCTTTTCTTTAGCAAAGGTATTTTGGAAATGCTGATATTCCTTTCTATTGTCAGCTGGCCAAACAATGACCTATTTATTCAAAAGATGTCTTAATCTCTGACCTTGTACTTACCTAGAAAACATGTTTTCATCCCCTGTGTATGAACTAATCCTAGACTGCTAGGAGGAGGCTTAAACTCCAATATAGCCCCTTTACAATATATATGCTAAAAATCACACAATAAATTCACATACAAAAGGAGAGCAGTGAATGTGGCTTTTCATTATTACTCAACAGAAAGCAGACATAAAGCTAATTTTTATTATTATTATTGGGTTTGTTATTATTATTTTTGTTATTATTTGGCTTGCAAGGAAGAAAGAGTATCTCAAAGGAATAAATAAATACAAATACATGTGACATTTCTTTCTTCCACAGAACCATGTGTGCAGTGACTCTTCAAAAAGTAGTAATGTAAATACTCTTTTCAGCAGTTGCATACACCACCTCTTCTAGCTATCGCTGTCCTTCATGCAAACGAGAATGGCAAAACATCAGTTCCATAACAGCACAGCAAGATTCCTCATAACTGTCCTTTATGTGCATCTTTTTATGTCCTTCAGTAAATCAAAACATTAAAGCTTCTTGGTTAATGTCAAAACCTTTGAATTCTCTTTAGACACCCATGCTCAGGCAGTGACCTTGTGGAAGAGATGTCTTTGATAGTTGCATGTCCTTTGGAGCTAGATAGCACTTGACATAAATCAGTATCCCTCACAACAGGTTTTTTCCTATCTCCAGGTTTTAACATGTTCAGTATTCCTTCACTGTTTCACTCAACATAAGAATTTCCTTCTGAACTTTCCTCTGAGGTCAGTCTTCCCCCACATATACTATTTCCACTGTTAGACATTAATACTTGGCTTTATTCAGTTTAAAATTACTGGCTCTTAGAATGTCAAATACTCCATTCGATGTGGTCTGATATTTATTGGATCATCGAGATGTATGTCTGACGTACCTGCTACACTGTCCACTGTCTCATCCACTGCATTCAGTTCATCCCATGTCAAATACAGATCAAAAGGTACGACTTCCAAATGATGGAGAGAATGCAAAACTTAGGACATCTATCCAAGAAAATCCATCTATATCCTGTTAATACATTAAATTTGCTGAACAATTTGACTCCTGACATCTCAAACAATATTCCCCTTTCCATAACCCAGCAAAAAGTTTCTTTCTTCTGTTTTTACTTAAGTCTTGAGAGACTACATATGGCCATAATCTCTACCCCTTTTCTATGCAATTATTACACAGAGAACCCAACTGGTAGATGTTTTTCCATTCTTCGAATGATACCATCTGCTTCCATGGGTCACAACTGATTTCCCAGACTCCATCCCAAGACCTGTGAAACATCTTGTGTAGCCCTGATCACAGATCTGTGTCTTCTTGAAGACATTCTTGTCTCTTAATGAAAGACATACATGAATAAAACTTCACACTATGTTACCAAAGCATTCCAAAAGGGTTATGGGTTGTCCTTTTGACTTTCCGTGATGTTGACTCTCTTGACATTTACCTCACTCTTCTAGGCCCAGAACAAATTGCCACCTTCTGTACGTCCAAGTGAATCTTATATTTAACCAATGCATTTTTCAGAGAGCATTTCAACAGCACTGATATTGCTTTTTTGCTAAACTCTTTCAGAGGCATTCTTCACTGTTCCACATTCATGCGCTCTTCACAGTTACCTATTTAACTTTCTTTTATCACATTTATTTACATTACTGCATAGTCCACTTCTTATTTTAGTTAGTCAATCTTTTGAATTTATAGCTTTTTCCATTAGCATTCTTTCACTTGAGGAATCCCATTCTTCATTTAATATAAGTAGCTTCTTACTCATACTGCATATATTAGCATAATGATGTGTTTATTATATTTTCTGCACATTTGTCAGTATCCAGAGTATATTTAATACTTCTGCTGAATGCCAAATTGCTGCTACTGTTTCCATAACTTTCCATGTTCCTGTACTAGGCCAGTTTGATCCTGGGAAAATTCTCAGTTGCAATGGTACACACAGACAAGCATTCTGTGTCTGTCTTTCAGTTTTCTTCTTGTATTTCTGTTCTGCTACGTGACATATACACATTGCCCCTTCCAGAATGTCATTAACTTTTACTTAAAAATGTGCTCATGGATGTATTTATTGTTATACTTTAGGAAAACATACTCTTTTGTAAGCATTAATTTTCCATTTTAATATAATGTCAAAGTCTTCGGTCACCTTCTCTACCATTTTACCTTCAAACAAAACTCTTATCCTGCATGTACCTGTTTCAAAAGGTGACATCTTCTGCAGCAGTATTCTTCAAACTTCTTCACTATTTCTGCAAAGCTGCTTTCTCTTCACCACCACTACTTTCACAGAATTCTTCATTTACCTCTACAGCTTTTGTCCTTGTTATTGCTTATGAGTAGAGTAGTATTCCTCTCATCCACCAGCATATTTCTGCCTACAGTTCTCATGACCACACCGCACTGATGTGCACACCTTTCAGCACTCCTTCCTACACACCTTTTGCAGCATTGCCCCTGTCCCAGGATGTATATGGTAAAGGTGTTCACCTGCAAATATGAGACTGAGTAGACATTTTGGTGATACCTCCAACTATTAGGAAGCTCACCTCCTAAACCTTTCATTTCAGAAAGAGTGAAAAAAAAGAAGAGCAAAACTGCTACAAGTTAAATCGTTCATTGAAAGTCATAAGAACATGCAGACGTGCTCTAGCGAAAACTATGCACGCTACCAGACCACGTAAACTGAAGGAACAACTGCCCTGTCTCTATGCAGACAGGAATTTCATGAACAGTTGGGAGAAACGTCCAGAGCAGGGAAGATGGACAGTCTTTTTTCCACCCACACCCACCTCCAGGACAAGCAGCATCTATTTCTGCAGCTGTGCCACCTCGGTTCACATCCCTCAAATGACATAGGCTTCGGGCAACATGACAGTCATTGCACACAAATCCTGATCCAGGATTTGCAGTGATATGTACTGCAGAAGCAGTATCCAGCATTAATATTTTTTTATTTAGGTGCCTTGATGTCACATGGATTTGCATCAATCAAAAATATTTGTAAATCTATTCTAATTTTCTCAATATTTATAAATATGCACACAGCAGTCTTAAAAAGATGCTTACTTACCACCACTCCAAACTTAACACACTTCAGCATATGCTTAGTTAGACCCATGAAGTCAACAAAACTGCTCCCAGCTGGAGACTACAGTATATATGTTTACCAGGTAAGGATCACAGTATGCATAATGTGTTCCAAAACCTTTTTCTAATAATTAAAAGAGGCAAGACTGAAGGGAAGAGTAGGAGATGAATATGCAGTAGACTATTCACCCATTTAGTGGGTGGAGAAAAGAAAAAAAGAAATTTCATCTTCCTGAACTAGACCCATATTCAACAGATAGATTCAGCTGGGGGGGTGGGGGAGAGAAAAAAAAAAAAACAAAAAGAGAGACATCTCTGTGTGAGGTTGAAGATCACAGAGTTGAAGGAAATGCCATAAATAATGCTCCAGCTATAAATAATGTCCAGGGGTTCCATGTTCAAATCCTTCTGCTTCCTAAGGGAATGTGATCCCAGTTTCTCAGAAAATACCATACTTATGAAGCAACCTGAAAGAGGGCAATCTCAATCTTACCTGTTTGTGCTGTTCTAATTTTTACTGTAATTGAACACATAGTGGAGAAGGAGCAGGATGCAGCTGTCTCACTACACAAATAAGTGTCACAGCCTTTTAGCTAAACAGACTGTCCTGCTCCTGGACCCAAAAGCATATTTGAATACTATATGACAAAGAAGGCAACTCAGCCAGGAAGAACCAAGGCAAGCCCACATCTGTACACCATACAGGACCAGCAGTTAAGATGCTGACATGCAAGACCTTGGTTCAGACCCATGTTCTGCTTCTAGCAGAGCAGCCCTTCACATGCATGCTGAAATGTTTCACCTGGAACCACAAAAATCAGTTTACTCTACAGAATGACTCTGCTCGCTAAATGGAAGATCTTGGTTTTGCCCCTCACTCCAGTGAACTAAGTCCCCAATATTTTCTTATAATCAGTGGAGAGGAAAGAGGATGACTCCATTGGGTAATCTGCAGTAGGAATGTAATTTAGCCTCCTGAATCACTTTCTGGAAGAAGTGAGTTCTCCATTGCTGGCAGGAGAATAGCCAGCTGAGTTAACTGCCTTCACTATATCGTTAGTAGGGAGATGCCAGATTTTAAATGCCGAGGGCTGGGACAGTCCTAGACACGATTCAGAAGTCCATCACATAACACCCACAGCACATGCTGTGAAAAGTCTCCCAGTCCCTACCCAGTAAGACTGACATGCTCAGTATGGGCACATGATTTATTCACATATGATTGCTATGCCATATGACATTCAGGAAAGCAGGCAGTTGGTGCAAAAGAATAGGAAAAGTCACACTCCACACACCCTTCATATGGAGTACAGCATCTGACCCCGTGATGTGGGGCAATGTGCTTCACAAGATACCTGCTCAACATAGCCTTACTTAGTTTTACATGTATGGTTAGGAAATTGAGAAGGTAAGACTAATTTCATTTAAATCTAAAACTGCTGGCTCGAGTGTCAAATCAAGAGAAAAGCAGGCAACTTTCCCAGCCCCAACTATAGCTCTGTGGACAGACTCTTCCAAAAGGACTTCCAAAGTTTCGCCATTTCACTGCTTTGTCTGTTTCAGCAACAGTCTGGAAACAGACTAACTTTGATAAATGCATTGCCTTTCTTTTATTTCTACATCAGACAACTGTATACAATGAACCATATACCCTCTATCGATCCATAGTAGTACCTGCAGGTGCAACTGTTTTGCAGTTGCATTTCAATGCAAAATTATCTAAAACTTTGTAAAAGGCTTCCCCACGAAAATAATCTGAGCTTCCTCATGCCTCAATGCATTTTGTACAGTATGAAAACATTGGAAAAGCAAACAAAGCTGCAAGTCAAAAACACATCAAGTGATGGAGCAACAGGTCCCATCTCTTCCTAACTTAAAACAGGCAGGAAAATGCTTGAATCAAGGTTCTTTTCATCTTTCACATATATACTCTAAACTACCCTGGTGAAACACTAATTCCATCCATTATTGTCACTGATTTTAAGAAGGCAAGAATCTCAGACTCACATTCCCCCTGAAATAAAGGGCATCTAATTACCTTGCTAGATCAGGACTTAGCAAAAGTAAAGTTCAAGTTACACGATTCAGAGATTATGATCTCTTAAAGTGCCCCTGAAAATGCCTTGGACACCTTTGGCATTATTTCTTCCATTTTAATCTTACTTCTGAAAAAGAAAATCTCACTGCTTCAGGCCTTGTCTAAGAATAAAAGAATACTGACCTCAAATCTGATCTCCAAGAATGTAACCTAACAATGATAACACAACTCAGAAATGTATAGCTGAACTGGTATTAAATATATTTAAGTTTCTGCTATAACCTCTGTCGATGATCAACACTCAATGCAGGTCATTTTCTTACATGAAAATTTAAAAAAATAAATGCAAGTTCACAACAGAATTTCCATGGCATGGCTCCTTTCCTGTAAATTCACTACAATTATGCAATGTGACCATGAGATTGTAGACCCTTGTATGGTGGCAAGTGAGACCACAACCCTGGACTTCAGGAGAGCTAATTTAGCCTCTTCAGGGACCTTTTTGGAAGAATCCAATGGGAATGAGCCCTGCAGTGAAGAGGGGTCCAAGAGAGCTCGTCAATCAATATGCAAGCATCTCCTCCTCCAGGCTCAAGATCAGTGCATCCTGATGAGCAAGAAGTGAAGCAAAGAGGGCAAAACACATGCACGGGTGAATAAGAAACTCCTGTTAAAAGTGAAGCACAAACAGGAGATACAGAGGAGGTGAAAGCAGGAAGAGGCCACTTGGGAAGACTATAGGGATGTTGTCAGAGTAAGCATAAATGAGATGAGGAAGACCAAAATCCATCTGCACTTAATTCTGGCCAAGGATGTCAAGGACAGTAAGAAAGGTATCTTCAAAATGAGCAAGAAAGAGGACACGGGGAACTACCACCCAGTCAGCTTCACCTTTATTGCTGGAAAGATCATGGAGTGCCTTATTCTGGAGGCCATCCCAATGCACATGGATGACCAGAAGGGGATCAGGAGTAGTCAGCATGGATTCACTAAAGGAAAATCATGCTAGACCAACCTGATTGCTTACTATGATGGGCCAACTACCTGGATGGATGAGGGAAAGCAGTGGATATTGCCTACCTCGACTTCAACAAGGCTTTAGACACTGTGTCACATGATATCCTCATAGGCAAGCTTAGAAAGTGTGTACTGTGGGAGTGGACAGTGAGGTGGATTGAAAACTGGATTACCAGCAGATCCTAGAGGGTCATAATCAATGTCACAGGGTCTAGTTGGAGGCCTGTCAGTGGTGAACCCCCAGGGTTCAATACTGGGCCCACTGTTGTTTAACTTATTCATCAGTGACTTGCATGAAAAGACAGATGCCTCCTCAGCAAGGTCACTGATGACACAAAGCTGGGAAGAGTGACCGATACCCCACAGTGCTGTGTAGCCCTTCAGAAGGACCTCAACAGGTTGGAGAGATGGGCAGGGAGGAACTGCCTGAAATTCAACAAAGGCAAATGCAGGGTCCTACACCTGGGGAGGAATAACAGTCTCGGGCACCAGCACACGCTGGGAGCTGACCTGGAAAGCAACTCTGCAGGGAAGGACCTGGGAGTCCTGGCAGACAACAAGCTGTCCATGAGCAAGCAGTGTGTCCTTGTGGCCAAGGAGGCCAATGGTATCATGGGGTGCATTAGGAAGAGCATTGCCAGCAGGTCACTGCAGGTGATCCTGCCCCTCTACTCAGCTCCAGTGAGGTCACCATCTGGAGTGCTGTGTCCATTTCCTCTGGACACGAGAGACATGGAGCTACTTGAGAAAGTCCAGTAGAGGGGTACGAAGATGATTAGGGAACTGGTGCATCTCTCATATGAGGAAAGACTAGGGTAGCTGGGCCTGTTCAGCCTCGAGAAGAGATGACTCAGAGGGGATCTTGTCAATATACACAAGTAACTGAAGGGAGGGTGCCAAGAGGACGAAGTCAGGTTCTTCTCAGTGTGTCAAGCAACAGAACAAGAGGCAGCAGGCAAAAACTGATGCACAAGAAGTTCCACCTGAACATAGGGAAGAACAACTTTACTTTTGGGTGACCGTACAACAGATTGCCCAGACAGGTTGTGGAGTCTCCCTCACTGGGGATATTTAAGCACCATGTGGACACAGTCCTGTGTAATGTGCTCTAGAGTAAGCTTCTTGAGCAGGGAGGTTGTACTAGGTGATACCACTGGTGGTCCCTTCTAACCTTATCCATTCTGTGATTCTGTGACTCTGTAATGTTACGCTTAACGGTAGCTATATAAAACACACCGTTCAGGAAGGGGAGTAGTTTGGTTTGCCTCTTGCAGTTTCTGAAAATACAGGCTCATAATCAAACAGGAATTAAGAAGCATCCTAATTATATTTGATTTTAATAGCAGCTATATGCCTACATACATCTGGATGAAGAGACTTTTGCAGACACAAACAGCATCCAGTAGCAGAGCATATTCACATCCTAGGCAGTACGGGCTTTCAAACTTCTACGGATTTATTTCTCCATTTGAAATGCATATGAATTAGTGAATTTATACCATCAGTGCTTCACTTTTCAAAGGACAGTTTTAAAAGAGTGGTTTTTCACGTGTAAAAAGCTAAATATACATTTAACATCAACAAAACATTGAAACAGTTTTAGAGCTCTTTCCTCCATTTTTCATTTTTTATTACTCATTACACTCATCCTGCTTGGGCAAGGGTATCTGGATGGTCACATTCACTGACATAGTGTTAGACATTTGTGTTATGACAGATGACAAACACAGAGGAGAGAGAATAGAAATAAAAAAAAAATAAAGGGGGACGGGGGATCCCTCTTCACTTTAAAACGAAATCCAAAATGGAGAAATAAGGTCCTTGTTTAGTTATGTAAAATTTTTTACTTTACAGTGATTAGGGATCCAGAATATTGCTAAGCTACTTTCTCCCTTACACTTGGCAGCATAAAAATAATGAAGAAAAAATAGAACCTGAGAAATCTGGAAAATGTCATTCTAAAGATATCACAGGCTGCACTGCCAAGCCCTGTTTTCTCATTAGTATGGAAAGAAGTCGAAATTTCTTGAAAACAACGTATTCAAGACCAAATTCTTGAATTTATATAAACAGCTTTCATTTCAGTATATAAATCCAAAACCTCTCAAAATTCTTGAGTGACCAAGGACAAAGAGGGAGAGACAGTGTTCCTGCCACCCTCCCCATAGGGAGCTTCTCTTGATGGATGCTGCTCTCTTCCAGCCTTGTGAGCTATTTCGTCTCAGCCTGACAGCCAGAGTGGAGACCCCCAGGAGCCACATCAGTCCTCACAAACCATAAGGACAAGGACTAAAACAAGACACACAAAAGGTTCCCTGAGATCAAAAGAAGAACCCCAGTATATACAAAATCCAATGCTTTGTGATATTTGGAGTATTTTTAGAGCCTAGAAATTAGAAAACCAATTTTCAGTTCTTACATTCCACTCAACCATTTACCCAGATCTTTAAAAGATTTGAAAAGTAAAAGGGCAATATCCTAAAAGCAGCTATTATGTCACCACTGTCCAAAGTCCCCATAACAATTTGTAGCCTGGTGTCTCATGTTTTATTATACAATTCCAAGTCACCAGAAATAACTTCTCAATCGAGCCAAGTTCATGCAATGATGCATAGCCAAAAGTTGCTTTGAGGAGGAAGGGGCTGAGGGTTGAGAGGCCCTGTAGCCAGTTTTATATTACATTTAATCTACAACAGTTTAGAAATATCAAATGAAAAAAACCTCAAAATACCAACAGCTCTGAGCTTCAAATTAATTTAAACCTGCCTTTTTTTAGCACAAGCTCACATGACTTGTTAAATAATTTACTCTATAAATTACTTATCCTGTCTTATTAACAATTCTAGAGTGCTTTATGTAACTGCATTAGAAATTTATTTTGTGGTTTTGAAATGTACGCAATAAACAATCACCTCTGTTTTAACAGGCAAGAGTTTAAAAGTCATCTACTGTTTTGTTGGCAAGTAGTTCTTCCTGAAAAACACCAATTAATTTCAAACCCCATTCACCTGAATAATCATAAGTAAACATATTAATGACTTGAAAGCAGAACTGTGAAACTAGGCCAGGAATATACTTGCACTGCAAGAAATCACTTTTAAATCAAAGTCTTTGAAGAGTCATATACACTGAGATATAATAGCAATAGATTTTACTTAGCAAGAAAATATTAGACTGGTCCTTTTACAAGAAGTCCTGAACACTTTAAAAATCACTCATTACTACTCTATTGATATTCTGTAATGAGTGATCCTGACAAGAACTACTTATTTGCTATTGTGCCTACAATGTATGGATTTAACAATACTGATATAGTTATTTTGCTCTCACCACTGTTGGTCCTTGGCTCTTAATGTGAGCTTCAATGACTGATATGGTTATTTTAATGCAGGATCTCGCTCTAGAGTTCAATTTATCTCCAATAATATACAAACAACCAAACAATTATTACAATTACACTCTGTTATGATAAGCATTGGCACTTGCTTTCTAGATAAAGGCCAGCCCACACCATCATCCTAGCCAGCTGGACAAATCTAAAATGCATCTTATTAACTATAATAGAAAACTATACAAAAACAACTAGGAAGGGAAAGAGTGAGGAAGATGACTAAGAAAGCACCAGGCATAAATACTCTTATGCCCTCCCACACAAAATTTCAGCAGCTGGCCCTCACAGGGCTGATGCAGAAGCATTCTGGGTGTCTTTCTACTGCCCTCAGTAGATCTGGATGTTGGATCCAACCAGGAACCAAGAAATAGCTCAACTGGGACAAGACTGCTTATTAAGCTCTAAACTGCAGTTTACTTACAGACCAAAACAGAGCTGAAGCACCTGAGCATTAAAGGACAGAGGCTGCCTTATGCATGGCACCTCAACTCTGCTATTCCTACCACAATGCTCAAGCCTTCTATGCCACCTCTTAAAGGGGAAAACTCTGGCTGCCCACTCACACCCCATCTGCTCAGTGCCATCCACCTGGCCCACAGCCAACCCTCTGAACCACCATGGACTTCACACACCCACCCTGACCACGCAGTTATTCCAGCCTCCCGTACTTGTGGCGCACGTAAGGAATTGGAGTCAGCACACATGCCCCAGGTGCCTGTGGATGTTTTGTCTCGGACTGTGAGATCCACTCCCGTCAAGAGCAGTACATAACCAACAAATAAAGAATTGGTTTCAATAGACACTATGGAAATACATGGGAACAAATTCTTGAAATTAATTGTCTTACACTCTTCTGTTATTTATACCAAGAGGAATTCCACCAGAGACCAATGGAATTGTGCTCTTGTATCTGTAAAGCACATAAAAAAGAACCAGGCCTGAAGATTCACAAGTGAAATGCAATGCCCCAGTCTCTTAAACCTGTTTCTTAGCTAGAGTAAAGCAAGATCTGCAGTGTTAAAAATGGTTCCACAATCTGTAGCTACTGTATTAGAACTGCTTCCCTACATAGTTACTGTTTACCGAGGTCACACAACAAAATAATGTGACAGCTACTGCAGTCCAATTTTTAATTTATGCCTATAAACTAATTGAAGGGCCGCTGTGTTTTATGTTAAAAGTACACATGAAAAGACCATCTTAAATATGTGTGACAGCATCTCCTGAGAAATCCATGACTCAAAATTATTTTTAGATCACCAAACACAACAATGTGCAATGTCACAGAATGATACAGTAAAAACCAAAAAAAAACCTGTAAAGACAGCGATGCGCAAAAAAAAAACCCAGAAAATGAAAACCAAAACCAGCAACACAAAATGACTAGACACGTTTTAAGTTAATCATGGCTGGAACACATATTTATAATACCTGTTTTCTCCTCTGGCCTTTTAAACAGAGATTAAATTCCAAGGGAAAATGGCTCTGTTACTTCTAATTTGAAAGCACCAGATAAAAAGGCTACAAAGCCTATGTAAATGAGCACAGATGCATAGCTCAAAGTAATTTTTTTCCAATTAAGCAATCTACAGAATATTACACAAACATCTAAATCAATAACAGTTACAATTCAGAAAGACTGTTTCTTTACCATAGGTCCTAAAAATCTACCAAAGGTAGGCCATGTATGAGTAGTAGAAAGGAATGCCTCCAGCTTTCTCCCCAAGCAGAGAAATGCAGCAAATTGACTTCGACAAACTGTAGGAATGTAGCTCAAAGGCTAGAATTTAATCTAAACTCACACTGTATTCGACAGTATTTTTATACTGCTTCTAGAGGAAACTAACAAAGAGAAGAAGGATGGTGAAGCCAAATAGTGAGAAACCTGAATCAATTTTGGGGAAAATATTCTGGTATCTTTTACATTAAATGCCATAGAAAGTAATTCAGAAACAATAACAGGGAAATAAGAAGATGGAGAAGACAGCTTGAGATGGTTTTTTCCTGAGAAGATGGTTTTTTCCATCATCCAGTACCCAAATTTTTTTGCTCAGCAAGAACCTTTTCAGGTTTCCTCAGGCAACGTATATAGATGCCACAGTGCTCTGAGTTGTGAAAGGATGCAGGATTTAGCATGAAAAGCAAGAGCACTCCCTCACCAAAGACCATCTTCAGGCCAACGAGGATGGAAGTACCACATGGAAACGAGGGGGGAAAAAACTTTTTTGCACCTTCCTCACGCTTAATTAGGGTTTCCTAATCGCCTACCACTTGCTGACAAGCAGCACAATGTTCATTCATCTGCAGGCTTCGTATTTTCTCCTTCCAGCCACCTCCACTGAGAAAGGCAAACCAGGTTCGCATTCCTATGGCTAGGGTTTGGAGGATAGTTTGCTGTCACTTCCATCAGAATCTGCCGCATCCCTTTCCTTTCTTTTTTTTTTTTTTCTTTTTTTTTTTCATAGGAAAAGAGAACATGAGAGATCTGGGGTGAGGTTCGCAGCAATAAACTGAGGGAGAGAATGTAAAAAACCCCATAAATAAAATAAACTCTTCGTACCATACCTGCTGCCGCCGCAGAGGTGCGGGCTGACCGGTGCGCGCCCCTGGTAGGGGAAGGAGCAGGAGGCGGAAGCGGAGCCCCAGCCCCCCGTACCGCTCCCCGGCTGCCCCGTGTTCCCGCTGCGGCCGGCGGCGACCCCCGCCCAGTGCCCTGGGAACCGCATCGCGGCAATTAGGATTCACCATCTAAACAGGTTGACAGCGGTACGTCTGGAAAGTCGCGTCCAAATTAAATCATACGGGCTTTTAGTCTTCCAGCCACCGCATCTGCCCGCGGAGTAAGTGCCTCTCGGCGCGGGCCAGTTACCCGCCACCTCCGCCTGCAGCTTCCCCCGCCTGCTCCGGCCCGCCGCCCCCGCGCCTGGCCCCGGGCCGTACTCACATCTCGGTAACATTGTCGCCCTCGGCGCTCCGCTGCGGCACGGGGAAGGAGGCGATGCCCGGCGACGACTCCGTGCACCAGATCCGCCAGGAGCTGCAGTTGCAGGACGCGGGACAGCCCAGCGCACCCCGCCAGCAGCCCAGCACCAGACAGCACAGGCACCACAGCCGCGCCAGGCCGGGTCTCGGCCTCCGCCGCCAGGACACCATGCCGTCCCCGTTCACTCCAGCGCTGCCCCGACGGCCTCCTCCTGCTCCCTGCGCCGCCGCCGCCGCTGCCGGGGCGCTCGGCCGGAGGGTGCGCAGCCTTCCGCGCCGCAGGCGGGCAGACGGGACCGGTGCTTACATGGGCGCGCCGCAGCCGCAGCCACACCGCCCCGCGGCGCTGTCCGCCCGGGCACTGCGCGAGTCGGCGGGGGCCGGACCCGGGCGGCGCGGAGCAGAGGCCGACCGGGGCCTCCGGCGCGGCGCGGCACCTGCCCCCGGCCCCGCGGGCTGACAGCGACACCGCCTGCCCCTGCGGCTACTCCCGATGATGCTGCAAAACGCGCGGGGCGGCGGGGACAGGTGGCGGAGGCTGCGCGCCTACCTGCGGGGGCTCGGGCGGCGCTGCCCGCCGGAGGGAGGGCGAGCGGATGAGGAGGGAGGCGCAGCTCGCGGTGGCGGCGGGGCTCGGGGCTCCGCGCTCGCCGCTTTACGCACCGTCTCCTCCTCCCTCCAGCTGATAATAAACCAGCTCCGGCTCCTGCTCCAGCCCAAGACGGGGAGCTGCCGGCAAAGTGACGTGGGGCTGACGCAGAGAGGGGCAGAAACTCCACAAAATGAGCTTGAAATAAAAAAAAATAATTAAAAAAAAAAAAGGACATGGGAGGGAGGAGGGGGAGCGGGGGAAAGGGAGGTTGCCGAAGAGCAGATACCAATAGGCAGGCTGCGCCTGAGCTTTCAGCCTCGCACATACATACGCGCGCACACACAAAGAGGCGTGCACGCACCCCGCGGGATGGGGAGCGCCCCACCGCCTGTAAGAGCTGTCTGCCCCGGCGGGAGGACAGAGGCACTTTGCCGAGGGGCACTTGGCATCCCCGCCAGGGCGAGAGCTCGCCATCGGGTGATAAACCATCGGGGATGGTGTGAGAACCCCGGAAATCAACGGATGAGCGACCCTAGTACTCCTTGTTCTTCCCTTGACAGCTCTGCGGTCGGGGGTGCTTTGCGTTTTTCTGCCCCCGCCCCCGCTTGCGGGTTCCGCAGCGCTGCCGGTGAGCCGGATCCCGCCGCAGCGCCCCGCACTGAGCGCTCCGCAGGCGCCACCGCGCGTCCCGCCGCCGCCGCGTACCGCAGTCCCGCCCGCACTGCCTCCGCGCGGAGCAGTGAACCCCCGACCGCCCCATGGACCCCCAGGCGCCAGGGGGACGACACAGGGCACACAGCAAGGAGTTATCATTGCTGTGCATCGAGGCTGAGGCAAGTCCGAACGACATACGTGTGTCACGCATTCGCAGGTGCAAAGAGCAGCTGATCTGGGATGTTCTTCCCTTGCCGTTTCTGAGACTATGTGCTTCTGTCCTGGTACACGGCGGGTAGTCCTTGCTCTCTGTCAACAGGTTTTTCACTTAACCTCTACTGTTACATCAAAAGATGGTGATGGTCCTTTCTTACCTAATTACCCGAGCTGAGTATTTTCAGATTAGTAAATCTGGGTGAATTAAAGAAAGAAAAGGTTACACAATTTCTCTTACTAAGATACAGAACAAACAGTCAATAGGCTGATAGAAAGTGCTCGGGAATCAGTTTGACATGGCACTTATTAATTGAAAGCACACTTCATTCTTTTTGCATTTGCTCAGGCTAACAGGAAAATCCCCATCTTACTGGAAGCATTTGTAGGCCTGGCATGGCCACAGAAAGGGTTAGTTTTGCTTTCAAAGAACATCCTGCTAAGAAAGTCAAAGCTGAAACACTGATTTATACTTCCCCGTGAGGCAACAAATGAAGACTAGACAAAAAGACATAATTGAAAAATACTATTGATCATGATATACTTCAACCTAATTTATTTGAAGTTTAAGTAAAATGTTTACAGAGATACTCAGAATATACTGCCTCCTTACCAAGTTCAGCACTTTATTTTTTTAAAATAAAACACAAGGAAGATGAAGAGAGGCTCAAGGAATAACAAAGCCAATGATGCAGCATAAAAACATGGAAGGACCATATGAAATATTATTTGGTGCAAGGCCTTTTGTCTACAATTAATACAATTTTTTTTTAAGGCACCAATAGCTTTAAAATAAAATATTTCTCCAAACAAAGTATTTATAGAAGGATAACTAGTAAGATAAAAAGGTCATGGAAAAATTTTCTAGAGGCAAAACAGTTTGGTATTTTTAAAGGATTTGGAGGCAAGTGTTAAAAGAGAGAAAAATTATTTGCATAAACTGCAATATGATTCTATTTTCAATCTTCAGTAAGATCCTTAATGCAGGACAGAAGTAAAATTCTGAAATCTGTAAGTTGCCGTAAAACCTTCTTTACTGTTCTCCAGTGAAGTCTACTTACAGCTTTGGAAAATATGCTTTATTTCCCCTCTATCTCCTGGATGAACATGAAGACATCAGCTCTTTATGGCCATAATTACTCATTGCAATTCTACTTGCGATTTTATGACAATTAGGTCACAGCTATCTAATCATATATGGGCACATACTTAAACTTTATTACTTCACAGACATCTTAGGTCTCTGTTTTCCATGAATTTGCAAAACTGACAAGTTGTCAAAGAAGTTTTAGATAAAACTATGCAGTTGGATCAAACTGGCTAATGAGATGGTTCAATAGTATTGAAATGACAAAGTTCTGTAGGCAAGACCATAAATTCATAAGGCTGCAGGTAAGCGTTAAATAGTGCTAGAGCAAACACTTGGAAAAGGAATCATCACCATTGTGGTAAACCTCAGTTTATATTTCCTGCAATTCAAAAAATTTCTCATGAGGGTGTTGCTGAGTTATACAGTAATCATTGCTTAGAAGTTTGGTGACATAGATTTCTGCATGACAATGCCAAAACTTACCAGATGTAAAAACGTAATGGTAAAATACCAAATTCTGTTAAAAATCTATTTCCCCACTAAAATTAGTATTTTATCAAAATAGACTGGGGGGGGAATAGGGGAAGATAGCAGACTGAAAGTGCCACCAGAATTGTCAAAATGAAAGCTAGGGAATGCTGCACTGAGAAATACCATTGCTGGCCTAGTGGGGGAAGCAGCAACTCTTTCAATAGGCACAGTTCCTGCTTTGAGTCTTTAAATTCTAGAATTATTTAGATAGCTGTATAAAGAATTTCTGTGGTAAGTCATGACTTTATTTTACGTAGATAAGGTTTATTTTTATGTATTCTATGGTTTTTTCTTACAGATTAAAGAAAGTAGGAAGGAACTTCAAATACTCAAGTACTTCCTATTAATCAGTACTTAAGAAAGAGCCACAATGTGAGTCAATACTTAAGGGAGAGCCACAACTAAACCACTAGAGATAAATAGCTTTCTGATAATGCTGCAAAAGCAAACATCATCCTGAGGGTGTTAAAACTGGAGCAAAGTTGAAAATATGACAAAGCCATAGAGTGTGATTAGAGGGCTAGAAAATATGAATTCTGAGTCAAGATTGAAAGAACTGGCTTTTTTCAGTGCATGAAAGTCTGACAGGAAGTGCAATAACACCCCTGAAATATGTAAAAGGGCATGCAAAGGGACAGGTAATATTTTTTTCCTTGTCTGGGGAATAGGACAAGTAATACACTTGATTTACAACAAGGATGATTCATGTTTGACATTATGAAAACTTTTGTATGAAAAGGACAGTTAAGCACCACAAATAGATCACTTTGGAGAACACTCAAATCTTGAATAATAGAGCCTTCTCAGAGCAAGTGAGGTGAACCTCTTCAGGGCCGGTGAATTAGAGTCAGATTTGCCTTAGGTAGATGAAGGCAAATTAGCAACCTCCCAGAAATTCTGTTTCCTTGCAATACATATTTCTTTGCCCATTTTTTTTACTGCTGTAGATAAAGTTACGTGGGAGCACATTCATCTGAATATATTAGGAGCAAAACCTGAACATAATGAAATACTCAGTGTTTCCCTGAAATCACTATGCTAAAGTTAAGTTTAATCACTCTTGATTAACTTGAGCTTTAATTCATACACCATACATAAAGAACATATCACTGAATAGAAATTATAGTAAATATCTGTAAAGGTGGATAACATGAATTTGTGGGAAAAAGTCAGCACCTGAAAATTCAAAGAATGCCCCTGAGAGTAGTGTTATTTAGGTGGGGGAATAAGTAATTATACTGCTGAGTCTGAGAACAGGTCACATGATTTGTGTACCCTATCTTGGCAAAAGCGTGTGTATACAGAAAGACTAATCTTATCAAAACTGTATAGAAATAAATGCTTACATTTTGCTTCCAGTTTCGAAATATTTAGCTCTTACAAGAGCGAGAGGTTGAACACCTCATAGGAACTCATGATCTTCTCAGAAACCTTTTGTTTTCTAGAGAAATATCCCAATTCCCATAAAACTTTTCATACGAAAATGTCCTTGTGTTCAAGAACTGTGGTCAGAGACACACATCTGCACCACGACCCAGAGCAAGCCTATGAACTCCAATCGCCAGCGTCTGCTGGGCTGATAACTACTCTGAGATGTACCTGCCTCTCTTAAATGAGCTCGCACATCTTTTCCCTCAATGACAAAAATTGGTTTCCACACAGCTCTTTTCTGAATTTCCTTCAAACACGAGGCACTCTCTGAGTGGTTTAGGCTGCCTTTTGTTCTTTGCAGTGTTCCACCTATTTGCAGATTTATCTAGCTACTTGATCATGGCTGATTTTGCATTCCTAATAACGGAAACGTTTACCTTATCGCTTTCAAGCACCGTTCAGCATTTATTGGGTTTTAAGGGAAGCTGAATCCTGCCACCTTGTGCTCAAGAAAATTAGCACACCTTTTTGTTTTTGGAAGGAGTGAAAAAAGAGAAAAGGGGAAGGAAAAGTTGACTAACTACCACGTTTCTATTAAACAAGGAATAAAATGGGGCTCTGAGTGTACAGTGATTGGGTCCAGTTCGATATTGCCTGGGATGTCTACCTGAGATTTTTTAAAAAGGACAGTCAGTCTTCTAGGGACACTGTTCACACCGGACGCTGTAACGCCATGGAGTGTTGCTTTTCATATCCCTACAGAGTGTCAAAGTCCCCCATGCCACACCCATGCCCTTATGAGGGCAAGACATTTAACTAGCCTCTTGTCCCATAGCGTGTGTTTGTGTGATGGCTGCTGGTATTAATCACAGAGTTCCTGATTACTCTTGGTCACATTTGTTTGCTATAAGAGCAGTGCTGCTTTCTTTTCATCAATAAGCAGTCACATCATAGAGTGGAGGGAAGGACCCTTTTCATTTATAAAAAAAAAGTTAGTATTTCTTGGGGGAATGGTAAAAGTAGTGATTGTAAGGAGCATGGATCTCCCTTTTTTGCTGAAGTCCGAGGCAGCATTCTTTTTTTCTGGCTGACAGGGCTCCACAAGTAGCTTCCTGGTAATGTGTGAGTGCAAACATCATCCTGAAGGTGGTCGAACTAGAACAAAAACTTGAAAAGGTATCTTCCTCCACCACGTGCTTAATTGCCCCCCCTCTGTGTCACTGCAGGCTCTTACCCCAACATCAGTCTATTTTTTCCACCACACTTGTGAGTCTCTCTGCAGCCAGCCAAACTGGGCAGCTTGTTGTTTCTGCAACTATCCAGTTATCACCTTATGGACAACTGAAAGCAAAGATAAATTATGTGCCTACCGGTAAGACTTCAGCAACAGGGATCCCAAAGCAACTGATCAACCCTGATGTCTTGCTGGGTTATTTCAAACAGTGTTTGTTCAGGTTAAGTTTGCATTAATGGCATGGACTTGTTCAGTTCACAGAAATTGTTTTTTCCTCAGATGATCCAGCTGTCTATATGTCTGTTTGCACACATATATTTTGTTGTGCAAATCATACTTGTCTTTCTGATTAGGAGGGTTCAACAGGTGGAAAATGGCAACATAATAAAAATCTGTCAGTCAGTTGTCAGTTTTCTTCCAGTTTAATGGGAGAAAATGGCAGGATTTTTTTGCCACAATGAGCACATGATATTTTGAATCCTCCTTTACAGCAGTCAATGAACAAGAAGAGAAAGAAAAAAAAAGGACTCCCCAAAACCCAGTCTCCAGGACACTAATTAAAAAGATCCAAAATCATCTGAAAACTTAGCTATTGGAACATTGCAAGCTAGCTTCACTTGGCATTACAAATTGCTGGGTTACTGCTACTCTTGTCATTTATATGCACAGGGACTACATAACATGAATATGCATTGCTCATGATTATGATTTATGACTCCTTGTCCTTTCAGGCTGTGGGAAATACACTAACCTGGAGAAAGAAAGCTCTGTAATTTATTGCTCAAGATAGACATAATTTAATTTATGATGCAGTTATGCTTGTCATGGCTATGCTAGCATTTCATTCAAACAAAGGGCAAATCGCATTATAAGGCCTGTTTCTCCAAGGGAAAATGCTGCTTGTACAGTTGTGTTCATTGTTGATGGCGTGCAGAGGACATCGTAATTCTGTTCCAAAACTACTGATGATGTCTGAGCATGCCTCTTGTCACAATGACATAGGTAACAGCCGTGAGCAGTGATAAGCAATCAAAGTAGTAGAGACCTGGAAGGTTAGAAATCAATTGCTTCCAGCTGATCAGTTTAGGACTGAGAGATCCTGATGGCTGGTACAGCAACTGTAACTGGAGGTCATTACTCCACTTATGGATAATATACTGTGAATGTCTTGATAAATCTAATCTTCTAACTGAAAATCACATTTATGGGAGCATTCTTAATTTTTCTTTCCCTTTCTTAAGAACATTGGTACTAGAGGCAATACTATGTAAATGTAGTATTTGTTAACAGCTTCTCTTTCCTTTTTGTCTCTCCCTGTCTACCTTTTCCCTCCGCAACACACAGATTTGGTCACAGGGCATGAGGGACTCTTACATAATGTTTAGGTTTCTATGGTACTTCCCCTCAGTTTCCCACAGCAACCATACAGAGCAGGAGACATTTTAAGATGTACCATCATCATCACTTATAAATCCTTTTCCCAAGATTCAGATAACATTGGTTTTTCACATGGCCATGTCCAGTTAAGACAGAGGCACCATTTGGTTCAGTTTCCTGAAGTTCAGCAAACAATGTTGCCTTGTGGTTTGGCAACATCTGGATCAAAGATAGAGCTGATAGTCACCATTCTCTTCACAGAGAATGCAATAAAAGTTTAAACTATGAGAACATTTGGGTTTTGAAAGTTTTAGCTTAAACCAATCGCGCTATTTTTGCTACCCTCTTTAAATGTCTAGTTAAGGCAGTGTCCAGCTTGCTGTCTAAGCAGCTGGACCAATTGCATGAAGCATATTATGTACAGTTCAGCGCAGAAAGCAGTCTCTTGACTGTTAACAGTATTTACAGCAATTTAAGGTGAATTCACCTTACAACTTAGGTTCTGATGCTGAAGTCAGTGAAAGATTTGTATTATCTTATCTGAAGCTTATCCATTAAGCACAGCTTAGTTCTTAGTTAAATTCTGTTTGAGTTGTACTTTTTTGCTTTGGCCTTATGTTCCATGTGTTAGCCTGAAGTGATGATGTAGCAAAAGTTTATACCTACTTTCAGTAGAATTCACTTTAAGTTTTTTTAGGGATTATCTTTTTTAGATTTATGAAAATTCTCGTTAATGTATTCTATTCATGTCCAAAATATTTGATTTTATTCTCTTCCTATGCTGCTGCTTTTTTTTTTTTAACATGGCATGTTGATGCCTGAACTGTCACTAAATATATTTTTCATTTGAACATTTTATCCAAGAATTACAGAGCGAAAAAGAACCTTCTATTAAGGTTGCCAATATAAAGCATTTAAACTTGTTTTTCCTCCATCTTTTGCAGTTTCATTACATAGCCTACCTGAAGGGCAACTTCTCTCCTCAGAGACTGGTGCTTTTACTTGTCTTTTACATAGACAGTGCTTTTTGGGATCTGTTCCCATTAGAAGTACCTCTTAATTGCTTCTCTTTCTCCCTGGGCCTCTGCTGTCAGATACCACACCTCAGTCATGTCACAGGGGTTCTTCTAAATTTTTTAGGTAAATACAAGTAGAGAGGTGGAGTAACTGACAACACTGGTGACACATCATCACCTCTCAGTTTTTTGCTAGATCTTTTCTCTTTTCAGCTATTTCAGAATTTCAGGCCATTCCAGCTGAAGAGACAAGTAGATGGAATAACAGGAGAGGAACTCACCCTATGACAGGGAAAGAGGAACAAGTACTGTGGATTCATTGCTCCCCATACCTAAGAGATGAATTTGGCATTACTCCTCATGAGTACTGTTGGGTACTCCTCTTTGCTTTGCCTCTGGAGCAAGAATTCTCTGATTTGGTTAGTAATTTTGTCAGTAATTTTGTCCCACAATGAGAAAAGAAGCCAAAAAAAAGCCAGATGCTTTAAACTTGTTAATATCAAACAGACAGGTTTTCTTAGCTGTGCCCATTTTAATCTGCTTTTGAAGACATCTCCTCAAGAAAGATCATCTTCTGAAGAAGTTACATTTTCCTTAGCAACAGAGACAGACTTTAGTGTCAAAATTCATCTTATTACATGTAGAAATTAACAGTATAACTCTATGTTCCTTTTATATTTAGTCGTGAGAAATAGACAATGGCTGACATATCTCATCCTACAGTAAAGTCTGACCAGATCACATGGATCATTTCCTGGAAGTACCTGTTTATAGGTGTTATAGGAGGGATGGCTGAGGAGCATCCTGGGAAATGAAGTCTCCTATGAACTCCAGCACACATGGGCAGTGGAGTACTCTGTATGATTGGTTGGTAGAATCACGTGTTGTGACGTGTACTTTCAAAGTGCATATAAAAGTTGTTTGTCTCTAGTAAATCGATCTGGTTGCTGAACCCTCAACCGACTGGGTCCATGCGGATTTATTACTTATTATATCAATAAACTGCCACACATGGCACATAAAATGGGACTTCCCCTGTACGAGGGGTGAATGGGGACTGCCCTGTATCAGGGTAATTGCGGTAGCGTTTGGGGCTAGCTTGTTTTAAAAGCTGAAACAACGCTTTCCGAAGAAAAAATTCAGGCGTCAGGAGACCAGCGCAGCAGGACTGCGGGGAGGAGCTCTGAAAACTGAAGTTACATGCACCTAGGTACACCAAGGAAAAAAGGCAGCAGAGAACTCAAGGTAAGAAGCCAGCATGGGATGTTCAAACTCCAGGGAGATAGACAAGGACACAGAAGCTGTGTGCCTATTATTAAGACAATATCCCACAGAAATAATGCAAGCTAATGTGATTGAACTGTTGCAATGGATAAGAGTAGTTGCACCAGGGCTTCCAGTGGTTGGAGCCTTAAATATAACCACCTGGCAAAGGACCGGGATTAAAATGAGAGAAAGATCAATGTTCAGTGATGTAGAAGCCTTTAAATGCTTGCCTACCTGGACACAAGTTATGAATGCTCTGCAAATTGCTCAAAGAAAGCAAAATTCCTCCATAGAGACAAACATCAATTTTCCTTCACCCCCTACTAATGCTGCTAGGCATAGGTATTCCCCAGAGATCAGGATTAGAGACAGGAGTGAGGGGGAACCGCAGGCAATGCAAGAGGAAAGTAGGTGAGAGGACTTAGTAATGGACTTGAGTTGGACTTTCCATGGGCAGGAACGGGAGGGGAACAATGTAAGTTATGGCTCTAGCCTGAGTTTTCGTGCACACGCGGGCTGTGGTGATGGGGCACGAAATTCAAACTGTGGAGCTGTTACAGAGGAGCAGTTTTTGAATTCCCACTGTGGCGTGGGGGAGGGGATCCCAGACAACTCACCCCCTTCGGTCACTGATGAGTCACGGCCATGTGGCGAGCAGATCGCTGCATGGGCGCTGCCATCTTGCACGGTCAGGGGACCAGAACTCGGGCCATCTCTTCCAGCCCTGCAGCCATCTTGTCCTAACCGTGTGAACAAGGACGGTTTGCCTCTTTCATCACAGCATCCATCTTCTGGCATGCCTCTACCAGGAGCTGAATGTGTTGGTACAGCGGGTGGTGAGGCATCGGAAGATGCAGGAGAGGAATCCACTGTGGTTCCTCTGGGTGAGGACGAGTGTGTGCGAGCGGGTACATCAGTAAGCCGGTGGGAAAGGTGTCGAGAGGAAGCGATGCGGATTGGAAGGTTATAAATGCACGTCATTTACCAGCCACGGCAAAACTCTCAATTTCAGTCTGCCTTATGACATGACTAAGGAGTTGAGGCAAATTGTTAAAGAAAGTGGTATTTCCTCATCTCATGTGTTTTCGTATTTGGAGACACTGAGTACTACATATGTTTTTATCCCCCAAGATTGGAAGATGTTGTAAAAGATGATTTTAACAACAACCCAGTACAGATCTGGCTTACTGACTTCCGGGAGAATTGCACAGCTTATGCAAATGATTTTAGCAGCTTGCAGGCAGGTGTGACTTGTAATCATTTGATGGGGGAGGGAGCCTACACGGCACCCGAATCCCAGGTTGGTTACCCTCAAGAGATATAAGAGGTAATCACAAAAATGGCTTTAAAGGCAGAAAGGAGGCTTCCTAACACAGACAGGGATAGTAATTTATCCTTTGCAAAGATCCTACAAGGACTAACAGAGTCCTTCTCACGATTCCTCAATCGGCTGCAGGGTTCATTAAACAGGCAGATAGAAAACGAAGATGCGAGAGAATTGCTTTTCAGGCAGCTTGCTTACGAAAATGCTAACCAGGATTGTCGGCGAGCCTTGCAGACCATCCCTGAAAGGGAAAGCTGCACGATTGCTGAGATGGTCCGAGCATGTTAGGATGTCGGATCAGTTGAACATCATACTGCCTCTCTAGCAACAGCCTTAAGTGCCCAGCTGAGAATACAGGACAGAGGAAAAGGGAAGGGCAGCTGCTACCGATGTGGGGCTGCCAATCATTTCTATAAGAACTGTCCTAGGAAACCCCCTTTGGCAGTATGCCAAAAGTGTCATAAAGGGAAGTGGTGGTCTAGTGAAGGTTGGACTTGAGTCGACTTGAGGTAAAACCCTTCCCATCAGGAAACTGGAAGCGGAGTGCGAAGCCGCGCGCCCCGGTCCATCAAATAAATGGTGCCCAAGAAAACTGGTTAGTGACTTACTCGCCACCACGGCAGGAAGTGCAGGCCTGGACCTGGCCTCAGATCAACCAGTAAATATAAATTCCACTGCCGTAGTGTTGATTCCCGCAGTAGTTTGTGGACCCTTAGGCCCAGGAATCCATGCCCTTCTAGTTGGACATTCATCAACCACTAGGATGGGTTTGTTTGTCCTAGCCAGAGTGATTGATTCTGACTCCCAAAGCGAAATACAAATTATGGCATGGACACCAGTGCCTCCCTGCTACATACCTGAGGGACAACGACTTGCCCAGTTAATCCCCTCCTACAGTGCATCACCACCTGGGGAGGGGGAAAGGGGCTCAGGGGCTTTCAGGAGCACAGACAAGCCTCAAATATTTTGGACAAGGGCTATCTCTGCGGCACAACCTATAATGACTTGTCACATAGACGGATGCAGATTTAAAGGCTTAATGGACACAGGCACATACGTCTCTATCATAAAGGACACTGAGTGACCAGCTGACTGGCCCACTGTATTTCCTGCTTCGACTATTCAAGGGGTTGGAGGTATGCAGAGGCCTAGGCAGAGTGCACAGGTGCCTACAGTGTTGGGGTCAGAGGGGCAGTTTGCCAAGATAGCACCTTTTGTTGCTCCTATCCCGTGCACTCTGTGGGGAAGAGATGTATTAGGCCAGTTTGGCACTGTCATGCAAATTGCGACAAGGGATGCTCAGGATTTTCAGTGAGGGCCATTGACAGCTGTTCCAAGGACAAATTAAGCTGACATGGAAGACCAATGACCCTATATGGGTCAATCAGTGGCCCTTAAAAAGGGAACGGCTCCTTTACCTGAGAGACTTAGTCCAAGAGCTACTAAATGCAGGACATATAGTGCCAACCTCCAGTCCATGGAACACCCCGGTGTTCTGTGTTCCAAAAAAGAGTGGTAGATGGTGTATGCTGCAAGATCTTAGAGCAGTCAATTCAGTCCTAGAACCTAGGGAGGGCATTACAACTAGGACTCCCCTCACCTGCTATGCTTCCAGCAGGATGGCCATTAATGGTAATTGACCTAAAGGACTGTTTCTTCACCATTTTCCTACACCCTGGTAATGCCCCATGTTTTGCTTTCTCAATCCCTACTTTAAACCACACAGAGCCTATGCAGGGGTACCACTGGGTCTTTTTGCCCCAGGAGATGCATAATAGTCCAATAATTTGTCAGACTGTTGTGGCTAAGGCTATCCACCCTGTCAGAAAACTTCACCCTTCAGCTATTATTTACCATTACATGGATAACATCTTAGTAACCACGGCCACAGAGACTGAGTTACAATCTGTTATAACTGCTCTGACTAATGCTGTCCAAGAAGCAGGGTTGCAGGTTGCTCCAGAGAAGATCCAGCGATCTCAACCCTGGGCCTATCTTGGATGGAGGATCACGCAGCAGGAAATCACACCCCAGCCACTGATGATCAAGGTAAAAGACACTTTAACCTTAAATGACTTACAGCGATTCTTAGGAGTTTTAACTGGTTAAGGCCTATCTTAGGCTTAACTACAGAGGAGCTTTGTCCTCTTTTTGAACTGCTCAAAGGCAATCCATATCTAACATCCATTCAGTTCTTAACTGCAGAGGCAAAGCAGGCCTTAAAGACATGTTCTCAGGTGATTGAGAATAGACAAGGCAGAAGATGAAATCCTGACCTTCATAGAATCATAGAATCATAGAATAGAATCATAGAATCAGTTGGGTTGGAAAAGACCTCCGAGATCATCGAGTCCAACCCTTGGTCCAAATCCAGTCCATTTACTAGATCATGGCACTCAGTGCCACGTCCAATCTGTGTTTAAAAATCTCCAGGGATGGTGAATCCACCACCTCTCTGGGCAGCCCATTCCAATGCCTGATTACTCTCTGTAAAGAATTTTCTCCTGATAGCCAAATTAAATTTCCCCTGGCGGACTTAAGTAAGCCCGTGCAACCACCCTTGTCCTATTTGCTGTGCGATGCCCTGAGAGAAGAGACCAACCCCCACCTGGCTAGAACTTCCCTTCAGGTAGTTATAGACGGTGATGAGGTCACCTCTGAGCCTCCTCTTCTCCAGGCTAAACAACCTCAGCTCCCTCAGCCTCTCCCCAGAGGACTTATGCTCCAGTCCCTTCACCAGCCTTGTTGCTCTTCTCTGGACCCGCTCCAGCACCTCAATATCCTTTCTGAACTGAGGGGCCCAGAACTGAACACAATACGCAAGGTGTGGCCTCACCAACGCAGAGTACAGGGGAAGGATCACTTCCCTGCTCCTGCTGGCCACGCTATTTTTGATACAGGACAAGATCCCATTGGCCTTCTTGGCCACCTGGGCACACTGTTGGCTCAGGTTGAGCTTCCTGTCAATTAGTACCCCCAGGTCCCTTTCTGCCTGGCTGCTTTCCAGCCACTCTGTGCCCAGCCTGTAGCGCTGCAGGGGGTTGTTGTGGCCAAAGTGCAGGACCCGGCACTTGGCTTTATTGAACTTCATCCCCTTGGAATCAGCCCATCTCTCCAGTCTATCCAGATCCCTCTGCAGAGCCCTCCTGCCTTCCAGCAGGTCGACACTCCCTCCCAGTTTGGTGTCATCAGCAAATTTGCTGATGATGGACTCAATCCCCTCATCTAAATCATCAATAAAGATGTTAAACAGGACTGGACCCAACACAGACCCCTGGGGAACACCACTGGTGACCGGCTGCCAGGTGGATGCAGCTCCATTCACCAGCACTCTCTGGGCCCGACCCTCCAGCCAGCTCCTAATCCAGGAGAGGGTACACTTGTCCAAGCCATGGGCTACCAGCTTTTTCACATTTGCCTTGCACTTGTTCCTAGCAGGTTCCAGCCATTTGCAGTTTTGTTCCAGTGGGATCAGGCCAAATCTGATCCCCTGAGGATCCTAGAGTGGCTATTTCTGCCCCACTCACCACCAAAGACTGTGTGAACAATTAATGAAATGTTTGTTAAGCTTATCATTAAAGGCAGAGGACATCTACAGGAGCTGGATGGACAGGATCCTGCAACCATCTATATCCCAGCGATGAAGCACAACTCGACTGGCTACTGGCAGAAGATGCTGGATTCCAGACAGCCTTGGCAGGCTATGACAGTGACATTTCAATTCATTATCCTAAGCACAGATTTTGGGCAGAAATGGGTAACCTACCCTTAAGAGCCACACGCCGATGTCAACACCAATGAGTAAACGGCCTTACTGTCTTTACTGACGCATCTGGGCAGTCCAGAAAAGCTACACTGACATGAGTAAACTCTGTCACAGGACAGTGGGACAGAGGTACAGACCATAAGCCGTGGTACAGGTCCTAGAACTTGCAGCTATTCATATTGCCTTTGAACTGTTTTGTAATCAGCCAATTAACATTGCCACAGATTCGTGTTATGGAGCAAGTTTAGTCTCGCATCTCGAGGCTTCCTTTCTTTGAGATGTTACTAGTCCCCACTTATTTGCTGAGATACGTACTGTATGTTTTTTTGTTAACCATAGAAAATTTGACTTCTGTGTAATGCATGTTCTTTCGCATACAGAAATACCAGGACCCATAGCAGAAGGTAACCAAAGAGCTGATGCTGCTGTTGTGATTGTCATAGTACCTAGAATTCTGGAGCAAGCTAAATTGTCTCGTACCTTTTTCCATTGGAACGCACGTTCTCTAAAAATACAATTTCAGATCATCATTAACCAAGCTCGAGACATAATCATGTCATGTCCGGACTGCCAACAAATTACTCCAATGCCATCCCAGGAAGGAGTTAATCTCAGAGGACTGATAGCCAATGAGATGTGGCAGACAGACATCACACATATAGCTGAGTTTGGTTGACTAAAATATGTCCATGTTACAGTCGATACACATTCCAGATATATAACTGCCACTGCACATACTGGGGAAAAGGCAAAAGATGTCATAAGGCACTGGCTTAACTGTTTTGCAACATTAGGAACCCCGAAAAAGATAAAGACTGACTATAGTCCTGCTTACAATTCAGCAAAAGTCAAAACCTTTCTAACAGACTGGGGAATTTCTCACTCCACAGGCATACCACACTCACCTACGGGACAGGCGATGATGGAGAGAGAATACCATACCCTAATAGACATGCTGCAAAAACAAAAAGAGGGGGAATCCATCTATAGCCCACAGGAACGTCTGTAGAAAGTGACATACGTATTAAACTTCTTAAATTGTGACAGTGCAGACCAAAGTAGATACGAAAGACAACATAGACCTCAAGCATTTTCCTCTCCCAAGCCACCGGTCATGATAAAGAACTTAATATCAGGACAATGGATGGGACTGGTGGATCTTATAACATGGGGAAGAGGATGTGTTTGCATATCTACAGGCACAAAACTAAAATGGATTCTTTCCAGGTGTGTCAAACCTTATGTAGGTACACCTTCACAGCAGGAGCAAGCGCCGGAGGTGACAACTGAAGAGACTACAGACAAAGACACATAACTGATGACTATTGCTGAGATTGACCTGTGTGGCTAAAATACAGAAACCTAATAAGAATTATAAGTATGCATGAGGAGAGAGAGTGAGACGGCTGTCTGCATGAATGTCTATAAGTGAATGAGAGAGAATTGTGTGGATATAGGATTATATGTGAGTGTATAAGCACTTTAAACCCAATAAGCCTTAAAAAGGCTGCCCTTACAAGACAGCTCTACCATGATCGCATTAGAAAAAACTCAGTACACAACACTCATCCCCCAAAAACCCTTTTGTTGAAATAAAGTTGAATTATCCCTGTTCTACGCAGACCCCTAGAAAAGTAGAGGTCGATATTTCACCCAGTTACACAAAAAACCCTCAGATTAATAAAGTTGTTTTTCATTCCAGTTGCATACAAACCGTTAGAAAATAAAAGTTTGAGATTATATCAAACAATTTCAAAAGGTTGGAAGAAAAGTTAAAATAAATCTACTTGTTAAAGAACCAGGGTAAAGCAGTGAGCTGGGTCACTGTTAAAAAGGGTTCAAAAGGTTTAAAAATGTGGTGTTCTACAATATGCACTGTTCTGTAATCCATCACAATAATAAAAAAAAGGGGGAGATGTGGGATTCATGTTATAGGAGGGATGGCTGAGGAGCATCCTGGGAAATGAAGTCTCCTATGTACTCTAGCACACATGGGCAGTGGAGTACTCTGTATGATTGGTTGGTAGAATCACGTGTTGTGACGTGTACTTTCAAAGTGCATATAAAAGTTGTTGTTTGTCTCTAATAAACGGATCTGGTTGCTGAACCCTCAACCGACTGGGTCCATGCAGGTTTATTAGTTATTATATCAATTAACCACCACACCTGTTTCTCTAATGACTGCAAAGTGACTATATCAATGTGGAAGTTTTTATTCCAAATACATATATTTAAGTGGATATTGGTCCTAAAGGGATTTCTATCTTTGGTTGATTCATTGGGAAAATCTGTTGATGTCCCTGCAAAAATCTGGAGACCACAAGCACTACAGACAAAACTACCTCAACTCCTTGATCTCACTGTCCTACAAAAAGATATTTCTTGATTACAAGCCCTGGTCATCTTTTAGGTCTGTCAATGAAGTATAAAAGGCTTGGAAGAACATTGTCCAGAAAAACAGTGAGCAAAACCCCTTGCAATATCAAGTGTATAATATTCTAATACAGTTTATATATCTACAAGGTTAATTTCATTGACCAATAGATAGTAACACTTAGTTTTCATCTTGACTCAAGCAGATGATTGTTTCTTCAGCATGTCGACTTGTAGTGGAACTGTTTTGCCGAGGATGTAGCTGTTCAACAACAACAGCAAGAGTCTGTTTTCTATAACACACACTCCCTTTTATCTGAGTCCAGTTTTTTCCTTTGGTATCTCTGCCTGGGCACTCTTGTGCTCTTGGAGTAATTGACTGGAGTTTTCTTGCTGAATCCCAGCTACTCAAATCCTTTACCATGTCTTGGGCAATGAAGGCACAATTTATCCTTGTGAAACGAAGTCAGTTCTGAAATCTATCCTGGAAGGTCATGTTCTTGTTGCCCACTCCTGTTAGTTTCATTACCTACTGCAGGAATCTTTTCTTTCCCTGTACTATCCTCACCAGTGTTAAAAATCTCACAATGCATTTTCTTATAGCTCCTATAGTTGAGACACCTTCTGTGCAGCATTTTTCTTCTTTGCACGCGAGCGTGACTCATTGGAGTTTTGTGCAGTCATGTTGGTGATGTATTTATACAAAATTCCCAGTATTTTGCAGGTAAGTATTATTTTCTAAAGCCATGGTTTACAAATTGCCAAATCCAATTCATGTGCTGGTTTTGCCCTTTAATGCAGGTACAAGTTACTCGCAGTCAGATGTACTCTCACTTTTGGCATCCACAGTTGCTGAGCCAGTTCGGATTCTGCTACACTTACAGGGCTTTCACCAAGACTGGGACAGGTGCCACTGCTGTTCATGTGACTAGACTTGAAGACTAAGGTACTTATGTTCAAAAAGAGCAGTGATTTTTTTTCCTTCATTTCTTTAAAGGAACGGGTCTTATGTCCCACTTCATGTTGCATATATATCCATATTAGCGCTTCTATGGAGGCTCAGGAGAAGTCACTGAGAACCAGCTAGTCTTCCTTCCCATCACTATCACAGAATCACAGAACATGTTGACTTGGAAGGGACCCACAAGGATCATTGAGTCCAACTCCTGACCGTGCACAGGACCATCCCCAAGAGTCACACCATGTGCCTGAGAGCATCGCTCAAACACTTCTTGAATTCTGTGAGGCTTGGTGCTGTGACGACTTCCCTGGGGAGCCTGTTCCAGTGCCCAACCACCCTCTGGGTGAAGAACTTTTTCCTAATATCCAATCGAAACCTCCTCTGACACAACTTCAGGCCATTCCCTTGGGTCCTGTCCCTGGTCACCATAGAGAAGAGATCAGTGCCCGGCCCTCCTCTTCCCTTAGTGAGGATATTGAAGAGCATGATGAGGTCTCCCCTCAGTCTCCTCTTCTCCAGGCTGAACAGAACAAGTGACCTCAGCTGCTCCTCATACAGTTTCCCCTCAAGGCCCTTCACCATCTTCATGGCTTCCTTTGAACGCTCACTAAAAACTTAATATCTTCTATTGTGGTGCCCCAAACTGCACACAATATTCAAGGTGAGGCCTCACCAGTGCAGAGCAGAGTGGGACAATCCCCTCCCTCGACCAGCTGGCAATGCTGTGCCTGATGCACCCCAGGAAGGCCTGCCTGGCTGCCAGGGCACTGCTGACTCACTATTGTGTCTTGTCTGGATTTGTTTCATGGCATGACTCTTGCATTGTAGTACCTACAATTTTATTTTTTTTTACCTGAGAGGTGATTGGATAGTTGAAGAGATTCCCAGGCCTTCATCCATCCAGGGATTCCAGTCACAAGGGCATGTAGGATGTATACAATCCCTTACTTTGCTGTTTGAACCAAGAGCAATATTTCTTGAAAGGCAGATGGCCTGATGGCTAAAAGGTTAAAAGCTTTGTTAAACATGTGTGTGCATTGCCACTGATTGGGGATTTGATGGTATTGAAGTGTACTTTGAAAGGAAACCACTGATGTAGGGCCCTCTCCATGTCATCCTTACTAAATTCCAGTGTGAAACAACCTTACAGATTGTCAATTTATTAATTGACCACAGAATGTGGGTAAAAGGACTGAAGTACATGAATGAAAATTACTGTGGTTTGTTAAATCCGGGCACATGAAAGTTCATTGCAGCTTCAGTGTAACTTTCTGTGTAGTGAGAGAATTAACAAAAAGCTGGGGATGAGTTTACTCAACACATTTGGTATAGCTGAAAAAAATCTTTTCAAGATTTCTTATTTGTTGTTATTGTTAAAATTTTCAGAGTTTGTTTCAGGAGCTCATTTCACTTGGCAGGCCAACACAGACTTAGGTATGTGTGAAAAAAGAATGTCACTATTCTGAAAAGCAAAGAAGGAAATACTAAGAATATCATCAGTAAGATGATGGGAAAATGTTATATTACCACTAAAATGACATACAGATTGCACAAGCATTTAAAATCTTGTAGGACTCCCTAATGTTTGCTGTTCTTTTTTGACCTGAAGTTAAAAGAAATAGTTTGCCTTGCTTCTTCAGTTGTACCTGAATTTATAAAATTTGTGATTAATTTTAAAGGTAAGATACAGAAGAATTAAATATAAACAGTGGTAACACAAATGATAAATAAATGATAGTACAACAAAATGAGTTTGTGATTCAGTTGTTAATAATTTTTTATATAAATAAACCACTTTTGTTAACAAAATGATATAGCTACTAATGTTATTCTTCCCAAACATATAAACTTTTCTAGTCTAAGAAGCTTATGTAACATATTTATGACATTTAAAGAATTAGTGTGGCAGCACTATATCAGAAGACACTGGTCTGGCTAGTATTTTTTAAAGTTATCTAAGATCCCAAAAACACTGAGTGTGTTAATTCTGTTGACCTAGAAATGCAGACCATAAGCACAAGGATGCAAATCCATTAAAGCTAACAAAACAGAAATCATACTGTTCTGCAAACAAAGCAGCATCCATGAAAATATTTTTTGGCTGTTGCTGCTTTTGAATTAAATCTCTGTTCTTGAATACCTGGAATGAATCCTGAGTATTCACACAGTCATATGAAGACCAATGTCTTTATTAAGAACTTGTACAAAAGTATAAAAATCATGCTGCCCATTATTAAAATGAATGGTATTTCTTCCACTTCCTAAGATACAATGGTTTTGTGGAGTTACCATGTGCATTAACTTATTTGTCTTCACATCCTGAGCATTTATCCGTGTTGATGACTCAGGTAAAATGAGGAAGCTGTTCAATTGCCACTTGAGAGGACTTGGAAAATTATGAGTACATAATTTTGGGGACAAGAAAAAAAATAAATATTGGAAATGCCTCCTACTTAAATCTAAACACAAGGAGACTCCACAAATTCAAGAGTTACAAAGAGACCTGAACAGAACGTAGAGCTGGCTCAACTGTGTTCAGTAGGCAAGGGCAGGGAAGAGCAAAGAGACCATTTGCCTCAGAGTGATAATTATTAGGCTATAGAATGGTGTCCCGTAAGAAAATTTCTAGATGTACCAATACTTGTCACAACTAAAATCATATTAAATAAATCACTATAAACTCTGATGTAAGGAACACGGTTTCACTGGCATGCCAGTATTCTAATATTTTACCTTACTGACACCCAAAATCATAATATCTTATCTTCTGATTTCCAAACCTGTGACCTAGCACTTCTTTTTTGAGTCATTTCCATGTTTGTGTAAATACAGGGTTGGGTCAAAAGTTGTTTGCCACTGTGCTGAATGAGACTATTTCCAATTTTTTCCTACATTTAAAAATAATAATGTCTGTCTGGAGTAGTGAAGGAAAAAATGAAGAAGCAATTCATATCTCAGAGATCCACTCCCTTTTCTGTGCCATTTCTTTTGTGTCTTCTCTTTATAGAAGACAAAATCTTATCTCCTGGAGCATCCTTTAGCTTTTTACTTATGTGGTATGCATTGGCCCTGATGATTTCAGACACTGTGAAAGTGGATGTACGTAATTGAAAAATTGCTCAGTGGGTCATTGCAGGCACTTAATTGACCATTTGACTTTTAAGCTCAATCTTAATCCAAGGAGGTTGACTCTTTTGAGGTTTTGCATGCTTTTTGACTGCAGAGTGTGACAACATTGAGAAATGCAAAGTAACAAGGAAATACAACAGCATTTTGAACCCTGCTTAAAGGAAAAGAAAGCAAATAATAAGAGTAGTATGCCAGAGGTAAACATACCAGTAACACTCAAGTGCTCTTAATAGAGGCCCGGGGCACTGGAGTAAATCAGGCAGTGCTGAGCCTTCAAAACCGTCTTTCTCAACAGTGTCAGTATCTTTAGGTCTGGCAATAATAGTGCTAAAAACTGTGCTGTCACAAAAAATACAGTAAGACAGAAGGCCTGACTCAACAACAAGTTACTCTACTTTTATGTCATGGTAACTTCTATGGAAACAAGCAGAAGCAATAAGACATAACTGGGGAAACAGAGGTGCTAGTCTAGCTCATCTCAAGGCAAAGATTTCCACTTGCCTGTTTCATTTAGTAAAAACATCTTACTTTGCTGAAACTGAACACCAAACAGTGTTCCATAGCGTATTATCTAAACTACACAATATCTTAAATGTCATAGGAATGATATCCTACCTGTCTTGTTTATGTTTTTATGGAAGTTTTCATCAGGAACTACATTACACACAGTCTTCAAAATATTTTTCTTAGCATGCAAACAAAAGAAGATATACTGTATATACAACTATATTTGGTTGAGATTCCCTATGAAGGCAAGCGATCTTCACAGAACAGTTTTTACTTCTGTTTCAAAATGGAGGCAATTTCTGAAGAAAAGTTGTATCGGAAAATAGGAAAAAGTGTCACTGCTGGATTGCTGAAAGAAGAGGTTGACTGTATGCCATTTAAAGACCTCTAGGAAGGATGAACGTGAATACAAAATATATGTCTTGTAGTAATCCGAGACTCTGTAAATCATTAATTTTGTTACCTGAAAGACCCTGAGTATGTGTTACCTCATACGAGAGGAGACTTCTGCGATCACAGTGAGACACAGATATAGGAAAAAATTTGCAGAAGTTTTAGCCATCTAATTATATTTTCTGTGATACTGAACAAATACTGTAGGGATTATCCCTTGTAATAGAAGGCACTTACTTAAGGCACTGCGTTCCAGGCAATCCGGAAGGTTCACCTGTGTAACCTTTATTCGTGGCGTTGAGTGGTGGGTGGCAAGTGCACAACCAGTAGAGCCCATGGGACTTTTTCAGACTCTTTCTTCAGAAAGAGTTTCCAGGATAATAAGCTTGCCCTATCTGAATCCAGAGGCTCAAAAGTCCCAGTTCCCATATACAGATTGATGATAAGGCACTCAAATGCAACGTTTAGTAATTTTCCAAGAAAGTATATCTGAGTTTGGAGCCAGGTACCAAACCCAGAACTAGCTGGACCACTGTGTTTAGATGCATGAGCTGTTTTGTTGGATGTCTTTTGTTTGGGTGGTTGGTTTTGGTTTAATTTTAACTCCTTTTTGCAAGTAAAAGTATTTTCTAAAAGCATCGTTTTGTCTCATGAGTGAAGCCTCTATCTTCAAAGAAAAACATTCCTGCGAGTCCTCCTAAAGAGAGGTGTGGTTCTCAGCGTATAAAGCCACAGAAAAACAACATTCTTAATTAAATGTTGTGGAGGAAATTCTTTACAAACAACAAGAATCTTTTCACCAACTTTTGCAGGATCAGAATTGAACTTCAGTCACACAGGACTAGTGTGAAACCAATGAGATTCTCCTGCAAATTTCAGGGGGAATGATGGACTCTATTTCTAAATTTTGCTAGATCTTTGTTATAGGATACACCTGAACTACGAAAAATGAACACCATCTCCACATAGATTGTTACATTTTTTCTCCATCCTTGTGCCTCATTCACCTTCAATACTTAGAAATCATTTGAAACAATTTAAATCTCATTCAGTAAATGGGTTTTCTAATGGCCCATTCCCATGCTTTGTGTGCACGCCATTCCTATTATCCTGAGCAAACCAGACCTTGTAACAGTAAAAAACAGAAGTTCCTGTAAGTGTTGATCAGGTTTCTATCTTAAGAGAGCAAACTCATAGAAATTTTTATAACTATATCAAATACTGCTTGCCTGTGCATGCTGTGATTCTCTTTCCTGGATCAGAAGCCTAGAGATTCAGCTCACAGGCTGTGAGCTGGCCTCCTGCACGAAGCTAACATCACAGTTAATTAAAAGAAAGTCACTGTACTACTGGTATTCTTGAGATGAGGCATTAGTGTAACACATCCTGGACAGAATACAACTCCTGCAAATGATACCATAAATTGCTTGGCACAGACACAAGCTCTCATCATTAAGGGAAAGTGCAAGAATGCAATTGGGATTCCTGGTGTAGTGTAAAACTAACAAAACCCTCCAATTATTCAGTCTTCAAGGATGAAAAACAGGAGACTACGTTAGTGAGTACCTGGTTGCAAGGCGTAAACTGCATCAGATTGCACCAGATGATGCTAAGAGGTAGCAGCTGCCACTAATTCCTCACCAGAAATAAAAGTACTTGTGCTCCTCTCATATCTCCACTCTTCTGCAACATGATATGTTCATTCATTCATTTCTTGGGATGAGTCTGAGCACAGATGATATATTCGTATTGATTCCTTTATTTTGTATTTCTAGGCATTTTGTTTAACAGTGGTAGTAAATGGGTGAATAATACTTACTGTCTTTTCTCAGGGAAGTATTCAGGTCCTTTTGCAGCTTTCTGCACTCTCGTTCGTTGATGATACCCTGAACTCTGTTGTTTCTTGTTTTGGATCAGCGCTTCCTGGTAGAGCTGATGTCTGTGACAAGCCTTCTTGACTCTATGATTCCCAGAAAAATGCAGAGAATGGACACCTCAGTGGCTATGACTCAACCTTGAAAGCTGCTGCAGGTCCCAGCTCAGAAACTCCTTCTCTTTGGCTTGACTCATCAGCAGTATAAAAAAATCCATGATCTCTGAACACTGCTCCTTATGGCCAAACCAGAAAGAGGAAAGGAAAGAAAAGCAAGCTCATTTCTGTTTATAATTATGTTTTCACTGGAATAGTGAGAAGTGTTGTTTCTCTGCCATACTTTGCTGGTTTGTGTTGGTTTTTTTTCAAAAGTCATTTTATGCTCTGAAGTGAATAGAGATTCTAATTTCTAAAGAGAATAAACATATTCTTTTAGGTTTTTTTAGGGTAAAAATTGAATAAAGCAGCTCACTAAATAAGTTGGTTCATTTTCCTGGATATACCTCATCTTCTATCTAACATGCAGAGAAAAATTTAATTGCCAAAGCACAGAACATTTAGGTTTTGCTCACTGTTTTTCCTAGTCAATAATTCTGTTAACATGTAAAATATAGCATAATCTCATATCTATAATCATAGGAGTAAATCATAGGTGTATAAATTTTCAGCTTGTTTTCAGTGGGGTAGTAAAGCACAACTGGTTCTTCTGCATTACAGATTAGATTGGACTGATTAGGAACACCTATGACTCACACTCTTGCTCTTTGGTGCATCCATTTAGGGGAATGCTAGATCCCTTGAGCCATCTCTTGCTCAGAAACTACAGGCATACTTTCGAGCTATTCTGCCAGCGCATGAACTACAGACACTGGAGAGCACCAAGAGTGTCCTCCACATATATGGTTCTGATGTCTGAAAAGGAAATCTGAGACATAGCTTATCCTAGGAAGTCTGAGCAGCTGGGGTCCTCCAGATTCAGCTAAGAGATCTGGAATGACAGTCAATATTTTTTCTCAAATCCTAACAGTAGCTGAGGGGTGCTGCAGTCCTTCAAGCCTGTGATGTTAGACCTCTGTATATTTCCTTATATCATTTGTAGCTGTGTGGACCAGTTCAAGATGAGGAGAATGAACTGAAAAGGAAGGAGGGGCATATTGTAAATTAGCAACTTCATTTTATGTTGTTAAAGCTTTGGATATCTACAGAGAGGGAAAAGAGAAGTTGCACAGCTTTTTTAAAAGCACATAGAAAATTATATTGCTACTTATTTGAAAGAAAATCATCAAAAAGAGGTTTCATAAACTATAATGTAGACATAGCAAATACATTTTAAGAGGCTTTACATTTTCAAAACAGGCTTTGACTCTGTGATTCACTTGAGTGAGGCAAAGTTGCTGTTCTGCCACACCAAATTCCTGCACTTATGGGATTTAATAGATATAATTGAAACAGAGTGAAAAAGAAGAAAACAATTAATTAAAAGTTGTACTTTAAACAGAGCAGCACATTTAGGGTTTTTTCCTAAACTTCACAACTGTAACACAGTATAAAACTGCTAAAAATCAAACTCACCCTACCAGTTAACCAGCTTTTCACTTCTACATTAGAATCACAGCCAGGTGATGAGTCCAGTCAAAATGCCCAGAGATCTCAAACTGCTGATAATTCAATCAGAATTTCTCGACAGCTTTGGTTTGCAAATTCATTACAGCTTTCTGCAAGAAACAAGAGAAGAAAGACAGTATTTCAAGCTCCTTTTCTTTATTTTTCTGTCCTCTGCTTCCATTTCCCTCAAATGTCTTTGTTGTGTTTTTTGATGTCTGGAGGGTTTTTTTGTGGGTTTGGGGTTGGTGTGGTTTTGTCTGGTTGGCTGGTTTTGTTTGGCGTTGTTGTTGCTGTTGTTGTTGTTGTTGTTGTTAGGGTGGGGGGATTAACTACATTCCTGTAGCTAGTTAATTTCCACCTTTCATTTTCCCAATATCTTTCACCTAGATGAAAAGTTGGCCCCAATTTTTTGGAAACTTCTAAGAGATCACTTAACTAGCATTTAGAATACCTAGAAATAGTGGCCAAAAAGTACAAATCAGAAACACTTGGGACTTCTAATAAAATATTTAAAACAAAGTGTGAAATCATATTAGCTTGTTTTCAGATGAGATCCAGAAAGTTCAACACAGTCCATGCTCTGTGTACATATTTATTCTTGTTAAAAATTTAAAAGGCAAGCTTTTAATGTCTTAGAATTAATTTAAGCTGTAGACAGTCTGTAAAACAATCAGAGAGATGCTATTAAAAGTATATTAATAATAAAACAGGTGCTTTAAAGAAAACCTAATGTCAACCTGAGTCCACTTTACATTCCATATAGCAGGCCTGGCTGAGGATTACTGAGAATTTAAGAGTAGAGCTTTGGGTGGAAAATTCTAACTTTTCACTAAAAAAACAAGGCTTGAGTATCCTGTTTAGTTATTTTTTAAGAAGCAAATGCCACTTTGGTCTTTGATTTAACTCCTGAAATCAGTTAGTGTAGTCATAATTAACTTCTAAAGAACATTGAGACACAATTATTAAATAATCACCTGTGAAGGATCAAACAATAGCATCTAAGCTGGACAGAAGCTTTTTTCTGTCAGAAGTTATTAAAAACGAAAGAGAAGATGCGATTGCTGACCCCCTGTAGTTTCAGCAGCAAGAAACAAGGCTTGACTCCAGCTAGTCCAGGATCTGAATACCATCCTGGTGTAGTATACTCTTAGCAGAATCATCTTCAGGCATGGCCACATCTGCATTTACTCTAGTGCCAGGACATAAGTGAAAATTTTTAAAGATGGCTTTAGAACCAATAGTATAACTTAGAAACACCTACTGTGTCCCACTAGCTTGCCAGCTACCTTAGCTTTAGTAAAGGTGCTCTATTTTAAGATATTAAAACTTCATGAAAATCCTACAGTAGATTTGAATAGAATACACTGATCATTTCCTGTATTTGTACTACCTATTTTGTGACACCCAACCTTGCCAATACCACACATGCCCATGTAACTTCAGGAATACATATACAGCTGTAGAGATGGACCAATAGCAACTTCATATCCATTCTAAAAAAAAATTCTGCATTATTGATAGAACTTCTCTTTTTGTAGCTGAAAATGACAACTGACTTCAAAAAATATTAAAGTATGTATAAGTTCATGATTACTATCTTTAAATCTGCAGATGTCTCTGTTTTTTTTCAGATTTTTACAGACCTATCAGCTCAGTCTGTTGTTCCCACTTATATCAGCTTATGGAGCACAAGCATGGGACAGTTGTGCTCAAATACCTATAAAGCTTATGACAAACACTGAAGCAAAAATTTATCTTTGGCAATTACAGAAAATAAAGCCAAAATATCAATACTTCCCTTTCTAAAAAAGGCTGGATCCATCTCAGTCACAGAATCAAAGTTACTTGTTAAGTTGCAGAGATACCTACTCGTCAAACATACATGAAATAAGCATACATTAAATTCTTACATCCCAGGTTTTCTTTAAGGGCTTCACTGAAATTACTTATCATGTTTGTAGGTCCACACTGCCTCAGGCCTGTGGAAATGGAATACACACAGATGTGGCCTTTAATAAACATAGATTTATATCCTGCTTCTCTAGTAATAGCTTTAAAAAGCAATACAAACTAGGCACATACTTCTAAAACTATTGGACAGTCTCCAGCTGACCCATGGTAGCTTCTGTTTTACAGTAAAAATACTCTTCAGTTCTCAGACCGGTAGACAGTCATAAATTGATTTCTCATCTTCTTTCATGTCTAATATGTTTACTACAGAAGCAGCAGTTGAAGGTAGATACAAAACTCAGGCATGAGCCCAGGACTCTCCATGGCATGCAGAAAAAAAATCTCTTCTCCCACAAGTATGTTTAAGACCTCTTCATCCACCCTGGATGAAGAGAGAGGCCCTCCAGTGAACTTTCCACAGTAGCCTTATCTTCTGCTCCAGCACAATCTGTTGAATTTGCACAGTCCATGAACTAAAGACCAGACAGAGCCAAGGGCAGCAGAGATCATTCTAAAAAAATCCCACTTCATGTTATTCCACATTGCCACAACTCTTTGCACTGAACTGGGGATTGAGGAGCATAGAATATATGACTGGGTTCTTAACTAGTGAGGCCACTGCTTCTGCTAGCCATGCTGTGCTGCCTTGCTGCTGGCTCACCTTGCTGTGTGGAACAGTCAACTTCCCTGCTTTGATGGCTAGTGCAACATGGAGCCTCTCCTCAGCACAGGGTCGGGACATAGCCAGGTAAAAACACAGAGCATGGAGGAAGGACAAGCTCCAGGATCCAGGACAAGCCATATAGATAAAGAAAAAAACCCAAACTCATTGTCAGAGGTAGCAGCTGCCTCTTCAGTGACCTTCACTTCTCAATGGTGGCTGAGAGGAATGATGCATAAACTTTGGAGTGAGCCTCTGGGCTGTGATCTAAAATACAGGAAATATAGGAAGACTGGGTACTGAGCAGCTGTGTTAGCATCACAAGAACTCTGGTGCCTACCATATCCACATTTAATAGCAGCATTGTGGAAAATATTTATACCTTATTTCACACTTATTTGTTTTCAGAGAAGAACAAGGAAAGAGGTGCTGGACTCTCTTCAGATCAGAGGCTAACAAGCTAGAAAGGAGAGGCAGGGTCCTAGGAAATCCTGTTCATAAAAATAAAATGTTGAACATCAGTATGTAGGGTTTGCAATTGTGACAGATCAAATCATATACCATAATCTGTGATGATCTCTTTCTCTACCTCCCCACTGAATGATATTAATTGCACAGCCAGCTATCACTGATGGCAAGGCACTCCAAGAAAGGTTTAAGAGATAAAGTGACAGATGCTTTGCCAAGTACCTGCTATTTCAGGAATTGCTAAACACTTAGTTGCACAAGCAATCTTTGAGTTACTGGACTTAAATTAGAAATGAAGCCAAAGACAAAGGCCCTGAAAGGCAGTTTAAAACAAAGAAGGAATTGTAAGTTCAGCAATGTAGGCTGAACCTCCCAGAGAGGGAACCTAAACTTTCTATTGATTTCAAATGCGGAGCTTCTTTCCAGAGCATCTCTATCCTCTGCTTTTTTTGGGGATCATTTGACTATCTTCAGAGTTTGTTGTGTTCTCAGATCTCTCACTTTCCCTCACTTGGAAGGGAACAGCAGGGTCTGGCAAGTACACCACCTCTTCAGTGCATTTTTTAGAGTGGCTTTATTTACAGGCTGATGCCAATAGGTAATATCAGAATGGGAGGCAGTCCTAGGGACTTTAATGGGTCAGGCAAAAGAACTCATGTTGCCTCTGGATCTGAGGACAGAGAGAATTGCTCTTTAGAGACACAGAAATATTTGGGGATTCAGTAAATTATACAATCACACTTAGGAAAAATAGTAGAGGCTCCATTTTTCATCCTTTGAACAGAACAGGAACATGTACACAAGTGCAACTTCACAGAACTAGAATTTTTTAAGTTGGTTAGGGTTTATGTGAAATTTATGTGTATGTTTGTATTTTTAAATCCATATTTTTCCATTTTCTATAGACAAAGAAATCTGAAAAGTATAAGATGTTTTTGAAGGACCTCTTCCTCTGGGTCACCCTTTACTCCCATGCTGAATGTCAAACACTTGCGGGCTGTGATGGGGTAGGCACAGGCTTTGGTAGTGGGATATCTAAACAAATACACTCCCCCTGTCTCCTGCTGTCCTTCAGGTCACTTCTTTCATACTGTATCTGAGACATTGTGACACTTTATGTCAAGGGCATTTTTAGCTGAGGTGGGTTTTGTTAGGCTTGAAGAGAGGAAGTTACAATCTCTTGGGGATTAATCCAGCACTATTGCCATTTAAATGGGAGATCTTCAGGATATAGCGTAGTCACAAGTCACCTTTCAGGAGTTGTATTCTACATTTACGGAGGGAAAAGAGAGAAATGAGGCATTCATACAAAAATCTGTTCTAGTGAAATGCAAAACCAAAAAAACAAACAAACCTGGTTGATCTTTTCCTGGACTGCATTACATGCTGCTATTTACATGAGGATCGGAGACTTTATCTGCAGCTTACATCTATAAGAATTTCCAGGAGAGTTTTTAGAACACAGGGATGTGATAGCAAAAAAAGAAAAAAAAATTGTTTTTAATTAAAACAAGTTTTATTTAAACCTAAAACTGAAGAAGAACGGTTTTTGGGTTTGTGCATAAAAGACTCTGAAAATGGCAGGGGAAAATTATTTTCAGGCATATGATAGCAATGCAATTGCAATTATATAACAAGCATGCAAACTGAAGAAAGGTTTGAGTTTTCTTCATCAGAGTAAATAGATGAGTGTGGCTGAAGCTGTCTTTCTAAGCACAAAGCACACATACACAAGATTTATACGGCATGAACTCAAGGAAAAAGACAGCCTTTGATCTTTCTGGATAACAGCTTTCATTTAGAGTTATAAAAAAAAATCTAGTCTGATCTTTACTCAGTATTCATTTGCTAATTATTACTAATTATAGCACATTTCAAATGTTTTTAATAGGTTTTTATGTATCACAGGTATCCTGTAGAGCTATTTTCTTCTCATTTGCTCTTTTCTTAATTTTGCTAGTAAATCCAAGAGAAACTGGAGGATCTAAAAAACACAGGTAGAACTTTACAGCAGGAAGCACTTGTACTGAAATTTAACCCCCTTATAGATTCTGGGAGTCTTTCTGTTTGCTGTAAAAAAAAAACCTAACCAAAAATCCTGTGAAAGAATTGAATGACAACAGAAGCCTGAAGACATACATGACACTCTTGGAAGACCATTAACTTGGCAGCTTCACTTTCTTTTCCGAAAGTCAATGAAATTCCCAAATTCTAAACTAATGCAAAACTTTACCTTTCTTATATATTGACTCTGCCCCTCTATGCTTCTTTGCTTTTTCCCTCTTCATCACCCATCTCAGTTATGTCTTTTTCAGTTCCTTTGGATTCCACTTCTTCAGAGATGGGGTGATTTTATTGCTGCAGCTTCACAGCTTAGCACAGCTGGGCCCTAATTTAGACTGGGCACTTCAGCTACCACAACAAGATAACATCATTCTAGAAATATGCCTTTTTTCCTCAACAGTCTTTCCAAATGGGACTACCAACTGGTATATAAAGAAATGTAGTCGTATACATGTTAATACCCATTCTGTCACGTACAAAACACACCAAAACTAACTACAGGTTTGGTATGCCAGTAACATGGTTCATCCATCTGAATTTCCTTCCTCCCATTCCCTGAATATTTCCAATGTGATCCATCATTTTTCAGATTGAGAACCCTTCATATCTCGTTATGTTATGTACCAATTAACGCAATGTCTGGAGATGAAATCTGAGATGATAAAATATTGGATGCACAAGCAGGTGCCTTTCTAATAAAGTACCAAGCTTCTTGTAATGGCAACTTATTTTTAGAAAGTTAATAAAGAGATTAGTCTTCCAGACCAGAGGCAGTAGGGAAATTAGCAGTTGTTTAATCATGCAGATCGGTAAGATGCTCAGTGTTAACTGTAAGACTAGTCACTGACCCTTTCTGGGGAGTGAATGGATTATTACGTTCAACATTTCAATTTAGCCCAATACCACAAGTGCATAGTAATTGTGATTTTATTATACAGTCACATAAGTAATGCAATATTTTTAGTGATATTAACCTTTAGAACATCACACTGAAAACCATCTAATACTATAAGAAGGTACTATGCACTGTTTAATTTTTGCTGACATTAAATTGGTAAGAAACACTGAGAAATTTCAACAGCTTTAAAGAAAAATTCAATACTAGAAATGAAATTGTCTAGTTAGAACACAGCACATGTCAATAAATATATGGATCATTGCTTACGAAAGGAATCTGTAATCTCAAAGAGAAAGTAAGAACACTGTAATAACAAAGTCTGACTTAATATTAACATTATTTTGCCATTATACTAAATTAGCATATAATGTATGTAGGATATTTTAAAATTTAACAATGCAAACACAAAACTGGTAATGAATCAACCTCATATATTTGATTATTTTCTTTAGCTCTTCCAAAACCAATATATTCTCTTCTTCCTCTGCAGAAAGAGCAATGACTTCAGGGAAAACATGATGCTGCAACATTGCCTTCCATACCTCTAGGGAGGCTCTTTATCATTCTCTGGGGGAAAGGACCTTTTTGGTTATTTTGTGATTCATCAGTTTTCAGACTACAGAAAGCAAAAGTCTGAAAAGCAGGACCATTAGGCAGTGGAAAGCGTTGCAAAAGGAGGGTTGGATGCAGATATACAGATGTGTGTGGGTGTTATTTGGACAAGGAGCACAACTAGCCCTGCTCTTGGGTTTTCCTTTTGAACATCTACCTTTCAGACCGACACAGACCAAGAGTATGCATTCTCTTGCTTCCACTGCTTCCATTCATGTACTAAACTCTTACAACACAATTGTGTGCTTATTGAGTCAATATTCCTTTCAGCTATAGGTACAAGCAAAAGCTCATTCTGGTATTGCAGCACAGCCCTAAACCTTCCTTTCACGTATACCAGAAACTACAGCACATATGCCTGCATGTCTAATACATTCACAATTCTCAGAGCCTACCTTTTGCAGTTCTCTAACTGTTCTCTGCTCAACCACCCTTCCTAGGCAGCTTGCTGAATTATTTAAATGGCTATGGTCAACAGGTCATCACCACAAAGTGCTCCTTAAGGTTTTTCCAAACATCTTACACATTTCTAATAAACAGCAGTAGCTCTGGTTTTTTATTGTTTGGTTTGGTTTGGTTTTTATTTTTCATCAGTAGCTCAGTGTATTTTCTTAGTGTTGTCTAGTCTTGTTAGAGTGCTCCATAATTACTCGGTCAGTGATTCAGTGAATCGAACATGTCCTCACCATGAATCTCTAAAGCAGTGTGTTCTGTATGCCATGACTTGCATGAAATCTTATTCCAAAAATTAGCTACGTAGCTAATCAATAAACTGATTTGAGTATGCTGAAAGTACAGGATGATATTGCCTTTTGATGCTACAAGAGATCTTCTTTAAGCCAACAAAACCAACCACAAATGTTCTTCAGCCTTCTCTGGTCATTATTCTGTGCACCACAACTAACTCTACAACTCTGACTAGTTCTTTGACTTCACAGCAACAGAAGTAATTGTCTTCTACCCACCAAAACACTCAGATATAATCAGTCTTCTTCATTACAAATCTGCTTCACCATCAGAGTAGTTGCTCTAAAAAGCGTCCTAGATCTATGGCTGATCTTTAATTTCTCCATGACTTATTTGGGTTTTTATTAATTCTGTCAAAAATTATAAAATCTGAAATGAAAGGAAAGAAAGAAACATGGTCACATGTTCATGCCTGAGACGCATGAAATTTAAATTGCTGAATAATCTGTCAGTATAATATCAGTGATCTGTGAATTGTGCTTTTAAGCATTATCTTACTGACTGATGTGCAGCAGCTAATTCCAGGTATGAGCTTCTCTCTGGGAACACTTGCATGCTACTAAAGTGATGTTTACAGGTACTTCAAGATGTCTACCTCCAGAACCAGAGGAAAAATATATGTATGGTTGTGAGATACGGAGTGTGATGGCTGCCTGATGCTGCCATGTCATAATTGCTAACATGGAGCATGATGGGTGGCTAATTCTAGAGAAAAGGAGTCCATCTAGTTTTTCGAGCTGTCAAGACTTTGAAGGGAGGGGAAAGAATATTGAAGTGAGAGATCTTTCTTCTCTCTCATCCAAAAACTTCTGTAATTTTTTGATATTCTGCTAAGGGGCACAAAAGTGAAATGTAACTCACTTTTGACAATTATCCCCATAATTAATACTACTCTTTTGAAATAATATAATTTTTGTCCAGCAGGACTACATAAGACATCATCCCCTTCTCCTCAGCAGCAGTGAGGCCACACCTTAAATCAGTTTTAGACCCCTTACTACAGGAAAGACATTGAGGTACTGGACCATGTCCAGAGAAGGGCAAGGGAGCTGGTGAAGGGACCACAAGTCTTAAGAGAAGTGACTGAGGGAGCTGGGGGTGTTTAGCCTGGAGAAATGGATGCTCAGGGGAGACTGTATCTCTCTCTATAACTGCCTGAAAAGAGGGTCTAGCCAGGTGAGAGTCAGTCTCTTCTCCCAGGTAACAACTGACAGAACAAGAGGAAATGGTTGTACCAGAGGAGGTTTAGATGGGATATTAGGAAATATTTCTTCAGGGAAAAGGTTAACAAGCATTGGAACACAGTATAGATTCTGCTTCCTTTTTTGGAATACTGCTGGCCTTTACATAGTAGCTGAATAGACATATACTACCCTGAAAGTCTCAAGTCTTCAACAAACATAGGCTGTACAATTTGCATTATGTGTGACAAAAAAGTAGACAATTTATTATAATCTTCCAAAATATTCATGCTAGGCTTAACCTAAATTCCTCTGTGTTCTTTCATCTCTTTTCACAGCCTGTTCCCTTATGAACAGAAGTGACTTTTAATTAAAGCAATCTCCACTCTACAGTTCTAGAATGCTGTAATTTTGTTGCTGTTGTTTTCTCTGAAAATGTTACAGTGCTGAAAAATAACACATATGATACAGAATACAGACCAAATTAAAATAAATATTTAAGATGATATCTGTTGGGATGAATGGGATACCTAAGAAACATCTGACAAACAAAACTAGAATTCTGAGAAGTTGTAAGTTTTGTTATCAGACTGGCAACAAGACTTCTGCTTAGACGTTCCATTTCTGTAAGCAGCCAGAAAGGCAGCCCAGTTACAGGGGGAAAATACTGTTCAGAGGAAAATGTCTGATGGAAAATGCTGACAGAAAATACTTGCCAGCTTGCGAGCTCTGAGCCTGGGAACTAGGCCTATGGACCAGAAACATCTTTAAAAAGGGCAGCTGGTCTCTTGGAAGTACAGTTGGTGTACCTAGGAAGAGGACACATCCTAAGCCACTATTGATAATTGCAAAAACAAGGGACTGAAATGACAGCTTATATCTGAAAAGGTGGAAAACAGTCTGGAAAAAGTAGAAATTCCTCCAAAAAACCAGGAAATTTCATCATCAATTGTGTGTTACAAGTCAAAAAATTGAAATTGCAGCATCAATTGGTTGCTCGAAGCAATGATATTCTGTGCCCTCTTATGTCTCTGGTACAAAACAAGCTTAATTTCTATTCAAAGCTGAACCTCTCTTCCTGGCAACTTACCTTGTCACACATATTTTTTCATTTCTAAACAGGTTGAATTCTCCACATTACCTTTCTACGAGGTCTTGACTGCTCACTGGGGGTGCTGACTCCAGACTCTGTGCCACAGATCAACTTTGAAGTGAGACTCTATCTATAATCTCACTGGTCCTCCTTTTTAGACCCACTTTTGGGGTGGGTTTAGATTGTGATCTCACTTCTGGGATGGTTTGATTCACCTTTGGGATTAGTTTGCCCCCCACTTTGGGATGGTCTGTCCCCTTCCGAAATCTGTCCAATTCCCTTGATACTGATATTATAAATCCATATAAATAATTTATTGTATCTGGTATTACATTGTTGGTAAGTTGCTTCAGTAATGAAAAGTTCATAGTAACTTGTAATAATATATACCTAATTGGTAGTTGCTGTTATTGATTGTTGCTCTGTGATTGATTGCCACTGTTGTTGACTGCTGCCATATTATTTATTGATGCTGTATTATCAATCTGATAACATTACTACTATTGCTGAGAGAAGTGTGTAATATAGATAGTATATATTTTATATATTATATATCATTATATTATATATAATATATAATTATATTATATAGTATATATTCACTTTATTAATCATAATTATACTATTATATTATATATGTTATGCTATACTTGCTATAGGTGATTTTTTTATTACTTTTATTTTTGTGTCAGCTTACTTGCTAGTGGTAAATTTTCTGGTATTTGTGATAATCTGTAATAAAGTAGGGGAATTTAGAGGATAAAATCTCCATGTTCTTGTGCATTAGGGAATCCTACAAACCTATGACCACAATCTCTGTACACCCTCCCTTTAGACCTTCACACTAATGCATCTCCATCTCCTTTCCATTAAAACATTATGAACAAAGAGATAAAAAAAACCCCGAAACCAAAAACATCTGGGCATGTTTCTTGCACACAAGAATATCTAGGTGGCATATTAGTTGTCTATTTAGGGCTTCTGGCTCTGTTTCACGTGCTTACATAGGGGATGACTCTGTGTATAGTCTATCAATTTCAGATGTTCCCAGACAAAACCAACTGCCTCCACAAGGCAGTTACTTTTCCACAGAGTGTTGAAGGCAATGGAAAGAGGCAGCTGGAAAGGAGGACAGCCACTGAAAAGGACAGAAAGATGGGGAGACAGAGGAAAGCTAAAAAGAAGTCTGAAAAGACTATTTGCTTTACCTTGCATTTCCCACCTGCATTTTTATCTTTTGCTATTTTTATCTTTTGCGAAGTACTCAGTTATATTCAAGTCGGAGTTGAGTACACTTCAGCCAATGCAAAATACCTCTCTGTCTTATCAGGATGTGAACTGCTGATTGCAGGTGGCAATCCATGTGTAATCCTGATGTGACTGACATTCTGGTTTCATCTTTGCACGTCTGGTTGTGACTATCAGTAGTAGTGCAATCTGTCTTCAACCTACCGTATACAAGAAAAAAGATAGGCAGAGCATGACAACTCCACAAAGATTTGGGGAATTTCAAAGACCTTTCAAATAGGAAAGAAACAGAAAATTTCTGCACATTGAGGAATGTATCTGTAAAGCAAAGTATTGCAGAATAATTTTATTTTGTTGAAGTCTAAACACACTAGGCAGGAGTCATCTTATTGAAATTTAGGCATGTAAATTTGGCATCAAATACAATGTTACCAGCCAGACTCCCTTTACAGTCAACAACAGGAAACAGATACTTCTGGGGGAAACTCATCAAATCAATTTCAAAAGCCAGATGAAGGACCGGATTAATTATACAATCATTTTTTTGTAACTACCCTCTGTGCACAGAGCTTACAGTGACTAACTCATGCCTCACCTTTAGCTTTGGATGCCTATGTCAGAACTGATGAACTATACTTTAAAAAAAGTCTACTTATCTCGGTTTAGGAGAGTGATGTCTTAAGAAAAATGAGACCTATTCAACTTGTCAAAAGTAGTCTGGGAATACATATTAGGGCAGAAAACAACTGAGATGCCACATGCTTCTTCTAAAATACACAAGTATTTTACACTGTTGCAAGAAATCCAAAAAAACAATGTAGGTTGACCCAAGAGAGAAGAAAGCCACTTTTTCATAGGGAAGTGTAGAGGGAAAGTAACTACAGGAAAAAAAAAATATTTGTGATTTGCAGTAAAAATCACATCCAAGTGAGGGGAGTGTGGCTTTTACACAGGTGTTGAGAAGACAGCACCAAGAATGATAGGCTTCACATTCCCCTGTTCTAAATCTTACTATTTCTTCAAATAGTTTCTTCTTGTAAAATGAGTAAGCCTGTGTATTTGTTTGCTTCACCCTGATATCTCCCTGAAGAGCTGAACTGTTAGTCAAGAATAACTTCTACGTGGGAGGTACAGAAAAGTCATGTCCGGGGTGAGAATGGACCAGATGCTGAAAGCCTGGGGCATGAAACAAATGGACTAAGTCATCCAGCTAGCGTGCTTGAAAATCCAAGACAAAAAGGCAAACAGATATGCAATCAAAGGCAAGTTTCAAAGAAACATCTAGTACAGTGAGAACTGGAACCAACAGCCTCACAAATGAGCAACCAGGGAAGTGTTTTCCGTGCTCCATAACATTGATACAAGAGAAGATTCTTAAAAAAAACCCCAAAGCCCAAAACAAAAACCCAAATATTTTTCTCCACAAATGTCAATGCAGTTTGCAGTGTTCCTCCAGAAGATATTCCCTGAAACTTCATCAAAAGCAGCAAAAAATTTGATTTTTGCAGATCATTTATATTTATTGGCAAATGGTGCTCTGCCAGAACTTTCTCCTGAAGTTCTAACTTCAAAATACTACTTTTGCAATACCTGAAACCCAATTCTGCTGTGTAGAGCTAAATTTGATTTATTGCCCTCAATGGCAATATTCCACAGAAAGTCCAAATATTATAAGGTTGGTTTCTTCCCCTAAGAAATGATTAAAACATTTTGGTTATTTTTGTATTCAAATGCTTTACAGTAGTTTAGCAGTATTCAAATGATTCCATCTTTTCGTGGGTGTACTTTCATTTTTACATTACTGAAATTCAATCAATATTCTTGTTGTATTTTCAATAAGTCATTATGGACAACTTTATTGAAGTAGAAAACTTTGAATTGATGTAGAATTAATAAAAATCCCCAAAGGGATTCCTTTTTCCTACTAGCACTCAGTATATTATATTCTTAGTAAGGGATAAGTACTGGGGTCTACCTTAAAGTCTAGATTTTGTTCTCATTTACAGGAGCATTAGACACAGGTAAAATCACTAAGTTAGCAGACCTGCCCCTCTTATACCCACCATAAAAGATGATGAGATTCTAGCCAGCCCAGAAGCAGTACCACCAACCACAGTTTAGACTGAATGTTGGCTTCAATTCTTATTTTTCCCAGTTTTTCTGTGAAGACAAGGGTTATACAGCTATGCCCTGCTGATCGTAGTATCAGACTGACAGCGGTCTGCTAAGCTCTTTTCCTTAAACTACCACATTTGAACCTAATAGGTACTTTCAGCCAAACTGATGAAGGAATCACTGTTCTTTTAAGTTCTGGGAAAACAAATGACTTTGTAATTAGGCTTAGTAAGTGACTTTTTTACTCAGCGTATTGAATTCAGTATCATCTCAAATGAGGAAAAGAGATGAGATTAACATAAACTCAAATGTTACAGGATGTACAAAAATCCGCATTACACATTCTGTATTTTTAGAAAAGCTGCAGTTATGACCTGAATCTTTATAAAAAAGTCAAGTCTATCTAAGACACAAATCCCCAGGAATCCAGACTTAAAGGATGTTTTCTATTACTCATACATACACTTTACTGCCTGAAATTTTCCAGCAATATTTTTTTCCTTTTTTTGGTTGAAGTTTTTTTGAAATTTTTGAAAAATTTATTAGGGTATTTTTTAAACCCTCCTGACTGGGACCACGAGGAAAATTAAGTATAGAACTTTTTGTCTTGTCACTGTCTTGGGCAGCAGATAGCTTCTCTATGACTGTCAATCCTTTGTTCACTGAAAGTAATTTATGTTTATAAAAATGCTACATCTTTTCCAGTGAAAATCAAAAGTTTTCAATCCAACAAATAAGTGATGGTAAAAGTAAAATAATGGTAAAGCCAGTATTTAGACAAGATAAACATACTGCATGGTTTGGTGAATTAGTTAGCAGCAACTGAAAATATTTCTGGCATTGCTAGAGGAGGTTGTGGTTTGTTGGGACAGTAGATCCTAACTGCCTGTATGTGCTTCACCATCTCTTAAAACTAAGATGTGATCTTAGAACTCTTGTAATTATGTTTTCTTTACTACACTGCTGGTAATCAATCAGTCTCATGGGAATTAGAGTAAAATATTGCATCTTAAAAGTGGGCTCTTCACAGAGTCAAGCCCTTTGTTTAATTCACTGAGCAATTTTATGGATTGTGGTACAGTAAACATATCTTCACATTAGGTAGAACATTATTTACATTTAGTATATAGGCCCTATGCTTCATTAGTGTTGACTTTGTAAATTAGTCTGAATACGTCTTAAACACTATTTTTTTTTCTTCTTTTCTTCTTGTTAGCAGAAAATGCATTATCCTTTCCTTCCTCAAGTGACATAACAGCAAGCCCAGATCACGCCTTTTTAAACTATGAGAAAAATTTTAAGGTAATATTTTGGGATTTCTTCACAAGTAATACAATATCTCAAGTGATATTTTGATAAGATCCATGATTTGGATAAGCAGATTGAAATGTAACTTCTGCCTTATTTTATAACCTGTTGCTGTAAACATTTAGAAGTTCCTATAATTTGAAGGAAAACAAATATTTTCCATCAGAAAACAGCAGTTATTTTATCCTGCTATCTTTACTTCTCTTTGAGATCGTTCAATCTGAACATGTCTATGTAAATACAGATTAAATATTACCATTTCCGTTAGTCATGTCAGAGGTAGTCAGTCATTTACCAAAAATCAAGAGATTTAGGAAACTGTACAAATGCAAACAGAGAGTTTGTTCCTGCCAGCTACTTGGTTCTCACAAAATCCAATCTCTGTCACATGAGTTATCTCACATAACTTGCGTTTACTCAGTGTAACTATATATATTTTAAATGTCTATGTTAGAGATTCAGAAAAAAAGCAGTTTTCAGGCAACTCATGTACATCGGTTTATTAGTTAATTTTAGAACATGAATAATCCCACTCCAGCCATTAAGAAGAAGAAGATGGCTGAGAATTGAATCGCATTGCCTTATCCATTCAAAAGCAATGTTATCCATTCATTCTTGATACATTTCCTCAAGACTGTCAGCAGTTGCAAAGTGATAAGTGGAATGCATTCATTTTAATTATCTAGAATATTTCCCCTATGAAAGTTGCAAATAGCTTCAGTTCATTCTAGTAATGAAGAGATAAAGAAAGTAATCACTTTTTTAGCTAGATATACTTGAATACACAAATGCTACATAGTTTACAAAAATATATATTTCTGCATAAACTCACTTGGAATTTTTTTTGGTTGGTTGGTTTGTGGTTTTTGTTTTTTTAATATGGATATTAATCTTAAAAATAAGAGCCTTTTAGTAACCTTGTGAATGTTGAGTTTTCTTCCCCTAAATTAAAATTGCTACTATAGACTTTCAAAACTGCTTTTAATTACATATTATCAATTGACAACTTGCTGTAATATTTGCTTTTTCATACATTGAGATGTTTCAATTTAACATGGTGTTCTGATTTTGAGTGTGGATCATATATAGAATATATGGAGACTATGGTATTCTGATGGCCACTACCTCAGCTTCACATACTGATTGGGATCTTTTCTATTACACTACCCAGTGAACAATCATCTAAATTCACTATGTAGTTGCTATAACAATAAAGATTTAAAATTTGTAGTTCTTCTGAGTAACTAAAAATGTATAGGAGTAGAAATAAATTACAATTCAGGAGACTTGCTTCTAACAATCCCAGTGATCAAAGTATCACTGCCTGTTAAAAACAAACAAAGACAGGAAATCTAGAAGTTTGTCTTGAAAGATAGATTTTGATAGCAGAAATAAATAGAATATATGGCTTTCAGTCATAATACTTAAGATCATTGGTGAAATGTTTCTCTAAAAAATGTGGGATGTAACCTTGAATATGTACAGACTTAGGCTTAGTAAAGGAGACTTTTAGTAGTGGGTGATTCTCTCTAAATGCAGATTAGAGTGGTGGCTTTCCATAAAATTCATTTCTATTATGCTTCTAGCCCAGTGTTAGACCAGGAATAACTTAATTAAACCACCGTAATTTAGTCAGAAATTCAAGACTAAAGAGTGAGAGCAGGTAATCTGTTTTATCAAGTGAATGAAGGACTCTGTTCAGACCAATGCTCTCAGTGAAGCTGAGTTCTCTGGCATCAGCAAACCTTTCCAAAGAGGTCTGCTAAAACATAGTGATAGTGCATCCATTGCCTGCTAGAAGTAGGAGAAGTAGAAATTTTGTCACCCGGAGACATTTGATCTTGACATAAGAAAGACATTTTTTACAGTGAGAACAATCATTCACTGAAACAACCTCACCAGGAACCAGTAGAGTCCTCAATCACTGTAGGTTTTCAAGATGCAATTGGAGAGTATCCTAGATAATCTCATATAGGCCCCCTTTCCCATGTAGATTTGAACCAAATGATCTCTCAAGGTCCCTCAAAACTGAGCTATTCTATGATTTTGTGGGTTTTGCTCATTAATTGACACATACTTTTTAATTTACGTTTCTCCCAAAATAGAAATTTGTCCTCTGGGCCCCTAAATATTATTGTTGATGTCTACTCTAGCACATATCAGAATTTCTCCATTAAAACCGGAAGTATGAGGAATCTGAAGTAAAAAAAAGAAGGAATTCATTGTAAGTATCAGCTGGGAAGTGCTTCAAGCAATGATTATTCCTTCAGCATTAAGCTAATTGCTCAGCATGACTGACTCTTATTGGAAGATCACTGATCATTTTTAAAAACAAACATAAATTTATCAACTATTTTCCAGAGAAGGAACAAATAACACAGACTTGACTGGGCTGTCTTTTATATCGGCTTTTTACATACACAGGCAGTTGGAGCTGGATCTGGTTACAGCTACCTTATAAAATTTCAAAGTTGCTTTCTTGAATTGCAAGACTACCTTCAGATTACACACAATGAGATCAGGATCTAATCCTTCATTTTAATGGGTCAACACCTAATTTAGAGCAGCATGAAATTAGAATCAGACCTGGAATATGAAGAAACAGTGGAGTTACACTTTTGAGATACAGAAGACTATAATACAATCAGAATTGTGTCACCAGTACACAGGGTGAAATATGAAAAATGAATTATTTTCATGCTCACACCTCAAATGCAAATGTATAACAGATGTTTAGCTATGTCCTTTCATTCTATCAACCTCACGTTCATCACGGTACAAAAATATGTAACACATCATAATTGAAATTATGGCAAACCTGTATTATACAAGTGACCATAAGAAGTTCTCCATTAGTATATCTGTTTGAATTTGAACCTGTAAAGTTGGGTCTTCCCTTAGACCAGGCCCAAAACACTTTTGACTGAGAAACAATTCACTGCAAAATATCCTAATAATTTATCCTTGTAAATCCCTAAAGGTCTCAAAAGAAAAGGCTTCAGTGAATTACAAACCTATTTATATAGGTTTACGTTTACATATTCATATGTATCTAAAATTGCACATATTTATGTGCATATGTACATATTTAATTTCCACTTATTCATATTATACCTATGTTGCTATTTTTTCATTATACTTCATTCGAATCCCCTGCCACCTCATTTGTCTGCTACAACATGATTTTCTTACACTAGGCCACACTGGATTAGGGACAGAAGATAATATACAGCATTGAAATACATGAATTATTTATTCTGTGGCTAGAGTGAAGCAGCCAGGACTTCACTTAAGTTTCTTTTCTTATTACTCCACCCAAGAGGATCACTAACGTCACTGTGTCCTGGGTTACACTCCCACATGAAGCCTAGAAAATAGTAGTACATCTCTTCTTCATAAGGGGGTAGCCCATGTATTAAATAAGGCATTAAAAACCTTCAAAAATTTATTTTTAAAGAGTTCAGGCTGCTTTGTGGTGTTATTTTCAGGTTCTTTAGGGTTTTGTAATGTCTTGTCATCCCAGCCTCCCAGTAAAACGAAAAATTGACATTATTCTATGAAGTTCAGGTAGTCTATTGATTTGTGATTTCCTACAATGAAAACATGAAAGAGCCTTTGCTGGCCAGAAGAGAGTGTCAAGTACAGAAGAGGTCTCAACATTTGGTGCTGTAAGGCAGCAATTTATTAAGGAAGGAAAATGTTCCTACTTTCAGAACTTAATGACACAAATAGCAGAAACAAAGGTCACAAAAATCAGTTGTAACAGGGATGGACAATAAAACAGAACATCACAAAAGAGAGGACTTCTATTGAGTAACCTGAAAGTTGGAAGGCCGTGGCATGGCTCTGGGATCTAACCAAAGTATCCTTTTTCCGCACACCTCTTTTTGACTTCAGCAGGTTTTGGGTACATCATATTTTGAGCAGGGAGGAAATTCAGAGCAATTCCTTACTGCACAGTTGTGCTCACTGCAATTCGAAAGGGCTAACCACAGCATTAGATTACCAGATGCTCAGGGGTTCAGTAATCCATTAGCTGTTACATCTACATTCCAGGGTTTTCATAAGAAATGCAAGAGCTGTGAATCTCTGAAGTGTCTCCTAAAGCGATGAGTGACTTGGAGATTATCACTCCCTTTTCGCTTAGAAAAGGATGGAGCTTCCCCGGTGGCTTCATTCTGCTGGAAGGAATTCTGGATAACCTCTGACTGTTCATTCTCCCCAGATCTTGGGAGCAGTGCAAGTGTGGGTGATAGATGAAGAGAAAAGTCCTATTGAATTCTGAGAATTTTCAGCCTTCAGATTCTCCTTCTTTTCTGGGAGTGCCAGTGATTTGCTGTCAAAATTTTCAGGAGACACTTGAAGGAAAACATTTTTCCTTAGGCTGAGATAAGCCCCAGAGGTGCATAAACAAGCCCAAAAAGTCTGGAGGAAGAAGGGAACCTGCATGCAGACCTTTTTAAGTAAAAGAGCAACTTCATTTGTTAAATAAAGTTGTTCTAAGGAATTGCTTATACTCTGAAAACATTCTAAGGACATGAAGAGTGAGAAAGTGAGTTAAAATTAAATTTGGAGTTAATAAATAGGATTGCATAGAATCATTGAATATGCTGAATTGGAAGGGACCCATCAGGATCATCGAGTCCAGCTCCTAGCCCTGAACAGGACCTTCCAAGAATCACACCGTGTACCTGAATGCATTGTCCAAACACTTCTTAAACTCAGACAGGCTTGGTGCTGTGATCACTTCCTGGAGAGTCTGTTCCAGCACCCAACCGCCCTTTGGGTGAAACACCTTTTCCCGTTATCTAACCTAAACCTCCCCTGACTCAGCTTCATGCTGTTTCCTCAAGTCTTGTCTCTAGTCATGTTTCAAGGCAATGCATGCAAAAATAATGAATTTGATTGCTTAAGGTATATGAGTGAAGCTCTGCAAACGCACACATTGTTAGTGAAGAAAGTTTACTGCAAGGGACACTCAAACAACAAACAGGACATTTAAATCACATCTCCCCTTTTTGCCCTTAATCTTTTCCCTTTGATCTTAAAGAAGGAGCTTATAGAAAGTCTTCAAGATTCTCTCAGACCTTAATTTGAGATACTGAAAGCTAAGATAGTTCATCTCTTTCTGAAAATTGTAATCTTTGCTCTCTTAAACACTAGGGAAAGGCAAAAATAGGCTACATGTCTCCAGTTGAACTTTCTTCTGAGAAAACACAAAACAGAAATTCATGCTGAGAATTTGCTTAAAGTCAAGTGAGTTACATTTGAACCTGACTGTCCTTAACAGGTTTTATTTTGTCTGGAAGAACACAGCAGGCCAGGTTATGCGTGGCGTTCTGAGGAAGGACCCAGCTTCAGCTGTTCACCATACCTCTATACTGAACAAGGGCAGAATTGCAAGGTGAGGGGACCTGAGTTGAAAAGTATTCTGCATTGCAGCCCATGGTGCAATCCATTTTGAAAATGAAATCAAGAAAATAAGGCCAACAATAATGAAAACATTCACATATTTTCCTTCAGCCTGTACCAGTGAATATCTCACTTTAAAAAAGTTGCTTTTCATCTGGGATCTTCTGGATCATTGGTATTCCAATGCATGTAGCAGTTAAGCTCCCCATTAAATTAGCCCTTGATCTTGAGAGTTCTGGCACTGCTTTCTTCTGTAATGTTTCCTTGTCCCTTGTCAGGCAAAGAGGCAGAAGAAAATAATGGGGGAGAGAGGATTAATTTTTAGTTTGAGCATTGTTAAAGTGAAATTTCTGGGTATCATAGCAGATAATTAAGTGTCAAAACAGATACACTGAAGAAAAGTGCCAAGGTTGTTTGGTGATCATGTAGGAAGTGTGAGAAGAATTGTCCTCCCAAAGCAACATCATTTAATTTAAAGTTGAGTTCAGTAATTCAGTGTTATATTTTACATGTATAAATATTTTGTGTTGGGTTGAATCATTCTTAGCTCTATTGACTACAGATCCTTTTAGCATTTATCATATTACTGAATTCAAAAGGATGACAAAACTTCTGTGGTTCCTGCCCGTGACACATTTTCCAGAGGAGCAGAAGGGATCACTTTTTTGTTTAGACTCAGCTACCAAATCTGTTTGTTCCTGTTAGCTTATTTTATTTCTAAAAAATCTAAGACCTATCTAAACTCTATTTTTCCAAGAGCTGCATCTGTGTTGGATTTAGGAAGCATACAAAAATCTAATGTCAAAAGAAGATGCATGCTTTCAGTGCTGAAGGATGAAGAAATATGACTTATAGCAACATATATTAGTTTAGAGTAATTTATGTCTGTTTGTTACTATATAAAATATTCAGGCTATTTCCTCAGGCTATTAATGGACATACTAGATGAAATAGGGACACAGGCTGAAGAGATAAGATGTGACCATGGAAGAAAATTTCATTAGAACCCTAAAATAATAAATGAAAACAGATGTTGCAAAGTTTACATATAAAAGATTCAAAATTTTCAGAAACAGGTGTATGGGATATTTGCAGCACCATAGTTAGATATCAATCTACAATCTGTGTAGCCTAATTTTCAAAGCTGTTGACTATTTAGTTGCTCTGAGGGATTATGTCTATATATGTAGAAAATTTGCGAATTATACCACTCCCACGCTTCAGGGAGTCCCGTTAGAAGCATTTTTAAAAGCCTTATTAATACAAATGGGACAAACATGTCATCTACTTAATAATACAAAACTGTATTAATTGGTCTCCAAACACAGCTTGTTAATAGATTAATGCTCAAGCGAGGTACCAGAAACTGTGAAGTGGACAGCAGTTTCCAAGGCATAAATACCAAGAGGTCACATTTCCTGCTATCATAACTTCACATCAGTCTTCTGATACTTCAGAGACTGTGAGATCAAATGAGGTGAGGGCACTAGGGAAGCAGATGCTTTTTCTCTGCCAAAACGCCAGTGTGGGACAGAAAAGGCAAAAGCAAAATGTAGTCTGAGATGATATTGGGCAGAATGGAGCAGATGTGACCTTCCGCATATATAATTTTATATACCTCCGAGAAATAGAGCATTTGCACTGTAGATGCCCTCAAGTAACAGATATAGGAAGCTAACTGGATGTAAAATAAAGGGAGAGAACTTAGAGGAGGAAGAAAAGTCATCCCAGAGAGAAGTTTTAATTGTTTTGTGGTTCCAGCAGTGGATAGTGTTTGTATTGTAAATCCTCACAGTCTACTTTTATTTTATGGTCTTTTTTAACTTTCTGCTTTTGAATTGCTTTATTAGAGAGGGGATTATGTCACATTTTAACAACTGTGATGGTATAAACTACTAGCTAGGAATTGTTTTAAATATTTCTGTTTAATGCAAGGAAGCAGATATTACAGATTTTGATGTGCTTCTCCTCACAGATGCTTGGTTGCCCAACCTTTTAATGTTGAACCCTTTATTTAATGAAACTTTAGGGTTTGTTCAGAATAAAAGAACTTTTTTATACAGATTTGAACTCTCAGCTCTTACTATAGATGGTTCTTTATGCTGTCTGGTCTGGTTCTCATTCACTTTACTTTTATAATTACTTCATTAGCCTTGGTGAGATTTGGACCAGATGACTGTCATTGCATTGTCATGCTCACATTGTCCACATATGAATATTTTCTCTTTCCATGTCCATACATGTACATGTATGGCATTTCATACAACAAAAGACATTGACTGACCAGAAACAGACTTTTGCACTTTCTGGTTTTCATCCTGCAACTACACCTAATTCTTAGTCTCACCTGACCTTCTGACATCAGATAAACAAAAACAAAAGCAGCAATGAGTCACTATTCAGTCCATTCCCAAACTGTTCCACATGCAGGGCAGGAGGGAGAAGCCATCCTGTGTTGAGGGCCTTCCCAGTTTCCTGCTCTCACACAACCCCAGATGCTGCACCAGAAGAGCCTCACATGGGACTGTCTGGGATCACATGGCCTAATCTGGCAGTGGATTGTGGCGGTTGTGGTGCCCATACCCAACCATTGCCGTCATCCACTGTTCTGTGCCTAAAACCAATGCTGGAAAAGAAGCAAGAGCAGCCCCTGGGGTGGTCGCACAAGACAGATCAGCTAATTGCTAATAAAACAGATTGCTCTAATCAGATATGAAGCAGTACACATTTGTTTCAAAAGAAATGGGAAAAGTATGTGGAGTTTTTTTGACAATTACAGATTTATTGTATTAAGACATATAGGTCTTATGGAGCAGGAGGGGTTTCACTTAGACCAATAACACAAAACTTTGTTCAGGCAAAAATGCCATTGATTTTGTCTGATCAGTTTTATTTTTCAGTTCAGGATAAACACATTCATTTACAGCAGCAGCTAGCACAAGGAACAATGCCTGGCATTATTTCTCCTATACCTGTCAACATATGCCCCACTTAAAAAAAATTTAAAAACATGTATGTGGCTTTCTGTAGCAACAAACGAGCTAAGTAGCCACATTTCTGTTCTCTAAAAGTAATTATATGTATGAAAGCCCATGTATTAAACAAGGTAAATGGATGAAACTATCTACCATTCTACCTAAAAGTAAAGCACAAAGCTAGAGGCTAAGACAGACAGGAAGGCAGAGGAATTCTTCAGGTACATAGGAGCCCTTAGAATTAGGGCTTAACTGCAGTGTAAAATGATTGTGGTGAGAGTGAGGTAGATAAGGGAATTGTTCTACCTTGTAGCAACCCTTTCAATAAAAAATTATCCCACAGACTAGGTCAGATCCCCACAGCAGTTTGTGAGATGGCTGTTGTTGAATATTCTGATGGCTGAGGTGGTGCCAGGGAACCCCATGGAAAAAATCTGTTTATGAAGTACAGCCTCAAGGCCTTTAAGCAACATAATTCATTCTGGATTCCTTCTGGTTTCGAAATATGCAAGTTACTTTGCAGTTACTAAATCTGTGCTTTGGCTGGTATTTTTTCAAGTACTCCTGCATCTTTGTGGTTCAAACTGAAAAACAAACATTCTTACAGAGTCCATAAAATGTTTACCAAAGATTTTAATGGTTAAATCAACTCTGAACAGATAAAACTCTTAGCTGCTCTACTGTTAGGCCACAGAAACTACCCTACTGCTTGAATTTTATCTTCCAAATTAAAAATTTAAAGGAGAAAAAAATCAGATAAGATACTGAAACAGAAGGGGTGATCTGGGTTGTCAGTACTGAAATCATGTTTATTGAATATCCCAACTGTCCAAATTCTATCACATTGCTCTAAGTAAAGAACAGAAGACTTCATCCATCTATAGCAAACTATATGCAGAACAGAAGATAAATGAAAGATTTATCTGTACTCGTCACAACTTCATGAAACATCATTTAAAAGGCTTCCGAAGAGAGTCAAGTTGTAAGAAAAATCCGTGAGAATTTAAATCAGCTCTCACTGATGTAAATTTTCCAGTTTCCTAGGATTCCTTCTCCAATTCTAAATGGCACTTGGGTGCTATGTAAGAATGGCACAGCTTTGTTGAAAAAACAGGAAATATAGCTTTCACTTAAATATTATTGTCAACTACCTTATAATAATAACATATATATACTTGATCATAGGTGTTCAAATGGAGGAAATTAATTGCTTCAAATTGCTGAAAGATAAAAGTTATACGTCAGAAATTAAGAGGCTTATAGGGTAATGTCAGTCATCCTCCTCCTTCCTTACAGACTGAGACAGATTCTTTTGGTCAACAGTGAAAACAGCAGACTCTTATGAAGATATATTGAGCTTTTATAATTGCTTTAGTAATTCCACTGATATGAAAAGAATCACATCAATAATGCACTCTCCCTAAATATAAGATGCCAAACTTCCCCCACTCTGTGACTAAAGAGCATTTTCAGAATTACACATGCTTTCCCAATAATCTGCCCTCAGGGTAGCCTTCCTTGGCTGGCAGTCAAAAAACTAACATGGTCTCTATACAGTTGGTGTGGTGTGTTGTAAACCAACTATATTACTGAATCCTCATAAGGGTTAGGAAAATACTTGGTACATAAGGTAGCATCACTGGCAGGAGGTTGGTGCTGGCAGCACCATCATGGCTGGGCTTCACAAACAAAGATTTAGGAAGGCTCTATCCATGTTTGTTACAAGCACGCTGGTGGCCAATGAGGTCAATACGAGATAGACATATCCAATTGCAAAAGGCACAGCAGAAAGACTCCTTAGGTGGTATATTCAGCAAGACACGATTCTTTCTGTGTTGTCTTTTCTCCTCAAGAGTGATCCTGCGTGCCTTCTCAAAAGCATCAGCAGTGTTATAGATGGTGTGTCTCCAGGTCTCCTGATTGGAGGCCAGAGTAGACCAGTTATGGTGATCAATATGGCCAAGGCTGAGATGTTGTTTCAGGGAGTCTTCGTATCTTTTCTTCAGGGCTCCTCTCTTGCGGCAACCAGTGGCAAGTTCACCATAAAGCAGGATCTTAAGGAGGTGGTGGTCCTTCCTCCTGGAGACGTGCCCTGCCCAGCGCAGCTGTGTTCTCAGCAACATGGCCTCAATACTTGTGACTGCTGCTTGTTCTAGAACAGATGTATTGGTCACATAATCTGACCAGTGGATGTTTAGGATTGTACGGAGGCAGCGTTGATGGAAGCGTTCTAGGAGACGCAGGTGGTGGCGGTAGGTGACCCATGATTCAGATCCGTATAAGAGAGTAGACAGCACTATGGCTCTGTAAACACTGATCTTTGTACTTTTCTTCAAGTGTATATTTCGCCAAACTCTTTTATGGAGTTTTCCAAAAGCTCTCTATGCCTTTGCTAACCTGTTGTCTATCTCCCTCCCCATCAATCTTACCATGTGAGGAGATGAGGCTACCTAGGTAATTAAACTGCTGGACTGATTTGAGCTCTGATTGGTCAATGGTGATATGGGGATAATGGAAGACTTCCTGAGTTGCAGGTTGATAGAAAACGTCTGTCTTCTTTAAGCTGACTTCCAACCCAAAAAGCTCAGCAGCATCTGCAAAGCAGGATGTTAAACACTGCAGAGCTGCTTCTGTGTGGGCCACAAGGGTGGCATCATCAGCATAGAGCAGCTCCCGGACAAGATGGTTTAAGGTCTTAGCGTGGGCCTTCAGTCACCTTAGGCTGAGTAGGCTTCCATTGGTACAATATTGGATGTAGGTACCATTTTCTTTGTTGAGGTCCGCAGTGGCCCTTTGGAGCATCATGCTGAAAAAGATTGTGAATAGAGTTGGTGCGAGAACGCAGCCTTGTTTCACACCACTGGTTATTAGAAAGGGCTCAGAAAATACATTGCCATATCTGACTTGGCTGCGCTGATCCTCACAAAGTAAGATGATCATTTTAAGGAACTTGGGGGACATACTAAATGTTCCAAAATCTGCCATAGACCTTTTCTGCTCACAATATCAAAAGCCTTGGTGAGATCAACAAAGGTTACATAGAGACCTTTGTTCTGTTCCCTACACTTCTCTTGCAGTTGTCTGAGAACAAATACCATGTCTGTGGTACTCCTGTTAGCTCTGAAACCACGTTGGCTTTCAGGTAGAATTTCTTCTGCTATAGCAGGTATTAGTCCGTTCAAAAGTATTTTTGCAGGATTTTACCAGCAATGGAGAACAGAGTAATACCACGGTAGTTTGAACAGTCTGATTTATCACCTTTCTTCTTATACAAAGTGATGATGACTGCATCCCGAAGGTCTGATGGTAGTTTGCCTAGTTCCCAACAGCACACCACAAACTCATGAAATTTAGCATGGAGTGCTTGGCCTCCATGCTTCCAGACTTCAGGTGGAATTCCATCAACCCCAGCTGCCTTGCTGATTTTCACCTGCTGTACGACCTTAATAGTTTCTCCTATAGTAGGGCCAATGCCCAATTCATTCTTCACTGGGTTTTGTGTAATGTACTGAACTGCTGAGTTTTGAACTACATGGTTGGTACTGAAAAGAATCTGAAAGTGTTCAGACCATCGATTCAGAATGGAGGTTTTATCTGTGTAAAGCACCTGACCATCTGCGCTGAGTAGAGGGCTTTGGACCTGGTATGTAGGCCCGTATGCTGTTTCCAAGGCCTCATAGAATCCTCTGCAATCATCCTTATCTGTGCATAATTGAATTTTTTCAGCTAGATTGATCCACTACTTGTTCTGGATGTCACGGAGTTTCTGTTGTAGCTTGCTACATGCAAGAAAAAAGGCTGCTTTTCTTACATGACAAGATGGCTGAGCAAGGTGTGCTTGGTGAGCAGTTCTCTTCTTCCTCAACAATTCCTGGATCTCTTGATTGTTTTCATCAAATCAGTCCTTGTTCTTCTTGAAGGAGAACCCTAAAGATTCTTCAGAGGACTGCAGGATGCTGTTTTTAATATAGTGCCAAGTCATTTCAGGAGAGGGATCTATGGAATGATCTTCGAGCCTACTTTGAAGATTTGCCTGGAAGCTCTCTCTCACTGTATCTGTTTGAAGATTGTTAACTTGGAGTCTCCTCCTTGGAATACTGCCCCTTTTATGTTTGAACTTAAGGTTGAAGTTAAGTTTACAGCGCACCAGTCGATGATCTGTTTGGCATTCTGCACTAGGCGTCACACCGGTATGATGAACATCGCAAACATTTCTCTGTTGCACCAAGACATAATCAATGAGGTGCCAATGCTTGGATCTAGGATGCATCCAGGTTGTCTTCAGACTATTTTTCTGCTGAAAGATAGTGTTGGTGATGGTGAGCTGCTGCTTCACACAAAACTCTAGCAGAAGGTGTCCCTTATCGTTACAGTCTCCAAGACCATGCTTGCATAATGCTCCTTTCCAGGCTTCAGAGTTCTTTCCTACTCTGGCATTGAAATCATCACGGATAATGATCTTATCATCTGCAGGAACCTTTTGGGTAAGGTGGCACAGGTTGGTATAAAATTTATCTTTTTGGCAGGGTCAGCTTGGAGAGTTGCATATATACTTGGAGAGGGGCATATATACTTGCATATGCCCCTTGGAGAGGGGCATATATACTAGAGATAACAATGTGTTGCTTGTTGTGTAGTGGAGGGCGTAGGGAGATAATGTGGTCAGAGTGACCTGTCAGCAGACTTTCAAGTTTAGGGACAATAGAGTTTTTAATCATGAAGCCAACTCCTGGGAGATGCCTTTTGGTTCTGGGTTTACCTGACCAGAAGAGTGTGTAACCAGCACCATGTTCTCTAAGGCTGCCTTCCTTGTGGAGATGAACTTTACTGAGAACAACAGTGTTGATGTTGAGACGTGACAGTTCTTGGGCAATTAGAGCAGAACGATGCTCAGGACGTCCACTATCCGCAGTATCTGGCTGGCGGTTGGCTGTGCCATGCTGGCCGGTGGCAGCAGTGCTGCACTGCCAGCGGCGGCGGGGGTTGCGCCCTCGAGGGAGAGGAGAGGAGCATACAGAGATTATGGAAATATTTAGCTATGAAATCATGCCTCTTGAAGAATACGTATCATCTGTTTCTAACTTCCAACAGGGAGCTACCCTGTAGATTGAAGGATTTAGCTTTTGACTTCAATGAGTTTTGCAGCATGGAGAGAAAAATAAAACAGAGGATGTACCTTCCTTATAAAATAGTGTCAGGTGTTTGATTGAATTCACTATCTCAAATAAATTGCTTTTCCCAAAACTGCCTTACAGTGTGGAGCTGCTGCCTATAAAATGTTCAACAGCAAGATTAAAGAGCAATTCCTCGATTTCACAAAAGTTTAAAATGCAAGGGATAAGCTGGAGTTTGTTTCAGCTTGGTATGTCTTATGGGTTGGATTTGTCAATAGGTCTCTGCAGCACAGGGAAGGTGTGGTTAATTGTACTGGTTGCAGTAGTCTTCTGTGGCACTACCTTTGAGATCCTCAAGTTCATCTGGTTAATGAACTTTCATATCCTACCACTCAGAACTTTTGCTCAACCAGAAGTAACACTGTCTCCCTGGAAGAGACTCCCTTTCCCCTGACCACAACAAAGAGGTGAGGTGCTATAGAATAACCTCTGGCTCCTGGCCATGCCCTTTCCTGGCTACTGCAAAAATTAACCCTGTCCTGGTCAGAGTCAGTACATTATCCACTCCTTATTTCATACTGTCTATGTCATGCCCAGATCCTACATCTTCCAACTAGACACACACACACACATACACATACACATATATATATACACTATTTACTATATACATATACATATATATATATATTCATATCATATCAACAGTCAATGGCAATCCCTCCAAGATACCTGTTGAGTTAATTTAGTCCATGACTGTGGGTTCTATCCATCCTAGAAGTGTTCCAGGGCAGGAGAGCTGGTGTGTTGTCAGATGGTTGCAAGTTACATTAAGAGCTCCTGACTGGTGTATCCTTTTGTCCATGGTAGTTATGGCATACAGTGGCAGTGTCATTCAGCAACTGATATTATACAATTCAACATTACAGACTGTTCTCACCCAAAAATCAAAACCCTGTTGAGGCACACATGGTGTTTCCCTGTTCCTCTGCACTACCTTCCAAGTGCACCCAGGTCCTCGATAAATACAATCCCATGGATGGGTTTGCCTTTGCTTGAGGCAAGACTAATCCAAGCTGTCTTCCCTAACACATTCCTCATATGCACCATGGTGAATTTCTCCCCTTCTATGGTACATGAAGGTTTTGATTGGACGGGGCCATCTTGATTGGTAGAGCCTGTAGTGTTATCTAACCAGGTGGCCTTCACTAAATGTATATCCCAATGTTTGAAAGTCCCACCACCATTGCTTTCAATGTGGTTTTTAATAGTCCATTGTACTGTTTAATTTTCCCAGCAGCTGGTGCATGGTAGGGAATGATATACCCACTCAATACTGTGCTCTCCAGCCAGGTGTCTATAAGGTTGTTTTTGAAATGAGTCCTACTGTCCAACTCAATTTTTCCTGGAGTACCATGTCACCACAGGACTTGCTTTTCAAGACCCAAGTTGGTGTTCTGGGCAGTGGTGTGAGGCACAGGGTGTGCCTCCAGCCAACTAGTGGTTGTTTCCACCACCGTAAGCACATAGTGCTTGCCTTGATAGATCTAAGGAGTTTGATGTAATCTGTCAGGTCTCCCCATATTTATATTTTGACCACTGTCCACAATACCTGCCTGCTTGATTGCAGTGCATGCTTCAAAGTTATGGATAACCTGGGAGACAGTGTCCACGGTTAAGTCCATGCCTTGATCTGGAGCCCATCTGAATGTTACATCTCTTCCCTGATGACCTGAGGTGTCATGGGCCCACCAAGCGAGAAATAATTCACCCTTATGTTGCTGGTCCAGATCCACCTGAGACACTTTAATCTCAGCAGCTCAATCCACCTCTCTGTTGTTGTGGTGTTTTTCAGTGGCCCAGCTCTTGGGTACATGCATGTCTACATGATGTAACTTCAAAGCCAACTTCTCTACCCGGACGGCAATGTCTTGCCAAGATTCAGCAGCCCAGATGGATTTACCTCTGTGCTGCCAATGTGTCTCTTTTTCTGTGGCGGTTTGTATCAAAGGAAGAGTGCTGAAGGGCATTCTGAAACTCGTAGTTCCTGATACACTAGTGCACATGCTCCATGGAATACTTGGATGTGATTGGTTGAAGATCCTATGTTGCTATTCAAACTGCATATATAAGGTGTTGTTGTTCTCAATAAACTTGATTCAGTTGCTTGAAATCACAAGTGATGGGGTCTGCGCCCTCAATGCTGCATTTTTCCATCAGTCCAGTCACCCCCACAGAGCACTGGTTAACATCTGTGAGTCAGTGTAGAGGTAGAGCACTGGCCATTTCTCTCATTCAGCAATATCTAAAGCCAGCTGGACGGCCTTCAGCTCTGCAACCTGATTTTATTGACCTTTTCCCTCAACAGTTTCTGCAAGTCACCATGTAGGACTCTAAGGCAGCTTTCCATTTTTGACGTAAAAGTACAATATGGCAGGAACCATCAGTGAAGAGTGTATTGCTTTTCATTTTCTGACAGCTGATTATATGGTGGGGTCTGCTTACCACATGTCACCTTCTCTTCCTCCTCCTCTTCTGATGGTTGTCTGAAATTTTCACCTTCATGTCAGTTTGTGGTGACTTCCAAGATCCCTGGGCAATCAGGATTTCCTACTTGAGCTCACTGTGTGATCAGAGTGATTCATTTACTCTAGGTCATGTTGGTGGTATGGTGTCTAGAAGGGACCTTCTCTTTGAACATCCAGCCCAGCACTGGCAGTCAGAGTGCCAGGAGGAGCTGTACTTTGGTGCCAATCCCTTCTGAAGCAGCTCAAACCCCTTCACAAGCTGCCAGTATCTCTTTTTCAGTTGAGGTGTAACAGGCCTCGCATCCCTTGTATCCCCAACTCCAGAACCTCAGGGGTTGTCCTTGAGTCTCCCTGCATACCTCTTGCCAGAGACTCCAGCAAGGACCGTTCTCCCTCACTGCAATGTAGAGCACATTCTTCATATCGTGTCCTGTCCTGACTGGCCCCAGGGCTACCGCATGGACAACTTCCTGTTTAATTTGTTCAAAAGGTTGTCGTTGTTCAGGACTCCATTTGAAATCATTCTTGTTCCATATTACGTGAGAGAGAGGGTTTACAATTTGACTGTAATCTGGAATATGCATTATCCAGAACCCACAGTGCCTAGAAAAACCTGTGTCTCCTTGCTGGTTAGTGGGGACATAGCTACTCTTTTGTTGACCCTGTCCATTGGATTCTGATGACATCCATCTTGCCATTTTACTCCTAAGAACTGAATTGCCTGGTCCCTTGACCTTAGTTTGTTTTTTGGCAAAACCACCCTTCAGGAAGATCTGGATTATCTTTTCCCCTTTCTCAAAAGATTCCTCTGCTGTGTTGGCCCCATATGATGCTGTTATCAATGTACTGCATGTGTTCTGGAGCCTCACCCTTTTCCAGTGCGATCAGTCCATGGCAAACACTGGGGCTGTGTTTCCATCCCCAGGGCAGTTGGTTCCAGGTTTACTGCACACCTCTCCAGGTGAAAGCGAACTCTGGCCTGCACTCTGCTGCTAAAGAAAGGGAGAAATACACATTAGCAATGTCGATGGTGGCACCATTTTGCTGCCTTGGACTCCAGTTAATAACGAAGTTCATGTCCAGCACAGCAGCACTCAGGGGTGGTGTGACTTCCTTCAGGCCACGATAGTCTACCATCAGTCTCCACTCTCCATTGAACTTATGCACTGGTCATACAGGGCTATTAAAAGGTAGGCAAGTCTTGCTGACCATTCCCTGGCTCTCTAGTTCACAAATCATCCATGGGTGGGGGGCCTGGAGTCCCGGCTGGTGTGGTGGTGTCGATGTTCCACTGTTGTGGTAGCAATCGGTACCTGTTGTTCTTTGACCCTCAGCAGTCCCACAGCAGAAGGGTTCTCTGAGAAACCAAGTTGTCTAATTTCTTCTGTCTCTACAGCAGCTATCCTGAAGGCCAAACGATGCCCTTTTGGGTCCTGAAACACCCTCTCCTGAGGTAATCTATGCCAAGGATGCACAGGGCCTCTGGGCCAGTCACAGTGGGGTGTTTTTGCCATTTGTTCCCAGTCAGGCTCACTTCAGCTTCCAGTTGAGTCAGCTGCTGGGATCCTGCTGTTACTTCAGAAACAGAGATGGATTCTGTCCCTACAAATCTTGATGGCATCAGTGTGTGCCAGTGTCAACTGAAGCTTTATACTCCTGTGGGTCTGATGTGCCAGGCCATTGAATCCATCCAGTCTGGTAGATCCAATTGTCCCTTTCCTCCACCTGGCTGGAGGCAGAGTGCCTCTAGTTTCAGTCATGGTACTTGTTGCTCACTTCTTGTAAATATGAACTGGAGGTGCCTTCAGGAGGGTTGGAAGTAGCATCAGTCCTCTGATTCTGTCTGAGGACTTGCCCACTGGAAACCAGAGTGGCATTTATCCTTGAAGAATTTTCCATGGTGGTTGTTCTTCCTCTCAACTCACATACTCATACTGCTAGGATTTTCCATCCCACTTCCTTGTGTCCTTGATGTGCTCATGCAAAACCACAGGTTACCTTGCGGTGTGTATCTTCTCTCTTGAGCAGAGGAAGGCTTACACCCAATAGCAGAGACTGTGGTCCATGTTGGCAGAGATGAGACATTTCCTCTCTAGTTTGCTCGACTCTTTTGAATCTGTCCACAGTCTTGGACAGCCTTTCCACAGACAAGGCACAGATCAGTAGTGAGGAGAAAAGCTAATATTCGTATTGACAGAGTCAGCTGGTCACCTGAAGCACTGTTTGTGCTCCTTCTTTCATTGATATCAATGCCAATGAATTGGCATATGATGATGGCACGGTCCATATCCATACAAACTTTTGTCGCATGGATTGTGTACACTGGACCTCATCTGGACCTACAGGGGACTGCTCATTATTTGAATCCCTATAGGTTACCTCCAGCACAGCTAATTCTTTGAATGACCTTCCAAGAAATCTCTTGACTCTAAACATGGTGTGGACTACACTGAGAAGACCTAGCAGTCTTAGTAAGACCATGCTTTCCGTAACATCCAAAGGCAAATCAAAATCAAAAGGATTGTTTGTTGTAACAGGCCAGAAGGAGGCAAAGGGGGTGAAAGGCTGGGGAAAATCATCCTCCCTTGTCTCCCCCACAGACTGGGTGCAATTATTCACATGATCACAGAATATGCTGAGTTGGAAGGGACGCAAAAGGATCATCAAGTCCAACTCCTCACCCTGCACAGGACCATTTACAAGAGTCACACCATGTGCCCGAGTATCATCCAAAACGCTTCTTGAACTTTGTCAGGCTTGGTGCTGTGACCACTTCCTGGGGGAGCCTGCTCCAGTGCCCAACCCACCCTCTGGGTGAAGAAGCTTTTTCTAATATCCAACCTAAACTTCCCTGACACAAAGTCAGGTCATTCCCTCGGTTCCTGTCCCTGTTCACTACAGAGAAGAGATCAGTACCTGCCCCTCCTCTTCCCCTCCCAAGGAAGTTGTAGACTGCAATGAGGTGTCCCCTCAGCCTCCTCCAGGCTGAACAGACCAAGTGACCTCAGCCACTTCTCATACGGCTTCCCCTCAAGGCCCTTCACCATCTTTGTTGCCCTCCTTTGGACACTGTAAGAGCTTAATATCTTTCTTCTATTGTGGTGCCCAAAACTGCACACAATATTCCAGGTGAGGCCTCACCAGCGCGGAGCAGGACAATTCCTTTCCTTAAACGGCTGGCGCTGCTTTGCCTGATGCCCTCCAGGACACGATTGGCCCTCCTGGCTGCCAGGGCACTGCTGACTCATATCCGACTTGCACCAATCCTGATCCCTCTCCCTGCTCTGAAAAGGAGAACCCTGATGGGCACATACTGCATGTGTGGAAAAATATACAGGGTTAGGTACCACACCCACATGAACAGAACAAGCAACATTGTGATCAGTGGCTCCTTACCTTATAAAACAGATGCTTAGATCAAAATAGTTTCCAACCTGCTCTGGGCAAATCTGTTGTTATAACAACCCTTTGTGACCCAAAATAAAGCTGTGTTGGTTTAGGAATGGTATTCGCCAATTCAGTGCCCCCCCCAATACTCTCCCAATCCACATGCTGCTATTTCACCCCTCCTCTTTCCTTCCTCCTTCCCACTGTGGCAGGATGGAGTTGAGAACTGGAAGCAGAAAAGATGAGCATCACAGGCTGAGATAAGAACGATTTACTGGAAACAGGAATGAGATAAGAAATGATCAGTAGCAGCAACAATATTAATAACAGAAGTATACAAAAGAGAGAATGCTCACAACAGACCCTGAGACAATGAACAATGGTGGACAGCTTCTGTCCCCCTCCCTTCTGGTTTTTAGACCAGAAGCCATGCCCTTTATATCAAAAGCCGTAGAGTCCCTTTCACCTACCCCCAGCAATGACATGAGGCAGTACAGAACAACATCTGGGGCCTGGCCCTGCCCCCTCATCCCCACACCGAGCTACTGTAAAAAAAATATCCTCTCCTGGCCAAAATTAGGACATAAACTCCAAGTCACCTCCTGTATTTTAGTATATCTTTAAATAGTATGTTTTCGAGTCTCTGTTTTACTTTCTGAAGTAAACTTAGGGTTTTATACAGCTTATCATGACAGTGTAATATGTAAATGCTCACCAGGGACCCTGAGGTCTACACAACATATTTTCAGCCACTCTCATGGAAACTGATGGAATTGATCATTAGCTCTTTTGCTTAATTAGGTACTGAATTATTGCAATGAAGTTGTACAAAAATGGAGCAAAATTAGACATATCAATCAAGTTTTGATAATTTGTAGGGAAAAAAAAGTTACCCAAGCAAAAGATTCAGTAAGAGAAAGACACTATTTTGTGGTCTTCATAGTCATTTTCTGTGTCCTACTCTGTTCTTTTCAGTATTGAATAGAATAAAGCTAATCTTGAATAGAATAAAGAATAAGCAGTAATGCAAGTACTGTTTGGACAAGGAATAATAATATCCTGGTGAATTTTGGAGTGATTTGTAATGTGCATCAGAATCACAGCTATGGTGACTTCCAAATATTGGTGTTCACCAACTCAAAAGAGTTTAAGGCAAAAGTACGAAATACAGAGCTGACCTAAGAAGTCATATGACTCAAAATATCAGACTGGAGTTCCTCACTTTAAAAAAAAAACCCTCTGTGAAAATAAAATTGTGACAAAAGTAAAACCTGAATGAAAAATGCCACTATTATTTCAATGTTGCTTATGGATATTTTAGTGTATGAATAAATGTGATAACTGAAGGTACATCTATTTCCGTAGTAACTACATTGCAACTTATTGGTGATTCATGATATGTTCATTTTATTTCATGTACTATTTTTATGAAAATATCTCTCTAACGATTCATTCAGAGGTCTGTGTGAAGACCTTTGGTTTGTCACATTACCAGCCTGGAAGAACCCTGAGCCTTGGCATGGTACTGTCACCTACTCAGTTTCCCACACTACAAGTGTCCAAGCACATTTATGAATCATCTGCTTCCTGACAAAAAAAGAAAAACTGCAGTGGTTCACCAACATACCTGCAAGCTGGTCTGATAAAATGGTGGCATGCTATCACTTTGGTGTTATTCCCAACTATAATACTGGAGTACTTTCTAAATGCACCAGTCCCTGTCCTCCTGGAACTTGCAGTCAAAACTCAGGACTGAGTTTTTTTCTTTAATTATTAGTTTATTTAATAAAAATCAATTAATTTCTTGCAAAGGAGGACAAATATTTTATCCAAATCATAGTTCACTTCATCCCCACCAAAGGTGACTTGAGATATAATTAGATACACAGCTGGAATGAATCTCACATAAAAAAAAAAAAATGAGGGTGGGAACGATTGAAAAGGCTTCACATTTTCCCAAGCTTACTTATCAGACATAATTACTCATTTCCTCTGTTGATTTTTTGTTAGAAAATTCCCTATAGCCTCTCTTTGATAGAATCAAGATCTACTCAGTTGGCTCAGGACTTTTCCTAATTGTCGTCCTTTCAAACAGAGAAGAGAAACTGTGTATTGCAATTTAGGCAATCAATCAGAGTAATCATTTTGCAGGATGGCATGTTTTATGAAGGACAAAGGCTTCTGATTATTAATGCCTTTGCCTTCCAACTACAAAAGTATGTTTCAGGAGAAGACAAAATGTTACTAATGAGGAATGAGTTATGGTAGACTGAAAATAACAGATGATTATCCTAGTTCAAATACCATATGTATGAAAGAAGGGCGTCACAACAAACTATTTAAATTCAAAACAATATCACCTTTTACACACTCTAGGATGTCCAGAAGAAACTGCAGCTATATTCTTAGAGAGAAAATATGGACACATTGATGTTATGACTTAACTTACTCCTGAAATCTGAGGAGGAAAAACTTGGGCACTATACTCCTTTGCCATTAGGTTAGGGATTTATGATTTTCTCTCTACAGTGGGTTCATACCTGTGTCTAAGGCATGATATCAACCAGCTACATGAGTGCATCTGAATAACTATTTGCTTAGAATATCAACTGACATACCTGAAAATACACTTCCTATGCCATTGTTCATAGAATCTAAACCAAAGATCAAAGAAGAGGAACACATCTAACATGGCAACATTGACTTGCCATGTTAGCAGATTTCCTCCACTACACACGCACTTCTGCCATCCACGGGAATTTATAAGGATTTAACCCAAGGTTACCCACATTTCTTCTGGAGGGGGCAGATCTTGTGAGAGCAATTTCCTCCTGGTCTGAAGGGAAGGGGACAGAGAATCTCTGAAGTATGCAATTTCTTCAAGAGCCATATAAGGGATTCACCTGTAGAACTTCTTATTAAAAGCCTGGAATGCAGGTGTGATAGCTAGTGGATTAACGAACGCCTGAGCATCTGGTAATATAATGCTGGGATTAGGCCTTTAGGGGGAGCACAACTGCAGCATGGAAGTGCTCTGCATTTCCTCTCTCTTCGTAAAGCCACGGTGTTTATCTAAAAGAAGCAAATCACCCTGTGAGCTGAATTGCAAGTTTACTCCTACTTAACTGTATAAGGCCTTTTTATGTGCCTATTGGGATGCTTTGCACCAGCTGTAACTTCCACAGGAACTTCAAGGTTAGCTCCACGTGGAGAATATTACAATAATACTACTGGGAATTAGATGCTCAAAGCCTGGAGCATCAACCTGGAACACTAATTTTGTTTTGCTTCTTGCTGTAGAATTGCAGATTGGAGTCTTTTTCCTCATGAGTTGACTTCTCACTGCAGCTGGTCTGGAAGATATTCTTCTTCCAGCACACTAAGGTGAAAGCTGCTGAAGCTGATTGGTCTTGATTGTTCAGGTAAGGTCTGCCTGACCCATGCACTGCTGGTGGCAGGGAAGCTCTTGTCTTCCAGCTGGCACCATTATGGGGCTTGGCAGAGAGTGGTAGATTAACGCTGCCATTTTAAGTGGCACTTGCTGGCTGCTCCCTGGGGACCAGCGGCCAAAGGGCCTCCCCGTAGGGCAGGGCAGACCAGCAGCCAGGGCTGTCCCACCACAACTGCTAGGGAGCAGAAGGGCAGCCCCAGCTTAAGGCAAAGCTGAAAATCAGCTCCCAGAAGACAGGAGTGCGCCGCTCCCTGCAGGGCATCTGAAAGCCTCTTCCAGTGGCACTAGGGGGACAGGGCTGCCCTTTGAGCTGGTCCCAAGCCTCAGTTGCCAAAACTCCTGGAGAGGCATGATGTCTCCAGACTCTGACATAAAGTACAAGAGGTATAAAACCCATGGGCCCAGTCTTTGCACTGAACACCAGAAACAGTGGCATCCCAATCCTCCGTTCAGACATCCTCTAAAAATCCCTTTATGTTTCAAAAATTATTCCGTGTGTTTATATGCAGATTTTAAGTATTATGTCATTACAAATCAGATTCTAGACTTCTCGAGAAGTGTTTTGCAGTTTTTGGTATTAACTGGGACATGCTTTATGGTGGACCAAGATAAAAAAAATCAATAATGAAGCCAATTTTTTTTTCTAAATGTTTAGGATCTTTGTAATTTTGAATATTCCAGGAAAAAATTGTGCTTTTGAATCCCCAACCTTTAATCTTTTCTCAGAAATTAAATAAGCAGAGGAGGGAACAAAAGATAGTTTCCTAAGGCTTTAAGCTTTCAGGAGCAAAACTTCCCTTACCATGTCCTGCCCATCACAAAGACATTGGAAAGGAAATTGCTGCCTTTGGTTTCAGTGCAGTTAAAACAAAATGAAATCAGTGAAGACATGAGAGAATCAAGCTCCTGTGCTCATAGCCACATGCAATACCTCATAAAGCCTAGTAGTAAGGAAGTAGAAAAGCTGAACTACTACCTAAAGAACATACATACAGACCTTGAATGCAGATTATCATCTTGAGTGTCCTAAATACAGACAGGACTTCTAGACTTCAGCAAGGCCTTTGACACTGTCTCCCATAATATACTCCTGGAAAAGCTGGTAGCCCATGGCTTGGACAAGTGTACCCTCTCCTGGATTAGGAGCTGGCTGGAGGGTCGGGCCCAGAGAGTGCTGGTGAATGGAGCTGCATCCAGCTGGCAGCCGGTCACCAGTGGTGTTCCCCAGGGGTCTGTGTTGGGTCCAGTCCTGTTTAATATCTTTATTGATGATTTAGATGAGGGGATTGAGTCCATCATCAGCAAATTTGCTGATGACACCAAACTGGGAGGGAGTGTCGACCTGCTGGAAGGCAGGAGGGCTCTGCAGAGGGATCTGGATAGACTTGAGAGATGGGCTGATTCCAATGGGATGAAGTTCAATAAAGCCAAGTGCCGGGTCCTGCACTTTGGCCACAACAACCCCCTGCAGCGCTACAGGCTGGGCACAGAGTGGCTGGAAAGCAGCCAGGCAGAAAGGGACCTGGGGGTACTAATTGACAGGAAGCTCAACATGAGCCAACAGTGTGCCCAGGTGGCCAAGAAGGCCAATGGGATCTTGTCCTGTATCAAAAATAGCGTGGCCAGCAGGAGCAGGGAAGTGATCCTTCCCCTGTACTCTGCGTTGGTGAGGCCACACCTTGAGTATTGTGTTCAGTTCTGGGCCCCTCAGTTCAGAAAGGATATTGAGGTGCTGGAGCGGGTCCAGAGAAGAGCAACAAGGCTGGTGAAGGGACTGGAGCATAAGTCCTATGGGGAGAGGCTGAGGGAGCTGGGGTTGTTTAGCCTGGAGAAGAGGAGGCTCAGAGGTGACCTCATCACCGTCTATAACTACCTGAAGGGAAGTTCTAGCCAGGTGGGGGTTGGTCTCTTCTCTCAGGCACTCAGCAATAGGACAAGGGGGCACGGGCTTAAGCTCCGCCAGGGGAAATTTAAGTTGGATATCAGGAGAAAATTCTTTACAGAGAGAGTAATCAGGCATTGGAATGGGCTGCCCAGAGAGGTGGTGGATTCACCATCCCTGGAGATTTTTAAACGCAGATTGGACGTGGCACTGAGTGCCATGATCTAGTAAATGGACTGGATTTGGACCAAGGGTTGGACTCTATGATCTCGGAGGTCTTTTCCAACCCAATCGATTCTATGATTCTATGATTCTATGATTCTATGATTCTATGATTCTATGATTCTAAGATCTAGTCTCACACTAAATACAGAAACAAACAAAAGAGTAAGAACACCAAACGGTCTCTAGCATATATTTTATATGCAGTTGTATATATCAAGGGGTTTATATAGCATATGTCCGTATGTTTTACATGGGATATGTCCTTTGTGAAGAGGGACTTGGGTGTACTGGTGGATGAAAAACTGAATATGACCCAGAAATGTGCACTTGCAGCCCAGAAGGCCAACCTCATCCTGAGCTGCATCAAAAACAATGTGGCCAGCAGGTCGAGGGAGGTGATTCTACCCCTCTACTCTGCTCTGGTGAGGCTCCAGCTGCATCCAGCTTTGGGGTCCCCAGCACAAGAAAGACATGGGCATATTAGAGTGGGTCCAGAGGAGAGTCATGAAGATGATTAGAGGGCTGGAGCACGTCTCCTATGAGTGAAGACTGAGAGAGATGGAGTTGTTCAGCCTGAAGCAGGCTCTGGGGGGGATGTCATTGCAGCCTTTCAGCAGCTAAAGGGATCTTATAAAAAAGATGTAGAGCAACTGTAGGAGGCATGTCCAGAGGTGCAGGGGAAGCAACCAGGGCAGGGAAGCTCAGGGGACATGCACCGGAATCGATAACCTCATTGGTCACAAGGTCACATGGTTTTAAGGGATAAAAGGAGAGCTGGGTTTGAAATAAACACTCTCTGATCACCATCTCAGCTGGGAGCAGACTCCATTTCTTTATTATATAGAGACCCAACGCAACAAGCAACTTTATACACAGGCCAGGGAAAAGGGAGAACAGTTTTAAACAAAAACAGCAGAGATTAAAATAGATATTAGGAAGAAATTGTTTTCTGTGAGGATGAGACACTGGAACAGGTTGTCAAGAGAAGCTGTGAGTGTCCCACCTCTGGAAGTGTTCAAGACCAGGTTGGATGAGGACATTGAGCAACCTGCTCCAGTGGAAGGTGTCCCTGCCCATGGCAGGGGGTTGGAACCAGATGATGCTTCCAACTCAAACCGTTCTACAATTCTATGGCTCTATATTGGAAGTAAAAAGTGTGACTTCTGATACAGAAGAATTTCCAAGCCAGGTTTAACCTACAGAGCCCACAGTCAGAAAACCCAGTGTGAGTATTGTAGGTAAAAATACATCTTCTTCTAAAGGTTTCATTTCTGTTTATTGAACTTCAGAATTGTTACTAATCAGCACCAAGACAACCAAAGTTCAGTCCCAGTCTGTTCCAGGAACTGGTTCAGCCTACTGCCTACATCTTGGTCAACTATGGATTGTTCTCCTTAGAGCACCGCAAAATTGAATCCTTCTTCCTTTCTCCCAGTGCATCTAACTGATACATTCACCTTCCAACTCTGATATTTGTCAGGTTTTGAAAGAAGGACTTGCTTTTGTCCACCCTGGGACCTAACTGCTGTCACTCTTTACCTGTACTCTCAGACAAGGAAAGGGTTCAACCTTCTATTTAGGAGTGAAAGATCTGTGTGCCCACAACTCTGAGAACTGGACTTCACCAAATGTAACTTTTTGAAAATTTTGGCATGTTTGGCACTGACCTTAGCAATAAATACTTTAGGCCTCCCCTTTTGGAAATGGACATTTAGCCCTTTTGTTTGTTTGTTTGTGCTTGTTTGGGTTCTTTTTGTTTGTTTGTTTGTTTTTTTTCATAAAAATCACTGCATAAGAGTGCCATGCTGCAGAATATTTTAGATATGAGTTTTAGGCAGCATGAATGTGAAATGCAGAGGAATTATAAATGCACATTCAGCTGTGACTAGGACTACGAACATCGAGAGAAGGCAGCACAACTTTGATTATAATGTTTTAATGTTTTCCCATGTGGATTTCAGGAAGCTTTCTAAACCCATATTTTTTTTTTTTTTTGCACATGTATGCTATTTTGTGCACAGCAGTTGTGGTTACATGATGCAGATTCTGTTTCTGAAGTAACAAAATGAAGTCTGGCCAAGGTTTTTTATTATTACTCTGTCATATAAGTACTCTGTCATATAAGACCAATCTGGTCTTTACAAGATTCAGTTAAGAGTCTGCTCATTTATTTCCATTCTGATCAAATTATGTTTTCGGGGTCCTGATTATCAAGATGTCTTCATTGCTTTGGTTAACCAGCATATAGATTCCTTCTACATACATGTGACTGCGTTATGGAGCTGCTAAAATGTCAGGAGAATGTTGTTTGTGTAAAACACAGGAATTACAACTTATTTTCAGTTATTCCACACACCGAACTAAGGACTGGTTGTAGAACCTGCATTTGTAACTTTTAAGGGTTTAGGTGTCACTTAAGGAAAGTACATTGGAAATATCTGAAAAGGCAGACTGAGAGTAATTTTCTATTTTTTCATTTGTAGATGAAAAAGCTACAAAACTCAAAATCTAAGAATATTTTGTACACCCAGGCTAAGATGTGCATTTATCTCTACATGGACCAGAAGCAAAGGAACAACAGGAATTAAAAAAATAGAGTAGAATAAAAGCAAAGGAAGAGGGTTTGGGGTTTGAATGTATTCTGTAAAAGTACATGAATGAAACTGGTTGTCCTCAGCTGTTCCAACATAACCGATGTCCATATGGTGAAATAATGCATTGCAGATATCTCATGATTTCTTTGACTGACCCATCTCTGTATTTACACAAAAAACAATTTCCTATTCAAATGGAAGAACTGCTGTACCATTGCTTTTGCTGGTTAGGAACAATAACAAGCCTTGTCTCTTAGTTTCCCTCCGAGAGAAAAAAACAAACAAACAAACAAACAAAACCCACCAAGCTTCGGAGGAAATTACAATTCTGTAATTTTCACATCAATGCAGCAGAACCCCCATCACAACTCTGTCTAGCTATGGTTTATAGGCTACTGTTACAAATTTTAAAGAAAAACACAGAGAACACCTTCATTGGGAGCAGTCATTTAAGGTACAGTCAGGTTTTAAAGAAAATACTTACCCTAGGTAAATATTCATTTTTTCCTTCAGCTATAAGAAAAAAGCTTTTATTTTCCAATTTTCAGATCTCAAGTGCTAGACGAATAGAAAACACTAGGAACAAATAGTTAATTCTCTTCTCATTGACAGCTGGGGTAATGCAGCTTTAATAACAGACAGGCTCTCCTTACCTGCAACGTAACTCCTACTTGTTACAGAAGTGTATAGATTAGGCCCCCAGTGGTGCAAATCACAATGATTTTATTGGAGCTGCATCAATTTGCACTCATCAAGAGTCAAACTATTCTATTTTCTAAGCAGTAAAATTACAAGCCAGTGAAAACCACATTTGTTTTGCCATAAACCACACCAGGTGGTAAACCAAATTCTTCCCATGCTTGAGAAACTGAGAGCTGGAGCTAAACCCTATCAAATTGACTAATACTTTTATATCGTGAGTGTCATGGTTCGAGAGCCCCAAAATCCAATTCCCTAGTCTAAGCCCCCTCTCACATCTCAACGTGAGAAGGTTTTTTCCAGACAACCACACGAGGATCAGACCTCTTCTCCCCTCCAAATAAAAGTCCAGGAGGAAGGAAGGAAAGATCCTTTTCACTCTCAGAGCAGCAGTTTCTAAGGCAGTAGGCATCTATCTGTTTCGCTCTTCTTCCCATGCAGTAGCTGGATCTCTACCAGTACTCACGAGGGATATCCAAGCCCTCGTGGCCCATCATCTTTAAGTGAGGGTCTTCCTCTTCCCTGGACTGCATAGCAGGGACAAAACTCGCTTCACCACGGTCATATCATGGGGTGTAAGACCCCCATGAAGGTCCCTTCCTCAGGGGATTCACCCCTGAGTCAGAACATCTTGGGCAGCTTTCAGTTGAAAGCCTTTGCCTCAAGAGTTCTACCAGAGCTCCTGTGCTCTGTCTTAGGCTGCTAGGCTTGGTAGCAGCAGTGAGGGGGGCCAAGGTCACCCCCTCTGCATTCCGTCTGGCTGTCCCAGTCCAGTTTCAGGACGCCTGAGCTTCTCAGCTCCTCTCTCTCCGGTGCTGCAGCACTCCAAGACTCCTCTTCTTAAATAGGAGTCCATCTCCTTCCTCCTAGGAGGGGTCTCAGAGGGGTTTGGAGTTTTATTTCAGTTCTTACCCCAACTTCCTCTCCCTCTGCTGCTGGCTCTATCTCTCGGCTCTCTCAGACAACTTTGTGTCTTCTTTGCTCAGCTGCATGCTGTTTCTGCTACTTATCTTCTGCTGGCTCTTAGCCACAATCTCTGGATGCTGCCGCTGCTCTGTCTCTGCTCACTCACGGTGGAGAAAACTTTTTTAGCTTTCAGCTACAGGTACCTAGCCCAGCCTTATGCTGTTCCAGGTCCCTGCAGCCCCCCACTGCGGGCTGGGGGGGGGGGGCAGCCCCCAATGGGGCTGCTGCTGTTTCTCCTCGTGGCTCTTAAAACATGGCTCCTTCTTCTACCAAACTACAACTCTCTTCTCTTCCGTTCTGAGTGTGATATGTTTATATTTCGCAGAAGCGCTCATTGGTTAAAACTTCAAAACTTCAAGGGTCACCACCCCCTGGGGTTTTACCATTTGATAACTTCAGGGGGAAAAACTGTTTCCCCCCACCACAATGAGATAATACGTTTTAAAATAACTTCCATGTCTTAGATGTTTTTCTGATTTTTTTTTTAGTATATTAATGACTCTATAAGGGAAATTAACATCTGTTTTCAGTAATATTCAATGCTTTTTTCCCCTGGTAGCTAATTGCCTCTTGGTGATGGTGTGCCAAATACATGCAGATTACTTTGTGAATTAAGACTGTGCCGAAATAACTCTTCACTTAAAATATTAGCTTTCTATGTTTTCTTTAAAATGTTTTGCTATCATACCATTTTTCTTATTTATTATAAGGTAGTAAAAATTAAATAGAGTATTGGTTTTATTGATGTATGAAGTTCAGTTTCTAATGTGATTATTAAGGAAGTGCTTTGTTGAAGATCTTGCATTATTTATCTGAAAGAATAATGAAATCATAATTAATGTACACTTGTAGTACCAGATTAGTTCCAAACTTAGAAATCTTCTTACTCCTCCCTGAAATACTGGGGCATTTCAGGATCAGTGAACTAAGTGACCAGCATTAGTGCATTAGTAAGTTACCCTCAATTAATGAAACTGGGCACAGATAAAATTTCAGGAAAAACAGTACCATGTTGCATGAAATATATCTGCAAACCTAACAGCCTTTCACTGACCCCAAGATTTTCACAGTCTGAACATAAGTGACTTTACATGCCTACATGTTCCCACTTCTTAGAAGCTTCTGAAATCAAAGTATGAAACCTTTGCCAGAGAAGAGGAGTAGACTATTTAACCAGCAGTGATCCTCAGAGAACATTAGGGACAGTAATGAGCTTCTTTTCTCATTCAATCAATGTGCATTTAGTTCCATACCTGATCTGAAGATCAGTTTTATCTTAAATTAATCTGGTTGCTCATGGTGATTGTAGCTAAGTCTTTTCTGAATGGATATAAAAAGGATGTCATAGAGTAAAGTTGCCTTTTAAGGAAATACTCAGATGCTGGCAAAGGGTGAAGATATCAGAATCACTTCTTATTTAGTTACTTTTCAGATTAGCTCTTCCTGTTTCCACTCCATATGATTTACAGTGCTATAGGGTGGAAAAAGAGCTCAAGACTTTTTTCTATGAGCCCAAGAAACAGCATAGGATTGCAAAGTCTAAGAATCGTTTACAGCTCAGTTTCATGGGCTGGAAAAGCCCATGCTGTAGTGTCTCAGAAGTGTCCTACATTCCACCCTTACTGTAGAAAAGATCACCACTTCTCATAGAGCAGCAATGAAATCACCAGAAATTACCCTATATCCACATCTACATATATTTAAACACCTGCAGGAATGGTGACTCAACCACATCCCTGGACAGTCAGTTCCAATGCTTGACAACTTCTTCCATGAAGAAATATTTCTTAATATCCAATCTAAACCTCCCCTGGTGCAATTGGAGGCCATTTACTCTCATCCTAACTCAGCAAAGATTGCACCTGTCCCAAGACGTGAGCAGCCAGTTTCTCCAGGAGAGAGCTGTGGGAAATGCTGTCAAAGGTGTCCTGGTTCTGGCTAGGACAGGGAGAGATGTTATTCTATACCACCTCACGTCATTGTGAGGGGTTGGGGGAAAAGGATTTTCTCCCAGGGAGAAGCAGTTCCTACCAGTGTGGCAAGGGAAGCCATCCAGTAATTATTTATTGCTGTGGACTTTCCAGGTGAATCCTTTCTTTTCTCATACCTTTTGTTATTATTATTGTGGCTGCTACTGTTTGTCCCGGGCTGCATGGGCCCGGGGATGGCCCCGGGCTGCGTGGGCCCGATGGGGGGGCGGGCCCGCAGAGCTGCGTGGGCTTCCAGGTGGGGAAGCCAGACCCCAGCGGGGGGAGGAGAGGGGAGGATTCGCTGGCGTGGCTTTGTGCACTCGTGGGAGGGGGGAGAAAGAGAAGAGTGGAGGCCTCGGAGCGCACAGAGGTTTGCTGGTCTGGTTTGGGGGGGGGTGGTGCCAGGCGGGCTGTGGGGGTCCTCGGACTGGAGGGTGGGCAGGTAAGCGGTGCGTGGTAAGATACGAGGTAACACAGTGGGGGGAGGATAAGGTCAGGGTGAATAATGGTTTCCTCTGGGGGTTGGGGATCTTGGCTGAGCTGGGGCCTGGAGAGGGTACTCGAGCCCTAGATGGGTACAGGGGCCAGAACAGTTTTGTTTGGTTGGTTGGTTTTGGCTCACCTGCGGCTACTGCCCAGGTTCAGTATGTTTTGGATATATTCGTTACATCCTGAAAGGGTGGTCAGGACAAAGGGTGTTTCCCTGGGTGTTTTCCTGGGTGTTTCCCTGGGATTGAATATAGACAGGTGGCAGAAAAGTAGGAAGTGTAAGACTTGCCCTAATCCTTTTAATAGTAGGAACGTAGCCTGTGTAGTCCTATGTGGTTGCGAGCTATGCTGGTGATGGTACATGCCTTCGGTAGGGTTGCCCATGCCAGACAGGTCAAAATCGTGGGGTCACATACAATACATCCTTGGGCAGGATGAGCTCGAAAGCCTTCTGGCAGTCATCCTAGGAGAAGGACAACTTTAATTCCAAACCCGGGCAGATGGAGCTCGCTTAGCCCTGTAAGGCCATCCATCTAAGAGACTGTCACTAATTAAACCTACGTCCTGAGGACCTTGCTGCCACCGTCCAAACTCGCTCAGCCCTGGCAGATGAACCTCAGGATTAAAGGGTGGGTTCAGTTCCACGCATACTGCATCTCACCTAAAAAATCCATTGCGCAGGCTTGAAGGCTTTACCCATGTGCAAAAAGCCCTGTAGCGACGGGCGAGGGTCGAAATGGCAGGTGAAAGATGCACTGGAAGCCACAGACCCAACCCTGCATGCAGGTGGTTCAGGATATTGGTCATTTGGGACTGACCGGAGATGACAGTCTCTTGGGGCAACACCCTGAATGTCCAAGCAGCCTTTTCAAGGACAGCGCTGCTTGCTCCACTCGGAGAGGGGCCTAGAAAAGGTGGCCTAAACAAAGCTCATCTCCACCTTCACCCGGTTGGTTAACTGCAGGCCAACAGGCATCTTCTTCCAATGCGGTTGCACAAAGATCAAAAGACAATGGCATGCACCTGCCTCCAAAGGTGTACCTAAATTAACTCTAGCATGTTGGAACATCAGAACCATGCTCGATTCTGTGGATAGCGGACATCCTGAGGGTCGTTCTGCCCTAATCGCCCATGAACTGGCTCATCTTAACATCGACATTGCTGCTCTCAGTGAAGTTACCTTCACGAGGAAGGCAGCCTTAGAGAACATGGTGCCGGTTACACACTCTTTTAGTCAGGTAAACCCAGAACCGAAAAGCATCTCTCAGGAGTTGGCTTCATGATCAAAAACTCTATTGTTCCTAAACTCGAAAATCTGCTGACAGGTCACTCTGACCGCATTATCTCCCTACGCCTTCTACTACACAACAACCAACACGTCGTCCTCTTTAGTATATATGCCCCAACTCTCCAAGCTGACCCTGCTGAAAAAGATAAATTTTACACTGACCTGCGCCGCCTTACCCAAAAGGTTCCTGCAGATGATAAGATCATTATCCTTGGTGATTTCAACACCAGAGTAGGTAAGAATTTTGAAGCCTGGAAAGGAATATTAGGCAAGCATGGTGTTGGAAACTGCAACAATAATGGTCAACTTCTGCTAGAATTCTGTGCAGAGCAACAGGTCACCATCACTAATACTATCTTTCAGTAGAAAGATAGTCTGAAGACAACCTGGATGCACCCCAGATCTAAGCATTGGCACCTCATCGACTGTGTCTTGGTGTAACAGAGAGATGTCTGCGATGCCCACCCTACCCGCGTGATGCCCAGTGCAGAATGCCAAACAGACCATCGGCTTGTGCGCTGTAAACTCAACTTCAATCTCAAATTCAAACCTAAAAGGGGCAATATCCCCAGGAGAAGACTCCAAGTTAACAATCTCCAATCAGCCACAGTAAGAGACAGATTCCAGGCAAACCTTCAAACTACGCTTGAAAACCATTCCACAGATTCTGCAGATTCTTCTCCTGAAACAACTTGGCACTATATTAAAAACAGCATCCTGCAATCCTCTGAAGAATCCTTAGGGTTCTCCCTCAAGAAGAACAAGGACTGGTTTGACAAAAACAATCAAGAAATCCAGGACTTGTTGAGGAAGAAGAGAACCACCCACCAAGCACACCTTGCACTGCCATCCTGTCACACAACAAAAACAGCCTTTCATCTTGCATGCAGCAAGCTCCAGCAGAAACTCTGTGACATCCAGATCAAGTGGTGGACAGATCTAGCTAAAAAAACTCAATTATGTGCAGATACGGGTGATACTATGCAGATACTATGAGGCCCTGAAAACAGCATATGGGCCTACATACCAGGTCCAAAGCCCTCTACTCAGCGCAGAGGGTCAAACGCTTCTAACAGATGAAACCTCCATTCTGTATCCATGGTCTGAACACTTTCAGACTCTTTTCAGTACCAACCGTGTAGTCCAAGACTCAGCTATTCAGTTCATCACACAACAACCGGTAAAATATGAATTGGATACTGCCCCCACTTTAGGAGAAACCCTCAAGGCCATACAGCACGCGAAAATCGGCAAGGCAGCTGGGGTTGATGGAATTCCACCTGAAGTCTGGAAATATGGGGACCTTGCACTCCACACCAAATTTCACAAGTTTGTGGTGCGCTGTTGGGAACTAGGCAAACTACCATCAGACCTTCGTGATGCAGTCATCATCACTTTGTATAAGAAGAAAGGAATTAAATCAGACTGTTCAAATTACCGTGGTATTACTCTGCTCTCCATTGCTGGTAAAATCCTGGCAAGAATACTCTTGAACAGACTAATACCCACTATAGCAGAAGGAATTCTACCTGAAAGTCAGTGTGATTTCAGAGCTAACAGGAGTACCACAGGCATGGTATTTGTTCTCAGACAACTGCAAGAGAAGTGTAGGGAACAGAACAAAGGACTCTATATAACCTTTGTCGACCTCACCAAGGCTTTCGATACTGTGAGCAGAAAAGGTCTGTGGCAGATTTTGGAACGTTTAGGATGTTCCCCCAAGTTCCTTAAAATGATCATCTTACTTTGTGAGGATCAGCGCAGCCAAGTCAGATATGGCAACACACTTTCTGAGCTCTTTTTAATTAAGAATGGTGTGAAACAAAACTGCGTTCTCGCTCCTACCCTATTCACAATCTTTTTCAGCATGATGCTCCAAAGGGCCACTGCAGACTTCGAGGATCAGGACAGTACCTACATTCGATATCGTACTGATGGAAGCCTATTCAACCTAAGGCGACTGAAGGCCCACACCAAGACCTTAAACCATCTTGTCCGGGAGCTGCTCTATGCTGATGATGCCACCCTTGTGGCCCACACAGAAGCAGCTCTGCAGTGTTTAACATCCTGCTTTGCAGATGCTGCTGAGCTTTTTGGGCTGGAAGTCAGCTTATAGAAGACAGAAGTTCTCCGTCAACCTGCACCTCAGGAAGTCTTCCATCATCCCCATATCACCATTGGCCAATCAGAGCTTAAATCAGTCTAGCAGTTTAATTACCTAGGTAGCCTCATCTCCTCACATGGTAAGATTGATGGGGAGATAGACAACAGGTTAGCAAAGGCATAGAGAGCTTTTGGAAAACTCCATAAAAGAGTATGGCATAATAAACACTTGAAGAAAAGTACCAAGATCAGTGTTTACAGAGCCATAGTGCTGTCTACTCTCTTATATGGCTCCGAATCATGGGTCATCTACCGCCACCACCTGCATCTCCTAGAACGCTTCCATCAACACTGTCTCCATACAATCCTAAACATCCACTGGTCAGATTATGTGACCAATACATCTGTTCTAGAACAAGCAGCAGTCACAAGCATTGAGGCCATGTTGCTGAGAACACAGCTGCACTGGGCAGGGCACGTCTCCAGGATGAAGGACCACCACCCCTTTAAGATCTTGCTTTATGGTGAACTTGCCACTGGTTGCCGCAAGAGAGGAGCCCTGAAAAGGAGATACAAGGACTCCCTGAAACAACATCTCAGCCTTGGCCATATTGATCACCATAACTGGTCTACTCTGACCTCCAATCAGGAGACCTGGAGACACACCATCTATAACGCTGCTGTTTCCCTTGAGAACACATGCAGGATTGCTCTTGAGGAGAAAAGACAACACAGAAAGAATCGTGTTTTGCAGAATATACCATCTAAGAAGTCTTTTTGCTGTGCCTTTTACAACCGGACATGCCTATCTCATATTGGCCTCATAAGCCACTACCGTGCTTGTAACAAATGTGGATAGAGCCTTCCTAAATCTTCTTTTTTGAAGCCTAGCCATGATGTTACTGTTTGTTTTCTTAGCTCATTGCTGTTTCTAACAAATATTTCTTATCTCGAGCTGTGATTTCTCCTTTCTTGTGCCCAACTGGAAGGGGGGAAGGGAAGGCAGTGAGTAGTTTTAGCAAGAGTACTAATTTGGAGAATACCATTCCTAAACCTTGACAAAAGGCTTTAGTAAAGTCCAGACAAACAACATCCACAGCCTTTCCCTCATCCACTGAGCAGGTCACCTTGTCATAGGAGACCAGGTTTGTCAAGCAGGACCTGCCCTTCTTAAACTCATGCTGGCTGGGCCTGACCCTGTGGTTGTCCTGCATGTGCCATGCTATGGTACTTAGAATGATCTGCTCCATGACCTACCCTAGCACCAAGGTCAGACAGCAGTTCCCTGGATCCTCCTTCTGGCCCTTCTTGTAGATGGGTGTCCCATTTTCCAACTTCCAGTCACCTGGGACCTCCCCCATTAATCAGGGCTGCTAGTAAATGATTGAAAATGGCTTGGTGAGCTCTTCCATTGGCTTCCTCAGTACCCTTGAGTGGATCCCATCTGGCTCCGTAGACCTATGTGCATCTACATAAAAGAAAACCCTAACTCCCACATGACTATGGTATGAAATCTATGTCATCTTGATCTGGTCTTTCTTTATCAGCTATTGGTATGCAGCAAAAACACCACAGGAAAAGGGAAACAATTTATTTTTCTTAAAGTGTGGTGGTTTGGAGCTGGCTTCCTGACAAGTCCCCAATACCACAGCAAAAGCTTCCCCCCCAAAAAACAAGAGAAAAGGGAAAAAAAACCCATGAGAATTGAAATAAGAGAGCTAAAGCAATATATAAATATATTTACACTTCATGGCTAGACTTCGTGAATGAAGATTTGGAAAGGGCTCTACCCACGTTTGGTACAAGCGTGTTGGTGGCTAAAAAGGCCAATACGAGATAGGCACGTCCGGTTGCAAAAGGCACAGCAGAAAGACTCCTTAGGTGGTAAATTCTGTAAGGCACGATTCTTTCTGCATTGTCTTTTCTCCTCAAGGGTGTTCCTGTGTGCTTTCTCAAAACGACAGGGCAGCTCCCTATTGTTTCAAGGAGCCCTTGTATCTTCTCTTTGGGGCTCCTCTCATGCAGCAGCCAGTGGCAAGTTCACCATAAAGCAAGATCTTAGGGAGAAGATACAAGAGCTCCCTGAAACAACATCTCAACCTTGGCCATGTTGATCATCATCACTGGTCTACTCTGGCCTCCAGTTGGGAGGTCTGGAGACACACCATCTATAATGCTGCTGATGCCTTTGAGAAAGCATGCAGGATCACTCTTGAGGAGAAAAGACAATGCAGAAAGAATCGTGCCTTGCAGAATATACCACCTAAGGAGTCTTTCTGCTGTGCCTTTTGCAACCGGACGTGCCTGTCTCATATTGGCCTTTTTAGCCACCAAAGCGCTTGTAACAAATGTGGGTAGAGCCCTTTCCAAATCTTCATTCACGAAGCCTAGCCGTGATGATGATACACATAAGAAAGAAACCCCCAACACCTGAAAGCAGAAAAAAACCCCAACAGATATACCTAACTAATAAAGATCTAACGAACGAAATCTCAGTAGTTTCCTGAAGAGAAGAGAAACTTCTCAGTCCACTCCACAATCACCACATCTCCCTCTGAACTCAGAAAGAAGGCAGCAGCCTTTCGACAGACCACAGGCCCAACACTCCCCATAGCTGGAGGAGCCGTAGGGATCTGCTTTCTTCAAGTCCACTGGAAGAGAAGAAGAAGGACCCTCCTCTCTCTTTCTTATTTATATTCTTGCTTATGTACAAAACCAGAATGGAATACTGGGAATGGCCACTTTCCTAGTTCCGACTTGGTTATCAGGAAGGCCTAAAAAACCCAAACCACGACATAAGGTCACGTTTTTATATTTTCCTTTCTTTTTTTTTTTTTTTTTGAAAAGATTCTGACACAGCCAGGATTCTCTCAGAGACCAGTGAGCCGCATGAATCCAGAAACTCAGTCAGTTTCTCAGTTTGGTTAGAATAATGTGTTGTTGTGCTCTCTGAGCTTGCAAGTGTTTTTACTTTGATCTTTCATATTTTGCCCTCCTGAGCTTCCAAATAAGACTTTAGAAGCCCATTTTCTTCATTTGAGATATTTTAACAGATTATTGAACAGAACATTATCTCCTCACAGAGAACTACTGCATAATATATTTATGGATTTAAAAACTGATATAAGCTCAGATTGTGTGGATTGACATGCTTGAGAAAAGAAAGGCCTAATGGATGTAATTTATAGTAAGTATGTGAGATTGATACTTTGTCTATTGATGGCAATAATCTATTAATATTTGAAATACAGTTGCATTCCTATTATTATTTATATGTATTTTAAAACATAATTAATTTTTATTCAGTGATGGTTTATCAGTAACATCTACAGATTTCTACTTATTACGTTTTTACAATGATATATTTTAAGGCTATACTGCATTTGTCTCCAACTTTGAAATCCATGGGTAATCATAAATTCAGAAGTTAATGCAGCATTTTAATTTTTTTTAAGAGAGTAGAGCAGATGTAGGTACAGAAAACCTACAATTCAAAAAAGTAAATAAATATGAAGCAAGAAATCAAAGGATTTTAAAATCACACTAGACAGTTCATGATGGGAAAAAAGAGTAAAACATTACAATATACATTGTAGCTGCAAATATGTCTTTGAGACAAGATACCCACACTATGTTGTTCATCTTGCTCAGCTCAAACTGTGTAACACTAGTATAAAATCAGAAGTCCTTTCAAGATATCTGTCTTATCGATATGCTTAAATGGGATTTATACCCAGAATCTAGAGTGAACGTATCCACATCTGAATTTCCGTTTAGATGGAAAATGAAGCTACAAAAGGTATATAAACTATCTTGTTTGACCCGAAACTTTTCAAGACTAGTTCTGTTTCTGTTTCTAAACTTGATCAGAACTACCGCCATAAAAGGTTACAAGAAAGATACATCTTTGATACGTCTGGTCCTGTTGGATATTGCAAGTCCATTACTTACACACATATTCTGACCAAAGTTAGTTGTTAACTGCTTTTTCTCAAAAGGCAACCACAAGAGGTCTCTTCATTTTTGTAACAATTCAGCAAATAAAGCAGTCACATAGGAGGCAAGACTGAGTTTGTAAGGGATCTGATGGGATTCATGAAAACACTCAAGCTACCATGTTATACATCATCAGAAAAGGTGTAGAGAAGCTAGGAATATGAACTGGCATTCCTTTCTCCTACCAACTTAACCATAAAGTGTAGGGGCACAGGTCCTTATATAATAAGGAAAATACAAGCTCCTCGTGAGGTGTGAGCAAAGAGAGTTTATTTCAAATTCGGCGCTGGTTTTATCCCTTAAAGCCATGTGACTTCTTTGACCAATAAGGCTGTCTATGTCGGCACATGCTCCTTTGGGCACTCTTGCCCTGGTACATCCCCTGTACCTTAAACACGCCTCCTACAATAAAGCTACCCTTTTCTGGTCCGAGGCATTTTATGCTTTTCTACCCAATCATGACGTGCACAGGAGAAAAGAACTTGTTGGAGACAATGACAAAGTTAAGGAGCACATGTTGAGGACCTGTACAACCCAAGCCATCTGCACTGGGGAGTGCTTTAACAGTAAGCACTGATGGTAGTCTAATGTATTAAGATAGCCCCTACCAACTCCTCAACCCCTTCATAAAGGGATAAGATTTCACTACACCGCCATTTTCAGGTATTTCCTATTCACTTGCTCAGACTTCATAGTAAGGACTGCTATGTCCTTACAGGCTATAAAAGGAGTAAGGGCCTACAGCTCTAAGGTTTATATTCCAGTCCCGCACCACAACTTTGACTTTTAGGTGTTCGTATTTATTGGTTTGAATTGTTAAGTGGTATCAGGTAAGCTTTTCACAGAACTCCCATAGAATACGCCAGAAAAGCACTGAAAAGTCTATCCTTCAAGAACAACCTGATGTGAATATTACCGTAACTACTACTTTATTTCATATTGGTTCCATGTTTACCTGGCTTACAACTTGTCTTTAATGAGGTGATAAGACTTTCAATTAAGGCAAATACTGCAGAGATCTCTGCTCTTCACAGATGTGCTACTTTAAGATTTCTATTTCTCCACATCCCAGCTGTTAGCAACTGCCTGATTGCTGGAGGTAGCCACTCTTGCAGAGCAGTGTGTGTGAATAATTCCTAATTCACTGCCAGCAAACCAGCTGCATTAATTTCAACAGTTCACATAATAGTTTGAATTAACTTTGTTTGTTTTGCCTGATCTGGATTAGGAAGTATTCCAGAATCACTGTAAGCAGTCACAACCGTGGGAGGTGGAAATTTCAAATCATCCAAGAAAGACACCCGGAGGGAGAGGGCAATGACATCTTCAGCTGATGCTGCTGCACTAAAAAAGAAACATCTGGCTCTAAAATAAAATGCAGTTTCAGAACAAGTAATGTTGGAGCTTTTCACTACTGAATTACCAGATATTATGAGTTTGATCTGAATCAGGTGTGGACACATAATTGCATTTTTATCAAATTAGCCATAATAAGCAATCTCTGATCCAATAAAAATTGTGACAAATTACATTTGATCCAAACCAAAATTGGCCTGGAAAATCACAGGTAAAATACATTAAAAATACCTTGGGAGGGGAAAGTAAATCTATATTTCTTTGGTATATTGTATTATGGTAATGCAGCTCTTTTAATGCATATACAACTACCCCAAATCAAATTAACATCTTATGGAATCACAGTTTGACAGAAGCTTATTCTGACCTGTTTTGTTTCGGTTTTTTATTTGGTTGATTGGGGGTCTTCTATGGTGTGCTGTAGAAGAATTCATGCTTCCTGTGGTTTGGAAAAGTTCAATGATCCCCTTGCATGGGAACAAGGGCAACTTCATAGAACAAAAAGAGGAGAGGTTGTCCCTGTGTGCCAATGAAGCTGTGGAGTCAGTAAAGCAGATTACCTTACCAACTGAGATAAAGCTTTCTGCTTCCTGGCTGCTGGTTTATGGACCTCTACCTCTGTGCAGATTCTAAAGCTAAAAGAAAAGAAAACAATCAATCAAACCAACGCACACATAGAAACCATAAAACAAACAAACAAACCCAACACAACAACAATAAAAACCCCTCACAAAAAAACCAAACCAAACAAAAAACCCCAAACCACACATACACACAAAAAACGCAACTCGAAACCAAAACCCCAACCCCCACCGAATTTTAAATCTGTAGATTATCTTCTGTCTGTGAAAAGTGGGGAAAAAAATAAGTAGTTCAGGACTGGTATTTGCACTGCAGATATTCCATCCTCCACTCTCTGAACTGTTTCAGTTTGGGGGGTTGTTGTTTTTGTTTGTTTGTTTGGGGTTTGTTTTTATTCTTTGGCTGATTTTTTAATTTTTTTTTTTTAATATTATTTCTATATTTCCCAGAGGCACTAAACAGAATCTGGACTTGAGAAAATCAAGTTATTAAAATACAAAAGAAAATCTCAGAAGACATTTGAAAACTTGCAGCCATTTTCTATAGTTAAGTTTTGCACCTCTGCTTTTAACTACTGGGAGCTACGTATCGTGAACATCTTTGCAAATCAAACATGATCATCTGCGCACTCAAGGAGATAAGGGGACACTCTCTGCAAGAATCGTTTTTTACCATAAAAATGCAACAGATATTTTTCTGTTTGAGTATAGCAGAAAATAACATTACATCCTCTGGAGCGCCATCTGCTGGTACGTGACCAATTCTTTATCTACTAGAGCGATTATTTTTTTTCACTGAGCAGCTTTGTGTTTTCTGTGATTTGGAGTCTTGGAGGGAGTGGGGGGAGCAGAGCTGGGGGGAGAGTTCCTGTTTTAATAGAAAGTGAAGAAGCTAATTGAATTAAGAAAAAGTCCTGTTTTTTTACAGAAATCTTATTGTCACAGAATATGCATTACGCAGCTATCTACTTTTTTTACAGCTCACCCTTACAGTGCACCAGTATCTTGGAATGCACAGCTCAGAAGCTGTAACAATCCAGTTTTTACCTCTGCAACCCAGGGCAACGGGGGCTTGGCTATGTAGACTCACTTGGGAAGACAGCAAGAAAAGATTACATGAGATATCAGAGTATAAATGTGGAATGGGGTGTTAATAAACTATGTGGGTTTGTCTCACAGTGGCCATTGTCATTATAGCTACAGTATGAAGCAATAATCCACTCTTCTAAAGTGGTGCCTTGAGAGACAGCGGCAACCACTGTTAATGTTGTCCTTCCAGCGTCTCCAATACTGACTTGCCTATTGAAAAGAGTTGGCTAGGGGTTTCTATGGGAAATGGCTTTTCATAAAATATTTTAAAATGTAGTCTGTGAAAACTGAAATACTTCATGGTCAGAGTCCAACAAAACAGGCATGGCTGTGTTCTCTCTGAAACCTACCAGCTAGCTCAGGGGATCGCCTAAGGCAGTGGGGGCACCATGGGCACCAGTTCTGGGCTGGTACCATTTTCCTTCTAGGTGTCTGGGGCTGGAGAAAGCCTCAACCATAGGTTTCAGTACAGCTAATTTTCTCCCTGGGAGATGCATAGCCAAGTCATTAAGTTCAGAACACAGATTCCCAAGGAAATAATAAAAAACTATACCCTAAGTACCCCACAACTATACCCTAAAAAAATTACTTTCATCACTTCTAACTAAAGGTCCTCAAATTCTTCATTCCACTGGAAGTGCTGGAAAACTTATTTACCTTTTCCAAACACAGAGAACATTTTTTTTAAATTTCCATGGTGGAGAATTTCATCTTCCAAAATGTTCTGAGTAAGATTGCTTAGTGCATTACTGTCTTCCTAAATCCTGCAATTGCTACTCATTCCTTTGGGAAAGTAAAAGGGGCCAAGCTCTCCTCTCTCTCTCCCCGAATACACATATGCATGCATCTTGATATCTCCTGGAGCTATAGTGACTTCAGGAAATATTTTCAGTGGGCCCTGCAACTTTTGAATTCTGATTAGTTCAACTCCCAACTCCCAGCAGTATTGCCTTACTTAGCATAAATTATTAATTTATTACAGAACATTTCAAAGGGACAGAGGAATAATACTGCTTGATAAAGACAACTGCAAGAAGAAGAGTGTACTTCCTATGTAGTAAAAGGGGGAAAATTTCTGTTAACAGCTTTTCAAATGAAAACAGATGGCAGGATGACTCAACTGGACATGAAAATTTCCCAGCTTCATCCCTAAAATTATTACTCAGTAGATCAGATTCACAGTCAGTAAAACTAGGCAATGCTAAATATATACTGCTTTATACCAGCTGAGGACATCTCAGCATTTGAGGGAGACTGAGCTGTTTTCTAGTGTGATTTTTTTTTTTAACATACTGACATAATTTTTTAGAACAAAAATCCAGAGTTTTGAGCATCAAGAAGAGAGCCATATTATGACATGACCTTATTGCACACCCAAAGCTGTTAAAACCAACTCATGAGACCAATAGGGTCTCTCCTCTAAAACAAGCAGGAAAAGCAGAATCAAAATTTGGAGGAGGGGAACCCTAAAATATTTTTGTTGGTTCTAACTCACTGGAAAAAGCTGATTTCATTAAGGAAAGAAAATATCTAGCCAAAATAAATGCCTGGCATGTCTCTGTTTTCCTGGAACATCAGATTGTTGCCTTTAGTCTTACCACAAATGCTTTAATCTGCTGTTCACAGGTACCAAAAAAAAAATCCAGAGAAAACCAAAGAAAAAACCAAACCAATCAATGAAAACCAAACCAAAAGCCAAGCATTTACACAAATTTTATTTGATAATAAGGAAGGTCTTATACAGGTTTCAGAACATAGAAGGGTTGAATTTAGTATTGGTATACATGTGCCAAAGTGGTTTATGCATTCTTGTTCGACACAGTCCTTGTATTAAGCTAGGGTACAATTGCCAACACCCCACCCCTGCCCCCATCCCCACCGAGTGGCTTCTTGACACCTTTATACCTCTACCATTTGTGTGCAGCATTAGCAGGAGATTACTTCTGTACAGGCTAGGCACTCTCAGATAACCATTTCCAAGGGCATCACCAATGGCAGATCAGCAGGAAAGTATGTAGGAGGCTGCTCCTCATTACACTCGCAGACTGCTCTCAGCTACTCACCTCTTTACAGATATTCTGCTGCACCAACATGTTGCCAAGTGCTTCAGCTGAAGCACTGTAGTCCCTTGAAGGCAAGAATTATTGGAGGCTAATGCTGCATAGTCTTACGTTCACTTTTAATCAATAGAAACCACATCAATGTTATCAGTTGCACTGTGATAGATTTCAAATCTGTTCACTTAACTTTTGTCCTGAGATCAAGCAGACAGGGGCAGTGAGAGCTCCCAAGACAGAAAGGCAACAATAACCAGGAAAATTAAATAGTTAAAGCAAAATCGTTTTTGGTAGCTGTGCCAGTAGGACTGAAAAGACTAAATCATATTTACTGTCCTTCCACTCCTCTGCAGTGATTCTCTCCTCGCACCCCCTTCCCAATCAGCCTAAAATGCCCACAGCTCTTCAGAGACTGCACTGGCAACAATAGAGCTAATGGCATCACCGGGGCAAGAACCCAAAGCAGATACTGCCATCAAGTGTCCAGCAGACCTGTTTGCAGTGCAGACCCTTCCATCTACATCTGCAAGCAGAGACGTGGATGTTAATATACAGCATACGTGGGTGCTCACAGACAATTTTGCTGGTACAAGGTCAAGCAGTTAACAAATCTGAACAGTTAACCATCCTCCTAGGGACAACAGAGCTTCATTAGAGTTTAAAAAGTGTAGCCAGGATGGGAAATCATTCTTGCCATGGATTGGCTTCTGTAACTGTACGGCCTATTGCATTTCCTGGAATGCCTCAAAATTAAATTTAAATGCTCTGTCTTGAATCAGCACTTAGGTGTATTGGCAAGGGTCTTCAGGAGAAAGTACACTTTAACACATGGTATTGCTACCACAACCCTCGTGGTTGTGGGTGTCTCAGTCTGTGCCACTAATTTGGGTGTCTCAGTCTGTGCCACTGATGACAGTGCAACAATGCCCTACAACACCTGCAAGGATCCCCCCAGCCTGCTGGGGACCTCCAGGGCACCTCCCATGCAAAAGCAGGGACTAGCTCCTGGGCCTTATCCCTTCTTCTCTCCTGATTACTTGGGAGGTGACACCATGCTGCTTGCCTGGCGCTCTGACTCGCTGGTACCAAACACCTTTCCCCTCCTTAACTCTTGATCTTACTGCTCAGTTTTAATTAAATCTAACTGAATGTTTATAATTTTTGAAAATTGGTGATTTGCAATGAAAAAGAGAAACCTCAGGTGAATTTGAATCTTATTAATCTTGTGAGATGGCTGATCCATAAAAGGGATAGCAAACAGATGCCTACCCATTAAAGATAATTATGCTTGAATTTTTCACATTTTATTTGTTACCTTAAGCAGGTAGTGTACAAATAGCCCATCGCATCCTCTGGCCTTCCTTGCTAATTTTAACTCTGTAACTTACAGTATAAACAGTAAATCTAAGCTTTGAGGGAACTGAGTGCAAACAACAGTAATCAGTAAGAAAAGCAGAAGTGGGAAGGTTTTCCAGCTAAACCATCTTCAGAGAGACTTGAAGGGAACTGATTGTGGATAGAAATTGTGCAGCTTCTTGAAGCTTAGGAAGCACCAGGGCAATACATAGGAAGTTCAGAGACAGAGATGAAAAAAATTTAAAAGATTAGGAAAGCCAACTGAACTTATGAGGAATTTACAGTAAATAAAGCTGGAGATTGAAGCAGAAACATGACTGTATGGGACAACCAAGGTAAAAACAAAGAAGAGATTAAATAGAATACACAGCTTCAATATTGTATAAGCCACAACAGTGAGAACTAAAAGCCTGAATATGATGTAAGAAGATATTCATATAATCAATGTGATGTTTCTAAATGGAATCAAAGACTCTGAACAAGAATATTATTTTATAGGTAACAGTGGATTAGATTATTCTGTGTGTGTAAATTTTCAGTATGATAGTAATTAGTATTACTGGCCATAGCTGAGCATAAGGAACCCTTATACTGACAAAGAGAAAATCCTTATTTGGGAAGACTAGGTGAAAACAAGCCAGGGAGTGATTTAATGTAAGTGTTGGAAAGAGGAAGATTACAATTAACTCAAGTAGGAGATACCACAGCAAAAGAGAAGGAGGGATTTTGGTGTCACCAGAAGAGGAGGTGGGCAGGGAGTTGGTTGTTGCTGTGTTTCTATAGAGGATCTGGGCCCAGGGATGACCTCTCCATCTGGGAGCCCTCACAGGCAGCAGTGAAAGCTGGCACTGTCTTTCAAGTCAAACTTTGACTCTTGGCAGGAAAACTGTTATGAATGTACACTAAAGAATGCATCTGTCAGTAGGCATGGACCAAATGCTTTTGTTCTGTTATTTCATCAGGCAATCAGGGCATATGTGTGAATAATCACATATGAGAAATAGGAAAAATAATGCTTATATTCACTTTTCAGACCTCAAAGACAGCTCAAAAGACCAGTGCTTACTAATATTGTCACTTTAGGATAAATAGAGACTTCCTGCTCTGAGAGTCTGGTGTGCAGCCTATCTGGAGAACACCACATATACTGAATTTCTGCTACAAACAAATGTCACTCCTCTGCTTAAAATTAGGTAATTTATGGGAGCTTATTTCCTCTTTCCAAGAAAAAAAGAGGTCAGGAAGTGCACCTAACCTTTCATAGTTCTACACATCAATCACTACTAGGACCGTAATATGATTCTCACACCATGCAGTTTGGTGCTGCCTAACAATTAATCTTATGTAGAGCTGATGCAAGGCGAGGCAGTTTGCTTCCAGTGGTATTTTTGAATATACTTTAAAGTACTTAAGTGTAAAGCTTTGTAAAATGAATAATCCATCACAAATAATTAGAGCTGCCCTTGGAGGAGTTGGCTAGTTAGTCAGAAACAGATGTGTCATGCATTTAACTTACTAGTTAGGCGTGGCCTGAACAGTCAGCTTTTCTAATAGCCTCTGACTTGCATGGTAGTTAGCAGCTCCAGAGGGTGTCAATGGACAGTTTGTTCATGTGAAAAAAGGCCACAAAGGATGGCAAGAATGGAAAACGAAGTAGCAAGTACTTTTCCAGTGGTTAAAGAGAGATCTGACAAGTTATTTACTTTTTTTTTTTCCATGTGGCATTCACTATCCAACTGGCAATTACTAGTTTTCTGACACATGATATCTTTTCTCTGATTGTGTTCTGCGCTCAGTTTTGTAATTAACTAGAACATCTTGCTCAGCTGCATGGTTGCAATTCCTTCCTGCTTTTAAACTAATTATTTACTTTTTAGTCCAATAGTAAATAATTTCTTTTCCCTTTCACTACTTTTAAGCAAGGTGCTACTTCTCATACATACTGAATATGCCCCTGTCTCACCCTACTGTGATGTGTTTGGCCACACAGTTCATGTTTGGCAATGGAGCCTGGAAGGATTTGAGTTTGACTTTCTTTATGGTATGCTTCTTTCTCACTTACTTCTTCAAAAAGTCTCATATTTATTCAGTAGTAACCCTCAAGGATGCTGTGTACCCATACAGGATGAAACAAATGGAATTTAAAGATATGCAGAGAAATTGCAACCAGTAATGAGATCTGACAAAATTAAAAGGAATTATATGAGCAAGGGGGATCAGAACACTGAAGTGAATAGGATTCTTTTTGTAGAAGTTTTGTGCGTACCTACCCTCAAGTTTCAAGAGTTTTTCTAGTTCAAGCTATATCAACACAAAGTAGCTAATTCTTCTGCAACAACATAGATGCGTGTCATCAATCTCTGGATCTAGGTCACATAACTCTGCTAGGGAGACCTGTTGTTGAAAAAGCTGGGAAAAAATTATACTTGTGATATGGTGAAGTGAGATAGATGATGGCTTTGTCAGAAACACAAGTAAAAATTGTCTTTAGGTTTTGTCATGTCAGTTTTATGATCAGGTTGCTCTATCTAGCAGTATATTTAAAAAACTCCAAATAGTCACTGGGTCAGCAAATATTTAGCTGAAAGAGTACTAATGAACCATCAGTAGAGAAAGCCTGTGGTACAGAAAAATTATAACAAACATGCAAGGCAGAAGCCTTGGATTTTTTGTTTTGGTTTGTTTGTTTTCTGAAGCATAGTCAAACAAGATCTGCAAAAAGGAGACTGCAAATATAAATTTCCCACTAACGGACTAGTTGTGTGAACATGGGATCTGTTGGCAGAAGGAGAAGTCATTTATTATACTGGTTGTTCAAATCCTCTCACACCCTGTTAAATCCTTTGCCTTAACAGACAAACTGTACTTCTTTGTCCCTTGGACCTTGAAGATATATATGCCAAATTCCTTAGTGAGGAGTGGGAAGTTGCAACTCCTTGTACTAAACTGTGCTTAGAACACATATTTTTTATTCTTAGGCATCATTCTAGACTCTCTGTCTTGCAAGATGAGTTTAACTGTTTCCCAGACAAAGCAAACAGCGCAGGGGACAGGTGAAATGATCCTGTTGGGATGACACAGGGTGCAAGCATCTCCAGGCTACAACACTGAGTTAATTTCAGCTGGAAGAACTGGTCTGGGTAACACTACTGTGATGCTGGGGGCAACCTAGCCCCAAATTGTGCTCTAGGGCAAGCCCTCTCTGAAAGTTATCAGGATGATAACAGCTTTAGCTGCGTTAACAGTGGTATGTTGAGAGCGCCGTTTAGCCACTGTTGACCTCTTCATCTCCTCAGCTGCTGCAAAGGCTTGAACTTCTAAATATCCATTAAAAATTCAAAAGAGCATTTTAAATAGTGCCTCTCCCTCCCCAGGAGGCAGCAGCTCTAAAAGAATGCCCTGGAATTCAAACCGAGTGCATATGTTGTCCTTGACTGGTGTAATATTTCAGAATGCAGGAAGGTATTTTCTCTTCTGAAGTACATTTTACTTCAACTTCTGTTTCTGGTCAATAAATGTAAAATGCACAAATAAGGAAAATACTAAAGGGTGCTTAAGCACATTTAAGTATTCCAATGAACTAACTTTATTATATTCAAAGGGGAGGATTCTTTCTGTTTTAAAAAAGGCTTTTGCTATTTCTTTTAAATTGCATTCAGCACTCAAGAGATGACTTTTAATAAAATCATGCTGCATCATCCCATTGCATCAAGCAGAGAAATGCTATATCATCTCTAGTACACCTAGGGAACCAGCACGAAGAAGAGATTTAGCACAGTAACTTAGAGTTAGACAACCTCACTTGTCTTCAAGACTTTATCATCCATACTGGTCTCATTTCTGACAATTTGTTATCACTGTAGACTTACAGAATATTTATTCAACACCACAGTATGTGCTGGGCCAGCTTCCAAGTCATCCATTCCACCAAAATTCATGTATATAATTAAAGTAGGATTGTTTAGTGGAAGTGTATGAGTAGTGTATTTGACATTCCCTTAGAAGAAGTATCAGTATCACCCAAGCAAAAAAGCTAGTCCCAAATCCAATCCATACCAATAGACCAACAAAGAAGACAAAGCTAATGGGTAAGAAATTTGCCCCAATAGAGCTTGTATTAGTATAGTACTTCAGCCCGATAAAGTCCAAATTGTTTCTTTACTTCCTCTTGAAAATGCACACACAGTTCATGCCCTTGGATAGGCCTTGTTATCTGTACTAGATAAAAGGTACTTCTAGTACTAGTAAACTAAATTAGAGGTACTCAGGCTAGAATGCATCCCAATCCTCTTCCTCCTGCCATATTTCTTGTGTTATTAAGTAGGCTCTGGTGCCAGAGGTGTAGTATATTAGGACACAATACTTAGCTGTGTTATTCTGAAAATATAAGCCTGCTGAACTGACAGTGTGACTTGGTGATGGATTAAAAAAAAAGGAAAGATAGGACCGTTTGTTCATAGATAAGACAATCTTACAGAGACTTCAAGGTTAAATCTCTCACCAGTGCTGCTTTTCAAATCTGGGTGACTTGGACTGCAGGTAAATTTACAGTTCTGTGTAAAATTGTTTAACCTCACTGTGATGGTGCCAGCTCTATAAACTGTACTGGTTGCAGATTTTTACAGCAGTGAATCCTTGTTGCTTGCGTGATGAGTGTCTCCACAGGGAACCACACTAGGCACTGTATATTCACAGTTTCTAAAGTACCTTGGATATATATATCATAACAATGAGTGATTTATCATTAAATATAAGGAATGTAAGCTCAGTTTTTTGTGACTTCCTCTTCATTCCCCAGCCAGTGAGGATTCCTACCCGCTGGTTTAAGCTCCTACTTATCAACATCCTCTTGCAGTTCCAGGCTCCAGAATGCAATAATCACACAGAAGAATAAGTTTTATATTATGGGTATAACTTTTTCTTGTAGACAGACATATAAATACTTTCAGAACTTTTGCTCAGGTTCTTCAGATTTCTTATACATGGCTGTCCTCTTTTTGGTACTTTTCAAATACTTTATCATAAGGAAAACATTTATTTGTGCTACTAAAGCTTGAAGATCTGTACTGTACATGAACTTACATTGCACTGACAGGACATCTATTTACTTAGACAAAAAGCATTTCAAGACATAGGTAAGTATGATTGTAACAGGAACAAGCAAATATACAAAACCCACTGAGATACTCAAAACTTGTCAGCTTATCACTTCTCTTCCAACCAAGTAGAAATAATTTAGATTGTTTTATACCAGCAGATTTTGTTTCAGGAAGAAGACTCTCTGATCTTTACAAACATTCACAGACAGCACGCTAGTTACAAAAATAATTTCTTATGACCTTTCGCATTGATGGAGTAATGGGGAACTAAATCTCTCAAACGGGGCTGTCAGTTACTATGCAGATGATGTAGGACTCTTCATTGCAAGCACTGCAATGGCGTCTTCACTGGCTCAGATCAGTCTCCCGAACTGCAGTTGAGATGAACTCTTACAGCTCTAGTGACTATTAAGTGTCCTGCTCTAGTCCTATTAGCAGGACTACTCCACTAATTGCATGTGCTAATTTAAAGTACCTGCAAAACATATTCTAACTATCTTAGCTGTATACAAAAGACCTTACCATTACAGGAAGAGTTTCTACTGATTATTCAAAATTTAATTATTCAGATTCTCTTATCTATGCACATTTTGGTCAACTTCTTTCCCTGCAATAGGACCTGCCTTGCCCGAGGAGCCTCCAGAATTACTCCATTTCCCCACCCAGGGTGTCAGTTGACACATCCCAAAGTGCATGTAGCATCTAACAACTGGTCTCAGCCCTGAAGGAGGTGCCAGGGAAAGGCCTGGCATCGCTGGGAATCCAGCACTTGGGGAGATCGAGTGTCAGTTAGGCAGCTGCTTTGAGACAAAGCAAGCTAGAAATTCAGTGAAGTAATCTGTCACAAACGAGACCGCTCTCTCGTCTGTGCAGAGAAAAGCTGGGAAGTGTCTGTGAAGTACTCCCGGTATGCCCACAGGCATACACAGCACTTGAATATGCCAGCCACAATCAAATAGAACTACAGAAAGACCTTGAGTTTCCCCCTGATATCATAATTATAAATTAATTTCCACGAGGTTTGTCACACCTACCTTTGCATGTATGCATTATTTACTTTTAATTCACTTTCTATATCAGAAGTCCAATTTTCACAGGAGCAGTGACTGTCTATCTCATTGACTCTGTTCCATTTCATCCCACTGAATAGAACTTTTACAGAAAGGCAAAATTATTACAAAGTAAAAATGAACTAATGAGACTACACACATACCCAAACCTAAACTGCATGCTGCATGAAGCATATTGACACAAATTACACACCAAAATCAGTTGTCTTTACACAGTCTATAGGGTCTATTCATGTGTCTAAGCAACGATCAGAAATGGTGTGGAAAAGTTTTCCAGCATACAGAAGGTGTAATTTAGCAAGCACTAGTAAAACCAAACAAAACTGACAAACAAAACCACACAAACTAATAACCAGACCAAATAAAGAACACAACCCAAACCCACTGCCTAAGAGACATTGTTTCAGCCCATGTCTGCATGTGATGACATTTGTAGATTGGTGCCAGTTATATTTCTATGGATAAAAGTTTAGAAAAAACAGTACAAGTGAGACAGAACAAATAGATATTTTTTTCTTCAGTTAGATTTAGATAATTATATCAAAAATTCATCTATTGATAAAGATATTTTAGATAAATAAGACAATTTTAGATGAATAAGACATTAAAAGACAACTTTGTAAGCCTAATAGCATTTTTCTGTCTTTGAGCCCATGTTCACACAGAAGCTTCCACCTGCAGATGGCCAAACACTTTTGAAACAGTCATTGAACCTAGTTAAGATTTCTACCTTATTAGGTAGTTTCCTTATTAGTATTCTTTAAAGTAAACCTTTCTATTACCTTAAAGTGTATAACTTTCTTCTTTTATATGCTTTTATTTGTTTGTTTTCATTCCATGTTCACATGAACATGCTATGGAAGCATCTATGTAGTGTTATTTTCTTTTACTTAGCCCTTGTATCACACAATTAAGGTATGACATAAAATCCTTTTTCTATGTTTCTCAGAAAGCCTGCTCCCTCTGGGATGGTCACTCTGAACTCTTCCGAACTTACTGCTACTCTCTGAGAATCAATAGATATAAGATTCCTTTTGTTTAGCCTTACAGGGGTATTTGTCACAAGGGAGAACACAATAGCTCTCAAAGGCCCTTGACTTTCCTCTAAGGTTTTTCTTCCTCCCTAGTTCATTACATTTGTCAAACATGCACTTTTTTACTGTGTTTCCTTTCGTGAAGGGGAACCGCAGGACAACTGGTAAGCATGAAACAGTTTCATTTCTACTGCCACAGAAAAACCAGGAAGTGAACAAGAGAAAATAAAGAAGGAAAATAACAAATCTGCTCAAAATCGTACAGATTTGAAAAGATCCCAGGAGAGCTGGGAGCCAGAATAGGGGCTGGAGATTTACTGGGCAAGAGGTTGTGACTAGTGAGGACCAAAAACTGAACTCACGGCCCAGCCTGGGAGGGAAGAAGGCCACTCAGCCACCTCATTTACAGTCACTTTGTATACAAGTGCCCGGATTTCATCACACTTGACAGCATTCTGATTTTTTTATGGCTTTTTTCTTTATCTGGCAAAGAGCTTTTCACTGTCCCCTTTTCCCTAAGAATGCAGGACCGGGAAAACCTCCTGGAAAACCGGGAGGGGAAGTTTCCCTCTGGTAAAAATGAGTCTCAAAGTCATATTTTCCAAGAAAAATATGTGTTGAGGGACAATTTTACACACATAAAATTATATTTCTTTCCCCCCGAAACAGTATTTTCTTCCCTACGTCCTTCATTCTCATGATAATGTGGAGGTTTAGAGTTTATCTTTTACATTAGAATCAAAATGAAAATATTTCTAAAAACTGAATAGGTCATACTGCAAACACTTGAGATTGGGGATTATAGATGTTAACAAAATACGGTTTTTTTGGTCCATGTCTTTTCAAATATGGAAGACATCTTTTTCACTCAAAGAAGTCAGTAGAGGGACAAGCGGGACTGGCTAAATAAAGGTTAGGATATATAGCAAAATGTAAAGGAACTAACCTTCTATTTGCCAATCATTTGTCAGTGATAATCATGCTTTTCTTTTGTTGACCTTTCCACTGAGGAGCAGTTTATTCAGAGCATGTAAGAGAGACTGAGATTGGTTTATCTCAAAGCTTTTGAAACTTTGAAATGAAATGTTCGAAACCACAGCTGAGTATTATTAGCACAACTATAGATAATTAATAGGATCAATTAAGTATGTAAAAAATTTGACTTTTTGAACAACTTTACATGTCCTAACTATGAAGTTGCTTCCCACAGTTCAATAATGAAAAAAGCCAGAATGACTCTACTCTTTTTTAGACACTTTACTTGTTTTTAATATTCCTGCTCATCTTTTCTACGCATCTAGTAAATTAGCATGAATCACATTGCTATGTATTTGCCTGATGTTTATACTGTAAGCAGTGCTGTTGATTAATATTTCTATACTACCCAAAAAAGCCTTTCTGGCCTAACCAAGCTGTATGACATTTTTATAGTAGTTAGGGAGTTCACCCATGTGTTCATGTAAATATTTAAACTAACTGGAAACAGGAAGGGGTTTTGCTGTTAGTCAAACACTAAATATATTTCTGACCACTATTTTTTATACATATATATATATATATAAAATTCATATATATATAAATATATTCCTGTAAAAAAATATCAGTGAGTTTCCACCTGTTCTTTAACTGTATGGTCCTCTGTCCACAGAGAAATGGCATATTTCATTCTTTTTACAGTGATTTCAGGATTTGTCTTGGATGTGTGGATTTTGTTTTCAATATCCTCTGAGTTTTTTAACAGAAAATATAATTCAGAGGAGAAAACTGCACTAAAATTATTGAGTCAGTGTTATTCTGAGATTTTTCAATGAGAAAACAAGTTTTGAAAACTATAATGGGTTGTCAGAAGAAGAGGAACAATAACAGAAAATACTCGTATCTTGTAATAGTTAGCAGGGTAGACCTTTCTTCGAACCATGCAAGTGAAGATTACATATTTTAAAACTGCATGGAGCAGATTTGAAAATAATTCATTGCCTTGTTTTCTCTGCCTTCTAATAGTAAAAGCATGTTCAAAATTGGAAGGAGGAGAGAAGGAAGAAAGGAAGAGAAAAACAGCTGAGGTATGCAGTAATCAGCAGGCACTTAAACTCGTTAAAGATATTTTCAGCTATTTCTTGCTGGAGAGTATTGTGCAGAGAATCAATTAGTCAGAGAATTTCCTCTATTCAGAGGGAAAATACAAATAGCAACAAACATGCTGATTCCAAAACCTGGGGCACCAAAAATATTCTGAACATTGAAAACCGTAATAAATTATTAAAAGTCATGCACTTCTTACTGAAAAAAACCCCAACTATCTCTCCCTCTTGAGCAATAGTTATGAGATTCATAAAATATATATTGCAACAGTATGATTTATAATATTAGTAAAACATAGTTGGAGGATTCCTCAGAAAGACACATCTTATTTTTCATGTAATTGTTCTTTATTCCAAATAATATATTCAGTCCTGCTAATCCGTTCCATCTTTAAACGTAAAGCAGGGCATAATATTTTGTTTTTCACAGGATGAGGCATAACTCATGACAGTTTCAATCTGTGTGTAGAAAGACATGAATGCAGGCACCTAATGAATACATGAATATACTTTGCTGTATTTCAAAGAAACAGAACACTATCATTTTCATTGCTCTTAAAGGCAAAATTTATATTCACACAAATCCTGTCTGACATTAGTGTCTGTAATAGTGCTACTGTTTTCAAGACTTAGAACAATCTGTATACACAAAGTCCATAGTCAACAAAAAACTTGGGGAAGAGAGCCAGCTGATACTTCTAAGAATGCATATTTGCAATACTGCAAATAGCAAGCCTGAAAAGTGTTAGAAAAACTCTCTGGTTAAAGGTGAGTAATCTATGGACAGATTCCATGCATTCCATGCAACCAAATGATTCCATGCCATAAAATACAGGATGCCAACTGAAAATGCATTACCAGTATTTGTAAGAGTTTTGGGAATTGTTCTCATTCTGATTTTTTCTCTTCCTGGGTGAACTCCTTAACTACTATAAAAATAGAGCTACAATAATTTCACAAAAATAGTTACTTGAGAATACCTGTAAAAAAGACTAAAACTGTGTTGACCTCTCAAAATCTGAGTGTGGAAGATTTTCCCTATACAAGTGAGGAAAGCCAGAAGTCATATGAGTACACACATTTGCCTTTGGACTCACCCAGAGATATACCCGGTAAGATATATTTCTGGTGCCCCTAGGTATCCTCCCTTCTTGTCTCTGAAAACACTGAATGTCATTTTTCATGCTGGCCAGAAAGGCTGTACCAGGGGAGCGAGAAGGTGGAGCTAAGAGTGATCAAGAGTAATCTGAGAGAGCCTCCAGCTAACTAGGCTTCAAGTGATACCTGTTCTGTGGATGGATTAACCAGATTCTGGCTGCTGTTGTCCTGTGCTGCAAGTAGCTTTCAACACTCCCCCAAAACTCTCCTGCCCAGATTAGGCACATGGAGCTGACGGAGACCAACTGTGATCCCTCAGGAGTGCACAATTTGGCCTTCCAGGTAAGCATAGTTTCCTTTGTTTGTGGGGAAGAGAAAGGACTTAAAACCAATGAACAATGCTTAACTCAGTTCCTGAAAAAAGAAAAAGCAATTTCTGCTGTCTACTTGCAGATATTTCACAACACTTTACATGCTTTGCTCTGATATCCTGCCAAAGTACACGGCTCTTGTAAAAAAAGCTGGAGCACAATTGACACATTCAGGAGTATGCTCCGCTCACTGCCTTCATCTGCTGCCCGGCATGCAGCTATCTTTGAAAAGACTCCTGACTCAGTAATATTTCATAGGCTGATGGATCTCACTAGCTTTTCCAGCTGCTGTACCCTTTGCTTGTTTTTCCTGAGGATAGGTGATTTACTGTTCTGTTGAAGAGTAGGGTCATCATTATGCAACAGACATATAACTCATCAAAGCAATGTATATTATTAACACGAGAAAAAATAATAATTTAATCAGTGGGGCATATCATTCTCCCAGGCATAAAATAAGTGCAATTGTCTTGTTCTGCTCCCAAGAGAGAAGGTAGAGAGCCAACCCAAAAGATTCTGCATTTTATGTGCATAAAATAATATTAAAAGCCATTTGAAAAATGCAGATTTCAAAAGCAGAAACACACACACACAAAAAAACCCAAACAAAACCATACAAAAAACAAACCCAAGCCAAAAAACCCAATCCCAAGAAAACTGAGTTAGTTATTGTTTCTCAGTGCCCGGTATCCGTGTGCTTTCACTGAAATTAGAGCAGGGACAAACAAAAATTTGCGAAGCCACGGCCAAGCTGTGTCACTGTACTTGTTGCCGAAGGTGCAATAGGTCGGGGGGACACAGTGGCTTTTAAGTATCCTGAAGGGTGCTGTGTTAGCAAAGCAACACCTTGCTCTCCTCTGCAGCCTCTCATCCCTACCCTGCCCCTGAGCTCAGCTAGCAGGAAGTGGGTAGTGGATTGGAATATCAGCCGACACTTTCGAATAACATAGAAAGGTCTTCGTAGAAGCTAGGCATGTGGAATATTGCATAACATCAGGGACATCCAGCCACTCTATATTTATTCACTGCGCTATAGAGACAGATAAGCAATAGACTGATGTGAGAGTCTGCTGGTCAGGGAATATTTGCGGAATGTAGGCGTGTCAGGGTCAAGTCCTGCTTCAGTCAATAGTTAACAATCCACGAGAAGTGGGACAGCTCCAAGAGGAGACAGAGAGATAACTCCCTTAAAACATGATAGCCCACTGGTTAGGTCATTTTCCTGGGTAATCTGAGAAGGCGTTGTGTTTTCACACAAAATGTGTGCCTAGGCTAGTGCCATCGGCTTCCAAAGTCTGTGCGTATAAACGCAAAAAGGAGAGGAGCCCTTTCCTAGCTGGAAGCTCGTTGAATGCTCTTGAATAACATAAGCTGAAAATCACCTTTTTCCTCAGCAGTCTCTGTGGAGCATAGTAGAGTGATCTGGGTTAACCTTCTGCCTCGCACAGCCTAGCTCACCTGGGTCGTGTGCAGGGAATCCAGGTTCTTCCTTTCCTGTCTGTTGCAGAGTTTTTCAAGAGCCTGCAAATCCTCTCTGATTTAAATAATTCAAATGCCAAATCACTGAGCTATCCAACAATGAAACCTGGTCTGACCCAGGTGTTTTGGTTTTGGTTTTCTGGTTGGTTTAGTTGGTTTGAATTTTTTCCTGGAACATCAGAAGATGTTCACAATTACATTTACACTGTCTATCTCTGACTCAATATGTAAGCTACTCCTTAGAGAAAATAAAACACAGCAGGAAATAAGTAAACTTCTGCATATAGACAAATAAATCACTTCATAGTAGAAGTCAGTGAGAAGTAATCAATCTCATAATTTTTTCCTATTTCTTGTATTTAAATTTTTCTTGCACAAAAAGTGAACACTTGAATTCCTTCAAGATAACAGGGTCTTACAGTATTAAGCAATGAATATCTTACCTAAATCACATCCTCCTTCAAAAGTTGGGGACGATGGCAGGGAAGGGCAATGAATGTGGTCACGCAAAAAGACTTGGTAAATGAACAGCTCAACATGAGGGAACTAAACAAACTTTGAAAGAGTGCTTCACTTACACGGCAATGCTCTTGCTCTTTAATATTTTGCAAGAGGGGAATTCCAGTCAGGAAAAGTAAAGCAGCATATGAAAGCAGAAGCACTTACTTCATACCAATTTCATGGATCAATTCTGTAATTCTTCAGTTGTAGCCTAAAGTATTAATGAAACTGTTATGTAACTATTGCAGCTGAATGGTGCGTTGGACAAAGTGACTTCTAGAGATTTATCCAAATGCAAATTATTCTGTACTTCTGTAGTTCATAGACAGCAACTCGCATGCTTATTGTTTTTCACATGTTCACTTACAAAAGTCCCAAGAAATCTCTACTTTTTCTTGCTCAGTAAGAAGTGTAGAAATCTTCAGAGACTATTCCCAGAGGCACGTGTGTCAGTTACACAGAACCATACCACTTTGACTTCACCATGCTGTCCTGTAGTATTTTTAATATATTATTTCTCAATGCTACATTTAATCACTGCTTCTTTTGATTATTTTTTCCCCCTTGTATGCAGTGTTCAGTAGATGCTTTTGTTGTCAACTGCAGGGGCAGCTACAGAAAACTCCTGTGACAGCACAGTTAGAAGGTAAACGACAAAAAAAGAAATACCTCCCTCTTAAGGGAATGAAAAGATACTCTTCTCTTAGAAGGAAGGGAACTAATGTATCAAGGCCACAACACATGAATAAACAGCTAATTGTGACTCCTCTCTCCCCCAGACACTCAGGGTTACAGAACCACTTTTACTGAAACGGGGGTTTTTATCAGGTTTAGAGTCAAAGTGACTTTAAGGAAAATATGTTACTGAACAGTGTTCCAGTTGTTTCTAAGGTCATGTGTCTGCTAAAAGGGAAAATTCAATTTATTTTTAGTAGTACTGCTTATTCCTGCCTTTATCATAATTTACTATAATTATGCTTATTTTGTGTTGTTCATTTGGAAGTGATTGTTTTATTATAAGGCTAAATGCAAATAATGAGATAGTTAATGCAATAAAACCCAGTGACATGGCTGTACTGTAACTGCTGCCATAAGAAATCACTGAAATATAAAACATTCATAACCTGATATTTTGTTTAAGCAGCTTTCTTACAAAAACAAAATAAGAACTAGACCTTTAAGGACCATTAAACAGAGATAATGGATCCTTCATAACATTAAGAAACAAGAAAACTCAACTTCAGAATTTATTTTTAAAAAAAATTAGAAATAGTGGAACTGGTTATGGTTGTCTCAGTATACTCTGATAAAAGCTATACCTCAGAGGATTAATGTAGTAAAGCTAACTCCTCTCTTTAAAGACACCCTGAGCGTTTTATTCCAAGAGCAATAGAAGTACATATTTTTTTAAAAATACACATGTACTGTGTGTGCATGAGGAGTATATATACCGGAGCAAAGGTACTAACAACCAGGAAAGGTCCAAATAGTCCACTTTGCCCTTGGTGAGGAGGAAGGTAGGATCTTTGTTAACTTGTTGAACCAGTTCTGAGACAAAGGACAGCAGCCTGAGGACATGTGAGTTTAATCAAGAAAATAGCAGATACCCATTAACTGAGCACCATCCATGGCTGATGCAGCTTTGTGCAACAGTACAGGGACTGGAAGAGTCAAGCTCTGTACACTGAGTTTTGAGCTCCCTGTACTAGTAAAGAAATACACAGAATTGTAGAATCATTTAGATTTTAAAAGACCGCTGAGATTATCAAGTCCAACCATTAAATCTAGCTCCACCCTTTTCAACACTTAACCATGACCCCAAAGTGCCACATCTACAGGTTTTTGGAACACTTCAGGCCTGGTCATTCCACCACTTCCCTGGGCAACCTGTTCCAGTGCCCGACCACCCTTTCAGTGAAGAAATATTTCCCAGTATTTAATCTAAACCTCTGCTGGTGCAACTTGAGGCCATTTACTGTCATCTATTCACTTGTTCATTTGGAAGTACAGGCATCAGAGCATACATAATTTCTTACCACATATGAGAAAGGCTTTCAGCTTCTGATTTGAGCCAACACAATTTTTGGTCTTGTCATGTTCTAGAATGACAGTGAAAGTGTGGATGCTACAAATCTGAAAGGCCTCGGAGACAGTTCACAGAAAATCAAGAATTCACAAAATAAGAGAACAGGACGCACTAATCAGGTATGGTTTTTTCTTTCTTTCTTTTTTTTTTTTTTCCCCAAATAACTTCATGTAAGTTTGCAGACCTAAAATTCAATGTCAGTAATTGGCTGTGATAACACAACCAAGACAAATATTTTAACAAAATTTGAATTTCATTTGAAGTGTATAAACTGACAGAGAAGTGAGTTCTGTTCTCAAAAATACATCTAGGTAAAAACATGTTAAAATATCAGGATGTATAGGGTTCAGAAAAAATGTATTCTTTTGTCATAATGTCTTCATACAAGATACAAAAGAGGCATGAGAAATGGTAGTCAGAGGGAATACTGTGGACATGGAGTTGACATAGAACCATTTGCTCATGAGAAGGTAGAAAAGGAGAATCTTTAAACAATGGGTTTAGTGATACAATCTTTCAGTCTGACAGAGAATACATATTATTAAATATTTAATAATAAATTCAGTAATATTTAATTATTAAATGAACATCCAAAATAGGGGAAATTTCAGACAAACATAAAACTGGGACAATAGCTCCAGTGTAAAACTGACCAGACAAGGAAGAAAAAAACACATTACAGACTACTTTAATAATAAAAATATTCATTTTGGCTTCTTTTAACTGTATGTTTGTTTAAACCCAGACAGTGAGTAGCTCACTATGAAAACATGAGAGTCAGGTTAAAAAAACCCACAGGTGTTTCACTAGAGTCTAGCATTAACATTTTCACATCCAGTTCAGAAATAAACTTCTATTCTAAATGTTCCATTATGTTGTAATCATATCTACTTGCCAATTTTGGTGATGGTACTTGAATGAGCACATAAGAAATACCTGATGCAGTGGTAGTAATTTCTATCTTCCATTGTTTTTTCTGGCTATAATCAGAGGCAGCAAAAGCATGCTGCCAAAGTAATGCCCCTGATATCAAAGTTAAAGTAATTCCACATATACAGTAGTAGAAAGGATCACTTGGAGTGTTCTGATATGCAGTCCTGGGAACTAGACTGGGATCTGAGATCTTAGGAGAGAAAGGTTGTAGACGATACCTATAATTTTCTCTTCAAAAAAAAACAGAAAAAAGGAAATTTTTAAAACAAAAAGAAAAAAAGGACTTTCAGAATTGATTGAAACTGTAGAAAATTGGAGAAAATAGTGGCAGTCAATGAAACTTGATTTTTATCAGAAAAACCAATTTCCAACTGAAAGACTCCATCTGAAAGCATTCAGCCTCTACTTGGTGAAAGTTTAGCAGAGATGAGTATACCCACATTGACACTTTCCCAGGCATACTGTGACTGATGCATAAAATTTATTTTGAGGGTCTGCAGCATATGGATTTTGCTCGAGCCTAGCTGGCAGAAGTCTATAAGCTCCACACAGCCCTTGGGTTACCCTCAGCAAGGGTCAACACTCACCAAGAGCCAGATCTGATATTATGTTTGTCCACTAGAAAAAAACAGAAGAAGAAAAGGGGTTTGGATCCATTCTCCATTTTCCTTGTGTATCTGCCTAGTTTCACACAAAGTCGTCTTTTATTTCAGATTTTCTGAACACCTTTTAATGTCAATGTAGGAAAGTACTTGTGACTGTAAAATAGTGACATAATAATATTCTGAACATATTTAAATACATTGTAAAAAATGTGAAAATATTTGGATTGATTTTTTTTAATTGAAATACTTGAAAGGAAAAATAGGTTATATTCTCAAGACAAACCATATATTTCACAAAGTCAAAGAGCCAGAGCCCAGGCTGTGGGTGATCGAAGCCCAGGGAGTATGCAGTGGCATGGGGGAAAGTGATGGGGGAGCGTGGTCTGGCCTTGTCAGCACGTGAAGTAGGGGAACTGGGGATGGTGGTGGGGATGAAGGAAATACCTGGAGGACATGAGCTTCAGGCTGTAACTGGGAGAATGGACATAGTGCCAAAGAGAGTATAGATGCCTGTAAATGTGAAAGCATGGCTCTTCAACACAGAGGGATGGGACTTTCCTGGTTTATAATGTAGGTTCAAAAATCTTTGAGAAACACTTCTGTGCAACAAACCCCAAACTTAAGCCCAGGAATAAACGATATTTACATACTATCAGCACTCTTTGTCCCTCAGGTGACAAGCCTAACTCCTGCAACCACTGAGAAGAGTTACTGCCAGTTACTAAAAATAATAGCAACTTAGTAGGCATTTTTCAGGTTTGCTTTATCTCACAGTCAAGACGAAAGAGAGAAACAAATTGAGTTTAGCAAAAATCAGCCATAAGTAGCAGTGCAGCTTCACAGAGCTACACAACTCTTCCACACGCACCCCTCCAAAAACTGCAGTCAAGAGGAGCAAGAGACTCCTCTTTGTGTCAGGCTCAGCTTTCCCTAGGGGAATGAACAGCAGCTTCCACATATATACCGCTCCACTCTCTCCATGTTTCAGATCATTCAAAGTCTGAAGACATTTGACAGGCTGACAGTGATGAGGTTGTTCAGCTGGGAGAAGAGAAGGCGTTGGGAAGATCCCACTGCGGCCTTTCTGCACTTAAATCTGGCTTCTAAAAAAATGGGGGAGAACAACTGTTCATAAGGGTAATGATAGGACAGTGAAGAAGGGTGGGTTTAGATGAGGTATCAGGAAGAAATTATTTACTATGAGGGTGGTGAGGCACTGGAACAGTTTGCCCAGAGAAGTTGTGAATGCCCCATCCCCAGAGGTGTTCAAGGCCAAGCTGATTGAAACTTTGAGCAATCTGATTTAGTGGAAGGTGTCCCTCCCCATGGCAGGGAGGTTGGAACTAGATGATCTTGTGGTCCCTTCTAACATAGGCTGTTCTAAGACTGTGGTTCAAATCTTTTCCTAGCAACTATCTGAGGGCTTTCCAGGACTTCCGGCAGCCCCTGCAGCAGGAAATCCAGACAGAATGCAGGGGCCAGGGCAAGGTCTGTGGTGGGCCTTGCTTTCCACAGCAGATTGGGGGATGGAATTAGAGACAACAGTGACAGAAAAAGAAAAGGTAAACCTACTTGCAGATTGCCACTGTTCCAAAAGTGGCTGGGGGTACTGTGGGCCGCTCCTCTCAAGAGGGTAGAACATGTCCACTCGATCAGGCACCCTGGTGGTGGCCGGGCACTGTGGGGCAAGCAGCTGGTCATGCTGCCCTGCCACAGCATTCAAAGGAGGAGGGACGAGCGTGGCACCCAGGGCCCAGCTGGGTACACCGCTGTCTGAATGCAATGGTCACCTACCCTGGGTCATCAGCCCGTCCGTAGGCCCCACCATGAGCATGGAGGGCTGTAGCTGTAGGACAGGGGCTTTCCCTGTGCCCTGCTGGACAGTGATGGGGGAAGTAACGTAGTGTGGGCTTGGCAGCCCCCATGGGTGTGCCAAGGAGTTTGGGGGAGTTGTGCTGCTCCTGGCCACCTCAAGACAGTCTTCAAACAGGGTGGATGTCAGCCTGTAGTTGCTCAAAAGCTATAATGTGGCCAGGCTTACGTGGATTCAGATAGCAAAAATCTATTTTCCAGATGAAAGTGCACTATCTGGCCAAATTTTGTGTTTCTGCTTCAAAGCCTGTGGATGATAGCTCTCTTTAAAAGATTGTTAGTTATTATCCTTTCAGAGCAGCTTTTCTTAGGAGAAAATCTCTTCGCTTAGTTAAATTTTTTAAACAGTAAGCTTCTCTCAATTTAACCATTATCTTTACACAAAAGTTCCATCCATATTGAAGTTTGGAATGTCTACATGAGGTGCTGGGCAAGCCGGCTAAATAGCAGCTCTGCTGTCCCTACCTGCTGCTCTGCAGCTCTTGCTTTTTGCCTCTCTGCAGTGGTACTCTGTATGGGACCCCACCCTCTTCAGCTCTGAGTAACACTGGTATGTCTTCCCCCTTTTATTTCCCTTTTGAAAACGGTGCGGATGGCTTGAGAACGTTCACAGCTAAACACTAGGTTTGCCTGATACTGGTCACAGAGTTGGTGGCAGACAAGAGAGCTGGAGCCATGCACACAGTGCAGACTAGAAACTTGAAACTGCTTCAGCAATGTGCCAGTTGGGATGTTTTTTATACCTTGTTTAACAAGCATGCACCCCTCTCACGACCTCAGCATGGATCTGTTTTCCAGGGGGACGAATACATCAATATTGAGAGTGATCTGCTTGAAAACAAATGTGCCTCAGTAGATGATGAGCAACCACGCTTGAAAGGGTATGCATTACAAATGAGTAAGTTTTGCACTCACTTCATCCTGGCCTAAGCAAAAAGCTGCTAGTGTTTCTGCTTCTGGAGTGACAGCTCTAAATTTCACTGCCATACCCCTATGCTGCATATATGTTTGTATCACCTAGCAATTTGTGTAATACAGGAACACAGCATGTTTAAAATTATTATACCTTACAACTGACGTGGGTGATTGTGGAATTATCCTTTTAAAACTTTGCAAATTAAAGGAGCAGTATTTTTAATTTTTGTACAATAACTACTTTCCAGCATTTCCATAACAGTTTTTTAAAGTAAGGTCTCTTTAAAACACAGTTAAACAGTGGTCTCTTTCAGAAAGTTAAAGATTCACTATTGTCTTTCAGTTTGCATAGTCATTTACCCTCATGCAAAATAAGAACAGAACAGCTGTGGGAAAAGCCATTTTGATGGAGCAAAATTATTACACTTCCTTTGCATTGTTTCCAAGTGACCACAGAGCAAAAACATACATCTACATTTTACTCGAGGATTACGTTTTTTGATTTTTTGCCTTTTTTTTTTTTTTTGAGAAAACAAGAAACCCTCTATAGAAGATACAATACTTAAAATTATATTTTGATGTAGTTTTCTTGTATTTTTTTTCTCTCATGCTGAATCTTCATTTGTGTTATTATCTTCTGTCAATGACAGATAGTACTGAATAGCCTGTGGTCTGAGACAACCCCTTTGAAAGATCGGTCTATTGATAACGATTCACTACAAGTGCAAGGTGTTAACATTCACTTCTGGAGTACATGTGCAATAGAAAATAGATTTCTGAGTTGCAAAATGCAAACAAGAATAGTTTTGGCATAAACAAATATTTCATACTAATGTGCTTAAGTGAGATCTGTTTTTTCAACATCTTCGGTTAAGTAAAAGCCATCAGAAATGTGTTGCATTTCAAGACTCAAGGATCAGCTTTTAGGAAATAATATTTCCTTAGTAAATTAACCAGATTTCATAAGGAAGATTTTTTTTCTGTCTTCTTTCAGAAGGGAGCTGCATATTTATGACATATGTCTGGATATTTAAGATCTTTTGGTGCCAAAAGACCACCAAAGTGATAATAGCCTAAATTAATAAAACAAAAAGTAGATATATTAAAGCAAATAAGAGATTACAAGAAATTCTAATCTGAAAGTAACAATTTTAAATCCCAAAGGACTCATAAGTAGCAGTAACAGATAGTAGATATTATTTTTTTTTCTCTTGGTTGGTAAATGAGCCATAAATTTCATAAAGTAATTGGCTTTGTCATGCATCTGTCTCTCATTTCTCCTTTTTTTCTTTTTCTGTTGTGTCTAACCTCTCTGCTGAGATTGGATAGATAACCTAATGTTCTTATAAGTTAAAAAAAAAGATGCTGTGATTTGTGAAGCAACAGGAATTCTCAGAACTAAACTTGAAACATCAAAAGCAATCACAATTTCTGAGAGATTGTATAACACTTTTACTGCTGAAGGCAAGTGTTCCTGCTCTATTATTTTGAATGCTGGTATGAATTAAATTAATATTACTTATTCCACCCGAAATTAATTTAAATTTAATCAATTTTGTTTTAAGTGCAGAAAAGAAGGGTATTTTTTAATTTTGGTATGCATCAAACTCCAGCTGCATCTAGTTTCCAAACAAGTAGAGTCTGGATAATTAGTATTTCTAAATATAATGTTGCTTTTATAGAATGAGGGTGTGAGACACTGCTTCAGAGATGTCGTTCTAAAGCAGTGCCTCTGAGATGACAAAGGTACAGCTGTGATTTCTTTTTCAGCTTGCACAATATGAGGATGTTTATGTAGCTACAGCTTTCATAACTGAAATACATCTGTATCATCAGCATACTTATAATTGGAAATCTGTGTTGAATTAACTCCATTAACTGCTATTTCTCTAAATTTCAACCTCCTTCATGAAATCACTCTGTGTTACGTTTATTGAGGTGAGGAAATAAAGAAAGTGAAACACATAATAGTTGGAAGAACTGATACTAGAGCAGGATGTTCAAATATAACATAATTTTAACTTCCATGAGCTGATGAGGTGAAAAGTTAATGTAATTCACAACCAAATTTTCAAAAATCCAGAAACATCTATGCCTACTGTAATAAGGTTTTAGGTGGATATTGGTTATTTTACACAAAAAAAAAATGCAGCCTTAGGCCTTCACAGTTGTGGCAACCCTACTGCTCCACATAGTAGTGCTGGGCCAGTTGTATTAACAGACTTCATGGGTCTATTAATGGGCCCAGAATCTGTACCTACCTTAACAGACCTCTTCACAGAACTGCTGCACATCAGGGGCTAGTGGAACTGGCCTGCTGACTTTGACCTACTGTAATTAACGGATTGTCCAGTTAGATTTCTGCCATATTTTCTTTTTTACTTGTCCAACATCAATCCAAAGAAGTCTCGCTCAAAGGGCACAATTTTGTTTGACACCCGGGGAGCCAAATTTAACCATTAACAAGTTCCAACTGCAGTGGAGAAATTTTGACCAACTTAACCCAATTTTCTTCTGCAAAAGCTTACATTTTCTGTTCTTCATTATTTTTTTCCTATTTTTCTAGGCAATTAGAAAAGAACTATGATAAAATCTGTGAATTTTACAAGAAACATAAAATCAGAATTCGGTATGTGATCTATGGAATTTTAATGACAGGTACAGTATATATTACACTCAGGGTTGCTGAAGTTTTATTTATATGTGTGCTGGTTTAAGAGTTAACCAGCAGGGGAAATGAACTCAACTCAAAGGAGAGATTATAAGTCAGAATAACAATTTACTAAAATAATACAGTAAGTACAATCATACAAACAAACAATTGGTCTTAACCCACAAAACCCAAATGTATAACCCAGTACCCTGGGGCATGAACAACGTGGTGTTCCTTGGGCCCCGCTTGAGTCCAAAGTAAAGGGAGAGGGGAAGAACCTGCTGGTGGGAGAGCTGTTGCAGTCTGGTCAAAGTGGTGATTGGAGTCCAGTATAGGGTGGTGATCCAAGTCTGTTTGAGAGCGATGAGCCGCAGTCCTTCTCTGGATCCCACAGAGTGGTTGAAAATGTTCCAAGACTCCAAGATTATATATCCTGCAGTTCAGGCAGGAATGCTCAGCACTTCCCTCAGGGCGGGGAGTTCCACAAAGGGTGTGAGGACAGGAGCATCCTCCTATCTCACAGGCCTCTTAACACCTAGTTTATAGCCTGAGGAGTCAGGCTCTATGGGCAGATGGTGTAAATGGTTCATTGATAACAGTTTCTGGGAAATGGCATGGAAGGCTATAGAATACACAGTTTTGGGTTACACCCATACCCTGATGAACTGGTCTCAGTTGTCCTAACTAGGACAATATGCCTGCATGAGATTATAGGCTGTGCTTGTCTTCTATCTGACACAAAAAACTCTTGTCTGTCTTTAAAAACGCATTTCAAAGGAATTAAAAGTGAATTTAGTACCAGAAAAAAACTACAGATTGCAAAACTTCCTCTCATTTCGAAACAAAACCCACAAATCTTGCTAAACTGCTCCTCTGGCATGTTTCCACTCTGACTAACAATTATGTTCGTGATAGCAGGATAGTTAAGTCTTTATGTCTACTCCACTGCCAGCTGCCTCCAAAATTACAGTTTCAGGAACTTGCCCAAAACTATGAAATCACATTAAAGAAAAGAGTCAGGCACCAAACAGGACTAAACTTAAGTCAGTAGGAGTTTTCTTTTCTGACCTATATCATTCAATGTCCGCAAAAAATGTTTTTCAGAGGAAATGTGTTTATGACAGCATGCACTGAAGAATCATTCAGATATTCTTTCTCTCTTTCCTAATTAGCCAGTAGGTTGGTTTGTTTCACCAAGTTTGTTTTTGTGATTTTCTTACAGAACTGAAACACATTGGTGAGGTAGGCACCAGCATACCAGAAAATGGTTATAAAAGCACTGTTTGCATGCTGTCTTCATAACATCAGCTTTTCTTGCTTTGTCATAGTACAGGCATGTTATGGCTCAAGAGTACAAGTGGGTGCTAAGGATATGTCAGGGTTACATATAGTAATTACACAAAAAAACAACTTGCCTTACAAAAATAAGTAGTCTTTCTTCCTTATTTACCATAGACAAAATCAAATTATTATTTACAAGAACTGAATATTTCTTTGGCCAGCATATATCAGCAATGAGACTGCCAAATGACAAATAATTTCACAGCTTTTTTTAAGAAGTAAACTTCTCTTTTAAGCTTCACTTTTAAGACTTAATTCAGAGGGCCATCAAATCAGTCAATGTACATATTTCCAGGGTTTTTTTCTAGTTTTATTGGATACAGTCATTCTCTTATGAAAGAAGGAATGAGACTCATGCTCTTAATTCACAGTTTTTACACAGGAAAAAGAGGTTCCGTGTTTTTCTTTGTATTTAATTTTCTCAAGTGGTTAACATGTTTGATATGAACTTGGCCAAAGCATATAATCTTCTCTAACAGAATGAAAGCCATCTTTCATATCGTGAGCATACTGCATCACCATTTACAAAAGCAAAAATTTTTCAGTATGTCGGCAAAGAGTCAGAAAAGCACTGAAAAGATCAACATGGGCCTGACTTTAATCACATCCTATAAATTTAAGATTTGATCCTTATGATTTGTTTTCAAAAAGACCAACCTAACGGATATGTATATTCTTGTTTCTGTGACAGCATACTTGGCAATACTTATTGCAGCCTGCAGCTTGAAATTTCAGAGAGCCTTGCCACTCTTTATCATCACTGTTGTGGTCACATTCTTCATCTGCTGGGATTTTTTAATAGCTAAGTATGAAGACAAAATTACTGTATTCTTTTCCCCTGGAGAAAGATATCTGAAAAAACAGTGGTTTTGGCTGAAATGGTAAATATTAATTACTTTCTATTTTTGTAGAAAAACAATGCATTAGTCAAGTTACTCCTATAGTTTTATTTCAACTTACACCCACAGGGAGATGGGTCAATCATACAAATTTCAATAAGATCACAGAATAATTCATATTTTCCAGTATATGGATATCAGACACACCTTTAAGTTTGAAATGCAGTAGCTAGGTATCGAAAATCTTGACATAAAGTGTACAAAAATACCAAAGATTGAGATAGGACAAGTTTGTAGTTGGAAGAGAATACATTCACAGAAGTTCAGGTATGTTGCATTCACTCTGCAGGCCAGAAAGTGCCTCACTGTCATTTGTTTGGAGAACTGTTAGGTTCACAAAAACCTTAACTCTAACATATGCAGACTGCTAATGACTGGAGCGTGTTACCTAGTCACTGTTTTTCCATGTATCCCCATAACAATTTTTACTTGGCCTTCAGGAATCAAAACATGCCAGTCACAATCAGTGTCATAATAAGGTCATATAACCTTAATTTGGGATGGTAGACATTCATCTGGCAGATAAATGGTAGATAATTAAATCTGGCAGATGCTTATTTCAAGTATTCCTGAGCACGTATCAGGAATGTTGAAGTTATCCCTGGGAAAATGAGGAGCCAAAGGAGCCTTGTAGACTGAAAAAAAGACCACATGAAATATCATTAAAAAGGAAAAGCAAACTGGCCAGCTGCATTCTATTTCAGCTAGGTTACTTTCTACCTGAGAGAGAAAGAACTCTAAGGTGGAGTCATTCTCAGTTCAGGAAAATGTCCCATCTTATTCTCAAGATTTAAAAGTGGTTTTGCTCAGAAAGGTGCTATAAAGATTGTGATCCTTCTGCTCAGGAGTCACATTAGAGATCAGTCACAGAGACACATGTCCATTAGGCAATCTGGCAGCCTCTTTGGGGGAAGGAGCAAAAGGAACAGGAGAGCCCCAGGTAGCAGATGGAACAAACTGGGGGCAGTAAAGTGCTGTATTACCTGGACTGCAATCCATATCACAGATTAAGTGCTTAACCATATTCCTCCAAGAGACAGAAAATCTCTCAGGTGTAGAAAGTGCTATTCAGCTTTGCAGTGGCCAAGTTATTTTGTGGAGTTAGCCTGCAACGTTTTTTAATCAAGGTCTAAAAATGGATTTTGGGTGTCCATTTCTGAAATCAGTGGAAGCTAACTGTTAGACACAAGTAGCATTAAAAACTTTGGACTGTGTTTATTTTTTCCCTCTATATATGGGATGATGTATTTTGCTGCCTTTCAGGCTGTCATTGTGGTAATTACCTTCAATAAATAAGTTGAACATGGTTTTGTGATAGTAGGGACCATAGAAACACTGAAACACAGATGTACACATGGCTCTCATCATTGTTTCTGATACAGCTTAACAGACTACATCTGGTTACAGAGAAATAAACCATTTATAACCTGCTCCTCGATAGTGTTCTTCATAGACTTGCCAGTTAAATGGCACGGTGCAATTTGTCAAAACCACAGCCTGTCTTGCCCAGAGCTAGGGAAAGATTCAACAAAGGAAAGGAAGGAAGGGAAAAAAGAGGAGGATGGAGTGAGAGAGGAAGATAGCACACTTCGTTTAATAGAAATAACATCCAGACAAGAATCACTCATGCTTTATTGAATTTTCCTCTGGGTTTTTACTCTGGCTTGAGGAACCCTATTGGAGGACGCTTCTTTGGGATGCTACCAAGTGATGTTGTTGTTAGAGGTGCATCAGCAAAGGCATATTCCTGCTTGTGTAAAGCCATATGTTTCAGTCTACAACATTGCACAGAGAGTTCATTCACAAACAGAAATGTAAGTGTTGTGGGTAGGGAAAGGGAAAGGAATATCTGGTCTTTTTCAGGATGTCATGATGCTTTTTTCCCCCAGGGTGTTGCGTGCAGCTCTTATTATAACTGTCATCTGCTGGCTCATCTTTGACACAATGGAACAGGGATCCCGCCAGCTAATCTCCTTTGGTGGGCTTGTGATGTATGTTCTCCTGATGCTTATCTTTTCCAAATATCCAACCAGAGTGAGTATTTAGTCCATGCTGGCTCTTCTGGGATTTTTTTATTCAATGTCTCAAAACCTGTTCCCCTACCCGAGCACCAAGTTTAGTAAGAGTAACAGATGCTTACTAAAATTTAAGTAAAAATTTAGGCTTGCCCCCTACCAAGTGATGTATTTAATTTCTGAGGCACATAATTTTGCTCTTGGTGAGTATGTGAGGGGCTGTACCAGCATCTGCCTCTCATTGTTTTGGGAAGCTGCTGCCCATCTTTTATTCCAGCTCTGTTGCGGGTTGGAACACATTTGCTCCTGGAGAGGTAGGCCTTCTCCACATTTTCACCCACAGGAGCCTCACCACAGTCCTCTGGACATGACAGGTACTTATTTGAGGACACTAATTAACATAAATTGCATGGAACTGAAGACACGATTGCCTTGTATAGCTCTTAATCCCTCACAAGTTTGCTTCCCACTGCAAACTCAAAAACTGAGGCCAAGTGGAGGTCTTCACTTCTCACTCACCTGTTCCCATAGGCTGGTCAATGCCATTTATTTTAATCTTCCATCAGAGATGACCACTCTGTTCTGCTGTGGTATTACAAAGGGCTTAGTTCAGTCACCACAACTCCCACCTCAGCTTGTACTCCTGTGTGCATGCCTCACATACCAGTTCATGCTTTTGTCAGTCATATATCCACTGTCCAGGTCATGAAGTTTCACTGACACTTTCCACCCTTCTTGCATCAGTGCTGAGACTTCCTTAAAGGGTGAAGTCCTCTCAGCAAGGACTAATGAAACTGTCCTATTCTCTGCAACTGCTGCTATCTCCAGCTGAGGTGCAAACTACTCCAAATGCATTGTGCTCTCCCATGAGTCCTCATTGCACCTAATTGATTTGTATTATTCAAATACAATCTGAGTAAATTAGAATGCCATTTCAACTCCTTGTCTTGTAAATAATTTGACCAAATTTTCACAAACTGAAGATGTTTTCTGAGGCAGCAGAGCAGGAATCTTCAGTGTAGTGAACTGAAGGAAGGAACTGTAGAGGAACTCGTCACAGGCAGCCACAGTTTTTCTTACAACTGCCTTTATATGATGAATCACAATATAAGACTGAGTAGTTCTCAAGTATCAAAAGTCTTTTAAGCTGGGAAACAGAAACAGAGTTGAAATTACCCAAGGACAAACCCTGTAACAAAATCTCCTTATTCTCTGTCCAGGTATGTGAAGATCCAAGTCCATTACAGCCTGGTTTAGCAGCTGCTCCTATCCTACAGTATAGTCAGACAATCCCCTTGCCTTATTTTAATAAATGCCTGAAGTAAATTATTATTTATTTAAATAACAAACAGTTTCTTTATTTTTTTGTCTATCTAGGTTGCTTGGAGACCAGTACTTTCAGGAATAGGAATGCAGTTTATTCTTGGGCTTCTTATTCTGAGGACCAAAGTGGGTTTTGATGTATTTAACTGGCTAGGCATTCAGATCCAGGTAAGCTATTGGGCAAAATCCTTACTTTTTTTACTATAATTTTCTGTCTTGAGACTCTTACATAACAGTCAGTCTTTTCAAGGATCTGTTCCCTCCTGAATATTTTCTCCTCTTAAGGAAGACTGGGTTCTCAGAATGGTAATTGACTACCTGAATTCAACTTTCTCTTTTTTTTTGTCCAGTTAATACAAGCCTTTCACTGGGGGACAGGCTGATGAGTAATGGCCAGAATGACCCTATTACTTAATGGATTTATCATCCTTGAAGTTAAAACTTGCATCCTTAAAACATAAAACCACTGTTGTGCCAGGGCACTCATAGAAACTCTTTAGATGTGGCCCAACTCCAAAGCACCCTTGCAAATAAATGTGACATGCTGAAAAGCCTTGAAGTTTAAGGCAGAACCACTGTTGTCTTCAGAGTAGCAGCAGTCCTGGCATGAGGGACATTTCATAGTCCTCATGATATACAAGAAAATTAATTTAACTACGTACAGGTGGCAAAATCCACATCTGCAAGCAGAAAAATATCTCTAGAGAGTGGATGGGATCTGTCTGTAGGTATCCCTGCAGACATAAAGTTTTTTTAAAAAGCCTATTACTGTAAAGTAATGAATATCCGAAACGTAGATCAGAGAGTACCCACTGAAGGACATTCAGACTTTTCACCCCAGGGATACTCTTCTCACAGCTGCTCTTCACAGGTAATTAAGCACATGTAAAGCAAGACAGTGCAGAATGTACTGTCTCTCTGTGGAAGCAAAGGCACAGGTCTGACGTCTGTCTAATCTGCAAGCAGTGGGAGTCATCTGGGTTTTGTCACCAGGTTCTCAGTCTCTAACTGAAGCAGTTCTGGTGCTCCCTTTCATTAACGTCATATGGCTTACGGTTGCTCCTGTCAGAACTCATTACTATAGCTGTTATAAACTGTACTTTAACTCCAGTTTAAACTGTATCATTAATGCATATGTTGGCATCAGGAGTATAAAAACATAACACTGGATCTAAATTAAAAAGTAGATTTCTTTAGGTTAGCTTTTAGGTACTCCTTCCAAAACTCATTGCTTCAGCCATTAAATCTCTATTTTAAGCTGTATCATTTTTGCACTTACTTGCATGATGGAGCATAAAAATGCACCACAGTGTTGGGATGAAAAAATAAATGTTTCTTTTAGTTTACCTTATGGCCTCTATTGTGTTGGGTACTCAAGGAATTCGTGCCCTACACCCTTGCCATTTGCCTATATACCCTGAAGGAGACTGCACTCTTACTAGAGCAGGGCAGAGGCCCTCAATTCAGCCAGACTCAGTCAATGAGGCCTGGATTCATATAGAGCACAAGCTCCTTGGACTTCACCGGATCTCTGCAAGACAGCTAGCGATATGTGCTTAGTTTTTGGCAGGTTCCAAGAGCTTATGGCTAATTTCCTTTGCTTTCTGTCCTTAGACTTTTCTGGAGTACTCTGACACAGGTGCCAAGTTCGTGTTTGGTGAAAAATATAAGGATCATTTCTTCGCTTTTAAGGTGAGACAGTTTTTATACACCCTGCATGTGGCAGACAGACAACAGAAAAAAGGAACAGTATAGCTGGGAAATAAATTTATTATATGTCTTGTGGTACCTGCGTAGTCACCAGAGGAATCAGCTAAGAGGAAAATTGTTCCTTACTATGTGACATTCTGAATAGAAAATTTGGGAAGCCCACAGGAAGCCTTTCACTTAGTGCTATACACTGAGTTAGATAGCACTTATCTAGTCCAATTATAACAACATATATTGCATGTAGACAGAACCTTGGGATATCTTTCTACAAGGAATAGCTTAAAAGGCTTTACCTGGCTACTGACAGAAATATTATCTCCGGCCTATCTTTCCCATCTCTCCATGAGTAAAAGTGCTATACCATGCTATGTTGTCATCCTTAAATGCTGTGTAGAACAATGTCTTACAGACATTGCCCCCGCAACAGTGGAAAGCCTTGATATATATTTATATATACCTGGTAAAAGAGATAGAAGCTCCTCTTGCATAACCAGGAAGAATTACATTACATTGTGCTATTATTACATTAGTAAGATCCCAGGGAGATTTCCCAGTTCTCTCCCTTAGAAGACCTTGCTGGGAAACTGCTGGAATACAGTTTGTATGCTCTGTGCTCTCTAATCTGCACCAGCATCCTTCCCGGTTTTGCTTCAAGAAGTAACCCATGCCATAATACCTGCTTAGGCTGGAATCAAAAACATATAAAACAAAAAAAAACGCAAACCAACCCCAATAAAAAAACAAACAAAAAAACTCCCAAACACGAGCAATTAATCAATACTTACTCAGAGATCATTCTTTTGATGTTTCAGAGACCTGACCATGGGCTTACATTATTTTCACACTGAAAGACACCAAGAAAATAAAACTCATGAGTTGATTTTCAGAGCTGCATATGTCTAGGAATATATATATATGGTAAACAGAGTGGCAGACAAGTGCACAGCAATACCAAAACATCCTCCATCTGTTCCTTCTGTAGAAAGGGAATTCTCTCTTCCAGTGACAGTGAGCGACAGCCAGCCTATTCTCTCTTGAAACACTTTTCATTTATTTACACATTAAGATGGTCCAAAGTGCTTTTTTTGTGTCTTTCAGATATTTTGTGAGGTTTGCATGTTACTCTTGAGCTCTCCAAATCTTGCCACAAGATATTTCAAAGCATCCTTCAAAAAAGAAATGTCTCAGTATTGGCTTAACTCTTGAGAGAGTAGACAAGGGATAGGGTATGTCTTCGCAGAAAACAGAGTCCAATTGTATCCATACTGTATCCTTAACAGTATGCAGGGACATATCAGTTTTTGCTAACTTAGGTGGACATTGTTACCAGAGCAGACACAGCCCATATGTGCATATGCACACCCGTATGGGTGTTCAGGCCAGCACCACTAGAACCTTTGAGTACCTGGTTCTGGAAGCACTAATTAGTCATAAATGCATGAATTCACATGTATAAACTGGGTTATTTTAAACGGATATTTGTGAATGTAGACACAGAGTTTCAGAGTTCTGAAAAAAAACCACACTTGCCCACATAACCAAGCACACCCAAGTACTTAAGCAGTTGGAAAACCCCTCTTAGTATTAAGTCATCTATCCTGTTGACTATGAAAGGCAAAGTTTGCTTCGAGCAAGCAGGAAATAAACTTCCTTTCTGCACCAGGAGGATTATGGCTCCCTGAGAAAGGCTTTGCTTTGAAGGTCAAGTTTTAGGAGTGTATGAAAGCAGGATGTTCCTTAAACAACACTAGTAACTTCTTCTTTTAAGGAAAATAAGAAAAAAGACGAACACCAAGCCACAAATGGGAGGGGGATTTGAAAGCAGCCACCAGTTTTAACTCCCTGCTCTCCATGTAACATTCATTGTAACCATGATCTGGAAAGTAGTTCTTTAGTAAGGTCAAATCTTACTGCAGAATTGACAGTAAACAGGAAATAATCCAGTTCATAAAACATACTGATTAAAGAATTTATTTTCTTAGAGGTTGTATTTTGGGAAGCACAAACTGTAACATTTGTAGGTCACATAAATGTAATTCTAAAGAGCTCTTTGATTACCATTCTCCATTGAAAGGCTGTGCGATTTTTCAGAGTGCTCATTAAATGTATTCATCCATTAAAACTTGACTATTTAAAGGTATGTAGTACGTATCAGGAGCTGTACATACTGAAGACTAAACTTCTACTTGAGTTAGTTCACAGAGAAAAATGCAATTGTAACATTTTAAGCAAGCAGTTATAACTAAACTACAGGACCCATACAGAAACGTGCTAGACCTTTTGGAGGAGTCGGCTTCTGCTACAACTAAGGTCCATCTGATTTCCTGGTCATACTTTTTTTTTGCAGTTCTCTTCTCATTTTCTCTCAAAGTTGACAGCTGTCTCCACCTGCAGGTTGTAATGGCGTGTGTAGATGCAAATTAAATGTGAATTTTTTCATGGCAGAAGCAAGTGGAAGACAACCCCATCATGAGCCCCTGTTCAGAGTAATCATAACTTTGAGGTAGACTTCATGTTTTATAAAGACAAGTGCTTTATCCAGGAATGACTCCAACCACAAAACTGGAAAAGCGTGTTCTAATGTTATCTAAAATATTTTCAGAGGAATGTGGAGAAGGCCAAAGGATGCCAACTGTCACCCAGTGTTGGCAGAACATTGTGTTCTCTCCCCTTCCGCTGAAACAAAAACACAGCTCTCAAACTCGAGAGCTTTTGCTGTCCATTTAGCTTGAAAGATGGGAGGTCACTCACAATTTTTGCCATCAATCAACTAGAGAGAGTTGACCTTTGCCTATCTGCCCGCTGTTTCTCCAGACCCATTTCAATACACACATTGCATCAGGATACACACGTTGTGCCAGGATATGGATCTGGCTGGGAGTGAGATGCCTCTTTGGTTAGCACAGGCCTAGAAACAGTGAAGGGAAATGGCAGAAGAGAAAAGGCAAGGGAGAAAGATATTACTTTTACTACACTAAACTTTCTGCTATTACTGCATGACAAACTATCCTGAGAGGATTGCAAAAAGGATCAGAGAATCAAACTAGAGAAAGGAGCCTTTTATTAATTTATTGAACAGCACAGTGACAGCGGTTAATTGCACTCCATCCTTTCAATGAAAGGTTCTGATCATCTAAATCGAGTTTCCAAAAATTTGTCAAGACTGTTGATAGTACCAACTCTCCTCTAGAAAGGCACAGCTTCTATTTACTGTGAAGTTCTGAAATAACGAAATGATTTGCTCTTTTTCGTTCTATTACTTGATTTTACGTTAAATGCGTTATGTCATTAGTGAACAAAAATGAAAGCTTCTTAGTCCTAGTGGTACTGTTCTAACTGTAACTAATCTGTCTTACTAATTTTGGATCTTTTGGGGGGATTTTTCTTCCTGCTGTATAGTAGAATAGCAGTGGTGAGGTCCTGTAATATGAGTTTTATTCAGAATGAAAACCCAATACATTTAATAACCCATCAGACAGTGGGTTAGGCATTCATATGATTCTTTTAAATTATATGTTGAAGGGAAACATTTTCCCTTCAGTCTCCAATGAAAGAGATTTATATTCACTTTTTGTATTTAGGAAGTATATACCTTTAAGCAGATTCTGTCTCTGTGTACAGTTAGAGAGTTCTTGAATATTCCACATTGGCATTACAACGAATAGTGTAAATACCACAGAATAAAAGAGGATTTTTCTATAATCTTTTATTGAAAGGCATCTACACAGGCTAAGGAAGCTGCCTTTGATTCTATGAAAACAAGTCAATTACAATTCCAATTGAAACCTCTTCAACTTTTGCTTACACAGCAATCTAAACTGTGTTTTTTAAAACACAGATATAGAGATGATGGTTGGGGTGGGGTGGGGTGATGGTTGATGAAAAACTCAGCATGACCTGGCAATGTGCACTCACACCCCAGAAGGCCAACTGAACCCCTGGCTTCATCAAAAGGAGCATGGCCAGTGTGTGGAGGTAGGTGATTCTCCCCATCTACTCTACTCTTGTGAGACCTCACTTGGAGTACTGCATTCATTTCTGGTATCCCCAACATAAGAAGGACATGAAACTGTTGGAACCAGTGGAGGGTAAAGTCATGAAGTTGATAAAAGGACTGGAGCACCTCCCCTACAAAGATAGGCTGAGAAAGTTGGGGCTGTTCTGCCTGGAGAAGAGAAGGTTACATGCAGATCTCATGACAACATTCTAGTGTCTGAAGGGGAAAAACAAGGAAGCTGAAGAGAGACTCTTTGTCAGGAACTGTAGTTATAGGACAAAGAGTAATGGGTACAATTTGAAAGAGGGGAAATTTAGGTTAGGTAGTATTAGGAAGAAATTTGTTACTGTGAGGGTAGTGAGATACTGTAACAGGTTGCTTAGGTAGGTTGCAAATGTTTCAACCCTGGTAGTGCTCAAAGCCAGGTTAGATAAGGCCTTGAGCAACCTGGTCTGGTGGGAGGTGTCCCTGCCCGTGGGAGGGATGGTTGGGACTAGATGATCTTTGAGTTACCTTCCAACTCTTAACATTCTACGATGCTATGAGAAGTAGAGCTCTGAATTCTACAGCACGGTAGCATTGTACATATTTCTGTTAATGGTTTTCAAAATCGAATTTTTATATATCAAAGTCTTTGTAAATGCTATTGCCAAGTAGTGCTTGGACTGACCTAAACATGGTTATAAACTAATGTGTATCATGTTAAACCAAACAGTTTCAAAACTATTGCAGCACTGTTAAAAAACTATGTAGATAAATGAAAATTAGTTAATTCCAGCACAAACAACAAGTCTAGAAGGTTAACAATTTTATGGCATATGTGTAAGCTAAATGACAAGTTTTCCGTAACTGTAAGAACATTTTGAAAACATGACTCACTTTTTCAAAAATCAAATGGCCCACAGAATCAAGGAAAGGAAACCACTCTAAATGTGTTAATGATTTTGTGTCTCCAAATCAGGTACTGCCCATTGTGGTTTTCTTCAGCACAGTAATGTCTATTCTTTACCACATTGGATTCATGCAGTGGCTCATTGGAAAGGTATGAATTTTTGCCAGTAGGTACTCATTTGGCTACTGTGGGACACTTTTTGAACACATGCAGAGGAACTGTAGCATTGACCCTGGCCAAGCTGCTCAGGGGTAGACGTGAAAAACAGTTGTTATCTTTAACCTGGAAATATCATAACATGTCTCAGAAGTCTTAGATTGATACGATTAAATCTAGAAGTGCATGGAATAGGCAGATTAAATTTTTATTTCTTTTTTCAATCATTTTAGGTTGGTTGGATTATGCATGTTTTCATGGGGACAACACCTGTTGAGTCTCTGGTAGCTGCGGGTAACATATTTGTGGGACAGGTGAGTTGGAGTATAGAAAAAACATCATAACACAATATTATTGAAGGTAGTGAAATAGTGCTGTTCACTGAGCATCTGTGTATTAAAAAAAATTTCCTATGACTCCGCTACAGCAGTACTGATGGTTGATTACAAAATTCCAGTGTGTTAGTATGTTGACAGTAGTGCAAAATGGAGTGGAATTTGGAAACCATATGTTTTCCCAACAGAAAGTCAAGCATAAATGTAGGTTATAGATGTCCATTAAAATGACTACCAGGCTACGAAGGCTATGATAGCTCCAAGGCTATGAAGAAACAACAATTTCGGGTGGTTTTTTTTTAATTCAGAAGGCAAGTGGGATGAAAAGAAGGCATGCAAGGCAGGCAAGGACAGGAGAGAAAGACGATGCAGAAAACTAGGATTCGATGCTAGCAGTACAAGGCCTTAGCCATAAAAGCAGGAGGCAGCACCTAATAGACCACTTAAATAGGAAATCCATTAAACCCACATTTACAACACTGTCTGTCCCAGGGTTCAAAGTGAAGTAGAAAGATCACCAAGTAGAATCCAAGCCCAAAAGCAATATTAGCATGATATTTAGCAGTGGTTCGTCACTGCTCATTTTTCTGCCCTGATAATAAAATAAATTTATGGGCTTTTATTGGGAATTTCTGAATTTGATGCTTGTTTTTCACTTCCAGACAGAGTCTCCTCTTCTAGTGCGGCCCTACTTACCATACATCACCAAATCTGAACTCCATGCAGTCATGACAGCAGGATTCTCAACTATTGCTGGAAGCGTCTTAGGAGCATATATTTCTTTCGGGGTAAGACAGAGGAAAAGAACTGGAAAATATATGATTTGTCTGAAATCTTCTAAGTATAGAAGTCCAGCTAAAATGCTTTGAAAGTATCTCTGTGTCATTCCCACTGGGCTTTTTGTCCCTCTCTGAAGAAATTAATCATAAAAGTCCTGTCTTCTTTTCTTTATGAGCAATGTGAACTTTTTAATGAACCCTTGTAGAAAAATCATCTGAATGTCTGAAAATTGTAATTGCTTTCCTTCATGTTTGCACTTCATGTGGTTATCACAGAGTATTTTCTGTCACCTGGAATTCTAGGTTTCCTCCTCCCACCTACTGACTGCTTCTGTCATGTCAGCACCAGCATCATTAGCCACCTCCAAATTATTCTGGCCTGAAATTGAAAAGCCTCTGGTAACTCTGAGAAGTGGCCTACAAATGGCAAAAGGGTAAGCTGATCTAGGCTCTAGTTAATCCTAATATTAGTGCAAAAATGAGATTTGGAAAAATCACTGTTCACACATAAGCTTTAGGGGGACTACATAGTAGGTCTGCAAGCAATAAATTAATTACACACTAATATACTGCAAATGGTTGATTTGTGAATTCAGGTGTAGTGTGCCCAATGACAATGTAACATATGGAGGTGTCACATTCCGTCTGGACAGACAGTAAACTCTCCAGAGAAAGAGGGAAATGCCTACCTGAGGTGACCCACCAAGAGGTTTTCCCACTTGTGACATTGCTATCTTTCTTTTGTAATGAATCTGTTAGTGCAAACATGCAAAACCAAAGGTGGAGCAATCATTTCTGCAACATCAGCGAACTTGTTGCCCATCTGCAGGGAGACTTAACTGTCTTAAGAATGACAGGCAAAGCAAAAAGGCTTGTAAGAAGCTGTTCCTGAACAGCCCAGGCACCTCTGCAAGGGGTGCGTGTAAGAAGAGCAGTGACCACTCCCTCATCCTAGCAGTGCCACAGTATTAAGACCTGATCCATATCTTGCCCAACCCCGACCATGTCAGAGAATTCATCCTCAAGGCACCACAAACACATGCTTCAAGTGTCTGCCATGAAGATTGACAGCAAAAGCCTACTCCATCTCATCATTGTTTTCCCTATGAGTGAACAGATAACAGATAGACTTCTAACCAAGTGCACATACCCTTTAGTTCTATTATTTATTCTTGAATTGAAAAATGTTCATACTCTTGTTTTCTCTTCATTGACAAAGTGACTCAAAGAATCTGCTGGAAGCAGCCAGTCAGGGGGCCTCTACCTCCATCACTCTGGTAGCAAACATGGCCGTGAATCTGATCTCCTTCCTTGCCTTGCTGACGTTTCTTGACTCAACCCTTTCTTGGCTGGGCAGCTTGTTTGACTATCCACAGCTGAACTTTGAGGTATGGTCTCCAGGTTCCTCATGCAGCTCACATACACGTATAATTTATCTTACTCAAATAGCCTGTGTAGTTTTGTGATGGTTATTTTTCATTGTTGTATTGCTCTTTAATATGATCCAAACCCATATGTTATTTGTATGTACTGAAAGATGTCTTAACAGTCAAAGTAAAATTATTGCCATGTAAGTATTTCTGTAGCTATTACTCTATGTATAGTCTCCCTCTTTGGTGTTCTTGCTAACCCTCATGGTATGTTTACACAGAGTATGCTAACACCTACCTCCTCTGACTTGACAAAGCAGCAAATCTGTCAGGTACACACTGGATAAGCCATTAACATCTTCAGCTAAACATTAAAGTAACTTTAGCTTCAGAATCCCATCAAACCCTTAATGTTCATCAGGTTCACTTAGATGGGGACACTGGGACAAGGCTGGACTTGTATGAACCCACATTTACTCAATACCACTTAGTTTTCAACACAATCTAAAACTGTATCCAAGTCGCTCAGCTGAGCAAGCAGTTTTCAAATAGGACTTCTGTTTTAACCTAGGTCAATATGTCATTTTTGACTCAATGCAACCATCTTGTTCCAATGGTTTTGGGCATTTTGTTTTGCAAGACTCTAATAGAGCCCTGCGTTAAACATGGATATAACTTGTGATAAAGGTGCTGCAGAAGTGAATAGGCACTCAAAACAAATGTGGCTTCATTAATATTAAGATAGTACCCTGCAGAGCTTTCACAGATATCTCACTGCACAGACACTTACAATCAAGGAAAGGCTCTAGTACGCATGCCTCAGCCCTCGTGAAAGGACTGGTATTTTATTAACTGCTGGATAGTGTAAGATTTGGACAGGTAGATAGTCCACGAGGACCTGAGTTGCACAGACATGATGCATTCAGCCATCCTTCCCTTTTGAGAGACATTAACCTCTAGTCCTTTTAGGGTAGAGAAACCAGCCAGGAATAGGAACTGCTTAAAGACCTCTTTTACATTTGCTAAGGACTATCTGACCAAACCCTTTCACAGCTGGAGCTATTTTTGCTTAATATAAAAATAAGCTGTACTGCAAGATGGGATTTCTTTTTAAATTTGCATAATACTTTTAATGCCAGGAAAAAAATGGTACAGCTTTAACTGTGTCAGATGCACAGCTTTTATGCAGAGACAACTCTTCTGTTTACACCAGTTGGAGTCCAACCACCTGGTAATTAAGCACATTCATTAACATTTTTGATTTAATCAGGAGAAGAATTAGACTTCTCAGTTTCCTTATCAGCTCCTTTAACTCAATATTTCTTCTTTGCTTCAAACACCATGCCCAATTTAAAGCCATTATTGGGAAAAAAAGGCACAGAAACGTTTGTTTTACTTTACATGTAAAATTAGGGACATACCTAATAACTTTTTTATATCTAGATTTTGGGTTAGTCTTTTAAAAATTACTCAAGCGTACCTTACTATGGAAAGATCTTCCAGCGGTGTTGGCAGTAAGAATTCAAAGCCAATTCTTCTCCACTGAAATAAAACCATCCTCACTGGATGTTTAGAGAAGTTATTGCATGCCATTGTTCTTTGACCAGCTGTATCTTTTGACATGGTTTGTTTTATATATTCCACAGAACATTTGTGCTTATGTCTTCATGCCATTCTCTTTCATGATGGGAGTAGACTGGGAAGACAGTTTTATTGTCGGTGGCCTACTAGGTTACAAAACTTTCTTCAATGAATTTTTGGCTTATGAGCGTCTTTCAAAACTGATTCACAACCGAGAAAAGGGTGGAAGCATGTACATTAATGGAGTGAAACAGTATATGACAGTAAGTAACATTTTCTGTTCTACAGATTTATTGGATCTAATACCTCAATGTTGAAACTCAACTTATTTTTTAATATAGGCATAAAGTGGTCGCATATTACTCTAAAACGTGTCCTTAAGTGACAGAGATCAATTATGAAAGTGCACTATTGCTTTGTGAGGCTGCTAGGACTGTCATCACACTAGCTGTCTCAAACCAACATAGAAACAGAAGGGCATAGTTTTGGCAAACATATCATGTCCCACAGACAGAGGCTGTCTTCAAGGTAAGCTTCTTACCTGATTCTTAGCTAGCACTTTCCTGTGAGCTACTGTCCTAAGAAGAACTTGGGCAAGAACTGGAGGATCCTCCTGCCCTCAGAGGTTTGCCCAAGCATTAAACTTGAAGAGAGACATCCAGCAAGCTTTAGCAGATGTCATTACTGGCACACCTTTGCTGGAGGCAATTGTCCCCTGTGCAGAGGGCAGTAATAAAAGATATGTATTACATGGCATACGCTTCACTTGCCACACTGACTCCAACCAGTCTGTTTCAACTACCACTGAAAGCTAGTTTACATAAAGACTTCCAGCCAAAGCCTTGTCCCACCTCTCACTGGCAGTCCACGCAACAGATACATAACCACAGTGCACTTAGGAAGGCTGTGCTAAGGGAATCCAAAGTGTGTGCACAGGGCCAAAGGTCATGCAGTGATCAAAGCTGATCAAATCTTTGCAGCCATGACTGCTCCCCCACCTGGCACCCACATGCACAGCCTGTGCTGAATTTGTCCTAAGCACAGGCAACAAAACCCATGATATCCAACTTTACACCTGCATTGGCCTTCTTTCCTGAAATCAAGACAGATTATCACTAAGAACCCTTAATTATAAAGCATTTTATACAGCTTTTAATCTTCTTTTAATCTGGTGTGATGCTGTGAATACCTCTCATATTAAAAACAAAAACCGTGTCCTCGACCACTTGCATTCCTGATTATCAGGACATATTTCACATGTGGAGGTAGAAAGATAGAAGAATAGATGGTCTGATCAAATATTCACACCCTTGCCTGACCATCCATTATCAGTGTTCCTGGAAGGATCTTTGTTGTGCCCTGCTACAGTTGTGCTTCATTCTGCCTGGGGAATATGGCTCTGAACTTCTGTATGTGTGAATAAGGGGTTTTTTGGTCTGGAAGTCAGCCTTAGAATGCAGATCCTATGAATTCTATTTCACTTTTTTTTTCTTTTTCTTTTTTTTTCTTTTCAGTAGGATGTCATACAGAACTTCCACATTCACTTTTTATACCTGTAAAGAGCTGTATTAGCTTCCATGATAAAAAGGTCTGATATATAAAAATAATTTTGATTTATAATGCTGGTAAAAATTGCCCGGTAACCATTATAATTACAGCACAAAAGTTCAGGTGAGAGTGTGCTTGACTTCATTTTTAATTTCTCTTCAGTTTCAGAGCTCTCTAATACATCCTCACACAGATAATCACTCAGAGTGAACAAACAAGTGTCCTCACCTGAGTCAGTAATTACGTGGTTTCCTGTTTTCAGAGAAAATAAAGTGTAAATGAAAGCATGGAAATCACAGCACACAAAGCTTTTTCTAGGAAAACCTGGTAGAGTGGGTACTTGAGAAGCATTTTTCTGCATTTGTGCAGATTGATTGAAAGTATCTACAAACTGATGTTCATAAAAGACAAATTAAAACAGAGAAACTTCTAATAAACAGGAAACCTGCTAGAATACTCACACGTTTTCAGCTTTAGCCTAAAACCCTATTCCTATATAGCTTAAACAAGAATTCAGAACTGCCAAGGGAACAAAACATTTACTGAGATACGTTGCCCGCTTTCTCAAAATGTTTGAACTATATTTATCTGAAGTTTTGCAAGGTTTGTAGCCTGATTTCACCTGAAGTCATTCTGTGTCATGTCAGGGGTCCCTCCGTGGAAGCAAAGGCCATCCTAACCTCATCTCTCATTTGAGGTCCAGGTTGAACAGGTGTTACTCAAGGGGAGAAAGATGGTGGAAGTCAGTAAGGAAATAAGCTGCTAAAGGGGATTCCAAAATCTTAATGTCCCTCTCTGCCTGTTAACACATCACAGTATCACTGTCTAGGAGACCAATTTCCCTTCTATGCCCAGGGTGGAACATGCACAGAGCAGCTTTGTACATAGAGTCCTCTGCTTGTTCAGGGACAAAGTAGTCAGGGATGCATACCAAAACTTGAGGTTTCAACAGACTATCATGGAGGCATCCAGCTATGAAGGAGCAGCTGAGTTATAGCTCTCTGACTCATACTTTCAGAAAGCAGCAGTTAAATTTCCACTAGTAAGATAAGATTTTTTTTTGTCTTTAATTGCTATTACTAAATTCAACAAGACACAACAATATACATGAAAATAAAAACATCACATGATTTGTGAGTTCTCACATGGGCAGTGGGTATAAAAGCCATCAACTTCCAGCAAGAGAATGAGCCTACCTTTCTGAAAGCCATTACTTGGGGCAGCAACCAAGTGAAATTGAGGAATTTTAGTACTCGGAGCCCTGAGCCACAATGCCATATTTTCAGACCCTTGAATCAGCACGAGCTGTTTCAAACAACTGAGAGGGTATGTGTTTGTTTTCCAGGTTCGCTCTGAAGTCATTGCCACCTATGCTCTTTGTGGGTTTGCCAACTTCGGCTCGCTGGGACTGGTAATAGGAGGCCTGAGTAAGAACCTCTCTAAAAGACAATTTCTTTGGCAAGCAAATCCCAAGGAAAACACCAGAAGGAACAGGCTGTGGGTGAAGCTTAGCAACATTAGGAGCTGAGGTGCTGCTCTGCTAGCACCTAACGTTGCATGGAAGGGGTCCCAGAGGGGCATAGGCTTTGAGGTGGAGGTACTGGGAGAGGTGTTGAGGGCAAGGGGAGGGAACTAAGCCTTGCTAACAGTCCTCCCTCTTTAGCCTTCAACCATGAGCCTGAGCTACTACAGCTCCCTTGAGCTTCAGAAGGAGCAAACTGTTTCAGTAGTATGCTGATTTGAAAGATGAAGTTGTCTGTTTCCCGTAAAAATGTTGCATATATGGAAAAAGAAAAATTAAAAAAAAAATTTGAGTTCCTCACAAGGCAGCTGGAATTACTGGCAGCCTTCTTTTGCCCTGAAGCCCAGTGGGCTCCATGATGCCAGCAGTGGGAGAGCATGGAGGAGCAAGACCCAGCCACAGGACCAGACCCTTCAGAAGGGCACCATCAGCAGCACAGATGTACAAGCTCCCAAAGCAAACAGAAGTCACCATTTTATATACAGGCCGCCTTCTTAACAGAAGAGCCAACACTGGCACTTGGCCTTCAAATAACCCACTAAAAAATGTCACACTTTTTCTCCTTGTTTTCCCTAGTTCAAACTGCAGGGTTGGGAATTCCTCTTGTAGTGAAAAAGCTGACAGCTTAATCTTCCTTACATATATTTCTGTTTGACACACACTTTATTTTTCTTCCTAGCGAGTATTGCTCCCTCAAAAAAGAAGGAAATAGTTGATGGTGCTTTCAGAGCAATGATTGCGGGAACTGTTGCCTGTTTCATGACAGCCTGTGTTGCAGGTAGAGTACCCAGCTTTGGTGTCCCCTACAATCAGTGACCACCATGTGGCAGTGCATCGGTACCAGACTACACAGAGCTGGGCAGCCCCTTGTCACTCAAACACAGGTGTTTTTGGGCTTGGCAGGGTTAAAAGTCAATATGAGATGAAAGGTTCCTGAAAACTAGAATAGGAAAAGATTTTAGTTCTTCCATTATGTCTTTTTGCCTTTTTTTTTTTTTTTTGGTTAGTTTGTGCATAACACGACTCATATGCAAAGCTACAGAAATAGAGAAGTAATTCCGGAATAGAAACAGAAGAATTAGAATGAAGGAAGAGTGTAAAAGAGAAAGAGGGAAGCTGAACAACTCTTTGTCTCAACACTAAATTGATATTTAGGTTGATATTATTTCCACAGGGAACCTAAGTTAATGAAACAGAAATGGGACTCAACAACAGATCCTTAATTTTTGAAGTCTCACCTTCAAGCTGAGGGAAGAGTCACAATGCAACAACCATTTTAGGGGTAAATTATAAAGAACATAATATTAATGATTCCAAAGATTTAATTAATTGATCAGATATGATTCAATAGATAAAATTTATCTCCATCATTTAACAATCACTTTTCCAGCTCTCTTCCCTGAGTATGTAGCTGAAAACACCATGGCTGTGTCTACCACAAATTCCCTATCCCTTTTTGATCACCGTATCAACAGAAACATACACATTTTAAGGATAAGCCCACACTGTTTTCTGAAGCTTACAGAACTAGTACACTTGAAATGTCTTTAGTCTCACAGCCATCCATAGTATTTTAACACATGACACTGCTCTGCATATCTGAGGAATCAGGAAGACCTACTAAAACGTGTCATTTCATGATACTGATCTTAAGAATAATATTGTGAACAGCCACTGGGAAAATCTTTCCAAAATAATAAAATCTACTTTAGAAAGAAAATTGCATTCCACCCACTCCTGCCATGGCAAATGCTTTCCTTATACCTAGGAGAAGGTAGAAGAGCCAAGCAACTTCTATTACCCCAGTTCTGACAAGAACATACTAAAAATGCGTCCGAGTTGCACAACACTACATGAGTTGTCACTTTCATATCCCGTGTCTCCGTTACTGCAGTGAGTGCTGATATTACTGTTTGCAGAAAAATTTCAGGAATATCTATGAAAGCGAACTATCTCAATTTAAAACAAAATAAAAGGTTCTGTATTTACTTGCACTGCTAAAAATGCAACATAGCTCCATTTTAGTTAATGAAAGAACACTGATGCAGCAATGAGAAAGCCATTACCATAACTTTTAGTGTAATTAAAAGGGGTAAAAAGCTAAAATGGTTGAAGTGTAACAAGTTACTGTAGTTTAATTTCTACATATAAAAAGTGAATATATTTTTGGGTTTGTTCCTTAATCCAGTTCTTTAAAATTATTCAGATTTTTTCAAAATCCCACAATTAGAGGTTTTTAATCTTACACCTTTACAGAACCATCTCAAATGGTGACTTTTTATCAAACAAAATTGTTCATTTCATCATGCCCCCATGACTCACATCCCTGTGTCTTGTCTTCCTCTTCATTACTCATGAAGAAAATTGCTACTTACTTCACAGGAATGCTGACTGTCTCCGATCTGGAAGTTCCTTGCCACATCTTATTAGGAAATGCCTCCAACTTCACAGATTTCCCTGTCAAGAGCATAAAGCTAGTGGAATGTTGCCACCGTCTCTTCACTAGGTATTAAGGAACTCTTTATCCTCTGTCAGCATAATTTAGGGAGCTCATATATTCTCTGAAAACCTTTTTTTTTATGTTTTTGGTATTTTGGTTTTTTCCTTGGACACCTGTTTCCCATGAACTCGCATATTTTAAACAAATGAGTATTTTAATGCTGCTGAATTGTTTACCTTTTCTTGGGGAACTTTTCTGTTACAAGACAAGCACAGACGGAACCAATACACAACTCAAAATATCTTTGTTCAATCCTGAGCTATCCAAAAGACTAAAGATAGCTTATCATACAAAGATTCAGTGGCCTAGTTCTGGTTCATCTCAAATATTGACAAAAAGATAAATATTTGTACTAGCATAATGTTTTAACTAGACACATCACCCTGACTGCCTGTTTGCCACAAGAGTTTTCTGTGGAAAGAGGTACCTTGTTTCATTTACTTGGTACCAAGATTAGTAGAAACTTGAAATTTCTTACACTGTTTAACTCCTTTTGTTAGGAATCAAAATTCCAATTCTAATTTCAGGGGTTTTTTTTTCTCTATTATTCTTTTGACAGGTATATTTTTTCCTTCTGTGTCTTGACATAATATGTATCTTTGAGCATGGGCATATACAATGTGTAAAGTCTTATCTTTATGGTAAAATTTTTAGATTTCAACTATTCACAAAAATGTAGTATAAAAAATTACTCATGGTAGTATCAAGACCACCAGCTTCTGCCTGAACATCAGTACTTGAATATCACTTCAAAGAATTTCTGTTCTTGCAACCTGATGTTCCAAAGGAGTTTATCATGACACTGAACCATTGTAAAAAATTATTACATAGTAAAAATCATCTGTAGGTACATTCCATCATTTTTATTTCTTCATTACTCCAACTTTTGTGCATCACACTGATTTTAAGTCTAACAGGTGGCTACAAAAACAGGAACCTGCTCTATTTTCAGCAGAATCAATACTGAGCAGATGCAAAAACATTTAATGGAGGAGTGGCGCCCTCAATCATTTCAGTTATCTAGGAAGATATAGCAGAGACATGAAGACTTTGTACAGAAAACCATGCATTATCCTCATAAAAAGAGAGAATATCTGGTCATGGTACTTGGCTGGTGCTTGGAAAGTCTTCTCTATTTCATTTCTCATGAAAATTTTAACACATTTAAAGTGCTTTGGAGAAAGTGTGTCTGCCTGTGTGTATGTGCATGTGTGTGTATGCATATAATGCAGAGAAAAAGAGACAAAAATTCCCACTAGAATATTCTGTGATTCTGTGAAAAGGAGTTTATCTGATTTCTGCTTTTATCTCCTTCCCCAGTGCAGATCATTTGGAGAAGATCTTTCCTGAGGGAAACTACAGTTTGAGTTCCTGGAAAGTATGTTGCCAGATACTGGGTCAATCTGCTTCTAATTGTACTTAGATTAAGTTCTAATTTTTTGCGGGGGATAGATTATAAATAAGAGTTGTGTTCCTTAGAAGAAAGGAAATAAAAACTTTCCTTTGTAACAATGTGTGAATTTCCCCCATGTGATCTTTATTTTCCATCTCTTACCAGCCCAGTTCCTCTGACTTGCTTGGTATTACTCATGAATTAAACTGGGATAAATGCAAGACATGTCTTGCTGCAGATCTCTTCTTCTTACAAATTAGAATAGAAGAACATTTCAAGCCTGATTCTCCTGATTTCATTTCTACCCTGAAACTGATCAATCTATCAGATTGAACTGCTGTAGGCATGAAGAAAATCAGATTTAGAGGATTTGGTAGCCACTTACAGAAAGCTGTGAACTAGAAATAATATTCAGAACTGCCATCCATTCTAATAGTATTTCTGCTCTTTTTGATAGCATAGAAGTATTTACTGTATGAAAATAAATGACTCCGTTCTCAAAAATCTCTGCACATTCTGCAAAGATAACTGTGGTTACATATATATATATAACTGCCTGCTATGAGTAGGTAACTATGACTGCATGTGAATTGAGCTGCTAACATGTGGTATGCCTCACCACCTTGGCCACTGAAGCACCGAACTGGGGAGTAGCCACTCTATACCCTAGTCCCCCTTCTTTTGTTCACAAGAGAGTGCAGGAGGTTGGTCTACGTTTAGAGTCAACCACATGAATGAAATGTCCAAACTCCAAGTAAAGTTTCCTGTATTGATTCTTCTAAATCTTTATTTTTAACCATTGTGGAAATTGATCCTGGAGTCACGAACCAGGAACTTTTACCCACATTTGAACATTATCAAATGTGGGTAAACTTGGGTCATAACATGACTATTCTCTGTGAAAACAACATTAATGTAGAAGACTTCTAAAGAATCCTTTTGAGGAGGAAATTGTTATGGTTTTAAGCTTCAGACTTTTCATAGACTCCAAAACTGAGAAGTTCTTTGCAAATTGAGATGGAGTGAGAGATATTCCTATCCTATGACATTGTAAATGCTAAATACTTGGGAAGAAAGCAAAGAACTAAAGTAAAGAAACATCAGAAAATCCTGACATACCCTCCTAATAAAAATTGTGCAGAAGGTCTATTCTGACAAAACAATTACTAACTTTCCAATCTTTCCTTAGTTACTGCAGAGTCTATTCCAAGAAATCCAGATTCGTAACCTTAGACAGTTGCCAGAACAGCTATTTACAGAGGCGATTGATTTAAACTTACTTTAAAAGATGGTGGTTTCCTGTAAAACTCAGTTTATTAACCTTTTCTCTGAAAAAATTGTCAGTATTATTACTACTTTTAATTTTTATCACTGGTTTCATATTGTTAGGTGTTTTTCTTTGGCCTCATCCGTCTAGGTGTAGCAGACTGCATGTCAGTCTCAGTTTTCAGGGCTTTAAAAGAGTGTTGACAATCCTGATTATGGCATATATATGCTCATATATACTTCATGCAAACCCATCCTAAAGAAATTGCATGGGTTTGATCCACAATTTTTCTTCAGCTTGCTGGTTATAGCAGGATTTATCTTTCAAATAAGTTTTGAGTCTGAAATAAAGAAATACATTATTTCAAGGAAAATTAATTGGAAACATTAGCTCTCACTGTCAAGCAGAACAGTGCTCTGTTTACAAACCATCACTAGTACTCTCCCTCTTTGCTACTCCCTACTATGCTCTATTTAATATCAACCTTTTGAAATGACCACTCTTTCCATTCCCACTATTGTATGCTGGTTAAAAGGACTACTCAGCCTAGTAGATACAACCATACATGAACTTCTAGAAAATCCTCTCATATTGTTTAAGGTAACAGTCTTCCTCCCACAGAAGAGATGTGGTGTATTTCTTTTCCTTTTTAGGACTCCTCTATAGAAGGATTAGATGGAAGGCAATTTTTGCAGAGTATACATGACATTTCCCTATCTATACCTGGTCAAAGAGATTGCCCACCTAGTTTGCTAATGGCTTAGTCAAAAGACAATATACATGGGACATTGCATCCTAAATGTAGCAAAAAAAGCCATGAAAGCAGGAGGGGATTGCTAAGAAGTACCACCATGCATTCAGGTAACTGTTTTCCCTCTGTCTTTGTGATGGTGGTAGGAGCTCAGTGTAGAGCTCTTTGTGTTTGTTTTGACACAAAAAGGGAACAGTACATTTCACCACCGTGGAGTTAACCTGGCATCCTGGACCCTGAACTCTCAGCACCCAGGAACACAATTCCGACAACACTGGAGACAATGAACCTGCATCACAGACCTGAAAAGAAACATATGATTTAATCAAATGCTCGTTACACATGTGGTGGGTTGACACGGGTGAACACCAGGTGCTCACCAAAGCTGTTCTATCCCTCTCCTCTGCTGAACAGGTGAGAGAAAACCCAGCAAAAGGTTCATGGTCTGAGATAAGGACAGGGAGAGATCACTCACCAAGCACTGTCATAGTCAAAAAGTGACTCAACTTGGGAAAAATCAATTTAATTTGTTGCTGATCAAGTCAGAATAAGATAAGGGGAAATAAAACCAAATCTTATAAATACTTTCCCCACACGTCTCCCTATGCCCTGGGATCAGTTTTACTCCTGATTTTCTCTACCTCCACCCCCTCAACAATGCAAGATGATGGGGAATTGGAGCTGTGGTCAGTTCATCACACCTTGTCCCTGCCGCTTCTTTGTCATCAGGGGGAGGACTCATCACTCTCTTTCCCTGCTCCAGCATGGGGCCTCTCCAACAACAGTCAGTCTTCCACAAACTTATACAATATGAGTCCTTCCATGGGTTGCATTTCTTCATGAACTGCTCCAGCACTGGTCTCTTCCCAAGGGTGCAGTCCTTCAGGAACAGATTGCTCCAGCATGGCTCACCCACAGGGTCACAAGCTCTGCTAGCAGTACTTCAGTGCAGGCTTCCCATGGGGTCATAGCCTTCTTCAAGAAACCACCCACTCCAGTCTGGGCCCTCTAGGGGCTGCAGGTGGATCTCTGCTCCACCATGGCTCTCCATGGGCTACAGGGGAATAGCCTATTTCATCATGGTCTGCAGGGGAATCTTTGCTCTGGTGCCTGGAGCCCCTCCTCCCCCTCTTTCTCCACTGACCTTGGTTCTGCAAGGCTATTTCTCTCACATATTCTCACTCCTCTCTTTTGTCTCCTTCTTTTGCAGCAGGTTTTTCCCCCCTTCTTAAATAGTTATCACAGAGGCACTACCACTGTCACTGACAGGCTCAGCCTTGGCCAGTAGTGACACTGTCTTGGACCCAGCTGGAACTGGCTCTGTTGGACATGTGGGAAGCTTCCGACAGCTTCTCAGAAAAGCCACACCTGTATTACCCCTCTTGCTACCAAATCCCATCCATGTAAACCAAATACACTATACACATGTAGATTCAAAGATCTGAATTAACACTTCGTAAATGATTCAAAAACAGATGAAGACTGTGTGGAGGCATCCCCGGTTCAAAGGTCTTGTAAAAAAGAGAGAATTTAACCAACTTTGTTGTTATTGGCATGGTAGTGCGCAATAAGTTGTAACTAATGCAGATGAAAAGTGAACAAATCATTAGTGGCACGACTCAATTTTTCACCCACTGGATGTCAGTACATATCTAATTTCTTTGTACTGTAGCTTTCACAGGATGTCAGTCATTAGAAGTCACTGGTAATAATTCCAGGAAAACTTTTACACAGTTCTGTGTTCAACAGTTCCAGGAAATATACTGTGCAGCCTTTATCTCGCTCAGAACATGTACCATCAACGAAAACTATCCTTAATTTAAGACAAAGTTCTCTCTGGCCTCAGTTTAGAAAAGTACTGAAACACGTAAATGAGGCAAGCCTAGTAGGTAACAGGAACATTTCTGTTTTAATTGGCTGAGAGGCAGATGGAAATAACAAGGACATTTTTGAAGGAAACTTCTAATTCTACATACCCACAGCATCACTTGAAACCTGTATACCTTTGTGAACGTGGGAGTCGTTCACTACGTGTTGCGATTTAACCTGGCACGTAGCTAAACACCATCCGGTCGCTTGCTCATCCCCTGCCACTACTAATGGGATGGGGAAGAGAATTGGAAGAAAAAAAAAAAGTAAAATTTGTGAGTTGAGGTAAACATAGTTTATTAGAACAGAAAATGAGGGAATAATAATAATTAATAATAGAATATACAAAAGAAGTTATATACAAGGCAATTGCTCACCATCCACTGACTGTTGCTCACCCAGCCCCCAAAACTGTGGCCCCCAGCCAACCTTTCCCCCAGTTCATATAGCAAGCATGGCACCATATGATGCAGAATATCCTTTTAGACTGTTTGAGTCAGCTGTTCTGGCTGTGTTTTCTTCCAGTTTCTTGTGCTCCCCCTCTCCAGCCAATTCACTTGTGGGCTGGTATGAGAAGCTAAAACATCCTTGACTTAAGGTAAGCACTAAATAATGAAAAGTCATTGTGTTATCAACATGGTTTTCATCCAAACCACAGCACTATATCAGCTACTAGGAAGACAAGTAACTCTATTGCAGCCAAAACAAGAACAGAGAGGCAGGTCGTATACAGCAAGTTATGGAGCCAAGTCAATGTTGTCCAAAGCAGGTATCAGCTTGTTCTCACAAAAGACATGAATAGAGAGGGGTAAGATGTCAACGGTACAGTACATGAATACCAGTTCTTTTCTTCTGCAGACTGAAATTGTTTTTGCTATGCAGTGGTTAGACTGATTCTCACTATGTAGTGCCATAAATCCATTGTTCCCAGAAGTTGTAAGTCTGTGGATGACTAACAGACTTCCAAATTCAACTAGACACAGGTAGCATTAAAGCCTCTTAAGCAAGTTGCTCAGCAGTAACTTATAGGTAGGTAGGTGTCTCTGAACCTCAGGCCTACCAGCAGTGGTAGAAGACTGTGTCAAGGGCATTGAGGAGTGCATGGGAAGCTCTTGGTCCTTGTGATGTACATGGCATTGGAAGCACAGCCCTGTTTGGCAGCCATCAGCACAGCTGATGTGCCCTGAGAGCAGCTGGTGTGAAGCCTCAAGTTTGAAGTCTGTGGGCACAGTTCATCCATGTGGCACCATCCCAATTCTGTGAGCAGGCCTGCAGAATAAGTGGGCCTGCTGCAATCCTAAACTGTTATCTGATATCAAGCATAAAAACAAGTGGCAGGTCACAAAACTTTGAGAGGCTGAATCAAAGTCTCTCATTTGCATCAGTCTAAACTTGGTGGATTTCCACTGAAGCTGGAGTAATCATACACTTATATCAATGTAAATCACACACTAATTGTTTCCTTGGATTTTATTCTAATTTCAAGCTGGTTTTAAAGTCTTATAGGTGCACAGAAGCCAATGAAAGTACTTAATTTGTTCCACGATTGTGTATTGATCGGTACACGGGCTTCTGTTTTGCCTTATGGAGCTCTGAATCTGAAACATGAGAATATGAACCTGGAAAATAGACTGGGAAAAACAATTTCCTCTTTAGATCATGATGCTTTTATAGAGAAGGGGAAAAATCAAAGCATTTCTTGTTGCTATGGCATTGTACAGCATAGGGATTCACTATAGCAACTAGTGCATTACCTCAAAAAACATTGATCAGAATGCATGTGTTGCCATGGTTGCCACAATGAATATTTTATTTTTGCTATATTGATTGATGTCTTTGATGTCAGGTGGCTAGAAATGTGAGGGAGATGAAAACATCCCACATGGCATTGGTGTTTGTTCCCTGGTGGTAAATACAGATGGCAGTTTAGGACCACGATTTTCTAGATGAAATAAGAAAAATTTTGAATTTTTACATGCAAAATCTTGCATATTAGCAGAACTAAATATAGTAAGAAACATCATATTTGGATCTTTTTGCTTACTTGTTTTTTATGTGCTAGGGAAGTGTTCCTACCTCAGCAGAAAGTGCATTGCAACAATTCTGTGACTTCCCACAGAATATTTTGAGTTGGAAGGGACCCACAAAGATCATTAAGTCCAACTCTTAATTGAATGGCCTGTATAGGGATCAAACTCACAACCTTGCTGTTATTAGGACTGTGCTTGTCCCCATATTAGGGAGAATGGTCCCATTCATAGGATAATAAACCCGGATTTGTGTCCACTTTTGAGTTTTGTAACAGGCCCTGTTTTCACTTGGGAAGTTTTCTCAGCTCTGCTTCTGATCAGTGTGTGTTGTTAGAAGTTGTATTGCGGCAAAATTTTTTAGACAGCAAAAATGGGACAGCGGGACTTTCACAGTTGTGGGATTATACACCCAAGAAGTCTCTCCATCTGATTCTTTGCTGGAAAGTAAAGAGAAACTATACATTACATGCCTAGTTTCTGTCAGAGGCTCTTACAAATGGATCAAAACAGATATAACTCCACCAACCCGGTACTTTGCCTAAACTAGCAGCTCTGGTTCAACTAAAGAAAGAAGACTGGATAGGTTCATAACAGTGTTCTTTCCCCTCTCTAAAGAAAAACTATTACACTGCTGTAGCATCTTAAACAACAGCAGGGACACAAAAATTTGGTGTCTATACCAAATGACTACTTTTACATCTCACAATCCCACTTACCTTCCATAGTTACGCATCTTTATAACCCCAGATAATCCAAGCATCATTAACTGCTGACTGAACTTGTGTCACAAAACTCTCACTTAACTGTAGTTGGCTATTTGGTCATATTACAATAATTATTACATAGGGAAACACTCTGAAGTCTCTCACTTTTTTATCTTGAATAATTTTTGTGTTACAGGTATTTCCCCACAAAGCCACTGAAATAAAAGCCTTTATCTTTTTCAATTCAGAATACCGTGTGAAGGACATCCACTCCAAATTTTTTTGAATAATCATGTCCAGGTATTTCAAAATAGAAATTGATCTTTGCAGCTACACGCTGTTTTTGCAGACAGCTCAGCTGAAGTCAGTTGATGTATCTTGTGAACTATACACATTTACCCTACTTAAGTGATTGTGGTATCTGTCTTCACTTGAAACCACATAGGAGAATCTGCAGATCTCCCCTAGAACTCTCAATTCTCTCCTTGTGCTACCTGATTACCATAATAAAACCACAGCAGAGTCCAGACCAAGGTTTCAGGTTAGGCTTCATTTAGTGTTGAATTCCCAAACCTCTTGCTTTCCTCCTTTCATCTTTTCTTCTGACCATTCCACGACTTCACAGGAGCACTGTTCACATCTTGCTTTCTTTATCTGCTAGTTTTGATCATCTTTGTTTTGATTTCACGCATCGCCACAAGGTGCTGGAATTTTTCCTTTCTTGGATCACTAGGTGGCAGAACACAATCAGTAAAAGCTCTGCAAGAAAATACATAGGGATACAAGTATCTAGTCTCTTTACTTATATACGTGTGGCCCACCTGGGGTTTCTGTTGCTCAAAATTTCATGTTATATACTTTGATTACCGCATTTTCAGGTAATGTAAAAATATCATATGCTTTGGCCAAGGTGGTTTGCTTTTAAGGGATCACTGTGGGCATTTTTTATAGCTCCACTTTTCAGAGTGCCACACAACTTGTCTGTGCCCTGAAGATCATCTTTTCTAAAATTATGTCAGCTGATTCTCACAGATTTCTTATCACCTTTGTATGTTGTATGCTGCAAAAACTTGCAGTAGATGGAGGCATGGAGAGGGTAGTTGTACACACTGCTACGATATTCTCATTCTACTTAGCTGCAGATAATATGCAGCTAAAGATTTCTAAAACACGTGAATGGCCCACAACATTTTAGGCCACAGCAATAATAGTACCAAAGCCTGTTCTACTGTAATCTCCACCACCAGTCCAGCTCTCAGCATGCTCTCTACCTTGGGGCTTCCAGAACATAGCAAGGCTTTTCACCAGCTGATATAGATTTTCTTAGTTTCCTTGTAGATGTAAGGGGAAGCAGGAGGAATCAGCTCACTGTGGGAGAAAGGGTTAAGAAAAAACATATTAATAATGACATAACCATGTCCTAGAAAACAGTACCCTTGGAAAGGAAAGGGAAAAGTATTGTGCAGAAAGAAAAGACAAGAGATCCTTATGAGATGTATTCATTTACTCGATTAAATGGCTTGCTTCAGGAGAATTGATTGTTGCAGTCTGGCAAACTATTCACAGGAAAAAGGGAAGCACAAAGGGCCTCCCTTGCTTTCCCAAGATACTAGAACCACTACTCAAGGGCTTAAAGGCCTGCTTCTAAATATGGCAAAGTAATCCACTTCACAGAACAGCAACCTGTTCACAGTGAGTTGCAAGACCTTCAACAGAATTTGAAAGGTTCTTTAAAAGAGATTGGATTGGTATAGTATTCTCAATGCCTAAATAAGGAGGTCTCTCCTTTACATTCACTCCAATTGAGAAGTGTTTCATCTAACAATACGAGACAGCAGCTACCTAATTTGGGCTACTCTTCATCTCTTAGATCTATGATTGTGTTAATGGGAACTTCAGGAAAGGCATACACAAGATGCGAGCACCCATCCTTCAGAAATCTGTATTGGAACTATCCACAGAACACTCTTGAAAAACTTGAAGGGCTCAAAGCCAGAGACGGTGTGCTGTTGAGACAGGCTTAGATTTGGCGTTCTTGCATCAGCTTTTCTTCATATTTCCTTATGTCAGTCTATAAAGCCTGCTGTGTATGCTCGTCAATAGAATAAACTAAAACCCTTGTGACCAATAGTGGGGTGGGTGGTGGTTGCTCTTACCAGCAATATCCAGCTTTGAAAAGGCTCCCTCTTCTGAGGCATTGTTCGTAAAAACATTTTCACTTGGACATGAAAGGGAGCATATTCTCCAAAGATACTTGCAGCTAGTTTCAAAAGGTATGTTTCTGTCCTGCAGACTTCAACCTGGTTGTTTCCAATGAAAAATTTGCCAAATAATGGCCAACAGCAAAAACCTAAAATGTTGGTTTAATTCACCGTAGCATTTGCTCTATATTCTTCTTTACAGGGAAATGCAAGACTTTAAATAGTGATTGCTTTATTTTCTATAAAGTTTGCTGCCTAAAGTTCCTTCAAAATATTAGTGCCAAATGTAAGAATTCTTTCTTCTGTGTGCCTGTGCATATTGCAATAACTAGAAAAATATAACTATATCTAATCATTGTTATTCTGATTTATAAAGACATTGTCCTTTGCAGACGTTTGAGGATTGAATGGGAGCTAAAAATGTACCAGATTTGTTCCTGCATTAGAAGTCATCCTCGCACCCTTCTTATCCTTTACGTAGTCTCTAAAATAGTATTAGAAGGTGCTTTCAGATGTACCTAAATTATTTCTTCTCTGAGACAAGGTCTTTGTTCTGTGCAAACATCTCCCAAAATCCTACGACACAAACATCAGGCAAAAATTGCTTCTGCACTATACATATGTTCACTTGCATGTCCTTAATTATGTGGCGAAAACATTTTTCGGTATATTTGACTCCCCTAAAACTATATGAGGTGGCAGCAGAAAGTGAACTGTATTCCTTTCATGCTTTATGCTTTCTCAGATACAGCTGTTACAGCTCTGCACAAATCTAGTCAGGTAGCTTACTCATTAGCCATCAAAGAGAGGGCTAGCCTTGATTCCTGAGAATTACTTGACTTAGCAACAAGAGTAGTCAAGACAAGAAATCATTATCTGATAAGCATGAATCTACCAAAGAAAGTTCCAGTTGAACCAGACCTGATAGTGCTGGCCAAAGCAGAGGAGAATGGTAATTCTTCTCCTGGTTTATTTTGGTAAGGGACATGGAAAAAAAGAGTTTTCAAAAGACAAAAAATCTTCCATTTGCAGATTGTCCTTGCAAATACAGACATTGCAAAGAGATAAGGTTGAATCCTGAGGTGCTGGTAGAAATGACCCTGTTCTTTCTGTAAAAGTGATCTCATTTAGAATTCTCAGAAGACCATCCTATACTTACATACCCAAGAAAAACTCAAACAAAATCAAAAACCAAAACACCTGGTACTAAATGTCATTTTCCTGATTGTGACAAAAAAAGACTATGTTGATGAAACCTGTTTTGTTTGATGGCACTGCTTGTGGCAAACCATGTTCTAAAACACAGTAGGTATAATTCCCAGTGAATTACATTCACAGGGACCATGAGCAGGCACTAACCTCCTTTTCACTCCGCATTATGCAAGCAAATAGACAAGCATCAGAGAACTTTTGGTTTAATTTTTATGGCATAAACAGAAAAAGCACGTGTAGAGATCAAGGTAAAAACAGACTTGGGCGCATACAATGGTAATCACAGTAGTGTTATCATAGATTAATAAAAGGCAGTAAAAATTAAACAGCCATTAATGATACAGTATAGAGCACAATACTGTGATCAAGTCTTGTTTCCTAAGCAAGACTATGAATGTCTTACAGTTGTATTCTATTTCTGTAGTATAGTCCTGTCATGGTTTGAGATAGCCCCAAAATCCATTCCCCCTCCCCCATCTCAACCTAATGTGAGATGGGTTTTTCCAGACAAAACACACCAGACTCCAAGTGGGGGAAAGGGAAATATATTACAATGACTGTACAAATAAATACCATATCACATTATACACATGATCACAACTATCTCTACCATGACTTATAGTATTTACAATGGATCAGATCTCTTCTCCCCTCCAAATAAAAGTCCAGGAGGGAAAGAAGGACAGATCCCTTCCAGTCTCTGAACAGCAGCATCTTCTAAGGCAGCAGGTTCTCCTCATCTCATGCATGCAGCAGCTGTGGCTGGCTTTCTGCCAGCACTCACGAGGGAGGTATCCATGCTCCCTCGGCCCCTTGATGCAGGCAAAGGGGTCTTCCGTGGGCTTCATAACCCCAGACAAGGTCATTTCACCACGTCATATCACGAAGACACGGGGGGGTCTTCGTGACGGTCTGGTATCTCCAGGAGATTCAAGTTTGCAGGGCCTCTGTGCCCTGTCTCTCAGGCTGCCACCATGGTAGCAGTGCGAGGGGGGGAGCCAAGGTCAACTCCCCCCGCATTCCATCTGGCCATCCCGGTCCAGCTCCGGGACGCTGTGAGCTTCTCAGCTCCTCTCTCTCTCCAGTGCTGCATGTCTAAAACTCTTCTTTATAGGAGTCCATCTCCCTCTTTTCTCAGAGGGATCTCAAAGGAGTTTTGGGGGGCTGGTACAGTCTTACCCCAAACTCTGTCTCTCAGGTTGTTGGCTCTCTTTTTTTCCTCAGCTCTCCTTCCAGGAGTCCTTTCTCTGGTGCTGCATGTTGCTTCTGCTGCTCCTCCAGTTCAGGTCCTTATCTCTGGCTCTCTGCCACCGTTTCTCTGGTCAGTGTCGGCTGCTGCTCTGCGCCCGTGGAGAAAACATCTCCCGGCATAACTACAGGCACCTAGCCCAGCTTTATGCTGTTCCAGGTCCCTGCAGCCCCCAGCCAGGGGCTGGGAGGCCCCAGAGGGCCCAAGGGGCTCAGAGCCCCTTCCTCATGGCTCTACAACATGGCCACCTCTCCTACAACAACCAAACTACAACTCATCTCTTCCGGTCTGGTTGTGATATGTTTACATTTCTGCAGGAGCACCCATTGGGCAGAACTTCAAAACTTCCAGGGGTTTCCACCCCTTGGGGTCTACCACTTCTCTTAGCCTCTGGGGGAAAACAAGATTCAAACCACGACAAGTCCTTAACTGCTGATAAAGCAAGACCTGTTAATCTTTTCCTTTTGACCACATTTAATGGCCCATTGCTAGGTCCACATTGATTGGTTCCATTGCTGGCCATGCATAGGAGCCAAAGTTCTTATCAGAGATGGGCCTGTAGGTCTTTGTTTACACTACAGATAAAACACTACCTCTGGGTGGGTTGGTACTTGAGTTTTATATACATGTGTCTTCTGTATTGTTCTAACATCAGTGACATAATTCAGGGTGAGTATTTTGTTTTAAGTGTTTGCCCTGGTCTCTTCATCACAGGTCTAGATAGACCAGGAGTGAACATGTATGCTCCATCTGATGCTGCTACTGGTAGCACCTGTGGAGCTGAAAAAGGGTCAACAAGGACAGACTTCACAAAAGTGTTTGTGAAGGGAGGGGGTGGGAGGCAATTGTGTTTTTTTGGAGTTTTTGTTTGCTTAGTTTATAAATAGTCGGCTTGATAATGATTAAAAGTTAAAGAATATATGGGTTTTGCAGTATCTTATTCAGCTCTCTGCTCTACATTGAGTCTAGGACTGGCCTATGAGGCTCTGGTAGGTGAGTGGTGGCTCTGTGCTGGATCTCCACTGTAAAGCAATGTAGGTGATTCCATTAAACTTTTCTGAAATCAGTGGCAGAACTGATTATGGAACTGCTGTTGCTGAAGCACTTCAGCACACAAGTACACCAAACAGAGTCTGTTATCATGAAGTAGTAGTGTACTGGTTTTATGTGGCAAAGTTTTGGTGGTGGGGAGCTGCAGGACTGACCTCTTTGAGAAGAAACAAGGGCTGTCTCCATGTCAGACACAGCAAGTTCCATCCAGCTCCAAAACGGAACCACCACTGAAGTCCCCATGTTATGTGTATAGAAATACCTCCTGGACTGTCTGTGTGCAGCTATGGAAAAGGTTTGGGTTATGAAATTGTCTGGATGCCCCAACAGACTGGACATAAAAAAGAAAACAGTAAACAAATTCCAAGTTCTGTCTATTAAAAAAGAGTGACACTAATGGAAATATTACACCTTCTAGTCCCATCTAATTAGAAATACAGAACTCTCCTATTGAACAATATTTTTAACAAAAAAATGGACTATATGAAACAGTCTGAGCTTTTTAGTTAACTGTAAGCCATATTATTTTTCTCATACAAACTCTAAGATTATTTAAGGATGAAGTTCATTATTTTTCATTTTAGCTGCTTCGGTTGCAATGTGTTCTTGAGTAGTTAAAACCTGCCCCAGAAAGTCTAAAGAAGGAAAAAGCTATCTGCAGGGGCAAGCTTTTTTTCCATTCCTCTACTCATCAAAATGATTCAGAATCACAGAATAGCTATGGTTGGGAGGGACCTCTGGAGATCATCTGGTCCAACCACCCCTGCCAAGGCAGCTCAGCCATGTAGGTACCACATCCTTCAGGCACATACAGAAGTATCTAAAATTTCCCACCAGCCCAAAGGTAAAAGATGAAAACAACTAAGAAAACCTGGAAAGCGTAGCTGAAAAAGAAACTGCAAGACAGTGGGAAATTAAAACCTCTGGGTGCTGCTTTTATATTTTCAATGGCTGGGAATGTTTTTCAGTGATGGAATTTATTTTTCCTCTGTCAACTTTTTTGCTTCATGAATGAGTGTTTGGGTTTGGGTTTTGGGGGTTTGTTGGTTTTTTGGTTTTGGTTGGGTTTTTGCATGGTTTTTTGGTTTGGTTGGTTGGTTTTGTCTTTGTGGTGGAGGTGTCTGCTACATCTCCTCATTTAGCTAGAGGTTACTTACTGTGATGAGAGACACCCTAGAAAGGCTTGACAGTGGGTTGTATCTGTAGGCCACTCACTTTGTGGGAATGACTGAACTCTCTTTGGAAGGAACTGATGCAATGTTATTTCATTGTCAGTTTTCCAAGCTCAGGCTTGCAATGCATCAGAGAAGTGACAAACACAACATTTGAGAGAAGATAATAGAATATTAAGTGCACTCATTTTTCATCAAGTAAGTTTTCTGCAGCAATCATTCTGAACCCAAAGAGGCCTATTACTTAAAACATCCCTCTCTGGAAAACTCTAAGCTTCAATGTGACAACAAGAAAGTCATTCCAACTTTTGTGCAGACTTTTGCAGAGGCGTACTTGCTCTATTATCACCTTGTCATCTCTGGCTGATTGAAAAGTCATGTCCATACTCTTCATTCTCTGAGAACGATGGGAAATTCATCTACTTTAGAAACTCTTGCTACCTTCTAAAATTTCCTTTTTTTTTTAACTATTACCTCCTTGATCCTCTTCCCTGGTTTTAAGCTGGTTTTGTTCCACTCATGTCCTACTGGCTCAGCTGTGTGCTGTTTCTGTGGTTTTTCATTTTCAAAAATATTTTTCTGAGCTCATAATCTACATTGCTTGCTATATTCTAGTCCCTTCTCACAAACCTGTTTGGCAGTTCAGCACATGTTATGGTCATCCAGCCACATTCATTCCTTGATTCTGGGCTTTCCTCACTCATGACTGAATTTCATTCTCCCGTTTTTCTGGTCTTAAACCCAGAGCACCTTTGAATAGGAACCACCTGTAAATATATATAATTAGATGTCTATTTAAATAATATCTGCTGATAAAAGGGAGACCAGATCATATCGAGTATTAGGAAGTTTGGCAGTCTACTGCTCTGTGAGAGAGTCACAGCAACGTAGGGCCTGTTTCAAATGCAAATAGAGTCAGGGGAAGTCACTCTGATTTAGAACTTTTAAGTTTGACAGTACCTGAGGTATGATGTATTATTGTAAGATGATAAAGTAATAGATTTGTGTATGTAAAATGTTGATTAAGTTACCTGTTATTTTAAAACTCTGTAAGCACATGAATGGAAAAACAATGTATGCGTATTCTTGAGATGTCAGTGTTGGGAAAAACAGGCAAGAAGAGGTTTGCATGTAGCAGGTACAATGCAAACTTAGATGTTTGACACAGTCTTTGCAAGGTCACTCTGAAGTGGGATTTAAAATATCCACAGTAAACATGCATTTACACAGGACTAAGCAACTAACATATTCTTTTATCTATATCAAATCAATGAATAAAAGCTTTTTTCCTCTTTTTTTTTTTTTTTCCTGGAGAAACTCAGAGAATGACATCAAGACCTGAAAAACAAAGATTTCAAAGGTTAAGGAGACCCCTCCCTTAGGATTTTTAAATTGAGTTTTTCAGAGTATAAATTATATTTTATTGAAAGAGAAAAGTCATTACTGGGAGCTGTAGCCATATGAAATTATAATGAGGAGTTGATGACCTGGTAACCGGAAGAGTGACTCTCAAGTGGCTTACCAGACTGAGAGGCTGAATGGATGTTGCTATTCACAATGGCAGTACAGTTCATGGATTGGTGGGGTTTGTCATCCTTTAAGAAGAGATACTTGTCCCTCTTCCTTCTAATGTGACCTGTAGATATAATTTCCACAGACCAATTCAGTTGTGTTACTGTAATTTTCTTTAGCTTTTATTTTTAATTCTGCTTGCCAAAAAAACCAAAGGACTTGCTCTCATTTGGGGAGGAAAGGAAGGGAAGGAAGGGAGGAAGAGAGGAAGGGAGGGAGGAAGAGAGGAAGAGAGGAAGGAAGGAAGAGAGGAAGGAATGTGGATAGAGTGACAGAAAGGTTGAAGAATTGAGTAGGAACATTAAATTTATATGACCAGGATGATGAGGTAGAAATAAAAGTCAGAGGAGAAACTATTAGGACCTGAAATAATTTTAAACCCCAGGAAAAAAAATGCAAGCTCCAGTTACAGAAATGGATTTTTTTCCTATGCATTCAACCCTTTCTGAGGTTATTTTTCCCTTTAGGAAAAAAAAATTACAAAAGGACAGCAGACACTCCAAAATAAGAAAATCTCGGGCCAATCCTGGCCTACACAAAGTGGGAGGAAAACCTCATTCTCTTGCTATGATCAATTCATAGCTCTGATTCTCAGTCGTAGTAAGAAGTTCAGAAGGAGCTGTTTGTCTCAAAGTAGCAGGAGTATCTTTCTATACTGGTAACTGGGAAATACAGTGAAAGGATTCAGTACAGATGACTTGCCCTTCAACTGGGTTAGAATTTGATTAAAGTCAGTTAAAGCATTTCTTTGCCATACTTCCACCAATCTCTTAAAACTGCCATTATAACTACCTGGTACTGTGCACATTAGTGAAAAAAGACTCAATTTTGCATTTCGAACAGACTATTTTTATAATTCTCAAATTTTTCAAAACATTTTTCAAGCTCAACACTTTGTTGAAATGAATGTTTCCCCTAAAACAATTTTTGGTTTGAAAAATTAGCATTTTATGGGAGATAAAGGATGCTTTGACCAATTCCAGATGCTCTGGAGGAGAGAACAATATCTCAGGAACCTTATTTCCTTTTAAAAATCCAGTGTGATTTGTTGATATAGATGTAGAAGCCTGTTACCACTGTTTAAAAGCTAAGGCTTTGAAACCGAAACATTTTTGTACTTCATGAGTAATGATCCTTGTTACTTATTCTAATTAATACAAGAAAGTCATAAATATGTTTATTATTAAACGAATTATCTCTATGAAAAAAGTTTATCTAGTTGTGGTTTTCAGTAATGGGAAATATAGATTCAAGTCCTCTGGAAAGTCCTTTGCAGATAGGTGAAAGGATACTGGGTATGTGCTATCTCAACCAGAATATCTTGGCTTGTCGCCATGTTCAAAACCATACTGAATGTTGCTTAGGAAATGAATGTCCAAGTTTCCTTAAAGACTTTATGCTTTAAGTTATATGGGAAACCACCCAAGGATGTTCCATTATTTGCTGAATTGATGGTCTTCTCAACGATTGCTTTTTCTAAGACATCCCTTTGTGTATGTAGGCATGTGAGGCATTTAGAGGCTGTTAAGGAGTCCATTAATTTTTTTTATGTGCATCAGAATAGTAATTTTTTTCAAGTATATATCACCCAGACTTGCCTAGAGGCTTTATGTTTCTGTTTGGTTAAAGTTCTTTCACTTTATCTTGGATTTCAATGAACTTTGCTTTATTGTTGTTGCTTCATTTTCCAAGCGTATATTCTGGATATTTTTAGTTGTCTGTTGTCCGTTTTCCTGTACTGCTCCCTTAAATGCCAATGTACCGCATATTATTCATTAGGGCTGGAGAAAACTTTTATCAGTAAAAGCTGTAAAATGAAAGATTCATCCCTCAACCACAATAATGTCTCCTGATTTCATTATTTGAGATGGATCAATAATGCTTGGCATTTCTATAACAGCCTGTATTTCAGGAACTAAAAGCACTTAAAAATAATTGCCTGAGTTCTGAGAATGTTCTGAAAATTTTAGTAATACTGTGGCGTGTTATTTCTCCTACACGTTGGACTACTCAAACATGACACTTTTGAACAGAAAGTGGCAGCAGCAACTCTCCATACTTTGGCTGCAGTACTAAGACTGAAGCAGAAAATGCAGATGTGGTTGTCAGTAGTCCATGTCCAGCACCTAAGAAGGAGACTGAAGAGGTTCATTGGTGGGATTTGTGGGGAGAAGGGCTTTGCCATGGCCAGATGTGGAACTGAGGGGTTTGGACCAGGTTTATTACACAATTGTAGCAGAGTTAGGAAAAGAAGTTGTATAAAAAAAGAGATCTAGCTTTAGGTTACTTGACTGTCTTGGTTTAAAGACAAATATTGGGAGTCAGGAACTCCAATAAGAGGAATCATCCTCCCCTTTTATAAACACACAAAAAACCTGAGAAGGTTATAAGTGAAAAAAAATAACAATTTACTAGAAAGAAAATAGCAGTAACTACAAAAATACAGAGGAAAACACAAAAAAAGGGAATCATCACCCAAGTGGCCCCCTGGGGACAACGGGGAAACAAGCACCCAACAAGCACCTCCCTTCAGCTCTTAACTGCAGCAGTGCTACCAGTTTGAAGTCTCTTTGTTCCCTAGCTGTGGAGCTGCGACAAGGGCTATGGCACGGAGTGCGTTTCCATGTGGCGAGCAGGTGCCAGCTGCGGGCAGGGGTGATGGCAGCGGTAGTCGATCGAGAGCTGCGGTGTAGGCATCGGCAGTGGTGGTGGCAGCGGGTGGTGGTGGAGGCACTCGGCAGCGGTGGCGGCGGCCGCGGGCAAAGCAGAGCGTCCGGGGGTGCTGCCATCCCGCGGTGCGCGAAGCAGAACGGCACCCGGCTGGCCCAGTCGTATCTCAGAGCTGTCCACTTCAGCACCACGCCTTAAAGCTGTGGCTCAAAGGAATGGAAAAGGGACCAGCGGTGGCAGGGCGGGATTGGGTCTGCCAGACTGATCCTGACGCCTTCTCCTTGAAGAGGGCCAGGCGAGATGGAGCCCTTCCGGTTGGTTACCAGAGTGGCTTTTTCCCTTTGTCCTGGCTAGGCAGGCAAAGCCACTCCTTTCCCCTCCAACTCCCTGAAAGGGGAGGGCAGATCAGCCCTCTTCAGATGACATAATGGTATGAATATTCATCTCTGTAACTCTGTTTTCCCTGATTTGTAACCATTATACACTCTTTATTCTACACCATTCATGTCATGTCCAGATTTACGCTTTCCAACTACTTACATACATATATACTCACATTCCAACTATATACAGATAAACAGGCTCCCCAGGGAAGTGGTCACAGCACCAAGCCTTTCTGAGTTCAAGAAGTGTTTGGATAATACTCTCAGGCACATGGTGTGATTCTTGGGGTATCCTATGTGGGTTCAGGAGTTGGACTCAATGATCCCTTCCAACTTGGTATATTTTGTGATTCTGTGATATATATATATAATACGTAGGTACAATGTTACAGATAACTTTACCCAAAAATCAGATCCCTTGCGCCTCCCCATCTTTCTGGGTTGTAACCATAACATTGATATTTCTAATCAGCTTCTCAAGTTCCAACGATTTCATTGGAAACTTTCAAATGAGAGCTGATCGATTGATAAAAAAAGGCATGGGGGGAAAAAAAAGAAGGAAAAGGGTAGAGGGAGAAAAAAAACTCCTGTTTTTTTTAGTTGCAATCTTTCTTTTGAAAACCACTTCTGAAAATATGAGTAACTACGCCCAGAAACCCCCAAAAAACCAAAAATCCTTTTTTTTGCAGGGTTGAGAGACTTGGAAGATCCAGCTAAAATAACTTATTTTGTGGTTATATTTCTTTGGCCCGAGTAATTTCACAGATCTGGAACAGAAAGCAGTGAAGAGCAATGTCTGCCCTATATATGGCATATGGAAGAAATGGCCCTGAGGATGTTTGCTAAGCTGATGTTGGTGAACTTGGTGATTAAGTTCAGGAAATCCACACTTTTGCATCCAAATATGTTTTCTTCACCCTAACACAAACTATCTTTTAGCATCTGTATCTGAGGTTTCTAGGGCAATAGTTTCTGTAGCCCTTATGCTGAATTAATTTTTTTTCTGCTGAGTCTACTTGGGTTTGGTACTTGTGCTCCTGCAGCTTTGCTTCAGGATGCACGTCACATGGAACAAAGAGCAAATCTCCAACTATTTCCTGAGGGTGCAGTGTTTATACACTCACTCATTTTCTGCTCTTTCAAATACTACTCTAAACAGCCTGCAGTATCAATTCACCATTGTTCATTCCCTGTTATGAGAACTGTAAGACTGACAGCTTATTTTTTGTGTGTGTATTCACTTGTCAAACAGGGGGAGCATTCTGTCTCATTATAAGTATATTGAAGCAATCATAGTACAGGTGCAGTTCCATATGTTTAACTTGCAAACCAAGGAGGGACTGAGAAATAGAGAGATTATTAAACAAATAGCACCTAGACAAAAAAAAAAAAAAAAAAAGAGAGTGCTTTTAATCAGTCTTTGTCCACTGAAATCCATTTGATAGCAAGCTGAGCAAGAATTTCTTTGCATGTTGTGGCCGCCTATTCCAAATGGATGACTGCCAGCAGTTTTGCCGAGAGTGTGAGCCTTCTGATATTACAGCACAGAGAAAGAGAGCAAACACATCAGCAGGACATAGGAGATCAGAGAACCGAGTGGCATTTAGAGAACAGCCTGTATTTCCTCTGCAGTTTAAAGTCAGCACAAGTTGAATAAAAGCATGATTTTTTTGGTACCCAGCTTTTGTCCAATGTCTCTTTTAAGCTCTAAAAATGTAAAAGATTCACTTATTAGTTACAGCTTGTTAAACAAGAGCTTGAACAGCTCCAGTCTGAGTCAAACTGTCCTTCAACACAGAGTGAAAGAGGAAGACCTTACAGATCTTTTCGATGATAGGCTACAATATGCTGGAATACTTTGTGCTGTGTGTTTAGCTCCATGCTTGCACTTTTCCCAGAACCAGACTTCAATATAATGTGCTCACGATGCTTCACATTTTATGACCTAGATGTACTTTCCAAGTTCACTTATCTTTGCCTGAACAGTAACAAAACTTCTCACCAGGTAGTATACCTGCACATACATTTACTGTAGAGTTAAATTGAGCATTTACTACCACATGGTTGACACAAATCTTCTTCCTGTTCACCAGCTAAAACCTTGCCCAGCCTCACAGTGACTCCCAAGATGTGCTAGCTTGCTATCCAGGCTAGATGCTAACCTCTGAGCCAGGTTATGGGCTCTGTTTCCTTAGTCTTCCATGCTGCAGTGAAGTTGCAGCTGTGTCACTCAGTTGTGGGTAGATCTCCACTGCCTCTCATTTTATGCCCAAAGAAGCAGCGTGCTCTTTTATGAGTCAGCACGGAGGAATCACAGAACATCTGAGTTTATTAAGGCATCAGGACTTGTCTGCCCCTACATCTGGTTAACAAACCCCAGCGACCACAATGCCAGCAAGGGCTTGCTGCTCACAGACATGAGGATGATCTGTATGGTCAACTGTATTGGAAAATACTCTGATTTGACTCTGCAATGAGGACATTCCACTTAACATTAAAGTCTATCAGGTTAGAGCCCTCTTCACAGCTCTGTGCAATGGTAGTGAGTTCTCAGTCTTTTCCATTGCCAGAAGGGGAAGGGGAAAAATACTATGGCTCCTCTGCAATCATCATTTGAAAATTAGTGTAATTAAAATCATTAAAGTCACATTAAAGTACACTCACATTGCAAGTATTTGTGAGAAAAATGTGATCATCATGGCTGGGCTTTGCGAATGAAGACTCAGGAAAGGTCTCTACCCACGTTTGTCACAAGCGCGCTGGTGGCTAAAAAGGCCAATACGAGACAGGCATGTCCAATTGCAAAAGGCACAGCAGAAAGACTCCTTAGATGGTAAATTCTGCAAGACACGATTCTTTCTGCGTTGCCTTTTCTCCTCAAGAGTGATCCTGCGTGCTTTCTCAAAGGCATCAGCAGCGTTATAGATGGTGTGTCTCCAGACCTCTCGATTGGAGGCCAGAGTAGACCAGTTATGGTGATCAATATGGCCAAGGCTGAGATGATGTTTCAGAGAGTCCTTGTATCTCCTTTTCAGGGCTCCTCTCATGCAGCAGCCTGTGGCAAGTTCACCATAAAGCAGGCTCTTAGGGAGGCGGTGGTCCTTCATCCTGGAGACGTGCCCTGCCCATCGCAGCTGTGTTCTCAGTAACATGGCCTCAATACTTGTGACTGCTGCTTGTTCTAGAACAGATGTATTGGTCACATAATCTGACCAGTGGATGTTTAGGATTGTACCGAGGCAGCATTGATGGAAGCGTTCTAGGAGTCGCAGGTGGTGGCGGTAGATGACCCATGATTCAGATCCGTATAAGAGAGTAGACAGCACTATGGCTCTGTAAACACTGATCTTGGTACTTTTCTTCAAGTGTTTATTATACCATACTCTTTTATGAAGCTTTCCAAAAGCACCATATGCCTTTGCTAACCTGTTGTCTATCTCTCCATCAATCTTACCATCCGAGGAGATGAGGCTACCGAGGTAATTAAACTGCTGGACTGATTTGAGCTCTGATTGGCCAATGGTGATATGGGGATGATGGAAGACTTCCTGAGGTGCTGGTTGACAGAGAACTTCTGTTTTCTTTAAACTGACTTCCAGCCCAAAGAGCTCAGCAGCATCTGCAAAGCAGGATGTTAAACACTGCAGAGCTGCTTCTGTGTGAGCAACAAGGGCGGCGTCATCAGCATAAAGCAGCTCCCGGACAAGATCGTTTAAGGTCTTAGTGTGGATTTCTATATAATTAACAGAAAAAACAGAATGTAAATACAGTTACTCAATGTGAGTAGGGTTGGTTTAAAGTGTATACTTCTCATAACTCATGCTGTTAGTATACACTCTGCTCAGTAATAATAGAAATTTCAGCCCTTTAATATCAAACATTAATGTGTTTCACTTAGCTGCTATCATATGAGTTAACCCCAGTAGGCAGCTAAGTACCACACAGCCGCTTGCTTGCCTTTTCCTCTCTCCTCCAGTGGGATGGGGGAGGAGCAAAGGAAGTGTAATAGCAAAAAACCTCTTGAATCCAGCTAAACATTGTTTAATAAGCGAAGGAGAAATGGAAGGAGAAAGAAATAGATTGAAACAAAACAAGTGGTGCAAAACCACTCGTAACCTCTCACACGTAGACTGATGCCCAGTCAGTTCTGAAGAAAATATGGCTAATCTCCATAGAACTCCTCCTATTTGTTTTATTGCTGAGTGTGGTATGATGTGATGTGGAATATCTCCTTGGTTAATTCGGCTCATTTGCCTTGTTGTGTTACCTCTCAACCTCTTACCCATCCCTAGCTACCCCGCTGGGGTGGCAGAGAAGGAAACAGAGAAACCCTGGATGCTGGAAAAACACCGTTCAGCAAGACAGTTGTGTTATCATTATTGTATTGGTCATAAATATAGGACACAATACTGTACAAGCTGCTATGAGAAAATGGACTCTGTCCCAGCCAGACTCAGTACTGTTGGTTTTGTTGATGATCTCCTGTAAAATTCCTTGACTGGGTTTCCACAGCTGAAGTCATGGTCCATATTTGAAAGGCAGACACCATCATCTCTTCTGTGACTAAGGGAAACAGATTGCTGTCCAAATGTGCTTTGGTCCCTCCAGGATTAATGACACAAGTCCTTCAGTGGCCACAGGACCAAGCCCTTGCTAACAGTACCACAGGGGGTGAGGGTTTGGAGTGCAGTGCATGAACCCTCAGCTGATCCTGATCAGCATAAAAAAATTAAACTGAAACATGCTTTCTGCTGATCATAGTTCCTCCAGAGTCAGAAAGCACTATGCCATTCCCTGGAGGAAGTAGACTGACATAAGGCAGACATTGCTGAACAGTGTCTAATAGGCTGTAAATATATCAACTCTTTGTATAACCTAGTGTCTCTTCTGAGATGACCTCAAGCTGTCAATGTCAGCACGCTTTATCAATGTCATCTCCACAGCTGTTTTCCAAGCAAGACAAAAAGCAGAAAAGATCACAGTTGCTGACTGGAGGTCCTGCACAGTCAGGGGTGGGAGTGTGTGCTGAAACATGGGAACTCTTTCCCATGGGACCAGTGGGTAAGTATGGTTGCAAGAAGGGCCCTGATGACATAGACTCTTGATATGTTGTGGAAGGGCGTTCAAGGACAGAAATTCTTGTGTCAAGGTACGAACCTGTATCCTCACCGTATTGCTTGTCTAATTTTGTTTTCTTTTATATTTTTACATAAATTTGTGTTAATTTTAGTGGAGATATGATCATTTGGGGGGTTTTTGGAATGAAATCTGAAATTACAGGTAACGAGGTGGCACTAATGAATAAAAGCTGACCAATCATTGATGCAATGCAATGCAGGAGAATTCTGGCTCAAGAAATGTGTACTGAGGTAATAATAAAATTAATAATAATAAGAGTTCAAGAGCCTTTTACAATTTATATCTTGATTTATGTGTCTGTGTGAGTTAATAGGACATAAATACATAAGAGGGTGCCATAATTTTCTATTCAAACTATTGGATTTGTGTACATGTGTTGAAAGAGACAGATGTCAACAAACTTTAAAAAAATGGACCAGTTTAAATACCTATTTCAGATTCATTCAAATCACTCACAGGCATCAATTATTTTATATGACTGCCAGATAGGTGCTTATAGGCACTTTGGGGCTGATTTCTCTTCTTAGTCATTGCAAAAGCATGTTAAAGGCAGAAGGGAGAGGATAATTTCAATGTTTCTACTGATCTAAAAAGTTAGCGCTGGATGACAATGGGAAAAAATGGGAGTCTGATTTCTAAAGTACATCTAAATGGGGCCATCAAATGCCTTATTTAGTGCCCACACTTTATCCTTATGAACATCATTGGTTGTTAGTACGATATAAGGTGTGTTGTTTAAAATTAGGAATTAGGGTAATTATGACTGTTTAAGTTTGCAAAACAAATTGTTAACCTTAGCCATTCAAAATGTACAAGTGGTTTTAGGGTTTGGAAATTACATTGGGATATGAGTCTTCAAAGTTACAGATAGATTTATCCACATAAATTATACTAGTTTCAAACATGGCTGAATGGCTAGATGCCTTGGTTAACTTTGGAAAACTTTTTGTCTTTTTAAATGAAAGAGTAATACTAACTTGTATTTTATCTCAGCTTAGTTTTTCTTACAGATGTTTCAAACTGGCAACGAAAGGCAATAGTGCCTAACATTCTATTTAATTACTTTGCTTCTCCCCAGTTGCCTATTCCAATTTATGCTAAAAAGCAGAATACTAATAATAGCTTTTTAAGCATTACTATATTCCTAAGAACCAAAGCAAGGTCTGTTTGAGTTTAGTTAATTAGACTCTTTTTATTCGGGAACACATGTACATGCTGCATAATTGTGAAACACAGCTAGTGAAAGAAAAATCATCAACCAAACAAGTGAGGGGTTGAAGTGGTCTATAAACTCTGCTTTGTCCAAATTAGCAATGTGGTCAACAGTAGGGTGTTGTATTTTCATCTTCATTTGCATCTATTAACAGCTACACACGAAAAATAAATTCACCCTTGTGGAGAATGAATTATGTAAATGTAATTTATAGCTTTAATTTGGATTTGTAAATTTAATCCATTCAAATTTAAAAAGGTTTTTATGCGCTGAATATTCCTGAGGTGGTTTAATATACTTAAAATAAATGTTGAGCAGACAACAGAAAAACATGTCCTCCATATTATAAAGGTTGTTTTAAAACAATAATTTAAGTGCCTAATTAATATTTACTACCTGGGTATTCTAAAATATTAATCGTGCAATCTATAAAGGTGGCAGGCATTGATGAAAATAGATTGCAAATGGGCAAGACAAAAGAACGTCATAAATGCTGCTGCATTAAAAAAAATTTACCATGAAATAAGAAAAAACTGATACAAAAGAGAGTTTGTTTCAGGTCTTAGGTCCAAGGCTTCCCAAAGGCAAGGGTCATGTAATTTCTCCAAAGAACTTTTTTTTTAAAGGATTTATATTAGTAACACAATCAAATGCTTATTCACCAAAAGACAAGCACAGCGAGGCTCAGCCCCAAACACTACACTAAAGTTGCCACACTGTAGATGTTGGGCTACCCTGTACTTGTCTTTCTTTTGACCATTAGCTGCTTCAGCTTCTGAACCAACCCATACCTCGGAACTTGTTAAACTCCACCAGAGGAAACCAACTTGTCTTTCCTCTTGGTTCTAAAATTAAAAAAAGAAATTTGACTGGGTGAAGTAAGGTAAACTTCTCAAATGACAATTATACCAATTTGCTTCTGTGATAAACAAGGCAAAGAGAAGAAAGAAAAACATCTCTATAATTGTGAGTTCTCTGATTTCCTGAAGTGCACTTTCAAGTATCTCAGGAGCTATGTAAAATGCTCTTTTACAATCGGTCATCTTGATTTGCTTTAGCCAAATCCTCCTTATCCTCAGTAACGGATTAATTCACATTTGGACAACAATCGAAAACCTCATGCTATTTTTCTGAGCACTATCCTTATTAAAAAATCGTATTTTGTGACTTCAGCTTAATGCAAAGCTAGTAGCTGGATAATGTTTAACCTTTACTATGTGTCCAGCCAACTCAAGGTAAGTATGGGGAAATCAAACCTCTGACCAGACATGAGTTTCAGGCTCGATGAAATTAAGCTAACCTGCTTGTGGTAGGACTTTTGTAACTTGGTGAGGATTTTAACATTGAAAGTGCTGGGTCTGCTCATAAAGGAAATTAATTAATTTTAAATGAGAGTTCCGTCTTGACCACTGTAAACACTGAAATATGAAGAGCTAAGGTACAGGGTAGAAGGTCTGCTGTGTGTTTGACAATTTGGCATTAGAGTATAATGATGTCAGGGCTTGAAAAGGACGAAACAATGCTTTGGAAACCCCCTCTGACCTGAAGGAATGGTACCCAGAGAAAGAGGTGTAGTAGCATCAGTTTGTCTGTATTTACGTACATATTTGGTTCTTCAAGCTGGGTTGTGTGACAGAGTGTAGCATACACTAGCGAAAAACAAGAGGGTTTTCACATTTTGAAGGCATTGATTAACAGCCAATCACTATTTAGTCCACGAGTCTGTTGAAGGCAATCAGTAATTTTAAAGTAAATCTCTAAGTAGTTATATACCATATTTTTATACTACATTGTATATATACCTATTTACAATATGTTCTCCCAAATATGAATTAATTTAAATCTTATATTGCACATTCTAAAAAAGACAGGTGTATGTGATTTGAAGGTGCAGTCACTCATAGGCTCTTAATCTCTCTTATTTATAAAGAAAGACAGAAATTACCTGCAGATGGTCATTGTACAATGGCAGCATGTTCATATCATTTGCATGCACTGTTGCCAGGAGGCACAATATTACTGTTTCCATATTATGAAGTTCAGACGTAGACATAGAAGTTAAATAAGTAAACTGCAATGACAAACTACCTTGTTGTTGTTTAGCTTCTGGTACAAAAAAATCCTATCCTGGAATTTATGTAATCTGTTAAAAAGAAAGAGAAGAAAAAGATTGTTTTTAGCATTAGGCTGTTCTGCGTCACTCACTGAAATCCTTTAAGGCTTACCAAATTACTCTTCTTCTAAAATTAAAGCAGAACTTTATGATTTCCCAAATCATATTAGGAGTTTGAACAGGAGCTATAGCAGATTTTGGAAGAGCCTTTAAGTGCTCCACAAGATAACTAATTCATGAATAATTTTGGAATAGGGAATCTGCATCATGCTCCTGAGGTTTTTTCTGAATCATTATGGGCCATCTTTTAAGTGAGATTCATAAAACCTTGTTGTATAGGTCACAATATTTAAGAAATTTTTGAAAACTCTGGCAAAGAGCTTTTTCAAATAATTCAATGACTTTATAAGTTATTAACTCTAAACATTTTTAAACTACTCTTGTGTTATGGTAACTGTATACTTCCTCTGTTGCAGGACTGTAGCATGGGAAAAATGAGGGAAATTAATTCTAGCAAAGTAGTGTGGTTTAGAGTGTGCAGTGCACCTTATTGCACTGGTGCAAAAAGAAATGGTAATAATACAGTGGCAGTCAAGTGTATTGAAGGACAACACAGCAAATGTTGCCAGCTGCCTCTTGCAACAGTTTCTGAGATATGCATTTCTCCATGTCTTTTTCTGTTTGTGACCTTAAAGCCCATTTTTTACAAAGAAGGTTATATGGTGTAGCTCGGCAAGATTTGACAGCTCAGCCTCTTTCTTCTCCAAAGAGCCTATGAAAGCTTTCAGCTAGTAATCAAGAAGACTCTGATATCTCCTTGTGGTTCTTTTCAATTAAGCTCTTTCAATTAAGCACCTTTCGATTAAGGTCATGAGAATGACCTTAGAGATGCCTGGGACCTATTCTTTTAAGATAATAGACATACGTGCAATTCTGTTATGAAAATGGTCCAGAGTGACTTAACAACCACCACAGAAGGCATCACATAGAGAGAAAGCTGGAGCAGTAGCTGTCTTCAGTGACTGACCTCTAACTCTGCTGCGATATTTCTGCTCGTGTGAGACACAAGACACAGATCACACAAGTCTGTGTCAACCAAGATGATCAACAGGAGCCCTTGCGTGGCAGGAGAGCAGGATGGAACAGTGGATACCAAAGGGCAAGAACCTGCCTCCTAGTTACAACCTATCATGGGAGAAGAGGTAGCTGAGAGTAGGACTGAGGATGAAAATCAGCTCAGTCACAGTGACTAAGTGGAGAGTGGGAGATTTTTCAAGGCTGAGGGTCCACACCTTGCCCCAGGGAAATGGGCATGCTCTCAGAAGGAGCGTGTAAACGGAGAAAGAAGGGGTTCTCATTACATTTCCTTTAGCTATTATAAAATTTATAATTTTACTTGTGCAAGAAAGAAACACAGAATGGGACTCCTAAGAATTAGAAGCTGTTAAGAAAATTTTTGATTTGTTAGTTCTGGTACAGACCTCATATTTCTTGCTAAAAACCTGTCAGGAAATCTAGTATTATTCTGGTGAACTATCCTAGTCACTTCTCTGTGGCATGAATGACCTGGTAAATTTGCTGTGCCCAGCAGTGAGTGGCTTAATGCCACTTTAACGTGGTTCCTCTGAAGTTGCTGAAAACTGAGACCATGCAGTTCTTCTTTAGACCAACTGTGTATAAGTTACATTTTTCCTCTCCTCCCTACTCTTCACAAGGAGCTTGTACCTCTCTTGTCCCTCTTTGGCTATACTGAACAGCCAGCTTTCTCCATCCCTACCTTCACTCATAGGACATGCCCATGATGTCCCTGTAAGTCACCCTGTGTATAGGGACTGTTGGAATCTAGCAGGATTACAGTTTATCCTCTAAAAGAAAACAACCCCAGAACCTCCAGAAACCCAAACCTGCAGCTCTGCATTGCAGCAGAATATTTTGACATTGACTATTCCCAATTATTTTTTTATATGATAGATTGCTTTGGAAGATGATTAGAACAACTTCTTCTTCCCATAAGTAAGGTCTTCAGATGCAGGATTTGTAATTTTTTATTACAAAATTCTCACTTTCTTACTATTAGTGTGTCTGTCAGAATTAGAAATTCTCCTACGTCTTTTACCTAATATATAAATTGTTCCTTGAATATAATAAGGATTCTGTTTTCTTCTTGCAAATTCAAGCACAAGATACTCAACCAGCTTGATTTTCTTTCTTTTAGCTAACAAAAATATGGTACCTTTGAGAGAGATGAAAATGTAAGAGTCAACAGAGTGGTCTTTCAGCATGAGTCATTATTAGAGATGAATTAGAGTTTTATCTGAAATAAAAAAGTCTCATATTTATTGCTGACAATGTTTAGCAACTTCATGTCTGTTAATCACAACAGCAACAAATGCCTTTTTTCTGCTTTGGAACATGGCACTGTGTTTCAGAATGTCTAGAAGTGTCACGGTATAGCTTTGGAATAAAAAATTAAGAATGTTTCTATCATATCAATGATCACTTACCCATCAGGGAAAGCTTGATAACAGTAGGAAAGACAGAATCCACAATGCAGCTAAATCAAAGTGCCGGGTCCTGTACTTTGGCCACAACAACCCCCTGCAGTGCTACAGGCTGGGGACAAAGCGGCTGGAGAGCAGCCAGGCAGAAAGAGACCTGGGAGTTTGGATTGACAGGAAGCTGAACGTGAGCCAGCAGTGTGCCCAGGTGGCCAAGAGGGCCAATGGCATCCTGGCCTGTATCAGGAACAGCTGAGGTTGTTTAGCCTTGAGAAGAGGAGGCTCAGGGGAGACCTCATCGCTCTCTAGAACTACCTGAGAGGAGGTTGTAGCCAGGTGGGGGTTGGTCTCTTCTCCCAGGCAATCAGCAGTAGGACAAGAGGGCATGGCCTTAAGCTGCGCCAGGGGAGGTTTAGGTTAGAGATTAGGAAGAAATTCTTTACAGAGAGGGTAATCAGGCATTGGAATGGGCTGCCCAGGGAAGTGGTGGATTCTCCATCCCTGGAGGTTTTTAAGATGAGGCTGGACGTGGTACTTAGTGCCATGGTCTAGCAACTGTGGTGGTAGTGGATCAAGGGTTGGACTTGATCTCAGAGGTCCTTTCCAACCCGTCTGATTCTATGATTCTATGATTCTATGATTCTATGATTCTATGATTGGGTTTTACAATTAGTGAACACCTGGCACGGGGAAGGTGAGATGCCTGTTTACTAACCGTCAGTACTAATGTTGATTTCCAGCAGGCAATGGAGAGCACACCATTTTTATCCTTTTAAAGGAGATGAAAATGTGAAAGAACAATATTTTAACTAATATTAAGAGATGCTGTTTTAAATGTTACCTTCAGAGATTGTATATTACATACGTTTTCTTAACATATCCTTTACATGAGGCTTCCTTACAGAGTTGAAGCAGATTAACAAGGATTGTTAAATGTCAGTTTATTTCAAGTCTACAAAATAACAAGGAATTAGGACGAGGAGATGTAACACTTCAGCTGGGTATAGTGTCCAGTAGATCTGAATCAAGTTGATTTTCAACTGTAACGAAAAAAAAAAAAAACAACAAAAGATGAAACAAAAAAAAAAAAACAAACAAAAACAAACAAACAAACAAAAAAACCCAAAAAAACCAACAACAACAAAAAAAACCCTCTTTGGTAAATTGCAGATACGAAAGCCTGATAATGTTTGTTTGATCTCTGTTGGCTGTTGATTGTTTCTGTGTTTTTGTCTCCAATCTAACATTTTCTATATTAACATGTAAGCTACAAATTTTAAAGAAACCTATGGATACAACATGTTTGCAAATCAACAGTATCTTATAAAATGAAAATTTGAACAAAATTCAGAGGAATAGATTATTTGTTTATAATAGCAATTTGAACCTCCAGAAATTTGCTAAAAGCAACAGAACCTTTACCAATTAGTGTATTTTTCAAGAACATTGATCTTTTGATCTATATATGTCAAAGTAACCCAGAATGCTTTTCTAGAAGGAATGGGCAGAAAGGGGAAGAAGAAATAAAGGCTTATTAAAGACTTATGAGGAAGAAAAGGAAAGACATCTAAAAGAATATATTAAAAATACAAAAATAAAAAAGACTCTTTCGTTAGTAGTGCCAGTCCACATGAAGCCAAATATGTTCAATGCGTTAGTAAACAAGGAATAGTATTGAACAGAATACTAAGTTATAGAATGCTTTGCATAATTAGCATCTCTTAAAGTGACATTGTAAGAAGATAAACTGGAGTCTTTCAGTGCAAACTGCTGACTTTTGCATATTTCAGCTGACTTCAGTGAGGCTGCTGAAATTTCTTGTTCAGAGTTGGAGGCAAAAAGACCACTAGTCATTAAAAGTGGGACAGGGTGATAGAGGATTTGTTGCTATTCCAGCTCCTGAAATAGACTGACTAAAGCCCAACAACACAGCACTGCCTTTATACCACCCTCTCACAGGAGAAAACATTCCTATTTCTACCTCCCACTGCACCCTGTCTGTAGAGCCATAGACTACATGGAACCTGGCAGTCAAACACAACAAGGAAGGGCAGGAATCAATGTCAGTGCCTCTGGCTGGTCAGACTGCAGGACCCCACAGCTCAACATAGGCAGTATTGCTTTCTTCACCAAGTGAAATGTTGTTTGGATAAGGCTTTGAAAAAGTTGATGCTGTCTTACAAAGAACAAGTAGCAATAGCAGCTGTCTTCAGACATTGCATTTGGCATGCTGTTTTGATGTTAGGATAAAATAACTAATAAAAAAATGTGAAGTTTCATTGACCATGAAAGTCACATTTCCCACTGACACCTCAAATGCATATGTGTTGTCATCTTTATGGCTTCAGTGTCAATGCCATTTCACAAGAAAATGAAGTTTTAATAAACCCTTTTAAGTAACATCTGTTCTACAGGTTACCTGGAGCCAATATATGTTTAGCAATATTTCAGCATTTAAGTGGTATCAGAAGTCTTTTAGACTGACATTTCTCATCTGGAATGATATCTATATTCCATATTCTATATTAATACTACTGGCAAGTACAGTCCCAGCTTTTCTTTCAAGATGTTTGTGTCAATGGAAGAAGTAAATTTCTGCATCTCAAAGGTACTGAAAAGGCTTCTATAAGGTCTCTCTGAAACCTTCTCTTCTCCTGGCTGAACAGCCCCAGCTCTCTCAGCTTGTCTTCATAGGAGAGGTGCTCTAGCCTTCTCATCATCTTTTTGGCTCTCCTCTGGGCTCCCTCCAAGAGGTCCACAACCTTATGTTGGGGTCACCAGAGCCGGACATTCTCCTTGGGATCTCACAGGGGCAGAGTAGAGGAGCTGAATCGCCTCATTCAACCTGCTGGCTGTGCCTCTTTTGATTGAGCCTGGAGTGCTCTTGGCTTTCTGTACCGTAAGCACGCATTGCTGAGTCATGTCAATCTCCTCATCCGCCAACACCCCCAAGTCCTTGTCCTTGGGACTACTCTCAATCCATTCTCCACCCTTCCTGTATTTGTGCTTGGCGTTGCCCTGACCCAGGTGTAGGACCTTGCATTTGGCCTTGTTAACTTCATTAGGTTCACACAGGTCCACATCTCAAGTCTGTCAAGGTCCCTCCGGATGGCATCTCTTCTTTTCATCTCTTCCCTATGGTGTTGACCACACCACACAGCTTGGTGAAAACTTGCTGGGGATGTATTCAATTCCGTTGTCGATGTTGCTGACAAAGATGTTAAACAGCGCCCATCTGAGTATTGATCCCTGAGGAATGTTACTTGTTACTGGTCTCCACTTGAACATCAAGCTGTTGGTAAAGGCAAGCATAGTGACACCTTGAAGGACTAATAAATTTAATCAGAACCAGAATTTTTTTTTCACAGGCCTGCCAGAAACTGCCTGACTCTCTCCTGAATTATTAATTTTTTTTTAGGGTATAACAGTAGCTCACAGGAAATTCCAGAAGTTTTTTCAGAAAAGTTTGTTGACTTAATTATTTGGAGAAATAATTTCCTGAGAGCAGATTCACCAATACGCTCCTCCACTTCTCCTTTGCATGAGAAAGAGAGAGACAGAGACAGAGAAATAGAGAGAGACTGGAAAATATTTTGCTTTCTGATACCTACTTTTTCAGGGACCCCTAGGAATATGTAAATCTGAGAAAGACTGCTATACTTCTACCTGTGAGACCAGTGTAGAAGACTAGAAGAGCATGGCAGCTGTTCAACTGCCAGCACCTGTAAGCTTGAGTTTCCAGCCAAGCCCTAGTTAGTCTGGGGGTTTGGGAAGAGAAAAGGAGTCACAGAATCGCATGTGCAACCACTTCTGAGTAGAAGCTACATGGGATGCAGCTTGGTTTCAGACTGTCCTACTTACAGGGGTGGAGACCAGCTTATCACTATGTGGGTATAACCAAAACTGCGTATTCTACACCATCTGTGTCATTTCTGATAGACTGTTAATAATGGATCATTTGCGGCAGCTACCTGGGGCACACCTGACACCTCAGGCTACAAGCTGGGTGCTAAAGAAACTCTGAGTGTTTCTTTGTCTTCACACTAATAACTGTGATAACAGCTGTGATAACTGTGATAACTATAATAACTGTGATAAGTTCACACCCAGCCTGAGGGGTCATCTCTGCTAATGGGCCATACTGGACCGCCATAATAGGCAGCTACCAGGACCTAGACCATCAAAGACTCCAAAAATATCCCATGACTCACAGAGTTAAATCACCCATTGTGAAACCCCCTGCCCTGGGTGAGGTACTGACCGTTCCCATCTGAACCTGACCGTATATAATCTTGGGGTTTGGGGACTTCTGGTACCACTCATTGGATCCAGAGTAGGACCAGAACTTCAACAGGACTGTGACTCTTGACAAGACTGCAATCATCACCCAGAACAACAGGTTTTCCTTTCCTTTTACTTTGCACCCAGGGGATCACGTGGTGCTCAGCAAGGGACCAACAAACACCGTTCTGTTCTTGTCCCAGCATGCTGGGTTATATGTCTGTTTGTTGGGGGTGAAAAACAGTTTTTCTCTATATCATTACATTTATTGTAATCTTTTTTTAGTGATGCCTTAAGCCCCTAATAGTTTTTTATTTTTCTAATTTTGTAAGCCTTATAAGTTTTATAAGTAGTAGAAGTAGATTTTAAAAGCAGCAGCCTTGTCCCTTTCCCTGTAGCACCCTTGGTTTACACATTCCTTAACCCTCTTACCCCATTCCATGCACCCTATATCACTCCTACCCCTGAATCCAGTAGAAATGTTTAGTCTTTTGTCAAGGCAAGGCCTAGACTGTTTGGAGAACAGCATATCAGGGCCTGAATAACAAAATGGAATCAAGAATTAGATGAACATGTACCCTCTGTGCCCTGAAGAAGATGAAAATAGATAAAGAGGTGGTCCCAAAAAGCCCCCCAACTCAATTCTCAGGGGATGGACCCAGGGTGGATGGGAGCAAAGGCCACAGGGTGGACACATTTGGGATTGGATAGATGGTATTATAAAATGTAACATCTCGGGCACAGGGGTGCGGGTCGTGTAACATTTATTGCCTTGGCATAATTAAACCCTTTCCTTATCTTACCCCTAATTAACTGCTCCGGAGTTTTTTTAGCACCAACATTCCACAGCATCATTAGTAAATTGTAACTCTGACTTCAGAATATTGAAGTGCATGAAAATAGGTGTTGATTTTATTTACAAGGTGATATCAACCTAGGGTTTTGGCTGCAATCTTTAAGAAACAGAAGACGTCATGTTTCCCAGAGTCATATATTGAAAAACAGAGAAGCAATTCAGTTCCATACCTCTTCTGTTTTTCTGGAACAAATGAAAAAATGTACATATCTGTATTCATATAAAGATCTATACACCAATATATCCTCATGTTTTCATATACAGAAATGCACACTTTCATGCTGATAAGCATAGCGGCAGCTAAGCTAAGTCCTCATCCCTATTGAACAGAAAGTTTCAAAAGATGTTGTAATATCCTTCAATGTTTCCATAATATTGGTACCAAGTCCTAATTTCTTCTGCCTACCTACTTGCCTTTCCTAAGATAGCTTATAATAAGCAGTTCCAATATAATGTAAACTCGCGGTCTTCCACCCTGGTGCAAGTAATGGTGTTATCACCTTATTGTTTATTTTCTAAATTTTGTTTCAGTTCCAGCCAACCATTATCTACACTCTCATTATCTACCAAACTTTTCCAAGTATTTCTGAAAAATTGCTTCCCACACTCATAAGCAATATAATATCCTATTTGGAGCTGCAGGTGCACTCATTAAAGGAAAGTAAGCAGTATTTCTCATCTGATGTTTGAGACTCAAAAGCAGAGGCTGTGTGATACAGTAAGAAAGCACCATGAGTATTTTTTTTGCAACACAATCCACATCCCCAAACAGACACATTCGCAGACCACAGCCAATCTTTGGGAATCCTGTTGAACACTAATAGAAACTGTCATCATTATTAGGTGTGAGGTCTCCAGAGATTAGAATTTGTTTTCCTTTTTCCCAAACCAGCTTTTGCTAGTGGTGAAGATAAGTTTGGAAGCTTATAGAAATCCCTGGTGCTGTTCTCGGACACCTTTACCTAAAAAGATTAAATCACCCTTATGTCACATTCTAATGAGAAATTTACTATCTTTTTCATTTGACCCAAGAGACTTCCAGTATACATATTTTAGCCTTAAAACTTCGACCAGGAAGTTATGTATTTTAACTTTTTTTCCCTGTTGGCCAAGGAAACCCTGCACATGAAATGTGAATTCTGCTTGCATGTATCTACCTTGAGGCAGAATAGCACCTGTTCAGTTACTCACTGCTCAGTTTTTTGGTGCCAGGTGCCATAATACGCTGTGGGCATTAAAACAATTTTCATATGCACTATACAGAATGATTGCACTACTTCACTTTTTAAACAATTACAGAGGCTAGCTATTTTAATGGACTTTCAAGTATTATTATTGCATACCAATAGGAATAGTATGACATTCTGAATATGATTTTTTATGGTGCCAGCACTTTCAGCAAAATTAAAAATGGGTAAGGAAGTCACAGCTGAATAACCTTAGATTGTAGCTTCTTTGGGAATGTGTACAGGTACACGACAAGTAGGATAGAATTGATTGGTAAATATTTAAATCAGTAAATCAGGTTACATCATTTTCAAAACACTTTTTTGTGAAAATATGCTGATTGTCCAAGCTGAAGTGTATGAAAGACATTAAATTACATCTATGGAGTTTTTGTTGGAAAGGTTTTGTAGCATCCTAGATCAGACAGCTATATCATATGAGCGAGGATGAAATTGAAGATCTCAATATTTTATGCAGAAATTGATATTACAATACAATTTTTCCTTGTGAAAATAGTTTAGAAGTTTTGGGTATATTTGAGTGCAGAAGAATAAAACTTCAGAAGCTTGACTGTTACAATGAATTTAAATTCTTACATTTTACCATCTCTAATAATTTCAATGTTTTCCAGAGAATTACAGAACTAGACTCAAAATATTTATTCAGACAACAGTACTTTTTAGAGCCTCTTTCACCAGAGGATTTCAAGTGCAATTAATTAAGCCTTGCAATACTCCAGCCATTAACATCATATCTACCCACTACAGAAAATACAACACAGTGATTTAAAAATTTCCCATCAAACTAGTAGCCCACCATGGAAATCATATCTCATGATTCTGTTCTTTTACCTGAACATAATGATTCCATCATATTGTAGGAGCTAATGACTATCATTAAACTGATCCAAAATATGTCCACAAAAGGACATTTTAAGTCTCAGAGGAAACAAAAGCTAAAAAGAACCTTTATTTAGTAAGTGGCTTGCTATCTTTCAACAAGGAAAGTTCAAAATAATTAAGTTTCTTTTTCAAAAAATAAGCTAGTTCAGTATTGAATCATTGCCTTGGGATGGTTGGTTTAAGGATCAGGAGCACAGCTAGTGTTTTCCTTGATCCTTCTAGTAACAAGGAAGAATATCAAAAGGAACAGGTAGACCCGTCAGATCAACACATGATTCCAAGGCTGGTGTCATTGGAAAAATTTTTGGGTTTTTTGATCTATTCAACACCTGTTCTACTGACAGCTGATAGAATGCACCTTTCTCAGAGGGGGAAAAGGGTTCTAGCACAGGAGCTAGCAGGGCTCATTGACAGAGCTTTAAACTCGATTGAAAGGGGGAAAGGGACAAACCCAGGCTTGCCAGTGAAAAGCAATGGACATTACAGCAAAGTTTGAGGAACTGGGTGCTGATGGGATCCTTCAGTCTGCTCTAGATGTGTTGACTACAATGAACCACACTTGAAATGTTCCTACACCAACATGTGCGGCACAAGGAATGAGAAAGAGGACTTCAAAGCCTTGGTCCAGTCCCAGAATTCTGAGATAACTGGTGTAAGTGAATCCTAGTGGGATAAGTCCTGTGAATGTTGTGCCATGCTGGTTACAGACACTTCAGGAGGGATAAGCAGGATGGGTGAGGCAGGGGGATGATGTTGTATGTAGTGGAGGAGCTGCAATGTATGGAGCTTACAGCTGGCAATTGCACAGTTGAGAGTCTCTGGGTAAGGATTAAGGGACAAACAAATAACGTTTATGTTATTGTGGGAGTCTACTATAGATCAACTAGTCAGGATAATTGCAACAGTGAATTATTCTTTGAGGACTTAAGAGAAACCTCTAAATCAACTGTCTTTGTCCTTCAGTTTGCCAGATGGGAACAGCACACAGCTGAACAAACAGGTCCATAAGATTCCTAGAACACCTGGACAACAACTTCATGTTATGGTACTAAGGGAGCCAGCTTGGAAAGATACCTCCCTTGATCCATTGCTCGTTAACTGAGAAGGTCTCAGGAATGAAGTGGTGATTGGTGCTTGCGGAGATCAATAAAGAGAAGATGATCCCAGGGAGGGAAGAAGCTGGAATGTTTATTAGACTTACAAGTTCATATTTAAAGGGTTTAGGGTCTACATATTCAACAGGGGGTTGCAACTATTAGAATTTATTACAAACAGGGGTGTCAGGGAATGACATAAGGGAAAAAACCTAGATTAACAAATTTGGGGTCTTAACAATTACCTCACGGGGAAAAAACCACTTTATTTTAGGAGATTTTACAGAGGGGAACAGCTATTTGGGTCTATAGAATGCAAGGGTTCAGGGAACACAAAGGGAGAGATAAGGTACAATAGGTCTTCTGCACAGGCTTGATGAGATCAGAGTGCAGAGTAGGACATGTGATAACATTATGCAAAGAGTCTCTTCACATCCTGCTGCAGGAAAAATCCACAGGGATGAGGTCGATGAAGAGAGGTTTTCCCAGCCTCTGTAGCCCATGGCCTTTTGCAAAGACCACTCAAATCTCTCTCTGCAGATATTATATTTTGGGATCCAACAGGTGCTGTCTTGGCCACAGCAACCATGAAGTGACCAAGTTTATTATCTCTGTGGACAGGAGGAGAAGTGGCAGCAAAACTTCAATCCTGAACATGAGGAGATCAGACTTCAGGCTGCTTAGAGAAGTAGTGAGAAAAGTCCCATGGGAAAATGTTTTTGAAGGTGATGGCATCCATCAGCGCTGGTCGTTTTTTAGAGTACCACCCCTTAAGGGTACAGGAGCAGGCAATTCTAAAATGTTGGAAGTTGAGCAGGCAAGACAGAAGGCAAGCTTGGGTGATCAGGGATCTTCTTTTGGAGCTAAGGTGAAAAAAGAAGGTGTATGCCCGGTGTCACGTAATGTGGGAGGATTATAGAGATGCTACTTGCCATTGTAGCGAGAAAATCTGTGTGGCCAAAGCTCAGTTAGAGTTGAAGCTGGCCAAAAATGTGGGGGACAATAAAAAAAACTTTTTCAAATATTTTAATAGCAAAAGGCAGTGCAGAAATTACATTGGCCTGTTACAGGATGAGGATGGTCATCCTCACAAACAGGGGCAGAGATGAGGCAGAGGTGTTTAATACATTCTTTGTCTTCAACACGGATGATTGACTAAGGGGGTCTCAGTGCCCCAGAACTGAAGAACTGTGGATGTGAGAATGACAAACTCTCAGTTGACTGTGAAGCTGTGCGGGACTTGCTGCTCCAGATGTATTCCTATAAATCTATGGGCCTTTCTCAATGATTTTTGAACAGTTTTGGTAATCCAGAAAGGTCCTGGTTGACTGGAAGATGGTGAACATTGTCCCAGTTTTCAAGTACAGCAAGAAGGATAACCCTGGTACCTACAGACCTGTCAGTCTCACTTCAGTGCCAGGTAAAATTGTGGAGAAGATTATTCTAGGAAATATTGAAAAACACTGAAGGGCAATGCAGTCATTGGTAACAGCCAGTATGGGTACATAAGGGGAAAGTCCTGCTTGTCAAACCTGATTTCCTTTTATGACAAGGTCACCCACTTAGATGATGAAGGGAAGCCAGTTGATGGAATCTTTTTGGATTTCAGTAAAGCTTTCAATACTGTCTCTCACAGGTTTCTTCTGGACAAAATATCCAGCACACAGCTGGACAAACACATCATGTGGTGAGTGAGCAGTTGGCTCATGAGTTGAGTACAGAGGGTAACAGTGAATGGGGTAACATCAGACCTGTCACTAGTGGGATTCCACAGGGCTCTATCTTGGACCCAGTGTTCTTCAACATCTTCATAAATGCTTTGGATACAGGACTGGAAGGGATACTAAGCAAGTTTGCAGATGACACAAAACTGGGAGGAGCTGTTGACTCCCTTGAAGGCAGGGAGGCCCTGCAGAGAGACCTCAACAAATCAGAGCACTGGGTAATCACCAACAAAATGAAGTTCAACAAGGGAAAGTGCTGGATTTTTCGTCTGGGATGGGTCAACCCTGGTTGTACGGACAGACTGGGGAATGAGTTGCTGGAAAGCAGTGCCACAGAAAGGGACCTGGGAGTCCTTGTCGATGGCAAGTTGAATATGAGTCAGCAGTGCCCTGGCAGCCAGGAGGGCCAATCGTGTCCTGGGGGGTATCAGGCAAAGCATCGTCAGCCGGTCGAGGGAGGGGATTGTCCCGCTCTGCTTTGCACTGGTGAGGCTTCACCTTGAATATTGTGTGCAGGTTTGGGCACTGCAATAGAAGAAAGATATTAAGCTCTTAGAAAGCTTAGTATGGGGGGCAAGGAAGAAGGTGAAGGGCCTTGAGGGGAAGCCATATGAGGAGAGGCTGAGGTCACTTGGTCTGTTCAGCCTGGAGAAGAGGAAACTGAGGGGAGACCTCACTGCACTCACAACTTTCTTATGAGGGGAAGGGGAGGGACAGGCACTGATCTCTTCTCTGTGGTGACCAGGGACAGGACCTGAGGGAATGGCCTGAAGTTGTGTCAGGGGAGGTTTAGGTTGGATATTATAGAGAGGTTCTTCACCCAGAGGGTAGCTGGGCACTGGAACAGGCTCTCCAGGGAAGTGGTCACAGCACCAAGCCTGACAGAGTTAAAGAAGCATTTGTACCATGCTCTCAGGTGCATGGTGTGACTCTTGGGGCTGTCCTGTCCAGGGCTACGAGATGGATTTCAATGAACCTTCTGGGTCCCTTCCAATTCAGGATATTCTATGTTTCTATTCTATGAGTCTTTTATTAGCAATCAAGTGATGCATCCTTTATTTGTTAAATAAGAGACGACTAGTACATCTGAAATGCGGACTAATTATTCTAAAAGCATTAATCAATTTGTTAAGAACTTTTAGGTAATAATGTAGTCTCTCATTCTAACACAGTAAGATTTACCTCACAAAACCATAATCTGCTCACTGATACAAATACCACCTCCTTTTGGTTAATTTCAGGAAAACATTTTAGAAGTGCTCTAGGCCAAAAAGGGATGATAAATTATTTTTAGATGGAAAATTGAAGTGGATTGATTAGGAGCAATTTTTTATGTTTTACACAATAAGAAGATGAACTACATGGTTCATGGAGACAATTTGCAGAGCAACCTCTTCTCTCTAATTGCTTCAGACTAATGTAGAAGCACACTCCTAGAAAGCAGAGAAATCCATTTACCCAATCACATAATTTAAGTAGTGAACAGAAGTAGTGAATTTTTCCATTACCTTTCATATTAGCCTTACTGCATTCCACCTGTGACCCCCATTTTAAGAGTGCTATGCTCTTTTATACAATTTTGTAACCATAATAAACTTCCGCTTCAAAATTTTTCAAACTGGACTAAGGACATTTAAAAAACCCACATAATTAGGGACATAACCAATCTCACTAATTCCTGGTAATGTACTGTAAAACCAAATTATTTGCTAAAAGGTCTAATAAACTCTCATCTTCAGGGGCAGGAAAGAACATTTCTTCTATTTCCTTTGAAACAAGAACTAGTGACTATTCTCTTCTGACTACTTAATCTGTGGTTGCCCAAGCATTTGCAAAATTTGTTTTTAGTATCGTTTGTAGGTTTTTTAACAGGAAATGGACAGAGTCCTATTGAAATCAAGATAGGATTTTTTTTAGTACTGTTCACATGATAATAGATAATTTATTTTTGCTGGAGAGAATAAAAGCATATCGTTAGCTCCATTCATTGTAGCAAGTCACAGTACACAGAATAATTAGCTCTATATTCCAGATGTCTCTGCTCAGGACAATTTCTATTGATTGTTGGAACTCTATTAAAAAGAATAACATCAGTAAAAACAATCCTGGGAGCAGAAGTTCGTTCTGCACAGTGTTGTTAAGTTTCCTTTTTGAAAAAAGAGTTGGTTTTAAAAGTTATTTTCAAAAATACCTAGAAAGAAAATGCAAACGTATTTGAAAGAAGTATCCTTCATAATTTCATAATAAAAATGAACAACATCAATTAAGTGTCAGGTTCCCCAGGAGGCTGGAATACTTTAATACATTTTTTCTGATCTTCTGATGAAATTTATTTGATAGGTGCAATGTGTTGTGACTGCAAAATATTTTCTATGTTACAGTAAGACTAAATTACAGAACTTATTCAGGAGTAACTGCTCTAATTCTGCGTTACACACACAAAGGCCACAAAAAAATCTGAAAACCTGTTACAGCTTTTTCTGCAGGATAAATAAGATCTGTACAGAGAAAAGTAGAATTGAAAATAGAGGAAACTGGAAATGCCATCTTACTTTTTCTTTAATTACAGCAGCTCTACTTGTAACACATTAATACAGCTAACAATGTTCTCATTGCTTAATCCTCTTTTAAAACATAATTAGAGAAACCTGCCACTTCCTGAAATCTGTATCAACCTTAACCACAGTAATAAAAAAAAAAAAGTTAAATATCTGCTACTTGACTAAATACTGATTTGAATGAGTTATTTAGATACCAAACCAGCAAGGGTAGCATGGATACATTAGTGTTATCGTATTCCCCAGCATTTTAGCAGTATCTGGGGTTTTAAAACAGGCCTCACAATGGGTTGGTTGACCCGGTTAGGATGTTTGGGAAAAAGAAAGGAGTTAGTAAATACAAATTTTTCAAAGACCCAATTTAACGTATCGTACATGCATAAAGATAGAGCATAATTCTTTTAAAATAATTAGCATCTTGAAAAATGGTCAATAGTTTTGGTCTGCCTGTGTATACTGTGTATCAGTTGTGTATGCTGATAATCCCACTACAGATACAGTATTTACTGATGATTTAGATTAAATGAGCTAAGTAACTCTTCAAAGGAATATGACTTCTCCAAACCATTCACAGCTCATTACTTATCCAGGAAAACCAAAGAACAGTAAAAAATAGGCTATGATGTCCTATTTGAAGAACAGGAATTGAATTAGCAAAGGCTGTCAAGTAAGAATAAATTTGGCTTTTAATGTGCAAAAGGGATTCTGATAAGCGAGGTTGCAGATTTGCGCAATGTAGATATATATAAATATAAATACACTGACTTAGGGGGCCCCCTGGTGGTCTAGTGGTTAGGATGCGGCGCTCTCACCGCCACGGCTCAGGTTCAATTCCCGGTCAGGGAACTCCCCCGGGCAGATGGAGCTCGTCAGCCCTGTAAGGCCATCCATCTAAGAGAAGGTCACTCTAAACAAACCTACGTCCTGAGGACCTCGCTGCCACCATCCAAGCTCGCTCGGCCCCGGCAGATGAACCTCAGGATTAAAGGGTGGGCTCAGTTCAGCGCACACCGTGTCTCACCTAAAAAATCCACTGCGCAGGCTCGAAGGGTAATGACCTTTCCCAAATCTTCATTCACAAAGACTGGCCATGAAATACACTGACTTTTAAAAACAATTTACTAAATAAGCAACTTCTGCAAACTAAGAGATATAGTGTTTTAAAAATAGAACGTGATTTTGAAGACTGGAAAACCTCCAGTTTTCTATTACTGGAGTTAGTCATCAGCAGCTAATGTCTTGTGGATTAAGCTCTGGATATCACAACGATTTCCCTTTCTGCTACAGTGACCATATTTTCTTTTCCATTTCTTGATAATGTATGGCACAGGTCGCAGTCCTAAAATTAAAACTACTCAGAGAACCCTGGTTTATACCAGAGATGCCTTAAGTAATACGACTGCTGAACAACAGGAGCTGTACCAGCAGAAGTCCTTGGCATAAGTAGGACTCCACTGGCAAAAAATGCATTCATGATTCTAAGTGGTAGATGCAGAAACTATACAGCAACTATAAGCAAAAATGGCACATTTATAGATTATAGTCCACTTTCATTAGGATAAAAAACACCTTTCAAGTAGACCCGTTCTTTCTAGGTGTAAATCCATCCACATCTGGGACAGCTTTAGGAATATCTGATGGTATTTAGGAATATCTGATGCTTTCCAAAAGGAAAGCATTCTGTATTTTGACCCTAAAATCGCTACAGCTACTTATAATTTTGCAGTCATAGGAAAACACATTTGAAGAGATCTGTCTCATTTCTCTATGATCCTAGGCACTACATCTCCAGCCTGGCAGCCTGTCCTTTTCTGCCATACTATCAAGTTGCTTTTTTTTTTTTTTTTCCTGCTCTGCAAGTTTCCAGTCTCCCAACTTTCATCATCTACCAATCTACCATCATCTTACAGTTCACCCTCAGACTCTTTCCCACATCTGTTCATTTTTATCACTTTAGCTGTTCTTTCCTTTTGCTTCTGCAGGCCTCCACATACCCAAATTTCCATTTTCTCCATCTGTCTGACCCTTGCATTCGTCTTACATGTATCTCCAGTTTTTGTTGCCTGCTCTTCTGTCTAGGTACTCTGAAACTCAGAACTGTCCTCTGTCCCTGGATAACCCTTTACAAAAATATGATTTGCTGTATCTTTCATGCTTTCTTTTTCTCTAACCTTTTCCTTTCCATTACTTTCTGTCTTCTGAGAACTCAGTCCTCTCCACTGCATTGGTCCTTTCTCTCTCTCAGACATTGAGGTCTGCAGTTCAGGAAAAACTCCTCTCCTCTTAGCTGTTGTGCTGTGTACCAGATTGCAATGGTTGTCAGTGACAGCAGTTATAGGGAAAGTTCTTAACAGTCATTTCAGTTTTGATAAGAAGCACATAGTGTGCAGCACAGTTAAAGCAGAAAGCCTCTAAAGGGAGGCATTATGTGTATAAAGTGGTTACTATCAGGGACTCTACTTTTAATGGGAGTATCTGTAGATATAAAATGCATATCAGAGTAAGATGACACTGTTACCCCTCTTCCAGCTGTTATGTGGTTACTTGAAATCAAATAAAACCCAGAATCCTTGGCTTTGTAGGGAAGTGATTGTGGAGAAAAGTGTGAGAGTATGCATCCTCAGGCTTGAATATCAATAAGTAAACATAAAAACCTTAATATTTTTGAGATGTAATATAAGAAATGCCAGTTTGCTGCTTCTTGGAGCAGAAATCTCGACTCTATTTCCGCTATTGCTTTCCCATTGTATTCTTATTCATCACTCAAAATGCAGGAGCAAGGAGGGAACATGATAGAAAACTGCTGCATTCTGATAGTCTTCATCTTGTGAAATTAGCAGCCTCAATTGTCTTCAGGATTGTAAACCTGAACACAGAAAAGCAGCTTTTGCTGAACAAAGCATTTATTCTACTGATTTCTGTGTCTGAAAGGGCAGATACCCAGCCCCTGAGCTGGAAAAGAGAGATGGCAGCAGAATTAAGCTCCCATAGTCCAAGGGGAAATGGTCAGTGACTTACTGCATCACTTAGATACACATAAGTCTAAGGGGCCAGATGGAATACACATGAAGATACGAGGGAGGTGGTGAAAGTGCTCTCCAAGCCACTTTCCATCCTGGCTGACTGGGGATGTCCCAGATGACTGGAGGCTGGCCAATGTGATGCCCATCTATAAGAAGGGTCAGAAGGAGGATCCAGGGAGTTGCAGGCCTGTCAGTTAAACCTCAGTACCGGGAAAGGTCATGGAGCAAATCATCCTGAGTGTCACCATGTGGCATGTACAGGACAACCAGGAGGTCAGGGCCAGCCAGCATGATTTAGGAAAGACAAACCTGATCTCCTTCTATGACAAGGTGACCCACTTAGTGAATGAGGGAAAAGCTGTGGATATTGTCTATCTGGACTTTAATAAAGCTTTTGACACCATTTCCCACAGCATTCTTCTGGAGAAAGTGGCTGCTCATGACTTCTATAGGTGCACTATTTGGTGGGTTAAAAACTGGCTGGAGGTGATGGTGAATGGAGTTACATCCAGTTGGTGGCTGGTCAAAAGTGGTGTTCCCCAGGGATCAGTGTTGGGGCCAGTCCTGTTTAACATCTTTATCAATGATCTGGACAAGGGGATGAAGTGCATTCAGTAAGTCTGCAGGTGACATCAAGTTGGATGGGAGTGTTGATTTGCTGGAGGGAAGGAAGACTCTTCAGAGGGACCTGGACAGGCTGGGTCTATGGGCTGGGGCCAGTATGACATTCAACAAGGTCAAGTGCTGGATCCTGCCCTTGGGTCACAACAGCCCCATTCAACACTACAGGCTTGGGGCAGAGAGACTGGAAAGCTGCCTGACAGAAAAGGACCTGGAGGTGTTGATTGACAGCAGCTGAACATGAGCCAGCAGTGTGTTCAGGTAGCTAAGAAGGCCAATGGCACCCCGGCCTTTATCAGCAATAGTGTGAGCAGCAGGACCAGGGAAGGGATTGTCACCATGTACTCAGCACTGGTGAGGCCACATCTTGAATCCTGTGTTCAGTTCTGGGAAGGGCAATGAGGCTGGTCAAGAAACTTGAGCACAAGTCCTATGAGGAGCAGCTGAGGTAGATGGGGTTGTTTAGCCTGGAGAAGAGGAGGCTCAGGGGCGACCCTATCACTCTCTACAACTACCTCAAAGGAGGTTGTGGTGAGATGCAAGCGGGGCTTTTCTCCCAGGTAACAAGTGATAGGACAAAGAAAATGGCCTCAAGCTGTGCCAGGGAAATTTGGGTTGGATATTAGGAAATATTTCTTCACTGAATGGGTTGTCAAGCACTGGAACAGGCTGCCCAGGGAAGTGGTTGAGTAACCATCTCTGGAGGTATTTAAAAGATGTATAGATGCGGAACATAGGGACATGGTTTAGTGTTGGACTTGGCAATGTGGTACTAATGGTTGAATCTGATGATTTTAAGGGTCTTTTCCAACCTAAATTGTTCTATGATTCTATTTTTATATTTTATATTTATTGTTTTATGTTTTAGGGTTAGGTTAAGGGATAGGGCTCATATTAAGGCTTAGGGAGTTTGGTTTAGGGGGTTAGTATTATTTTATATTTGAGGTTATTAAATTTGGTTTGTGTTTTGTTGTATTATGTTTTATGTTTTTACTCTTACATACTCAAAAGTTACAAGTGAGTGTAGAAGACTCTTTTACACACTACTTAAAAAATAGTACAAATTCTAATGAACTTATATTTCAAGCACACAGAACAGGGAGAATATGCGAAAAAATAGTATGAGCAGTACACACAACAATAAAGTCAGAAACTGGAACACAGGACTATTGGTAAAGCTTCTGTGTGATTGAGATACTTGTCCTTAATAATATAACTAGTTTTGTGTATTTATTTCTCTAATCTAATGAAGACTTTCCTTAGACTAGCCCTATCTATCCTCACTGAATTTAACAGTTCTCAGAAAGATCTTTCAATGAATACCGCAATTGCCATTTCATGTAGTGATGGTATGAATTCCAAACAATTATTAATTAATATTATAATGACTAATCTAATGCTACTTACAAATGTTCAATTAGCATTTTAAATCAGTTTTCACGCTTAGACAGATTAACTTGTGTGGACATCTTTGGTCGTTGTTTTTTGGGGGGTTGTTTTTAAAGTTCAAGTAATATTACTGATGTGGCAATTATGGCATTAACTGTATAAATATTAGAGACTGTGCACATATCAGATTTTTTTTTTAAACAGATTATCCTGAATAAGGTCTGTGTGGTAACAGAAAGGGGTAGGAATGCAAGCATAGTAGGAATTTATCTTATTGTGCTGGTTTAAGAGTTAACCAGCAGGGGAAATGAACTCAACTCAAGGAGAGATTATAAGTCAGAATAACAATTTACTAAAATAATACAGTAAGTACAATCATACAAACAAACAATTGGTCATAACCCACAAAACCCAAATGTATAACCCAGTACCCTGGGGCATGAACAACGTGGTGTTCCTTGGGCCCCGCTTGAGTCCAAAGTAAAGGGAGAGGGGAAGAACCTGCTGGTGGGAGAGCTGTTGCAGTCTGGTCAAAAGTGGTGATTGGAGTCCAGTGTAGGGTGGTGGTCCAAGTCTGTTTGAGAGCGATGATCCCACAGAGTGGTTCCAAATGTTCCAAGACTCCAAGACTATATATCCTGCAGTTCAGGCAGGAATGCTCAGCACTTCCCTCAGGGCGGGGAGTTCCACAAAGGGTGTGAGGACAGGAGCATCCTCCTATCTCACAGGCCTCTTAACACCTAGTTTGTAGCCTGAGGAGTCAGGCTCTATGGGCAGATGGTGTAAATGGTTCATTGATAACAGTTTCTGGGAAATGGCATGGAAGGCTATAGAATACACAGTTTTGGGTTACACCCATACCCTGATGAACTGGTCTCAGTTGTCCTAACTAGGACACTTATATTGACAAAATATTTGTTCTTTGCATGTAAGTTTTGCAGTTAATATATCTTATATTGAAAAAATATTTGTTCTTTGCATAAAGGTTTTGCAGTACCTTAATCAGAGATAGTATACACGAATGAAATTTTAATCAACTTTTTATGTTCACCAAAGCTTCTGGTGTAGGGGTAGTCCAATTATTGCATTTTCTTGATTTCCAACAAGAGGCTATTACATGCGAATGTACAATCTCTGGCTAACGGGGTCCACAAGCCTAAGATTGCTAAAAGAGTCAGGGATGTAGCACTATACTCTTGCCATGCTATCCTCCACATCCAGTACTGGACATTTTCAAAGACAAAATACTAAATTACAAAGGTAGTTGATATCAACCTTTACAGTCTTCCTGTATTGTTTTTTATATATTAAAATACATTAAATATTTCCTGTGGTTGCCCTGTTATTCCACCATAAGTTAATATTTAAATTCTTGTATATGAGTCTATTTTGTTTACAAATAGTTTTCTCCGCACTGGAAGTCTGGAAAAATCATATTTTGTGTTTACTGTATCACTTATATACTTTTAGTAATGTATTCTGAGAACTTATTAAGACACATAGGTTGAAAATTCTCATTTAAAGTAAAATAGTTGTTCAACAACTTTAAAATTTAATTAGAACCCTTTTCTGCATTTCATTATGAGGTTATTTCATAAATTCTCAGCAGGTCCTAGGTATTTACTAATGCAGAAGTGACAATACATGATACTGCTGAATTACAACTGCACAGCTGGAGAAGATACTTAGAGAAATAAAGAACAGATAAACGTGTTGTTTAATAAGCATCAGGGAAAACTCAGCATTAAGCATCCTTCCTCCCATTCCAACCACAGCCCCTTTCACTGCTGTAAATAATGCTACAAAATGGGTTTCTTCCTTCTAATTAGAATCAGTTGGTTCTTTACTTATGTAGCTTACAGGAATCAGGATATTGGTACCTAGAAGAAAGCTATGCTCCTAGCCAACGGAGGGATGGGCAAACTGCTGCAATAGGCCCCTACTCATTGCATTGAATTTAGTGCAGTGATTCAACAGAATGGTATAGAATTGAGTTCAAAATATGGTAAGACAGACTATATTTTTTTTCCTTGGGAGAAAAGCCCTAAACATACAATTTCTTTTGCTTGAATAATACCTGCACTGCATGGCCTTCCAAATTCTGACATGAAAAAGGAAGTTAGCACCATCATTCAACACTGTTTAAAGTTTTACTAAAGGTAATGGTTTATTAGGTTAGTGTTTGGACTTGATGAGGTATTTTCAACCTAAAAAGTTCTATGATTCTGTTACTACCTCTCAGAGAGATATATATTATTGTTATTGTTATTTTTATTATTGAGTTAATGTTATTATTATTGGTATTGGTATTATTGTTATCATCGATCGTTGTTGTTGCTATTGCTATATTATTTTTGTACTCATTCACAGAAGTACAGTATATACTTTAATACTTCCAGATGTAAGAAATTTAAGTTCAGTGGAATACTTACGAGGAAATAATGATTCACTGTGCCTTCCTTTCCCTTTTGATAGGAAAATTTCAACAGAAAACACAGTATGCATACTAAACCCCCTCAAACTAAGCAATTTATCCTAATTATTTTGCATATCCTCACTGGTATCTTTAATCAGCATTAATATGTGTGATTTTCATTTTTAGCTTCTCATTCAGTTGAATTACACTTTCTTCAATCACTTACAGTTTTCAACATCCCAGACAGTTCTGAATTTCCCTTTTTCTGTCTTCCTTTATTTATTCTTCTTCACTGGTCCTAATAAGGACATTTGATCCATGGAAGAAAACTAAGGGTACAATAAGCTTTTTCTCATTTTGATACAGAGCTCAACCTCTTAGCTTCCTTCCCTTCTGTTCTTGACTTGGCCTCTTCCTATATTTTCATCCTATTTTCCTCTTGCTGGTTCCAAAGGATGCCTGTTGCTATCCTTCAGCAGAACAGTGGCTGTGGCTTCACGCACAATAAACCATCATACGCAGCTCTCCATGACCGTCCCTCTGCTTCTTTCCGTCCCTGCAGCATTTCCTCCTTCATACCTCAGGGAACTGATTCAAGTTATAATCCAGCCCAACAACTACCAAGAATTTTTAACCCAGCAGCTAATGGTGAGGTTTTTGATCCAGCTACAGAAGATTTATGCAAGCATTAAAACAGGGGCAAAAAAGATCTAATATCTTCTTTTAGTGTCCTGGATGGTTCACATAGATCTAAGATATGAAATGATCACGTGCTTAACTGTTTTCAGTCAGCCAAATTCCACCTATATCTTAAGGTGCAACACAGACACTATTTTATAAACTGGGGTTATAACACAGCCTTCTGAAAACTGACACAAATTATACCAGTTTAAGCATCTTTATGCCAGCACCATAACGCCCAACAATTGTCAGTCCATGCCAATTGTACCACAAGTAATGTAGTTGCACTGAACCTGTTTCCCATACAAACCAAATGAATTCACTTTCTGTGCCTGAAAGGCATCAAGTTACCCCAGACAACTGAATGGTTCACAGGCTTCTTCTGTAGAACACATATACAAGTTTTTGCTTCCAACTATATTCTAGATTAGACAGTATGGTAAAAAGAAATACAGCAGTCTTAAGTTCTGACACACAGAGGAATACTTCTTGTAGATGAGTTCTGCTATGAGAGGGTGTGGAGGTCTAAACTAACACAATCCCAGCTCGGTGGCAAGAAACTGGAATGCTTTATTGGATTTACCAGTTCATATTTAAAGGATTTAGGGTCCACATATTCATCAGGGGGTTGCACCTACTACAGTTATTACAGTTAGGGGGTTTCAGGGGATGATGTAAGGGGAAAACCTGACTTACACATTTTGGGGTTTTCACAGAGATGACATCAGGGAAAAATCCAGGTTACACTTCTTGGGGTCTTAGGAATTACCTCATGGGGAAAAACCTATTTATCTTTGGGGATTTCCATGGGGGAAAGACATTCAAATTTACAGATGACACAGGTTACAGAGAGCAACAACAGGACATATGATAACATCATTCAAAGAGTCTCTTCACATCCTGCTGGAGGAGGGGGAAAATTCCACAGAGATGAGGTCAATGAAGAGTGTGACTCTGTTTAAACTCAGCAGTTCCTTTTTCTGATATCCAAATTTTCAGACTCCAACAAGAGGGTCCAATAAAAATTTTGGTACTGATTGCTCTGTGCACACCACTAGACCAACATTAAATACACCACATTTGTAAAGTACATTGCTTCCTTGCCTAGAACAGTAACCTTAATTTATTCAAACAGATTTTACTACAGAAAACAAATTAAATTAAACCCAGTAAATGATGCTTAGGTTTTTTAATGTTGTTTCTTTTTAAGATTTTGCTTCCCCCCCCCTACTTAAGTAAGGAAACACCTTGCTAAAGTACACTTCCTTTAAGATACCTTACTTTCTCACTAACCACCCATTCCTATTGCCCTAACAGATTCCTCTCCTCTAACAATCATTTACATCCCCAAAATAAAGTCAGAAATGCAGACTGCCAATTTCCCAAGACTAGAACATGCTTCTGGCATGATAAAAACTAACTCCCAGTTCTGTATTTCAAAAAACAGAACAGGAACAATAGTCACTGAATCAGGAGTTTTAAATGCAATTGGGAAAAGAACAGTCATCCAACTGGTATTAGCTGACAGAATAAAACCAGACTTTTGGAGTTTTTTGAGCTGTTGATCAGTCATCTACCATCACCAATACTAATGACAGTCGATAAAGTACTTTGCTGGAGACAGAGGACTATTTCACACTTTCTGTCTTTTACATTAAAAGATTATAACTCATATTCTACAACAGTATTATAAAATAAAAAAGTAAAAAATAAAAACTAATGTTGACTTTGAAAACACCATGAGTATCAGCCTCATGTCCTTTAATGAATAGCAATGGACCCTACAAGTAATACTTTTCTCCTATTTTGTCTTTGTCTGTCCTATCAAATGTGATCATATAGTACTTAGCAGCTGTGGCCTGCCTTTGCATTTGACCTCTTGTAAAACAAAAAGTAAAACCTATTTCAGTGTTCCTGCATACATTAACATATATTTAAGGTGGTATAATATTTATTTTATATAGGCCCTTGCTGCACATACACTTGGCAGAATAGTCTTAGCAGCTCAAGGGAATTTTTCATTAATATTTGCATTTGACTTGCTGATCTGTAAATAGAAGGTTTCAGGAAAAACATACGTGTTTTCACAAAAATGGATCTAATGAAAGATTATTTGAATTCTTTAAATTACAAGTAGATCCTTATTTACACTTTCTGTTTAATAGCATTTTCATGTTTGGAGAAACTGTATGAGGGCAATTAAACTAATAGCTGGTACAAGGGGGTAAATCACCTAAGCATGTGTTTAGGTTGTCAGCAGCATTGGGGCTGCTGTTTTTCATTACAATAAATGACGAGTTTGTTGTTTAATAGCAATAATGCTTGGCCAAATTTTATATATAATACACATCTGTTAAGTGATGATTGTATTGTAATTGTAAATATTAAAAGAATTGTCCTAGGAGTAGAAAGTCAGTTGTGAATATTTAGCACGTAATTATATTTATTTCCTAAATGCACTTCATATCCTAAATCACAAATTACACTCTTTTCCATCACAGATTCTTTGAACATATGTATATTTTCACTTTAGCATTTTAACGTTTATTTTTTTAATCTGAAACTATGCTTTGTGAAGGTTGTGATTCTGTCAATACTTTAAAAATGAGATCAGACTTTCATTTTCTGCAGTTAATGTTACCATTATGTCATTCTTGGCGTGTAATTATCAACATTAATAATGGAAGCCCTAGACCCTTTCAGTGGAAATAATAATCTGCTTTTCATAGAATAATCATGAAATGATCAAGGTTGGAAGAGACCTTTAAGACATCCAGTCCAATTGTCCACCCAGCACTGCCTCTGTAACCCCTAAAACACATCAGATCCAGACACTTCATGAACACCTCCAGGGATGGTAACTCCACTACCTCCCTGGGCAACCTATTCCAGTGCCTGACCATCCTAACAGTGAAAAAAATTTCCTAATATCTAATCTGAATCTTCCATGTCTCAAGTTAAGGCCATTTCCTCTCGTCCTCCCATTGCACGCACAGCTGAAGAGACCAGCCCCTGCTTCACTACAACCTTCTTCCAGGTAGTTGTAGAGAGTGATGAGGTCCCCCCCTTGAGGTCTCTTCTCAAGATTAAACAAACCCAGCTCTCTTAGCCATTCCTCACAAGACATGTTTTCTAGTCCTTTCACAACACTTATTGCCCTTCTCTGGACACGCTCCAGCACCTCAATATCCTTTTTGAAGTGAGGGGCCCAGAACTGAACTCAGGGTTTGGTCTCACAAATGCCAAGCACAGGAATGTGAGACACTAGATTGTTACAATAATTACTGGCTCGGATCAACCCAAGTGTGTGTGTGGGAGGGGAAGGGACAAGTCAAATTTCATGCGGTGAGGTGCTGCCCTGTCCCATACCCCGAGCCTCCTCTGGCAGCCCCAGAACAGCTGTCAGTCACAAGCACACCAGAGCATTCCTCTACACCACAACCCCTGGAGCCCTTATCCCAGCCCCAGAATTGCTGGCACATTGGGAACACTGCCCCTCACCCAGCCCTAGAGTGGTCAATGGGCCAGAAATCCCATCTGGGATGGTGTGGCCACAGAGGGCTAGAGCAGATAAAAATAAAGACATGTAGTTGGACCCTACCATCTAGACATGTGGAAACTGGACTTGCACAGGACTCTGGGTGGTAGATCTAATTGTCTATTTTTCTTTATCTTTCTTTACTTCTTCTCCTCATCTCCCTTCTTGATATTTTGGGTAACTTACCTGAAACATAAACATAACTCTTTTAAAACTTCTGCGTTACTCCGGTTCTTGCTGTTGTGGTAGTATACCTGAATAGGGTTTTACACATCTGGAAGGAATCCATTTAAGTTCTTTTCCTGTAGCCACACAGGCATAGCTTCCCCCCCAGTCACAAAATCTAGGGATCTCGTCCACTGTCTTGAATTCAAGTTTCTTACCATGACCAGTGGTTAGGGAGAGGCACAAGCCTGGGGCTTATGTTGCTTTTCATACTTACTCTTTTCAGTGCTGTCACAATTTAAAAAATTGACAACATACATAGCTTCTTACAGATGTTCTTGCGGGCCACACAGATTCTCCCCCTTTTTGTTTTTATCTAGCTTGTGTTTCAATGTGTGATGTGCTTTTTTAATAATTGCTTTTCTTATGGGTTAGTGCGGAATGCTTGTGGCGTGAGAATTTTCCTATTTGATAGGAAGTGATGCTGATTTATTATTATTGTTAGTCCATTTTGGGGTACCAAAGGTTGCTAAGCAACTAAGTAATTGTGTTTTACACTCTTGCATTTTGTCCAGTGGATGTTGTGGCAGTTGTTTTGTGGATGTGTATCTATTTGCATGTACATATTTCAATAGGTCCAACTCAGAGATGTGTATATCTGTTCACCAGATCTCATTTGCCATTACCTCTCTAGGGCTAATGCTTTCCTGAGATGGCATGGGTGTGATTTTCTGACAGTCTGGGCATGCCGTGATGATGTCTGAGCTTTATTAATTGTTATTTTGAATTGTCTCTTTAGAGAACGTGCATTCTGATGGAAAAATGAATGAGACAATTTTGCTCGCTCTAGAAGTCTGGGTATGGTGTTAAACATTGCTGCTTTACCAGCTTCTCAGTTTCTGTCAGTTACTGGCCCTGGCATGTCAGCGTGTGATTTTGTGTGTATTATATAGAAATCATACCTTCTGTGAATCACAAGAAACCAAACAGAACGCATTTCAAACAACAGGTGAGGGTTAACAATATCTCAAAGAAACTAACTTTCAAGACAAGGGATTAGCCTTATAGTATAACAGACATAGTTACAACATTAAAGGGTTGTTCAGAAAATTTTCCCAAGGCAATATGAATGGCAGTCAGTTCCAGAACCTGTACAGAAGTTTTGGTTCACGGTCTGTAGTTCTCATTCCCACTCTTCTGTGGTAGGATTTACTCAAGTCATTGCAGCTTTTTGTGTTTTTCCCAGATGCATCTGTGAAGGCCCTGAGGCCTTTCACTGGTTCAGGTTTGCATCTGGTGTGGCTTTTAAAGGTAAATTATCGATTTTTGCCCACAGTCTGTGTTAGGGAGATGGATTGAAATATTACCACTAAAGCTTGCCAAGGCAGCCTGGAATCCTGCATCCTCAGCCAGCATCCAATTCAAATTGTCTTTCGAAGCTGGAAGGTTGATGATGGCAGGATCCCTTCCGTCCAGTTCCTGCAGTCGTCCTCTGCCTTTAATGACAAGCTTTGCAAACATCTCATTAGCAGTCTACACAGTTTTAGGTGGTGTGTGTGGCAGAAACAGCCACTTAGAATTGCAGTGGGTCTTGTCAGTCTGATCCCCCTGAAACAAAACTGCAATGGTTCATACCTGCTGGAAACAAGAGCTAGGCAGATTTGCCATTCAGGATTTCTCCTGTTTTGTCTGCTTTGTATCGCCTTGGCACAAATGTCTAACACCTGGTTTGCCTCTGCAGCCAGAGACTTGTTAGACCTGAGGCTGGAGTCCCCCTTTAGCAGCTCAAACAGAGGGTGTAGGTCCCCTGTGGTTACGGTTAAAACAGGTCTTAAGCAATTGACAGCCCCCTGAGGCTCCTGCAATTCGTGTAAATATAAAGTGTTTTTTACCTCGAGTTGCAGCAGCTGTGGAGAACCTTTTTGCTGCATAGATTCCTGTCCAAGGTAAGTCCAGAGTTGTGATTGCTGGATCCTCTCTGAAACAATCTGAAGTCCTGCATTTTGGATAGTTTTAGTTAGAGCAGTAATAACAAATGGCAGTTCATTTCTTGTGGCTGTGGTTATTAATGTGTCATCTACATAATGATGTATCATGGCTGTTTGATACCTTGTTGGGGTATTTTGCATCCCCTGAGGAAGGACAGCCCAGCAATAGCTTTGCATGGGCCTTGCATTGTTCAAGGCCATGATGGGAAAGGAAAGCCTCGGCGCATCCTCAGGGTGCAGGAGGGTGGTAAAGAACCAGTTCTTTGAATCAGTTACTACTAGTGGCCAATTTGCTGGGAGCATAGTGGGTGAAGGAGTCCATTCTGCAGTGCTCCTGTAAGCTTTATGACTGCATTTACTGCTTTTACATGTTGCAGTGTTCTCCACCTGTCACCTTTCCTGGGGGTGCAGAATATAGGGGTATTTTTGGGGCTGGTTGATGGCACATTCCGGCTCGCCTCAAGCTGCTTCCTCTCTTGCACATGAAAGGTGGTGCCACAGAGGAGGACAGCGAGCAGCACAGCAACAAGCAGTGTGACGCTTGCGGCAAGGCCTCTGCCTCGCCCACGGCAGCCTCAGTACCACTCAGCCCACTCCCTGCTGTTAGGGTGAGATGTTGCTGCTAAGGACAATCTTTCTGAGAGTGGTCAGTGTCTCCACATCTAACACAACTAGCTGTGTGTCTGGCCTCTTCTTGCATTCCTAACTGGGCGTTTAGGGTTGCAGTTAAAGGGATAGACTGATGCTCTACAAAGCTAACTCTTTGGTAGGGTTGAACCAGCTCAGTAATGCTGCAGCCTTCCCCTGCGGGAAGGGCTTGCAAAGCTCCCCTGCAGCCTGTGTTCCCCTCTTCAAAAGCCAATTGCCTATACAGCATCTCTGGCTTTATTGTACTCTACTTGCTTGTTTAAAGCAGATTGCAGCTGGTCTAAACATCTCAAATTTGGTTCAGTACACTCTCGTAACACTTTTGTAGGGGACAGGTAGTCATTTTGGTTTTTAGTGAGAATGTTTTCCATAGCTTTTAGGGCTTGCCTGGCCACTACACCGCATATCTCTCTATGGTATTTAGATTGTGTATCTATTGAACTATAATTTGCATCCCCGGTTAACTGATGTGCTGTGACGCCTGCTTGGGTGTTAGCTGCTCGTTATTTGGCACAAATCTCCCGAAAGCCAGATAGCCAGACTGTATATTGGGTGTCATTAAGAACTAATTTCATTAGCTCTTTCCAGTCATGTGGGGTGAAAAAATAGATGGAACTCAATGCCTCCAAATACATGAAAGTATTGGTTAAGGACATACCACCTTCTCTTACCGAATGCCTCAGTTTCTCTGCAGCCCCATACAGGGGCTGAAGCTGAGGGAACTGGCTTTGGCTAAATTCGTTTGAGCATGCCTGAATATCCTTCAAGCTTCCCTCTCGAACTGCCTTGTCCAGACATTGTTCCCACATGTTAGCTGACCTCCCCTCATTTGCCTCCTCACTCCCTCCCGGTGGAACCATCCCTGGTTCCTTCTCCCCATCCCCCCATTCCTCCCTTCCTGTGGCTCTAGTGAACCCGGTTCCCTGTGGGAGGGTGGTGGTGGGCGGTGTAGGCGGCGAGTAGGGGCTGGGGTTGCCTCCCTCCCTGTGTCTGTGGGTGGGGCGGGGCTGCGCTGGGGCCAGAAGAGACAGATCGGCCTTCGGTCTGTTTGGCGGGCAATTTGGCTGTGCCCAGTGCGAGACACATGGTCGCTGCTCCAGATCTCAACCATGGTCAGCTAGGGTTGCAGCCCATGCTTTGAATTCAGCCTGTAAAGAACTGTCATTATCTGAAGAACTGTGACACCCACCACTGCTCAGCACAGTGAGGCAGTATAAGCACACAACACATAAACACAGCACCAAAACATTATGTTTGGTAATAGTTGGTTCTGAGAGTAAATAAAGTGGATAAGGCAGGAGCCAATGACTGGTACAAACAGTCACGTATGACATTTTCTGTTTGACATATTGCTCTTAACTAAGCATGCTATCTCAATATCACCAATGTACTTTCTTTTCTTGTCAGAAAAACTATACAATACTTCTCATTAATTCTAAAAGCTTGAATACAGAACTGGAAACCTTATATACCAGAAAATTGCACTGAAATATCTACAGTGTTCAAACTGTAAACAGCTAGCAGTATTGAGATCTACCTTCCTTTTTGCATTGGATAACAGGTACGAGGGTGGCCTTCCAGGAAGCACATATTGAAAACAAAGGCAAGGACAACAGAGTGAGAAGAAAAAGTCAGACAGGTAACAATGCCTTTAAAGCAGGGAGGGTCTGGAGGGAGGAAGAAGACAGGAGACACATGAATTTATTTTAGCAGAGATGGCTAAACTTTAACACAAAGAGGGGCAGGTGTGACTTCATCATCCAAAACAAGCACAACACTTAATTTGATTTTGCATTTTGAATGACTGTAACGGGGAGGGGGTTACTGTATCAGGGAAAAAACAGGTTCGAGGGATTCTGGAACATGAAAAAACTAAACACCATTGCTAGCTGGCAAAGTAGCTATTTATTATGAAAGGTGGCAAACAGGGAAAAGGGGAAAAAACAAGTGCCTGAGGGAAAAGGATTAGGGCAGAGGAAAAAGTGCACAAAAGACCCTAGAAAGAAGGCTTGACACCCTACTCACCCAGGTGTCACCTGTAAGAAAGTCTTACCCATCTAACCAGTATAAAGCCTCTCTGCAGCAGCTGCGTGTTCCGAAGGGCTGGCAGGCTCCCATTTCAGCAGGCGCCCCCACTAAAAACAACTTGGTCCATCGTGAAGAGCCGGTGCCCCCAAGGAAAACGTGTCTGCTTTTATATAGTACATTGAGAACACCTGCCCCGGGGAGGTGTGGCCAGTACCACCCCGTCAGGGGTTCTCAATCCCACCCCCTTGGTTATGTAAGTGCACCCCTTCTGCACACGCGTGAGCACTTTGGAAATCCCCTCACGCAGGCGCAGTAAGTCCTGAAGGGTCTTTCTCAATTGGGGCTGGGGGAGAGCCTTCATCATGTCATCGTCACCTTCTCCTCCAAATGCCCTTGATGAGCCATTGACCAATCACAAAAGACCAATTAAAACAGTTTATACAGAAGTTCTCCGTCCAAGGCCAAATTCACTGTTTTATCAGGGAACTTGGCAGGCAGAACTATAAACTTCTGCAGGTGGCTAAGGCCAAACACAGACCAAACATATCATCCCAACTCCGTCCCAATACAATGACATTCCTCTTGTTTTGCACAAGTGGATTATTCCTGTCTTTTGAACATTAAGGACTCCTATCCTTTTACATGGAAGGTAAAACCTTCAAAGGAAGTTTCCCAACTCATTGTAGGAGAAATAGTCCCATAAAACTATACAAAATGTTTACAGTCAGAAATGAAGCTTGGTCAGTTTCCTAATAACAAGTGATTTTTTCTGAAAATAACTAAAGATACAGCAATGTAGATTCCACGCAGACAAAAGCTTTTGCTGTTACAGTTCTAAATGATCTGCAATTCCCAAAACTCTCAGAAAATAAACCCAAAGGTGATTCACTGTGTTATAATTTGATCAGGTTCTCTTCCGAGTGGGGAGGGAAAGTTGAGGAGAAGAAGGAAGGCAACACAGTTTCTAAAATGTATAAAATAACACCTAAAAACCCTCATGCCTCAAGTGTGAAAAACCTCAAGATTCCCTCTCCTTCACCTCCCTCCATTTTTACCTTACTTAGCAAATTACCTCATTTTCCTTGAAGTCTCTGTAGGTATATTAATATAATATAAAGAGACTCGACTGGTGGTGGCAAGCAGCCAAATCTGTTTATTTCAAAGAAAAGTCCTCTGTATAATCCCTGAGGAGGACATGTGACCAATGACAGCACAGCACACACTGCCCATCTGCCTCTGTAGGCTGTCTAGGAACTCCAACTCCCATGATGCACCCCTTGCATCCCTGGGACACTTCCTACAGTCTCGAAGGTCCTTCTCAGTTTTGGGATGGATTAGTAAGGGAATACTGGCGGTCTCTTACAGCAATTCTCAATGGTCTAACAGACATTGTTCAGAGAAAGAAACGGCTCTGAAGAAAGATACTGACAGGCCAATTGAAAAAATGGCCACCAATTTTACATTCTTTGCCAGCACATCAACACTGGGCAGACTGCTCCTCTCATTTATCCTCTTACCCCTGCCAGAATTTTAATTCTTCTAATTTCACAGGAAAACAACCTAGCCCAACTCAACCAACCAGAGGACAAAAAACAAACAAAAAAACAAAACAAAAAGCACAAACAAAACTCAAAACCAACCAAACAGACAAAAAACAAACAAGAGAAAAGGGTGGCCAGTAAAAAGAACATAAACCCTAATCAAATAGTTTCTGATACTCTACAGACTCATCAAGATGTATATTTTTCTTTTGAAGTGACTGGACAGCTTCCACCAAAGTTTAAGTGAAAACCTTAATATATTTGTATACATTTTTAAAAACAGAAAGTAAAAAAAAAGAGGAATCAAAATTAAGACCAACATTAAATATACTATACAACAGGTTTGCAGTATTTGACTACTCTGTGAAAAGGCTGATGAGTAATCAGAAGTGTTAATGAATAAGTTTGCCTGCAGGTTCAAAACTATTAGTAATTATTAACACTAACATGACAAAAAATTGAATCACCATATGTTATAATAGTTTTGTTAATGAAATATTTTAAAATACTTCTTTCTTTTTATTTATTTTTAAAAATATACAGGTCTTTTAATCTCATGTTCGCATAAAATTGTGTTTTTTTCCCTCCACACCTGAACATTTAGGAGAAAATCTTTCATTGCTCTACACTCCAGATTCTTGCGCATTGAATATATATTTGAGTTTTCGGATTGGCAGAATCAGAAGGGACTGTATTTAAACAATAATTCTTTATTTAACTTTACTCAACTGATTTCCTCCAAGAAAAGACTGAGAGTCTCCTACATCTTCCTTTTAAAAATCAGGTAAATACTTGAAAAAGTATAATAATGAGACTTTTTTTTGTTGTTATATGTTTCCTGACAAATTTTGCCACTCTGGATTACCAGTACAGAACACATGGGATATCGTAGAATGAAAATGATGCATGAGTGTTTTAAATAAAGACAGAAATATTCGAAAGTTTATTTCAATATTATCATCATAAGAAACAAACTGTTGTTTTTGCTCTGACAAGTCATCTCCTCCTCTCAGTTTTCCATTATAATTCCTGATAAAAGACACACCATTTAACTTTAAAATTTAACTTCCAATAGTCCCCCAGGGGAAATGTAACTTAAATGCTTCCTAATACACAGTCTGCAAGTTTACACGTGTTATTTATTCAAACGTTTCTTCAGTTGTTCTAGATGCCTTGTATCAGCATCCTGGAGGACTAACACAGTCCTTTTAGACTCAAATGGATCAAACTCAATAGTCATCAAACAACAGAGGTCTATCAGTTGTTTTTGACATTCCTTTAAACCATCCCTAAGCTTTAGACGTAAAGCTGGATCCTTTTTCAGCTTATTCATTTCAGCCACCGAAAAGCCAATCAAGCTTGTTAGAATATCATCAGCAAAATCTACTTCAAGATAAGCAGAACCATCAGAAATTTTTGCCTTTATACCCCAGGACCCATTGCTGTTTGTGAGGTTTCCAGTGAGAGTAACAATAAAACACTTAACTTTCAGAATTGTAACAGTTTCTGGTTTTTTTGCAAGGAGAAGAGAAATATATGTGAAAGGTGAAGAATTTAAATCTAAATGTGGCTCTACTGCTCTGCAAGGAAAGGTCTGTGAATCATGCTTCTGCTGAACTGTTTCTGGATCTGTTTTTGAGAAAAATACAGGATCACCATTTAACACACTGTGGTCAGAAGTCTGCTGGGATTTACATCTCCTTTCATCTAAGTCTGTATCATTCTGCCCTTCTTCAGGAGGATTTTCCAAAGAAAAATCTGAAGAACTGCAGGTCTGATGTACGCTTCTGTGCTGCAAAAAGCTATTCATGCTATTTCCACGTTCATCAAATATTGTTTTTCCAAAATTCTTTTCCTTGCTGATAGCTTCCATAGGTTTATCTCTTTCACTCACATCACTTTTTTCACACATGCCATTTAAAGACAAATCGCATGATCTTCTAAGTGTGTGTGGAAGTCTTTCAGTAATTAAACCTGTGTTTCTGTTCATGACCACTGGTGTCACTTCATCCAGTTCTATTTGCATCTCTTCTTCCAGAAGAAAGTCATCTTCTAAAGGAAAGTCATTTAAAAAGCCATCAGCATATTCTATGGGAGGCGAAACTTGTTCAACTGAAGGAGGAAAAGGGCTTCCAGATTTCTCTATCAAAACATTTCCATTGTGTACAGTCAGTGAACCTGAGGCTGTACTAAAATTGTTGCTTTTGCTGCAATATCCGCTTTCTAAAGATGTTCCATTGTTTAAAGTAAATTCATTATTTTCATCAAGACCGGCTAAAAGCTCTTCATCTGAAGGGCCAAGAGATTGTTCTGATTCATCGACAGGCCTGGAAAAAATCTGTTCATGACCAGCTTGTCCAACAGAATTACAGTTTTCAGTTTCTCCAATTAATCTAGCAAGGACTCTTTCCTGAGAATAATCCTCAAGAAGAGCATCCACTTCACCCCCCAACAGTTTCACATTTTCTGGTTTAAGCAGAAGGACTCCAAGACGATATGCAATATTACCCTGTACAGTGATTTTTGTTCCAGGAGGAAGATTACTGCACAGGACAGGCACTGGTTGATATTCCATGCCCTGAATTTGATGTATTCCATCAGTTAGTTGTAGCATCAGCATTCGAGTAGGCTTTGCTTCCCAGGGCTTCTGAAATGCCTGAGTACTGGCTGTTACTTCTTCATTTACGGTGCTTTTCCCTCTTAGCTTCTGCAACTGAGAATATGCTGGCTGGCTAACATCAACCAGTGAATCAATCTGTATGGAGTAGAAGCCTGACAACTCTCCTTTGGGAGCATTCAAGATGCAGTCAGGCAAAATGGGATATTCCAAGTCTCTTAGATCGGTAAGAAGCCATTGCTCAAATACTTGCTTGTTAATCTGAGCTTGACTTAAATTACTACCACTATTTTCCTCCTGGATCCAATTAATACATGCTTCCAGCCATGTCAAAGGAACTTTAATATGCCATGTGGATGAAAGCCAGGTTTCCACTCTTGCTGCAATGTTAGATGTAGACATTTTCTTTTATAGTAATAGTGAATTCCCTAAAACAGAATTCAAAAAGACATATTTACTCTTCTGACAAAAGCTGAAATTATGACAAGTCTCATGCTCATGTTATATAGAAATTTTAAATTAAAAACATTCTACAGACACTAAAACTCACATGCATTTCCAATATTTAATACTTCAATCAGCTTAAAAATTATGTGCAATTAGCTGGAAGTGTGTGCAAAATATCGGGGAAGGACGGAGATTTATATAAGCAACCGTGCTTAGTGACTTCTTTTCTGTTGATTTAATTAGAAACATACAACTGAAATTGATTTCTTGTGGATGGAAAGTGGATAAAAAACCCAAACCAAAAGAAAGTAAATTGTTTAATATATATTCTGTACTTTTTACTGCTTCAATTCTGTGGGTGTTGCTGCTAACACTCAGTTTACTTTAGAAATTGACCTGAATCCCACTTCACCAGCACTGTTATGAACAGAAGTAAGAGACACTACAGAACCAAGCTGGGGTTTATTAGCACTTGTATAGAGGGGTGACTTTCAGTCTGCAACTGGATGAAAGCTTTTACCCTACAACAGAAAGCTAGCTTGAAACATTGTTATCCGGAGATTCCATCCAGGGTTTGGCTGCAACACTACCAAGTCTTGGCAACTATCATATTAGAGACATAAGTGGCTAATAAGCTCTAGCTTTTTGTTAGTTCAGGAAGTAGGTAAGCACAAACAGAAGTATTTCAGTCGGAAGGGACTTAGAACAATCATCTAGTCCAATGACCTGATCAATTCAGGGCTGATCAAAAGTTAAAACACATTATTAAGGCTGTTGTCCAGATGCATCTTAAACACTGATAGGTTTGCGGCATCAGCCACCTCTCCAGGAAGCCTGTTCCTATATTTGAGAACCCTCTTGCAGTCATAGAATCATTCAGGTTGGAAAAGACCTCCAAGATCGTTATGTCTTACCCTTGACTGAACACCATCATGTCAACTAGATCACGGTACTAAGTGCCACATCCAGTCATTTCTTGAACACTCCTAGGGATGCTGATGCCATCACCTCCCTGGGCAGGCTGTTCCAATGTTTAAATACCCTTACAGTGAAAAAATTCTTCCTGATGTCCAACCTGAACCTCTCTTGGTACAGCTTGAGTCTGTGTCCTCAAAGAGACTGATCCCCACCTTGCTACAACCTCCTTTCAGGTAGTTGCGGAGAGCAATAAGGTCTCCCCTTGGTCTCCTTTTCTCCAGCCCTGCTCCCTCAGCCGCTTCTTGCATGATTTACTCTCTGGACCTTTCACCAACTTCTTTGCCCTTGGTAAAGAAATTATGCCTATTGTCAAGTCTGAACCTCCCCTAATGTTTGAAACATTCCCAGGTGTCCTGTCACCGATTCCCCGGAAAAGACCAGCACCTCCCTCTCCACATCTCTCCTCAGGAAGCTGTACAGAGCAATGAGGTCACCCCTCAGCCCCTTCTCTCCAAACTACACAACCCTGTGCCCTCCTGTGGACCATTCAAGGACCTTCACGTCCTTCTCAAACTGAGAAGGGGCCCAGCGCTGCACACAGGACTCAGGGTGAGGCCACACCACGGCTGAGTACAGCGGGATGATCCGCTTTTGGCAGCTGCTGATGCTGTGTCTGATGCACCCCAGGATGGGGTTTGCCCTCCTGGCTGCCCGGGCACACTGCTGACTCACACTGAGCTGCTGCCCACCAGCACCCCCAGATCCCTCTGTAGGGTGTAGTGGCTGCTCTCCAGACACTCCTCTCCCAGTTTATACTTGTGTCCAGCAGTACTCCATCCCAGGGGCAGAATCTGGTATTTGTTCTTGTTGAATTTAGTGCCATTGACAATTGCCCAGTGTTCCAATCCACGCAGATGCTTCTGCAAAGCTCTTGTCCCTCGAAAGAGTCAACAGGGTCTTCCAATCTGGTATCAACAACGCACCTGCAGTGCATTTAACTCCTGCATCCAGATCACTGATACAAACATTAAAAAGATATAAGGCTGCCTAACTGTGCCTGGATCATGTTCAATCTCTTAGAAAGGGCGATCGAGGAGTTCAGCAGACCACACAGAAAACAAGCAGTATCGTAAGAATATTTAAGGAGCACCAGGTTTGGTTGGTTTTTTGCACAAGCTTTCAGCAGGTGACAGGGGGGAGGGAGGGAGAGGAATAGAGGCGGGAAGAGGTGGTGGGGTCGCTCCCCACAGCCCCCGGCGCGGAGCCCCCAACTCACCGTTCCCGGGGCTCCCTGGCGGCCTGCGCGCCACACAAACGCCGCGCGCACTGACAGCCAATGGGAGGAGGGCATCCAATCATCGCGAGAGTTTCGCTGTCGCCGGCGCCGAGCGGCGCGCACAAGGCGGGGTTTTGGCAGCCGCCATTTTCTCGCTCTCCGGCAGTCGCCGCTCCCGTTCTCCTGGGCCGCCCTCCGCTGCCCGCGCCGCTGACAGCGCGCTCCCGCCGCTCAGGTAGGAGAGCCTGGCCGGCCGCGGCGCAGGTCTGACGGCGCCGCCTTCCCCCGGGCTCGTCTGGCCCTGTCCCTCACGGAGGGCGGGGCGGGGCGGGGCGCCGCCCCCCCGGTGCTGACAGGCAGCGGCCTCATCCAATGGGGCGGCGGCGGCGCCTCTCGGGAAGGGCGGCGGAGCCAATCGCAGGTGGTGTGCGCGTCGGCGGCCGCGGTTGCTGTCTTTTCTCTCTCGTGCGCGGAGTGGCCGGCGGCACGCGCAGGTATGCGTACCCGCGGCGCAGTGTGGCCGAGGCGGGCGAGGAGGAGGAGAGGGCGGGAGGAGGGTGCAGGCCGATCCGGGCCCCTCCTAGGCCGTCAGAGCTGCCGCCGGGTCCCGCTCGGCGCCGCTGCGTGACACAGCGTGCGGGAGGGCCTGGGGCCGCTGTCGCGGGCCTCAGCCCCCGGGGCCGCCGCGGTCTCGGGGCTCCCGTGAGCTCCAAAGGGGATGGCGGTGCAGCGGGGTGGGGTCTGCGTGGAAGAGAGTGGGGTGTCGCCATCTCGGCATAATTCCCTCGTGCCCCGCGGGGACAGCGGGCAGCTCGGCCGTGGGCGCTGCCGCCCGGCCAGCGCGGATTCCGCAGCGCCAGCGGGTGCGCTTCAAGGGCGGAGGAGCGGCCGCCGCCCTCCCGTGCCCGCCCTTGCTGCGTTTGTGCCCGGGGCGAGCTGCTGTGGCGGATTATGGCGGGCGCAGGAAGGGCGCTCCGGGCCGCGCTTAGCCGCGGGAGCCCATTGCGGCCGCGCCGCTGTCGGGGGCGGGCGGAGCTCCCGCGCTGGCGGGGCTACCCCGCTCCGTCGTGCCTCGGGCCGCCGGACGCCTCCTTTGTGTCCGCCCGGGTAGAACCGGCTAACTCTCCCCGCGGCCGCGTGGTGGTGGCGGCGACCCTTCCGCTGCCGGCTCCGCCTCGCCGTGGCCGGGCGGGCGGGCGCCATTTCGGAGGGCGCCATTTCTGCTGCTTCGCGGGTGCTCTGCGGCGCCGCTGCTCCCGCCGCACTCCCTGCTGCGCCGGGCGGGCGGCTGGAGGCTCAGGGAAAGGAAGGGAAGACGGAGGGAGGGAGGCAGGCAGGCAGGCAGGCATGTGGCAAGAGTCGCTGTGTCCTGGAGGGAGCGGGACTGAGGCGCGCTGGCGTTTCCCAGCTCTTAGGTCTGTGGTCGATGGTCCCGCTTCTCGTGGCCGCTTTAGCCTTTCGGTGTTTTTAAGAGACTCGACTCAATTAGTGATTTTAACGTCCTCGATTTACCCAGTTGAACGAGACTGGAGAGCACCTGACGTATAGGCAGGTTTGACTAGGGGAGACTGAGCCGTGAATTGTAACTGTAACTGATATTACAGTTCGCCCCCTGCAGCCCTGAAATTCTTGGGATAGTTGGAAATAGATTAACCAGGGTCCGAGAAGGCTATTACACCGTAACTGGTCGTTCCCTACTCTTCGTACGCGTAGCAGCGCAGATTTTGGCAACGTATGCTTGAGATGCCGGTATCGTTAACTCTGCGTGCCCGTTAGCTCGTTTCAATTGCCTGGGAAGGCAGTGCATGCTGTTAGCTCCTACAGGCGGGGCAGCAGTTACGCAGCTGTCTGAGAGTGTGTTTATAAAGTTACAGTCACGTTTTGGTTTTGTTTTTTTCTGTTGGTACCACAATGAGTGCCTGCCACTTGTTGGGGCACTTGAAATTAGTGCAATATGAAGGGAAACATATGATGATTTTGCTGCATTGCCTGTAAATCACATTTCTTAAGATAATAAGTAGCAAAATTATTTATTTTGTTTGCACTTCTCTCTAATGTGATTTATTAGCATTCCAAGATAAACTTAAAAGTAGCAGGTTGCAATCTATTTAAGAAAATCATAGTGAGATTCAGTTGCTTTTGGAGTTCTTGTGTGTGCACGGAGGATTATATGGCGATTATACGCAGAGGATGGTATTTCTAAAAAGAGATTTTTTTAGTGTAGGTAGAAGTTGTAATTTGTATTTTGTTCATCAGTTATACTTGATTGGCAGGCATGCTCAAATGCTTGTTAGTATGTTGGTAGAAAATTTGTAAAAGTAATCCTGACAATTACCGTAATAGGGGTTTATTTTCAAGTTTAAGTTGTGTATACCTGAACAACAGGAGCAGATTCTTATGTACTGTCCTTTTATGAAGTGAAACCAAGGCACATGTATCATATAACATGTTAAAAATAAGAGCTGAATGCAGTTCACTTTAAATTTCTCAAAATAATTTTTAGTAACTGTGTTACTTAAAACTATCGTGTGCCCAAAAACTGTAATTCAGACAGTAAGAGTTTATGTAAGTCTACAGACTTGACTTTTATCTACTCTTAGTGGTGTGTTTATCTTGGGTATGCTTTTTCTTTTATAAAGAAAAGATTTGTGACAGCTTAGGTCAAATCTCTGTGTTTTGGTTGTAGTGAGAATCAGAGCTGTTATGTGAGGAGACTCACAACTGATATATGCTGTTTTCATAGGCTCTTGAAGCAATAGGCTGTTGGATTTTGATCCCGCCCAGAATACCTGAGTTTTTCTCTGCAAGGATATATAATAGCGGTAAGTTCTAGCAGCAGGCATTTATTTTTGTTACTGTTTTTGCTTCAGCATGATGTACAGTTTGCCTTTTGACAGACTTAGATGTACCATCTTTTTTATTTTTCAACAGGTTTTGCTTGCCCACATAAGAAAAAAAGGCAATGGAGACTGAACAACAGGAAGAGACCTTTACCAACACGGAGACAAATGGTAAATGTTTTAAAGGACTATTTCTTTTTAGAAAGAACCTCTTTAAAATATTTCTAATAATGCTGTAATGATTTAACTTTACCATGTGTTTGTATCAGCAGTAGTTTTGCATTCTGTATTAAATATTTTTAGTCTTAATTAGACTGTGGCATTACATATTTTTTGAAGCATAAAGACATAATCTTTCTGTTGGCATCTTTTAGACATGAGATAAGTAACTGAAAGTTATGACTAAGGGTTAAAAAGTATTTCAAAGCTGTGTGGAGAATGTGAACATGTAAGAATATCCACTGTATCCATTTTTTTGTTTATTGCAGTTGTTACATGCAGGAATACCAATATGAGAAATACTCGAAAGCGCTTCATGCAGAATTTCTTGGGAATAATTACCAAGGAAGCTAGGACATCACTGTTGCTGATTTGTGCCAGTTTTTCCCAAACAGTATCTGAAGTGCTACTTTACTATTATTTCACCAGTATTTTAGTGTTGGACAAACTACATTGTAGCTTTATACCTGAAAGGTTTTCCCCAATTATTAATTATATATTGTAAATTATAAGTAAATATGAAGTAGGTGATACTTCACTGCTTTAAAAAATGTGTCATGAACTTCTCAACAACATTCTCATTTAAGCCGAAGTTCATAGATCTTTTAAATGCGTTTTTAGTAATTAGCCAGTAAGAAAGCTGATGAATAAAGACTTGTTTCCATGCTATGGACTCTCAGAACAGGCTTTTGTAATTGGTTTTGGACCAGTATGAAAGAATGTATTAGTAGTACAGAGCATGAATTTGGCATGTATTCCATTTTATTGCAACTTAGAAAGTTAAATAAGTGTTTATGTTTCCCCCCTATGGACCTCTCTACAGGCAAACGTCCTGCAGAAGATATGGAGGAAGAGCAGGCCTTCAAAAGATCTCGAAACACAGATGAAATGGTGGAACTGCGCATCTTGCTGCAGAGCAAAGTACGCTTTCTTGTTGTTACCATTTTTGCATGTAGCATTGTTCAAGATGATGACAGAGTGTATGTTGAGATAGAAGTTTAGAAAGCATATGTGCTTTATTTAAAATGAGGTGACTTATTAGAATAACTTTCAGTGTGTATGAGTGATAGTTGCAAGAGTATTGCAATGGAATTGTCTACAGGGGTTCTTTTAAAAAGGTAAGTCCTGAAGGATCAATACGGGTTTTTTTTAAGGATTTATTTGCTGAAGAAGTAGAGCAACAGAAATCATAAGGTCTGCATTTGAGTAGAATGTTGTTATTTTGAGAGAAACGACTGTCTATGAGTCTTTGGAAGAGAAGCTGTTTAGGGAATTTTGAGCTAATGATCATAAATTAAATATGACATATGAAAATGTATGATTTTAGTAACCTTCCTGAACAGATCTACTGAACTTGTTGAACTGTGTCAACAGGAAGAAATGTGGGAGTAATACTTCAGGATTTGCAGGGATTTTGTTGACAAGTGTAAATAGTTAAAAGTTGCTATACATGAGTTTCCTCTGTTGTTTGCACTTGCTCCAGGATCACTTGTCGTTTCTAAAGTATCTCAGTCTTTTGTGTTGGCATGGAAGAATGTTGCCTTAACTCCATGTGCCATTTCTGACCAATAGTTGATTTACATGGAGTACCATGAAATGTTTTGCATGCTTTTAGCATAAGTATGATCTGTGTAATAAAAGCAATATTTTGTATGTAATCCTTGAGAGAACCTGGTAAAAATTTAGTTTTGCAATTACTGTTCTTCACTATGTGCCAGTTTATTCCTGATAGCTTGAATGAAGTAGGTGGCTGTTAACATTCACTTTAACCTTTTTCAGAATATATTGCTCTGAGAAAATAATTACATTACAGAGGCATAAACCAAAATTAGCCCTTGGAATTATCAAATATTGGGAGCACAAAAGTGAAATTTGCGAAGGTACTTCTTAAAAAAGAAAAAATACAAAATTATCAATTAAATCAAGCAAATCATTGACCTATATTACATTCATATGGTATTTTTTGCAAGGGATACAATCTATGAGATAAGTTTAGCATGGGCAGAATTACCTAGAAACTTCGTTTGGAATTGAAATATTAGTGGCAAAACTGAGTATTTTTTTCTCTGCTGTTTGGTGGTAGTAAGAGCTTTTAGTCATCATTTTTTTTAAGATGGATAAACTGTATCCGTTTGTTTCAATTTGATTTGAACCTTTCTAAAGGAGTGCTTGCCTGCCCTCATGTCTTGGGCCAGCAGGGTAATGCAAAAATAGATTTACCCTTTTTAGTCTTGAGTTCAAAAATGTAGTCTGTGCTGTGCTGTCATAACTTAACTTCTTGAAAACTATTTTCCAGAATGCTGGAGCTGTGATTGGAAAAGGTGGCAAAAATATTAAAGCACTTCGTACAGATGTGAGTATATATGAGTTTGAACTAATTTAACACCAGTTCTTTCAGAGCACTACATCGAAAACTTGATTGCGTGCATTTCTAGAAATGGGAGCAATTCAACTCCGTAGGCATCAATAGTCAAGTTACAAGCCATTCGTATTGAGTGTTAGAGTAGATAACTTAGTTCTTCAATTTCTATTGCAGTTAAAACCCAGCCTGACTCGTGGGATGAGAGGTTTATATTAAATCTCTTCACTTTTTAATAGAATTCTACTGAATTACACACTTCAAGCAAGTTAACATCCTAATTAAAAATGTTGACAAAGCTTAAGCCCCTTAATAGTACCATTTCCCGTACGTGTGAATCAATTATAGTACTGCTGAAACCATTGCAGGTGGCTGGCTTAACCCAGTGATAGAGGACTTGTCTAACTTCCTTAAAAAGAGCAATATGACATCATCCATCTGTTCCTTAACAGCTTGCACATGAAGAACAAAAACATTAAGGTTTCTTTCTTTAAATATGGGTATAAAACACTAAGGGAGAATTCTGTTCTGTTACTTGGAAGCATTTTTAAATGGTCATGACTTACTGCCCGTTCACACTTTACAGTGGGTTAACTCTTGTGATTAGGCACATGCTGAGCGTTAATGTTGTGTATTTATAAAACTTGGCAACTCTTCTTAAATTCCATTTGTACCTCCTGTTCTTAACATCAGCTGCAATTTCAACAATTTTTCCTATCAAGACTCTATTCAACATAAGATTTGGCAACTTATCATTACAAATCAGTTTCAACTAAGTTCAGCAACTACCGCAACTGAATTGAGGTTTTAGTTGAAATGGTCAGGAATCAGACATATACTCACTAACTTTGGCAGATAGTTGTTCTTTTTTCTTCTCTTTTAGGGTTTTTTATCGGTTTTTTTCTTTCTTTCCTTTTTTTTTTTTTCCTCTTGGAGTAAATCAGTGTGTCACCTAAGTCCAGATAATTTAGATTGGTCTGGAATACAAACTTTCCCAATTTGCCCAAGGTTCTAGTACTATCAGTCTCGACAGGTTTTGTGTCTGCCCTCATGAGCCAGCCTGCTACTGAAACGTCATTTGTTAAAAGTAAAAAGTAGTTTAGTCAGATCAAGTGACTCATTTTTAAGGTCCATACTGTTAAGCCACAGTCGGTGTAGCAATCCGTTATTGTGTTAGTCTTCAGAACAACTTAAGCTTGTTTCATTAATTGAGAGTAATGAGTATAGTTTGTATTAAATTAAAATTTATTGCTTTTCCCCCTTTTCCCTCTCCTTGTTTTTTTGGCCATATATCTCCGTTGCCCATGTACTGGATCGACTTGCCCCTGCGTTGCCCACCATGACGTTGGCCCATCCGCCCCTGAACGCCCATGTGAAAACCCTGGTTGGCTATGCCCAAAAATGTGCTCGTTGCCAAACGGGTACCATACTTGACAACTTCTGATTGAATACCCATGCCCAATGCCAACATCCACGAACGCCAATGACCAATGCAGTACAATGCCAGTGTTTCAGTCCCAGACAGCAGTGGCCCCGAGCGGTATGTCCCAACAGTTTATGCCTCACTGCCTGATTAGAAAGAGAGAAATGTATTTTATTACCTGCCTTTGATATAATTAAATAGTATCCCCTTATAGACGGTGTATTGTTTTTTTTCAAGTTTTCTGTCTTATTTTCCCCATTAAGTCTTTTTGTCACTGAACTTTTACGTGAGTTGCCCACCCAAACAATCCACTAATTTTATTTCAATGGAAGGAGCACAGCTTCAAGTGTTGCATATTTGCTGCATTGTAAATCAAATTGGTTCAAAATAGTCTTTCGCTCTGTCTTTGTGGCCCACCTTGCTCCCCTCAACATTGCCTGTTCATAATTATTTCTGATGAAATGCTAATTCCGGTTCGCTTTCCTTCACTTCTCATTTGTTTTGTCTTTTTTGTCTTGCATTCGTATTTGTTTTCTTGGAGAGCCCATTAGTAATCTGATTTCATAACCTTATTCCAGATACAACGTTCACCACTTGCATATCCTCCCTTTTAATATGAGAAGGTGTGCCAGCGTAATGTAATAGTGAGGGTATCCTAATTAGTGGTGGCGGGGAACATGAATATTCACTTCTACTTTCAGTTCTGCATCAATTTCTTGCCCACTTAATCTGAGCCCTTCCAAAAGCCCATTCTGTCTTTCTCTCTCTGCAAGACCTACCTAATCTTAAATTTCTCATGCGTATATACTGGGCATAAACAAAGATGCATGTGTTATAAATTGAGCAAACAGGTTTACTTAAAACGGGGAATCTTAATTGTAAACTCTTCTTTGTAGTGTATCTTGTTAAAATTTTGTCTGTGATGATTTAAAAAATTTACTTCTGCTTTTTCTTTTCTACCTACTCCATCTTGTCTGGTATTGTGGCTTTCAACAGCATTTTGAGTATAAGTGCAGATATAGAGACAATTGGAGAAATCTTGAAGAAGATTATCCCTACTTTAGAAGAGGTATGTCTCTTAATATTTTGTTTTAAAGGTAAAAGATTAGCTTTTGAACAAGATGGTTCTGAATCACTTTCTGCTTTTTACATACAGGAAATTAAAAAAATAAATGCCAGAGGCCTTTTAAGGAAGGGTTATGGCTCTCACACTACATGTTGACATTTTTTTGGTGGAGGACAATCTGTCACTGTTTATTAAATTAACATTTTGAACAGCCTTCCCCCTTTCAAAATATTAAGTGTTGCACTGTTCAGTACCTTGTTAAGTCTTTGTTGCAAGTTGTGCAGTATAAGGTAATAAATAATGTAATAAGTAATGCAATAAATAAGGAAAACTGATACTTCACCTAGAGGGGTGGTGCGTAAGTAGTTGTGATCTTATCAAAGGAAATGCAGGTTTACAATTCAGCAATAAGTCATACCATTGTTTGAAGAAAAAAAACTTAAAATGCCAAATATTTAAAACTTTATTTTATTTTTTTCTCTATATGCGTCTTTCATACAGTATCAACACTACAAAGGCAGCGACTTTGACTGTGAATTAAGACTTCTCATTCACCAGAGTTTGGCAGGAGGAATTATTGGTGTCAAGGGTGCTAAAATTAAAGAACTCAGAGAGGTACTTGCTTCCTGCTCTTAGATTTGTCTTTTGTTTAATAAATCATGTTTTCTGTTCATAAGAGGCCAGTGTAAGTATCTTCTGTGCAGTAATTCCTACTGAACATACTGTGTACATGCTTCTGATGTTCTGAGATGGAGCTGTACGTTGCAACTTCCTTGCAGACCTTCAGAAGGAGTAGTGGTGACAGAGCCTAGGACTTGATTATACAATATATGTGGTAGAATACTGTTTTTAAAGGGAGGATTTTTACTCTGTTTTATTAAAATTTTATTCATCACTCCTTCTAGAATGAACTTCTGCACAGTCTAGAATTATTTGTGTCATTGGACATAAAAAATGGTCTAGGGCAAAAGCATCTCCACGGTAGATGTCTGAATATTACTGTAGAAGAGCTTTATTTTTGGTTTTGTTTTTTTTTTTTTAATTCTTCTTACTGCTAGAAGACCATTGTTTTCTTTCAGTGAAGGAATAAGATTTAAAAAAGGTAATGATCTCTGTGAGCTGAAGACACGTTTTCCTTTTTATCATTGTGTCAGAGGCCATTGCAGGTCTGTGCAGGTATAGGCTGCTACCTGTTTGCATGGGTTGAGAAAGGCTAGATAACTAGACATAATCCTGGCAATATTACTGTCTTAGCATCCAGAGCATGTTTTCTTCATTTGAGGGTTAATACAGCCTGTAAGCTCACAATGGCTATATGATCCTTTTTCTAATATTTAATTAAATAATGGTGTAAATGAGTCATAGTGGAAACAGGAGAAAATTGAACTTTTTTCCATCTTCATACAAAATTTATGTTACCACTGATCTTTAAAAGATGTCATCTTCAAATTTGTTGTGATAACTCTGAAGCAGGCATGCAATTTTAAGTAGCTTGAATTTAATTTTATTTTGGATTTTTTTCTTTTAAAATGTTTTAGTGGGTTTATAAAGTTGTTTAAAATATATTTGACAAGCTTGAATTTTTTTCTTCTACAGAACACTCAGACCACCATTAAGCTCTTTCAAGAATGTTGTCCTCATTCTACTGACAGAGTGGTGCTTATTGGTGGAAAACCTGATAGGGTTGTTGAGTGCATCAAGATTATCTTGGATCTTATCTCTGAGGTAATATTTATTAAATTTATTTTATTCTTTCATTGGCATTCATGAATCTTAGATATAAAACAATGTCTTGCAGTTTGTTTTGAATTCAGTACGTCCTACTTTCCCAACAGCAAAGTGATCGTCAGGAACTTTTGAAACTGTTTCTGTTGTTTAAAATTGGGGTGCACCTTATGGAGGAGGAAAGCAGTTTTTGGTACTAGTGGGCCGTTATTCATGTTTTGCATATCATTAAAATGAAAAAATTGAAGAGGAAGGAAGACAAAGTTTATAAGCTATGGATAAGTAACAGTAGTTTCTCTGTCACACATCAGCATTTTCTTTCTTAGTAGCCTTGTAAAATCAAAACCATGTTCCAAATGCATGAATTCATACTTACATATTTGCTGTAGTAATTAAGTATGTAGTAATTAAGTTGTAATTGTTCTAATTGATTTGGGGGGATTGTTTTGTTTGTTTGTATTAGTCTCCAATTAAAGGACGGGCCCAGCCTTATGATCCCAATTTCTATGATGAAACATATGACTACGGTGGCTTCACCATGATGTTTGATGATAGAAGGGGACGTCCAGTGGGCTTTCCGATGCGTGGGAGGGGAGGCTTTGATCGAATGCCCCCTGGTCGTGGTGGACGACCTATGCCTCCCTCGAGAAGAGATTATGATGATATGAGCCCTCGCAGAGGACCTCCACCACCTCCACCAGGTCGTGGTGGTAGAGGTGGCAGCAGAGCTCGTAATCTTCCTCTTCCTCCTCCACCACCTCCTCGTGGCGGGTGAGTTGTTGCATAAATGCATTATACAAAAACTGATGTTGTATATATTTTCCTGAATCATATTCATATTTCCGGTGTTTTTTCCATGCTTCCACGTTGTTAGTGATTATGCAGGATTGAATGTGTATTAGACAAGAGTATTTTGAAAAGTACTGCAGTTTAATTACCTACTGCGCCATAGTAAGTTGCCAGGATTGTAACTGGTACTTCTGTAACTTCTGTCATTCAGTACTTGGTTAGCGTAGTTTGATATTAAGTTGTATGTGAACCATCAGTGTGAAAATTTAGATTAGAATAAACAAGCTGGTTCATAATACAGATAACGTAATTAACGTGCTGCTGCTTTTTTCATTTTAGAGATCTGATGTCCTATGACCGAAGGGGCAGACCAGGAGATCGTTACGATGGCATGGTACGAGTTTAAAATTGGCCTTGTTCTGTTCTGTAACCACAGCTAGCGTGCTGTCTGAAGATACTGTTGATGAACATATGCACGTCAATGTGAATATGCATGGTTCTGATGGTAAAATCAAAATGTTTTGTCCATACAAATAGTCCTCCTGTGGAGGAGTATATGGGGTATAAGTGGTATTCAAGACCTATTTTCTTTTATTTCCTTTCTGCCATCAAAAATGATACAGAAGGTTTGACTGTGCTCAGCCCTGCAGGTGTTTTTGCACTGGCTGTCTTTCAGGTTTTTTAATCAGGATGACAGAAATAGAATTAGGAGATTTTGGAAATAGAATTAGGAGATTTTTCAACTACAGAAAACATGTCAGAACAATGAGTTATACAAACATTCTTAACACTAAATGTTAGAAAACATGAGCATAGATACTATAATGTAGATTATAGAATGTTATCTGAGAAGAACTGTAGTTAATCTGAAAGGTTGATTGCTCTTTTGAATCAATTCTTGTCTATTCTCTGGTAATTCCAGATGTTTTGGAGGTAGGACCACTGCTGAGTTGCATCCTAAATTAATACTTGCTGAGACAGAAAATAATCTCTCATATGGAGATTCAAAGCAAGGGATTATAGATAATCTTCTATGTTGCTTCTGAACTGTGACTTCCCAGCAGTTATCTGCTGTTCTGAGGAAGGATTCCTCTTTCCTCAGAAGAAAAACTGGGAGGTTATCCTGGTTTTAGTTGGGATAGTTACTTTCTTCTCTTAGCTGGTACGTTGCTGTGTTTTGAATTCAGTATGAGAATAATGTTGGTAATACGCTGGTATTTTGGTTGTTCCTAAGTAGTGTTTGTGCTAAGTCAGGGACTTGTTCAGTCCCTCATGCTTTGCTGGTGAGTATGTACACAAAAAGCTGGGAGGGAGCATGGCCAGGACAGGTGACCTGAACTGGCCAAAGAGGTCTGGCAGTGGTCATTGGGTGGTGAGCAGTTGTATTGTGTGCCACTAGGTTTTTTTTTAATTTGGGGTTTGGCTCCCCTTTAGATTATTATTTATTGTTATTGTTATCTCCTACTTTGTTTCAATTAGTAAATTGTTGTTATAGTTTTGATTCACTCCCCAGTTCCTCCGTGATGAGGGTTGGGTGGGTGGTGTGAGCAAGAGGCTTTGTGGTGTTAGTTGCCAGCTGGGCTTAAACCACAACAGAGTGAATCTCTATAGTAAAAAACCTTGTCTTCTCCTTGGACTTTGTCTGACACCTTCTTTAAGATGACAGGTGACATAATATGATTTTTTTTTCTTTTAAATGAAGCTAAGAAGTGGAAAAGAGCTATGAAAAGAGCTACCTAAATGTGCTTTTACACATGTCCTGCCTGAGAGTAAGAGTACTGGAACTAAAAATTGCAACAATGTCATGTGCTTACTAGAAATAATTAAAGATTTCCACGCAGTTACAAAAAAAAGATTTACTCCTGCTACTTGTTAAGAAACAGGAGGAATTGGTTGGAAGAATCAGGTTTTGTGTTCTTTTGTTTGCAGCTAATAAAGCCAGTGCTAGAGTACATAAACTGAGCAGCCTGTCCATCTTCGGGCATCTGGTTAAGCACAGTCTTACTTAGCTAGACTCTGGGGCAGTGGTGTGTTCTATTTTTATTCCATTCCAGCTAGAACAGAAAATCCATTTTGACTTAGGTTTAGCCTGTCAGGTTAACCTTCACTTTGTTGATGTGAGTTTCTACAAGCAAGTGGAGTCATTTCAGTTAGGGTTTTTTTGTGCAAAAAAGCACTTTTATTTCCTTTTCATAGTGAAGCTGCTCATGACTTTGACTCCTTTATGACCAAGTATCATAGCCTAGTTAAAGGGAGCACTGCTTCCCAGCAAAGATTGTATTTAATTTCCAGTTTTAGTTAATCATGACTCTAGTATCCTAAACTGTGGAAGCAGAAAGGTTGATTGTTAAGCTGCAGCTGCAAGTGTCGTGCCAGAAATGTAAGGTTTTCCTGTGCTGCCCTTTGTTTCATATAGCAACCGTTCTCTAGCTAAAGTTTTAAACTAGAGTAAATCAATGTTGTTGTGATTTGTGATCTAAGTAATGATGGGAAAAGCTGCTCTTAGAGAGCAAAAGTGCTTTTTCACATGGATCCTATTTTACATAGATGCAATAAAAGGTAAGAATAGAGGAACATCTCAAAAGTCCTATAGCAATTGAATGTACAGAAACTTTTTTGCCAGTTCTCTTTTCCATAAAGGCAGAAAGATTGAATGGTTGATGACTCATCAAGTGGATTGTGAGTCGAGTTTAAGACTGGATGCTGAGCTGTGAGTGTTCTGGAATTTCAGAAAGATAACAGGATTGACTGTGTTTTAAAGATTGAGATGAGAAAAAACAATTTGCATTTTAAAAGATAGGTTAATTTCTCTTGCCAATGTAGAGTCACTCACTTAAGATGATATTGTCTGTTAGCCTGACTTACAGTTGTAATATAATTATGCACTGCTGTTAAAAACGTTCATTTGGCTTATAGTCTGCTCTGAAGCTTTTTCCCAAAGTACAGATTTGTACTGTTTCTCTGCGAATGGAACTGTATGTTTCAATGTGTAGCTACTCCAGATCAAATGCCTGTGGACCATAAGGGCTGTTGTCAGCTGAAAAATCCTAAATTTCCTATATTTCTTTTTTAACACATTCATTCTTTGGGGTGTCTCAGATACAGAAATGCACTCAGATACCACTTGGATGGGTAGAAAATAGTGAACAAGTGTGTGAAGTCCATTTTATCTCAGTTACTAAAATGTTCAAAGTACTAAAAATTTTAAAATCTGAGTTAATGTAGATTTAAATCAGAATGTCTCCTGTTAAGTGGACTGTCTCTTCACACTGTTGTGAGTGTCTTCAGACTTGTAATGTGCTTTTGCTCCTTCAAATGCTTCCTGGTTCTTGATTTTTTTTTTTAAACTTCTATATATATGTGTGTGTCTTGATGTATAAACACTTGAATAAAGACACATAAGTTTTAGAAAATATGAAACAATTCCCAGGTTTAAGAGATGTGACATTAACAGACATGTAAAAAATTAGTAAAGGAAGAATGTATGACAACTGTACTATTTATTCATGCAGATCCTGGAAGGAAGTAACAAAATTTCACTCTTAGGTCACTCATAAAACCCAGAAAAAGTTAGGACAAAAGAATTTTACATCAGTTAGGACTGCATGCGTTTTCTTTCACTTGATGTAAAAGTGAAGCTCTTTGTGTTACCCAGCCCACCTATCATCTCGTTTGTATTCTAGTACTAGTAGTGACCAGCACAAATGAGTCTGCAGCAAAGAATATTTTGTTATTTATGTTAAGACACCCTGTTTCAGAAACTTGTTTTAGAGTGCACAAATGAACATCAATTGCTGAAACTGTAAAATTCTGAAAGAAAGAAATGCTAGATATCATGTTTTAGAAACATAACTAAATTTCTAATATAGTTAGTCAGCGGTAGATTCTTAGTCTGCTTGGCTGTATGAGGTATATGGAAATGAATTGGTAGAATATGAGAAACAGTGTCCTTCCTGCTTGACCTCTGTTGGCATAATCACTTGCAGTTATTTGTTTCAATCTTACTAAACCTTCATTTTCCAACAGATGGTAGAAATAAAAGGTTTTTCTAATGCATGGCAAAGTATTTTTATATGTAATAGCACTTGAAGGTTTTCTTAAAAGGCAGAAAAAAAGGCTTGTTCAAGCTTTACCTTGCCATTAGCTCTCTGACCTTCTTTGCTAGAGAAGAAATCTGTTAATACCACAGAAAGAAGGGTGAAACCATGAGTGTGGCCACTTACAGTTCCCTCAAAATAAAATTAAAAGGGAATGAGTCTTGAGAGTGGTCTAACTCAGAACATTTCAAGTCTTTGCTATGGTGTTAAGGTGTCTTTGTACTAGTATGTATTGTATTTGCTTGCCAAGTTCACTAAAACTCTGTATGACCTGGGCTTTCTTTCTTCCTCCTTTCATGTTGTGTCTGGAAGATGATGCAGTGTCATGTGGATGCTTGTGATGACATGCAGCCACCAGAGTTGGTGAGTGTGTTCAACCTATTTTCTGAAAATTGCTTTGTCGAACAAAGTAAGCGATTAGGTGAATTTCTTAAGAGATCTTGAGTGTAGTCTGTCACAACTTGCATCTATTAAACACTTGATAAAGCTGTTCTTTGGACTCAGAATTTATTGGCAGTCCTAATAGTGTGTCCTTTGACGAGAGGTAATGTTAATAGAAATGTGGAATTGTGCAGTAGCATGCTTTTCTGCATGCTACTGCATGCAATACCTCTTTTTTGCCTGTTTTACACCCTTTTTTCATTTTGTAAATGGTAACTTTTCCATAACTAATGCATTGTAGATGCATACACTTAGGATATATATTTTGTGTTAATTTCATAATGTTGCTATTTTTTTTTAATTTCAAACAGCAAATATTAAAAGTAGCTTATTACTTACATTTTTGGATAAACTACAATGCTTTTTTTATCAATGTATTTGAAAATATACCATTTGATCAGATAGGTTTTGGGGAAGAAAGTTATAGAATCATAGAATGATTTTGCTTGGAAGGGACCTTAAAAATCATCTAGTTCCAACCTGCTTGCCGTGGGCAGAGAACCTTGGTCTAGACAGGCTTGCTCAGGATTCCATCCAACATGGCCTTGAACACTTCCAAGGAGATGGGCATCCACAACTTCTCTGTGCAACCTGTTCCAATGCTTCAACGCCCTCACAAGGATTTCTTCCTAATATCTGAACTAAACCTACTATCTTTTAATTTAAAGCAATTGCCCCTTCTCTTCCCTCTACATGCCCTTTTAAAAAGTCCTCTTGGGTGTTCTTGTAGGCTCCCGTCAGTTGCTAAAGGCCACAATAAGGTCGGCCTAGAGTCTTCTGTTCTTCAGGCTGAACAACCCCAACTCTCTCAGGTTTTCTTATAGGAGAGGTGCTCTAGCCCTCTGATCTTGTTGATGGCCCTCCTCTGGACTTACTTCAATAGGTCTGTGCCCTTATGTTGGGGATCCCAGAGCTGGATGCAGCACTCCAGATGGGGTCTCACCAGAGCTTGTAGGGGGCCAGAATCACGTCCTTTGCCCTGCTGGCCACACTGCTTTTGATGCAGCCCAGGATACAATTGGCTTTCTGGGCTGCAAGTGCAAATTGCCAGGTCATGTCCAGCCTCTGATCCACTAGCACCTTCAAGTCCTTCTTGGCAGCGCTGCTCTCGAGCAGTTCATATCCCAGCCTGTATTGATACCAGGAGTTGCCCAGACCCAAGTGCACCGCTCAGCTCGGTGTCATCTGCAACTTGATAAGGGTGCACTCCATCCCTTTTTCTGTGTCATTGATGAAGACATTTAATAGCACTGTTCACAGTTCCAACCCCCTGAAGGTCACCACTTGTTGTCCATTGGAACTCTGAGCCATTGGCAATACCCTCTGGATGTAACCATCCAACCAGTTCCTTATTCACTGAACAGTCCACCCATTTGAATCCATCTCTCTCCAATCTGGAGAGAAGGATATTGTGGGGGGACCATGTCAAAGGCCTTACAGAAGTCCAGGTAGATGGCATCTGTAGCCCTTCCCTTGTTCAGTGATGTAGTGACTCCACTGTAGAAGTTATGAAGTACAGCAGGTGCTTGTGCTATCTTGAAGATGGCAAAATGACACCAAATTAATATTTTTGATTAATTGATGTGAAATGTCAGTTCTTAGCTTACATAAACACAGAATCTGCTATCAAGTTATGTTGTTCTGTAGTCTGGGGAAGCAGATGTAATCAAAGAAAGGATTTTTCTTTGAAACAGATTAGTCCAAAAAGGAATCCTGTGGCAAATACCAACAGGAATATGTCTCTGTGTATGCAGTATGCTGTATGATCAGCCTCTGAATTAAGCCTTAAGCAGAATCCTTCATTCTCTCATATTTTAGACTCCAGTACAAGCTCTATTATGTTGTATTCCAATCTGTATCGCTTAGTAACGTGACAATACAAGTTGCTTAGGGACCGAGGACAAGCTCAGCACTTTGATCTGAGTAGCTTCCATTTTGATCTTAAAAGGTAGATGGTAAGTAATATTTTTGGGAAAGTTGTTACATTGTAACTTTTGTGAACAAGTAGTTGTGGTTGGTTCAACTTGACTGGCTGCCCAGCCAGTTTACCTGCTCTTTCACTCTCCTTCCTCAGCAGGGTGAGGGGAGAAAGCAAGACAGAAAGTCTGTAGCTCATGATGAACACAGAGAGATCACTTAGTAATTACTATCATGGGCAAAACAGGGTTGACTTGGGGAAGACTTACTGCCACATTGAATATCATGGTGAGAAACAAAGAGGAAAACTAAAAACACCTTTCCCCACCCTTCACTTCTTCCCAGACTAAACTTCCACTCCTTTATTCCCTGCCCTTGTACTTTCTCTGCCATGAATGGTGCAGGTGGGATAGGAAATGTTGGGTTGCAGGTTAGTTCATCACACCTGTATCTATTCCATCCTCTTCACACTGTTCCCCTGCTCCACTGTAGGGTCCTTCCCATGGGATACAATCATTCATAAATGCCTCAAGTGCGTTCTCCGTTGGACTGCAGTTCTTCAAGAACTGCTCCAGTGTAGGTCCTGGTCATGGGGTACAGTCCTGCAGGAACAGACTGATTCAGTGTGGGTCCCCCAGAGATCCTGCCAGGCATCTGTGCTGGCTTGGAATCTCCACAAACTGCAGCTTCTGCTTGGTCACAGCATAGCATCCTGCATGGGATACAGGGTAGCCATCTGCTCCAACATGGTTCTCTTGACCGGCTGCAGGACAGTGTTCATTCCAGTGCCTGGAGCACCTTTTCCCGGTCCTTCACTGTGGTGTCTGCAGGGCAGATCCACTCAATTTTTTCCTCCTTGCTCATCTCTTGCAATCAGTGCACACTGAGGTTTGTTTTTTTTTACTCTTTTTTAAATGTTATTGTGTAGATGCCACCAGCTTTGCTAGCAGTTTCAGCTTTAGGCAGCCCCGGCTTCCTGTCACAGAACTCGTGAGTCTCTAAAAAGTTGAGTTCAAGGGAACCTTGTGTATTTATTCTCTGCTTCTGTGGGAAAATATGAATATGGAGTCTCGAGCACTTATTTCATTAGATGAAGCAAAACACTTATGTCAAATACAAGTTTACAAATCTTAAAAATAAAAAGGGGCTAGGAGTGCTTGTAGTGATTTGTATTTGGTGGTTTAAATGGAAAAGAAGTAACTCATGTCATGATTATCTGTTCAAACATATTAAGTATTGTAGCATAGTCTGAATCAAGAGACAAATTACAGAGCTGTTCTTAAGAACTTACTGGGTTTTTTTCCCGAAGGTGTAGATGAAGTAGGAGGATTGACAGTCACTGGGTAAACTTTTTGTACCAAAACTGGAGACTTGAGTTTCTCCTGAGCTATGTTAGTAGCATTAGTAAGGTTGTACTCTGATCTTGTAATTTGAATGTTTGTTTAGTCCAATGGTCACAAGTAGGTCAGCATCAAGAGCTGTCTATGAGAAGCTGAGTTAGTGAGACTGCCTTGGTAAACTGGCAGGTTTTGACAGGGCAGGATAAGAATCACACAATCACAGAATATCTTGTGTGGGACAGAACCCACAAGGGTCATCACGTCCAACACCTGGCCCTGCACAGGACAGCCCCAAGAATTACACCATGTGCCTTAGAGCATTGTCCAAATGGACAGAGGTTAATGAGAGACCTCCCACTCACTCCTTTTTTTTCTGATCTGCCCTCTTTGCCTCAGGATGCCTTTGCTAGCACAACAATTATATTTATAGTCAGGTTGAGGGTTGAGATGTTTGCATAAGATAGGCTCAAAGTTAACAATACAATATTTAGGACAAAAATGTGTTAATGAAGAATAGCTATTCACTATTTAAGGTTTTTTTTCTCTTTCTCTTACAGTTTGAGGGTGGCTCTGGTTATGGTAAGTGTTTATGTAAAACTGTTACATGTACTTCATTACATAGTTACTAAAGGGCTTGATGCATACACTTAAATCAGATTATTCTTATGCAGGGGGGCGCGGTTCATATGGAGATCTTGGTGGACCCATCATCACAACACAAGTAACAATTCCCAAAGATGTAAGTAAATTTGACTTGCTTTCAACTCATGCTTTTTCTTAAAAAAAAAAGAAGTCACAGTTATTTCTCAGACTATTGAAGTGAATCAGAAGTACTTAGAGTGCTTGATAAGTACTTCTAATACAAAACAAGTGTTTCCAAATCACCAAGAGTATTCTTGGATTGGTTTGTATCTTCAGAGACTCACTAAACAATTTTACTAAGAGTTAATACTCAGTAATAGAGATGGACTGTGTAACGTGTTTTTTACAAATGAGCGGCTGGTTCTCCCAGTTTTATCCCACTTGTGTTTGTACAATTAATACCACAGGGGATGTTTTTAGGCTGTAAAGAAGTAAGCTTCCATTCGAACTCTTAAAACTGAATTTGTAGAAACTACTTAAATGCTGCTGGGATTTTCTAACTGGTTTTAGAAAGAAAGTTGTATTGGGAAATGAATTTTTTGCTTTCTTCCCTAGTTGGCAGGATCTATTATTGGAAAGGGAGGCCAGAGAATCAAACAAATACGTCATGAGTCAGGAGCTTCAATCAAAATTGATGAACCATTAGAAGGCTCAGAAGATCGGATAATAACAATCACAGGAACACAGGACCAGATACAAAATGCACAATATTTGCTGCAGAACAGGCAAGTTAACGTTTAATATTCTCTCTACTGTCAATTTTAAATTGACGTGTACATTATAAAACTGCTCTGTGAATCAATTTTTTAAGAAGGCAGGTTTTAAGTAACTATTTGAAGCTAACTTCTCCACTGCTAGTTCTGCCTTGATTTTCTTCTGTTCTCCATTCTAATTAAAATGAAGACACCCTCAAAACTAATCTTGCTGGAAGACACCTTAACCAAGCAGTCCTCTCCTTTCTCTGGTGAAAACTGCTGCAAAAAAAGTACTTGTAATAAATTATATAGAGCCTGTAGAAAATATAGAAGATTTCAGTGGATGTTGGCCTAGTTCTGTGTGGAAGACTAGTGATTTTGTTGTTTTTAGATAACTAAATTGACAACAAATCACAGTCTGCCATATGGCACAGACCATGCCTCTACAGGACAAGTTGAAATCGATTTGGTGCTGTTATGCAGCATTTCACACCTTGCTGACATTACTTTGCCTTTTCTACCAAATATTAACAGCTTCAGATAACATTTGCTTTATTAACTTCTGGCTGTCCTAGTAGATTTTAATGTTTTAACTGGAATGTTTGGCTTTAGAGTATTAATATTTAAATGTACCATAAATATACTAATACAATTATTAGCCATTGATATTTTAGAATTATTTAATTATTCACTTTTAAATGTGTTAGGAATTTGTAATTTAATCTGCTCTAAAAATGTCATTATGAATATTGATGCAAGATGTATGGTCCATCATTCTAATACATGCTTTTTTCTTTTTCTTTTATAGTGTGAAGCAGTATGCAGATGTTGAAGGATTCTAATGCAAGATTATTTTTTCTTTTTTATAGTGTGAAGCAGTATTCTGGAAAGTTTTTCTAAGACTAGTGAAGAACTGAAGGAGTCCTGCACCCCTATTTTTTTTTTTTTAATCTGCTTCTGTTTAAAAAGCCAACATTCCTCTGCTTCATAGGTGTTCTGCATTTGAGGTGTAGTGGAATCTTTACTGTCCACCAGATGTAATGTTTTAGTTCCTTACAAATACATGGGGGGAGGGAGCACGAGACTAACACTGAAATTTTGAAGCAGCAGAGAGATTGAATTCTATTTTTGTTCATCGTTGGTGGTAAATTGTAATGTTTTTCTGTAATTGTTGTGTACACCCTGCTTTTATGTACACGGTGTCTTATTTTAAAGGGGGATGAATTCTGGTAGGCCTCATGTCCCTGGTATCTGTTGAGAGCAGTATGCAGAATGTAATGCTTTTTTGTAAGAAACATTTTAGGATTTTTAAATAAATTTAGTGAACCTATTCTTGGTGGTCATTTTTTTTCAGGTCTACATAAGATAATAACTAAAATGAATACACCTAGTTTGGTTGGGTTTTTTTCCCCATATGAATTAAAGTTGCTGTTAAGCTTGCTCTTCAGCTTCCTTGATATAGATGGAGTTATGTGGGGGTTTTTGACAAATTAAAGAAATTGTGTGAAAACAATGACTGCTTTGCTGTTTGGGGGAAAAAAAAAGTTAAAATATACACAAAAAATGTGTAAAACTTGACATTTTTGCAAGTGTTTGGCCCTCTTTGCAGTACATATATATATTGGTGACAGTATATAAATAAAATATTTAAAAACTTTGTGATGTCACTGAGTAAACAGTGGTAAAGTACACCTGGTTATAGACAGCTTGCTTAATGCAGATAACACTGTTAGAAATGACAGTTGCTCTACCATTTCTGAATAAATTATAGCTGTTTCCTGAGCTTTTTTTTGTATGAGGTAGAAATTGCAAATTGGCAAATTGACAGTATCTAACTCTGTAACTTGTAATTGTATGCAAAACTTAAACTTGTTTGGTTTCCCAGCTGTATGTTGAATTCCATAAGAATTATTTGTGAGAAATTAAAAAAAAACATATAAAGCCTCTAGATATCTCATGTAATACCTTGGCATTTGTATTTATAGTTAAAAGTTTTAATTTCACTTCCTGAATAAAAACAAATTAAAAAACGTAGAAGTGTGTTGCACATATGGATATGATGGGTCCAGGCTAAGCCTGGGTTCTTTTGTTGTGTTTTGTTATTTTGGTGGTTGAGAATTTTTTTTCCGCCCATGGTTTGTTGGAGCATTGGTTAAGCTTGGCCTTTTTAGAGCAGCTACTCATTAAATGGAATGGTAAAAGGCAAGGATCTAAGTAAGACATTGCGTGCAAGGCTGGCCTACTTGGCAGAGCTGTAACAAATCTGTAGAAAGTAAACAGTGCCATCAGCCTTGTGTGTTGTCAGAAGGAAGGCAGCTGGCACCTGGCTGGTTACTCAACGAACCGTAATTAAGAGGGAGAAGTCTACAAATCGAGGCAAAGGTTTTGGGCGAAATGCGAGTGAACCGGAACAGTTGCCGAATTTTGTGTGCCTCCAACTTGCTATGTACGGACGAGTGGGGTTGTGAGAGGTCGTTACTTTGGTGCTGTCCTGTTTTAATTCGGGAGGAAAGCTCAGCAAGTATCAACACGCAAATTTTTGTTCGAAGCAGAGCCTGTATCCTGCTGCAGCCTGGCAGGGTTGCGGGGGCCGATCCCGATGCTCCCCAAGTGCCGGCCCCGGCGCTCCTGCAACTCCGGGCTCTGTGCGCGCCCCGCCGCGGCGGGAGCCGCCCGGGCCCGCCCCGTCCGCGCCTGCGCGCGGCCGTGGCCTCGCGGGGTGGGGAGTGGAGCGGGGCCGGGATCTGGGTAAGCCCGAGCAGCTTCGGCGGGGCTGGGTTGGGCGGCGTGCGCGTGTCCTGCCCAGCATGGAGGGTTTCCCGTCCCCCCTGGAATCTGCCAAGTTCATCGCCGACCACAGCAAAGATGTCTCCGTGGACGAGGAGGGGGCGCGGCGGGTGGCGGAGAGCCTGTTTGACAAAGCCTCGGCCGTGGAGTTCGGGGTGGCGGGGTGGAAGAGTCTCCACGAGCTGAACCCCCGCGCCGCCGACAAGGAGGCAGTGGACTGGGTGTTCCTGGTGGACACTCTCAACTTCTCCTTCTGGTCCGAGCAAGAGGAGCAGAAGTACCTGGTGAAGTACAAGGATAAAATCTACAGCGGCTACTGGTCCCTCTGCGCCGCCGTCAACAGGGCCCTGGACGAGGGTCAGTGAGTGCCGGGGGAGCGGGGCCGGGCCGGGGGTACCGGGGCGAGGGCGATAGAAGCCGAGCGTCGAGGGTAAAACTAAGGAGGCGCCTCGGAAGCGGGACCCGCTGTTGTGAAGTGCTGCTCGCTGTTTCGATAGCGCTGTATGTGCGGGCCGTCCCGTAGAGCTCCGGGGAGGTAACTGGAAACGCTTCTAAAACATCCTCTTAGTGAAGCTACCTAACTCGTGGCTCTGGGTTATCTCTTCCATTCGAAAGACTTCTAAGGATTGGCAGTAGTCAGCTGTGGGTGACTTCACGTATGTTCTTAGGATAAATTGTATGTTTCCATGACAAATAAAAAAACGAGGCATAAACTGAGAATCGTCTGGACTAATCTGATACCAGAGCAGCTCCAGTAAGTCTGAAAACTCATATGCCTCTAAAAATATTTTAAAGTTTTGTAGTTTAGCACTTTAGCACTCACTCTGGTTGCTGTCCTCAGAAAAGAAAAAAAAATCTGTTTGTAGGTATAAATGAAAGTTTTAATTAATTTTCTGCATGGTTGGTTGTAAATTGAGGGGGCATTAGCATTAAGACACTTTTTGTAAATGCACAACGCGATTAGGATCCAGGGGAAAACGGGCCTATGCTGACTGCTCTAGCTATGTTACTGACTATATTTGCCAGCGTGCTATGTAAACACCCTACTCAAAATACAAAGACTAAGCAGCTGGGAAAAATTATGTACAAAAAATAAGAAAGGGTCCATGGTTGCCTGCTGGAAATGGTTCTCTATAGAAGCAAGCATTGTGGCACTCACAAATTTTGTTTTGAGCAGCTCTGTGAGTGCGATTATCACTGAAAACTAAGGTGATTGTAAGAGTTGATGAGACTTTTTAGATCTTCCTGTACAGGCGCTTTCATCTGTAGCAGACCACTGTGCTAGGTCCCGGGATATGTTACGATAGCCTAAACATCTCATTTTAACTTTTCTGAAGGAATACCTATCACCAGTGCATCATATTTTGCCACCATGACGCTTGAACAACTGAGGCATGTATTTCGCTCTGACACAGAAGTGCCTATACCTTTGCTTGAAGAAAGACATCGGGTGCTGAACGAAAGTGGAATAGTTCTGTTAGAGAAGTTTGGAGGATCTTTCCTTACCTGTGTTAAAATGAGTGAGAAGAGTGCTCAGAAACTACTACATCTTATACTGGAAAATTTTCCTTCTTACAGAGATGAAGCTGTATTCGAGGTAAGCTAGTTCTAAAGCTCTGAAAACAAAATCATGCAATTTAGTAACAGTAAAAGAGTCTTGGATTGTGTGCAACTAGACAGGACAGGAGTCACTTTTTTTCCCACCAGAGGACTGCCTTTTTTTTTTCATATGCTCTCTGTCTTCATTACTTTGATGTATTATTTTTATATACTCCAGGTTCCCAGTTAGATCACGCCTCCTGTGTACTCCTTAGAAGTGGATGGTATTTGAGATAATTCCTGCCTGAAAAATCAGAATATTTTTTCCTTTCTTTTCCTTCCCTTGAATTGCAGCCAACCCTCCTCCCCCCATCTTCTTTCTTCTTTTACCTTGAAGTTTTCCACAGCTAATGAAGAAAATTAAACTGGTAGAATTAATGTACAGCTACTGGGACTCCACCCTCTAACTGTTGTTGATTCAACAGGCTTTACACAAATGACTACAGGTTAGAAGTAACTCATACTTTTATCCATGTTGACAGTACACTGAAGATTTTTGGAGCTGTTTTCCTGAAAGAAACTGATGGGAAGTAAACAGAGTCCATCTGGTATTTTCTGTCTCCCAGTTTCTCCTATACAGATCTGCATTTAGCATCTGTGACATACGTAGCTGCTCCTGTGCTCAGCTGCATGTGCAATTGTATTCAGCTGTTATATTATTAAGTCCAAAAGACTTTATTTTAGTAACAGTGCAGCCTATACTAATAGTCCGTGCAGTCGTTTTAAAGTAGCTCCTTGGAATACCAGTCACTGGAGCTTGGAACTTGTTGCATTTACTATCCTTTAGTAGGTGGCATGATTTTATTTTCCTTTGTCTCCTGCTATGAAGTAAGGTATGCTTACATGAAAAATCAGAGGTTCTTTCTATTTAATCTTTGAAGCTATTGGTTTAGTTAATTTGGGGGTTTTTTTTACATATAAAGTAATATTTTAACAATTTTTATGATCAGAAAGGAAATATTTTACACGTAAAGTGATAGAGTATTTTCTTATCTTTATAGTGACTGTATTCATTGACGTTATGTCTTTCGTGAGATGATGACGAATGCTTTATAAAGCAAGCCTCCCTAAAAGCAGCAGCAGACTACAGAATGAAAAGGTGTTCCAAAAATGACCCTAGATCGTAAGCACTGACATAGTAATAAAGCCAGTTGCATGAATATGGAAGCTATTCTTCTGCTTTCAGTAAGCAAGATCTGTATTTTAAAGGTGGTGACATGGGTCACATTTTCAACGTCATTTCTATGGCAGCAGGTTGAGGTCTCACAAGTAAGACTTTGTGTTCAGTAAAGGGTTGGAGGGAACTGGAAAGATGGTGAGATATCCAAGAGCAAACCAGTGCTTTTCAGTAACTCTACACAGTAGAAGTATACATAATTATAAAATAAATGATACATTAGAATCATACTGTCACAGACTGCTACAACTGTCCTAAGTTCTAACCTTCTAGGGGAACTTCTAAAATAAACACAATTATTTGGCTATATGTTTTTCCAAACACATACACAAAATATTTTTCAAAATTATGTGTCTAATTATAGAAATTGCCCGTGTTTGTTTCTTCTGAAAAAGGAAATGCAAACCAAAACCTAAATCTCCAAAACATTTTTTTCTCTTTGGGTGGATAGTTCATATTTAGATGGTGTGCTGCATTTGATTCCCAACAGAAGTTTAAATTTTAGACTACTTTATACTCACAGTATCAGGGGTTTTGTGTTCTGACAAAGACATAGTGGAGTCTTTTTTGATCTTCCAGTCATTGACATTTCATGTATTTATCTTTTATTTGCCATCACCTGGCACCGGGCTTGTAAAATTCTCGTGATCTTCACGTTCTTTGCTGTTTTTCTTTACTAGCTGCACTATCACATTTTGTTCTTTGCCAACACAGTACTCCTCCTTTCCTTTAATATCAGTAGGCCATAATAGATGTATCCCCTGATACTAGCACATTGTATTGGAGAGAAGACGTAAGTATCTCTGTATGTGGTAGCTTTTCCTGGAAAAGAAGGGTGTTGCAGAAAAAAAAAAAAAAAGAATCATAGTTGTATTGCCATCTTGTAAAAAGTTTGTTTTTTTCGACAAATCGTACTTTCTTTCACAGACAGAATCATAGACTGGGTAAAGTTGGAAGGGACTGCAGTGGATCATCTGGTCCAAGTTTCCTGCTCAAGCAGGGCTATCCTAAAGCACATGGCACAGGATTGCTTCCAGATGGTTCTTGAATATCCCCAGTGAGGGAGATTCCACAACCTCTCTGGGCAATCTGTTCAGTGCTCAGTCACCTGCACAATAAAGAAGTTCTTCCTCTTTGAGATGTGGTATCATCCACCTAATGCTTTCCGTGCTTTCTGTTGAAAATAATAATGGGAAAATTTACTAGAAATATTTGTAAACTGTGGTGGCAGTAAGGTGGCAGAATAAGACTGGAAATAAGTTGAGTCCTCACCTATGTGTAATTCAGGTTAACCATTCCAGTTACATATTGTTTAGCACATGTTGTCAAAAGTCAAAAATCTCATCTAGCTTTAAAGAGAGGGAAAAAATGCAACCCACTAATACTTTTTTCCTTAAAAATGCAGATGCAGTCACACATTGCATTCATCATAGTGTGAAAACCTCAATAGCTTAGAGCTCATAGCATATCATTAGTTTTTACCCTTGTCAGTAGTCACAAAAGTTTAGGACAAAAATAGAACCATGCACAGTATCTAGGAAAATATTGTATGTGTAAGTACATCTTCCACTGGAATGAATTTTCCTCTCTCCTCTGCACAACACAGAGGAGCAGTCAATAAAGTTTTCCTAGAATTTTATTGCCTTAACGTTACAGATAAATTGATTAATAAAATGTTGTAATTGTCTAATCCAACACATGCCTATTATGCTTCTCTTGTCAAATTAAAAATGCTAGAGTGTCTGAAAATTAATGTTTGCTGGACTTTCAACTCCAGTATTTGCCAAGTGGATGTATACCAACATGAATGTGTTCTGAGGTCCAAGCAGATACTAAACAATAGAATTCCACTGTGGTGAATTCTATTATGTTGTTCTTTTATTTCAGTTTATTAATGAGCATTTCATGTAATCCTTGTTTGTAGTTTGGTATTTTGTATATATTAAAGGTGTTTCAGAGTGTTGCACTTTTATTCTGTTCTAGTTAACTAATATGTTTAACCATATGATAACTATAACTACATGTTATTCACTACATTTATTGATGTTTCAGGCACTTAAATAATCCATAAATTTCTTTCTTCAGAAAAAGAAGGTGTCTTTCTACAAACGAGCACAAATACTTGTGGCTGATACATGGAGTGTATTAGAAGGCAAAGGAGATGGCTTTTTTGATGATATTTCTAGTCTAACAATATTTGCAGACTACAGAATTCCTCAAGTTCTTGTTCACTTAAAAGCAATGAAGTATTCTGAAGAATTAATGAAGAAACTACGTGAAGGTTTGTTCTGCCCTTACTAATATTAAGTAATCTTATCTCTTGGCATGGTAGACTAAAACTAGTTCTAAAATGTAATGTTAGAACTAGTAACATGTAAGGGTTATGTATATTTTTTTCCTCCAAGGAACAAGGATTTCTTAGGTAGTGATGAGGTAACAGTAAGGAACTTTTTCCCTAACAGTGATCTTGAATGAGGTTTTAAGGTTTCTTTTCTATAAAGACTTGACTGTTCTGTGGATTAAACATTGATAAGGGAGGGATTAAAGAAAACTCTAAGCTAGTTGATTTCCAAGGGCTGCTGCTACCAAAACTATCTTTCAGCATGATTTCACCAATGATTTCTTCATTAATTCAAAGGCGAATATAAAAGCATGGGAATTCCTCTTTATTTGTACTGAACTTCTAGTTAACAAGCAAAGCAATATTATAAAGGTCCATTAAAAAAATATTGCTTTAAATGAATTTAATTGCATACAACTAGAGTCTCGTTTTTTAAGCATGGTTCCAACTTCCAATACTTATTAAGCATGAACTTTAGTGAATAAAAAAAATAAGCCAATCCTTTTTCCACTTTAAAATGACTGTATTTAGAGATAGGACTGCTGTTATGCAATTGCAGAATTACTCAGCAAGATAAACAGATCAATGCAACCGTCCATGGATCTTAATAGAATGGCCATATGTATGTCTATGTGTGTATCTATATATTAAGTAGACTAGATGGACATTTTATCTTTCCGTGAATCCTAATGAGAACATTCCCATTCAGGCCATTCCAATGGTTCCCTTTACATTAGGTTTTTGGGGGGGGGTTATCTTAGAGTTACCCTGGCAGAAAATAAACTATAAAATGTAGTAACTAACTATATACTAAAAAGTATACATAATGAAAGACTATCCTTTTTGTCTCTACAAGCAAAGAAATGGTCATATGATGTGCAGTATAGCCTGTTCTGTTGCTTTAATTGAATGGGAGGTAAACTTCTAAGTGCAGATGGTAAAATTAAAGTAATCATTAGAAAATTATTGTTTACAGTTATAGTGTAAGTCATGACAACTGGATTCTAGAACAGAATAAATATGAAGGGGAAAAAAATTAGCAAATTCAGACAGTCCTTGTCTTTCTGTCTCTTGCATGTAAATGGATTGCTGTCTCTTGTGTCTACAGGAACAATTTTCCAGTCTGGAGACAAAGAGGAGGTAGAGATCCGTGGCTGTTCTATTTGGTGTTGTGCATTGATTTGTAAGCATTTGCAGGAGCTCTATCAGAAGAAGGGTCAGGACATGCGTGAAAAGATCAATGCAGTCTTACTCGATTATTATCTTTGGGACTATGCCAGGGATCACAGGGAAGACATGAAAGATATTCCATTTCACCGAGTACGGTGTATATATTACTAAATCCAGTCGGATAGCTGTTGTATTGTTGCATTATCTTTTGAACTGCAGTTTTGCTTTTCATACTGTGGTTTGTCATGCACTAATTTGGAGCTGGTTAAATCAAATGTTTGTTTTCTGGTGATGTATTAACAACTTGCTTTTTTTTTTCTTCCTTTTTTTTTCTCTTTCCTCTTAATATTTTGCTTGTCCTGACTGGAATTAACAGTGTAAACTTTGCCGGACAGCCCATGTTAATGCAGGGTTTATTATTATTTGAGCTCTGCATTTGTGTATGTACCTGCCTGTGCGTGCATATCTCGCGGTGCACCTCGCCTCCCCATGGCTGGCACCTAATGCTGGTCCATCCCCTCTCACACCGGTGTGGAGGTAGCAGGTGCTCGGCACACGTTCAGAGGTGAGAGCGGAACTGGTCCATTCATCCAATAAACACTGTGGTGACACATGTGGCACAGTGTGTGTCTGTGTTTTCACTGGTGTGGGCAGCCCCTGGGAAAACAGGGGTTGGGGGGCTTGCTCCCTGCAGGAAGGGAAGGAGGGAAAGAATCAGAAAATGATTTAGGTTGGAAAAGGCCTCTGAGATCATCAGCTCCAACCTATGACCGAACACCACTTTGTCAACGAGAAGATGGCACTAAGTGCCATGACCAGTCTTTCCTTAAACACCTCCACGGACGGTGACTCCACCACTTCCTTGGGCAGCCCACTCCAATGCTGAATCACCCCTTCTGTGAAGTTCCTCCTGATGTTCAACCTAAACCACCCCTGGTACAGCTTAAGACTGTGTCCTCTTGTCCTACTGCTAGTTGCCTCGCTGCCAGGGAGAAGAGGCCGATACCTACCTTGCTACAACACTTGAAGAAAAGTACAAAGTCAGTGTTTACAGAGCCATAGTGCTGTCTACTCTCTTATACAGATCTGAATCATGGGTCATCTACCGCCACCACCTGAGTCTCCTAGAACGCTTCCATCAACGCTGTCTCCGCACAATCCTAAACATCCACTGGTCAGATTATGTGACCAATACATCTGTTCTAGAACAAGCAGCAGTCACAAGCATTGAGGCCATGTTGCTGAGAACACAGCTGCAATGGGCAGGGCATGTCTCCAGGATGAAGGACCACCGCCTCCCTAAGATCCTGCTTTATGGTGAACTTGCCTCCGGCTGCCACAAGAGAGGAGCCCCAAAGAGAAGATACAAAGACTCCCTGAAACATCTCAGCCTTGGCCATATTGATCACCATAACTGGTCTACTCTGGCCTCCAATCGGGAAGTCTGGAGACACACCATCTATAACGCTGCTGATGCTTTTGAGAAAGCACGCAGGATCACTGTTGAGGAGAAAAGACAGCACAGAAAGAATCGTGCCTTGCAGAGTGTACCACCTGAGGAGTCTTTCTGCTGTGCCTTTTGCATCCGGACATGTCTATCTCGTATTGGCCTTTTTAGCCACCAACGCGCTTGCAACAAGCGTGGGTAGTGCCTTCCCAAATCTTCGTTCGCGAAGCCCAGCCATGAGACAGCCTCCTTCCAGGTAGTTGTAGAGAGTGATGAGGTCAGCCCTGAGCCTCCTCCAGGGTAAACACCCTCGGCTCCCTCAGCCGCTCCCGTAGGCCTTGTGCTCCAGACCCTTCACCAGCTTCGTTGCCCGTCTCTGGACACGCTCCAGCACATCAAAGTCCTTACTGAACTAAGGGGCCCCGAAGTGGGCAAGGAGGGAGGGAGCGGAGCGCTGCCACTCACCCCCATGGCGGCCCGTCCCTCCCCGCGCTCCTCCGGCCGCTGGGGGCGGTGCTGGCGCGGGCGGTGCCGACATGGCGGCTGTTGCCTAGCGAGGGGCTGTAAACAGCGCGACGGGACCGGCCCAATGCTGGTGCCGTTGGCCCGGCCGCCGCCACCGCCTTCTCTTCTCCTGCCGTCTTTCCGCACGGGTCCGGCGGCACGGCCAGACGCGGCGGCAGCCGGGGGACGGCGGGCTCCGCGGCCCTTGGCGGCTCCCGAGACCGAGACGTGATCCCGTTCCCGGCTCCTTCTCAGGTTTGGAGAAGCGGCAAAGAAGGAAAATGTTCTGGGCCGCCCGCACAATATCACGGCAGTATGTTTGCTCCTGCCTTACGGCAGCCAAGGGCAAACGATGCATCCACACCGAAGTATCTCTCTAACTTCGGCGTATTGGGAATATATCATATTCCCACATTCTTTTATAAAATAGAATCCTATGAAATAGGGTTTCCCTCCCACATATGTGCTTAAAGATGGAGATCAAAATCAGAGGAAGGCTTTACATGTAGTAACTAGATACATTTAAAATCACACTTCCTTCATAGGTAACACAACTTCTTTCTCTGTGCTTGTCGAGTTACAAGTGTTTGGTGCTTCATAAGTGGAAGAGGGTTTTAAAACTCAGGTATATACATACAACTTTTGGAGTAAAAGGTTCTGTTTGACTGATTTATGTTGCCTATGCAATACGAATGCAGGAATAGGAAAATGAGAGGATTCATTGTGTTTGCTTTATCAACAGTGTCTGTTAACGAGCTCTTAAATTATAATTGCTTCATATGGCTGTCTTATGTTCAAATAGAAAATCAGGCAACTCTCAGGCTTAAGTCTGCTAGCTTGGAAATTATTAGAGGCAAAATGTATTTATTAATATAGCTGCTTTTATATTAGGTATTTTTCAAGATTGTAATGGTGCTTACTTATACTTTAGGAAATATCAACTTTCTATTTCAGGAAAGTAATTCTTATTTATTATATAATGTGGAAAACTTTTTTTCTTAGTTTCAGACAACTGTGAATAATGTGAACAAAGCAGTAGTAACAGATTTCTTGCTGACTATCTGAACACTGAAGCACAGGGCTGAAGCCTGGCATGGAGGAGATCCCAGTTAAAGTTGCAGTCCGAGTCAGACCTCTGCTTTCCAAAGAAATACTTCATAACCACCAAGTGTGTGTCAGATTAGTCCCAAATGCGAAACAAATTATCATTGGAAAGGACCATGTCTTCACTTTTGATTTTGTATTTGGCAAAAGCTCAACCCAAGAAGAAGTTTATACTGTTTGCATTAAGCCTCTTCTGGTGTCTCTGACTGAGGGATACAATGCTACAGTGTTTGCATATGGACAGACTGGTTCTGGGAAGACTTACACCATTGGCGGTGACCACATTGGTAGGTTCTTTTTTTAAGCTGGTCAACAGTGTGTTTGTGCAAGTTAAATGTTTATTACCCAGTAGATGATGTAGCGGAATTTTAAGGGTTAATGAAAAAAGCTGTAGTAAGAAAAAAAGGTTTACAAAGTTTATGTGATTAATTAAACTGTTCTAAAGCCTTATCCATAAATTAGGCTATACCAAAAATATGTAAGAAGAAAAAAATTATAAATTGCTCTTTCACACTCCACATTTTAAAACTCAAACTAGAATTTGTTTCTGAAATGCAGTGTTTTTCAAGTTTTTTGCTGTGTTTATCTTACCTTGAAAATTCCTGCATTCGGTAGTTAATTGTTTGCTTGCTCACTCTGTGTTGGCTTTGTTTGTTTGGGTTTTTTTGAGAGACATTTCTGTGACATCAAAGAAATTTATTTAGTTGATTTAATTCTTCCGAATAGATATAAATAGATTATTCTAAATCTCTTGGTAGGTATTAAAATTTTCCTTTTATTTAGAGTCGTAGAACCACAGAATCATTTAGGTTGGAAAAAACCCATAAGACCATAAAGTCCAATCATTAACTGATCATTGCTAAGTCCACAAGCCTGTTCCAATGCTTGATCACCCTCTCCATGAAGAAATTTTTCCTAATATCCAATCTAAACCTCCCCTGGTGCACCTTGAGGCTATTTCCTCTTGTCCTGTCACTTGTTACCTGGGAGAAGAGGCTAACCTCCACCTGGCTACATCCTCCTTACAGGTGGTTTGTAGAGAGCAATAAGGTTGCCCCTGAGCCTCTTTTTCTCCCAGCTAAAAAACCCCAGCTCCCTCAACCACTCCTCACAGGACTTGTGCTCCAGACTCTTCACCAGCCTCGCTGCCTTTCTCTGGGCACGCTCCAGCACCTCAATGTCTCTCTTGAAGTGAGGGCCCCAGAACTGAACACAGAATTTGCTGTGTGGCCTCACCAGTGCCGCGTACAGAAGGACGATCCCTGGCCTGGTCCTGCTGGCCACACTATTGCTGATACAGGCCAGGATGCCATTGGCCTTCTTGGCCACCTGGGCGCTGCTGGCTCATGTTCAGCTGCTGTCGACCAGCACCCCCAGGTACTTTTCTGCCAGGCAGCTTTCCAGCTGTTCTTCCTCCAGCTTGTAGCACTGAATGGTGATGTTGTAACTCGAGGGCTTGGCCTTATTGAACCTCATACCATTGTCCTCTTTATTCTGCTTACTGTTGTAACTTCACTTATATTCCCTCCACTAGCAGTTGTTTAATGTTCCTCTAAGTAACATTGCTAGCCAAATTGTTTAGGTAGTGAGTGCCACGATCTAAAGCCATTCATAGTCCAGGAATGACAACATTTTAGTTTTATAAATATATTTACTAAATTCATAGTTAGGTGTGACCAACCCTTTAGATTTTTGGTGAAAAATATTCTGGGTATCCTCTCAGAGACAAACAGTTTCCATATTCTTGAATAAAGAACACAAATTAATAATGGAAGCATTGCCCTATGCTGAATATTTAAAAAACAAAAATAGAGTTTGGTGTTAGTGTTCCATGTCTACTTCGAAAAAATAGGAAATTACTGTAAATGTTGGTCATAAATTTTGTCTCACTAAGGTGCTGCTGATTTTTTTAAATTTCAGTAGCATTTGTAGTTTCTCAAACCCTCTAGATGTCATTGCCAACCCTAATGAGTAAGGATAAAGAAGAAATCTGTACTCTAAGGAGTGTAGGTTTAAAACGGACTCCATGTTTTTCATAACTTTCATAACTATAACGTGTAATTTAGAACTTTGAATCCTATTAATGGATGCAAACAAATATTCTGCCCCACAGAAAAAAAAATATTTACAGAAATCCTGTGCTCTTCAGATTCCTTAGAATCATAGAATCATAAAATCAGTCAGGTTGGAAAAGACCTCTGAGATCATCAAGTCAAGCCCTTGATCCAACACTGCCGTGGTTACTAGACCATGGCACCAAGTATCACATCCAGTCTCATCTTAAAAACCTCCAGGGACAGTGAATCTACCACCTCCCTGGGCAGCCCATTCCAATGTCTGATTACTCTCTCTGTAAAAAATTTCTTCCTAATATCCAACCTAAACCTCCGCTGGCACAGCTTGAGACCATGCTCTCTTGTCCTACTGCTGGTTGCCTGGGAGAAGAGACCGATGCCCACCTGGCTACAACCTCCTTTCAGGGAGTTGTAGAGAGTGATGAGGTCTCCCCTGAGCCTCCTCTTCTCCAGGCTAAACAACACCAGCTCCCTCAGCCTCTCATCATAGGACTTGTGCTCGAGAATATTCAGTAGCAAATCTCACAGACTTCTCTCAGTTTTCAGTCTTTTTAATTTATCTGACAGAATAACTGCAAGCCTCTGTGACATTTGTGCTTGTATTTTAGCATCAGTTGCAGTGGATGAAAAAGGCATAATCCCACGGGCTATTCAGGAATTATTTCAGCATATTTCTGAAAACCGTAATATTAACTTCTATGTGAAAGTATCTTATATAGAGGTTTACAAGGAAGAACTTCGAGATTTGTTGGAGCTGGAGACCTCTGTGAAAGAATTACATATCCGAGAAGATGAGAAGGGAAATACAGGTAGGATTTCAGCTCTAAAATTTGATGTGTTGGTGTATTAGGGAGGGTTCGAACCATACTGAAGCTTGAAAACCAAGACATCGTTAAAAGCTTAACAAAACCAAATATTTATTACCAAGAGGTGGCCAGCAAAACAAACAAACCCAAAAAGGAGGAAGGAGGAGAGAAATAAGCCCCCAGCACGACCTCCCCAGTTACCCAGCTGTTGCCCATAAAGTTATCTTACCGACCTAGCATACCTATAATTACCCATAGCAGAAGCTGCATCCTTGGAGAGTCAGTAAGTTCACAAACTGGCAGGTGGCCCTGCCAAAGGCAACGTTGTCTTTGGTATGAAATTAGCTCCCTCCAAGAAAGCACTATCTGCTTTTTATACAATTAATTGAGTGACCACAACCTCCCAGGTGTGGCCAGCACCGCCCAGCCCAAGGCCCTCAGTCCCACCTCCCAGTTATGTAAGTTCATCCCTTCTGCGCACGCGTGGCTTTTCCTGTGCCTGCGTACTGTACTCAGGGGGGTCTTTTCCAAATGAGTCTGGGGGCATCCTTCATCATCCTCCTCCTCAATCTCTCTGTCAAGCGACCTTGGAAGACAATTAGCCAATCGCAGAATACCAATTAAAACAGTTTATACAAGAAGCTCTCTTCAAGGACAACTTTCCGGTTTATCAGTGCTTGTTTTCCCATAACTTGGCAGGGAAAAAGCAAAGCTTTCACAGGTGGCAGGGCCAAACACAGACCAAAAGTATCAGCATAAATTCACCCTAGTAAAGTTGGTTTTCACTTGTGTGTCCAAGTTATTCTTGCCTTCTCTTGAAAATGCTAGGGAAAAAATAGTTCAAGTTTCAGAATATAACTCAGTTTAATTTATTTGAAGCAGTTTTGAGGTTAGATGCCTGTGAGTAATAGGTGGATATTCCAATATAGATGGAAATGGCAAATGATAAATATGCAATTATTGCTTCTGCAAATTCTGTCTAGAAATAGTGTGTAATTATTCACTGGAATAAGTATTTTAAGATTAAACCATTAAGAGGAGTAGATTTCTTTTTTGTAGTAGTAGATATTTTTGGAGGCTTTGAGATTGACACTCTCTAGGTATCTTGTTCACCACATGAAAATGCTAGAAGAATCCACATCAGAGATATTTTATTCTCAAACTGTTTGAGGTTAGGCTTTTGTTTGCTTGTTTATATTCTAATTGTTGTGTTTACTATTGTTATACTTGTTTTACTGAGCTGTCATGGTTTTCTTGTCTGTAGCTGGAAGAAGGCACTAATTTAGCACACATCTTGAAGACAATATAATTGCTTCAAAACGATCCCACAATACATTTTAAACTATTTCTCTTCTTCAGTACAGTTTGAGTCAGCTTCAGTAGACTGTGCTAGGACTTTTTCCATCATTAATTTAAAGAAAAATATGACAAAAAATATGCTTGGAAGGAGTATTTTGTAGAAGTACACTTCTACTTTATTAGGTTATTAACAGATACCTATCCCAAAGACCCAACTATCCAAGCTATTTAGGATAAAAATTCTGTTCTTACCACAGGCCAGGAATCATTTTTACTAAAAATCTTATTGGTTTTAGTATTTTTTTTCTTTTTTAAACTTGCAAAATATTCTTTGAGCTGACTTTGCTCATACTTTTTCCAGCTAGCACTAGACTGTGAATTGTGTAAGGCAATGTGCAATGTCTAAATGAGTTGTGTCTTGTGTCTAAGATACTGTTTCAAATACTGACACAATACATCCATATATTAAATATCTGCAGGGTTCAGACGTGTTGTACCTCATGCTTTTCACATATTGATGTCTTCTTTTTTCTGTAGCTATATGCTATGACCACCTAATAATCTAGGCTTGTATGTTTCTTTAATATTTATTTATAGTTATTCCTGTAAACTTTTGCTGAAGAGTTTAGAATTAATTGGATTATTCTTACTTTCACCTGTTTTGGTGTTTGAAGTGATCGTTGGTGCTAAAGAATTCCAAGTAGAATGTGCAGATGAAGTGATAAGCCTGCTGGAAAGTGGCAATGCGGCTCGTCGCACAGGCACAACGCAGATGAATGAGCACTCTAGTCGATCTCATGCCATTTTTACCATCAGTATTTGTCAGAAGCAATCTGCAGAGTCTCAAAAAAATACTGATGCTGCACGGGATTTGATCGCTTCGAAGTTTCATTTCGTGGATTTGGCAGGATCAGAGAGGGTAGCAAAAACTGGAAATACTGGTGAACGCTTCAAAGAGTCAATTCAGATCAACAGTGGTCTCTTAGCCTTGGGAAATGTCATCAGTGCCCTTGGAGACCCAAAAAGGAAAAGTGTACATATTCCATACAGGGATGCTAAAATCACTCGTATTCTGAAGGACTCCCTTGGAGGAAATGCCAAGACTGTTATGATAACATGTATAAGTCCATCCTCACTGGACTTTGATGAATCTTTAAATTCTCTCAAATATGCCAACAGAGCCAAAAATATTAGAAATAAACCGGTAGTAAATTACAACCCCGAAAAAGACCGCATTGATGAAATGGAACTTGAAATCAGATTACTTCGGGATGCTTTGCAGAACCAGCAGATCAGTAATCAGTATTTACATGACTTAAATGAAGAAAAAGCTCGTATCAGTTCACTCGAGGAGCAGCTCACCCGCCTTCAGGTTCAGTATTTCAGTTACAGAAATTGTGTAGATGAAGCCTTCCCCTTTCTACTTGATTTGAATGATGACGTTAGCTTAAGAAGAAGTCAGCGGGACAGGTTACAGAGGTGGATCACTATGGTACAGAAAGTAAGGAAGGAAGCTCTCACCGTCCAAGAAACTGACACAGGGACTGAGATCAGCCCAGAGCCACATCATGTCATGATTCTTCAGCTAAAGAAGGAACTAAAGAAATGCCAGGTATTTAATTATAAGTTCACTGTTTAAGTAACTAAGTGAAAAATCAATCTGCCAAAACTTTAATTCAATTTTGAAATATGTATAAAGATGTCACCTTACAATTTGACAATTTAAATTTAATTTGCAATTTTGTATCATTTTGTTTGGCTAATCTCTGGGACATAGGTTTATTTTAATGGATCATTGAATACACAGTCATCTTAATCATGACAGAGGTAAGTAAAGGTTATATTTTGGCTAATAAGTTTCAAGATGACTCTGGAACTGAGCGGTTTTATCTCTTAGATTTTTATTTTTAGCTATGCTAGTATGCTAGGTATGGCTGGGATGAAGTTAATTTTTTGTAGTAGCTCTTAGGGTGCCATGTTTTAGATTTGTAACCAATAAAATGCTGATAACACACTAATGTTTTAAGTCTTGCTAAACAGTGTTTGCACAGCAACAGGCATTCTCTGTTTCTGCCTCTGCCCCTCTAGTGAATAGATTGAGGAATTCACAAATTGTGTGGAAACACACATACAACCAAGCAGATGACCCAAACTATCTAAAGAGATATTTCATGCCATACAACATCATGCTCAGCAATAAAAAGGGAGAGTAGAATATTTAGGGAGATTAGCTGTATTTTACCTGGGAACTGGTTGAGCATCAGTCAGCCTTGGGAGGTGGTGGCCTTTGCATCATTTATTTTCTTTCACTTTCCTTCTCTCCTCCACTTCACCTTCACTTACTGAACAGTTTCTGTCTTGACCCATGAATTTTCTTGCTTTCACTCTTCCTTTGCTCTTCTTCCATCCCATTGGGGGTGGGGAAGGAAGTGAGAGAGCAGCTGTGTATGCTTAGCTACTTATTGAGGTTAACCTACAACAGTCTTTTTTGGCACCCAAACTGTGGCTGAAGGCCTTCAAGGTAATAACAGATTTGATTTGTGTGCTAGATTAAACTTCTAGGTGTTATACCTGTTAAGGTGTTATTTGAGTGACTGTTGCAGGTCATGAAGCTACATAGTTGCTTTGGGTGCTGACTTGCATGTTTCCTTGAATAATAAGATGCTTGATTCCTTTCTAGCTATACAACAGCTTCCAGGAGACATTTTCCTGCTTTGTGTGCTGTTTATCACTCTGTTTTCCTTTGCTTGGGAGACCTATGAAAAAAATACCAGCCATCAGCCTAATTTGGTATTTGGGTCTTGCACTCTGGGTGTCCCAGTACACCAAGAACCAATAACTATACTTTTCCCCTCTTCTCTGAGAGACATTTTGTGGAGAGAGGGGAAAATGACACCTATCCCTTCCTCTCCCTCAGGGCAGTTTTTTATAGCCTTGAAGCCTATAGGCTTCTAAGTTCTTTCAGTATCCTCTATAAACCAGACCATGTTTATAGTGATGTGTTGTGATCCCAATTTTGATTATTGTTCATAAGGTTAAACAGCTAATTGGGGATGCCACACAGGGACATTCTCTAAGGTGATTGATATCTGGGGTATCAGTGTGTATGGGAGGAGTTGGGAAGGTGCGCAGGGTCATTGCTGCCTCTGACAGCTTGGGATTTCGTGCCTGAACAGGCTCATTAACCCATCAAACTAACACATCATTTGAAGGAGGGGAGGTGAAACACAATGACTTGTAAAGCTGTGTTAGACCTGGCCCATGCCTTTAAAGTCACTGTCTAGTGCTCTTAGAAATGCAAGAGGTTTTCCTGATCTAAAAGACCACAAACAGGCATTGAGGAGGTCTCTTGCTCTGAGGCCACACAAACAAGACACTAAACCAGAGACTGAACCCTCAACTCTAATAGTTGCTCCTGTAGTCAAGAAAAAACAGTGGAGGCAGAGGTCAACTTAGTAAGAGAAGCAGCAGCTCCTGCTCAGAGGAGGAGAGAGAAAGAATCAGAAGAGGCAGCCTGTTCTGCAGCAGGACAGGAAAGCAAAGAAACACAAATAATAAGAGCTGGAAGCTACCCAGTCCCTATCCATGACCAAGCTTCAAGATGTGTGTAAAGATTTTGTCTGACAGCAAGAGGAGCTAATTGCTACCTGTTTGCTGGAGCAAACAGGTAGAGCTGGAGTAGTGGGGTTGACAGTCTGGAACTAGAAGATAGGGAAGCAGCAACTGGGATCCATTGCTGAGTACTGTGGGGTTGACAGAGGGATCAGAAGAGGGCAGCCACCTGCAGCCTCCAGTGGTGACTCTTATTGAGCTTTTCCTAACCTGTATTTCTTCAGCAATATTCTCACAAAAAATTCCTGTATTTTATTTTCATGACCATGCTTTAACTAACTGTGTTTCTGAACTATTTATAGATTTCTTTGTCTAATCACTTTTCTAACACTTGCTTTTGTGTTAGATATGAACTCTTGCTTTTTAGTGGCATCATACTTGTTTATGGTTTTCTAGCTGAGGTGAGAATTTCAAAACAAGATATATGAGTTTTAACATGCAGATATCCCATAAGGGTCCCGTCCTGCTGGTAGTTCTAATTAGCTGTTTCTCAGACAGCAGAAAATAATCCTAGGCAATGATCTATGGGGAGAAGAGCTCTCAGCCTTCTCTAGCATGATAATGTCTCCTCCTAGAACCGAAACATGATCAAATAAATAAATCTTTTTGGGAACATCCCCATATACATTTAGGAAGTACAAATTTTGGATATGCTGAGTTAAAATGTTGACTATGAATAACAAAATGTAAGAAATAATTCAGATTGTTGTATGATAAACAGTCTCAGATTTATTTTATAACTTAAAACAACTGTACACTAGTTGGAAACTGAGTGAAGTTCTGACATAAGATGAATGCTAGAAAAACTAATTTGAGTCTGTCGTGTAGTGGAAGGAGACAGTGCTCCAACAAGTTAGAATTTTGTAACATCAACACATTTTTAGTTTGCACACCAAACTGCCATGTCTGTAGACTGTTATCAGGCAATTGCATAAACAAATGTGGTCTTTTTTTTTGTTCTCAAGCAATCTAAGTCACAACTTTTTTCTTCTTCATTGTCTTCTGTGGCTTATTTTAACCCCCTGTTTCCATGTTCAAAACAGTGTAAGAGCTTAGCTTAAATTTCCCCAGGAGGAGATGGTTAAGGAAAGGCTAAAATAAATGAGTAACCACAGACTGTAGAGCAGTGTTTGTATATGCCAGATTTAGTAGCTAATAGTGGACCCATTCTTGTGTGCACATACCCATTTCTTTTCTAACAGTTATGATTGCGTGTATAATGCTGTCTTACACAAAATTAAAATACTGGCATTGTGAATTAGCCATAGGTAACAGCCAAACTAATTTGTGCCTCCACCAGCAGGACTCATGGAGAAAAAAATAGGAAGAACGGGAATGAGAAGGTTTGTGGGTTGACATTATGTTTCAATATTTTGTATTTGGCTTCTACACGCTTCCTGGAAGAGTAACAACATTTGGAAGTCTCCTTCAATCAGTATTGGATTATTCATTCAGACAAACACCTGAAGAAGCATTCTTACAGTTTCTTTAAGCTGTTATCTGAGTTTCAGAACAAGAACAGCTGTTCTTATTTTTTTCATTTGATGAGTGTATTAATCACAAGATGCTGAGATCTTGTAGCTGCATGTAACAGCATGCTAAGGAGAATAATTGAATTCAGATATATACTTCAGTAAAGGAGCTTTGGTTATGAGTAAATTATTCCCTTTGGAAGAATGAAACTTGTCAGAACAAAATCAATAGATGAAATGGAAGTGAAAAAATAACTGGTAGAAACTGCAGATAACCACTTAGATAATTTGCCATACATACCTCAAAACTTTGCAGTTTTGATCATGTCTTTTAACAACAAATGAGCTTTTATTTTCCAGCTTTTCCACTTTCTGCCCTTTTCCCCAGCTGAACTTTTCTTGTATTATCTAGCAGGCACTAGTTATGGATGAAGAAGTATTCAGCCAGAAGGATCGTGAAGTCCAGATACTACAGAATCAGATAAAGAAATTACTACAGGAAAATGAAGAACAACTGGAATCTTTAAAGGAGGCTCAAGAAACACATAGATTACAGGTATTTTTCCACTGATACACATGTATCTGTGTGAATGCATTCAACAAGTCCCTGGTTTTTTTTTTATTTAACTACCAGTCAATATTAGAAACATTTTGATTGAATTAGAGCTCTATCACTTAATCAGTTGGGTTCATCTAGTGGATGAACCACAATAATGTGATTCTTGAAGTCTGTACGTAAGCCTAGCTGTGCCACAACCTTCCTGTATAACCTGAGATGAATCATTCACTCTCTCCATGCCTTCCTGTTATGCTTCAGGATTTGCATTATTGTTAAGTAGTTTCAGGACAAGTAATGAATTAGAATTTGAAAGACTTTGAAAGATTCTTTAGACTCTAAAATTTACTGTAAATAACTGAAGTTGCATTGAAACTGATTTTGTTATAGCTTTATTAAGAATTAGAGTATTATTCCATTTTGAGTTTGCAAGACAGAATTCCATCCTAACTTTCTGATCATTCACTAATAGAGAAAACTGAGTGACATAATGGAAAGAGACAGTGAGAAAGAGGCTTCTTGTCTCTTTCCTTCTCTAGATCTTGTGCTTGCTAATGAAATTAAGATGGCTATCATGTGCATAACATTTTAAGATCAAGAAGACTGCAGATAGAATAGTTAACATTCTGCCGGTGTTGCCTGTCACATGGATGACAGATAAATTATTATATGACTTTTTTAAAAGAGAAAAGCATAAACATGGATAGCTAGTGCTCTTCTCCTTATTATACTTTGTCTCCTTTTTCCTCTTCTTTACTGATGGCTTGGGCATAGTCAATGACTGAAAGGTAAGTATACTAGTCATCATCTTTTTCTTTCCTCTGTCACTGTCTTTCTTTTCTGTCACCTCTGTCTAGATTTTTATTTTTAACCTGTACACCATAGTGTCAACATACACTGTGATAATGCTTATATAAATTCTGGAGGATACAAGGTAGGATACAAGAATATGTAACAGTGTAGGTAAAAGATCATGACTCTTTCAGTGTTGGAGACAGCAGAGAAGCTTGGGAGCTTTCAGGCACCATTTTGGTATTTATTTCACTAAACTGCCATTTCTATGTAAAAACAGGTAGAATAATGAAAAGCAAGTACTTTTGTCAAATATTTTAAGTTTTATTCACAGGAATATGTAGTTTAATGATACATGATAGAATAAAAACTTTAAAAGTAACAAGTATTAGGTATTAAATGTTTATAAAGATATGTATTTATGGAATGGGTGTTACACTGTGGGGTTGTATGTACAATAGTATCAGGGACAAAAATTCTTAAAAGGGTTAAATAATACCTTCTAGTCAATCAGTTAGCTGTTGCTGCTTCCAAAATGATAATAAATGTGATATTCATACATATATTCTATTTCCTATAACATAGGGATAATATGTACTGTATTCCAAAACAACGTCAATATGTAAGGCGTTGTATGTTTGTGTTTGGAAGGAACTTTCAATCTAAGAGAACAGCATAAGAATGAATAGAAACTTATACTCAAAGTAGGAGAATGCAAAATGTATCATGAGCTATTCTTCAGCTTTTTTGTTGTTGCAAGGCCAGATTTTAACCATACTTTGAAAAGAATCAAAAACAAGAGAGTGAATTGAAAATTTATATAATCTTGGCCTTGTGGATAAATTAGTTTAGATAACATAAGTACTTTTGAATGATGTACAGAGAATGCTGTAGGAGAAGCAGACAAGATCTCCAAACTATCATTACCAACAAAAGCTGAGACTTGGTGGAAGAAAAAAGCAGCAAGTCATCCTAGGACATGTACATGTTTATGTTTATTTTTACAAATAATCTTTCAAGTGGAAGTGCTCAAAGAGAAAGACGAAGCTCATATACATGTTTAATTCATAAGACTCAGACCATGAGTTGCATTTGAACATTTTTTTTGAATTCCCATTTTATTTCTCCATAAACACCCATATAAAGGAATTTCAAGCTGCTAATTACATCGTCCACCTCTCAGTAGATGCCTAGATAGGCTCATGTAACTTAACTGGGATAGGTTTTTCTAAAAAAAATGTGTCTAAAATTTATTGGAGTTGGTGTGTGAGTGGATTGATGATATGTCATAGCATTTGTAGTTTGTTACAGAATTTGCCTGTGCCCAGCAGAATAATTTAGGGTCAGTGAGTGATTTACAAGATTCATGACCTTTGTATGGAATTTAGAAATAGTGAATATGATACAGAGCTCACTTTTGCTTTGTTATTTTTTTCCCCACGAGACTGAGAAAATGGTAGAACAGCAAATGCTTATTGATCAGCTAAAAGAAAAATTAGAGAAGATTACAGATGTGAAAACTTTAGGTATCTCAAATGCTTGTGAAGATGGGTCACCATTTGCGAGGAGGCCCTACAGTGTCCCACTCACAAAAAATCTGCTACGCTCCCTTCACCCATCTTCAGGTACAGAGACCCAAAAGGTAAGGTCTGCCCAAATCTTACATTTTTGCCCCTCTACTTTGTAATGATTATGGGCCAATAATTAGACATGACATGAAAGTGGCTTTCTCAGATACTGCTTAGCTTCTCATTAAAGACTCTGAAAAATTATTTTCTTGCAACACTTGCTATGCCACAATTATCCAAAATATTCAGGCTTAAAATTCCTACTTACAAGTGCTAAGGCTCTAATATTTTCTGGTGTTTTTCTGGGGGTTTTGAGGGTTCAAATACAAAACATTAACAAAAATGAATTATTATTTTTACAACTGTATTGAATATGTGGAATAACGAGTTTCTAACAGTGCCTGCTTTCACATTTGAAGCTCTTGAAAAACCATTTGTTACAAAGGTATTCAGAGTTATTAGCGAAAACTTCTAATTTTGCTTACAAGCTCAGGTGATGTCAGAATTTTAAATTGAAATATTTTTTTAAAATATCAGTAAAGAATTGCTAAATTGTTGCAGCTGTTTTTACCCATTACTATTTTTGTGTGCTCTCTGGCAGGTGTATACCAGCCCCTGTGCCTTCTCCCTGGACAGGATAATGGCAGAATTCCATGCTCGCAGACAGATGATACTGAGCAAGATAGAAGATCAGGATAAAGTCCTTCACTGCCACCTCTCTGATCAGAGTGATGAAGAGGAAGAAAATACAGGCAGCAAAGACAAAACCTCATTTAAGTAATTTTTTGTTCTATAACTTTTGTTACAGACAAATGCATAGGTATAAAGGTAGAATTACTGCCTAATCCTGCCATGATATGAGACTATCTGTAATGTTACTTATGGTAAACTTGTGGGACCAACTGGGCATATTGCAGAATAAGTTTGATAAACATAGGTTTAACAAAGATTGCATAATCCTTGGTTTGGGGCCAGAATCTGCCATGAATATCGGGGGTGATGTGGAGCATAGATGGGAAAGAAGGTACAAATGCTGTGGTAAGTTTGGGATTCTTTTCTGTTAGAATCATAAGATTTGCGCGAAGCAAATTATATCCCTGATTATATATTTGCAGTTTAGCATGTTTATCGTTCTTCCTTAGGCATTCCATAAACCAAACATGGACACAAAATCAGGCTTCTCTGTGCACTCTTCCTGATCTAAGTGACATGAAATGTCAAATAAACAAGTCTGGTTTATCCAACAAATTTGTGCTACAGATTGACACAGCCACAGGTAAAATGGAAGTCATAAGAGCAAATCTTATTACAGTATCAGCATATGCAAGAGTGTCTTTAGCACATGTAACTATTTTTCCCAGCAAAATGTGTGTATTTGATACGAATATTTTTTTAGTTACAGCTCAATGTAGGCTTTCAAGATGCTATTCTTCTTTCCCTTTCTGAAACTGATGTCAGTAGCCTTAGTGTTTAAGTAATATTTGTTATCCAGAAAGCTAGTTAGATATAATCCTTAGTACTTCTTCAGTGAAACAAAATGGATTCTCTTATCTTACCAGAAATGCACTGAAATGTTTTCAGGAATATTTTTCCTCATACTTAGAATCTTGAAATGCAAGTGCATACATTTCTTTTCCTGTTTAGACGCATAGTAGGGAAAAGACTCTTGGTGCTATTCTCTCCTTTTGATTATTTTACTTCATGTGGAAGCACTCCACACAGACAGTGTTCCAGAGCACTACCTTTTTGGGTACAGCATGCATTCCAGATTTTTTATCTCCATTTTGCTTTGTTTTTTTCAAGGTGAAAAGATTGACAGCCTCCAGAAAATTCATGTTTTTAACATGCAGAAGTTGAAGATTTCAGAGTTGAGATTCACTGAGACTGAGCAAAAAATAAGAGAACTTGCACTTAATATCAAAAGGAAAGAGGAACTTATTAAGGAATTAGTAAGAACAGGTAACTGGCTACTATAGGGATAACTGGAGTGAAGATATTCAGAAAAAAAAGAAAAGCCACAAAAAACCTGAAGTCCTGCATGTCTTAGTTTTTACATAGCTACCTTACACAAGAATACTTTTAACAATTTAAATTTATAACTTTTGCTGATTACTTGCTATAATTGCACTGAAGGCTGTAAATTTTGATTACAGCCTACTCTGCTATGATATGCAGATGTATTGTTAAATAATTTTTGTACTTTGTTGATTGTTGCTCTTATCCAACAATAATGTAATTTTTCATGTAAGCTCAGTGCTACTGATCTCTTCATGGACATGTATTTGTCATATGGTGTCTGGGATAGGAGACAAGATACATCCCTGTATCTTCTGTGTTTTAGCACAGTAGAGAAACAGGAGTTGGAAGTGGATGAGGGAAAAGGTCAGTGTCCCTGTTAGCCTACATCCCTTACACATCTGTCCTGATACAGAAACTAGCCTTATGGTGACAGTAAGGATCTCTCTGCTCAGCTCCTTCAATCACACTCCTCTCCTATGCTTACCTTCTCTTAAGGTTGCCTTTTGGCACTGAGGAAGATTCTGTGCCCCACCACCAATTGCCCAAACAGGACAAGTCACGGAGTAGAAACACTATCCAAGGCTTTTTCCTAATTATTAAGCTTAAAGCTGAGTAATAAATAAATGGCATATTATTCTGGAAAAAAAAACCCAAACAAATTTATGAAATACAGGGAGCCATTTTGGCAAACACTACAATAGGCAGAAGAATTTAACTTTGGCAGTCAGGTGGCATTTGGTGACATCAGGTGACTTGTGAAAAATTCATCATATATAGGACTCCTTCCTTTATGTCCATTTCAGAGTTACAAGGGAACTGAATCACAAATTACTGATTTAGCCAGAACAAAGTAAGTAATGATTCAACTACAAAATTGAGTATTACATTTCGACTGATTATTATGCTGTCTTTAAGGTAAGGATGCTCAGTCTGTAAGTAGGCAATATTCTTTGAAGATAACTAAACTGGAGCAAGAAACTGAACAGGCCAAAATGGAACTGGCTGAAACACAAAAGCAGCTTCAGGAGCTGGACAGTAAAGAGGTGAGAGATGTTCCTGAGAAAGTCAAGTTACAAAAAGAGTTCCGGAAGAAGATGGATGCAGCTAAGTTGAAAGTGCAGGTATTTCTGGTCTGACTATTAAGGGTTGCAAATCTCTGTCTCCCTGTCATATCTGAACCTTAACACTCTGCTTGTAAAATTCTCACCTGTTTTACACTTTAGAAGTTGGCTGGATTGAAGTAGCTAATGAGAAACTTAATACTATTATACTCAGAATGCTATTTAACATATACATGGTTAGATACATACAATATTTTCTTGGTAGGTAAGAAGCCAAAAAAGAAGTGGGAGATATAGGATGTTCGTATACCGTTGTATGTAGTATCATAAAAGAACCTATACAAGGAGACTATTACAAGTTTATTACCTGCCATAAAATCAATGTTTTATGAAAATACTATATAAATTCCAGCTCTAAGCAAATTCATCTGATAGTTTGCAAGACCAGGTCCAGTACAGTCATATTTGTTTGACACTGACCTTCTGTTTTTAAGTTCTGCTACACCTAAGTTTAAATTCTGTATAGGGCCAGCTTAGGTGCTCTGTGCCTCTCGATCCTAGAATGGTGGGTCAGAAAAGTTCCATGCGGAAAAAGGTAGTTGGCTTATTGGCTTGAGCTCAGAACCAGCATTCTGTCACCATTATGTCTCTGCACATTTTCTAGAGCTGTTAGATTTCACTACTTTCACTGTTTTGCCGGGCATGAACTGTATTTTACCTTTTTTCTGCCTGTGCGACTTTACCAGATAGCTCAGAAACCACAGGAATATCAGGTGATTGTTTGGGCAGAAGTTAGTAAGTCTTGCTGACTCTAAGAATTCAGTGAAATAAAGAATGAAGTTGAGTCTTAGTTATAAGTTTTTCTGGTATTAACTGAAATGTGACATGAATATTCAGGCCTTACAGAAGAAGCAGCAAGACACTAAGAATCTGGCTTCCTTATCTAACCAAAGTGAGAGAGAAGCAACGGAACTTGAGCAGAACGTGGCTCAGATGAAGGATCAGCAATCCCAGATACAGAAGAGACTGTATGAGGAGAGTGAAAAAAAGAAGCAACTAGAAGCAGAACTTCAGCAGGACCAGCAACAAATTAAGGTAGGATTTTTCCTGTTTCTTTATGACAAAGAATTAGATGCCCCTGCTTCCTCAAAGACAATAAACTATACTGCCAGGGTTTCCATAATTTTCAGTAATGACTTAATAACTTTCTGGATAAATGCACTCAAGAAATTGTGTGTAAACATTTTCACATAAATCTTCAGTTTGCCTTTCTCTTTCAGCTTTTTTTTTTTTTTCATTTTATTACATGATGTCTAGTTCTAAATTGCAATTTTACAGGTAAATTTAGGGTCAGTATTTCAGATTATATACTTGTGTGAACTCTGACATTAAATGCATTTTGACTGACTGATGCAGGAAGAATGGTGCTTTTTGTTTGTTCATAGGAATTTCAACTTAAGATGGAGCAACAACAGAAGATCCTTGAACTGAAGGATAAAGAAATTGCTGCTTTCAACAAGAAGAAAAATAACTCTGTGGGAACTCCACATAAACTACAGGTGTAGTTAATCTATTCCAAATCTGATAAAAAAAAAATTTTCATCCCTAGTCATATATCTTTGTGAACTGTTTGGAAAAAGAGTGTTCCATCATAGTTCTGTCTTCTTTTTTGCTGTAGCAAAAAATGGCAATATAGTCTAGCAGCTCTTTTACTCTTTTTCAATGAAAGAAAGAAAGGAGGGCCTTTAAAGTTTTTTTCCCTACAGTTTGTCAGAAATGCTGATTCAGAGACCCAAGAGTTCAACAGGTTTGGTTTTCTAGTAGGTTTGAGGGTGATCTTGTTGTGCAATGTTATAAATGTTCCATGGGTTGTTTGGGGATTTTATTTGGTTTGGTTTTCTACTCTGACATAAATTACTGTGGTCTCTGCTTTTGGTTGTTCATAACAGGGTTAGAAAAGTATGCGTTCTATGCAGTGGTGCCACCTACATTATTTCAATGTGGACACTGGAACCTGAGTTACCTAAAGTCTTTAAAGGCTAAAAGAAGTTTTAAAAGTTAAATAAATGCAACTGTTAAGCCCTGATAAACTGTGGCTTCAGAATAAATTTGTAATGGACTACGCTAGCTGGATCAGAGATGCCATTTACTGTCTTTAATTCTTTCAACATCACAGTTTCTTGTCTCCTAATGTTTTTTCCACAAAGAGCCGTTCTTGGGCAACTATAATGCAATGATGATGGGCTAGCTGAATTCTCATGGTACCTTCTAAACCTAGTTGCTGTGCTTAGGTAGATGACATCTATTTATATAACTGTTCTTAGAAAAAGAATATCTTTCACTTAAATGCATCTGATACAAATTTGTTTGTATGAGATATAGCAATATAACATTGCTGAGCCCCTTGTTAAGTTAGTCCAGTTTCTGTATTATTTTTAGCCAAGATATTGTTGCAGAATTAAAGTTAACATTAGAAATGTCAATGTCTGCTACAGTTTTATCAGTAATTATAAAAAAGATAAACATTATAATAGAATTCTGACCCAAAAAGTCCTGGCTAATGCTCTCTGGATCTGTATTGAAACTTTAGAAATTAGAAGAGCAAAAGAAGTGGTTGGATGAAGAAATGGAAAGAATTCTTCAACAACACCAACAGTTAGCAGAACTAGAAGAAGATTTAAAGAAAAGAGAAGCCATTGTAGCCAAAAAAGAAGCATTATTGCAAGAGAAAAGCCACCTGGAAATCAAGAAATTGAGATCTAGCCAGGTAATTTAAGAAAATTAAGGCTGACTGAAAGACTGGGGATGGGGTGAGGGGGCAGGGAACACAGACAAGATAGCAGAGGAGGCTCAAGCCAAGTGTCTTTAAAGGTGATGTAGGTACTGGGTGGCTTGACCAATCAACATTTAAAATGTAAATAACTCAGACAATCATTTTTATTCACGTTTTCTCTCCAAAATTGCAAACCAAACCAAACCAAACAGTTCTGAACTGTGGAGTTCTGTTAATGCAGAGCATTAACTAATATGAGATATCCATGATATCATATTATTTATGAATAAGACTCAGTCCTTTTGCAAACTAGAGAACATGACAGGGAAATATCTTGCAATATTTGTTTTTCAGTAGCAAAAGTGAATTGAGCTTGAAGTATCATTGTCACTTATAATGACTAGTCCCTTTAGTATGTAGAAAACTGCACCTTGAGTGTTTTTGTTTTCTTTCATCTTTTGTATATCTTATGGTAGCTGTCTGCGCAAAATAAATGGGGTTCCATTGCAAGAAGCAAGCAATTTTTTCACTTCAGAATGTGACAGTTTCACCTACTTTTTTCTTACTCAAAGGGAGTATCTCAGTCTTATATCTGTGGTTGCTGTGGTTTTTTTTAGGCCTTAAACAAAGATAGTGTGAAATTGTCTGCTCGCTTAAGTATACTGGATCAGGAGCTGTGTGATAAAAGTATGCAGCTTCAGGGCAGCACCACTGAAGACAAGACAGACATTTTGGAAAAAATTCAGGTTCTCCACATGGAAAGGGATCAGCTGCTCAGAAGGAGAAATAGTGTGGATGAGAAACTGAGAGAAAATAAAGTGTTGTCAACTGAAGTAAGTAAGCACCTCTGAGAGATAAATATAGATTTTAGCTAGTGTTAGATAATAATGTCTCCAAATATTAGAAAAGCTAGAACTAAGGAACTGAGGTTGTGTATTTTTGTAAATAGCAGTGTTAGAATACTGCTGTGATAGCACCAATTACATGCTGGTAATGAAGTTGAAGTTCAGAGGGACTTAATTCAGTGCCTTGCCAAGTCTACTGGTCTAAGAATCATACAATGAGAATAAGGGAACTAGAAGTTCATCAGTTTATCACAGGCAGATATTTTAATGTCATGACACAGAACAAGCAATGTGCTCACATAATAACATCCCCTGAATATTTTCATAGGATTTTGTGGAATAACAAACTTCACCTGAAGGACTCTGTATTTTCACAGCAAAAATAAGTCATATTACCTAGATGGCCCACACTTGAGTTGATTGAAATCATTATGTTGAAGATGTAATAAATCTGCAGTGCTTCAGGCCACACATTTCTGCCACTTCCCTACACAAGTTTTGGTCACCAAACTCCTTATTGACCTGTAAAAACTAGCACAACCAAAAAAAAAAAATAGCAGAAGTCAACTATTGTGAGGATGAGGAAAGGATAAAAAAGGAAACATGACTTCTGGTTTTCATCTGATCAATCTCTGTATCACGCTAGAAGTACTATGGCAGGGAAAAGACAGATGTCCTAGATATGCACTCTACCTCTTGTTTTTCCTGTTCCATTGTCTGTGCTACTACTACTACTACTTCTCATCCTTTAGTTTTGCTCTTGAGAGTGAAGTTAAAGATGTCTTGAAAGATTAATTCTAAGCTTTTTTTCTTAAAAAAAGTTTCGCTCATGTGTTTCTCTGTAGGAAGAACATGTCCTTTTCCAGCTAGAAGAAGGAATTGAAGCTCTGGAGGCTGCTATTGATTACAAGAATGAAAGTATTTATAATCGCCAGCACTTGCTTAGGTCATCTTCTCAGAGTCTTTCACAGAGTGAGAATAATGTATTAGCAAAACTAGTTTCCCTGTCTGCTGCTGAGCTCAGAGCTATTATCATCAATTATTTCAACAAGGTTTGTTTTGGCTAATGAATAATATTTTATTCCATTTTATATTACTGTTCTAGATAATGAAATGGTAGCAAGAAGTAAAAATAAATTTAGGAAACTTTTGGTGAAAATCTCTTCAGGTTACATAGATCTGCTATTAATTCACATATTTTAGTTTTTATGTTAACCTAAATAATATACTTGTGTGTTAACTTTGTATATCTTGTTTTGAGGTCATTGGCTTGAAAGGTGCTGCAGATATGGATATTTCCTTCCTCCTTTCCAGTGCTCTGTTTTGCTAACTTTCAGAGCAGCAGCATATTTAAATAGTGGTGTTGTATTGAAATTCTTCCTGACTGCAGGCTTTCAAGAAAGCTTCATAAAGCTCAGGCTAATATTTCTACTTTTTTTTTCTAAATTCAGTATGAACTAGTTTTGCATTAGTTGCCTGCAATGTGTACAGCTACATGCTGAAGAATTATACTGATATCTGGAAACATAAAAGTGAAATGCATTAGAATATGGTGTGTCTTTGTAACTTTGGATGATTTTGTAAACGAGTTGTCTGCAGGATGCAAGTTGGAAGTTTTTCAGAATCAGGAAGCCACTGTTGTTTCAGTTTAAATTTTGTACAGAGTATTAAAAAATCCACTAGTCCATGTGATCAAAAGGTACACAGTTCAGTTCTAAAGTGTCAGCTGGTAGCAATGGCAAGTCTGTTTCCAGAATAAGCCTAATGGCTTGTAGAGATCATTGGTTTTGTATGTTTTAATCTATTATGCTGAAGGGTAAAAGGTTTTCTTAAAATGCTTTGATAAATCAAAATAAGTGTATTTCTTTCTTAGATTGTTGGCCTACGTGAGTCTGAACGAAAATTACAACTGCAGATTGAAGAACAGGAAATGAAGGCTATGGACCGGGAAAACATAATACGTGAATTAGAATCAGCACTTGGACACATGAAGTTGCAGTGTGACAGGCAGCTCACCCTCCAGCGCAAAGAACACCAGAAAAAAATACAGTTGATATTGCATCATTTGAAAGGTATCTGCTGCTTGGAATGGATCGTACAGCAAGTATTGTCTTCAGTCACTACAGAGAAATACTGTATTCCAACTGAAAAAATAAAAGAATAAGGTTCAGAGATATATTTTGGCTGTCACTAATTCTCATGTCATGTACGATGCCAAGGAACAGACACATGGTGTCTGCATGAGAGGAAGATTATATCTTTTTTAAAGAAGTATCAGAATTGTTGTATTTTCCTACTGAATTTACTGATATTGGAAAGTTGAAATATACTGCTCCTGCTGATCTTGATCTTCCAAATACTATTAAAACTGACAAGCAGGGTTGACATGGCCTTTTCAATCCTGTGTCATGCTAGTTAAGATGTGCACATTGCAAGCAAAGTGCCATCAAGATACAAGACATACTCTGTCTAGCTGGGCATCTTGATTTCTGACATTTGGTTCTTAAACTAGTTTTATTTCTTCTAGAACAAGAGAGTGAAGGTATTGCAGAAACCTTGGAAGGGTATGAAGTAAAAGTCCAGCAACTGGAAAAGGAATTATTTTTCTATAAGAAAACCAGCAGAGAGCTGAAGAAGAAATTGAAGCGCCTCTTTGGAGAGACATCTCATCAAATATTGCCATCCAGTAAATGTGAGCATATTATCTGAAACTGTTTATGCAATGGTCAGTAGACCATTTGAAGCATCTACAACCTCAAATTATTATGGTTAACACAAAGAAATTTTGCTATCTGAAAGGGTCTGAATGGTATTAAACTAACAGCTTTGTTATATGTCATGCACTTGATTTCTTAAAAGTTACTGCGAGATTGTCAATGAAAAATTCCATGCTTTTAGTTACTAACTAGTTACTTACATACTAAGGCTGAAAGAGAGGATTTACATACTTGTAGGGAAAAAAAAGTGCTTTCTAATGTGATTCTGTGCTTTTACATAAAAAATCCTCAACCAACTCAAAAAACCCAAAAAACACCAACAGCCAACAGTTGCTATAAGTTTTTAATTGTTCTATGTCCTACTTGCCAGAATCCAAACCTACAACAGAGCTATTCACATGGAGCAGAAAAGAAGGTTCAATTTCATCGCTATTTCAGTTGCCTCATACCTCTCGATGACACCACAATACCTAACATACACAATACAGCCTTCTTGGCCCCATGTTTCTCTTTGAGGCTCAGCAAGACCGGTTCTTCCTCCAGCAGATGCTTCCGTTTCTTTCCACCCTGACAATGCTGTGCCTTCTACAAAGAAATGCCAACCACTTCCCTGCTACTCCCAGAGTGAAGTAAGGCTTGGCTCTTGCCCTCTGGACAGGATAATGAGCCAACACATTCATTACCATAAAGTACACCATCAAACTGTGAACATGAATATTCCAGAGACTGGATTATACATGAGCATGGGAAAGAAGCATGTAGTTAAGGACAAAGTATCCATGTCCTGAATATTCATAGGGAAACACCTATCCTAGGCAAATTGTAGCAATGGAAAGAAGGGAGAAGATGCCTGTGAATATCCACATTTTTCAAATGCATATACTTGCAAGTTTTTTAATAAATACTCTGCATTTAGTTATTTTTCTTTTTAATACAGTGTGAGGCATGTTGCTATATAATGTAATAAAAACACTTTATAATTTGTTACTGAGCTTTAGAAATAATAAAATCCCTTTGTGTATATTGCAGTCAAATTTGCAGAATGTGTTTTGTGTATGGTATTAGTATAATTGCTGACTGTTTTCCAATGTATGAATAATTTCATTTTTGTCATGGTTCAGTTGTTTCAAGACTGCCTACTAGGATACATTACAAGTTAGTATGGTGAGGCTTTTATTAATAGCACCTTCTCAGATGAGAGTAATGGCTAATTCCTCTGACGTTTTTGTAGATGGTGAACTCTTTGAACGGGAAGGACAAAATGTGAGGTGCTGATAATTTCTTACCATGTTCATACTACAAGTTACTGATGCTGTAAAACCATATTGACTACCTATGGGAGGCGCTCAGAAGAGTTGTAACTTTCAGCTATTTATCTCCTGATAAATTTCATTTTAGGTAACAGTGCTGGTCAAGAGGAAGCAGAAATTGCTTCTGAAGATTTCAAGTGAAAACAGCTATTAAAGTTCATATATTTATTAACTACAAGTAAAAGTACTTCTTTGAAGCATCAGAAAGCTCCCAATCTGTCAACCTGCTCAGTGTACTTTAAGCGATGAACAAAAATAGTAATAAACTAATTTAAAATAATTCTATGCGTCTTTACTGGATTTTGTTACAACATCAATTCCTCATTGAAATTTTTTTGGGTTTTGCTTTAGATACTATCTAGACGCTGCTATAATGGACTGAAAATAGGGAGAGACATTTTCTCTAGCTGGTCTGGTGTATAGGAATACCATGTAATTATTAACAAACAAACCTTTTTTTTTAGCATATGGTGAATCTGATTTCCAATTTCAGCTATATGTGGGAGCCCAAACCCAGCTTTTAGCAAAAGAAAACAAGGGCTGACAAACACCTCATGGTCTGAAGGAGCTGGACCCTTCTCACAAGACCTGTTAAAGTTCTACCTTATGGATTAAGCTTGGCTCCAGCAGAAATCAGAAAGGACTCTTGAGATGATTGTATCAGACCATGTCTAAACCCCTTTAAACCCTTTCCCCCTATGTAATCTTGGTTAAGGGAAATATTTAACCCATTGGGTGACGGTAGTAAAAACTTGTGTAATTCCCTAATTAACATAGCTCGTCCTCTTCATTAACATGTCCAGCCCCAGATGCCTTTAAAATAGTGTTTTCATGTTCAGTAAATTATTCCAGTTTCCCCATAGTGGGATCGTGCCTAGCTTTCGTTTTTCAGACCGCCACTAATGTCGCCACAACCGGGGGCTGAGAACCTTCTAACATTTAGAAGATTCGTCGGCCATCGGCTGGCTGGATCGAGGGAAGCAGCACTCCTTGTGTTTCGGTGGTGTGTGCGTAGTCAGAACTGAAAGAAAGTGGAAGACGTGCACGGAAACTTGTCCTCAGCAGGCGGGAACTGCTGAGTGAGCTGACTACGAACTCCAGGTTGCGTAATTATTTTAAAGACTTCGTAACATTATAAGTAGGGTACAATGGGGACTCAAATATCTTCTGAACAAAACCATATTTATTTAATTTTAAAACGCGAGCTTAAGCAGCATAGCGCGAAAATTGACGAACAGCCCTTGCAGAACCTGTTGCTGTGGGCCCAGCGTCACATGTCAGAACTGAACGTTACCGACCTTCTTGATACGTGCTTGTGGGACTCGGCAACCGCCCGAAAAAACCTCAGCAGTCGCTGCCCGGGACGGGCCCCAGCCCCTGAGCGGAGCGCACAAGCACACTGCAGCCCGACACACGCTGCCCGGAGAGAGCCGTGTGAGACAGAACCACGGCCACCGCCGCTGCAGCCACCCTGTGCAGGGTCGGGGTGGGAGCCAGCGCCAGCGAACTGCCGCGCTGCCTCGGCAAGTTCCTGTATCGCCGCCCGCTACCGCTCTCAGCAGCAGCAGCCAAGCAGCGGCCAGAGGCGCGAGGTCAACACCCTGGAGCAGGTCCCTGAGGAAGGGCCGCCACCTCCGGCGCCTCAGCAAACAACGAGATCGAGAGACCCGCGCCGGCGGAAGCAGCAGCGGGACCCGAGCGGGAACCACTCAGAAGGCAGGAAGGACCCGGAACCCGGAAACACACAAACGAAAGAGGCACCGCGAAAAACAAACACAAGCAGAACAGGAGGTATGCAAAAACCGGGGCTATGGAGCGTGGGCGGCGGGAAGGATCCCACGGAGTGCCCGGGGGGCTCCGGGAAAGGTCCGAGGGAGGAAAAAGCCCAAGCGGGACCGTCGGCGAAGGAGGGAGCGAGCGGAAGCCCAGCGGCAACAGCACGAGAGAAACCCGGGAACAGGGACCCCAGAGACAAACGGAGTGGTGCAGACACAAAGCTGCCGACTTCAGCAGTAGTCAAAGCAGCAAAAACCCCCTTCCTTGATTTTTTTCCTTTTTCTTTGCAGCCTAAACTAAGAACTGGTCTTTTTTTGCAAACCCTTTTGTTTATCAACCTCTTTCAGTTTAACAGTGTGAGTAAGGCGAACAAAACGCTACCAATGGAGAGACTGTCCTCCTCCGCAAAACAAACAAACAAACAAAAAAAAGAAAGAAAGAAAAAAAAGGGGGAAAGCGAAGGAAGCAAAGAACCTTTGCTGAATGAAGACACCCTTCCATAGCTAATAGCCAGAATTGTTTTTAAATGTATGCATAGCTGCATTTTTGAAAATTTTAAAGTTCTTTCAATAACAATTTTCTTTAAGTCCAAAAGCCAAATTAACACAGAAAGACATATATTTGCCTTAAAAATAGAAGAAGTATATATTTTATCCTTGAACTATAGGAATGTTTATATGTATTTGAAATTTAAATTGAACATGAAGTAAAATATGCTTATGTTTTTACAGGTTATACTATCATAAAAAACAGAAAACATATATTACTAATCTAAGGGTGAGAAACAAAAAATGCCAATTTCTCAGTTCATAACCAAAAGACACTGTAAAATGAAAGCCAAAGGTAAGTTTGTATGATGTTTGTTCGATGGCCATCGAGTATGAATGTGTGAATGTACGCACGCGTGTGAAAATACAATAATTAATATGTTCTGATTTATACACAAATGCGCATTACCTCACATGTGCACAAACACCCTTAGATAAAAAACAGAAAACATATCACCCTGAGTTGAATAGAATTTCATTTGCAGAGATGTTTTAGGTTAAATAAAAGTTTTCAAAAACAAACACTAAAAAACTTTCAGGTAAAAGTCAGGAGCACACGAACCCTGAAGTCATCAAGTTATTAAGTTTGGTTCAAAATCAATTGCTTATAAGTCAATAGGATCTTTAGAGGATAGCTTCAATAAGATTTTATAAGAGTAATTTCTAATAAGAAATAATGGAAATAAGTTGTTTAAACAAGTTTTGTATTAATCCAGGTTTATTTAGTTTAACATTGAATTTTTCCTTCTTGCATTTTGTTCCTTGTTTACTTTTCTATATCTAAAAATGTTTGATAGTCTTTTTGATTGGTTAAATGTTCTTAATGTTAGTGCTAAGTTTAAGGAAATAATTTTTGTAGCAATATGCAGAATACCTTAAAACAGCTATGATTCCTTCACATGCTTTTATAATGCCAAACCTTGTGGCCCAAACTATTCTGACACACGATGCCTTTGCATAATCATACTTTCCATCTCAGGTATATAAAAGACTGTACATTTCCTTGAAAAAGGAGCCTCCTTGCTAACATTAATTTCACTTGTGGTATTAAAAGTAAGACTGCAATATTTCTTGTTAGATCCATTTAAGAATACATTTGCTTCTAAAATGCAGCTATAGAATTTGTTATTACTCACTCTGAACTAATGCATCAAAGCATTGATAAGTTGAAGAAAAAAAACAGTAATCAAAGCTTAGATTACATGTTTAGTTAGCATGATAAATTTAATACTCTCGTTAAAGAAAACATTTATGGTAATATTTGCATTCCTTTGTATTTTGTCTTGCATTAGCAAACGTTTGATCAAAGTTTTTTCCAAGTTTTTTGTTTTTTTAAAAAAATAAAAAAAAAGGGCAGATGTGGGAGCCCAAGCCCAGCTTTTAGCAAAAGAAAACAAGGGCTGACAAACACCTCATGGTCTGAAGGAGTTGGACCCTTCTCACAAGACCTGTTAAAGTTCTACCTTATGGATTAAGCTTGGCTCCAGCAGAAATCAGAAAGGACTCTTGAGATGATTGTATCAGACCATGTCTAAACCCCTTTAAACCCTTTCCCCCTATGTAATCTTGGTTAAGGGAAATATTTAACCCATTGGGTGACGGTAGTAAAAACTTGTGTAATTCCCTAATTAACATAGCTCGTCCTCTTCATTAACATGTCCAGCCCCAGATGCCTTTAAAATAGTGTTTTCATGTTCAGTAAATTATTCCAGTTTCCCCATACTGGGATTGTGTCTAGCTTTTATTTTTCAGACCACCACTGCTATACGTAATAGGAGAAGATACAACAAAATGCAGGACTCCATTCTTGTTACACTGCAGCTTTAAAAGAACTTCTCTTAAACATGACAAAATATTGATTTTTTAACCACTTCAACATTGGACTGAATCTACAAAAACTCCTAGCAATGTGTAGCTCATAAATGCAAGGAAAGATGAGTAGAATTTAAAAATAAATAGGTTGGAGATAGGTGGTTGGTAACAATGGTTTGTGGGTGCCCCATCCCTGGAAGTATTCAAGGTCAGGTTGAACAGGGCTTTGAGCAACCTAACCTAGTGAAAGATGTCCCTGCCCATGGCAGGGGGCTAGACTTACATGTTGGAAGGTCCCTTCTGACCCAAACTATTCTATGATTCTAAGATTCTATTATCTGTATCCTGTTCATACCTACATGAGTTTCAGCTGCGAAATGTAGGCACTGACATGTACAAATACCATGGCTAAAGAGCTTCCATACCTGTTAGGTTTGGAAAGTGCCCCATATTGTTCTTCAGAGCTTGCCTAGTAATAAACAATTCCTTTTGTGCTAAAAAGACTAAGCTCAAATGTTTCTTTTGTCCCATGTTAACTGTGAATGCAATATGCTATAGAAATGCAGAATTGTTTGTGTAGCACTGAATGCAGTGTTAAATCCTGGTATTTTACATATTTGGGGATAGTTCTTGAAGTGGAACATTGCAGAAATACAATGGCTGACTAGAGACAGATTAGAAAATCTCTGACCCAGGGAACAAGCAGAAAACACAGAAGTTGGAGGGAAGGAACCAGAGAAGAGACTAAGGAAGAAACAAAGCAAAATACCTGTACGTCTAAAACCTACCTTTTTGTTGTTGTTGTTGTTTGTTTTCTTTGAAAATAATTTGCAAATACCATATCTTCAGGATGTACTAACACCACTTTTCAGAACTGCGAACCCTGTAACCACACAGCATAGGGTGTGCATAATCTTATCCTGACAGATAGAACACTACTGGGTGAAATGAACTAATCTGTTTTGTTACCAGTCTGATTCAAACTAAAACCCCTTTATTTGGGGAGGTGTGTTTTCATTATCTGCTGTCCCACAGGAAATATTTATCAAGAGTTACAAGACCGAGACTTTTTTCTAATCAAATCATTGGTGCCCATAACTTTGAGATGTGACTTCTTTTCCAACGTATTTGTATTTGTAAGCAATTTTGCATTAGGAAATCCAGAATATCTATCTCTTCCCAAAATCTAATCAATCTGTTTCAAGAGATCATTAAATTGCTAGATATTTAGAGAGAATAATTTGATGAATTGCTTCAGTTGTCTAGAATCAAAAATCCAAAGGACTTCTGCTGCAGCAGAATTCAATGCCCTGTAGCATAGCAACTAATGTGGGAAAGGAACAAGTGTGACCAAAGATAGGCTTAGTACTTAAATAGGCCTGGAATAATTTTTGTGTGAAACCAACAAAAGCTCTAGAACAGGCAAAACCTGGAATTCCCTTCAGCCAGCCTTTGGTATTCCTATTTTAAAGTCTTAGCAGGTCTTACATTCCTTTACTAAAAATGTTAGAGAGTTGGAGCCTAGCGTGCTGTATTACACTTTTTTTAGTACCAGCTGAACAAATCTACTGAGAACTTCCAAGAGGTCTGCTTACCCCAAGAGCAGACCAAACCAGAAAATCATCTGATGATTCAGGCTACTATTTGAGCAAAAAAGGACATTTGAGTCTAGAATTCAAGGCCATACATGTATTTCAAAACAAAACAGTAATAGACACCTTGAATTTCCTGAGAAGCAGGCACATTTGGGAAGAATACCTGACTTGGTGATATGAAGTTTAATTTGTGATTGAGGTTTTTTGGTGCAAGTTTGAGGAAAGTCTGATTCCCAGCTATGGACCACTTCTGTAGCAATACTTTTAAAGTAGTCAATGTTTAGTATTTATTACCCTTTGGCTTCTGCCAAATAACTTAAAAGCATCAGGTGTTGATTTATTTCATTCATGTATCTTCACAAACTGTGCCGAGTTAGTTTTCTTGAGTCTTCCACCACCAAACCCCTCCATGTCATGACAGGTCCCTGTGACACCTTGCACTGTTGTGTTACAGATCGTGACTCCTGCAAACCACAGCTGTGCCGCAGGCACCTGCACTCCCAGCTCCTAGCTGGGAAACTCCTGGTGACCTTCCCTGTGGATTTACTGAAAATCCAAAGCACGTGCCCCTTGCATCTGGCAATAAATGTTAAGCTTCCCATGACTTGTGTCGGTGAGGCACTGTGCTGCCTGTGGGGTGGGAGAGCCTGGTGCGGCAGGTGAAGGGCAGTTGCAAGTGGGCGGTTTGTGTTGCTCAACAAAATCATCAGCAAAGGTATTGGCAAAGGCGATTTACAGAATCACAGAATATTCTGAGTTGCATTATCTAGTCCAACCCTTAGCCCTGCACAGGACCATCCCCAAGGGTCACACCATGTGCCCAAGACTATCATCCAAATGCTTCTTGAACTTTGTCAGACTTGGTGCTGTGACCACTTCCCTGGGGAGCCTGTTCCAGTGCCCAACCACTCTCTGGGTGAAGAACCTTTTCCTAATATCCAAGCTAAACCTCCCTGACACAATTTCAGGCCGTTCCCTCAGGTTGTGTAAGAGTGAAAGTGTAATGAAGTTTGTTGGCAAGGCTCGTTCTACTACTTATTAGTACCACTTTAGCACCACTAGAAGTGTACCACTAAAGTAATTTCCACACACTTTAACCACCTTAACTAGGTGGTTAAAGCACACAGATTAAAATGGGACTAAAATCTAAAATCACATAGAATTACAGAGTAGTTAGGGTTGGAAGTGAACTCTAGAGATAATCCAGTCCAATATCCCTGCCATGGCAGGGTCATGTAGAGCAGGTTACATAGGAATGTGTCCAGGTGGGTTTTGAATGTCTCCAGAGAGAAAATCCATTACTTCCCTGGGCAGCTGTTCCAGCGCTCTGCCACCCTAAATGGAAAAAAGTTCTTCCTCATGTTGAGGTGTAACTTCCTGTGTTCTAATTTATGGCCATTGCTCCTTGTCCTGTCGCTGGGCATCACCAAAAAGGCTCCGGCACCATCCTCTTGAGCCCTGCCTTCGAGATACATGCATGTGTTGCTGACATTCCCTCTCAGTCTGCTCTTCTCCACACTGAACAGGCCCAGCTCCTGCAGTCTCTCCTCACAGGAGAGATGCTCCGGACCCCTGATCATCTTTGTGCCCCCGCTGGACCCACTCTAGTAGGTCCTTGTCTTTCCGGTACTGAGGATCCCAGAACGGGACCTAGCACTGCGCATGTGCCGCACAAGGTAGTGTTCGCGGAGGGGGGGATGGAAACGGTCGGGATGAGGACGGGAAGGCTGGAAAAGCGCGCGGGCCACGCCCCGCTCTCGTCACGCGGCTCAGGCCCCGCCCCGCCCTGGGGCGCGCGGCACCTCCCCGTTCTAGTAACTTCCCCGTTGGGCTGCGTCATCACGGCGCGCGACGGCCGGGCCGTTTCCGGTGTGGGGGCCGCGGCGGGAGCGCTCCGCTGGAGCCACCGGGAGCCGCCGGAAACCGCTGGGAACCTCGGCCAGGCTCTGCCGTGCCGTGCCGTGCTGTGCCCTACCCTGCCCTGCCCGCGGCATGTCGGAGAGAGCCGAAGATCCCGCGGGGGGCCCCCCAGGCTCCCCTACCCGGGACGCCGCCGGTGCCACCGAGCCGCGGATCATCAAAGTCACGGTGAAGACTCCCAAGGAAAAGGAGGAGTTCGCCGTATCCGAGACCAGCAGCATCCGACAGGTGAGGGACGGCGGCGGCGCGGGGCGAGGGCCCGTCCCGGTGACGAAGCATCTCCTGCGCGCTCGGGCCGCACCGGCCGAGCCCCACGGCCGATCCTGGCCCAGGAGAGCAGCGCTGCCATCTGAGACTCGCGGGGGCACTGGAGAAACTCCTCCTTGTCCCCTCTTCCCGGCTTCTCTCCTCCCCGTTGCACTACAGAGAGTCTGTGATTTTATAGACTGTCTTGGGTTGGAAGGGGACCTTGAAGATCATGCAGTTCCAACCCCCCTGCCGTGGGCAGGGATACCTTCCACTAGACCGGGTTGCTCAGAGCCCCATCCAACCTGGCCTTGAACACTTCCAGGGATGGGGTGCCCACAGCTTTCAGTGCCTCTCCACCCTCACAACAGAGAATTTCTTCCTGATAAGTAATCTAAACTTACACTCTTTCAGTTTGAAGTTATTCCTCCTTGTCCTGCCACTACACGCTCTGGTAAATAGTCTTGCCCCATCTTTCCTGTAAGTTCCCTTCTGGTACTGCAAGGCTGCAATTAGGTCACCACGAAGCCTTCTCTTTTCTCATTCCTTGAGTGTGAGTTGTCCTGTCGAGCTGACTCAGTTTGGCAGTAGTTCTCTCACTGGCTGACTAGCATGACTGTAGAAAATATATACATTCACCAGCACCTCTGCAATTCCAGTAGTTCTTTTGGTCTAACACTACCTTTAAAAACAGCAAATAGGCCTTCGTTTTGAGGAAGTCGTATCCTTGTACTCTGTAAAATTTGCAGTCTGCTGTACTTAAATGTACTAGCTATGGATATGGTACTTAGCATGGCACTATTGTCAGATAACTGAGTTATTACAATTTTTGTGAAGGTCAGTGCCCCATGGTGCCTCTGTCTCAACAGAAGTAGTAACGCCTACTGATTCATCATCACTATTTCCTGCAAGTCTTCTGGTTTTTTGAAGGTTTGCCATGCAACTGTCGACTAGAACTTCATTTGTTTAGATTAGAAAGCTACAAATCATAGAAAAGGTGTAATCAAAACGTAAAAAGCAAGAGCCTCCTGCTTGTAAACGTTGCTAGATTCAGAGCCTCCTGCAATTTCCTTAGGATTTCCCATTTTCTCACTGAAATGTCTCCAAATGTGGCAAGTCTGTGTTACTCCACATTTTTTTTAGCTTGGCTGGTACTGCACACCTCATCAAAAAAAGGTTACCTGTGAGAGTGCCATTAGTGTCTAGATACAGAACTTGAAATCATTCCTTATGCATAAGCTGAAAGACACTGCCTGTTTATCAGAGCAGGATACAAAAGATGAAGGTTCCCAAGTATCAAATGTAGTGTTACCACCTTGGCTAACCTGTTAGACTCTTGCTCCACCTAGTTGCTGTGAAGAGAGAAAATGCTGATATTTCTTTCAATTTTTTTACCCTTTTGTCTTTTTTAGATTCAGGAGTCTTTTTTGTTTGGTTGGTTTTGGTTTTGGTTTTTTTTTTAACATCAGCATTTGGCCTATATGTGTCCCAGACCCAAGTTTCATTGAGGGCTTCTCTCCAGCTGCCAGTGGGTTGAGACTGCTCTCTTGTCTTAACTGGTCTTTTGGCAGCTGCAGTATTGTGTGCTATCAGCTGCTCTCTCTGCAAGCTTAATCTAGGCATTTCTCCCAAAGGTAAAATGACTGTGTTTGCTTTTTAATGTTGTTCACTGCTTTCCCAGCAATCTCAGTCTGAAAGGGGTGCTTTTCACTTCTCTGTTCTCCATAGATTTGTGAGCAGCATCAATGCAGTTTTTGTAAAAGTCTTTGCAGTTTGGGGGCTTTTGTTTTGTTTGGGTATTTCAAAAGAGAGATTCATAAGCTGAATCTAACCCGAGGATTGCATTTGTCCTGAAAAGCAGTTAGCAATTAGTTTGTATCCTTCAGGAGTTATAAACAGATTTACTTAAGATGTGAATTTCAGAATATATTTGACTTTAACAAGTTTGTTTCAGATGTGAATACTGGTGGAGCTACCAGGCTTTCAAGTAAGCAATTGTCTTAAACTGAAATAATTGTACAACCCAGCAAGAGCATGAATTTTTACTGAAAGCAGCCATGCAAGTTTAGGGAGTTAACAGAGCACACTACATCAAATGTCTTTGTTGTCCACAGATATCTTAGCTCTGAGTGTTGTCTCTCTTGGAGCTGCTGTTTAAAGATTAGATCTGCACTTATGTCTTCGTTCCTGTGAAGTAAGATTGCACCAATGAGTCGACCATTTGTGTGAAGTCCCAGGCAGTGTGACAACACTAAAAAATGAACTGTCCCCATACTGTGACTAATGTTGGCTGTTTCTCTTAAACAGTAAAAATGAGCTTTTGATAGTAATAGGCATCAACAGTAGATGTGACGTTTCTTGAGCCAGCCTTGAAAATAGGTTAATCTCAAATACCAGACAAATTGAACATCTGTCCAAATGCATCTGGAATCAGCAGGTTGTTTGTATGGTTGAGATAGGTGGGCCAGTAACTTGCAGCTTGTTAAAAAAAACCCAAAAAACCCCAAACAACCTAGCAGAATAAACCCCATTCAGTTGTATATTTCTGTAGCTCATATTATGACTTAGTGAGTTGACTTGTTTATTTCTCTGCAGTCATTTCAGAATATTGCCAGAACAATAACCTGGATTTTCTAGGAAAATGTTTTGGTTCATCAGGGCCCAATTTAGGGCTGCACAAATCATATTTTATGTTGTTCCATTAGTGTAAATCAGGCCTGCAACTTTTCTGTCAAGATTTTTTCCTATATTAGAAGACTTCAGGATTTGTTATTGCTGATCCTGTGCAGCTGGAACAGTGAGTATGCAAGTTGGAATGGAAAGTGACCTTCAAGTACAAAGCCACTCTGGGAGGTCAGTTGATTGCAAGTGTCTGCTTTTTTTCTTTGAAACCTGTTTGATTCTGCTGAGCACAGTTTGGCTGAGTATTAAGACAAGGACCAAATATTTGCGTTCTTGACTGGGTATGGTACTGATCTTGCTCAGTGTGAAGACTTCATGACTACATGCTGGCTGAAGATGAATACCTATAAACCTGTTGACTTTAGCTGACCCTGACAGAATTGATACTAGAGTATCAGCTCAGTAAGACTGTCTCTTGTCCTAATTTTTTTATTTCTGTTTATTTTCTGAGTCCATGGCAATAGAATCTTTGCAATTCTTGCTTAGCAGAGTTGATTTAATGTGTTTTGGCAAAGAAAAGGTGCACTCGTGTTAGGAACAACTTATGCCTTCCTGTCTTAGTGAACAGCTTGAATTGTTTGAGTGGTGAGGTGTTGGAATCAGTTACATGGAAAACAGTTTTACCTTCATCATTTAGACTATTTACACAGAGAGGTAGTTTTGAAGAGTTAAACCTTTCCGAGGCTTCATGGTGCTCTTTTAATGCCTCATGTTGACATTTGCAGTTTATTGTAACTGGTTCAGAGTTACTGTCCACCAGTGTGGACAGTAGTGTGTAGTGCGCTACAAGTGGTGCATTCTGAGAACATCACAACTCTGCAACAGGGTAACATGACTAGCTGTGTATTATTAACTTCTAGGCCAACAAAGAGTGGATATAGTAAATCTGTAGTAATAATTTCAGAAGTTTGCAGTTCTTGCAGAGAATTGTTGTCAGTCCTGTGATTATATGAAAATTTCATAGCAATACCCATCTGGAAAACTTAGTGAAATTGAGTTTACTTCCACAGAAAACAGATTTGGTTCTTTTGAAGGTTTGGGGGGTTTTTTTCCATTTTTTTTATTTAACTTAAACATTTAATGGAATTTCTCTTCAGTGTGAAGTATAGTTTTCAGTAATAGCATATTTAACAGCTCCTAATATGTTTTTAAAACTAGGTGAACACAAACGTGCTTTCTGTACTAGAGTAAATTACAGATAAAAACCTGACTCACAGAATTATATGTGTAAATATATACACATTGTGTAGAGACTCTGCTATTTGTCAAATAGAGATCTCATAAACTTGTATACTTTGAGTCCAGCTCATGGTTGATACTTTAAATTCAGAAATCCGGAGTTTCATGTTTATGCCTGGTTCTTACAATCCCAAATTGGTAGTGTTCTGCTTTATCAAGATCACAGAGGTGTAAATGTTAAACAGAACATTGGGTACATTGGTAGTGGAGCATCTTTCCAGGCTTGCATATGCTTTTAATATTTTTTTATGTAATGTTTTACTTTAAAAGAACAGTTTAATTTCAATTTTCTTAACCTAATCCAGTTCTGGTTTTCTGTTTTTCTGTAATCCAGGGGTTACTGAATGGTGCAAACAAAGGAGGTTGAAAGTATATATTGGAATCCGACTTATTCTTCTTTTCCAGGATTGTGATTTAGCTTTCTCTTGACAGTCAAGGCACTAGAGTGCCTGAATTGTTTAGCATTAGGTTTTCCATCATCTGGTGTCTTAGTGCATTGTAACACATCCATGGGAGTCTTTATGGAGTCTGCCTTGCAATATACTCTGGTTCATATTTCTTAAGCTGATTTTTTTTCTGATTTTGGGAACTTGATTAAAATTGTTTTAGAGTGATGGTAGGTGGCCATTTGATTGAAGAAAACCTTCAGAAGTAACTGTATAATGACTTTCCTGACAGTTGGCTTAGTTAGATGTAACTCAAAGGCATCAGTTATCCGACCATAGTACTCAGCAAGTGTTTTCTGATAAATAACTGGCAGATACAGTAAAATAAGAAAACCTTTTTAAGTAATACTATGAAGTGTCTTGTGTGTAGATACTTATCTGCGTAAAAGTAACACCATAATATTCATGTATTTCTTCTGATTATTTTTTTTAAACTTTATCCATGTCAGATAGGGCCTGCATTCCTCCAGTGAGTTTGTTTTGCTAAAATCCATCACCTTCAGTCAGCAGTATCACAGAGTTTTTAAAGATGGTCCTTTACACAGTTCAAAATTGCCAACAGCACAGAAAACCTTAATAAATAATTAACTGTGGTAGAGGTGTCATGTTAAGATTTTTAGAGCCAGGCAACGTTTCGACTTAGTGACAATAAACCTTGACTCTGTAAAAAGGTCCCTGTCTGGGAGTAAAGTTAGGGCAAAATATTAAGAATTTGGAATATATGGTGACATGGTGTCCTGATTTTGACTGAGATAGTTAATTTTCTTAGTAGCTGATATGGTGCTGTGTGTTTTGAATTAAGTGCAAGGATAATGTTGATAACACATCAACGTTTTGGCTCTTGCTAAGTAGTGCTGTCATGGTTTAGGAATGGTTCTCCCCAGTGCCCCCACCAGACTCTCCAAACCACATGCTGCTCTCTCTTGCTTCTCTGTTTTCGCCTCTCTCTCCCTACTGTGATGAGCTGAAGAGGAGAATTGGAGGCACAAAAGGTGAAGATCACAGGTTGAGATACAAACAATCTACTGGAAACAGCAATGAGATAACAAAATGAATAGTGACAGCAACAATACCAATGACAGAGGATACAAGAAAAGGAATGATTCACATGGGAAAAAATACCCCAGTAATAAACAATACCAGATGGCTTCTTCCACCGTATTTTCTCCACCAGACGCAACCTCTTCTCCCCAGAAGAGTCCCTTTCCTCTGCTGCAGGCAATGACTTGAAGTGCTATAGAATAACCAGTGGGTTCTGGCAATGCCTCCTCCTGGCGACTGCAAAAATTAACCCTTTCCTGGCCAGAACCAGGATAGTGCTTAATCTAAATCAAGGAGTTGACAGTTTGCTTGCTTTGCCAGTGAGCCCGTACACAGGAAACAGGGAGGGAGTAGATTGCCAGGTGCTTTTATGGGGAAGAGAAGTATAGCTAACCATTTTTCCTAAGTCAGAGCTTGGAGAAATGGAGTGGCTTGCTGAAGGATCTCTGGAAGGAATAGAACTGGCTAGAACATGAATCCTGAGCCCTTTCCACTACTATGCACTGCTGCACTTTTCCCTTTATGGGTTGCTTATGTCCTGTCATTTCAGAGGTTCCAAACTTGTGGCAAATGAAAGTGAATCTGAGAAGAGACCTAACATTTCCATTGCATCTTGAGCAGGCTTTTTATGTAAATATGTCCCAGTCAAAACTGGCTTATTAATCTCTGCAGTTTTATTATTGTGACTGGAAAGAAATCTAGTGTGCACTTGAATAATGCGTGTATGTTGTCATAAAGGTTGTTTTGTGGGTCCTGATACGTTCACGGTTGCACTCCTGTCTTACTGTAGTGTTGGTTTTGCATGGCAGCCTACAGCTTCCTTGGGATGGGGCACCAGAGGAGGAGCAGCTGATCTCTCTTGTGCGCAGCAGTAGGACACAAGGAAGTGGAATGAAGCTGTGGCAGGTTCAGATTGGACTTCAGGAAAAGATTCCTTGCTGGGAGGGTTGTCAGTCCCTGGAACAGGGTCCCTTGGAAAGTGCTGGCACCAAGTGTGTGGCACCAGGCCTGCGAGATTCAAGGAGCTTATGGACAATGCTCTCAGTCATGTGGTTTAGTTTTAGGTAGTCCTGCAAAGAGCAGGGAGTTGGACTTGATCTTGATGGTTCCCTTCCAACTTGAGATATTCTGTGATTCCATGAATATTGTTTATATACTACGATATCAGCTTTCTGATGAGAATTAAGTTGTGGACCTCACTGTTACAACATATTGTGGAAAATATGATGGTGAGTTTGGGTAAATGACATTACTCTTTGATTTGTCATGGTATGGTAGTCTTCTATTCTTATGCATTAGCTTTGTACCAAATTGTAAGTATTTCTGCTGGTTTTATGTTGCTTTGGAATGTGTATTAACAATAATTAACTAGGAGAATGCAGAATAGGATGCAACTGCCTGAACAGCAGAAAAAGGTGTGATATTCCACCCTTAAGGTGGAAGTGAGAAGTGAGCACTCAAGATTCTTAGATACTTCCTTCCACTTAAAGAGTGAGATGTCACAGAAAGGAATGACAAAAGCCAGAGGCTCCACAAGACCTTGGGAAGTTTTCTTTGTAAATTACATACCTCACACTGGTATATTAAGTCCCTACTATGAGCACATTGCAGCGGGTTTTGAATAAAGGGGTAAGATGGAAGAGAGAAGGAAAGAAAGAAAGGAAAAAAGAAAATAAGAAAGAAAGAGAGAAAAAGAGATCACCAATCCTGCATTGGATTGGTGATCCAGCATTGATCCAGTTGAGGGGGAGTCCAGGGTCCTGAGGGCTCACATGTGCCTGGGCTTTGTGGGGATACCTTTTTATAGAAAGACTTTCCTTGCCTCGGAGATAAGTTTCTCACTTTCTATGCAAATTTGTTATCATGTGGAGTCCTTTCTTCTAGACCTTTCTGGAAATGGGTCATAGGGCTTTGGGTGTCTTGTTGGTCTTGGTTCGCCCTACAGTCCATGCCCACTCCTCAGCCTCATTCCTGCACTGTGTTGTGCTTATCTACAGGAGCCACAACAAGGATGTTTGCCCTGGAAAAGTGTCCCTCTACCTCTGTATGGCCCTCTTCTCCAGTCACATCCTGTTCTTTCCAATGGCATATTATTACCAAAATCCTTGATTGTTACCTACAATTCTTGTCTCTTGTTACCAACAATCCTTGGTTAGCTCCACAGCCATCTGACTGTTGGTGTTCAAGACGTGCACACTAGGCCTTCTGGGATTCTACAAAATGTCTAGACCTTATAGCTGTTAAATAAATCAGCATGAATATTTTCCCACATGGATTTCTCACTTTTTCTTAACAGAGTAATTGGTTTTGAAAAGTCCAAAGGGTGATGGGAATGATTAGAATGATTTCCCTCAAGGAAAGATTAGGCTTACTGGAATCCCTTTTTTAAAGGGAAACAACAATCTGTTTGTGTTGTCCATTGTGGAAAGGACAGTAAAGAAATAGGATAGTGAAATAAGTTTCTTGGAAAAATGTTGCTGGGGACCTCAGAGAACAGACTAGATAAACATGATAGAAATAATTCAGATAAGTAACTTGGGAAAGGAATGGACTAAGTGACTTTCTGGAATACTTATAAATCTTAAGGCTGACTTAAAAGAGATTTCTTCAAGAACCGGAACTAACTCAGTGTAGACTTTTAACTAACCAAGGGCAACCGCCTGCACAAACACAGAGACTTTTAACGTATATTGTCTCTTGGACTCTCTCTTTTTTTTTTTTAACTCTGTTTATTTTTCTCTTCCTATGCTATAAAATATTTCAGTTAGCGACTCACCTTCAAAGCATAATACAGTGGTATTTTACTATTTTAGTCCTGCCTATTATAAAATGCAATTATTAATAACTAGTTGCAAGATTAATATTATATTTTCCTATATGGAATGAGAATTCTGTAGGATGTTGGGGATGTTTTTTGAAGTATTATAGTCAACTTAATTTTAAAATTTTAAACAGGGTGAGCTTCTGAAAGACTTTTTAACTACCTGGAATTGTTTTAAAATTACTTAGCCTGCAGACTAGTCTTGTTGCATACATTTATCTGGCATTCTTATAATGAAGTTAGTCCTTAGCACTTTTTTTGGATATATTCCTTTTCAAGTTTTGTGAATTTTTTGGTTTTGATGAGAGTATTTTTCCAGAGAAGAATAATTTCAATTAGAACTCATTCAAAGCAGAACTTGATTATTATTGAATAGGAAGGCAAGAAGGTATAGAATGGGCTTCTGTGTTCAGTTGTTTCAATAGGGGTATAATTTCTTAGTGAACTGAAAAATGTAGCTGTTCACCATGCCCTGGCTTGCAATTTATGCTGCATTTTATATAGCTGTGTCATGTGTTGAATGAGGAAGCAGAGCTACCTAAAGTGTAACTTTTGCTTCTGTGGGAAGGAATGCTGGTTTTGACACATGGAAAGAAGGCAGCAAAAAGATGTCCAAGAAACAAGGACACTCATTTCCAGTAAAAGTCTAGACAGATTTATCCTACTTGTGACATTGTATCCTCAGTCTTTCAGCAGTGGATGGCTTCAGTGGTGTGCGTGTATATATATTAGCGTACTTGCTAGTATGTAATTATATATATGTACTTGACCATGTGCATATATATGTATGTGTTTAAGTAGTTTATATAATACTATGTATTTGTTTTCATGTGTGCCTGATTGAACCTGCAGTAGTCTTTAAGAGAAATCAGATTTTTGTTATCACTAGTTATATAACTAGTGATCTAGATGTGAAGTTCTTCTCATGTCCTTTTTTTGTATGAAAAAGAAATATTTCCTATCTTTCTCTGAAAAAAAATAGGTTTAGAAAATTTAATAAAGTATTTCTAGTTTGTGCAGTGCAGGTGAGGTAATACAGCAAATGTAAAAAATAGCTTGTTCTTAAATTTTTTAAAAAAATCACAGTTCAGTATTCAATTGCACTAATTGAACTAATTTTTTTGTTTAGTTCAAGGAAGAAATCTCTAAGCGTTTCAAGTCCCACACTGATCAGCTTGTGTTGATATTTGCTGGAAAAATTTTAAAAGATCAAGATACTTTGACTCAGCACGGAATTCATGATGGACTCACTGTTCACCTGGTTATCAAAACACAAAACAGGTAACCTAAATGATGAGTGGTCATTTTTACTTAATACTGCAAATTCTTAATAGTTTTCTGTAGGGCAAACCTAGATTTGACCAAGTCACTTTAATCAGCTCCTTAGTTACAACCCATGCAGAATAACTGTCTGAAAGTACAGTGCTCTCTTCTTTGGTTTATCTTGTATTTTAATTGGATTCAAATTCTAAATACGTATCTCCTGCCTTTTTTTTGTTTGTTTGTTTGTTATTTAACTTCTTGGGTTTAGTGCTGGCAGTGTTTTGGCTCCATAGGTCTTAGATATTTAGCTCTTACTCTCTGTAGATTCGTGTTGTGTAGGTTTTCTTTTCATGCATGAAAAGTTTCAGAAAAGCTTTTTTCTCCTCTCTTGTCTGCCCCTCCACCTCCCTTCCCCTCCACTCTCCTCTTCCTTTTCTTTCCTCTGCAGTGAATTTTCTTTCCTTGTTTTGCTAACACAGTGAGTAAAGACTCACTGTTTTGGTAAAATGAGGAAAGAAATTTTTTAACAACTGCTTTAGTGCAATGAATTTCTCTGGCTGAACAGACTTGAGATTTGGGCTTCTTGAGGTATCTTTAGAATGATGGTGAGAAAGTTGTATCAGTTGAGCTGTGTCATCTGTGCATCCTGTGAAGCGCCCAAAAATCCTTTCAACAAGTAGAGGAATAGATCCCTCAAATGTAGCTTGCTTAGTCAATAGCATGTTCATTATCTACACTGAAAGTGTTCTTGCTCCTGTTCTACTTAGGTCTTTCCTGTTTGTGATGAGGATCTCCTCTTACAGGAAAATGTCAGATGTTGAAGGAAAGTGAATGGAACATAGGAGAGAACAGAAAAAGAGAACAGAACAGCTTTCCCTTTCCAGGCCACACCAAGTCACAAAGGCTTGCTAGTAACATTAGCATGAAATATAAACGCTTGCTGAAATTAGTAGCATTAGCATTAAATGTAGGTGCCTTCTGAAATTATCTTCAATTCCATGTTCACATCCTGGAGGGATTATCTTCTCTGTTCTGGAGTCAAAACACTTGTTTGTACTGTCAGGGGTCTCCCTTCTCTGTCCTGTGCCTTCTCTGCCTGAAATTTAGGCTGATACAAGCCTCCATGCCAAACCTGTATACAATATTAGTTAATACTGCAATTCTGTACCTTGTTTATCTGAACTACTATTCTACTGTTGCTGGTTTTTTGTTGCTTTTTTTGAGTGTGGCAGAGAGGCTCCATGAGTAGTGTTAACAGGAGGTTTTTGATTGTGCAGTCTTCAGTGGGTTCAGAGGTTGGAGCTACAATAGCTATACATACTGAAATACCAGTGCCAGTCTCTGGTACCTTCTGGTACCTCTTTGCCTCTGGGCAAAGGAGCACCTATGAACAATGCCACATTTGTGGCTTTTGGGGAATTTGTGGTGTCCCTGGATCTGTCCTATCAGCATGGCAATCTATCTCTTCACTCTCTCCCACTTTTTTGCATAATTTTAGAAGAATGTATTACTATTATCTGCAGAATGTTTTAATCATGTCTTGGACAAGGAAGTACAAACAAAATCTACATGTGCCTATGCTTCTTCAAATGAGGCATTAGTATTTTCACCCACTAGCTTTGCTTGAGTAAAGTAAAAATATGCTCCTAAAACCTGCTAGAGAGAAATGTCAGCACAGTGAAAATCACCTCTGCGAAAGTATAACGTTATCCTGAAACATCTTAATATTCTTCTTGCTGAAATATCTGAATTTTATGCTTGTCCTGAAAGACAAGATTTAGACCATGCTGGTGTGGCCTGGCAAGTGCTGATTTTTGGCCATGAGTATCAAGATTGATTTGTTCCCAACCACTTTACATTATACCATTTACTTGTCTGTTGACTGTTGCAGTTACTGTTGCTGCCATATGTCTAAATAGACAAGGGTTCTTTTCCAAAACTGAATCTGAACACGATCTTTTCCCTTCTAAACAATATTAGGTGTGTAACTTTCAAATAGGAATCCTCATATATTCCAACCAATCCTTGTTGAAAAAGAGGTGATTTTTAACTGTGCTACATTTTCCAGAATGATACAAACTTTCAGTGTAGTCTCCTAACCTGGCTTATGTGGTGTCAGAGTAGCAGTGAGTGATTAGCAATGGGCAGTGAAGCTGCACTGGATTTCTGAATAGAGTTCCAGGTCAACACATAATTTGTTCACAAGCAACAGGAGGAATCATAATGGCAAAGTGGATATAAAAGATGATGTGCACTTTACAGGAGTCTCACTCAAAGACTTGAAGCTGACAGGTTTGACACTCACTCAAACCATTATCTTCAGAGTGTATACCCCAGTTTCCATGGAAGAAATATGAACTGCAAGTTTCAGTTTCATCTACTTTTCTGTCATGCTTTTGAGAACCTTTCATGTTTGTTACATGAAGAGGTATAGTTGCTTCTCAAAACAGTTTCTCAGTTGAAAATACAAATAGGATTTTATTCTTATTATTCTTCTTTTGCTTATGGAGAAGAGATGTATGTGTTTTCTAGACTGAAGAAAACCAAATATCTCTAGCAGGAGATTCACAGCCAATATACAGTGTATAATCTTCCTCATTCAAGTTACAGCTCCTTGGCCAAGGGTACTTGTGTTTGCAGTTGCTGTTAATGGAGTTAGAGAACTCTTAGAAAACCTCAGGAAAGCCTCTGCATCTGAGCCATCTCTCAAGCATGGTTTTTTTTGGTATGGTTGGGGTTTCTTTTTCTGATCTTCTCTTGAGTGGAGCAAGCACAGAATTTTGTTATAGCAGAAAGATACTCCAAGATGAACTGAAGTATGAAGTCTATAGTACTGTCAAATTTTCAAATCTGTGTGAAGTCTGAATTAATAGTTTTACAAGTTATTTTATGAGGTAATACTGCAAATACAGGCATTTATGAGATTGATTATTGAACTAGACTGGAGAGCTGATTTGGATTTCAAACTAGCCTCTTTTCTTTTTGAACAGAGAGGTCAAACTGGCTTTATTCAAGCTCAGTTCCTTGATCTCTTTTGCTACATGGCAACACCTGTGTTTATGCCTGCAGTAGAAAGGTGTGGTGAGTATATAATATGGGCAGCCTTTAGTGCCTGCTCTACATTCTGCTGGCCTTAGCTTGTAGCCTGTTCTTGAAGTCTTAAAGGTTATTGAATCTTATATCTAGAGAAATGCAACATTAACTGAATTTCACATTTAGTAAAGCTTCCAGTTAAAGATGTGGTGTGAAACAAATGCCACATTAAATTTGTTGGGCTTTATTTCTTCAAGGCGCAGGCAGGTAATCGGTAGTATTTGAGTATAGTGGCGTAAAGCATGGATCCTTAAAGCAAGATAAGGACAGAGGAAACAATTCATTGGCAGACATCCCAGGATAGGATGAGAAAGTGGTAATGGCTGCAGTGGTGGCCATCTGTATTTTTAATATTTGAAACTACTGTTCTGAAAAATTACACATGTCTGAGAAAGATTTGTTTCAGAAAGCCATCTGCGGATAACTGGTTTTTGAGAAAGAATCAAAATGTAATTTAAGATTCTCAAATATAATACTATTCCTACGTTAAATGGCATTATTTAAAATAACTTTTTAAACTCACAGGTTTTAAAATTGCTTTTTTAGATCACAAGACCACCCAGCTCAACAGGCAAACACCACTGGGAGTGCTGCAACCACATCAATATCAAGCACTAGTACTTCAACACCAACTTCAACAAATAGTAATCCTTTTGGCTTGGGTAAGAATTTTGGTTAGGTAGCATTGTGGGTGTCTTCTCTTGGATTCAGGTAATTGTCCCTGAAGCTTTATTCTATTATAGACAGAACTTAAAAAAACCCTTCAAACACACCAGCCAAGAAACCGATTACACATATGTTTCTAATTGGTTGTAGAAGGTTTCTGATGTGTAAGTTACCGGAGGAAAGTTGTTTCCTTAATTTTATACAGAATCACAGAATAGTTTGGGTTGGAAGGGACCTTTAAAGGTCATGTAGTCTAACCCCCTTGCAGCAAACAGGGACATATTTAACTAGATCAGATTGTTCAGAGCCCCATTCAATCTGACCTTGAATGTTTCCAGGGATGGGGCACCCACCGCCTCTCTGGGCAAACTGTGCCACTGTTTCACGACAAACTTCAGACTTGCACCTTTCACCTTCAGTAGTAAGGCGCTACTGATGTTATATTTTGGCACTCTGGATAATGAAACTCCTTCCAGTGTCCTTGTGCTCCTTAAACGTGCATCTGAGTTCTTGTTATCTGAGAATTGATGAATCATAGAAGTTGGACCTGTAACACGAAGCAAAGATCTGCAATAGAAACAATAAAATTGCTGCTAATCTTACAATTAAGTGTTTCTCAGGTTCCAAGTCTGATAGTATTATGAGTCTTCGCTTTTATGAATAAAGAGGCTGCAGTCTATTGACTTAAAATAATAACGTATTTTCATAATTGCAGTCGGGGTTTTGTTTCATTCTTTTTCACCTTTTTTGCATTTGCATAGTGGGGTAGAGGCAGATTGGAAAAGCCAACTATAGTAAGGAATTGATTGTTTAGGTTTAGATGGTTCCTCAGTCTAACTAGTACCTGAAATTTTTTATTTGGACTCAGCAAAGGAGAGCAATTCAAAACATAATTAGCTCTTGGAGTATTACTGCCAAGAGAAACTCTGCTTTTAATTAGAATAGGGGCTATGACTTGTATTTCGAGTTCTCTCTTGGTTTTAGACTAACCAAGAGGAGACAGATAAATGATTTTTACAAATGCAGTTGGTAAGTGTTGCTGGAGGGGTTGAGATCTGGACCTAAAACCCCAAACATCTCTTGTATCCTGGCTGTGGAAAGTGAGAAGAAAAGCTATTAGAATTGTAGCAAGTTATATTTAAGATACAGTTTCTTGGATTTTTGTTATTTAAAGAAGCAAACTCCTAGTGGGTGACTCCTTAACAGCCTTGCAAAAATGGGACTTTCCATTCATTTTCATTTTTTTGAAGTGTGGGATATGTTCAAATATTTTGTATTTAGAAAAGACCTGGATGTGTTTGGAAGTATACTAGAAACTGGAAGTTCAATTATATTTTTTTCATTCTCTTAAAGGTGGCCTTGGAGGTTTGGCAGGTCTGAGTAGCCTGGGCTTAAATACTTCAAACTTTTCGGAGTTGCAAAGTCAGATGCAACGGCAACTTATGTCCAACCCAGAAATGATGGTTCAGATAATGGAAAATCCATTTGTTCAGAGCATGCTTTCAAATCCTGACCTGATGAGGCAGTTAATTATGGCTAACCCTCAAATGCAGCAACTGATACAGAGAAATCCAGAAATCAGTCACATGCTGAATAATCCAGATATAATGAGACAGGTATGTAGAAAGATCTGTTTATGACCTTTGATTATACTGTAACTATAAACAACAGAGCAGGAATTGAACATGCTTAGTGGAGTGTGTGAACATTCTTGAAGTATTTAAGCTTATTCAAAATCCATAAAAGGTTGCCATAGACAACTAATGTTTATTTTTCTACTTGTTATTGTTCAGAATAGACTGATAATTCAGAAAACGTGCAGCATAGTTTTGAAAGACATTGAAGACTGTATAGTCATGTCTTCTGAGGCTAGAATGGATGTGCCTGTCTGCACTTAAAGCCTGTTGTCTAGCCAATGAATTTAACAAAAATAATTCTCCAAAATACTAAGTATTTTCATTTTATCTCACTTCTAAATGCTTTTAAAATTAGATGATACATAAGATATGTTGTGTTGCAGAATGTATCAAAACCCAAATAGATAACTAGATGCTTTTTAAATTGTGTGTATTTATTTTAAAGTTCATACTATAGGTTGCCTGCTGTAATGGTGCTAGAAATGATGAATATATTGTGTGGAAAAGATGAAGGAAGAAAAGAGTAGTTCATTCGGAGGTTTTCTTATGTTTAGCCAGTCTTCCTGACCCAGTCTGTTGTGGTAGAATGCTGGCTAAACACCGAATTGTGTTGACTCACACTTGGGCTTGATTCAGCTTTGATCATAATTTCAAACCGGGTTAGACTGGGATAACTGAGATATTGCCGAATGCTGACGTTTTCACTTTAGAATGGATTTCTTATTAATACAGATTAAACGTTCCACTTCTCTAGACACTAGAACTTGCTAGAAACCCTGCAATGATGCAGGAAATGATGCGAAACCAGGATCGGGCCTTGAGCAACCTTGAAAGTATACCAGGGGGATACAATGCCTTGCGACGCATGTACACAGATATTCAGGAGCCAATACTGAACGCAGCACAGGAACAGGTAAGAAAAGATTACAAATGACACCAAAAGTGAATATTTCTTTTTTTTAAATAAAAGCATGTCAGTAATGTAAATTACTTAATTTTTAATTCCTTTAATTCTTTGCCTTAAAATTTGGAGGTGCAGTAAAATCTTTTTAAGGGTGTGTTTAGTAACTTCGAACTGAAGATGAGAAGAATAAAAAACTTTGAAGTTGGAAACCAGTACACAAGATACCATCTTACTGTGATAAAAATACAGTGTAGTAGCAACACTACTTAGAAATGTGATTTAATTTTTTTGGAGGTCCTAGTATCTCTCAATATTAGTGTCTTTTAACAATATTTACCTTTAGTTACTGTAGAATCATGAGTATAACTGATTAAGACCTGTAAACATTTATCTTCATGATTCATTTGGAAAGGTAACTTGCGCATGATATGTTTGCTTTCCTCTCTCTGTAGTTTGGAGGTAACCCATTTGCTTCTTTAGTAAGCAATGCATCAACAGGAGGGGACAGTCAACCATCTCGTACAGAAAATAGAGATCCTCTGCCAAATCCATGGGCTTCTCAGTCCAGCTCACAGACTTCCACAACAAATACCAGCACTAGTGGTGAGAGCAGTGGCAGTAGTAATGCTGAAAACAGCACTTCTGGCACTACAGGACAGAGCTCAACTGGACCGAATTTGGGGCCTGGACTAGGAGGTGTGTTTGTTACTGCAATTGTATATATTTGCATGTACTTTGAAGCTTGCTGAAATGATTCTTTCATTAGAAAGAGAGTTTTTGATTCAAAGTTTTTATTGCTATTTACTTTTGTAGAACATTTTACTAGTATCAAAGTTCTCTGTAGAAAAAAATATGAAAAATAATTTAGGGCTATAATAGTGTTACTTAAACACTGTTTAAATTTAAGTTGTCTTAAAATAGCAAAAGTAGGGAACCTCTAGATGAACTGTGGTTTTTTTCTATTTCAAGGCAAATGTGAAAACAGCTAATAATGTGGATACGTAATGGAACTGCTTGGATACAGCATCTGCCTTAGCTTCTAGGGTAGATGTGTCTGTGTAAGCAGAAGAACAGTAAGATATATTTCAGGGTCTAAAACACATAAAAAGCAGGTGGTTGTATCCTGGTTTTAGATAGTCTGGTGGTAGTCAGGATGTTTACTAAAGTGGCTTTTTATTTTTTTTAAGCTGGTATGTTCAACACACCAGGAATGCAGAGCTTATTGCAGCAGATAACAGAAAACCCGCAACTTATGCAGAATATGTTGTCTGCACCCTACATGAGAAGCATGATGCAATCATTAAGCCAGAATCCTGATCTTGCAGTACAGGTAAATTGCATTTGGTGTAGTGATGTATTTATTGTGTGTATTGCAGTAAAAAAAAACCAAAACACAAAACCCAAATAGCTCTACAGCTATGTGTAGTGAATTACCCTGTTTTTAATGTTAATCGCTAACTCACTGAAATTATTACATACTTACATTTAACAGTTTGTCACAGTGAGTTTCTTCAATTTGTAATTGGACATCATGCCTGACATGCTTCTAAAATAACTTGTAAGGCTATGTACGTTCTGTATAGCCCTGAACTTGTGACCCAGCATAAGAAAAGGACAAAACAAATGCTTTGGTAAATTAAGGTGGATCTATCGGTAAATAAATACCCCCAATAACTTGGTAGAACTGAAGGGAGGGGACTTGGTGCCATATCTAGATATTACTCTGTTTTTAACTTCACTTCTGTGACCTGTGCTCCCTCTAAACATGGAGATGCTGTTTTATGAATGGTATCGTAGAAGTGCTTTCAAATTTTACTTAAACAGTAGTATCAAAAGTCAAATCCTGAACTGAGATTGAAAAAGCATTTTCTCTATTAGATACTCACTTGGAAATATCCTTGACTTCAAGGAATGTTTACAGGGAGCTATTACTTAGATGTGTAGTTGAGGCTGAGCAGAAAAGGATTTTCTTGTAACAATTGGCAAGCCTACCTCATTTGTATCTGGAAATTCATTCACTTAAAAGATAAAAAACCGCAACCAAGCAACACCAAAATAAAGCAAAACACCTCCAAAAAGTTTTGGCCAAAGGAGAAGTAGATGATTACTATTCATGAATCTGAAGTTATTTTCATTGACTATTACCATGTCAGTAGTTGTTGTAAAACCTCCTGTGGATTTTACTGCTTGATCTTTGAAGTTAAATATTTTTGTCCTACAGATGATGTTGAATAATCCTTTATTTGTTGGAAATCCTCAACTTCAGGAACAAATGAGACAACAACTTCCAACTTTCCTTCAGCAAGTAAGATGAGATACTAGCTGTTATTAATTGTCTGGAAGTCAGTAAGCAATATTTTTAGTAAACTGGTGCCTGTCTTCGTTTTGGCTGATAGCTAGATTTTGCAATATGTTCTTATTAGCTTTAGAAACTAAGTCAGATTGTCCCCTAATAATATTCTTGCTTAATGTCTCCATCCCTTTCAAAAAACTGACTGTTGTCTGCAGTTAGATGGAACAACTACTTAGATTTGCTCTTGCTTTTTTGCTTAGATGGAATAATTGTTCTTACTACACACGAACCAGAGAACACCTGTTTGTGACAAGATTTATTTCACAAATTAAAAGGATTAGTACTTTTCCCACTACTAATTAAAGTTTCACTATGCTTTTCTTTCTTCAAACCTGCCTTATATATTTGGAAATGAGGTCTTATGGCACACCTTGAAAGGCCAAGGTCATTAGCTAATTCAAAAGAAGTGGTTTCTGACATTTTTTGCCCATAAAGATTGTCTTCTCCTTAACATTGTGCTTGCAGCCCAGGTATCTGCTTGATACTAGTTGACACAGTGTGTAGTAGTACTGTGTTCCATAAATAGGAGCAAGCATGATTTGTCTAGGAATCAAAATCCACTGCATGAACGCCAGCCATCATTAGGCAGTCCTTGCAGATCAGTGTAAGTGTACATTGCCAAGATCTGACTGCACACAGGAGGTTTTATAAGTAAAATAATTAGCACATACTTGAATTATAGTAGCAAGTTCAGTGTTTAGAAGGTACTTTTATATTGTTTCTACCACATAAATGGTTGTGGTGTTTTATAATGCCACCGCTTTGTGATAATCAGTAGTATCTGAGGAGCTAGTACCACATGTATGTTTTGAAATATGTGAATAAATGGTAATTAATGAATGTACAGTAAGAATAATTTCTGTTTCATGTGGGTATGTCCTGTCAGTATCACTGTGGAGTTTATCAGCTAGTTCTGTGTTGTATTCACTGTGTAAGGTCAGGTGACTAACAACATTAGCAGGTGAGGTAAAGTCAAGAAATACCTGGATATTTTCAGAATGTTGATAATATTGCAACTTGTACTTCCTTGCTTATCTACTGGTGTTTATATCATGGGATTGGGACACAGAAACCATAGAGTCTTCATAATGGAAGGCGTCTTTTGCAATGAAGGGCAGTTGCCCAGCAGAACTAGGAAAGAATTGCTGCTACTGGAGTTAATAACATTAATAGATAAGATCCAGGTCACCTAAGTGCTCTGAGAATAGTTGGGCCACCATTTCTGTAAGACAGCTTCAAATATCAGACAGTAAACTAGTTGCAGCAGTTTTCATTGGAGAACCCAAAATCATTTCCTTTTTAAAATTTAAGTAACCTTTGCCATCTATATATTTAGTTATTCTTTGACTATCAGGAAGATAAAAATCCAAGAGATGAATGGAGAGTAGTAACTTGTGTGCTGAAGTCTCCTTAGGCATCCATACTCCAGAGCAGAGTTCTTCATGTCCTATTCTCCAATTCTGCTCTGCACCAGAGGCAGCTTAATCCGTGATTTCTATGTGAATCAAAAGGGTTTTTCCAGCAAAAGTAATTTGGTCTACTTGCCACGGGAAGGGTGCTAAGATTAATAAGCCTGTATGCTATTTGAAGTAGGTCTGGCTACCAAAACTGTGTCATTTGTAACTGAAACTTATTTTTCACTCATCTGTTCCATCTCTTAGCAGAAGTAAGCTTAAGCCACTAGTTTTGAGTTTGTATCTAAAATAGTCAGGGTTTTGGGTGCTTCAGTTCAGAAATGAAAAAGGATTTGCCTTTTAAATCATTAGTGGATGTGAAAGCAGATTTTTAATTGAAGTCACAGTAGAGCGAGAATCCTTGAATGTTATACATTTGCTTGCTTGTATACTTTGCAATGTATTTTTTTACATTTCAGGTTGTGAAGGCACTGCATATGAGAAGATGTGTACAAATAGTCATGACCAAACTGCTGTGATCTGAAATTAGCTAGGAAAAAGAAATGTATTATTTTTTCTTAGATATCTGTTGGGCAAGTTTCATCACATTGAGCATTGTTGCTTACCAGTAGTATGATAATTGATAATAGGATACTAATTCTAGAATAATGTTTTACTAATACAGACATACGGCTTTGAAAGATTGAGGTCTGTAATGAAAAATACTACTCCTTGTGTACTTGTCATTTGAAAGGCTTTATCCACATCTAGAGAGTTCATTGATTACTTTCTATGAAAGCTTTCTCACAGAAGATAACTAAAGGATTTCCCATAAATATTCAACTACAACACTGAAAAACAAGTTCTGAAATTGTATCAGATTCTATAAGAGATCTAATGATAGAAATTAACTTGGAACATCTGCATATGATTAAGAGTTTCTCTCCTTTTCTTAGATGCAGAATCCTGACACATTATCAGCTATGTCAAACCCTAGAGCAATGCAGGCTCTGCTACAGATTCAGCAGGGCTTGCAGACATTAGCAACAGAAGCACCGGGGCTTATACCAGGGTAAGAATTGATTTAGACAGGAACTTTTCCCTTGTATTGTTCATTCGTTTTACATTTAGAGATTTATGAAGTTTTTATTAAACACTCCTCTTCCTGCCTCTTTTTAGTTTAACTACACTTGTTTTGGAATCTGTCACATTTTTGCCTTCTGTGTACTTCTAAACAGTGGTAACTCTGGTCTTTCTCTTAGTACTTTATTTAAATTGTCATCCTCTCTTTGACAGAATTTTTACCTAGTAATTAAATAAATGAGAAGAGACAAGCTAGTATTTATTATTCAAGTGGTGTATTTCTTTTTCTGTAATTTATACAGATTTAATCCTGGTTTAGGTGGATTGGGAAGCAGTGGAGCTCCTACAGAGTCCACTGTACCTAGTTCTGCTTCAACCGAAAATACAAGTCCAGCTTCAGGAGCTGCTGAACCTGGTCACCAGCAGTTTGTCCACCAGATGTTGCAGGCACTTGCTGGTGCAAATGCTCAGGTAAAGTACGTCACTATATTTTAGATGTTCTGACTTTTTGCTTTACTTTTTTTGTTGTAAACCACTGGAAAGGAGGCTGGTAATTGAAGGGAGGGTCCCCTGGATGCTTCTGGTCAAAGGGCAGCAGAGGAGGCTTAAAAGTGCTGTTGCAGCTGTGTAAGTAAATACTGAAAAACCACCAAATTTGAGTAAAAGTGTTGGTTGATTTTTATATACTCATCTTCATGCCCTGGAGTTTCAGAAATGTTTGTACAGGTTGCGGCAGATCAAGGTGGTAAGTTTCACTGATAAGTGTAGTGCAGGTTCACGCAAGAGTAAAGCTTAAGCATATTGAACACTGTTACCTCTGTGCTCTTTGCCTGTATTGCTGTCACTCTTTAGCTGTAACTAAATCTCTGTCCCCCTCTTTGGAATAGCCACTCTCTGCCTATTTGCAGCCTGAATTCGTACTCTAATATCCTGCAGTTCCAGATTGCAGTGCATTTTGTTAACATACTGAGTGGGATTAAAGGTTTCCAGAGAGCTCCAGAAGTCAAGCAGAGGTAGCAACTTCCAGTAGTAGTAGGGTGGTGAGCAAGACTGGCCTTAAAGGAGACATGCTGTTAACTTCTGGGAGTGTTGTGTGAAACAGCACCCTTGTGCTATGGTACCTACCCTGTGTAATGGCGGACTCCTGGTGGAAAGGGCAGTCCTGCTTTTCCCTCTTCATTTGCCATGGCGTGAGTTAGTTCAGTTTTGCTGATCTGACAGATTTTTTTCTCTTATTATCTAACCACTTGAGAGCGTTCATGGGTGTTACTGTAGCAAACGATATTCTTGTATGTTTTCACTTATGCTGTCAAATCTTACCCTACTGGGTCAACATTTTGTTTAGTTTTGTTTGTGGGAAGCAGGTTGGGGGGCAGTTCTTAAATTTCAGGTTACGTCTTCATTGTACTGGTTTGTAACCATATGCAGATTTTAAATACAGGTGGTAATTTCTTGATGTGTGAAACTGCTGAATTAGAACAACAGCAAAATTAGCAGTAGCCGCACAAGTTTTGTGTACCAATATAAATTGAGTAATTGATTTTAAAAAGTAACGTCCCACCATGTTATTGTTCTGATTAAAAGAATGCCTCTGAAGGTCATACCATTTAAATAATGCATATTTTTTCCATAAGTTTGTGTAAGCAGAATTTTTCTATAAAGCACAGCTGCCAGCTTGCCTTAGCCTCAACCTTTCTAACAATTAAGATTTTGGTGATTTTAGTCAACAAATACTTGGAGTGTTACAAAAGAGATGATTTCTATGACAAGGAAAAATAAGGCCTGTGATGGTCAATACTGGTGACAGCAACATCATACTCTTTGCTGTTCCACATTACTAGGCTGAACTCTGTTTCATTTTTAAAAAAATACGTATATGCATATCTTTAAGAAATGGATCATGGGACGTAAATTTACCCAATTTAATTTTAATCCTCTTTTATCAAACAATCAGTTTTTCCTGCAGTTATTTGGGAATGTTATATAAGTGTAGTTACTCTTTAGATTTGAAGGTGCTGACTTGTTAAAAAAATTATTCAATTGCTAATTGAATTTGTCAGTATATATTTTTTGGAACTTGAAAAAGGTATAGTCAAAAATTAGGAAAGACAAAGCAGTGCAGAAAAAAACTACATTTAATTTCTGTATTTTGCTATATGCATATTACACTTTTATAGTTCGAAATTTTTTTCTTAGCAGTTACAAAACCCAGAAGTTCGATTTCAGCAACAACTGGAACAGCTGAGTGCAATGGGCTTTCTGAACCGCGAAGCAAATTTACAAGCACTAATAGCAACAGGAGGAGACATCAATGCAGCTATTGAAAGGCTGCTTGGCTCTCAGCCTTCATAGCAGTGTTTCTTTTAACTTTAAAAAATGTAATTTATTTTTGATAACAGCTCTTAAATCTTTCAAATTGCTTTATTTCATTCTGACTCTTGGGATTGTCTTGTTATAACTAAAACCAGCCTGATGCATTTGAAGGTGGAGTGCAGTAGTTTTCTTCAAACAGTGGGAATCAATGCATCTTCACTTTCTTGAATGCGTCAGTTATTTTGTTCTGCATTATTTGTGATTTTTTTTTGAAACAATATCAGCTTTCACAGTTGGATGAACAAGTTTTGTCTGACCTACAAATGGCCAATGTATTTACTACCTAAACAGTATCCTTTAGTAGTAATTTATGTAGATTAAAAAATTAAAAAAGGAAACAAATTAATTGAAGCTGTGGGTACCAATACTGCTCATTGTGATTTTGGCATGTTGTTTTTCTTGACTAGCAAAATGCTGGAAGATTTATACTACTTGAGTAATGTACCATCTTTTGCTTTAAATTGTATAAACACGATATATACAATGCAGACAGCTCATTTCTAGAGATTTACACCTTACAATAGAATGAGATTGTAAGTAATGGGAAAAAAATAAAAACCAACAAAACCCCCACAAACACCAAAAAAATAACACAGGAGAAAAAGTCATAGGACTTGGATTTGGTGTAGAATCTTCCAGGATCTTTGGTAACCATTTCAGAAAAAATGCTTAAGCAAGTTCAGTTAAAATATACTAGAATTACTGTTCTGGTTGTCTCTTTACAGTTAACTGTACAGAAACTTGCATTATAACATTATCTCAGTATTCACAAAGATTAACTGTAAATTACTTTTGTCATTGCGCAAATTAAACGGTGCAGAGCCTTGTGCTCTGGAATTGCTTCGAAGGCTTTTTGGCTTGTTCCACTGAGATTCTAACATATTCTGATTTGTAATTGGAGACATTATTTTCATTCATGGTCATATGATACTCTAATTACTTTTAACCACCAAGTAAAAATACTGTATAGCTTTTGAGTTTCTATTGGTAGTTACTTCTCTTGTGCACAGGTAATAAATGAATTAAAAAAGTCTTTAAGCATCTTGTCTCAGTGTGTTTGTAGTTGATCCATTCTCTGGACTTCAAGGTGACTGTCCAGCTTCAGAGCGTTTGAGTGCGAGCTCTGGGAATATTCATCAGCTCTGGGCTAAGATTAGTAAACAACTGTTGGAGTGTGAGATGGAGGCAAGAGAGTAAGAGTTGCATGATGTTGAAGACTTCTAGCATAGAAAAAGTGGAGATAGAAGAATAAAAGTTTAAATGAATAACATCTGTTTTTTATTGGTCTTTCATGTCAGTGTAGTTGTGAACATACTCACTAAATTGTATTGCTTTTAAACACTTGGCTTGAGCACTTTCTTTTGACAAGTATAAATTCGATTTGCTTGAAAGCAGTGCTTGCAAGTGGTTTTAAGTTACCCACTTTGAGTTAAAGTTGTTAATCAGTCTGATGAAACAGAATTATAATGCAGTATAATGGGAGAAGTTGAGCACACTTCAGCATGTAGTGAAATTTTAAAAACTTTTGGCAAAGCCATGCATGCAGTTTGTCATTAAGTGCACTGTATTATCTCAGAAGAGAAGTTTTACTCACTGTTCAGTAATCCTCTCTTACTTTCCCATTAAGTAAATTGATCAAATAATGCTGCTGGATGGTACTGGGAAAAGTTCCAGAAAATCTCTTGATTGGCAGCCTCTGCCTTTGGATTGAAGATACATAGATAACAGCAGCACAGTGTTAAACAGACAGATAATTTCACAAATAAATTTTATTACAATCTAATTTAATATAATCAAAACATTAGAAAAACCCTACAGTTTAGATTCAAAATTGTTATTATTTTTATTTCCTAGCCAGTGGTCAGATCCATCATCGTACCTTCACAGTGACTTCCATTGGAAGGGGAGCTTTCCATTGCCCTGAGTGCACGGCTATGATAGAATCATAGAATTGCTTGGTTTGGAAGGGACCTTAAAGGTCATTAGTTACAGACTCCCTCCCATGGGTAGGGATGCTGCCTAATAGACCAGGTTGCTCAGAGCCCCATACTGCCTGGCCTTTAACACTTGCAGGGATGGAGCACTCACAGCTTCTCTGTAACCTGTTCCATTGCCTCACCACCCTCACAGTAAATTTATTCCTAACATCTAATCTAAACCTGCCCACCTTTAGCTACAGGTTGTTCCCCCTTGTACTATCACTCTATTTCCTTGTAAAAAATCTCTCTCAAGTTTTCTTGTAGGCCCCCTATAGCACCTGGAAGGTGCTGTAAGGTCAGCCTGGAGCCTTCTCCAGGATGAACAATCCCACCTCTGTCAGCCTGTCTTCATAGGAGAGGTGTTTCAACCCTCTGATCAATTTAGTGGCCCTCCTCTGGACTTGCTCTAAGAGATCAGTCTTTCGTACATTGGGTGCACCAGAACTGGATGCAGTGCTCCAGGTGAGGTCTCACCAGAGTAGAGTAGAGAGGGAGAGTCACTTTCCTCAACCTAAGGACTGAGCCACGGTGCTTTTGATGCAGGCCTGCATACGATTGACAATAGCAAATAAGATCCCCTGGAAAAACCTTTTTGCAGGTGCTGGGCTCTCTCAGTGTTGGTCCCTTTTCAGACATCACCTCCTAAGGTCACAGGAACAGACAATTCCCAAATACTGGAAGTCAAGCAGATGAGGCAGAAGGCCAGCTTGACTGAGCAGGGATCTTCACTTGCAAATAAAGCAAAAAAGGAAGGTGTATGCCTAGTGGAAGCAATGCGAAGTGACATGGGAAGAATTCAGAGATGCTGCTTGCTGCTATAGGGAGAAAATTCATCCAGCCAAGTCTCAGCTGCAGTTGGCCAGAAATGTGGGGGACAATAAAAAGACTGTTTTCACATATATTAATGGCAATAGACAGTATAGAAATATCATAGAAATATCGTCCCATTACAGGATGGGGATGGTCACCTCCCAAACAGGGATGGAGACAAGACAGAAGTGTTTAAAGCTTTCTTTGTCTCTGTCTTCAACATGGATGATGGACCAAGGGGATCTCAGTGCCCTGAGCTGAAACCCCATGACTGTGAGAATGATCAACTCCCAATTGACCCTGAACTTGTGTGGAATCTGCTGATTGATCAAAGGAAGCCAGTTGATATAATCTTTTTGGATTTCAGTAAAGTTTTCAATACTGTCTCTCCCAGGATCCTTCTGGACAAAATGCCCAGCACACAGCTGGATAAACACATCATGTGGTGGGTGAGCAATTGCCTCACGGGTTGAGCACAGAGGGTAACAGTGAATGGGGTAACATCAGGCTGGTGACCTGTCACTAGTGGGGTTCCACAGGGCTCCACCTTGGCCCAGTGCTCTTCAACATCTTCATAAATGACTTGGATGCAGGACTGGAAGGGATACTAAGCAAGTTTGCAGATGACACAAAACTGAGAGGAGCTGTTGACTCCCTTGAAGGCAGGGAGGCCTGCAGAGAAACCTCAACAAATGAGAGGACTGGGCAATCACCAACCAGATGAAGTTCAACAAGAGAAAGTGATGGATTCTGCACCTGGGATGGGGCAACCCTGGTTGTACGGACAGACTGGGGAATGAGATAGCAGTGCCATGAAAAGGGACCTGGGGGTCCTGGTCGATATCAAGTTGAATATGAATCAGCAGTGCCCTGGCAGCCAGGGGGCCAACCGTGTCCTGGGGGACATCAGGCAAAGCATCGCCAGCCAGTCCAGTTGAGGGAGGGGATTGTCTTCTGCCTTGCACTGGTGAGGCCTCACCTTGAATATTGTGTGCAGTTTTGGGCACTGCAATATAAGAAAGATATTAAGCTCTTTAGAGAGTGTCCAAAGGAGGGCAACAAAGATGGTGAAGGGCCTTGAGGGGAAGCTGTATGAGGAGCGGCTGAGGTCACTTGGTCTGTTCAGCCTGGAGAAGAGGAGACTGACGGGAGACCTAATTGCAGTCTACAACTTCCTTGGGAGGGGAAGAGGAGGGGCAGGTACTGATCTCTTCTCTGTAGTGACTGGTGTCAGGACCTGAGAGAATGGCCTGAAATTGAGTCAGGGGTCATTTAGGTTGGAGATTTGAAAAAGCTTCTTCACCCAGAGGGTGGTTGGGCGCTGGAACAGGCTCTCCAGGGAAGTGGTCACAGCACCAAGCCTGACAGAGTTCAAGAAGCGTTTGGACAATGCACTCAGGCACATGGTGTGACTCTTGGGAATGGTTCTGTTCAGAGCCAGGAACTGGGCTGGATGATCCTTGTGTGTCCTTTCCAACTCAGCATATTCTGTGATTCTGTGACATTCTGGGCTGCAAGTAGACGTTGCCAGGTAACGTAAAGCTTCTCAACAACACCCCGAAGTCCTTCTCCTCAGGGCTGCTTTCAGTCCATTCTCCACCCTGCCTGTGTTTGTGCTTGGGATTGCCCCAACCCCGGCATAGGCTCTTGCACTTGGCCTTGTAGAACTTCATGTGGGTTGCATGCGCGCACCTCTTAAACCACTGTGTCACCAATAAAGATGTTGAACAGTGCCCGTCCTGGTACTGATGCCTGAGGACATCGCTCCTCGCTGGTCTACAGGTGGACAATGAACCTTGAATGCTATTCTTTGAGTGCAACCATCCAGTCAATTCCTTGTCCATTGAGTGGTCCATCTGTCAAATCCATATCTCTCCAGTTTAGAGCCAAGTCATGTGGGACAGTGTTAAATGCTCTGCACTAAGTGCAGATAGATGACATCAATCACTTTTCCCTCATCCAACACCATTGCAACCCTGTCATAGGCAGCCACCAAATTTGTTGGGTACAATTTGCCCTTAGTGAAGCCGTTCTGGCTGCCACCAATCATCTCTGTATTTTCCATGTGCCTTAGCATAGTTCCCAGAGGCTCTGCTCCATGATCTTGCCAGGTACTGGGGTGAGACTGACCAGACTATGGTTCCCCGCGTCTTTCCAGTCTGTGGGAACTTCCATAGGGAACTGCCATGACTATTCAGATATGATGGATACTGCCTTAGCCACTTCCTTGGCCAGTTCCCTCAGGACCCATGGATGTATCTCCTTATGTCCCCTGGACTTGTGCGCCTTCAGATTCCTTAGATGGTCTTGAACCTGATCTTCTCCTGCAGCAGGCAGTTCTTCATTCTCCCAATCCCATCTTTCATCTTTTGCAACTCAGGAAGTTTGGCTGGAGCCTTTGCTGTTCTGAGTCAACTTCCTTTTCAGTTGCTAAGCTTGAAAGTCTGTCCTGAGACTTATGCTCTGTGCACCTGCATCAAGAGAAGGATAGAGTCCCAGACACCTCACTAGAAGGGGCTCCAAGACCACCACAGACCCCCAGCTCCTCTGACTCTTTTCCTGTCAGTCTAAAAGGCTGACTGCACACATGCAAACAATGTAGCATGAATGGTGCAAAAAACCTATTTTACATGAGAGGCCAGGTAAACTATAAAAGGAAGTGGATTGGTCCTCGTTTCTCTCTCTGACTTGGACCATCCACAGCAGCAGGACCGATGCAGGGCCCTCTCTTCCAATCACAACTGTCCTGTTGCAACAGTCAGAATGTTTGAGAGAAAACATGCTTTCATGTCTTATGCCTGGTCCTCCACACAGATGTCAGAGTGGCTGAAGTCCCTCAGGAGGACCAGGGTTTGTGAATGTGAGGCTGGTCCTGTCTGTCTAGAGAGCCTCATCAGCTTGATCTTCCTGGTCAGTTGGCCTGTAGCAGGCCTGTGCTTGCCCTCCCTTTAATCCTGACCCATAAGCCCTAAGTCAGCTCCTCCCCAGTCCCTCCCAAGGTAGAGCTCCGTGCACTCTAGCTGGTCATTGGCAGGCAGCTCAACACCTCCTCCTGGTCTCCCCTGCCTGTCCTTCCTAAAGAGACTATCCTTGCATTCCAGCGTGCTGCAGTCTTACGAGTTTCTACTGTGTTTCCACGGTGCCAATAAGATCATTGCTGTGCAGGCATGCACACATCTCTAGTTTATTCCCCATGCTGCATGTATTAGCATGGAGGCATTTAAATTGGGCCCCCCATGAAGCTGACTTTCTCTCTGGAGTCCCTGGAATTCCCTTGTGCTATCCTTCAGGTGCTCTCCTGCTGACCTGCAGTCCCTCTCCAGGATCTGGGCATCTCTTGCTGGCTCTGGCATCTAACTGATGTAAGTGGGATGGCAAGTCATCTGACAGCTTATCACTGTTAAACTTGATGATATCCCCCCCCATTATATCTATTTTAAAGCCATAACATAACAATAAGCCCCACTAGCCCCTGACCAAAGATTCTCTCCTTTTGAGAGAGGCGATGCCTTTGATCCCATCTGATGCCAGCAAAATCTGGTGCCATGTAGGCCATCCCATTATCAAACAAACAAAAATTTTGGAAGGGACACCAGCCACAGAACCATGTATTAATAGACTGGGTCCATCTGTTTCTTTCAGTCACTACCTGCACGTGGAAGAATAGATTCCCTCACCAATCATCCCAAGACCTTGAAGTCTCTTTTCATGGCCTTGTGATTACATGTTGTGAGTTTGTCACCACCCGTATGGAGGATCAGCAATGGGTAATAGTTTGAGCACTTTACTAGGCTAGAAAGTCCCTGACGTGTGCCCCAGGGAAGTAGCAGACATCCCTGAGGGGAGTCTCTTTCCAGCATATTGGACCTTCCGTTCCCTTTAGAAGGGAACCATCTGCCACTGTAATCCTTTAATCCTTCTTTTCTTCCATGTGGGACTGGTCTTGATACGAGGTGTAGGTCTTTCTGGCCTTGGTAACATCTGTGGTGGAGAGGCACCATCATCTTCATCATCCATTGACTGACCTTCCACATCCAGAGCCCCATACCTATCAAGCAGAGGCACCTGGGAGGGTGAGGTGGGCAAGAAGGGGTCTTGTTGTCCCAAGCAAGGACTGGCCTTTATACATTAGGACTTCACCTTTCCTTCAGCCTGGAAGAGGGAGGTTACAGGACCCTCTGAAAAGGAATGGATAGATAGCAAGTCGTTTCTGTAGAATAATGACTACCTTTTTAGAGTTGTTTTCACAATGACTATTAGAATCTTCAAAGAAGCTAATTTGAGTTGGCTTTATAGTGTCCCTTACTGGGACTTTGCTTTAAAAAAGTTAGGATTCCCTCATCGTTCAGTAGGCAGGTCGTTTTGAGAATATAATTCATGACATCAAAAAAGGCTACTGTCAGATGAAAGGGTGAGGGTGAGGTGGGGACGAAACAGTTTTTACCAAGACTGCTAACCAACTTTCTTGAGACAACATTCAGCTCACCTATGTAAATATTTCTGTTGCACATTATAAATTAAGAGACGCTAAATTTGAAATACAATTTCATTGCAATTCATCAAGAGATGAAGTTGTACCTAAATTCTACACTGAGCCTTCAGCTAAGCTTACTTCTTGAAGTAGAGTCAATATTTATCAGTAACTATTGTCAACTAATAACAGTTACTAAGTTTCTGGTAAGTAGTGGTAAAACACTGAGCCATTTTTTGCATAGTAAAAATTTTAGTTTTGTCAGAAAACAGCAAACAGAACAAGGTTTATAGGTAGAGTTTTCACAACATCTTTAATAATAAAAGAAAACCCACACTTAACTGGCTTAATAGCATATTACGATGTTCCTGTTTGTGCCCCTCTCCCTGTTGCCCCTTTTTCTGTCCGTCCTTAAAATTCTCTCTTCACAGTTATCATCTACTTCTTCTTTCAGAAGCAATCTTATCATTAACTCCGAGCACTTCAATAACTTGTATTTGAAATCTGCAGCTTGCATTTTGGACCAGAAAGGCATGTGTGCCTGCAGGTTGTTTATTTTTCTACTTTCTTGTTTTCCCCTACATTGGACCAAGTCACCTGACAAGATTGTCTGCAAAACTGCCTTGCCTGATTATCAAACTACTGCTAGAAGAGCAACAAGGCTGGTGAAGGGACTGGAGCATAAGTCCTATGGGGAGAGGCTGAGGGAGCTGGGGTTGTTTAGCCTGGAGAAGAGGAGGCTCAGAGGTGACCTCATCACCGTCTATAACTACCTGAAGGGAAGTTCTAGCCAGGTGGGGGTTGGTCTCTTCTCTCGGGCACTCAGCAATCGGACAAGGGGGCACGGGCTTAAGCTCCGCCAGGGGAAATTTAAGTTGGATATCAGGAGAAAATTTTTTACAGAGAGAGTAATCAGGCATTGGAATGGGCTGCCCAGAGAGGTGGTGGATTCACCATCCCTGGAGATTTTTAAACGCAGATTGGACGTGGCACTGAGTGCCATGATCTAGTAAATGGACTGGATTTGGACCAAGGGTTGGACTCGATGATCTCGGAGGTCTTTTCCAACCCAATCAATTCTATGATTCTATGATTCTATGATTCTAAAACCCAACAAGTAAATGAAATGGTGTAGGATTGTGTTTGGGCAGGGATTGTTCTGCTTTTTCTTCTAGTGTACATATTCACAGCTTCATTAACATCTGAGGGTAGTTTTATGTGGTTAGTATTGGGATAATTCACATCTTAATCTTTTAATTTGGGATGCACAGGATATAAGTGAACAGAAGTAATGCTTTGTTGTCTTTCAGAATAGCAGGTAACAGACTACTTAACTGATTAAGTTCACAACAACCTTCTATGCAGTACCTTTAAGTAAAAGCAAAATGCAAATATATTAAAAGGTTAAGGGAAGGAAATATTCGTGGCATAGAAGGAGAGTGAGAAATACCCTGACCTAATTTGAAGAAGCATAAACTGCCTGTAAGTACAAACATACTAGTTTGTTTAGAAGACTTATAAACCCCAAGATGCTTACATAGCATTCCCTAAAAAAGAATGGTCTTTAACGGTTGAGTACAATATTCTGTTGGTGACAGTCACTTTGTGAGCATTCTATAAATGCTGACAACTAGATCTTAAAATTAGAGGCTTGCCTTCTCAGAACTCACACTTGAAAATGTTGCCCATTTTAAAAAAAATTATTTAAAGGTTTGATTGTATCTGTGCATGGCAGGATGTAGCTGCTTTTCTATTGTTGTAGAGTGTCCTGATCTGTTTTTATCGTGTCTGAAAAAAGTGTGCATAAATCTATAGTTAATAGTGGGTACATTAGGTAAGCTCTTCGTTTGTAAAATGGTGTATTGGCTGAAGATGAAGACCTCATTAAAAGGAGAGGTGCCGCAAGAGGGTGCCGTTTCTGTGATTTTCATTGCTGCTAAACTTGTACAGTTCTGACAAGTCACTTGGTCTGAAGGGGTCTGAAATTTGAGGGTGCTAAGAAGCAGACACACATGCCTGTCTCTTGTACTTAACTTTGTGTCTTAAACTTGCACACTGGCTCTCATAACAAACAGACTGTGATTTGAGAGCAAGCTGTAGTTACAACAGCAGACTAAAACTGGTAACTGTCTGGTATTCTCTCTCTCCCTTCAGGTCACAAACAAACAGGAGAAGACCACTTCTGGGTGTGTGCATTAATGCCTACAATCCCAATTCTGTGCCTAAAAATGGCCACTTTCAGGAGGATAATGCCCATTTATTGCACTGTGATTTAAGCACAGTAGTTTGTCTAGTAAACCACAAAGCCCTTATTATTTTTAGACACAGTGAGAATGAAGACAAACATTTTTCAACTAATTATCCATGTAAAAATGACACTAAAGACGCTTTGAAACACGAGTTTGCTTCTAGAGGAGTTCATCCATCCCCCTAGGAATAAAAAAAATTGCATGACACACTAAAAGTAATCCACATCTGACAGCACATGGGGATGTCTCCATTCAGACAAAACTCAAATCTTTCTCACAGAAACTATCTGAACATTTCATTTAGTTAAGCTAAAAAGGCACCTCTTGTGTAACATGACATAAAGTACTTTTTAAAAAATATTTCAGCAATAAAAATGGATTTTAACCTTAAATTCTGTGAGCTAGGCGACTGGATATTTGGAATTTTCTGATCACAAAAAAGGTGTGAAAAATATATGTTAGGAATAGTGTGATCTACAGCTTTAAAGCAGATGTATGGACATGGGCTGAGGTGGAAGACTAAAGCCCACCAGAAAAGGGAAGTGAAGGAGAAGGTCCAACTGTGAAGGAGAAAGTTTTCTAAAAAAAAAAATCTATCAATCTTGCATTCAGTACCTTAGCTCACTGGTTGATTCACACTCAAATTCAGTGTACACTTTGTACATTAAAGATGCAAGTTCAGAGCCAGCATGATGCCACTTATACTTTATTTCCAAAGCTGTCCATACAATTGTATTTTGTATATTGTGTCACCACCGCTGCCTTTTTTTGTCTCACATTTTTTAGCTTTGTGTTCAGTGCATACAGTAAGAGTTCATGAAAGTTCTCATGACGTCATCAGTGCTCTGGTGAGGTCGGCAATGTCACAAATGCAGAGACTGCAACTTGTTGAAAATCTGGCAGTGAGACAGTGGTAGTGTAGGAACATCATGCATGTTCCTGTCTCTTCCAGAAAAATATATTGTTTCTGGCAAAGCTGTAAATTACTTAATCTCGTAATAGCAGATGTGCCCATCTCCATGTCTGACAGAATAAACATTAAAATTAAGAAAATAAATTATTCTTTGTGACCTTGGCAGGATTTTCCTGGCTCTTGCTAAAATGGGAGTGTTGACTTCCATTTTAGGGTTCTTACTAAAATGGGAGTTTTGGCTTCATACAGTGAAGGGTTGAAAGTAAAAAGTTGAAAGTTCTTGAAAATTATACCTTTTATGTCTTTTACAGAGTCAGGATGAAAAAAACCCAAGAGTAGTAAACCAGCTCTTAATATTGCAATCCATTTAAGTATAATGAATAATAAATTGGTTTGATTTAATAATTAATTTAATAATTAAAATCCTCTTCCATAACCTTGATATCCTCAAGGGAATTTCTATATGTGTCATTCAGAAAATTATTCCACCGATGCCTCACCCTGAAGAATAGCGCTCTCAATCTCTAGCACTATTTCAGGGAGAGGTTTTTCTAGACTGACAGTAATGAAGTTCTCGGGTGCACTAGGAGGCTCTAGAGTATCAAACTGAGACTTGAGAAGTTCAGGTGGCATAAAATGACCTCTCCGCTTCTCCAGGCGGCCAGCAATGATGTCTATAGGCCCATCCAAATGAACAAAGAGGATCTTTAGTGATGGTTTTTCTTCTGGTTGCTCTGTCTCAATTGCAGATGCTCCATTAACTAATATATGCCTATACATCTTCTTCAGTGCAGAACAGGCCAGAATTGCATCTTGTCTAGATGAGTCTTCTCTATCAAAAAGAAAAAAAGCAAAAATCTTTAAATATTCACATGTAGTTTAACAAAATGGCTTGTTAGTTCTGCTGAACAAGATAAACAAGCCCTGGCTCCTCAAAGAGGACAGCCATGGCAGTAATGGCATATTGACAGTGGTATTTGAGTAATTCTGACAGGATTTTGAAACCAAATTTCCAATCCAGGTAAAGATGTGATTTGAAAATGAAGTCAGGCCAGCCAGCCTCCTGGTAAAATCTCAGTTTTAGGGACCTTGTTTATTAGCCACCATTCTTCCCCAAATTAAATTAAATTCTAGCATAAGGAAGTGTCAGGATCATTTCTTAATTGCTAAGAACAGGAATTGACTATCCATACAAATCCCTAACTGTTATCTATAAATTACTATACTAACCTGTCTAGAGGTAACTGGCTGATGAACAGTACAGAGCACTGTTCTTAAAAACACATGCAGGTTTATTTTCAACACCTGTTTTCACCATCTCAGATTTAACTGTAATATTTTATGTTTCCTGTAACCATCCTCATTGGCAGCACTACATATAAGCCCATTTCAGGTTAAACAAGAGATTGGGTGCAGGTCAGTGGATGCTTTGCACATGTATTTTTTACTGGCAAGGTTTCTTAAAATAAAGCAATTAACTATGGGTATGTCTGTTCCACTGAAAAGCAAATCCAGAATTAGTTGTCTCTATGCAGAGTGAGTAAAATGCCTGCCTAAGAAAATACATTCTGTAATCAACATTAGGTATAAACCTATTTAAAAATCGTTCTATGGTCAGCACATTTAGGTTCAAAGGGAAGTAAGAACTTTTAATACCTACCATTATCACCTAGGTAAGCCAATGCCAGCCTCATCTAGTTACTAGTAGTAATAATTAAACACTGGTATTAGGCTCTTTTAAAGTACACTTGATTTTGCAAAGTTTCCATAGCTGAGCAGTGGCATTGGGCTAGCACATAACATAAAGCAGTGAATCCAGCAAATCGATCCAGACAAATTTCTCAGTGAATTAACCTGTGCTCCAGTGAGGTATGCTCACCTAATGTGCACAAGCAACAGCCACTGTGTAAAGCCCAGCTAAACAGTCCCTGCTCTCCCAGCCTTTCATCATTTGGGAGATGCTCCAGTCCCTTCATCATTGTTGGATGCTCTCCAGTATGTCCATGCCTCTCTCACAATGAGGAGCGCAGAACCAACACACACGAGGCCAAGTGTGGCCTCACCAGTGAAAAGGGGAGGAGAAGGATCACCTCCCTTGACCTAGTAACAATACTTTGTCTAATATACCCCTGGATATCGTTGCCTGCCTTGCCAGAAGAGCACATTGTTGGCATATGTTCAACTTGGGTGTCCACCACAGCTCCCTCAGGCCCTTTTCTGCTGCTTTACATCTGAGTGCCCCTCAGTGTCTGTACCAGTGCCTGAGCTTGTTCCTCCCCAGAGGCAGGACTTGCACTACTTAAAATGCATGAGGTTCCTGCCAGCCCATTTCTACAGCCTTTCAAGGTCTCTCTGCATCAGTTAGTCCTCCCATTTTGGTGTCATCTGCAAATTTGCAGAGTATACTCCAGGAAACTCAAGCAGCGTCAAAAAAGCTCAATACTATATCTTACTCAAAATAGCTGTATTTTATCCTACTGTTATTATTGGTGTATTTTGTGAATATGTTCTTTATAAGCTAATGTCAGGCTTATTAACGAACTGGATCCTTGAAATTATTTTTACCCAGATAGTAGAAAAACAACTATCATTGGCAACAATTTCCCATACTATTACTCGGGGATTAGCTCACGCTCAGCAATTCTTATGACAGCTTAGATTAGTCAAAATAGAATGACTTTACTACCTACAGAATGTCTTTACACTACTACATACATTTCTGCTTTGGAATGCAATGAGGAAAAACACTTCTGGTACTTTTTCTGTCTTTAGCTAAAACTTTTTAAAGCTAGATATTCTCTTACCTCCTTAGTATACTGTGCAATGTACAAAGCCAAGGAATCCTGTCCTAGAAAGAAAACAAGTTAGTTAAAAATTCTTTATGAAATTAATTTGAAATGATTGCTTCTAACATCTCGAACATTTAACTACAGATGAAAATTACCATTAAATTGTACAGCAAGTTCAGTTTTGAATCTCTTTCTTCCTATGTAGATTTGCTAGCACCGCCTCAAGGCTAATAAGAAGTGCTAGGCATATTATCAATAAGATGCTTTTAGTGGAATAGAACTTTTTATATTACAGGTATCTACAAGTATATGATGGAAGTTAATATGTATTCAAGCATAGCATGCACCTTGCAAACCCCTAAAGGACGGTCGACTTCTCTCTTGCTTCTATTATACAATTCAAATGTACAGCTTAAATTGTTATTTCTTTTCCCTTACATAGTGTCATACACCTCCCCCTCCCAATTTTGGACCAAAGTTGAGGTTTTCAGGAACAGACAGATCTAAATCTAATTATCTTCAATAACTTAGTTCTATTTATTTTGGTAGCAATCACAAATAAATGTAATCATAGCCACAATTTTTCAACACTTTTGCTCAGTAGTTAGGCAATTACAACATGAGTGATTGATTAGCTGTTTCTTTAATCTGAAATTTTAAGCTTCCACAAACTTTTGTCATGCCTAATGAGCACAAAACAACTGCTCCCATGTAAATCTTTCAGTGCTGTTACTGCTGGGTGAGCACAACAAATGATAACATGGACAAATAAATGCAACAATATTTTGTTGCTGACATTACAGAGTAACTTACCCCTGGCATTTAAGAAGACCCTCACAATTTTACACCTCTGGTTTTTCAGAAGAGATGCTTCGCTCTTGCTGAGCAGCACGCACCAATGATTTACTCATTCAAGTGTGCAATGCTGCTTCAGACAACATACAGGCTTCCAAACACCAGTGAAAGAATGAAGCTTTTAAAAAGAATCTAGAGAATTTTTTTCAGATAAATCCAGCCAGTTTTTAACCCAGACATGGGAAGCCAGTTTCTCCAGGAGAATGCTTTGGGAAATGGTATCAGAGGCTTTACTAAAATCCAGGTAGACAATATCCACAACCTTTCCCTCATCTACTAGGTGGGTCATAGAAGGAAATCAGGTTGCTTAAGCAGGACCTGCCTTTCCTAAACCCATGCAGGCTGCAGCTGAACGCCTGATTGTCCTGCACATGCCTTGTGATTGCACTCAAGATAATCTGTTCCACAACCTTACCCAACACTGAGGCCAGGCTTACAGGCCTACAATTCCCTGGATCCTCCTTCTGGTCCTTCTTTTAGCTGGGCATCACATTAGCTAACCTTCAGTCATCTGGGGCCTCCCCAGTCAACCACCAGTCGTGATAAATGGTGGAAAGTGACTTGAAAGAAGGGTAACACATTTATGGAGTTGTCTTGTGTAGGGCCAGGAACTCTATGATTCTTGTGGTCCCTTCCAACTCAGGATATTCTAAGATTCTATGATTCTAATCCAAAAATGCAACTCTGTGCATGGATGTAGAGGGAGAGATGTCAGACAAATTCTGAAACAGCAGCATACCCCTTGTGATCTGCCAAGCATGCTTTGATAAACTACTTGTTTAGCCAGAATCCTCTGTAACACAAGAAGCCTCCCCCGCCTTACCAAATGCAGACCTGTGCTTGTCAGACCAGTCTACATAGTAAAAGCATCATCTACTTTAACAGGACGTGCACGAGGTTACAGAGATAAAGTCCAGGTGACAGTTCTTACAGGGTTTATATAAGGTACCTCATCGTTTAGTGGTGTTCCTCCTGCCATTTTCTTTTTATTCTCTAGAGGATGATAATTGTCTGCATCATAGAATTTCCATCCCAGCTAAGAAAAAAATACATACGTTATGGGTCTTTCAGCCATATCAAGGAAGATAATGAGGATCACTGAATTCACAAAGACGACACCTAAGAAATTACAGTCTTCTTACATCACAGTGTGAATCATCGGTTATGCCATGATGATTAGCAAAACAATACTAAGTCGGCTTGGCAGCAGCAACAGCTGTTGCATCACGGCACTGAACTGAAGTCGGTGTAGGCGGCACCGCACTAGCGGCCGCAGGGCGGTGTCCGCCCGCCCCGCCCCCGTGGAGGGCGGCCCACACGCGGTGCGGGATGGTCCTACCTTCGCTGCCAGGCGGGACCCCACCGTGGTCCTGCGGGGAAGCACAAAGGGGGAGTTACGCACCGCCGGCGTGAGCTGCGCACCCCCCGCATCCGCACCCACACGGCCGGGCTCCAGCAGCGCCGAGCCCCGGCCGGGGCATCCGTATCTCTGCCCCGCCGCCTGCCTGATACCTACTTTCCCGAGCCGCTCACGCCTATCACCACCACCAGCACCATGGCGGCCCGGGCCCGCTCTGCCGCTGCTCCTCCGCTCTCCCGTGCCGCAGCCCCGGCCTGCCCTCGTTCCCGGCCCTGGCGGCAGGAGGCGGGTGCAGGCCCGCCCGCGGCTCCAGGCAGAGGGCGGCCCCGGGGCGGCTGTGGGGGAAGCGGCCAAAGTACCTCTTCCTGCCCTGGCACGGGCGCCCCGTGTGGCTACCCGGGACCATAATCCTTCTCCTCTTCCTGGGAACACAGGAGGCGCGTGTCATGTGCCCCCGCTCTTATTCTCTGCAGTCGAACCTTGTAGTGAAGTTACCGGATCATCTCCCGGACCCTCTTTGTTTAAGGCTTCTCTCTCTGGTCGGGCGTTTCTTTCCCAGCGGTCGCCATCATGGTATTCACCGTTTGCAGCCCCAGCAACACACGCGAATTTAATAGAAACAGTAATTTCTGCCGTCTTTGTTAAAGCGTGCTTGTTGGTTGCTGTTTTACCTTTTGCTCATAAAGGTCTGCAGTTAAACTTTAATTAAGGCATCGGCCATGCCGTGGCTAACTCTGTTTTAGTATTGCTTTAAGAATTGCTCCAGTCATACTTTTAAATCACAGAATCACAGGATGGTAAGGCTGGAAGTGACCACCGGTGGCGTCATTACTCCAGCCCCACGGCTCAAGCACATTAGGATTCTGTCCAGCCGGCTTTTGAATATCGCCAGTGAGGGAGACTGCACGGCTTCTCAGGGCAGCACCTGTGCCTGGTCACCTTCACAGTAAGGAAGTTCTTCCTCATGTTCAGTTTGAACTTCCTGTGTTTTAGTTTCTGCGCATTGCCTTTCATCCTATTGCTTGGCACCACCGAGCAGAGCCTGGCTCTGTCCTCTTGACACCTTCCCTTCAGTTACTTGTGTACATTGATTAGGTTCCCCTCTCAGTTGTCTCTTCTCCAGGCTAAACAGGCCCAGTTTCCTCAGCCTTTCCTCATAAGACAGTTGCTCCAGTCCCTTAATCACCTTTGCAGCCCTCTATTGGGCTCTGTCCAGGAGCTCCATGCTGCTCTTGTACTGAGGAGCACAGAACTGTACACAACACTCCAGGTGAGGCCTCATCAGGGCTGAGGAGAGGGGCAGGATTGTGGAAATTTGTGGAAATGCTCATAGATACCAAGTATTCTTGCTATTATCATGTGCATATATATAACATTTTTAAAGCTCTTCAAGGATCCAATGCAGTGGTGCTGCTGACCAGTGCTGAAGTTTTCCTTATATTTTTCCTCACTTTTTAAAATATGAATCAAACAAGAAATTCTCAGAAAGTACATTAAGTCTCCCAGTCTGCAAGAAATTTTATTTCTCTTGCATGGCACTTAAAGTAACATTATGAATGATGAATGCCTTGCTTTTTTTTTTTTCCTTTTTTTTTTTTTTGACTGTTATTGGTCTCTGATCATGTAATTGAGATTTGAAACCGCCTGTATTTCACATACCTATTAAGAAATTCTTAACAAAGACCAGAACCTTGGAAGTTATTAGGCTGTTACTGAAACAGGCCAGTCCTCAAATTACTAACAGACCACAATGATTCCTGTAAGGTGCCCTGTGACTGAATATGTATTTTGCTGTAATACCCATATGATTGTGCTAAACTAATTGAATTTGCATGAATATTTTCCATTTTTTGGCTGATTAATTGTGAGGCAAGGAAAAATGCTTCATTCAGATAAGGGTTCTTAGAAGGTCCAAATGAACAAATGCAAAAATACTATTGGTCACTTTGGCCCTGGAAACATTGTCACAATTGCTACTCTGATTCCCAAAATTAAAACTTTTAACTGCTCCGTCACAACAATCCTTGAGATTCTGCTAACATGAAGAGCAATGGGCTACCCCACCTGCAGTGCACACCTGACCACTTTTGTAACCAGATTGTCACAATTTTATCCAGTTTAATTATTACAAAGCAGAGAAAACATACTTCTCTATTTAACAGGGTTTTTTCACAATGCTTATCTTTGCATTTTGGAAAAAGAGCCATGTCATACTGGTGTGATGTCATCTAATAACTATTTTCTATCTGTCTATTTGCAGGAGGTCTTGCTAGGCGTTCTCTTTTACTCAATCTCAAGCTAACAAACCATGAGCATGCACTGACAGAGCTGTATGGACAGCAGTGTGCTCTGCAAATGCTGCTGCAGGGAGAAGAAAAAGATCTGGAGAAAACTAATTGAATTGCACAAACACAGGAGCCTATAGGCAATGTGAAGAGGACAATTACATTCAGACTTCCTGCTGGTGTGATTCATGTGACTTGTGCAGATATAATTCATGTTAGTAGTCTACTGGAAAGATGACTGGATAAAACTCAGCCAAATGGTTGACTTAACATCATCACATTGTGTATGCTTCAGTATCCACTTAAGGTGTGTTTAATTAAGTTGTAGATCAAGTTAAATATGTGGATCCTTTTCGTTTGAGTTGAATGAGGATTTTCCTCCCAGTCTGTCCTAGTCACAGACAAAAAAAAATATTTTTCCACTTATTATTTCTTTAATAACGTGGAGGGGTTTAATATTAGTCTTCATCATTTAATGATGTATGTACATCTTAGGAAATTTATTCTGATGCTGCCATTTCTTTGAAGATGATTTGCCGTAGGTGGCATGGGTGATTTTCCATAGCATTTAAAATTATTTTTATTTCTAATGTTGTCAGAATATATAACTTGATTCTGAAGCCCTGATGTAGTTATATAAAAAATCCTGTATGGTTTAATGAACTCCACAATACATTCACATAGCTGAAATAAGAGACAATGGAATGTAAATGTCTTCTGATATTTATTATATTTAATAATAAGTGAAATTAAAATACAGTGGTGAAGGATGAACATTCCAGAATTAAAAGGCAAAAAACCTGAAGAATACCTACCAGAAAACCCACTAAGTACTCCTAAGGCCCTAAAGAATTTTCCAGATACCATGGAATTTGGTATATTTTATGGCTTTTTGGGAGTATTTTCAGTGTCTTTCCGAGACTCTGGTTTGACTAATCGACTGATACTGAATTTATGGAATTCAGTAAAGCTTCATCATCTACTTAATTTAGCTGCCTAATTTTAGAGAAGGGTAACATGAAATACAAATGAAAGAGTTCTACTTTCCTGGAGTTATTTCCTTAACTGTATCTACTTCCTTCTCAAGAATACTAGGAAAGGTCTATTTTATTCAGAATATTGCCAAATTCAAAGTAGAAAAACCCACATTCCTATGGTAATTCCTAATGGAAACTTATCACAGCATAATGGCGAACTACTACAGAAGTGCACAGGCTTTTTAAAGCTTGCCAGGAACATCCATCATCATGGACATCTGCTTCTTATAAAAGCAAGGGCTTAGATACATTGGGTAATCTGAACTTTCTGAATCCTAAGGAGAGAAAGACTGTTTTGCAAGCAGCTAAATTTATGTAGACATTTAGGGGTTCAAATTAAATTCTGAGTATGTATTGATAGTAAATACAGAGTGTTAATAAGATGTGTTCACTGTGAGAAGAGTAGCTGAAATAACCTGTACTGTTATTTACAGTATTTGTGGCCACTGTTCTGATGGCCACAGTTAGTCCTCATTTTTAAGTAAATAATCATCAAATTATGTCTGTGTTGATCGAAACTGTACCAAAAATTTTCAGAATTTGTTCTATGCAAGCAAAGTCAATACATTGTCTGAAGTCCTTTCCTTTGGATTCTACAGTAGATATTTGGGGTTTGGGGAGAACTTAGTTCATACTGGCTCTCAGCATGCAACAGGATTTGCCAGTACTGAGAAGAAAATTATCAGTTTGATAAATCTGTCAAGATTTTAGACAGCTGGGATCAGTAAATCAAACTAAAGCTGTTATACGTTTTAAAAATCACGTAAAGTATTTGTACATAATATCTCATCCCATTTTTTTCATACTGAAGTGCGGACCCTTAGGGTACGATGTTCTTGAAATAAAAAATGAGCACTGTAAATAAGTCTTATTTTTCCAGTTTGTGGTACAAAAAAAACAGGTAAGAGTGAATAGGAGTGACTTTACTTTGTTTCTTCTAAGTGATATAGGTATGTTATCAGCTTGATTGCGAAGCTGAAGAATTATCTGAGACTAGCTAGAGGCAAAAAAAGAAGGCAGGACTTCAGATCGTACTATAATCTGAACATGCCCTAGCTCACCAATTTCTGTACAGGGAAGCTTAAGAAAACATTTTTCTGAAGGTTAAACATGCATAACTCTAAACACAGAAGTTATTGTTAAATGATTTAAATTTTTCTAGCAACAACAAAGGAAATTCTATAACCTGCTTATGCAATGGCTGGTTGACTCACTTTCAAAAAATAACATAGATAAGAAGTGGAAGATTAGTTATTTTTTTTATTCCTTAGTTATTTTTATTCCTTGGTTCCTAACTTATTAGTTAGTTTTGGTTATTCCTTAGATTTTGAAAACATCTTCATTTTACAAACTCTATTTTATCAGTGTAATCCAAAGTAAATCTTTCAATATCAACTCCACGTTTGGACAGTAGTCCTACCAAATTTAATTATGTATAAGAAATCAAAGTATGATTTACCACATAAAATTTTCTCCATGTGATGTGAACAAAATCAGTGGACTAACATAAATACTTCAGAAAAGTGCTCAACAAATCAAAATCTGTCTGAAATGCTAAGTTCATAAAATACCATTTTACTTATCTGCCACATTGAGAGTGCAAAAAAATGTGAAAATTACAGTGGTTTTAGTCCAGAATAACAACTAGAGCTGCAGCAGTGTGATTCAAAAGTGACAGCAAGAGGCAAGGGGTTATGTCTGATGCTCAGAGCAGTCAGGAAAATATGTGGACCTTTCTGCCTGAGTGTAGGAGGCTGCTGGCGTAGGTAGCGCTCATGGGGAGTGCACAGCTAACTGCTTGGCACAGCTAACTGCTTGCAGGCCACAGTCACGTGTAGCCTGGAGTAACTTCAGTGTTACTACAGGGACAGACTGGAAATAAAGAAGACCACAGAATTATGGAAAGACTATTTTCTTTTTTTTTTTTTTTAGTCCCTTCAAAAAGAAATCAGGCATAGCTAAAGATGACGTCCAGGACTGTTTCTATTCCACTCTGGGTGAGAATAAAAGTTGCTTCTCCAGGATTACTTTGTTACTTGGAAAGATTCTGGCCTCCACTGTAAGTACTGGTTTTGCAAAGATGTATTATTTTATTGTCTTATCTTGTATTTGTCTCTTAAGAGCCAGGATGTAAAAGTTATTTACCCCATATTTCAACATTACTTACAATAGCAATAGTATGCATTGATGTAGAACCATCACTTTTGAAAGCACTCAAAGCATTAGTAAGATATAGCCACCCACTGACTTTGGGAAGTGGCAGGGAGAATATGTATCTTAGAATGCTGCTTCTACTAATAAGTAATAAGATTCCTATTTCTGAGCAGTTATTAATGAAGGCTTTTGAAGTATGCTTTCTCAGTGTCTCTGATGGCTTTTTTCCATTTATTTAGTCCATATCTCTTCCCAAGGTAGCTAAGCCTCCATTCTGCAATCACTTACAAGCATACTTAACTATTACACCACAGAACCTCGAATGTGCAAGGAAGTTCAACAACAAAGATAATTGCAACTTGATACTGCAATCCTGCCTGTATTAGCTTTTACATAATTAAGAGAACCAGATCAATGAAAAGCAACAGTTCTTAGAGTAATTTGGAAAGGAATTAATGACAAAAACCAGAACATATAAAGAAAGCTGTATTAGAAACTGAATATTGTTGCATATTATTATTTAAAAATCATGGTGGTAATTACTTTAATAACAGACTCTGGATAGAAATTAGATGCCAGCAAGATTAACAAACTTGAAATACTTGTGTATGATACACGTTTTTCCTGTACTACTTAAGTTGTTCATGAAATGTACTAGGAACCTGACATAATTTGTGCAAAGCAGAAGTTTTCTTTGCTAGACTTTACCTTGATTTATGCAAATTAGACATGGTGTTAAATCTGATTCCTCATGTAGACCCCAACTTTGATGATCAGTCCTGGTTGGGAAAGTGCTTTGGACACACTTGAAGTTAGACAACTACCTCTGCAAACAAAGGATGTAAAATTCAAATTGTATGATGGGAATATTAAAAATCAGAATAACCCTAAAAGAAGAAAAAGAATTATAAAAACAGCCAAAACTGGTCTAAGCACTTTGAGCTGTTTCAAAGTGCATGTGCAGCAGCCATGGAAACAGGATGTTACTGCAGGAGAATTCTGCCCATGAGCATCCAAATTCCACCCAGTAACAAGAACAGTATAAAAGAACACACAAAAAAAGTTAGTAGTGGGGACTATTTCTCTGTGCTCTCACTTAGCAAGGCTTTTGGGATGCTGAGAACTCTTCAAAGCCTAGCTCTGAATATTTTGCCAATGTAGTTGTATATTTTATGATGACTGTTAGTGTCCCAGTAATGATCAAATTTACTCCTCCCTGCAATAATATAGTTGAAAAAATGTGATTGTTTGGTGTAACATTAGACTGTATTTTGATTTGGAGTCTTACTAAACATTCATTTAGATAAATTCTATAAAGAGAACTCTTCAAGCTACAGGTAGGCAATGCCTACCTCTTTTCTATGATTATCAACACTACCACCAAACATACCTCTACCTACTTAAAAAATGAACTTTTTAGTTGATCAGATTCATTGCTATATTCATTGCTATATTTTTTGTCTGTGCACAAATACAGTCAGGAGAAGAGAGCTCTGATCTTCAGCTTGATCAGGAGATAGAGAGTACCTTTTTTGGATTATTAAATCATGGTGTGGGAATTTTTTTTCATCATAGACTGAGGAAATATATGAATGTGGCAGACACTCTGCCTTCAGCATGAGGTGATCAGGCTCCTGTAGGTACTGAATTAAATGTAGACACCCGAAACCACTGGTTGTGGCACACGCAAAACCTGTAAATCTTTCAGCAGTGGTAGCTGCAAGGTTTCTCTGAGGCTGTTAGCAAGCTGGAAAAGTATTGCATGGATTGTGTGAAAGCAGCTAGAGAGAACCAGTAGTGAAAGAAGTTTTTGGGAACAGTAAGAAAAGACAGCATGGGAAACTGAGAGAGTACTCTGCCTCCTGTAGTTTTCCTGACAATGGTATTAGAACAGTGGGACTGGCAGTATATTCCCTGAAAAGAGTGTACAAAAGAAATGTTTTGATCCCTACTGATAAGAAAATCTTGGGAAGTCTTGGGACTCAATAAACCATGATAATCATCTCGCTGACTTTATCCTCTGAACCAAAGGCTGGGAACTGACATTTGCCTTCATGGTAATTGTCATGTGTGGATTAAAATCAATGTAAAAATTGGTCCAGTAGGCAAATTTCAACTGTGGTGTTGTGCAATCCAGTTTAACTCAGACAAGTGATGTGTTTGAGCTTCCAGATGACATCTGCAGGAAATTTACTGAGAAGTTTGTACAGTAGATTCAACCCATCGTTCTTGCTGGAAGGGTGTATTGTAATGTTCTTCCCATACTTTGTTCTGAGGCTTTGTAGAGATTGCTAAACTTTATTAGTGTTAGAAAATACCTGCTTCTGACTTACCACTTTTCCCCCTGTGAGCCATGGATGTGGCTCACAACTACACCCAAGGAATGGGGAGGCCACAGGACTATCAGTGCCCTGCAAGCTGTCATACAGCCCTACAGATTTTAGTAGGACTTTAGGTCTTTTTTACTGGGGTAATTGTGGTCAATATATCACTGATAGCCCTGGAATTTTTAGTGGATTTGGAGTGACAGCTTGTTTAGCTCCATTTGGAGTACAAACATGAAAATCCCAAGTCTTTTGGTACTGCTGTCAAATAATGTAATATGTTACTTATCCTGTTGCCTTCTCATTCATGCAATGAATATATAATGGTTTTTTACTGTTTTTGTAATGTAAAAGAAAGTAGAAACCCTATGTGAATTCAAATTTCGGCTTCTAATTCAACTCTGCCCTCAGTGAACAATATAACTTTTGCTATTTAAATTTTTTTTTTGTAATTTATGTATATTTTAATACTCTTATAGTTTGCTAGAGATATGCATTAATATTTTATATAAAGTTTTCAAGTTACTGGTGTAATATTTAGATGTGGGAGACCTTTTATTTCGAGATGCAACCCCCTGCTTTTTTTTTTTACAATTGTTTTTTATATAAAATGATTTTTTTAATGATTACTTAAGATTGAAACAAAAAGATCATGTAAATGTGGGATCTGTTGTTTGGTTTTTTCATATTTTGAGTGCTTCCCAGTATGCCCAGCTCTTCAATTAGCTCATTGCTAATTTCAGCTTGGTGCTAGATATATTTTACAATAATACAATGTGTGTCTCAAAGGCAATTCCATTGACGATAACAAAAGTTTGGGGCCTTGGTATGAAAAAGTTGTTTGCCTTGTGAACTAGATCCTTCAGAAGTCATCCAAACTTTCTGCTTTGTAACAGGATCTCTAGAATTCTTAGGAAGCTAGCTTTTCTGTGGACTTTGTGACCTTGACAGCAAAAGTCACACTTTCCTGACTATAGGAAACTACTCTCTGAACTTTTGGTTCATTGCTAGCTCAATACCTAGCTCAACTCACCTTCCACTCTTCAGGATAAGCTCTGGAGAAGCACAATATCCAGATCATTTGTCTTCAGCTAAAATATTTTAGAACTGGAGTTCCTAATCCTTCTGTATAAGGGAACTGGGTTAAATCTAAATTGTCCTAGACTTCATAAATTTTAATGAAGTCACTCTTTAGGTATTGGCAGCATGATCTCTGAGCAACAGCTAATTGCTGTGCCTGCTGTATGAGCTGTCTGTGAGACCCCTGCAAGGGGCCCAAGCTGAAGGCAATGAATAGGTGTGGGCCTTGGGGAAGGAGGTTAGTGTGCTATGCAGGGCACCCCTGTGGTGACAGTGAGTTGGGTTTCTTGCCTACCTATGCTGCAACTCAAGGTCTGACCCAAGGCAAGCATTGTTTACAGCCGCAGCAATTGTATTTATAGATTAATCTTTGAGTATTTGAGGAAAAAAACCCAAAACCAAACCAAAACCAAACCACATGTCTACATATTTGATTAAATTATAAACATTAATTGAAAGAGCTAAAGTTGGTGTGATTGTCAGTTTTTGAAGGGAAAATCCTTGACTATTATATTCTGTAATTTAGGTCCATAAAGAATCATCCCGAAATCAAAGTACTACTCAAGCTCACGAGTGTTCCCTGTTGTCTGTAAACATAGTTTTGTATCTGTCAGCAATTCAAAGGTAAATAGAAAGTATAAGCTACTGTCCCTTGGGCCATCCACATGAACTCATCTCAAAGCAAATTCAGTGACCAATTAGACAAACAAAGAATGGGAATGTGGCTATTGCATTGAGCAGTGACAGTTCTGACAGAGAAATATGTTATTTTTCTCACAGAGTTCTCAGGCACTTCAAGTCAACATGGTTATGGGGTGTTAAAGAAGCAAATAAAGTGGCAAAAAGACATGAGTGGCCTGTCTTTAAAACAGGCAAATGAAGTTTTGCTGAGCTCTGTGTTCCTGCAGCTGTGCTGCTGTCAGTACACACTAGTTCACACTTGCTGTGCAACAGTTTGAAGATGCAGGTTTCATATTATAGTCATCACTGTTGATGTAACTCTGAGAACTCCTGGGAAACTCATCCCTCTCCATGTGGTCCTGACAGTAAAGTAAAAACAAAAAAACCAACCCTCAGACAGTAGTAAACTTTCACCTGCTCCCTAAATCTTCATCAATGGTTTAGGTCCCTCTTATAGTTCCCCTTTTGGATGGAGAAAGGTGTGCTACAGAGACTGAAGGGAAAGCTAAAATATCTGGGTTAGAAAGAAAATATTCCTTCTGTACCAGAAGAAGGAAAATATGTGTCACCTGAGAGTTAATCCGCGTGTGGGCTGAAATCTTGCTACTGAGTTCCCATGTTGTACGACTGTAAGACAAAAAGTGTTATTTTATTATTAATGAGTGGGTGTCCACAACTAACTGGTGTCTCAACTGATAAGGACCTTCTTCCATACCTTGTGGGGTGACTGCAGCTGTTGAGGTGAATAATCTCTTTTAAATACTCACTGGTGTCCTTCAGTATTCACTATGCAATTGGAAGCATTTATAATTTCTGAGAAGCATATGCGTATAGTTTTCTTTTATGTTTCACATTAAAGGGCTTTGCATATTTATTAGCTGATGGTAATATGAGCTTTATATACTTCTCATTTGTTTGTGGTTGTCTGTATTTCCTGCTGCTAGCAGTCCAGCAGAAAACTAAAGAAAGAGTTTACAGGGGTAGCAGCACTTTGGCTTTTACATGGGATTTTCCAAAGAACAATACATTCACACAGAAATATTTTCAAAATATGAACATTTACAAGTAATCGCAGACAACTAAGCAAAATAACTGAAATACGCCTTCTGTGTGGCTGTCAGTGCATCTTTTCTCTTTGTAAATTTCCAGTCACATCCCATTTTGTACTGGCTGTTTTTCATTTCACACTGCAAAGGGAAGTGCTCCTTTTTTAACACAATGCTGATCCATGTTTCAAGGCTGGTTAACGTTGGTGCTTGCTTCCTGCAAGGTTTTGCACTAATGGATATAGCCTTTTGTGATGGAGGACATAATAATGAAGATACTGAATGCTGTATTTTCTTTCCCCCTTAGACAATAAATGGGGTGAGACCGCTGTTCCCTAATGGGTCATTTTTTCCCCTGAGGAAACAAGTTTCTAAGGCTTGTACTCTTACATTAAGTTGCATTATGTTTTCTTCTTTATCATTAGTGTACACTTATCTTTGGTGAGGTTTTTTTATATAACTGTGTATATATGTATTTGGGTTGTCCTTCTGCCTCGGGCTATGTTGAGATAGCCCGGGGACTCACTTTCCTGGCGGGCAGGCAGCGTGGGGACTCCACTCTCCACCAGCAGCCTGGGGGATGTCCCACCTTTGCAGGGCACCGGGCATTCCCAGGGGAGCACCAGTCGTTCAGGTGCACTTCAAACCAGGAGCAGCACGCCCGTATCGGGGAAAGCAAACAATCGCGCTGCCTGTGTCCCTTCCGGCTGTGCCAGCCCCGCGGAACTGAGCCCGGCAGAGCTCCCAGCCGGGGCTGGTGGGGCGGAGAAGCGGAAGGAGCAGGTGAGGGCGGAGAGGTGTCCCCGCGGGCCATGCCATGCTGTGCCATGCCATGCCGGAGGCGGGCGCAGGAGGAGGCTGAGGCCGGCCAGCCGAGCGCATCCTGACGCAGCGGCGGCCGAGCCGCGGCGGGCGGGCGGATGGCGGGCGGCGGCAGGGAGCCGCGGGGCTGAGGGGCGGCGCTGCCGCCGCTCCGTGCCGTGCCGTGCTGTGCCGCTCCGTGCCGTGTCGCACCGAGCCGTGCCGTGGTCGGCCGGGTGCCGCTGCAGGCTGGCCCCCTGCGGCTGCCTGCGGGGCGGTGGCAGGCGGGCTGCCGGGATGATCCGGTTTCGAAGCTCAAGCATCAGGTCGCTGAGCGCGGAGATGAAATGCACCGTGCGGCTGCTGGACGACTCCGAGATCTCCTGCCACATCCAGGTGCCAGCGCGGAAAGGGGCGGCGGCGGCGGGGCGGCTCGGCGGGCGGTGGCTCCCCGGTCGCAGGGCCCGGGCGGCGCTCGGCTCGGCTCGGCTCGGCTCTGCTTGGCGCGGCCGGGGTGGGAGCTCCGCTCCCTGCACTCTCCGTTGTCGGCGCGGAGCTCCGCGCACCTGCGGCGCGGGCAGACACGGCTGTTGTGCCGCCTCCCGGCGCTACGCCACAGCTTGCACTGCACGGCGGGGAGCCCACCCGGCCGCGGCTGGTGCCGCGGGATCCACCGGGCTCGGGCAGCCCCGGCACGGCGTCCCCGCGGGCGGGAGGAGCCCTGTGGGTTTCTTGGTCCGGGCGAAGAGGGAGATGCCGGCGCTGCCTTGCCTGTCCCGCGGGACGGTAGCGGAGCGCCCCGGTGGGCACTGCTTGCTGCGGAGACGGTGTGAGGGAGGACCCGCTTTCCTATGACAGGAAAGCCCTGGCTTGGGAACAAGGCCCGCGACGGGCGGTGTCAGGAATCGCAGTTACCGAGATAGCGGGCAGAGTTCAAAATGAAGCGCTGTCCTCTCTTCCTCCTCATTTAAGGGAAAAGATAACTTACGGAAGGATTTTCAGTGATAGTAGTTGTGCAGCTGGAAAAAAAGCAACTTCGCTGTAGTCCCTCTTTCTAATTACTTAGCCCCTTTTTTATTCCTTCAAGTAATAAGGATAAGGGTGTGAGAAGTCTTTGAATTTCTGGTGGAGCGGCAATGTTTGTAGTGTGTGAAAGCAGGGATATTTCAGGTGTCCCCACAAGAACCATAACTCTGGCACATTATGGAAGATTTAAAGATTCTTAAATTGCAAGTGTTAAAATTAAGTTACCCTCTAAAGTTTCCATGGCATTCAAGAATCACAGAGATTAATTTAGTATCCAAATCGGTTAGTGAGTAGCCTTTTAGGAAGTAGTTTATCGTTCACAGTTGGTCTTTCTGTCTCTTTGGTAGTATGAAATAGGCACAAATTCAAATTAAGTTAATGATCTTGTGTGAAGACCATTATGGCTTAAAAAAAATCAAATGCCATGACATGCAAGCTACATTTTCACTTGGACCAAATTATGGGTTTTGTTAGTTTCAATGGAGCTATTTAATACTAGAATAGAGGAGAGTTCCAGTTAAAAGAGACCTACAACAATCACCTTAGTCCAACTGCCTGAGTGCTCCAGGGCTGACCAAAAGTTAAAGCCTGTTACTAAGGGCATTGTTCAAATGTCCTGGCAGGCATTTGTGCCAAAAGACACTGGCAGGTTTGGGGCATTGACTCCATGAAGCCTGGTCCAGTGTTTGACCACTCTCTTGGTAAAGTAACGTTCCCTAATGTCCAGTCTGAACCTCCCTGACGCAGTTTTGAACCATTTTCACATCTCCAGTCACTGTATCCCAGAAGAGATCAGAGAAGAGATCAGCACATACCTCTCCACATCTCTCCTCAGGAAGCTGTACAGAGCAATGAGGTCACCCCTCAGCCCCTTCTCTCCAAACTACACAACCCCAGGGTCCTCAGCTGCTCCTCACAGGACATGCCTTCCAGGCCTTCCACCAGTGTTGTTGCCCTCCTGTGGACCATTCAAGGACCTTCACGTCCTTCTCAAACTGAGAAGGGGCCCAGCGCTGCACACAGGACTCAGGGTGAGGCCACACCACGGCTGAGTACAGCGGGATGATCCGCTTTTGGCAGCTGCTGATGCTGTGTCTGATGCACCCCAGGATGGGGTTTGCCCTCCTGGCTGCCCGGGCACACTGCTGACTCACACTGAGCTGCTGCCCACCAGCACCCCCAGATCCCTCTGTAGGGCTGCCCTCCAACCAATCCTCTCTCAGACTGTAGTTGTGTACCAGTTACTCTCAAGCAGCATGTAGCCTGGATGTAACAGGAAATTACTGTAAACGTCTTGTACCTGTATCTTTCTAGTGCTCTTCTAAATGAATAGCATGGTTATGAGATTATAGCTTTAATGGGTAGGAAGCAGCATGGCCTTCCTTTTCTTGGAGCTTAATGCAAGCTTTCCATAACTTATTTAGCATCTTTAAAAATAAGTCTCTTTAAACAAGGACGAATTTAAAGTCGGAATCTGAGATGGTGTCTTTACAACTCTTTAGGTTTGTAGCATTTGGCAGATTTACACGTGCTAGGAGTATGCCCTTCAGTGCCCACAGGGTAGAAAAAAAGAGTTATTACTTCAGGTGTTACGTTGTGCAAGGTGAGGTAATGAGCCCAGAACCAGTTGTATCATATTGCATTGTTGTGCCTCATTCTGCATGTAATGCAAGCAGGGGAAAGTCACAGTTGAACATGTTTTAACTATTACAGTTCTAAGGGTAGTTCTGAAGACTGAATTCTGTTACAATCTCGTTTAGAACTTGTTTTTCTAAGTTTGCCCACTGACAAAAATATTTAAAAGGTGGGAATGGCTCTGCTTGTTTTTTCCTCCTGCATTCCTGTAGGATTTTAGGTACTGAAATTCTAAATACGTAAATGCAGAACCTAGTATGAAGAACTACTTTGCTCTTGGTCACTTTATCAGAAAGGTGCAATTAATGATATTTCATAATTCCGATTTACCTGTCACTCTTTCCTGTGCCACACAGTTCAAACTGCTTAATCCTGTTTGTAAGGTATCTACCCCTTACCTATCACTGTATAGACAGAGGAGATATAATCTAGCTGTATAATTTATTTATCCTCCTGTATGTGCATAGCTTTTAAGACATTAGACTAACAAATCCCAAACCACTCAACTTTTTGTCTTTAGCCTCTCTATTGGAACTGTATTTGAACTTCATAATGTGGACAAAACTTACTAAGAGGTTTAGCAAATTTTTTTTTTTTTAATGAAAAAAAACCCAACCCAGTTGCAAGTTACTTCTATATATGCATATCGATGTGTATTCAGTTGGACAAAATAGCCCAGATGATGTGCTGCTGGGCTAACAGCAGAGATGCCAGGGTTGTGCCAGCTGGAACATGTTGGACAGCTGTGTTTTGGTCATTAAAAGGATAAGAAAGCTTAATTCTACAACACTGCGAAATGCCAGCAGAATCTCTTAGGGACACAGGATGCAGTAAGGGACTGTAATGACTGAAATTATAGCTGTGCGTTTTCAGGGGTAAGGGAGGGGAGATATGTGGCTGGTCTGGATGGTGAGGTGTGTGGCTGATGATCTGCTGCAGTTTAGCACACTAAGTTTTACAAAAGTATCCTACTTTTTCAAGTTTATCTTTTCAACAGCTGACTTGCACATGTGGACTAGCATCAGAGGACCCTGGTATCACTTCAGTGCAGAGATGTATGCTAATTTTTAGATGCACTGTAGATCTTTGGCCCTACAAAATATGCAACCAGCATGGTGTGTTATTCAAAACATTTAGGAAAAATAAGCAAGAGCAGATATATTTAGATGCTGAATATATATATATATGTGTATTTTTTCCTTCTTGTGTAGATTTCACAGTGTTTAGGTAGGAGAAGAAAATACACTTTTCCTTTTACTATTAAAGTTCTTTCAAAGCAATGTTTCATCATAATGAAGCCTGCTTTCAGAAATTATGTTTTTTAGCAAAGTGTAGTGACAGCATACAGGATGATGCGGGGAGAATCAGAAATGAATCATGCATTTGCAGATTCCAGCCAACTAGTTATCGAGTCGTGCAGCTGCCATGTAGGTCATCAAGTTGCTCAAGGCTAGGTTTGCAACTCAAAGGTCAAGATTCAGTGTGTTGTCCTTCCCATGTGAGAGACTTTGTGACTGCAAATTAGCTAAAGTGGTGACAGACACAAGAAAGGGCTGGGGGCCAAGGAACATTTAACTAATTCTTGTGATGATGTTTATTTTCCCATATTTTTTCTTTGTGAAGTCTCTCTGGGACTTGATGTCAGGCAGTCTTAAAGCAGAAGTAGGGTGAAGCTGCAGTGAAACAGCTAAAATTGAGAGGTTATGAAAAACAGCCTGAAGGGCAGTGGCCACTGCCTGTTTCCATTGGCAAGAGGAAGAGGTGACCTGCTTGTGCAGCCTGCCTGATAGAGCACAGAACTAAGGTTTGAAAGAGGGTAGTGGGGGAAATACATCTTCAAAACTACTGGAAATGTATCTGGAGTAGCAAAAAGACCTCCTTTCTCGAGGTATTAATGTGGTGCTTCTGAGTAATTGACATAATGGGCACCTTCTGTTTTTGAAGGCCTCAAGCAATAACCTAATGCACCCATTTAACATTTTGGTAACAACAGACTGGGTTTACCCAGTCTTGATTTAAACCTGGCCAGTTGCTCACTGCTTGGTAAAAGGTTTACTTTACTCCTCGAACTGTTCAGGTCCAGTTGTGAAAAACTGGAGAAAAGGTTGGCATGAATGTGGCTTTTCTCTCAGTTGGAGCTTGTTATTGATGTTGGTAGTGAACTTTCCTGTCTGTGTGTTTACTTGTAGAAATACTGCATGAGTGGATCTTCTTGTGGCTGAGTCCATATCTAAAATTGTGTAGTAGTGGGGGCTTTTTAACAACACAGGTTTTGCTTTGTATGAGCTTTCCCAAGCAAAGTTCTGTATTGATATTCCCAAAAATATCAATTTGCTACATGTGGTGGTTTGAGAGCCCCAAAATCCAATTCCTGAGTCCAAGCCCCCCTCCCACATCTCAGCCCAGTGTGAGATGGGTTTTCCAGACACCACACAAGACTCAAAATGGGGGGAAGGGTATATATATTACAATGACTGTAATATAAATATTATAATATATTTATATTATATAATATATAATATAAATATATATAATTATATAATTATAATATATAATATATAAATATTATAATATATTACACACACAATCTCAACTATCTCTACCATGATAAATCAGTATTTACAGTGGATCAAATCTCTTCTCTCTCCAAATAAAAGTCCAGGAGGGAAGAAGGAAGAGATCCTTTCCACTCTCAGAGCAGCAGTGTCTCTGGGGCATCAGTCTCTTTCTCTCCCTCTCTCTCTCTCTCTCTTCCATGCAGCAGCTGTAGCTGGATCACCTTTTGCAAATACACACGAGGGGGATCTCTAAGCCCCTCTTGGCCCTTTGACTCCAAGTGAGGGTCTTTTTCTTCCATGGGCTGCGTTTACCAGGAAAAAGGTCGCTTCACCACGTCATATCAATGAAGTGCAGAAGCCTTCATGATGGTCCCTGTCTACAGGGGATTCAAATTCCCTTACAGAGCTCCTAGGCTCTGATCTCAGGCTGCTAGCTTAGCTTAGCAGCAGTGGGGGGGGAAGCCCTCCTCCGCATTCTTTGGCCATCCCAGTCCAGCTCTGGGAAGCCCCGAGCTTCTCAACTCCTCTCTTTTCGGTGCTGTAGCACTCTAAGACTCTTCTCAAGTAAGAGTCCATCATCCTCCTCCTCATCTGGAGGTCTCAGAGGGGTTTGGGGAGTTTGTTTCAGTTCTTACCCAAACTCTCTCTCTCTTCAGACAACTCTGTGTGTCTCTGATTAGCTGTGTGCTTGGTTTGCTGCCTCTTCAGTTCTTATCTCCTTCTGGCTCTCTGCCACCGTTTCTCCGTATGCTGCTCTTGCTGCTGCTCACGGTGGAGGAGAAAAACTCCCAGCTTCTCAGCCACAGATACTTAGTCCAGTCTAACACTGTTCCAAGTCCCTGTAGCCCCCCAGACGGGGGCTGGGGAGGCCATAGCCCCCAGTGGGGCTTCAGGCCCCTCAGCTCGTGGCTTCAGAACATGGCCACCTCTCCAACAAGAACTACTACTACTACTCTTCTCTTCTGGTCTGGGTGATATGTTTATATTTTGCAGAAGCGCTCATTGGCTCAACCCCAAGGGTAACCACCCCCTGGGGGTTTACCATTTTATAACTTTAGGGGGAAAACTGATTTTCCCCCCACAACACTACACTACAGCTCTTTAAAACAAATGTATCTAAATAGTTATTTGATTGTTGTTTAAAAGAAGAAACTTGAATTTCTTGAGCAAGGAAAAGACATAATTTTTAAAAACTGGTTTAGAAATCAAGAAGAAAATAAGCAGAGCAAAACTTTGATTTACTCACGGTCAGTTCTTAGACCTTTTACCTCTTTTTGCATAAGTTAAAATGAAGGTGACAAAATCTGAGAAAGCTCATTTCTTTCTGCCACTGATGACTCAGTAGTGTAAAATGGCTTTGTGTTTTTCAGACCTTAATTTGAAGCAATCAGCTTCTGTGCAGTTTGAATTCTGTTGCCTGTAGTTCCAATAACAATTTGCATGCTTGACTTTTTTTTTTTCTAATTTTCTGTTAAATGTGATGTACACTGTTCTGTCTTATTCTTTTTGTAGCACATTGATGACTGGAAAGTTACCTTCTTACTTAATATTTTCTACTTGATCTGTGTCTTGCAGGCAGATGCTAAATTTAATAGAAATCTGCTTACCAGAGAACTCTTTAAAATTCTCATCACTCAATAAAATGTAAAAAACAAAATAGCATGCTGAAGCAGGCTGTGAAGTAAAAGAGTAGTGACCATGAATCTCACTGTGAGAATATTCCGAATGTTGATGATTTGAAAAGAATAAATGGGAAAGGGAAGGCAGCATGAGAATGAAAGAGCAGAGAGGCCAGAGATGAGAAAAAGGTGGGGGACGATAGCTGCAAAAAAAGGAGAGGTTAAAGGATTATGTAGACAGCAGGCAGGAGATTTAGTGAATTTATATTTATCCTGTAAGCAATGTCAGAACCGTAACCAGCAAGTGCCTTGAGCTGCTGGATTGATACTATAACAGTTAAAAATAGTAAGGTGAGGTAAGAAAGGGGATGCAAGTTAGGACCAATTCCTTTCCATGTTCTGTTGGCATGTTTTAGAAACTGCACACTAGTGCTTGTATTCCTGACTTTATGGTTGAGCCTCTAATTGTACAGTTACAATAGGTACTCTTGGCAAGAGTTTCGGATGAGAAGACTCTCTAATTAAGCTAAGCCCACGGGTTAATGCTACCTCTGTTGTAATTGGAGGTGTTTGATTGAAGTTGCTGTAATGTGTGTTTTCATGTTTGTTTGGGTTTTTTTGTTTGGTTGTTTTTTTAAAAAGTAATAACTTACGGATGTGCTCTTAGCTCCTTCCAGGGCTGAAAAGAAAACAAGGAATAGACAGTGCTGCTTGAAAGTTACTAGGGTGTTGGGACTTCTCATTACAAATTAAGAAATTAATTGCCTTGATAGCCTTTGATAAGTGTTTCTGAAACTTGATATTTACTTAACATCGATTTCTCTATCTCTTGTAAAGGAAAGGAACATTACCTATATGTAATACTGCCATATTGCTACCAAATCATGAACTCTGTTGTTGTATTGTGCTATTTTTAAATGAAAACACAAAGTTGTTTATGCAGGATTTTATCCAATATATACTAAACCGCAGCAGAACTGCTTTAGTGTTTGGCTAAAACTTATTATTATGTTGAATTCTATCTATCTTAAAGACTGTGATCTTGTCTTTCATTTTAACTGTCTATTTACTGTATATTGTGATTGTAAGTTATGTTTTGATTGCTAGTAAATGAAGGTGGGGGAACTGAGATGTGTGCTTAGTGACTTGCCCAAGCCATAGTTGAAGATGAACATGTATTTCAGTAAATAGAAACAATGGAGGTGATAATTTAATATATTGGTGAGGCCTGGTGCTGAAGTGTAGAGGAAAAAAAGTTACGAAAAATGCAGGTATCCTTAGACAAAATCATGTAGTTAAAAGGACAGTTACTAGTTTAAAATGTAAGTATATTGTTTTCATTTTTACCCTCCTTTCATTTTTTTTCCGCTTTGCGTAAAATTTTTTACATTCTTTGTTGTCATGCGTGTTTGGACACTAGCTGAACGGTAGGGGTGGAGCTGTAGTAATAATAGAAGGCAACTGGAAAATCAATAGCACAATGCACCACAGCTTATATTTCCGAACTGCAAATCATCATTTTGATCCTGTGAGGTGGAAAAGTGGCTCCCATGAGATAGAGTGCTTTGTGGGAACTTCATGCGTTCTTTCATCTTGAAAGGGCTTTTGGCACCTCATAAGGCTTAGTCTTCTTAGACCTTGAGATGCCCTCATCTGCCTAAGAATCTTCAGTGCAAAGATACTAGTACAGGAGGCAGCCAAGAAGCGATCATTTGGTGAAATTAACTGGCCAAAATGAATCATTGGTGAGGAAGTACTGTATTTTCACTTTTTGGTTGTGTTTGCCTAGATTGAATTTTCTGTAGAGGTCAGGAATTATTTAATAGCGTATATCAGTGGTCCTGAAGTTATCTTTAACAAAAGGAGAGATTAGTGCCTTTTCTATAGGAAGGTGAAATAAGGAGTCTGTATGATTGTTGCTGGTCCCTTGGAACAGACATTTTATTAAACATTAAAGGTTTAAACACTTGGGTTAAAGAATGGAAGAAATGGCAGCTGATTTTTCTCTTTCTTCTCAAAAAAAGCATGTGGACTGTGAGGACTGGAGAGTAATTCTCTCTGTGATAAAATGCTTGTTTTCTGTAGCACAGGTCTCTGTTCTTCTGGATATTTTACCTTATTAAATCAAACATACTGAAATGGCTCTCTTCATCTTGTTGTTCTCTCTCACTTTTTGAACTCTCCCTCCATTCCCCAGTGTGGATAATATCAACCTGTTGGTAAAGATTGTAATGTCCAGATAATCCTTCTCTCCCTTTCCTGTTAAAATTAAGCTGTCAGCAGATAACTTTGATTGAGTCTTTCCCTGCTGCATATTGAATATCTCTCCTCACAGTTCTTCCTTCAGCTGGGGCTTCTTCTCTGTTCCTTCATTTTTAATTGCTTAAATACAGCCTCATTTTTCTCCCTAGCCTTGTTTTCTCAGAGACCCATTCTAGACCTTACAAATCACATTTTTGTTCCTGTTGGATTTCCTTCTTCTCACTCTGTTTTAATTCCTTTTCTGATAGTGAAAACACAATTGTAATAATTCAACAGTAAATGAATTAATGCTATCTCTTTTTATCTCTGGCATGAAATAGTAATGATAATGATAACAACAACAATAATAATAACAGCAACAACATACTTTTGGTGGAGGTGTATTGATAATCAGCTCTTGCCATTTCAGTGTGCTGTCAAGATAGATGCTGTTCTATGGCAGTAGTAGGCCAAGTGTCAACAGTCATCATAATATTCCTGTTCATCAGAGTTACTGAAGAATGAGCATTGATAATCTAGTACTGTTAGATTTAGAGAAAAAATTTGCCCTGACTGAAAGTTTCTGCTGGCTGGAAACTTGAGAAAAATGTATCATACCAATCTGTATAAGGTTAAGTAAATATATAAAATTTGTCAATGTTGCTCACAACCAGAAAAGAGAAAGTATGGACAATACACCTGTAGTGGGTTGATGCTGGCTGGATGCCAGGTACCCAGTAAAGCCTCTTTCTCCCTCCCCTCTTCAACTGAACAGAGGAGAGAAAATATAGTGAAGGGTTCATGAGTTGAGATAAGAACCGGGAGAGATCACTCACCGACCACTGTCACAGGCAAAACAGACTCAGAATGGGCATGTTAATTAAATTTATTACTAATAGAATCAGAGCAGGAGAATGAGAAGTAAAATAAATCTTAAAAATGCCTTCCCCCCACCCCTCCTTCCTTCCAAGTTCTACCTCCTTCCCTCCAGTGGCGCAGGGAGACGTAATCACATGGTGCAGTTGTTGTTTTTGCCATTGCTCAAAGAGAGGAGTCCTTCACCTGCTCCTGTGGGGTCCTGCCCATGGGAGACAGTCCTTCATGAACTTCTCCAGCCTGAGTCCATCCCACAGGCAAGAGTTCTTCACAATCTGCTGCAATGTGGGTCACATTTCCACGGGTGCAGTCCTCCATGAACAGGCTGCTCCAGTGTGGGTCCCCCACAGAGTCATAAGTCCTGCCAGGAAAACCTGCTCCAATGTGGGCTGCTCTCTCCATGGGTCAGCAGGCCCCTGCCACGACCTTGCTCCAGCATGGACCTCTGACGGGCTCACAGCCTCCTTTGGTCATCCACCCAGTCTAGTGTGGGTTTCCTCCATGGGCTGCAGGTGGGTCTCTGCACCCCCATTGACCTCCATGGGCTGCAGGGGCACAGCTGCCTCACCATGGTCTGCACCATAGGCTGCAAGGGAACCTCAGATCCGGTGCCTGGAGCACTTCCTTCCCCTTTTTCTCCACTGACCTTGGTGTCTACATTGTTGTTCATGTGTTCTCACTCTTTTTTTGCTGCAATTTTCTTCTGCCCAATAACTTTTTTTTCCCCCTTCTTAAATACGTTATCACAGAGGTGTTACTGTCATCCCTGGTTGGCTCAGCCTTGGCCAGTGGTACGTCTGTCCCGAAGTCATCTGGTGTTGACTCTGCTGGACATGGGGGAAGCTTCTGGCAGGTTCTCACAGAAGCCACCCTGGTAGCCTCCCCCACTACCCAGACCTGGCTACAGAAACCAAATACTTACCTTCAGTTCTTTTTCAGCAGAAGTGTTCACAAATGGAAATAACTGCTGCAATAGCTGGAAATCTGGCCATTCAAAATAATTGCAGTGAGAAACATAAGTATTAAGTGGCTGCAAAATGATTGCTCTTTAAATGTTCCCTTTGAAAAATATGTCAAATGAGTCAACATCTTCATTAAAAGTACTTGGTATTTTTCCCTTGTTTACTTAAGCCCCAGAAAAAAGTAAACAATCTGAATGGAGGGCGTGTTTTGCTCCTTGCAAATGTATTATCTCACAATGATATTTTTCCCCATAACAACTCTAATTGGAATAGAATTGTACTTAAAAAAAAACGCAAACCAAAATGATTTGCATCTGCCCATTTTTTGTCCTGGTGTGGTAATATGTAAGCTTACTGTAAAAGGGCACATATTACAAAGATGACTGTGTATTTCTGACAACACTGTGTAAAACCTTTTTCATGCTCTCCGTATATATATGCCCACTGTATATACTGTAACAGAAGTAGAAAAGAAATGCGATTACAAAATGAAAACAAAACCACAATCCTCTCAGCCTCCAAATTCAAACAGTATCAGGAGAATTTAGAACAGGAATTAATAATTTATTAAATATAAATGAGGTCAAATCATGTGGAAATTAATGCGTGAAGGTCAGACTGTGTTGTTACCAGGCACAGAAGCTAGTCAAACATTTTTGTCTCCAAAACAGTGTCTACATGTGAACTACCTTTTGGGAATTTTTCCTGGACTCTCCTATCTGCCAGATGATGCCTCAGAACTAGTCAGAAAGAATGTTAATTGCAAAGACAGTACTTTTGTCAGGGAGCGCTCTAGCAGTTTGCTAGTATGGGTGGTAGATTTCAACACCCCAGAATGCTTGAAGTTTTAGTAGTTTTAGTATAAATGCAACCTCTGTCTTCAAAAAGAAAAAGAAGAAAGAAAAAAAAGATTTTGTAGATGACTAAAGATGTATTTTATAGTTTGGTACTAAAACATGTGAAATGGTAGCTGTGTTCATGACACTGTCCTTTTAAGTGGAAAATCTGAAGTATTGTGATCTTAAACAGGAGTGGATCTTAAACAGTCAGTGATAGTTTAATCAGGAGTAACACTGTTTTTAGTAGGTGCTTACTAAACAGCTGTGGTTTGAATCTGTGGCTGTAATTCTTGGATTTGTACCTGTAATCTGTTCTGGGATAACAGATTCTTGATTTTTCTTCCTTCCTTTCTTTGTTTGAATGCTCTTAGCAACAGAGTCTAATACAAAAGTACTCTGCAAAACTTCAGGTAGTGGTGTTCTTTTTGGTTTTATTTTTACGGACACAAACTTCAAGCCCTATAGTAGAGTGAGAAATTAGTCATGGTTATTTCTTTATTTCTTTGAACAGTAATTGCAAAAATGCAGATGAGATTCTCTATGGAGTGCTATGCATGTCACAGAGATGCTACAGAACATACTTCTAATCCTGTTTCTTTAGGCTTTTCAGAATAAAGGACAGCTGATTCTTCCCATTCACTCTATTAATTTAAAATTGAGTAACAAAGATAAATGCTGCACAATCAGAGAGTAATGGTTGCTCTTGTGTTAGGTGGGACAGTTAGCTGGGGTGCATGTTAAACTCTGAAGCTGTACTGGGCCAGCCTGAACTTAAGTGACTTCCAGGTTTCATCTTGAGACATTCAGTGTGCCAGTTGGTGGAGTGCACCACACACATTGACCCTGCTTACTCCTACTCTGTGAGTTTTCTTTAGTTCCATCCTGGTAAAGGAAAGGAAATGGCAGAGGCTTTTACAGATGATGCCATGAGTGATTCAATCTGCAGATTCAGCCATTCACATAAAATCTCTCCAGCAGCTTGCTGTGACCCTGCCAGTTGCTAGGTGCAGATCCAGGGAGGCTTACTGTTTTGACTGGAGAATCCACTCACATTGCCAGGATTTCCTGATTAGTTTTCTCATATGATCTGGCAGTTGGTACATAACGGCCACCAGAACAGAGAAGACTTGAGCAGGAGTTGTCACGCCCCAAACCAAACCATGCTCTTGACTTGTGGACATTAAAGCAAGAGGAGTGGCATATCTAAGTGGAAAATGAATAATCTACACAGTTTCAGGACAGTGTGTTCAGAACAGTTCTGGTTATTTTTTGTGCATGGATTATATGCACCAAATAAGAAGCAATTTTCATCCTCTAGTTTCTTGAGAATCAGAGTCTGGTTTCTGTCTTGCCCAGAAGAGTTTATGGTGTAATTTCAGTGAAAACACAATCAGAGAATGCCTAATTCATATTGTGATGATGAGACCTCACAAAGTAATTCATGCAGTTGGTCTAAGTTTTAACTTGGGGGGGGGAAATGCTGCTGTAGAAAAGAAGTTCCAGGAGTGGGATGCTGATATATGTGGGGAAGAGAACAAGTCTGCGGTTGTGTAGAGAGAGTTCAGTGGTTATGTGATGCGATGCAAAGACAACAGTATTGACTTCAACTTTCCAGCATTTGCACCTGTTTTTCTGGTTTATTCTGTTATGTAGAAGCTCTTTCCTGTGAGAGAACACATGGTTCTTAAATCTACAATTACAATCACTGAGGTAATTATTACTACTCTAATATGCTCCCCTCCTTATTCCATATTTCACATTTGCTGTAAGGTATCAAGGGATGAGCTGTTTCATTTAGGTTTATGTAAATAACTTGCTGTCTCCCTGCTCTGTTAGAGGCTTGTGCAGTTTGTGAATGTAGCAAGAACTACAGGGGTTGGGTTGGATAGGGGCAGAAGGGGAAGTAGGAGCTGTAGTTCTTCTCTGCAGCCCCAGTGGTTTTGATTACTACTGCCTTTCAGCAGCTCTTAGCTTACTGCCCTCTCCATCATGGATTAAGATATCAATACTGTGCCTAAATCCAGACTCCCTTTGGAGGCCATCATCTAACTCGCCAGTTGCATCTCTTTTTCATTACCCTTTTCTTCAGTCTACCAAACAGTTTTCAGTCTTTTTACAGAGATTCTATTCAGGGCACTTCTAAGTTATGATTTTTACTTTTCCTTTGGAATGTCTTGGAAACAGAAACCTAGATTGGTTTATAAGCATAATTTCCTGGTTTGTTGGCTCCTGTGATTATTTCAGAGTCTGTTCCAGAATTGTTATAGATTCTGCAAATCATTGCTTGCTTTTGTCCATTGATGTTTTTCACCACCAAGGTAATTCTTTGATCATCATTTTGATGATAATGATCTAGAGTTAGTCTTTGGACAGTGATTACCAGAAGTTTCATGCTATATTTTGTAATGGGTTTGTTTTTCTGGGTTTTTTTGTTTGGTTGGTTTGATTTGTTTGTTTTGGTAATCTTTTGTAATTTACTGGTTCAGTGAATTATCTTGACTCGTTATATTTTGTTGCTCTTGTAACATACTCCCTGCATAGGGTACTGCATATATATGTGTGTTTGTATACATCCTGTAACTTACCTGTAACAATCTGTATAGTTGTAAGGCTTTTACAATATTCTAATTGTTTGTATGTCTTTTTTTACAATTTATAAGAATCAAGTTTTGTAACAATCAGGCTGTCCTTAAAACCTTCAATTTATACACCTTCTTGGTCATTAGCTAGGTTATTCTTACCAGTTTAATTTATTTTAATTGGTTTTAAAATGAGAAAAATCGTTATTTCAAAGATTTCAATCCTAATTCAAAGTACATTTTTTCCTGTCTTTTTCAAAGCCTTAATGATATTTACCTGTTTTTAAATTGAGATTGAGCACTTTCAGTTTCTATAGTACAGATTTTTGACATGAAAAAGTGCTGAATGATACTGGGGTGATTCAGGTATAGTGGAAATGTTTCTGTGTCCTGCAGGTGCTTTTATATAGCATGAGGAAATGAATAATTTTTGAAAACTAACCCCCCCTTTCTCCCTAGATGAATTTTCTGTTAAAACTGAGCACTGCTAATATATTCTTCTGTATGAATATTCACATATTTTAATTTTGTATGTGTGTGCACTAGAATTTGTTTACACATCCAATCTAAACAAGATGTTTAAACTATGTACAGGAAATGGTATGTAGTTTTCTCTCATGAGGTGGTGAGTAGTTCAGTGGGTATCTTGTGTCCTGAAAAAATAGATACCACCTGAACGTTTTCATAGCTCCAACATCTGTTTTTTCACAGTTCTTTTTTTACTCTGTGAATGCACTTCTTGTTTTCTGATCAGAACTATATTGTAATCCAAAAACTGTAAGAAAGTTGCATTTCCTTTTCAGCTTTTCCATATATAGTCTGCATTCTGAGGATAGAAGAACTTTCATTGCATTTGATATGTTTCCATTAACTTGCTTTTAAAAGCTTTATCTTTTATTGGTTAGAAAATTAAAGGGAAGGTGCAGATGTTGATTTAGTTGCCTTCCCCTTCTTCTTCCCCCCACCATTCATGGGAGGAACTTTTGGTCATTTTGAGGGCGCTGATTTCCAGTAGTGATTTTGATGCTCAGATTCTGCTTAGACTAACAGTACTTCGGTGGTACTCCAAGAAGGATGAAAGTCTACCAGGTGTTGACAGGTATGACCCAAGAAGTACTATGTTCTACTGGCAGGTTGCCAGTTATGCTGGTGATGTCCTTGCTCCTCCCCTGCCTCAAACAGAACTCTGAGGTTCTCTTGCTGCCTTTCTCAGTACTGCTAGTATCCTTTTTACCATCCTTTTTCTCTATGAAGCAAATCTCTGCTTCCACACTTGGCCACGCAGGTAGTCTGCTGAGGAAGAAAATTCTTTTTTTCTGTTCACAGCACTGAAGTGTTTTTTCCACTCACTCCTAGTTTCTGCTTTTTAAAGAACAGGCAGGTAGGCACAGTAACATGTAAATTCTTTTTGACAATCCCAATTTGCTGACTTTGCAGTACTCAGAGAAGAAGAGCTATGATCGTGGTGAACTGCAGAGCTACGTAATGTTTGGCACTTCTCTGAGAGATGCAGAAGAAATTGCATTTTCTAACCTTCCTCTGCTTTCTCTCTCTCCAGAGGATTCACTGCTTACGCAGTAACCAAAACATTTGCTGGAGGAGAATTCTGAGTGTTTTAGCCTGCAGACTGAATGAGGAAGAAAGATTATGAATCCATGGGGAAACCAATTTAATGAATTCTGTTTTCCTATTGTGTCCATACGAATTTGATATTGCTTTGTAATTAAAATTGAATCTGCTTCTACAGAATATTGTTTTTCTCATTTTGAACTGTTTAACCTTTCCCATGCATTTCTCAAATAGATCAGCTAAATGTATTCTTGTGAAAGGAGGTAAATAAAAGGGAAAGTACTGTTTCCCAAAGGTGCAGTGGGATTCCTGTACCAGTATTTCTTTGCAGAAATACCATGAGTTGAGTTGTCCTGCTGAGAGAGAGGTTTCTGATTTATGAATGAGATAATTGTATATTTCTGTTCAAAGTAAACATCATTTTGACACAATTCGTGAACACATAATATTTTATGTACTCACTGGAATAAAGAAACCACAGTGCTGTCTTGGGCACTTAGTCCGTAGTTAATGCTGTACCTGCTTTCAGCTAAATCAGAAATCAAAATGAATTCCAGCACTTGAGGGCATGTAGGGAGGATTTTATACGCTCTGGAGAAAAGTGAGTCTGTAAAGCCTTAATGATTGCTCCTTCATCTATGCAGATATGCTTTAACTGGTGCAGATCTGCTGTAATATTGATGATATCCTTCGTCTTATTAGTGGCCCAAAAGTAACAGAGCATATGCTTGTAGTCAAATTTTGTTCTTTGTGTAGGGAGACCACAAATGGTGGTTCATATAAGGATATGAACTATGGCTATGGATTTGGCACGTAACATGCTTTCTGTTAAGTGAATGAAAAATGTTTAATGCTCTGGTTTTGTGCACTGGGCACTTCCAATGGCTTAGCTGGCATGACAAATTTTAAAAAGCAAATTCTGAAACAGTTCCCTCACAGTGAAGCAATTAATAAAATGTTGCAAGATATAATGTTGAGTGACTGCCTTTATCCCCAAACAAGAATGAGAGTGCTTGGAGGTACAAGTCGCCTGTTGCTTTCCATCCGTCTTGATCTTCGTGGTTTGGAGATTTGATGAAGAATTTGGCATTTAGAACACAGCAGTAGTGAGTGAAAAATTAAATGTGGGTAATATGAAGGTTTAGCCAGACTGGGCAGTAGTGGAGGTTAGTTTTACTAATTTACAATATGAGATTGCAAATGCCTGTAGTGGGGCTGCAGTGACCCACAGTCATAGTCAGGACTTCTCCTAGGAAATGAGCTGACTGGTCCAGTCCCTCAGAGAAATGAGATGCTTTACATGAATTTTGTGGCTGTAGTAGGACTACTCATCCCCTAATGTCTATTTATAATGCTCCTATGGGGAGTGTAGATTTTAAGGATAAAAGGAGATTTTAAGGATAAAAGCTGCTGTTGGGAGAGAGGCTGTAATGGCTGTTTAATTTGGAGCACTTCCTGAGTTCTGTAAGAATGACTATAAAATTCCAAATCTGAATAGAAACACTAATGCTCTCCCCTCTGTGCATGTAGATACATTCATGTGGGAAGATATTCCCTGAGATTCAAATTCCCTAAGAGGCATTTAGTTCCTCAGGTGACTGTGTGGGATAGTGTCTTGCACTGCACTGGAACTTCTCTTCTGCACAGCTCATGAATGAGAATGTGCTTTGCTACATCCAGTGTGGAAAACCAAGATATCATCCATATTTATTGTCTGCCTTCTGAGCTTCTCCTGTTTTGCACGGAGTGGAGACAGAGCTTGCAATCACAGCGTAGCTGCATCAGGTCACTGTGTCCCTCTAAGGTGCTCAGGAGAGAAGTAGACATCCAGGGTATCTCTACATTGTCACTGCTCCAGAGTTGATGGGATTTAATTGATAAATTTGTTTTTCTGCTGGGTGGGGTAGATATTGTGTCCCAGAGAGATGTTAAGGATTAAACTTTCCTGTGTCTTTGTGATTCGCACCAGGAAAGCTATTACCTTATGTTCAGCAGTGTTACTGCTGGAATTCAGGCACACCAGGTCATCTGAAGCATTATGTTTTTTAATATTGTTTACAAGACAACCATTTGGGAGTACAAATAGAGAGCACAACACAGGAAGCATTTGAAATTTCCAGAAATTACACCATATGCCTCTCAGAGGCTTATAATTTGGTGAAGACAGAATCATGTTCTTTCAGAGCCCATTGTTCCTCAGTGTTAGAATTGTCACAGATTTTCAGTGTACCCTTTTCTGCTTTCTTGCAAAAGAATTTATGCTAGTAAATTGTTTTTCTCTACCATATTATCCTTTTATTTTTGCAGGATTTGCCATTTTTAAATTATAAATGTATGTAGTGCAAGTTTCGTTAAGAATGTCTGTTATTTAATTTCTGTAATTTAAAAAAGCCAAACCAGACAACTAAAACTCAGATACTTCATTTGTCTTAGTATATCTAATGAATGCAAGGAGCTTAGAGCCAACATGCAAGTGACAGCTTGACACAGAGCGAAACATGTGGAGTGCATTTCCATGGATGGTGATAGCAACGTTCGCTACATTATCACAGTAGTGCCACAGAGCCTAAGGCATGGATGAGGACACCATTTTGCTATGCAAACACAAAGATACACATCCTAGTCATGTGTAAGGACACAGACACACAATGGAATAGTATACTATATATATAAATAAAACAGCTTGCTGCCATTTAGACGAGAAGTTGTACTTGAATTTGTATGTGGTCTTAGTTCATGGCAAACAACAGTGAAAATGCTGCAGTCTGAAACCTTTTTGCCAATACATTTTAATATGTTGCAATTGGACAGTGTTCACCAAGGCAGGCAGTAACTATTGAATCATCAAATGCAACTGAGTTCCTTTTTGAGCCCATGTTCTGAGCCCAAGTTCTTAAATTAAGACTGTTGCCAAGATAGACACCTGCAGTCATAGAAATAACACTGGGCAGTGTGATGTATTGGTCTCTGATATATTGTCAAGGAAATTTTTTTGCCAAGGAAAAGGGGGATTGGAACATTACAATGGAATGTATTTTGGGTTCTATTTTTTCTGAGAAAGGTCTGGCCTATAAGGAAATATAGACTGTGTTTCTTGTTTTGGAAGTTTAAGAAGTGTACTGTGGGAGCTGAGAAGGATACGTGATTGTTATTCTCTCTCACTCATGAGGAATGAGACAAGGAGGCATAAAGTGAGAGGGTCCTGATAGGCACCTCATATGCTGAGTTACAACTGGGAACAGGGGGATGAAGATTAGCTGGTGGAAATGATGAAAATACTGGAAGGACCACAAAATGCTTTAGGTTGGATGGGACCACTGCAAGACATTTAGTACAACCTCTCTGCTCAAGCAGGGTTCCCTAGAGCACTGTCCTACTCAGGATTGTGTCCAGACAGATTTGAATATCTCCAGTGAGGGAGACTCCATAAATTCTCTGGACAGCCTGTTCCAGTGCACAATCACTCATACAGTAAAGAAGTTCTTCCTCATGTTTAAGTAGAACTTCCTGTACATCAGTTTCTGCCTGTTGCCGTTACATCCTTTTGCTTGGCACTAGAAGAAGAGCTTATATCCATCCTCTTGACACCCTCCCTTCAGACACTTTTTTGCATTGACAAGACCCCCTCTCAGTCTTTTCTCCAGGCTAAAAAGGCACAACTCCCTCAGTCTTTGCTCATACCTGAGGAGCTCCAGTCCTTTAATCATCTTCTTAGCCCTCTGCTGGACCCACGCCAGGAGCTCCGTGTCTCTCTTGTCCAGAGGAGCCCAGAATTGGACACAGCATTGCAGATGTGGCCTCACCAGGGCTGAGTAGAGGGGCAGGATCACCTCCCTTGACCTGCTGGCAATGCTTTTCCTAATGCATCCCAGGATACTCTTGGACACAAGGACATACTGCTGGCTCATGGAAAGCTTGTTGTCCGGGAGGACCCCCAAGTTCTTCCCCAAAGAGTTGCTTTCCAGCAGGTCAGTTCCCAGCCTATGCTGGTGCCTTTGTTGAATTTCAGCTTGTTCCTCCCTGCCCATCTCTCCACCCTGTTGAGGTCCTTCTGAAGGGCTGCACAGCCCTCTGGGGTATCAGTCACTCCTCCCAGCTTTGTGTCATCAGTGACCTTGCTGAGGAGACACGTGTCCCTTCATCCAAGTCACTGATGAATAAGTTAACCAACAGTGGGCCCAGTACTGAACCTTGGGGGACACCACTAGTAACAGGTCTCCAACTAGACCCTGTGACACCTATTATGACCCTCTGGGGTCTGCTGTTCATCTAGTTCTTAATTCACCTCAGCATCCACTCATCAAGACTATACTTTGTGACTTTGACTTTGAAGATTTTATGCTGTCTGAAGCCTTACTAAATTCCAGGTAGACAACACTCTCCCATCATCCACCCAGCCAGTTGTCCCATCATAGAAGGCAATCAGGTTTCTTAAGTATGATTTCCCTTTGGTGAATCCATGCTGACTACTCCTGATTGCCTTGTCTTTCACGTGCTCAGAAATGGCATCCAGGATAAGCCATTCCATCACCTTTCCAGGGACTGAGATGAGGCTGACTGGCTGGTAGTTCCCTGGGTCCTCCCTCTTGCCTTTTTTGAAGACTGGGTTGACATTTGCTTTCTTCCAGGCACCTCTCCTGATTGCCATGACTTTTCAAAGATGATCGTGAGTAGCCCAGCTATGGTATCTGCCAGCTCTCTCAGGACATGTGGATGCCTCATGTCAGGGCCCATGGACCTGTGAATGTCAGGCTCACCTAAGTGATCTTTACCCCAGTCTTCCTTGGCCAAGGGAAAGTCTGCCTTCCTCCAGACCTTGTCCCTGGTCTCCTGGGTTACGGATTCCTAGGGCTGGTGAAACAAAGAAAGCATTCAATATTTCTGTTTTCTCTGGTGCCTCTTTTGCAATGGTCCCTGTTCCATACAGAAGCAGGGTCACACTGTCCTTTTTGTTGTTGATGTATTTGAAAAAACCCTTCTTCTTATCCTTGACATCCTTGTCCAGATTAATTCCAAATGGGCTTTGGCCTTTCTTGTTGCATTTCTGCATGCTCTGACAACATCTCTATATTCATTCCAGGTGGCCTGTCCTTGTTTTCACCTTCTGCTTATGTCTGAGTTCCTTGAGTAGGAGTTCCTTGCTCATCTATGCAGTTCTCCTGCTCTTTTGCTTTATTTCTTGCTCACTGGGATGCACTGGTCTTGAGCCTGGGTGAAGTAATCCTAGAATATTGGCTCTCTAGGACATCCCTTCCATGCAGATTCTTCCATGAGATTCTTCCCAGAAGGTCCCTGAAGAGGCTGAAGTTAGCTCTCCTGAAGTCCAGTGTTGTGATCTTTCTCATTGCCCTGTTTTCTCCTCACATAATACAGAACTACATGATGTCATGGTCACTGTAACCAAGGCTACCCCCAACCTTCATATCTGCAACCAGACCTTCCATTTTAGTTAATATAAAGTCCAGCAGCCCACCTTCTGTTGTTGGCTACTCCATCTTGTTGGTTCCATGTAGGAGAAAGTTGTCATCAATGCTTTCCAAGAATCTTGTTTGGTTTGTGCTTTGCTGTGTTGTTCTTCCAACAGATATTAGGGTGGCTGAACTCCCCCTTGAGAACCAGGGACTGTGACTGTACAAAGGGATATGCTGAAGCAGTAGACCAGGGAAAAGATCTTTGCATCATTATTTGGAAAGATACCAGTGGAGCAGAATGGCATTTGGCAGGCTAGAGGATATGATATTGGGATAATGTGGTCACGAAATGATGGTAGCAAAATAATGTTTTATTATACCCTTGTCTGCTTAGGGGTTAGGATGAATAATGATTATTTGTAATAAGAATATGATTTTAGGAAACAAAGTAGATGTGTGTTATAAGAGCATGAGTTTTGTCATATTTCAAAATTAACTGAGCAAGTAAGAGGTTTTTAAAAGCCTTCCTTGACAGGCCGAGGATGCATGGGCTGTGAAGCTGGTTGTATATTAGGCGTGCTTCCAAGAAGGTAATAAATGTCTGGATGCTTAGCAGTGGAACCCAATTTCAATTAATAAATTACATTTTAATACTTCTTTGTTTTGAATTTGGCATGGGGAATCCTGAACGATTGCTAGTGCCCAGTTGTGTGCTGGCATGGTCACAGTCTTCTGCATGATATAAACCTAGATTTACACTTGCCCTGTTTTGGCATTATCCGTAATGTCATCTACAAATTACTAAGTTAAAGAACTTAAATACTTTTAAATGAACATTTCACAATTAGCTTTTAAAGGATTGTTTAATGTGATTGAAGATTGTGTGGTGAAGAATGCCAGTTCACAACGACCTTTCTCAATTTCTGACCAAAAATGTGAAGGAAAACCAGTTGCATGCTTACTTCATTATTCGTGAGCTACTCAGAGATATCATGTGTGAGGTTGAATATGGTACACCTGAATTATGGAGTTGGTTTTTTTTACTTGCAACAGATTTTTCCTTTACTTCATTGGCTAATCAGAAGTGAATGCAAGTATACATAGTGCTCTCCTTACTGCTGATAGCCGAGATGTAGGAGTGGGATAATTGAATACACATGTCTTTCATTGCATCTATATGTTAGTGTACTTGAAACGTTTTTTTAAATCATTTATAAGTGGTCTGTATGAGAGATTACGTTTGTTAGCTGCAAAAAATGCATTGAGCCAATGCCTTTGAATATGAAGGCACAGAAGTTGAGGTATTTTAAAGTACACTGATGCCAGTTAAATTAGCATGTAACTAATTGGATGGATCCATGCTTATCCAAGTCCTGTCATAGAGGATTTGGAGGAAAGTTAGACTTTACGTGTACTGCTTTACAGCTAATCTGTGCTGCTGTGGGAATAGGGTTATAATTTACATCAGCTTTAGGCAAAACTGTACCATGAATAATACACAAAGCTTACACATTTTTTTTAATTTTAGATTAAGGTGTGTACAACTTCTGTTTGTTTAACCAGTTAGCGACATCACCTAGAAGTAAATCTTCAATGCAAAACATCATGCAGGAAATGGATCAGTCTCAGGTGTAAAGCACTTCAAAAGCTCAGAGTGGGAAACAGACAGAGGTTTATATCTTACAGTTCTAGAATGGAGAAATGGTTAGCTCTTCTTCAAAATGTCTTCCAATGTGCATTAAGGTGAGTGAAAATCACTGAGTGGTCCCAATGCAGTCAGTGGAAACATGGTTAAGGATATATGGAAGGTACATGCGTTATACACCAGTCATCTTAAAAAAGTTAATTTTGTGCAACAATTCTGAACTCCTGTCAGGCCAAATAAATAATTTGTATAAGGCTATGTAGTTCTCACAAAGACAGTCTTTTTCAAGTGCTTAGAATGCTGAGGTGGTTGCTTTATGTACTGTATTTTATGCCTGATGCAAACAAGTAATGAACTGGAGTTTCCTGTGGTGATGTTGTTAGGCCAGTCTGTGATTCTGAGTGGCAACCAAGGAAAGAGGGGAAGTTACAAACCATCCCACTGTCATAACAAACCACTAACAGATGTTTTGCTTTGTTTTCCCTGCACAATATTAAGATTACATAATTAAATACCTGGTGGAATCTGAAATTTGAATTATTTAATGGTACCAAATTAAAAAAATCCCCAACTCTTTCCAAAATTACAAACCTTATAAAAATTGGCTACTTTGTAATAATATTTCCTTATCCAATATTTACAGCAATAGCTTTTCCTTGAACAATTACACATATTGCTTACCTCCATGTCCTGTACAAACTTCAGAAACTGATGAGAAGAACTGAAGAAAGAAGGCTTTTTTTTCCTCTTTAGCACTCTGAATGAAATGATAGGAAAAAATATATATATTTTCATACATGAAAATAGTACTGTACACAATCCATATCTCCAACTCCCTTCCAAACCATAGTTTAGTTTTTATTAGTAGACATTTATTTTGTTTGCTGTTCAGCTGAATTCTAGTGTCCATCCCATTAGAACAGAACACAAATGGAAATGTGAGTATTGAACTCAGGCTTGATAATACTTAATTGCTTAAATGATTAGGTATGTTATACTCAATACAATGACATGGTTAAGTTGACAAATGTTTTCAAGAATTATCAACTACAGGCAACTAATCTAAAGGAAATAAATGCAAATATTAAAATGGAATTGTTTATTTTGTGTGTCAGTAGTATCCTGGTTGCTATTTTAAGTCCAGTGTACTTGTACAAGGGTTTTCAATGTGCGTAATGGCTGCAGTGCCAATTTGGCTTCAGGTTTTACTGACAAAAATAAGCAAGGAAAACTCCTGACTAGTTTGGAGCTGAAGATCCTTCCCTGCTATTTTATTTGCATCTGATAAGGGATTTTTGTAAATGTTTCCACCTTTGCAGTGTATCTTGTGGGCTGAATTCTGCCTTTCAGTATGAGTGTCTGCTTGTTACTGATTGCATAGTGCAGGCTATGTCAGGACTGAGAACTGCTAGGTTTGTGTACTGACTGTGCTGCTGCACTGCTTTCTGTTCCTGGGCACTCCTACCCATGGCCTGTAAAACAGAGTGGATTATCATTTGAAAGAGCATTTGCAAGGCTTTGTGTTGTTTGGTTTTTTGTTTGTTTGTTTGGTTGGTTGGTTGGTTTTTTGGGTTTTTTTGTTGTTTTTTTTTTTTTTTTTAATTGCTGTGCTTAGGAGGAGACAAATGTAAAGGTCTCAAGTATTCTCATTTACTGAAATAGATTTTTCAGTGGAAGTCATTTTCTTTACAGAAGGGTCACAAAAGTGTGTCAGTCCTACTTTTGTATTATTTTCTTTTTATCACAACAAAGTGATGTTTGAAAGCACTTTGAGGGAAAGAGACAGTGTAAGATTGGAAATTCCTTTTAACAATAAATAATATTCTGAGAATAGGACATTAGTGTGAAGATACAAGTCTTCCTCTGTTTATGAACTAGAAAGAATCAAGCCCATTAAGAATATGGATTTTTGTAATTATTTTAAGAGCAGGTACTTAGCTTCTTCCATTTTCAGTCACATAAGCCTAATTTAGCCTGTATGAAACAGCTAGTAAAGTGTATTTAAGTGGGAGTCTCTAAGCACACATATTTCAGTTAAAGGGAGGGAAATTTTGAGGCATGCAATCTCTTATGAAATATAATTTATAGAAAGGATTATTATGAAGGCTTTTCTGATTCCTGCTGAGTGCTTCAATGCTATATAATAATACTAAAGGTTGAATTACTGATCACAAAAGATGTCCTTGTATCAGCAACAGTTTTTTGAAAATGGGAATCAGTGCATTTTATTACTTGGCTGTAAAAACATTTATTTATTTGTGCATGTCAATTTTTGTTTTGTTTATTTGTTTATTTTAAAGAAGGCATATGTGTCTGAGGGGAGAAACAAAGAAGCAGTATATGCATCACTTGTGTAGAATTTTTTATTCTTAGTGGAACTCAACATACTCTAGGGAAGAATTCCTTCATCAAGCAGTGTTACACAGTATTACCTACAGCATAGGTGTAAGGAGTTCTGCACTGTGTGTGTCTAAGCCGTAATGGAAAGGAGCTGTTCCTGACACAGGCCAGGATGCCATTGGCCTTCTTGGCCACCTGGGCACACTGCTGGCTCATGTTCAGCTTTCTGTCAATCCAGACTCCCAGGTCCGTTTCTGCCTGGCTGCTCTCCAGCCACTCTGTGCCCAGCCTGTAGGGCTGCAGGGGGTTGTTGTGGCCAAAGTGCAGCACCGGGCACTTGGTCTTGTTAAATCTCATACCGTTGGATTTGGCCCATCTATCCAGCCTGTCCAGGTCCCTCTGCAGGGCCCTCCTACCCTCCAGCAGATTGACACTCCCCCTCAACTTGGTGTCATCTGTAAATTTGCTAATGATAGACTCGATCCCCTCATCCAGATCATCAGTAAAGATGTTAAACAGGACTAGGCCCATGGGGGACACCACTAGTGACTGGCCATCAACTGGATGCAGCACCGTTCACCGCCACTCTCTGGGCCCGGCCCTTCAGCCAGTTCCCAACCCAGCACAGAGTGCCCCTGTCCAAGCCTTGGGCTGCAGCTTTTCCAGGAGTATGCCATGGGAGACAGTGTCAAAGGCTTTGCTGAAGTCCAGATAGACCACATTCACAGCCTTCCCCTCATCCACCAGGTGGGTCATCTGGTCATAAAAGGAGATCAGGTTGGCCAGGCAGGACCTGGCCCTCCTAAATCAGTTCTGGCTGGGTCTGATCCTCTGGCTGTCCTGTAAGTGCTGTGTGATCACACTCATTTCTGTTCCATGACCTGACCAGGCACCGAGGTCAGGCTGACAGACCTGTAGTTTCCTGGATCCTCCTTCCACCCCTTCTTATGGATGGGCATGACAGTGGCCAACTTCCAGTCATCTGGGATCTCCCTGGTGAGCCAGGACTGTTGATAAATGATGGAGAACGGCTTGGTGAGCTCTTCTGCCAGCTCCCTCATCACCCTAGGATGGATCCCATCTGGTCCTGTAGACTTGTGAGCATCTAAGTGGCACTGCTTCCTCCTGGATTACAAGGAGGCTATTCTGCTCCCCATCCCTGTGTACCACCTCCGGAGGCCAGTTGTCCTGAGGATGACTTGTCTGATTATTGAAAAAAGGCAAAGAAGGCATTAAGGACTTCAGCCTTTTCCTCATCTTTGGTAACTATGTTCCACCCCAGACCAATAAAGAATGGAGGTTTTCCTTGCTTCCTTCCTTTTGCTACTAATGTATTTAGAAACACACTTTTTATTATCCTTTACAGAAGTGGCCAGCTTAAGTTCTAATTGAGCCTTCGCCTTTCTGATTTTCTTTCTGCATGACCTAACAACATCCTTAAACACTTCCTGAGTTGCCTGCTCCTTTTTCCAAATGTGAATCACCCTCTTTATTTCCCTGAGTTCCTGCAAAAGCTTCCTGCCCAGCCCGGCGAGTCGTCTTCCCCGCCAGCTCGTCTTTCAGCACACAGGGACAGCCTGCTCCTCTGCCTTCAAGATTTCTTTCTTGAAGTCTGCCTTTCCTTCCTGGGCCACTTTGTTCTTAAGGTACTCTCTGAATCAGCATCCTCAGTAGGATGAAGTCAGCACTCTGGAAGTCCAGGGTAGAGGTTTTGTTGATACCTGTGCTGGTTTAAAAGTTAACCAGCAGGGGAAATGAACTCAACTCAAAAGAGAGATTATAAGTCAGAATAACAATTTAATAAAATAATACAATAAGTACAATTATACAAACAAACAATTGGTCTTAACCCACAAAACCCAAATGTATAACCCAGCACCCTGGGGCATGAACAAAGTGGCGTTCCTTGGCTCTCCCCCGAGTCCAAAGTAAAGAGAGAGGGGAAAAACCTGCTGGTGGGAGAACTGTTGCAGTCTGGTCAAAAGTGGTGATTGCAGTCCAGTTGAGGGTGGTGGTCTCAGTCTGGTTGAGAGCGGTGAGCTGCAGTCTTCCTCTGGATCCCACGAGTGGTAAAAAGGTTCCAAAACTCTAAGTTTATATATTCTCCAGTTCAGGCAGGAATGCTCAGTCCTCCCCTCAGAGTGGGGAATTCCATAAAAGGGTATGAGGATGCTCAGTCCTTCCCTCAGAGCGGGGAATTCCATAAAAGGGTATGAGGACAGGAACATCTACAGGCCTCTACTGCTAACAATTTCTGGGAAATGGCATGGAAGGCTATAGAATACACAGTTTTGGTTACACCCATACCATGATGAACTGGTCTCAGCTGTCCTAACTAGGACAATACCCCTCCTTGTTTCACCGAGTATCGAAAAAATTCTATCATTTCATGGTCACTGAAGCCCAGACGGCCTCTGACCACCACATCTCCTACCAACCCTTCTCTGTAAACAGCAGGTCCAGTGGACCCCCACCCCTGGTAGGCTCACTCACCACCTGTGACAAGAAGCTCTCCTCCATGCACTCCAAGAACCTTCTAGACTGCCTCTTTTCTGCTGTGAAGAGATCCCAGCAGACATCTGGCAGGTTAAAGTCTCCCACTAGTACAAGCACTGGCAATCCTGAAACATCCACCAATTGCTGATATAATAATTCATCCACCTCTTCATCCTGGTTGGGTGGTCTATAACAGACTCCCACCAGGATGTTGGCCTTTGTTGACCTTCCCCCTGATTCTTACCCATAGGCACTTAACCTTATTGATGCTAACCTCAAGTTCTAGAGTCAAAAAATGCCCTTATATACAGAGCTAACCCTCCACCTCTCCTACCTCACCTTTCTCTTCTGAAGAAGTGATGTAATGTATTTATTTTTTAAGGTTTTTTTTCTTAAGACTTTTCTTTTAGTTTTTTTTTTTTATTTTTAATTTAGAGCAGTGTATTCTGATTGTCCTGAAAATCCCTGAAGGCTAGAAGCTGCTATCATCATCATCTGAAATTTTGAGCTCAGTTACTTGACTCCAGAACCAGCTGGCAGTTTAAAAGAGAAACCTTCTCTGCCCGTTATCTTTTGAAGTATGACTAAAGTCTCAAACATTTAACATCTCTGGTCTTGAGCCACTTCTATTCATCTGTGATGTTGTTGGGCAGACAGTATTTTCATTTCTTCATACACACCCACATACCCACTCTTTATAACGACACTTTGTCTCCTGGAATGGGAGGCAGGACCCAGGTTCTGTCCTTGCTGAAGTTTTTAGCAGTGTAGTCTTAAGAATAAGAACCATGGCATTGCTACAAGTGCTTCACATGACCTTTTGTGCCCTGAGATCTGCTGAAGGAGTGACAGTTGTGGCCTGTGGCTGTGCCACTAGGAGTATTGGCTACACCTTCATGGCCTCTACTGTGGTTACTGCCTTGCCTTGAGGCAAAGGAGAGTGCTTCATTGGTAGCTTGGAGAAGAATGAAATTGATTAGGAGTGGTGCTAAGGGGTTACATGGGATAGGGATGATTTATTGTACACCTGTAATAGGCAGTGGGGGTGTCCATTTTTTGTGTGTGGCTCTTGTATCTTTCTGGGTATAGGTCCACAGGCTGGGCAGGTGGACCCCAAGGACTTGCTTTGTTGCTGAAGCAACAAGGACAAGATGATATTTGGGTAGAAACATCTGAGCTTTCTATGACTGCATCCTCTTTATGTGTTTCCTTATCAGTTTCATTGGATGGATATTCTTTCTTTGGGACTACAGAATGTTTTGGAAAAAGGTTTTAGTTGTATTTATACCATTTCTGACATCTCAAGTCAGCAGCAGCCCAGTTACAAAGTACAGATTTGATATATTTCCATTTTAGTCACTGTAAGATGTCTCAAGGTATACCTTGAATATTAAGATGTGCTTACATTTTTATTGTAAAGTAGTGAGCAAGTTCCACCAAAAAAAATTATCCATGGAACATTTGGTTTTCAGTGTGAGATTCATATTATTCTTATTTCAGTATATCTTGGAAGTTTTTCCATTGTAGTATCTGTACTATGTCTGGTGATATATTTAGAATACAAGTGGGTCTTTAAAAATGGGACAGACCTATTGGTTTAAGTGATACTGAATGCTTGAAAGTTGAGCAACATAGTACTGGTGAAATTCAGCAAATCTGAATTAGGCCATTACCTCTATGCTTTATGGATAATTCTTGCACCAGATCTTATGGAATCTTGTTATATTAACCTTGGTCCTCTAATTTATTCCTAATTTGTAGTTATCCAGAGGTATTTGTTTCTAGGCTTTTCCATTTTCTGGATACTCTCAATTGTTGGCCTTTTTTTTTTTTTTTTAATTACATGCTGACTACATCTTCACAACAATCCTAAACATCCACTGGTCAGATTTTGTGACCAATACGTCTGTTCTAGAACAAGCAGCAGTCGCAAGCATTGAGGCCATGTTGATGAGAACACAGCTGTGATGGGCAGGGCACGTCTCCAGGATGAAGGACCACCGCCTCCCTAAGATCCTGCTTTATGGTGAACTTGCCACCGGCTGCCGCATGAGAGGAGCCCCGAAGAAAAGATACAAGGACTCCCTGAAACAACATCTCAGCCTTGGCCATATTGATCAGCATAACTGGTCTACTCTGGCCTCCAATCGGGAGGCCTGGAGAAACACCATCTATAGCACAGCTGTCTCCTTTGAGAACACACGCAGGATCACCCTTGAGGAGAAAAGGCAACGCAGAAAGAACCGTGTATTGCAGAATACACCATCTAAGGAGTCTTTCTGCTGTGCGTTTTACAATCGGATATGTCTGTCTCGTATTGGCCTCATAAGCCACCAGCGTGCCTGTAACAAATGTGGATAAAGCCTTCCCAAATCTTCGTTCGCGAAGCCCAGCCATGACATCTTCACAAAAGGCAAAATATTCACATTCATATGTAATATTTCAAGATCTATATTTTCCATTATGGTCAATCTGTGAATAAATAATCAAATATACCAGAATCCTTCCTAGAATACTTTGTTTTGTGGCTGTTCAGTGTTTGATCTGTTTGTTGCTTGTTAACTGAGAGGGTCTCATGAGTGAAGTGGTGATTGGTGCTGCCTCGGCCACAGTGACCACGAGGCAATCGAGTTTAAAATATTTGTTTACAGGAGAAAAAGTGCCAGCAAAACTTCAGCCCTGGACATGAGAAAAACTGATTTCAAGCTGCTCAGGGAACTAGTTAGTGAGGTGGGGAAAATGCTTTTGGAGGTGCTGGGATCCATCAGTGCTGGACACTTTTTAAGCACCACTTCCGAAGAGCACAGGAGCAACCGATTCCAAAATGTCCAAAGTCAAGCAGGCACAAAGGGTTATAGTAAATGAGGGAACATCAGACTGGCGACCTGTCACTCCTGTGGTTCTGCAGGGCTGCATTGTAGGCTCTGTGCTCTTCAACTTCTTACTAAACGACTTGGACACAGGACTCAAAGGTATACTAAATAAGTTTGCTGATGATGCAAAATTGAGAGGAGCTGTTGGCTCCCTCAGAGGTAGAGAGACCCTGAAGAGAGACCTTGACAAATATGAGGGCTGAACAGTCATTAACCATTGCAACTCCATTGCACAGGGTGACATAATACCTGCTTCAGTGACAGCAAACTAATGACTTGTATGGCTTAGTTTCAGAGCCTGGACTTGTTCTGACCTCACTTTTTGCAATTGCAATATGTCTTTTCAGTTGCTGCTGCGTCCTTCAGCACATCATTGTGACTTTTCAACTTGAAGCCACTATTGACAATGTCAATATTTGACCTTTTTTTAACCTGTCACTCTCTTGCTCTTCCTCGAACCCATCTTCCTCCTGCCTGCATACGAACTCATTTTGAAGCTGAGATGACTTCCCTAAAAAACCAAAGATTTATTTATTTATTTTGATGCAAGCTCTCATAAAAAGCAATTTGTAGAGAGATTATAAAAGTTTCTTTCTCGAGGGCTGGATGCAGCACCGGAGTTGCTTGCAAGGACCAACTTCCCAAACAAGATCCATTCACAGGTTTTGGGTGAAAATTTTGTGTCCTAAAGATCTGTAATTATTTTATGACTTCTACTGCCTTGGACATTGAGATATTTACTCTGTGAATATCATAGTTAACAAAGAACTACGTAATTAATTTGATTCTACTGAAAGTAGACTTTGATTAATTCACTGTTGACAAGGACAGGCATCAGAGAGTAGTTGCTGTGCGCTGACTCTTGCTCTACAATGCCAAAAGGCACTGCATGTTTTCTAAGCAATTGGAAACTGGAGCAGCATGTCACATCTACTTCCCAGAGCCCTGGGAGAGCGGGGGAAGAATTTCCTGCCAGAATGTAAGAGGCATTGCATATCTGGGCCATTGGTGGAGCCTTGACAAAGTACAAGCTGGCTGTGGACCAGAATCTGCCATTTAAAATAATTTTATGCCTGGTTTAACATGTTGGAAACACATAAGCAGTAGCAACTAGGACGCAAATAAAATTGTTCAACATCAGCCATTGCTTTCACGACATGGAAGAATTAATTTGAAAAACGTCTCAAAATATATGTGGGATTTTATGCATGTAGCAGGTTTAGATTTGTGTTTGCACTGCTTGGCAGATACTGCTGTCATTTTACAACATAAAACAGCATTATAGTTAAAAAATAAACGACAGTCCACTCCTATTGCCAGTCACCTTCACTTTTCCTTTCTTTCTTTCTTTCTATATTTTTTCTGCTTTCTTTGTAATACCTTTTAGTAATTTGGGATGATTCTTACTGATAAGTCTTATTTGGAGAAAATGGAAAGAAGGAAAGAAGATGACTGAGACAAAGCAAAAAAAGTAAGAAATAAAGTAGAATGTAGAATATAATGCTATTGTCAGAGACTTGACTTAAAAAGAAAAGCACTTACTTTTAAAGCAACGTAGAGAAGGTAGGTTGCAACTTTTTATTGTTTTCCTGTTTAACTTCTGTCAATTTATTCAAGATCTTTTCAAAAGAGTTGTTTTTCTTTTCTTTTTAAATGTCTGGGCTGTTGAGTTGAGGTTTTCTGTTCCCTTGTTTGATAGTAAGTGCTTTGTACACTTAAGAATTTTATCATATGGACAGTTATGAGAGAACCGCATTAGTGGCATTTTCTGCACTTAATCATAGAATCATTTAGGTTGAAAATGGCCTCTAAGATCATCGAGTCGAACCATAAACGTAACACTGCCAAGTCCACCCCTAAACCATGTCCCTAAATGCCATATCTATGTGTCTTTTAAATACCTCAAGGGGTGGTATTCTCAATCACATCCTTGGGCAGTCTGTTTCGTGATGAAGAATTTTTTCCTATCCAATCTAAACTAACATTTTAGTTTTGATTAGATGATTTGTAAAAAAGTTTCTTGTTTCTTTTCTCAAAAAGAAAAAAAAATTATTTTTTTGGCATCACTTCCTACTGCTCCTTTAACCAACTCAAACCACGGAATGTGGGATTCTAGAGGGACATAGAGATGCTCATTTGCTAATTTGCAAGAACTGCATTCTCCTTGGGATGGATTTTTCTTGCTTCGCTCGTTCAGTTTCAATTAGATGTTAGCATAGGTGTCAAGATGTACTACAGTGTGGCTAGTTGGCTCTGAAATATTTTGTCAACATTCTTCAAATGCTTTGGGATCTATGCAAGTTTCATTACAGTCTATACATACCTGAGATGATACACAGATGGGACAATGCTATTGTCTTGCTGCTTCCTGGATAGATCTAGAAAATCTTAGAATTGTTGTTAATTTTTTGAATGGGCTGTGGCCTTACAGACAAATCATCCATTTGAGCAAGGAGGAGCTTGTTATTAAGGCTACCAGCTCACCCTGACATACTTAGTATGTGCAATTGCCACTATATTTTAGGATGAGTTCTTACAAAATGGTGTGTTATCACTTGTTTTCTGTAAGTGGTTTCATGGAACATTAGGATACAATTGTTGCAGTTTATTGCACTGTCTTCTTGTGTGGTCTCTTGAGTTTAATATATGTTATTAACATGGGTGAGAAGGTCAAAGGTTTTGTGATACATTAGTCCTCAGCCTTTTTTTTTTTTTTTTTAAGATTTAATTTTCTTAGCTTCATGCATACCTGTTGGTGATGCATATCTTTTGGTGATCCAGTCTACTACAGTAGTATATAAATAAAAGCTGCACCTGTAAGTGAGGCAAGCTCTGAAAATGCCTGGCTGAAATTCAGCTACTACCCTCATGGCAGTTTTCAGAAGCCCATTTTCCTAGAGTCAACTTTAGTCCTCCCTCTTATGTGAATGGGACCTCTCTTCGTTGCAGAGGGATGATGGAAAGAACCATTGAAAGGGTCAGATGTGCTGCTGTGCGGGTCAAGTCTCTGTCTAAGTCAGCTTCTCTCCTTAACAGAATCATAAAATACAGCATATGGGAAACCACAGACATGACCAACTGAACTGTGGCTAAGTTGCATGTTAGTAAAAGACAACATCTGCTGTGTAATTCTTGTCAAAAACCAATACTAATCTCATTGAATCTGTATTTCATATGAGCTAATTTTCTCATTTTCCTTAGCTCAACAGGCGTGGTTAAAATACTGTTTGCTAGGCAAGATATGTACTACTAAGATTAACTGAAATGTCCTATGTTAAACCCCAGGCTCACTCAGCTAGTTTAAAGGGGAAGGGTACTTAGATTTGCTCTGGTGGTGCATGGAAGAAACAACAAAAGTCTCAGGAGGCTGAATAACTTGTAAACTTTAGAATATTAAGCTCGAATAAGGTAATTGGCAAATCTTAAAACAACATCCAAAGTAAGACACTTCACAAAGTTTTGACTTACCAAACTCTAACCCATCGAACTTTAAGTTGTCCAGATTTCAAGAAGAGGAAATTAGGAGAAGAAAGAGAGAGAGAGAGGAAAAGTAAAAGGAGAGAGAAAGATACATATAGTTAGTGCCCAAGATCCAGCATGATCTCCGCTGCTTGCAAATCCAAGGCTGTTGTGTGCATCCGGGTCACGAACCCTCCATGATGAGGGGCTTTGAGGGGAAGCTTTACGAGGAATGGCTGAGGTCACTTGGTCTGTTGAGCCTTGAGGAGACTGAGGGGAGACTTCATTGCAGTCTACAACTTCCTCATGAGGGGAAGAGGAGGGGTAGGCACTGATCTCTGCAGTGAGCAGTGACAGGACCAGAGGGAATGGCCTGAAGTTGTGGCAGGGGAAGTTCAGGTTGGATATTAGGAAAAGGTTCTTTACCCAGAGGGTGGCAGGTAACCGGAACAGGCTTCCCAGGGAAGTGGTCACAGCATCAAGCCTGCCAGAGTTCAAGAAGAGTTTGGACAACACTCACAGGCACATGGTGTAACTCTTGGGAATGGTCCTGTGCAGGGCCAGAAGTTGAACTTCATTGATACTTGTGTGTTCCTTCCAACTCAGGATAGGATATTCTATGATTCTATGATAATACACTAATGTTTTGGTTGTTCTTAAGTAGTGCATATGCTAAGTCAAGGACTTTTTCAGTCTATTCTGCTTTGCTAGTGAGGAGATACAAAAAAAGCTGGAAGGGAGCATACCCAGGACAGGTGACACAAACTGGCCAAACACCATAGAACACCATGTCCAGTATAAAAATTTAGGAAGTTACCTGGAAGAGGGGGGCAATATGGATTCAGGGATCGGATCTGGCATCAGTCAGTGGGTGTTCAGCAATTGTATTGTGCACCTCATGTTTTTCCCTGGGTTTTACCCATTAAAAAAAATAAAATTAAACTGTTCTTATTATCCTTCACTTTGTTTCCGTTATTAAACTGTTCTTATGTTAACCTACAAGTTTTCCTTTTGGTTCTCTTTCCCATTCCACTGTGGTGGGGGTGCGCTGGGGGGTAAGCGAGAGGCTGTGTGGTGCTTAGTTGCCAATTGGGCTTAAACCATGACAGTCAGTTAAGCCAGTGTTATAAAGATACAGAAATTGATAAAAACTAAAATGATTAAAAAACTAGAAGGATAGAGTGGTAAAAATGATAAAATGATAAGTTATAAAAGATAAGGTGTGTTTATCTTTTCCAGTTGCAAACCACCTCACACTTTAAGTCTGTATACTGCTGAAATGGCACCCTGTTTAGTTCAGTATTTGCTGGTACTTGAATTTTCTTAGATAGATGTGCACTATAGCCAATTTTAAGCCAGTAGTAGAAACTTGGATTTCTTTCAAGCAATCCTTTGATTTCTGCCAGAAGAGTCCTGTTCAGAGTATCTTTGTTTGGCACTGCATTGTGCTACTTTAGCATATGGCAAATGATCAATCCCTTGCTGTTACTGCTAATGTTACATTTGCTTCTAAGGGAAGGAGAAGGTGCAGCTTCTTGTAACTGGAGAATCAGGAAATGTTGCTGATGAAGTGTCATGGTCTCAAGTGGCTGTTGCATATTTTCTGAGAAACGGCATTGCATGTGTAACTTCCAGCATTCCTGAGAAGGTCTGTGAGAAGAGTTCAATAATCAAAACATCAGAAAGATGCACTGGAAAATGGTCTTATTTCAAAATTGGTCGGTATGACTACTACTTCATATTTCCACCTTTGTCATTTCAACGTACTTCTAGCTGATATTAGCATCTGCATCTAGAGTGAGTGGAGATTAACACAGCATGTCATTTGAAAGCCGTGATTGTAAATGTCCAGCTGGAATGCACATTTGCTTTAGTTCCATTAATTCTGCAAGAAGAGACATATGAAATAATGTGAAGGTAGGAGGAAGAGAAAATAGAACTGAAAATAAGAAATCTTATGTTGTAAAGTTCATTGCCTAGTGGATATTGCTAAGACCAGTTGTTAACCTAAAATTCCAGGAATATATTAAAATTTTTAGAAGTTACAGACCTTCCAAATTGATTTCTGTACTTAGAATACTGAAGTCCAAGCTGAAGATAAAAATGCTGACACCAAACAGTGGGCACCTTTTAAAACAGTTTTTACATTCTTCATTTGGATTTTGTTTAGTGAGATTACAGACCACAGTCTCAGTAACTCCAGGTAAGCTTTAACTCTAATCCTTTCATTACAAGTGTCACTACACTACGTAGGAGACGTGTTTTAAGGATGCTGGATGAGGCACTCTGGGAGTTGTAGTCCCAAATGTACTCCAATACACATGGGCAGTGAGATACCCCATGGTGGTTGGTCAGGGGAATCACGTGCTGTTTTAAAGGGCATATTAAAGATGTTGTTTGCTTCCAATAAACAAATTTGTGTGGTTGAACCCTCAGCTATCTGGGTCATGTGAGTTTATTATTTATTATATTAATAAACACCATAGCCCCTGGCCCTGGCGACCAGCCACTCCTGGCACTCCAGCCACCTCCGGTGGCTGCCACGGAGAAGGGGAGAAGAGACAAGGAACTTTGGAGCGCATAGAAGTTTGCCAGTCCAATTTGGGGGAGGGGTCTGGCGGGCCGAAGGATCTCAATGGGGAGGAAACCTGTGTATCCCTATGTGGTTGCGAGCTATGCTGGCGATGATACATGCTGTCGGCAGGGTCTCCCATGCCAGACAGGTCAAAACCGAAGGGTCAGATATAATATGTCCATGGGCAGGATGGGCTCACTAGTCTTCTGGCAACCATCCTAGGAGAAGGACAACTCTAATTTCCAAACCTGGGCAGGTGGAGCTCGCTTAGCCCTGTAAGGCCATCCATCTAAGAGAAGGACACTCTAAGTAAACCTGTGTCCTGAGGACCTCGCTGCCACCGTCCAAGCTCACTTGGCCCTGGCAGATGAACCTTGGGATTAAAGGGTGGGTTCAGTTCCACGCATACTGCATCTCACCTAAAAAATCCACTGTGCAGGCTTGAAGGCCTTACTCACATTTGCAAAGCCCTGTAGCGACGGGCGAGGGTCGAAATGGCAGGTGAAAGATGCACTGGAAGCCGCAGACCCAACCCTGCATGCAGGCGGTTCAGGATATTGGTCATTAGGGACTGACCAGAGATGACAGTCTCTTGGGGCAACACCCTGAATGTCCAAGCAGCCTTTTCAAGGACAGCACTGCTTGCTCCACTCGGAGAGGGGCCTAGAAAAGGTGGCCTAAACAAAACTCATCTCCACCTTCACCCGGTTGGTTAACTGCAGGCCAACGGGCATCTTCTTCCAGTGCGGTCGCACAAAGATCAAAAGACAATGGCATGCACCTGCCTCCAAAGGTATACCCAAATTGACTCTCGCATGCTGGAATATCAGAACCATGCTTGATTCTGCGGATAGTGGACGTCCTGAGCATTGCTCTGCCCTAATTGCCCATGAACTGTCACGTCTCAGCATTGACATTGCTGCTCTCAGTGAAGTTCGCCTTCACGAGGAAGGCAGCCTCAGAGAACATGGTGCCAGTTACACACTCTTTGGTCAGGTAAACCCAGAACTGAAAAGCATCTCTCAGGAGTTGGCTTCATGATTAAAAATTCTATTGTTCCTAAACTCGAAAATCTGCTGACAGGTCACTCTGACCGCATTATCTCCTGATGCCTTCTACTACACAACAAGCAACACGTTGTCCTCTTTAGTATATATGCCCCAACTCTCCAAGCAGACCCTGCTGAAAAAGATAAATTTTACACCAACCTGTGCCGCCTTACCCAGAAGGTTCCTGTAGATGACAAGATCATTATCCTTGGTGATTTCAACGCTAGAGTAGGAAAGAACTTTGAAGCCTGGAAAGGAGTATTAGGCAAGCATGGTGTTGGAAACTGCAATGATAATGGTCGACTTCTGCTAGAATTCTGTGCGGAGCAACAGCTCACCATCACTAATCCTATCTTTCAGCAGAAAAATAGTCTGAAGACAACCTGGATGCATCCTAGATCTAAGCATTGGCACCTCATCGATTATGTTTTGGTGTGATGGAGAGATGTTCGCGATGTCCACCACACCTGTGTGATGCCCAGTGCAGAATGCCAAACAGACCATCGACTGGTGCGCTGTAAACTTAAATTTAAACTTAAGTTCAAACCTAAAAAAGGCAGTATCCCAAGGGGAAGACTTCAAGTTAACAATCTCCAATCAGCCACAGTGAGAGACAGATTCCAGGCAAATCTTCAAACTAGGCTCGAAAACCATTCGATAGATTCTGTACATGCCTCTCCTGAAACACTTTGGCACCATATTAAAAACAGTATCCTGCAGTCCTCTGAAGAATCTTTAGGGTTCTCCTTCAAGAAGAACAAGAACTGGTTTAATGAAAACAACAAAGAGATCCAGGAATTGTTGAGGGAGAAGAGATCTGCTCACCAAGCACACCTTGCACTGCCATCCTGTCACGCAAGAAAAGCAGCTTTTCATCTTGCATGCAGCAAGCTCCAACAGAAGCTCTGCGACATCCAAAACAAGTGGTGGATCGATCTAGCTGAAAAAACTGAATTATGTGCAGATACGGGTGATCACAGAGGATTCTATGAGGCCCTGAAAACAGCATATGGGCCTACACGCCAAGTCCAAAGCCCTCTACTCAGCGCTGATGGTCAAACACTTCTGATGGATAAAACCTCCATTCTGAATCGTTGGTCTGAACACTTTCAGACCCTTTTCAGTACTAGCCATGTAGTCCAAGACTCAGCTATTCAGTCCATCACAGAACTGCCGGTGAAGAATGAATTGGATACTGCCCCCACTTTAGGAGAAACCATTAAGGCCCTACAGCAGGTGAAAACTGGCAAGGCCGCTGGGGTTGATGGAATTCCACCCGAAGTCTGGAAACATGCACTCCATGTTAAATTTCACGAATTTGTGATGCACTGTTGGGAACTAGGTGAACTACCATCAGACCTTCGAGATGCAGTCATCATCACTTTGTATAAGGAGAAAGGAATTAAATCAGACTGTTCAAATTACTGTGGTATTACTCTGCTCTCCATTGCTGGCAAAATCCTGGCAAGAATACTCTTGAACACACTAATACCCGCTATAGCAGAAGGAATTCTACCTGAAAGCCAATGTGGTTTCAGAGCCAACAGGAGTACCACAGACATGGTATTTGTTCTCAGACAACTGCAACAGAAGTGCAGGGAACAGAACAAAGGTCTCTATGTAACCTCTGTTGACCTCACCAAAGCTTTCGATACTGTGAGCAGAAAAGGTCTATGGCAGATTTTGGAACGTTTAGGATGTCCCCCCAAGTTCCTTAAAATGATCATCTCACTCCATGAGAATCAGCACGGCCAAGTCAGATATAGTGATGCACTTTCTGAGCCCTTTCTAATAACTAATGCTGTGAAACAAGGCTGTGTTCTCACACCAACTGTATTCACAGTCTTTTTCAGCATGATGCTCCAAAGGGCCACAGCAGACCTCGATGATCAGGACGGTATCTACATCTGATACTGTACTGATGGAAGCCTTTTCAACCTAAGGCGACTGAAGGTCCACACTAAGACCTTAAACCATCTTGTCCGGGAGCTGCTCTGTGCTGATGATGCCGCCCTTGTTGCTCACACAGAAGCAGCTCTGCAGCGTTTAACATCCTGCTTTGCAGATGCTGCTGAGCTTTTTGGGCTGGAAGTCAGTTTAAAGAAGACAGAAGTTCTCTATCAACCGGCACCTCAGGAAGTCCCCCATCATCCCCACATCACCATTGGCGAATCAGAGCTCAAATCAGTCCAGCAGTTTAATTACCTAGGCAGCCTCATCTCCTCGGATGGTAAGATTGACGGAGAGATAGACAACAGGTTGGCAAAGGCATACAGTGCTTTCGGAAAACTTCATAAAAGAGTTTGGCGAAATACACACTTGAAGAAAAGTACCAAGATCAGTGTTTACAGAGCCATAGTGCTGTCTACTCTTTTATATGGTTCCGAATCATGGGTCATCTACCGCCACCACCTGCGTCTCCTAGAACGCTTCCATCAACGCTGTCTCTGCACAATCCTAAACATTCATTGGTCAGATTATGTGACTAACACATCAGTTCTAGAACAAGCAGCAATCACAAGTATTGAGGCCATGTTACTGAGAACACAGCTGCTCTGGGCAGGACACGTCTCAAGGATGAAGGATCACTTCCTCCCTAAGATCCTGCTTTATGGTGAACTTGCCACTGGCTGCCGCAAGAGAGGAGCCCCAAAGAGGAGATACAAGGACTCCCTGAAACAACATCTCAGCCTTGGCCATATTGATCAACGTAACTGGTTTACTCTGGCCTCCAATTCGGAGGCCTGGAGACACACCATCTATAATGCTACTGATACCTTTGAGAACGCACGCAGGATCACTCTTGAGGAGAAAAGGCAACGCAGAAAGAATCGTGTCTTGCAGAATTTACCATCTAAGGAGTCTTTCTGCTGTGCCTTTTGCAACCGGACATGCCTATCTCGAATTGGCCTCTTTAGCCACCAGCAAGCTGACCTCTTTAGCCACCAGCTTGTAACAAACGTGGATAGAGCCCTCCCCAAATCTTCGTTCGTGAAGCCCAGCCATGATTGAAACACCATAGCACTGCACCAGGGCTCCAACCATCTGGGCATTCTTTAGAGATTATCAGACAGAGATACTGAGGAGAGTGAGGATGCAAGGTAATATCAGTTATAATGACGACTAGGTATTTATGACAAAATAAGAGCCAAAGAGATGTTTGCTCTTCCAGATGATCACACTTGATCCACGATGGCAAGAACTGCAGGAGGAAAAATAAGATTTCTGAATGCCCTGTATCAGTGCTTGTGGCTTATCCCAAAGAAGGTCAGTTTGCTGCTTTTCTGTGGAAGAAACACAACTGAAGGTGAATTTGGCTGCTGAGTGGGGTGATTGTCCCAAAACTATTTTATAAAGTGATAATTTACTCTAAAAGATTGTTGCACTCTGAAATATTGCTACTGCTAGAGAGTTTTACTTCTTTGTAATGCTAAGTATTATACTCAAATTTATATGATACTGTTAGTCTTGTATTTCAGATTATTTTCCATTTTTTGATTGCTTTGTTGTATTTTGTAACATGTCGAAAAGGACTTGAAGGGTAGACTGAGAGAGAGAAAGCGCATGTGTATGTATTTGTGCATGTGTGTGTATGTGCAGGGAAAAGGAGTAGATAGAATTTTAAAGCAGGAAATTATTTCCAGACAGAGGCACCTTTCTTGACATCAAAGAAAGCTATTTGAGGAAGAAATGGTGAGAACTGAACCTTGTGAGAAGGCTCATTCTCTACTGAAGTAAAATTTATACCACAGCATCTGGATTGAGCTCCTAGTCTGTGTGATTTTTTTGAAATTCTGATGGTTCAGCTCTATGAGGAGAAGCTGTCCTAAGGCAAGAGCATGTCAGACCAGCTCACTTGAAGCCCTCCCAGGAATCCTGTTCAAGAACATTCAGTATGTGCACTGGCAGCATTGGTGGTGCAATGAAAGTGTGCTTGCTGAGGAACTGCTTCTGCGAGCAGGCACAGTCTCCATTTCTTAGGGCAGCCAGATGACAAGCTGACATGCAGATCATGCACAAGTAGGAAATTCTTCATGAATATGCAGTGTTCTTATAGCTGTAGTAGGCCATCACAGCATGAGGGATCCCATGAAGGTCACATGCCAGGGGATCCAACTGGGAGGACTTTTGCCTATTCTTGGCCTACTATAAAAAAAACACTCTGTAGCAAGAATTAACATCTAATTTTAAAAACCTGTAAAAAGTTTTTTGTAGCAGACAATGCTAGAATGGGGTAAAAAGAGAAGGGAGAAGTAATGACAATCCAGCCCAAATGATAATATTTTATGATATCAGCATGTTCCTAGACCTAATTATAGATATTAAAGCAACTTGAAAGGTGGACTTCTAATCCAAGTCTATCAGGATATTAAAATTCAAATAATAAGTATTTGCTGTTAGGATCAGATCTGTAAAATTCAGAAGCTCACAATATAATATGGAAATGTGTCTGCATTTGTTGGCTTTGTCCTGCTGGAACTCCAGTGGACTGTTGACCAGCCTTTACACCTAATAACCTTAGAGAAATATCTCTTACAATGACTTGTGGAAACTTAAATGCAAATGTGCAGGCACCTTTTGTGGATGTCTGTGAGACCTGCTTTGAGAAGCTGTGGTCTCTACGTTGTTTTTAATCCTGAAAGGTCAGATGAGGGAGATGCATGGAGCCGTCCAGCCTCTTGACTTTGACCTGGTTGCAGGTTCAGCAGGTATGGAGCTGAGGTTCTGAAGTGAGCTGCTGCTGGTGCACAGGAGTAAGTTCAGGAATGTTAAATTTATGAGCTAGAATAAGGTGTACTAATTATTAAAGACAAAATTAAGGAACTAAACATAAGATACTGTCTGTACAACTGTGCCTTAATGTGAAACTCAGGATTTAGTAGCTTGTTTAAGAATTTGTATTTGCCAAATATAATAGTTTAAAAATGGAGTGTTAGAGTGAAAAAGAGTCCTCAACTACTGAGCAGTATGTCTTTAGAGACAATAAGGACATATATGGGTAAGTGCAACTTTGTGAATGAAAAGGAAATATCACCTATTTTCTAAGTTCAGGCATCATCATTACTATCTCATAACTCATTTTAGTGTTCTCTGCTTTTTATTTGTCTGCAAGTCTTCTAAGCAATTTGTTGAGAACAATATCCTACCTAATAGTCTTTGCAGAAGCAATGTAGTGGGTCTCCATTATTAGGAAAGAAAAAATCAACCCTCTTTTGAGCTTTTCCAGTCATGCTACATGCTAAACAAGTAAAATGTTCCCTCAATAAAACTCTGCAGTGAAGACCCAACTGCTTTAAGCTACTAGGAGGCCTATAGAGCACTAAAAGCAAAGCTCTTCCATGTTACTATTTTATTAAAACAATAATATTTAATGATTTGAGGATACTGTGATATCTGTTAATACTGATACGATGGTGAATATGAGTGGAGCTGGTGAGACTTTTCTTTTAGCTTTGTTGTGTATTCTCTAACTGCTGTTCTTAGGAAAGCATGCAAAATATTGAACTTCTAGTTGCTTCCACTAGAAAGGAAAAGGTGGGGGAGAAGAGGTAAACGAAACATAATTGAGGTTGGTTGTGAAAATTATTGTAATGGTATCAGCATGTATTGCCTGCCCTTGGAAGTGCAGTACAAGAGGAATATTTAGTGTACTGCATATTCTTTTTTTTCTATAATCATATGGTGACAGTATTTACTAAAAGTTGATGAAGATGCTGCATATGAAACTCTTTTAATACAGTGGATAACATTTTTTTCTATAATCAAAATTAACATGTGCTTTGAATATTTCTTGTATTAACCAGTGCCTCAAAATTTAAGAAGGCTGTTCTGCTTCATGTTAATTTTGTTCTGGAAATCACGATTGACAGAAACAAAGTTCTTCTGTCTTAAAATAGATACTCATTTCCCCCTTTTCTTGGCTAGACCTTATGCAGTATTTTGAAAACTATTTTTAGTGTTCATAGGAGGAGTGTTCTACAATCATTCATCCTCTTGCCTTTGTCAGTTCTTACATGTGCAAGTCAGGGGAAGTCTGATGTGACCATGCTTCTCAGATGATTTGTTGATGCCTTAGGGTTTGTACACATATGGGTTTCACCATGTGTTTGCAAGGGATAAATATTTCCTGCATCCATACTTACACAGAACTTTTTTGCATATAGTCATTTATGATAGCACAGGAGACTATAAGTTGGGGGGGGGAGGAATGACATGCCTCTTTAGCCTCATTATATTTAGAGTTTCTGTTTTGATGTATTTTTAATCTTATTATTCGTTGATGTATATTAGTGTTTTTGATACAGTATGTGTCTTCAAAGATATTTCACAGGTTGACTCAGAAGTTGAGTCGCTGTTTGCAGTGAGCTGATGCTGGTGCACAGGAATAGGTTCAGGAATGTCAAACTTTTGAGTTAGAATAAAGTGTACTAGCCAAATTAGACAAAACATAAGACACTGTCTGTACAATTGTGTCTTAAAGTGAAACTCAGGATTTAGTAGCTTGTTTAAGAATTCGTATTTGCCAAATATAGTAGTTTGAAAATGAACTATAAACTTGTTTCTGTAGAGTCTGGAGTAGCTTTTAGGCCAAAAAGCTGCTGAAAGAATACAGTATAAACTAGAAATTAAATGGAAGTCAATATCTGGGATCTTACTAGTTTAGTGGTAGTTAGCTTCAGACTAGTTAACACGTTAACTTAACGTGCAGGATTTTATGGAAGCAAAATTTTAATTGCATTCTGCAAAGGGTGAACCTTTTTTATTTAAATTACCAGTTTAGTGTATTTAGTTTTTAGGAAAATAATTAAAATTAAAGTGTTATTTTTACCTTTGAACTGCAACCTCACTGTCAGTCTTATTCACTCATTTCTTGAGTATGATTGTACTGAGACAATGAGTTACCACAGGACTTTCCAATTAAAGGCTGTCCAAATACTTGTGCAGTTTTGACCTGGATTGATGGAGTGAACTCACTTTGATTTTGAAAAGATTTGATAACAGTAAGCAATATGCCATTGTGAACAAAATCAGTAAAATATAAAAAATTCAAAGCAAGAAGTAAATGAGCTAATACATTGAGATATTTCTGTAGTTATGTAGCTTTTACTTGTGTGATAAAGGTAGATGCCATAGTTATTTCTGTTGCTGCAGTAGGTACATATTTAGTAACTTTTTGATTTATGACACTTCACAGTATTATCTGTCCTGTGCAAGGGCTGATTCTGTTTCCATGCTTTATAATTGATAGAGAATCTTCTATGTACATGCTGCTATGTATGGTAATAATTACACACCTGCAATTTACTATCTGATTAAATGATTGATTGTCTACCATTTCACTATTGTTTCCTGTGTTTTCTTCTGCTTTTCTGTAAGTGATATTACCTACATAACATCTGAAATATGAAATGTGTTGGAACTAGTGCACACCATTCTCTCAGCCTCTGATGTCTGGGATGGGGAGGTTTGCTTTCCTTGCAGATTTAAAACAACAAATATTGGAGCCTTTTTCTTCTTTTTCAGAAAAAGAACCTCAGTCGACACTAAGAAGTTATCTAATTGCAAGGAATCATCAAAATGTAAAGCTTGTACTTCCCAGCTTCTTTATGCCATTAAACATAGTTTACCTGGCAAAAATACTGTGTTGTGTTTTCAAACAGGGAAGGGAAACTGTGTGTGTTAAAAATAATTGTACTTTCAACTGGTGTCGGAGGCAGAAAAATAAGAGCTTTGGGTCTACAGCTAAATAAACTGTGTGAGAGACACTTCTAATAAGCCTTTAAGCAGTTGCCTGATTTTAAAGCATATCAATGCCCTGCTTAGAATTTAGTTATGTGTAGGTGATTTTGCATGAAAGCATAAATAGTGTGCATTTTCTTCAGCAGTTGACTAAAAGGAAAACATGCAAGTAGCAAAAGTCAAAGTTGTAGTTTTTGCACCTTGTCTTTCCTTCCATTTTACACCTCTCACAAAAATTGATGTGGCTGCTCCTCTGTAGTAACCACCTTGTAGATTTGAAAATGATAAGCTATTTATCTCCCTTTAGAAATTTATGTTTCCTGATGTGGGACTACACACCCTGATTCTACCCCATGCTTCATGTTGACTCTCTCTGAGGTAATTTACAAGTGTGCACTTTTGCAAAATGTACAGTAATCCTACTTTTGAAAGGAGCCTTTAAATTCCATACTAGTGTTCTTTGGAAAAGACTATTTGGAATGAAAGACACTAAGTATTTTAAAACATATAGAGTATTCTCTGAGTTCTGATATACTGATGTCGTAATTATGCTAGTAAACTTACCCTTGTTAGGCACCAATATTTGTTTACTAATGGTTTATTTCAGTAAATTTTAGGAATGCAATTAGTTTGTCTCTTTATCTGAACTTTTATACAAGTTTTCTTTGTGCTAAGGTCCTATTTTACAGTATGTAAAATATTTAGTTATAGGCAGTAATGTTTTATTTTAAAAGAACCTGTAAAACCTGAAGCAGTTATAAAGTTTGCATTTACTTGAAATAGAGTTTTTAATCTCCATATTCTGAATGGCATCACTGTAGTACAGGGTCACAAGAGTTAATTTCTCATGCTTACACTGGAAAATTGGTATGCAAGTGGGAAGCTGAATGAGTGGTGGGTGGCTTTTCTCCCTTCTCCCCAAAATGGTTTGGCAGAACTTCTATGAGAGCAATGGGACACATGCCTCTACAGTCCTTGTTAAAGAACAGTGGGCTTCTGTTGTTTTCCTGTTTCATGCAACCTCTGTGGTATTTTTAACAGGCAGTAGATTCCTTGTTCATGCATGTTTCTGAAAAAAAATGGGATGAAGATGAATAAAAGTTGTGGGCTGAGGCTAATCATATTTCTGCTAGGAGGTTGGTGCAGAAACATGCAGGATTGTCAGCTGAGGACACAAACTAGCACTTCTGCAAAATGTTAGTCTGTTGGGACCTGTTTTAAATAGTATTAACAGCCCTGAGGCACTGAGCTGGTCGGGTCCAAAATTGGTATGGAGAAGGGTGAGACTGAGGATATTAGCAGCAAATACAAACCTACACTACCTAGGAAGAGGTATTTGTCTCTGTTGGCATCCTGTTAAAATGTTCCTGTAGTTCCCTTGCAAATGGTTTTTAGTGGAGACAGAAGAGGTGAAGGAAGGATTTATGTGTACAGAGAGTATCTCTCAAAATTCACTTACCTTAAGTTTAGGAAAGCCCCTCAGAGGGAAAAAAGCCACACTCCAAAGTACCATGGCTATGTTTTTCAAAACTGGGGACTCACACATTCTCAGGATATATATTTATTTATGTGAATGAGTCATGCTCAGGCAAAGTACTGAACTTGCTTTCACCAGGAGCCAGTGAAATTGTCAATCTCAGGTTCCCAAACTCAGTTTCTTAAAGTGTCTCAGAGTATCTTGGTTTCCTGGCCAAAATAGGAAGCGTTGTACTAATTTCCATCACAAAGATGCTACAAAAGAAATGTATCTATTGATATTTATTCAAAGTGTGATGTGACAATGATGGGGCCTTGTATTAGGCTCTAAAATGAAGGACCACAGACCTTTATCACTGTTATAGGTTAGAAATCCAGGAGAATTTTTCTTCCCCCTGCCCCCACTGTAGGAAAGACGGAGTTTGAATGGAAAGGGAGGTGATTAGCGTTACGAAGGCTCTAGCCAGCCAAGCTGCATTTCTAACAAATGGCCCATCGGAGGCTGGGGGAAGGTAGGGAGGAGTTTTGGGGGGTTGCTGGCACTCCTCAGAGGGGAGAGATCAGACTGCGGAGTTCTCTCTCTGGGACGGAGATGGGGGCCTTGTGTGCATGCTTTTGGAGAGAAGGCCTGGAGGCTGGGCTTTCTGGCTTCCCACCCTGGTCAGCCCTCGACTTGCGGGCAGGCTGTCTTTGTCTCCAGCCTGGACCTGCTGCGTTCTCATCGGAGAGTTTTTGTCCTCACCGGGAGAAGAAAGGAGGAGCCTTGGGACACTGTCATCTGAGGACAACAGTGAGTTTATGGGGGTGAACTGTTTTCCTTTCCCCCTTTCTTCCACTGGGGGAAGGGTCCCCATTTTCTTTTCGGCTTCTCCCGCTACCCGAGACACCCCCAGAGCCCCTTCCCGCGCGGTGACCGCCAGAGCCCGACAGCGCCCCCTGCAGGCCAACACCGAGCACTGCAGGCTCTGCACCTCCAGCGATCCAACAGCGCCCCCTGCCGGCCGTGGTTGGAACTGCGCTAAAGGACAGAGAAGTATTCAGACTTTTTCTTTGGTTTGAAGGGAACTTCTGGGTGCAGGACTACTGTCTAGTTCTTTTGTGTTCTGTTACTGTTCTTGCCAACATACATATATCTTTTAATAAAGGGTTGTTTTTTCGTCTGTTTTTTCCACATTTCCTTGATTGAAGCCCCTTAATTTTGAATTTACAATTGCTGAGAGAGAGGAGTTTGGTTTGTCTCATAACTCATCCTTTTTAGCAAACATTCCAGTCTCTTCAAACTGAGACAATCATACATTTCTGCAATGTTGTGTTGTATGGCTAATTTGGTAATAAAGTGTGGAGACCCTGGTTTACCTGACTTCTGCATAAAGATGCATACAGATCTTGTGAAGGTGCACTGTTGTAGAGATTGCCTTTACCAAGGAAGGTCATGGTTCACAATCTGCTGAAGCTGAAGGCACATGCTGAACTCTTCATCTTTGAGGAAACCACTTTTATAGAAGTTTAAGAGGTAAACTTTCATGTGTATACAAAGACTCTTTCGACTGTTTACTCTTCCCATGTTCAAATCCTTGGAAGTCGCCTATTTCATTTTAAATCTCAATGTATTAAGCAATAATTTTAAAAAAAGAGGCAAACCTCTTTTCTACGATATTTTATTTGTGTTTATGTTTTTGCTGAAGACATTTTCTGTCAGCAGGAATGACTGCGCTTCCTTATTTGTAAATCTGCAAACTGTAGGACAGATTGATAGGAATATAGTGCACGGCCTATAAGTTGAAAAATTACAAACCACTTTTGGTGATTTGTTTGGTTTTGGTTTTGGTTTTGTTGCAGGAGATGCTAAACAGTCTCTCTGTACAGAAAAGCTTAGAATGGTGAATGTAGAAGTAGAGAGGAGGAGGGAACATGAAGAGGGAGAAATGCTCCCACCTGGACAACCTTTGAGTTCCTCTGATGAACCATAAGGCTGTTTAATTCACTTTTTTTTCTCTCTCTCTTGTTTATCTTACTTCCCTGAGGGAGCAGGCACTGAGAATTTTTCTGCCTTTCATTTTCTCTTGCTTTAAGCTTTCACTGCATTCCCACAGTGACTGCAAATTTTTGAGAACCTGTCCAGAGCACAGTAACCCATGATGTCAGTTTCACTGTATTCTATACTACAGTATTGTCATTGCTACAGTGCTTATCACAGGCCTAAAAAGCCTGATGTAGAGATGAACTGACTAGAGAACAATTGCGTGTGTATCTAAGAGAAAATTCTTTTAGGGCTAGTTTAGGCAAAGAAATCCACTTGGTAATATGTAGTTCTCCCCTCTTGTGTGAAATATTTGCTTACATGCCCATAATGTTGCACAGGTGTGACTTTCTGGAGGTCTGTGGCCGTTTTCTTGGCAGTAAAAGAAACTTCCCTCAGATGAAGTAATGAAGATTTAAGTTGCAACTCAAATCTTCCTGACTTTAGATGTTTAGTGATCTTAATATTTTACACTACTGGCTGTTTGTGAGCCTAATTTTTGTGGGTATTTTCAGAAGACAATATTTTACTTTACCAGAATTTGGAAAATAAATTGAGGATATCAGCTGATGTCTAGTCTTCTTGTAGCCCTTGTATCTTAACCAGAAGCAAAAGAGAGTGATAAGAAACTTGATAGTGTATACAGTTGTAGCGCTACAAATGAATCAAAACTAACCAATGTATGAGCATGGGTATGCATATCTGTTCAAGTAATGATTTATGGTCAGTAATGATATGTGTCTTGCTTTCAGACAGATAAACTGAAAGCAGTTTATCTGCTTTGTTACCTCCGGAGGCAGACACCTTTATTTTGTAACAGAAGATCCCAGGTGACCATGATCCCTACTGTGCCTGCCATTCTGAATGGCCATGGAGTGCAGCGTAGGTGACTGCTTTGAAGTCCTGGGCAGAAGGTGATCTATTTATTTATTTTATCCATTTATTCTTCATCACAAAGGCATGTTTGTAATGTTCATTCTAGTCAGCTGCCCTTGCCTGTTTGGGACTTTTATGCTGCTAACTCATTGGTGTAGTGCAGGGACAAAGGCTGTGGAGTAACTCCTGGTTTGTTCAAGGGAGCTGAACCTCCTCCTGCATCTGGGTTAGGCTCCACTGATCCCTGGGAAAGCAACCTGAAACACAGTAGCGTGTTGTCATAGAATTCCTTTAGGTCGAGCTTTATCACTTCTGTGCCCTTTGAATGAGAAAAACAGAGTAGGAAGGAGAATGTTTACTCTTCCTCCTTCTTTCCCTCAAGTTCTTCCATCTTGTTGCTTTTCTAGGTGTCTGAGCCCATTTTTCATTCAACTTTAGGCAAGCACTGATCAAAGGGAAGCATCAGGTTTCTGGCATCACCATGTGAAGCGCAAAAGCAGTGAGGATTAAATGTTAGGAGGGGATTTGTTTAGGTAAATATAAAGCAAAAATACAGAGAATGTCATCGGGCTTGAAATGTGATCAGACATTTTTTTCAGCCCTTTTCCCTGCTAATAATCTGGTTTTTGGCTCTACTCTGTTTCTTATTGAAATAGTTTCCAATTGACCTCAAATGCAGTTGAATTGAACACTTTGAGAAACCACTCTAAACCTCCCATATGCTTCTAGTGTATTATGTAGGAAAGGTCAGATTTTTGAAAACTGATGATCACCTATTGACTGTGGGATTCCCAAGCAGATTTTTCAGGAATCGATATTTATATTTTGTAGAACCCTTCTGAAACCAGTAGCATCTCTATCTTCTTCAGCATTACTCCTCAAGGTAAGTTTGGAAATTCTTGGCCTAGCGATGTGTACTGGATTGAATGCTAGGTTTACTTTAATCCTTCTCTGAATTGGTAAGGAAAAGATATGTGTTCAATCAGGAAGGAAGTATTTCTCATTGTTCTAAAGAAAATTGCTCATTTCTTCAAAAAAGAAAATTGGCCTTTCTTGGAGAAGGTAAGTAAAAGTCCTGCACTGAGAAGGTAGATAACTGTGATGACTGAGTAGTTTAAAGTAAGGGTCATGATGAACTTCCCTTCTAGAACTCCCAATAAGGCATTTTGCTTTTTTTGTTTTCACTTGCAATATGTATTCAATATAAGGTCTCAAGAATTTGAAAAATATGTATGGTTGATTTTGCTCGTATATTTTAAAATCATACTCTTTAGACCTCGTTTACAAAATTTTCATTGTTAGTTTCCCCTCAGGAAAACTAACTCAGACTGCTGTGATCTGTAAAAATGGTTGGAACTGTCAGTTTCTGTGACAGGAGTAAGTATTTCTGATCTGCTCTTGTAAATACATATTGTAATTAGATTTTCTTGTGTTTTTGTAAGTATAAGTGCTGTCAAGTCATCACTGGTCAGTGTCAGTGCTCAGTAATAATAGAGCATGAAAATGTGGAAAGAGGCCATGCTGGCAGCAGGGCTGTCCATTACAAATTCTACCTAAAACTACGGAGAAGAGAATCTTACTGTTGCAGTTCAGTGAATATGGGAAGAATGTGCTTAATGTGAGTAGCAGGCTCAATTCTTTTGCCTGTCCATAATGGTCACTTCTGCTATAAAAAGAGATACTTAAAGTAGATTATGATCATAAAATGATAGAATCATAGAACAGTTTGATTTGGAAGGGACCATTAAAGGCCATGTAATAATCCAACCCCCTCGCAATGAGCAGGGACAAGTAATGAGCAGGGACAAGCGTGATCCAAGCAGAATTCCAGTATCCACCATACATTTGAGTGGCTCTTTATTTGATTGATGATTTGTTCTAGATTTCAGTTTCCTGGCACCTTTTTTATGTCAAATCCAGTTTTAGCTGAGTTTTGTTGTTGTAGGGTGCTTTTGGTCTTGTTGTCTTTGTGTGGTAGTTTTATTTTTTTTTTGGCCCATTTTTTAAAGGTATTTACAAGTGCTAAGTCTCCAGTTAAAGAAAAGGATATCTGCTCTTGAGATCAGAGCAAGGCATTTAGTTGCCATGATCTGTGGAGTGTATGCTGTTCCAAGTTAGCTATTTGTGCAATGTCTTGCAGAGGAGAATTGAGTTATAAGTGGATCACTAAACTGCGTGAAGCCATAGGCAGTTCCTGTTAGCAGCAGTGCACTGGAGGCACAGCTGCAGTAGTGGCCAGAATGTTACTTTGAACTGGGAAAGCATTTAATTTACTATTTTTACTGCATAAATCATACATGCAGAACCCATCATGTTTGTTTACCAGAAGAGGAGATCATTCTCAATGCTGGATTTTCATTTAGATGATTCGAAATGGTGGATTTCCTGTTTCTTTACTTTATTTAAATGACTTTATTTGTGGGTTTAAACAATGACTGTTCAATAAATACTCAGTGATGTATTAGTTAAATTTATTAAAGTGCTAAATAAAAAGATATTTGCTTTTTTTTAATAAAGAAAATCAATATCAAGTTCTTGTAGATTGATTTTTTTAGTATGTGCACTTTCTCATTTGAAGTGTCTTTGGTAGTATTAGGTATGCTAAAATGTAAAGAGGAAAGACTGGCATTTCCTGAAGAGAAAGATCAAAGAGAGTAAGAATTGTGCAAAATAGAAATCGATTATGTTACTCAGTTTCCTTGGGAATTCCAAAGAAAATTTCTAGCCCTGCTACTTTTAAAATATTTAAGGTTTATGCAACTTGTTGATCAGCTTACTTTTGAACTAATGAGCAGAAATGCAGCAGTAATTTGTTAGCTTTTTCATATCTAGAAAACTTTAAAATTAAACTTGATAATAATGACATTAATACACAGATGTCTTTGGTATCCATGAAAGGAGAATGGAGAACTGAGGCTGAAACATTCTGTTTCGTTGTATAATTTACTCAATCCTTTTGCCTTGAAGATATTGTTCCTCTTGTTCTACTAGTTCAATTTCCTACTTTCACTGAACAATGCTGTGATGTAATTTCCCATGATTGCACCCATTGATACCAGGAACAAACGTACATTTTCTGGCGTTCCTTTGGGAATATAGTAAACTTCAAAGGCTCCTGCTGCAAGTAGGTTCAAGGGATCCAGCAATTCAGAGTCAGTAGTTGTTTCATCCTTGGTAGTTCCATGTGTGTCTTGGGATGCAATGAGTGCTGAACCTTCACTCTCCTCTTACCTGATGGATAGGTGCTCATAAAAAGCTGTATGCATTTGACCTGCCTCTTTCAAGTGTACACCTCTGTGCTACTACTGAGTTTTGTGATTGCTGACAGTTTTTCTGTTTTTTTCCTGCACAGAGGACATGCAAGTGCACAGGGTATCTGGGCACACACCTTCCCCTCTGCAAGTCTGGCCCTCTTTACACCTTTTCCTTAGACCACGTGATGTATGCATGTGATATTACCATGAGACATAAATGTATTTCAGATCTTCAGAAGCCTGTGTGATGGGTAGTGCTGCCATTTTGCAGTGTTAATACATTGAAACCAGAAAAAAATTTAAATAGAGATTAAAAAAATCCATAAGCATGTTAATACAAAGGGAAACACAAGAAAGGATGACCTTGGCTTACTCATGTTACATATACATTGAACTCTATTGAGATCAAGACAAAAGAACTTATGCACTGAACTCTTTATTTGACCTTAGAAGTTGTGTACAAATTTGAGCTCCACAGATTAGCAGGAAGAGCCTTTTTGTGATGTGCGAATAGCAGCTTGCATTGTAGGCTGAGATGCTAGCCTGAGACTGCAAAATGCTGTGTGGTACCTGCCTCTTCTGCTTTTCTCCTCCTCTGAGCTGTTAATTTATTCCTCCACATCAAATGTGGAGTTACTGCAGCATTTGACCCCTGCAGAATTAAGCTCTGATTTTTTTCAAAAAGCTAATGAGATTTTCAGGGTGGGATCCAAGAGTTCTAATAAATAACTTTAAAGTAAGATATTTTGCAGGTGGGATCCCCTAAAAAAATGTTTCTAACTAGTATTTTAAAAATGCAATCTGAAAACATATTAAGCTATATTATTTACTCAGTTAGAAGGGTTTAATGAACTTGTCAACATTCTTCTCACACATGCATTTTTGAAAACAATGAAAAATTTGTCATGGTAGCCTTAATGTGTGTGTTGCTAGCCCAGAAGCTGGTGTTTCTGAGGTGGTAGCAGGATGTTGTTTTATGCTGATTCAGTTGTCACTCTCACTATTACATGCTTTAATCATGGAATGACCAGAAGTGAGTTAGTATTGAATGTTTGTAGGTCATCTTTGCATTCCACCATCTCACTGGTAAAGCTGGTGTAGAGCCAGTCTCAATAAATTCTACCAATTCGGAGCTGAGTCTGTTGCTGTACACATCCTATAATGCCCCTGTAATCTTTCCATCCTCTGTTATATGGGATGATTCTGCTTTCCTGTGCCCTGCGTAATAGTATCTCAGCAGTGGAGTCATCTGCCTGTCCTGGGCTGTAACACACATGACTGGCAGGGGATAAAAATGTTTGTATTTCCTTAGTGTGATCTTTAGGGTATGTTCCACTGTGACTGTGGTCTGAATAGGACCTTGAATTTTCTGTGAACTTCTCCGAGAAGCCAGTGTAGGTAAGAATGTTCCCAGTTTGCCTTTTTTTGCCCTGCGGTGCCTTGGATTGGTGTGGGATTAGGGTTTTTTATTAATTTAGGAAATGTGTAGGAAAGAGTTACTGTATTTCCATAGTCACATTTCTGAGGGCAGATATGCTCTGGCATTCACTGGTGCTGCTCTTTGCCTTTTTATTCTGAATAAATAAACTTGATCTTAAAGAGAAAACAAATATGTAACTTTATTACTTAGATGTTCTCCATGAATGTACTATGCAACCATGAGATGCTGCTGTTATCAGATAAATTTCCTGCTACATCCTTAATGCAACTCCTTTCCAGAAAAGTTAGATTATATAATACTTATGTTTTTTTACATTGCCAGGATACAATCACTGGTCCCTTACTAAGATGAAGAGTTAATAAGAATTGCCCTCTGCAGGGGGGCTAATTCATTGTTTAGGGTAGTCTGAAGCAAGACTGTCCTCCTAACTGAAAGACTGGTGTTAGGTGGATGGAATGGATGATTAGATTATCAAGTTGAATAATACAGATATTTTTCTTGCTGCATTTTTGGGTGTTTAGTTCTAGAAGAATACAATAGAATAGGGTTTGGAAGTACATTGTTCCTCCTTGTAGCAAAACAGGCATCAAAATGTGAGGAAGTGGAATACATCTGTTTTTGTACATGAGGAGAGAAATTATCAGGAAAGCAAGTGTTAAGGCAGAAAACTGTCAAAACATAATTCATTAAATGCGATTAATGCGATAATTCATTAATTTGCGATTAAACTTTTTATTACCAAGAACTAAAATTTATTAAATGGAAAGGATTATCAGACACTTGCCATAGGTTATCAGAATAAAGACTATTTATACACTTGGTGTAGCATTCAGACTGGAGATAGTTTTCTGTGTTGTCTTGCAGTTGCAGTTGAAAGCAAGGTTGATCTTCATAGCAAAACAGTTTTTGTGAGTTTATATTTTATTCTTTGGACTCATTAAGCCATCCCAATAGAGTGTGGTGAGCTGATTCCTAGATCAGATGTCATCATGGCTGGGCTTCGTGAACGAAGATTTGGGAAGGGCTCTACCCACGTTTGTTGCAAGTGCGTTGGTGGCTAAAAAGGCCAATACGAGACAGGCATGTCCGGTGAGCTGATTCCTAGATCAGATATAATGCTGTAATAAATGTATTCATTTTTTTCATTTAAAATTTTAGATCTGTCGTGCAAATGATCTTTAGATGTTTGCTTTTTCACAGTGTAGGCAGAAGAGTATTGTATTAGGAAAGCTGAAACTTTGTCCTTGACATAGATTAATATCTCTGTGTTCAAGAGAAAAGCTGAGTTGAATCTAATTTATGTAGTCCTGGTAGGATGCTGTTAAGGCTAATAGTTTATTGATACTGTTTTGGTTGCACTAATTCATTTGCTGCATTTTTGCTATTCTTTTCCAGTACTGCCAATAACAAGCACATAAAAAATCACTCCCAAAAGGGGGAGATAGGCTTTTAAGAAAAGCAAACTGTATTTACATACTCTTGGTCTATTTTTTCACTTTCTGGTGTTTTGAGGGGATGTGTGAATTTCCTTCAGCTTGAGGCTCATGTTTTCCATGTTAATTTTTTTTTTAAAGTTCATCCAGAGATTCATGCACAGTTTTATGGCAACTCTTTCAGGAGTAGATCAAATATCACAGCAATTTTAATTCAATAATGGGAGCTGTAATCGTCAGTCCCCGGGTATTACCCCTAACTGAGGGTGATGTGAAAGAAGAGAAGGGTATGATGGCTGCTACCTGATAGTGCAGTTGAGAGGTTGAGACCTGCTCCCCTTGTACCACTTATTTTGGCATATTGTAACTTTTCTTTCAGTGATTTGAGAAAGAAGTTGAAAAAAGTATGAAAATTTCTAAGTTAATCTATCAGAGGTTTGTTTGTTTGTTTGCCTTTTTTCTTTCTTTTTTTTTTCTCATGTGCACAGTGTAGTTATCCAATAATATTTTTGCAGTAGAAGAATCTTTATGTTTTATCTTTCTGATAAATTCAAAGCTCTCTGGCAGAACCTGTAGTTGGGAGTGGCAGATAAGGGAGGGTGAAGTAAACTGGGAAATGTTCTAATTAAAAGAGAGGAGAGTCTGAAATGGCCACAAGGAGTCTAGAGTGGATGAAATTGCCACTTGCTGCAGGCAGGATCTGTTTTCTCTGTTTTGTTCTGAGCTGAGATTTTTTTAGGGACCTTTACAAATATAAAATTCAGCTTAAGCATTCAGTGCATGGCTCTGACAATTTCCGTTGATTCTGTGAGGAGGAAGCAGCCATGCTTATTTTTTCCCCTGATGTAGGGTAGCATTAGAAAGTTGTGCCACAGTGAGATAAGAGCCATGATAGTTACAGAGCCAGGGCTGACATCTGGTTTCATGTTTTTAGGAGAGGGAGTGCGCAATTCCATCCCAGAGCAAGCTGCCTGCCTGCCTTCTGTTTTACTAATCTGTCATGAACTTACTGGAAATGAGTGTATCCAGTGCCAGTATAAAAAGGATATACCTACCCCTTACTCTTTGCTTGATGCTAGCTCGACATCAGCTATTGGAGGGCAGAACAGTAGGCAGCAGGGCAGGAAAAACGGTGGACTTTGGGAGCTTGAGGTCCAATGCCATGTGTGCAGTCTGCACAAGTCTGTGCAGAGGTGCTTTTGGGGACGGGGAGGGTGCCCAAAAGGCATGGCGACAAGATTTATACTTGAGCAAAGGGCTGAAAACTCACTGGACTTGGGAAAGCTGCTCTTGCATCAAATAATGGCTTTGCCCCACCATTATAAGAAACTGCAAGCCTGTAACTCTCACCTAAAATTGCGTATACAGCAAGTTAATGGCTTTCAGTATAAATTAGGTAGCTGAACTGACTATTGTGTGAGATGTTCCTAATTTTCTGATACCTTTTTGTCCCTTTCATACTCTTTCTGTGAAAGCATACCTATAAACTTCACAGGTGCTCAGTATGTCAGGAGATGTTGGGATGGTGAAGTTTTATGTAATGTTGAAGGGTGATGTTGAAGAGCTAGGTAGATGTTTGACATAGGTTGTGTGTATGTGTATTTTAAGACTGTTGATCTGTAAAAAAAGTCACCTTATATATATTATAAAAATTCACCTTATATATATATTATACATATATTCACCCAATATAGTGCTTCAAGTTGGCTGCCCACAGCCGTTTTAGGGACACAATAAAATAGGGATGAAACTATATTTTAAAATTTTTTGAGAAAAGCTGTGCTTAAAACTTTGGAATGTGTTCTGGTTTTGTGATAAAGTGAATATTATTAGATATGACAGCATATGTACCTTTTAAAATAACAGTTTTTGAATGCTGTCAAATAGATCACAGTCCTTCATTAAATCCATTTGATCAAAAGAGATTCTTCTAGATAGGTATCTATTTGTGGGAAATCATGGTGCTCTGTGGTACCAGTTCAGCTGAAGCATGGGGTTTTTCCAAGTTTGTTCTGCAAAGCTTGTAATACAGTAGAATAAACCAGCAGCAGAATCTGCATATTTTCAACTTCTTTTTTTTAAAGCTTTAAATCAAGATTGACTGCCTTGGCTGAAGACATGCTGTAGAAAAAAAATGCAATTATTGAGTATGACAAAAAATAAGTCTGACTAGTATGAGACATTAATGGGACAAAGTTGTATGTTCCAAGTTATGCAGATAGTCAAATGTTCTAATGGCATTTTCTAATTTTAGAATACTTTAATCCTTTTTCTTCACATCTTTCTTACGTATTTTTGTGTAGAGTGTGTACATGTATGTGTGTGTGTATAGATATACAGGTATAAAAAATGTGTGTGAGACGTAGCAAAGATGCAGTATAAGCTAGAAAAGGAAGTGCCTTTAATAAGCTAAATATATAATGATGGTCACCATTTTTTATCTATCAGCCATCGCCATGAGAGATTCTTAATTAAATATTTCAAGACTAATTGCTGCTGCTCTCCAGGACAGTTACGTATGACGGCGTGTACTGCAGGGGTTCAGTTGGTCACTGTTTGAATTGATAATCATGTATAGAATTATTGAAATACATTTCAGTCACACAGTGAAGCTGTGTACTTCAGTAGTTTGGGGCTTTCTGACATCGGTGCACCACTGACCACTTGTGCGTGCTCTTCTGCCATGCCTATAACTCAGACTTACAGTCAAGTGCTCAGAGCATGCAAACTGATATTCTTTTACTTTGGGGTTTCTATTTTCTGTTGAGAGAGGGTGATGAAGACAAAACTTCAGAGCACTGGCTGCCAGGTATCTCAATGTGCGCTACCTATCTGGGTGGACTGAGGCTGGCCACCCACTAACGTGTGGTGAAGAGGAAGATGGGAAGGACTGGGAAGGGTTAGAGGAGACGAAGTGGTGAGACAGGGCAGCATAACAGCAGGTTGTGACTCTTACACTAAGGTTTAAATGCCTTGGAAGAAAGGGCATTTTCCATCTTATCTAGAAGAATATATCCTGGTTTACTGGTTCTCATGTGTCTTTGATATGGTTTATACTTAACTCTAGTACTTTCTCCGTCAATTTGTGAATCCAGTCATTTCTTTAAGGCTCTTCAGAGAACACGTGAAGATGGATGGGTTTGAGTTTATGACAGCAGTGCAGTTGGTGGTGAAGTCTTCCCTGCTCTCTGCTTTCCTTCTGCTTGCTGCTCTTCTTGTACTTAGGGCACATGGCTAAGGATGGTTGCTGCATCGCACAAGGAGGGTTTAAGGGCACTGAAATGTCTCCTTGCTCTCTTGCCAGTTCCCATACTCGTTTGTTTCTTGGTTTATTTCCCAAAAGTCCTTTTTGCATCACTGAGGCAGGCAGAAAGAGAAATCCAAGAAGTTGCCTTGTGCTGTAAGACAAGGTATCTTTTCTTCTTTGGTGTCATCTGCTTATTTATGTAACTTCTCCAGTTTTAAAAAAGAGATTCATTATAAAACAACTGTATCCTGAGGTTTTGTAGTCAGTTTTGGCAGAGCAGCTATGAAGCTGTCAGAGCTTTGCTTGTTAAAATCTGCATGTGAGCCTTGCACTGCCTCTAGCTCTTTCTTAAGAGACTTTTTAAGAAATTTTTTTTTTATGTAAGCCTGTAGTACTCGTGGAAGACCTGGGTAAGAAAAATGTAGCTTTAGTTTGATTCCAAATTACAAGAAGTTAAGCACAGATTTTTCAACAGTGAGAGGAGCAAAAGAAACTTTACTTAATTTTTTTTATTTTGAAATAATATTCAAAGCTGTTCACTCTTTTGTCAAGTTGGTTAGTTTTCATCCTGGCATTTGCTGTGGCTCTGCTTCTATTCTAAATGTGACAGGAATATAAAAAGAGACCCTTCTGATGCAACTGGTGACCTAGGAACCAGCTGTACTATATATTTATGAAAGTTACTGTATGTTATAATTTTTTGTCAGGTCTCCCCCATCCCCTTAACCACCTGTGTGAGAACAGGACTTTATCTCCAAAAATTTGTTTTGATGCTTAAATACCTGTTAACAAGGCACATTTATTTCCTCTTTTCTTTTTCCTTTTTTTTCTTTTTTTTTAATTTTCAGTGTTAGAATTTGACTTTTCTGAAGAAATTTGCTTAGGAGAACTATGCTCAATTGGATACAGAATTTGGTTCCATTATATGGCTTTCTTATCCACTGCTTCACATAGTAAAATGAATACAGCTGATCCTACTCAACATCTTACTCTGTTTTTTTCTTGTTTTAATGAGTTTTTTGTTCAGTGTAACAGGCAATGTGGATAGCTGAGGGAAACTGGTCAGTGTGGATAAACATCCTCCATGTCATATGCAATAAACTAACTTTTCAATGCTTTCCTCAAATGCCAGCCACCGTGGAACATATCTGAAAACTCCTAATATTTAGATATATATTATGAAATATTTTTTTCCTTCTTTTTCATTCAGTTTTGACAGAGAGCTAAAATTTTACAAATACCAAAGATAGCAAGCTGTGTTCTGAATAGACATATATTGTGTTTCTGTAAGATCAGAATCTGCACTGGGAAAAGTGAGTTGTGATTTGGTATGTAATTCAAGCCTTTGCTTTCCAGTTACTAGGTGTAAAGAAATGTTTGCAGCATCCTAGGATTTATTTTGGGAGTGGGGATCTTAAAAGAGATGCAAGAGTAACTATTGCTAAGAAGAAAAAAGTGTGGTGAGTTCCCAACTTAGTCAGAAAGGATGCGTTTTAATAGTTTGTCAATATGTTGTATGACTGAAAGATGTGAAAAACACACCAGTTACTGAAACAGTAAAAGGCGAGGTCAGCTTGCCTTTGATTTCTGCTGAGTTTGTGGGAACAGGAAGTTTGGGCACAGGACAGAAAGATGAAGATGAATCTGACACAGTAAGGGAGAAAAAATGGAGTTTAGTAATGGTGAAACAATTATGGAGTCTGTAAAATGTATTGCTTTATTATCTTCTTCATTTACAGCTGTGGTTAATGGAACAAGTCTGTAGAGCCCTCCATTTGAATTTTTTAAAATATGTCGTGTATGTTGTGGTGATATTTAAAAAAAATTGGAAAAGACTTGGTTTAATTTTGGATTCTTATAATTGTTCTTAAAAGAGTGGGAAAAAAAGACTAACCATAGTTGTAATTTTGTGAGGTGATGATTACAAATGCAAGGTTTGCTCTGGCTACCCTATCAAATGGAGGTCTTATTTTAGGTAGTGCTAATGAGGCAGTTCATGTGTCCTTCAAGCACTGAACAACATCCAGAAGGAGAGAAGGAAAGAAAAAAAATCAATCCAGCTTTTCCTACTACTACAAAAAAAGTTGTGAACTGGGAATTTTTCTTTGGCAAAGAGGCAGAGGCTTGTATGAGACAGAGTTCCTTCTCTGATGCCAATAGCTGGCTTTTATTAAATCATTGGGGTGCTTTGGTGTAGGCGCTATGTCCAAGGAATGCTTCTGGAGGACTTCTTTCTCCAGTATTTTCAATCTATCATAAATTTGCTTTTCTGAAGATTGGATGTCTAATCTCAAAAATTTAATGATGTTTGTTTTCCTTCAAATCAAGCATTTAACAGCTGGGATTATTAAAGGGGAGGGGGAAAGTATTGATGAAATAATCTTTTCTGTGTAATTATTTCTGGCATGAAAATATATTTAACCATGTGTGTCTATAAAGCACTAGTTGAGCAGTGTTGGAAATAGGGTCTCATGATAAAATTATTCTTTAGTTTGCTGAAAGAGAGTAATGAAATAAAACACTTTGCTGAATGGGAAATGACCCAACATGATCCTTGAAGTTACAAAATTTCTTCAGTCAAGGCACATGGGAAAAGTGAGTGACTGTACTCCAATACTGGTAAAGACCAAATAGTTTACTCAGAAAGGAGTTACTGACCTGGTGCAGGTGAGCAAGGTGACTAATGGAAAGAAACACCTGTCATGAATTCTAAATTAGTAAAAGGTGGGAGACCTTTTTGTGCATCATGACCCTCTTGCAATCCATAATAACGTTTTTGAAGACTTGCAGTAGTATTATGACAAGTGTCCTCTGAGGCACTAACAACACAATTCTATGGTATGTCTGTCAATGGTATCTATGGTATATCTGTCATATATGTATGACAGTTCAAGTGCATAGCATTGTGAGGATTCCTCAGTTAGCCAAAAGTTTTCATCTAGGCCCTTATCACATCAGATTAGCATACAAGTTACACTTTCAGCTGGTTCGCTGTGAGATGTTGACTTCATCACCATGACTGAGGGTCTTGTCTGTCAGGAGACATTATCTGTGATTTGCAGCACTTGTTGAGATTTGGTGTGCTTCAGAGATGATATTGCCAGACCACTGGCAATCACACAACTGGTTTGTTACTCTGGAATAATCCACACAATGATGGATCAAATTTCTGTAATATCTAGTCATGTATTCTACTCATTATGTAAGATCTTAGCCTTGCACATCACTCTAATAGCCTTTTCAATGGGTATTAATTCAGCAGTTAGAAAATCTCTCCCTCGAAGGATTACATTCCATGATCTTCCTTTTCTTCCTCCTTTGCTCTCATCTAGTGCATGTACATCCCATGTTATGCTTGCAGGCATTCATGCTGTATTTCCTCATGCAAGGAGAGGAACACGGGAATAACCCCAAGCTGGTGGGGGCTGTGGTGAGGAGGCCAGCTGAGGTGCCAGTATTAGTGCTTACAGGTGATCCCCTGCCCTACTCATTGATTCTTTCAACTTGCCCTTCTCTGCTGTGGTCATATTTTCCCACTTCATGTGGAAAGGGTGTGGTTGCTCCTGCATGACCCTTACTGTGGTTGGAGTTCAACACATTCAGCTGATCCCTGAAATGTACTTGTGAAGGGGCATTCTTGCAACAACCCTGTTGGTTGTTTTTCTGTGAGCAGCTTAACTAAGCTGTGTCACACCACACTGATTCTCTCTTCTGCTTGTGCTCAGGGAAGGGTCTTATTTGCCTACAAGTATTTTTGGTTGCTCTTCTTTTTAAAGTACTCCTTTTGTAAAATAAGGGCATGCTGTTAAAAAAGATAGTATAGTTAAAGATTTGTACTTCCCCTCGTGGCCTCAGAACATGGCCACCTCTCCTACAACAACTACAACTACAACTACCTCACTTTCTCTTCTGGTCTGCTTGTGATATGTTTATATTTTGCAAAAGCGCTCATTGGTTCAAACCTCAAGGGTCACCACCCCCTGGGGATTTACCATTTTATAACTTCAGGGGGAAAACTGTTTTCCCACCACCACAAATATGTAGTACTTTTTTGTGGGTTTGCTGAACCCACTGAGAAGATTCAGTATTGTATGGGGCCAGGTATTGCATGGAGAGGATTGTTGACCATCACCTGTACTGAGGGACATTAGGTAATTTTGTCAAAATCCTGATTTGGCTTTTAGGTTGCTTTGTAGCTGGGGGCTGACAAGTCATCCTTGAAATCTCTTATCCACTTTCCTAGATGTGGTATGATGTCGAGGATGCAAGAGAGAAAGTAGAGTTACCTTTGCAGGACAATGATGGATATCGAATAAAGCAATAGATTTGTTGACAGAAGGACTCAAATCCTTTTAAGAAATCAATAGTGCCTCAGATGGCATTGACTGCTGTGCTAATGGAAGCTGTTACCAGAAGTGAGCAGTTAATGCTGCAAGCCTTCTGTGAGGCCGCCACTTCAGGGACACAGAACCTAAATGGCTAAGTGTTGCCCATGTGCAGAGGGACAGAAAATGATGATGAGCCCTGTAAATGAATGTCACATTTGTGGTTTCTTCAATGCTTGCCTGCCAGACTGGCGGAGACTTTTGAGAACTGCAGTATGTGAACTATAAATATTTATCATTTGTAATTTACTCACGGGTCAGAGTAATTTACTTGCAGAACAGCACTGAGGTCAAGAACTGATTGTGTGAAAGCCGTTACTTGTCTTCACTCCTGCTGCCTGTAGAATAAAATTTTCATTTTCCGTATATTTTGCCTTTAGGATAGTATTTATTGCATGAGACTGGCATTGTGTTATTTTTTCTGTGGTGTACTTATCTCTTTTACCCCTTCATCTTTTATTATTGGATCACTATCCTCATACAATAACCTCTAATTCAAGAGAGGGTAAAAAGATTCTCTTTTATGGACAAATCTGCCCATCTTTCACAAGTGAATAGTGCAAAACTAAAGAAAAATAAGTTGCCTCAAATGATCCTCTACATTTCCCAACTGAGTTAGCACGTAAGAGGAACTTGACAAGCATGTTTCTGACCTCATTGGAGCAGTAATTTCTGATTAAATTTTCAATGCCGTGTACATTTAGCCATGCAGTTTCATTTAAGATTGATAGAGCTTCCACAGTGTATCCACACATTCAGCCTCGAAATTGCTCACCCCTTATTTCTTTTCTTCCCTGCATGGACATTCTTCTTTTTTCTTTCCTTTCTGTTTTATCTTTGAGATGCAATTGTATATTTGTTGCCCAAATGAAACAGTGACAGAGACTGATTTGTGGCTTCTTTTTACCTTAAGTTTTTTTTTAACCTTAAGTATTTTCAAATACTTTAAAATAGGTTGCTGATTATAAGAGGAATCCCTTTTAAAAAGTTATAACATTTTAATTGAGGAATGAAACAGGCATGTTGTTCTTTATATTTTGAAGGCATTATGCAATGTCTAGTTCTTGTGAAACTTCTTCAGATATTCCTGTTGCTGTTTCCAAAGATGGAACAAAAATGGTAAAGAACTTGTCTGTGTATCTGTTTTGTGAGTATTTGCTGTAATTTGTAGTTTCAGTGAATCCATAAATCTAAGGAGCCATAAGAAATTTGCACAGTGTGTTGAAGGTTGTCAGGGTTAGGGATGGCCCAGTGTTGCCAGCTTGGAGCTAAGCCTGTTCTACCTCACTGCTTTTGGTTGTTGCAGAATGAGGATTCTGTTCTTGATGTGGCTATTCAGGCAGAACTTAAAAATTCATCTAGAAGATACTGTGAAATTCAGGCATTGCTTTCCTTCTCTGTACCCTCAGCCCTCCTCCCTATTCAGCTCCAAAGGGTTGATATTAAATGAGTCCCATTTCCATGGTACATCCCCACTCCAAAAGTGATGCTTAGTGAATGTTTGTTGTACTACTGGAAACAAATGCAAATGTGATGACAGCTGGCTCAAAATTGACATGAGCAGAGAGTTGCTCCCAGATTTCCTTCTTATAGCCATACTTTTGTGCACAAGAGCTGGCCCCGTACTGAATTATAGAATAATTGTCGATGAAATGGAAGATATGTTCCTGTTGGGATTCAAGTTATTTCTCTCATGAAAAGCCTAGAAGAAATATGATCTCATCACTGGAAGAGGATATCCAAAGAGAATTCAGAAATATGAGATGTGGCGGTCAAAGACATAGCTTAGCTCTGTTGTTTTTCATAATTTTTGTTAAGTATTGTCAACAGAAGTATCTATTTCAGTTTTCAGTGCTTTTTGAATTACTTATTTTAGCCCTAGATGCACTTGTCCATTTTTCTGCCTAGGTTAGTTTTCATTCAGTGGTGTTATTATGATTGTTCTTGAATACATGTATTTCATTCTTTTACATCCATAGGACTTCAAAATATGTTACATACTAAAGAAAACAGGCATAAAAATCAGATACTATGTTTGCCTTGCCTGAGAGCCTGCCTTTCCACTTATTTAAACAGAAATGCTGGATTAATTGTGGTTTTAATTTTTTTTTTTATATACATGGTATTATTTTTTACTTTTTAAATTCTTTTTGAGTGGCTTTACACTCAAGTAAGCACTTAATTATGTGACCAGCTTTACACAGAGGGTCACTGTTGGGAACTGTTAGCACAAGTAAAGACACTTACGGGATGAGGATTGAAATCCCCAGTACAAATAAATACTGTGTTTATGACTCTGCACTGCTTCTTAGTAATGTCAGTGGCTTCCTAACAGAGATAAGCACAGCTGGCAGGACTTCAGTGGTTAGATAACAGAGCAGAAGCGTTGTGTTTAATCTGCTTGTGACTCTTGCTCTTCCTTGTGACAACATTCAGATAAATAGACACAGAACTCCACAGTGAAGCAAATGCAAATAAGGAAGACATTTCACTGAATGTGGGATCTGAAACTGCTATAAATGATTTTCTTCTCACTTTCAGATTTGTGAAGTGGTTACAAATGTTTTGTGGTCTCATTTTGCATCATTGGACAATGGTTAAATTGACAGAAAAAGATACAATCTCTCTTGTTTTTTAAGTTGCATAAAGAAATTAGGAATAAAAATAAGAAATCCCCACAGCAAGCACGAGATGGGGATAATGTGTTAGACTTAAACTACTCAACAGCAACAAAGGTTGCTTGGGTTAGTTTCTCTATAACAGAGAAATTACCAAGGAATTGTGTTACTCAGTCATAAATTTGCAGAGTTGCAGAAATGGAAGCTGTAATAAGAGTGTCTGGTAGGTAAAATGAATCATTTATGCAGTGTCTTACTAAGGAAGAAACTCAGGTTGTCCTGTGAGTCCATCAATAGAAGACTCTGTATGAGCATGTGTTTGTGTCTTCTTGGAGTGGAGAATGTCCCTTGTTCTGCTCAATTCTTTTGCAACATCTGCTAGTTTAGTTTGATCTGTTTATGTTTCAATAGAAAACTTTTGACCCAGCTTAAAAAGCAGAGTTTAACAGTTATTTGTAAGCTGACCTTCTGTGTTCAGGGATTTTGTCATTTACATGGCATTATATCCCTTGCATGTGTGTTGGGGTTTGTTGTGGGATTTTAGTGGTATTAAGGTCAGATATTCAAATGCAGCCTTAGGAAAAACATGCTCATCTTGTCTGTGCCAATTTATCTAAACAAATCAGGGAGTAATTCCTCAAATTATTTATAGGAATCTCCAAAAGCCTATTTTTTGTTGAGTGTGTGAAATGTCTACATTACAGGACTTTGTTTAAAGCCATTGTATAGATTACAAAAATCTGAAGGAAAATATATCTCAGTTGAGACAGATATATTTCAATTAATGGACTTAGAAAAAAGTGGCTTGTTTAACATGGTATTCTTTCATTGAAAACATTGTATTGATTACAATCCAGGACATTTCCTATCTCTTGCTTGCATACTTTTGTGACTCTTGTTTCTCTACCTGCATACGTCTTCTGTATTGGAGAGTAGTTGATGACTTCTGGGTAAACTGTGGTAAAATTATCAAAGGTTCGAACTGTGGAAATTTTAAAAGTATGATTTAATTTTTGCTCTTAGATTCCTCTTGTTTGTGGCTGACATGTTTCAGTAGTGTTTGAAAATAATGGCTTTTTTTAATGATGTAATTTTTCCATGTTCTGACAAACATCCTAAAATGTAGTATTAAAAGTATTTTTCTGAATTGCTGCAAAGTACTTTTTTGATATAGAAGGGTCTGGGGATTGTTTTTGTTTGTTTGTTTGTTTGTTTAAAAGGATTGCTTAATTGGAAAGCTACATGGCAAATGTCTGAAATTTCAGGCAATGTTTTATATTCATTATCCTGTGACCTAAATCCATTCCTCTGCTCTCTTGTGGATGACTGGCAGTTTCTAATTTAATTTATCCATATTCTTTCACAAATGAGAATAAACTTTGAATTTAATATATTCTTTTATAGTACGGTAATAAGTAGTAATATGTAATAAGAACATGGGAGATGAGAAAGATCATCGATTTCTAAGGATCAGGAGAATTTGGAGCATTGTTAGAGAAGTGTAGAAAGTGTTTATGTATGTTTTTTGTAGAAAACAAAATTAGCAGCAATTGCCCATCCTACTTGTCACACAATGTATTATGAATTCGGACTTGACATGCTGTGTTCCACATCAAGTATTTTCCTCTGTGGATCAACTAAGAACTGAGTTTTTTCAAATTTCAGGTATTTAAAAAGCATTAAGAGTGAAATGTTTGCAACAGTATTTCTTGTAAAAACACTCATTACATTATGTATGTGCCAATTTAGCAGCTTTTATACGTCTTGAATATTATTTAGTATCTGGTAGTGAACTGATGTGTATAGTAACCAAGGGTGAGATTATTAACTAGTCTCTCTTATTTATCCATGGCAGGCTTAAAGATTCCTAGAGCATGAATTTAGCTTGGAGGCTTTTGTTCGTTTGCTCTTTTTTGTTTGGTTTATTTCTATCGTCTATCTTCCAAGCAAGAAAACTAGGGCATCGATTCCTTTCAGAAAGGGAACATTGTTACTGAATTAAAAAACACCGTACTTGCCATAGCCTTCTATCAGCTTCTTCAGGAACTCAAAGAACTTGTGATTATTTAGTCAAGCAAAGACTTTTAAAATGAACAGATTAGAGTGCAAACCTGTAGAAATTAGAAGATTGTATTGCTGAGTGTTCTTCCTCTAACACCCTTTAATGTTGTCACATGAAAATATGACTAGTCTGGTTTCCTCATTTACAAATGAGATGGATTTCTTTCATGTACTGTTGTTAGTAAAATCTGTTTTCATGTTTGAAATAACAGAGTTCTATTTAGTTTGCTGTAGATTAATCTTAAAAATATGTGCAACTTAAATGTCGTGTGTGTTCATGATTTTCCTTTTGCCTCTGTAATGAAATGTCACTGTGCAATTTTGTCATAATGTTTTGATGGTCTCTCATAGTCACAAAACTTTGCAGACTATAAGCTTTTCAATTAGAAAACAGTTCATTGAGATGTGGCTGTGTAAATGTAGACCTTTTTTGTCAGCCGCAGAATGACAGTTTTCTTTTTGCACTTTTCAGTCTTTGGCAGGACTTTGCATTTTGAGGAAAGTTTTCTCTATGTTGTCACTAGGCTGCCCAATACTTGTAACTGGGTACAGTACCAAATAAATGTCAGTGTGTTTGTTAACCATTCCTAATGTCAAACAAGTTAATTTTTAAATTTCTCAAGGCTGGAAGGAAACAATTACAGAAGGAGACTTTTGCAGCTATGTAACACAGGAAAAGGCAGCAGTGCACGGTGCCAAGCATGAGGTTACATGAGCATGTACAGAATAGACAGATTGGATTAACATCCTTTGACAATGTCTGTTTAAAAATAGGCAAACAATTTATAGAAATACCATGGTGCAGACAAGGCAAGAGATATCCTCCAGGCAAGAAGCAGAGTATGGAAAAGTATAGGACCTAGTGCAGGGTAAATATGTAGGAGATAAAGGTGGAAAAAGATAGGACTAGTGGAAGTAGATGGCTTACACAATAGGAATTGAAGCTAAGGCCTCCATAAGTAGGAAAAAGAAATCTGTAGAGAAACTAGTAATTCCATTGTGGCTGGAAGTGGATTCAAGAGGAGAGAAGGTCCATATGGCGGGGAATGCCTTGGCACACTGGAAGGGCAATGCAGTTCTCTGTAAGTGGCTTAACTGAGAGTACTTTTTATTTAGTTATCTCTTTGTTTAGTGATGGAAATGAAAAGACAAGCAACGGTATCCATGTCAGAACTCCTTTTTAATTGTGAAGATAGGAAAAGAAAGCAGTTGTTCATGTATTGTATTATTTTCTAACTCTCCAGTCTTGAAGCATGTCTCATTTTTCCTGTGGGAAGCAGGTCTTACCAGAGAGTGGTGGACCTGAGGCCGTTGCTTTCTCTGCCCTTTAGAGTATGACCTCAGACAGGTCATGGTGCTGGTTTTGTCTCAATTGCTTCTATGTGAAATGAAGAGGATAACAATATCCAGTTTTGTAAATTACCTTGAGAAATACAAAAGCTTTCTCTTCCCTTTTGCTTGCCATCCTGTTTATGGCTTAAATTGCCTGTTTTTAAAGAAAGGCTAATTGAGTAATATCTTTTATATAACATGATTGGATGTCCTGTGTACTTTCTATTCACCAGACATTAAAGAAGTGAGTTCAAGTTGTTTCATGTCAGCTAAGGATACAACTCACTACCTAGTCCACAGCAAAGGTGTCTCAGTGTGGGACCAGGGTAGACAGATAGAGGGAAGAAAAAGTGCAGAGACCTGACACTACTGCATGGTAAAGCACCTTTGTCTACTTGGAATGGGCTGGTTTAGGCAAAAAGGTTTAGCTCTGTGTTAATATTGACACAAATCACAATTCAGAAAAAAAGCCAAGCTGAACCCTCACATCAGCTAATCAGAAGAAATGTGAAAATTCGTGTAGGATATCCATATTAGGCGGTAGATAAAAGAGAAATGAAACACAGTATTGGGATTGAAGAAAGCAGAAATAAAGAATGAAATTTTTTACCCAGAAGCAGTGCAAAAATGAAAACATCTCTTTCAGTCATTTGGGCATTTTTTCCTTGTACTGACTGGGAATTAAGGATCAGGTCTATCTTGCTGTGGGCACTGTATAAAGATCCAGTAAGATACTCACTGCCAAAACTGCTTACAGACTTGGGGCATACAAAAAACCCACACACTGTTTTGAAATTCTATATGTAAGTGAGTATCTGTTATGCCATTATATCATCAAGTGGAAATATGATTACTAGTAATATATTAAATATTATAAATTTGTGGCTATTAGAGCAGCATGCGGTTTTCTGAGGTAGGAGTAGTAGTGATATTTTCTTAACCAATGAATTTGTGAATATTCAGAGAGTGTATTAATCATTAATCTCCTCCATCTTTTAGAGAAGATAAATGGTTAAATCCTTATCCTCATCTGAATAACAACAAATTTCATGTGCCATTTGCCTTGACACTTTGATTAGACTTTGTAGACAGCAAGTTCAGAATACTCAACATAATGTATCAATTATTTCTCTTTTTACAGAGGGAAACCAAAGGTCAGTTTCTTATAGATCACATCTGCAACTATTACAGCTTGCTGGAAAAAGACTATTTTGGCATTCGATATGTTGACCCTGAGAAGCAGAGGGTATGTATATGATCTCTGACTACATTTGCTTTTAAGTAATGCTAAATTGATTTTTTTTCAATAAACATGTAAATTCTCATTCAAAGTTATGTATCTCTAAGGATATATACTCTGGTCATAATCTGTAGATGTTCCTAAAGTGTCATTATTAATTTAATTTTCCCCTCAGTTCATCTATTTAGTTTCGGGTAAATTGATACGTTCTGATTTGTGTAGTTCTCCTGGGCACTTGAGCTAGAAATAATCTATAAGCATGAAACAGAATTAGCACAGAGTAACTCTAGGCTCTGGCAGTGCAGTGGAATTTGGGAGTTTTAGTTTTCTGTAGAGTATGCTTCTTGGGATATGTAGGCAAAAATCCTATTAAGTTTAATAGCTAAAAGGAGAAATTCTGTTCCACTCATTACAGGTTGTGTGGACTGTCCTGTATCAAACATAGCGTGGCCAGCAGGAGCAGGGAAGTGATCCTTCCCCTGTACTCTGCGTTGGTGAGGCCACACCTTGAGTATTGTGTTCAGTTCTGGGCCCCTCAGTTCAGAAAGGATATTGAGGTGCTGGAGCGGGTCCAGAGAAGAGCAACAAGGCTGGTGAAGGGACTGGAGCATAAGTCCTATGGGGAGAGGCTGAGGGAGCTGGGGTTGTTTAGCCTGGAGAAGAGGAGGCTCAGAGGTGACCTCATCACCGTCTATAACTACCTGAAGGGAAGTTCTAGCCAGGTGGGGGTTGGTCTCTTCTCTCAGGCACTCAGCAATAGGACAAGGGGGCACGGGCTTAAGCTCCGCCAGGGGAAATTTAAGTTGGATATCAGGAGAAAATTCTTTACAGAGAGAGTAATCAGGCATTGGAATGGGCTGCCCAGAGAGGTGGTGGATTCACCATCCCTGGAGATTTTTAAACGCAGATTGGACGTGACACTGAGTGCCATGATCTAGTAAATGGACTGGATTTGGACCAAGGGTTGGACTCGATGATCTCGGAGGTCTTTTCCAACCCAATCGATTCTATGATTCTATGATTCTATGACTTAAAATCTGTAATACACAAAACAGACATGATTTGTCAAGTTGTGCGGATTCATCAGTTTGGTTCTCCCTGTGACCATCTTTGCATTTGTGCAATAAAATTTACAGGCCTGTGCTCTAGGCGTCTGTGTGGGCAGTGATTAGTCATCTTTCCTAGGTGTAAGGTGGTCCTGTCCTGCAGGTGGTGTTTTCTAGGGGATTTGCTACTGCTATCCCCTGCTTAGCTTCAGATATTTTTACTGTTTGAGGGTAGGAAAGAATGGTCAACACAGGAAGCAGAAGTCTTCAGACAGTGAAATTCAGAACTCCTCCTTTACTGTGTCATCCTGCTGGTCTCAAGATTAAGACTTAGATAGGACTTTAAATATCTTGGGGACATATACTGGCATTTAATATCTGGAAACAATCACCAGTTTGAAACTGCTATAAGAGGAAAAAAAACATTTTGCTGGATATCTCTTGGTACACCCTAATTAGTTTTATCAAAAATCATCAGAATTTGGGAATCACCATCAGCTCAACCTTATAGAATTGCAACAGCTTTGTGAAGCTGCAGCAAATCATTTCCATTGCAACCCCCTTTTAAAATGAAAATAATTAGCCGTTATTCTGACCAGTGTTCTTAATTCTGCACACTCATAGCAATTACAAAGGTGTTCACTTGGTTGGAATTGATGGGAAAATTAGGTGGAGTGCTAGATTAGACTATAATTAGGTAGAACTTAATGAATACTTCTGTTGGGCCTTTCTCTGACATCACTCAAAAATAGCTACAGAAAAGTTATTTTACTTAACAGGGGTTGTTTTATTACAAAAAAAACTTTGATTTTTTTTTTTTAGTCAGAATACTTTAAAAAAGTTATGCTTCAGAAAAAGACTCTAAGAACTCAACCCCATTGTGATTCTTATTATAGCCTACCTTACGTGGTTCCCGTATTTCAAATTCTCTGCAGTGTCTTATCCACCTCGACTATGCAGTTGTTTGTTTATATCTTATAGTATATCTAATTTGATGTTAAGTTTATGGAAGATTATAGCTTTTAAGGAAGCTAAAATTTTCTCTTGGTTAGCAGCAAAAGACAATTTTGAGAAACAAATTATGTTCTTACTTAAAAAACCTTAAGTCTTCATTCCCCTTTATATTGAACAACTGAGAATACTGTAGCCATCCTGAGTAGTAGGATGGCTTGTATCAACCATTATTAAATAAACTTATCAAACTTACATTTTCCATACATGCATTTTTAAATGTTCTCATGCTTTTAAGCAGATGGATAACTTCTCTTGGATATTATTTCTTTATTTTAAATTATCTTGTGAATTAGGACAGGCTTCATAAGAGATATTTCTTTATACAGACTCAAAAACTCTGATGATGAGTTGAAAGAAACGTATTTTTCTCTTATATTACAATTCATCAAAATAAGCTATTTTTACGTGCACTATCTTCTTCTATTGTCCCTTTGTCCTGTTTTGTTTGGTTTTTTCCTTTTTTTTTTTTTTTAAGATTGAACGTCTTAATATTTAAACGTAAAATGCTTTCCCTCAGAGTGGATATTTCCTCTGCCACAGACTCCATCCTAAGGACTAAAACTTCAACCAAATGCTATAATAAAGTAATTTTGTTTTGATGTCATCTGGCTCTTCTGAATCTCTGATCCTGTAGAGGTTCACTTACATGAATCTTGCTTCTGCATACAGACATGCATAAATACCTCTTACTCAGATGCAGAAGAATTTTGAAACTTCTGCAGCAGAAGACTGTTGTTCTGATCTTTTTCTGATCTTAAAGTAACATACTAACCAATGATCTCTTAATAGTATAACAAGCATGAGACTTTATGAATAATTATGTCGGAACTTAGGCATTGTAGCTAGATAAAAGTTCATCAGTAAATGCCTCATGTCATGGTTTAGGAACAGCACTCCCCAGTTTAGTGTTCCCACTGAAAAGAAAGTGATAATTCATCCTGTACCAGTTAACAATGTGTATGACATTGTACTTCAGTGCCCCATAGACAAATAAAGAGATGTGGGATAATGTATAAAATGCATAGTGACTGGTCTGGTTTTAGTTCATTATGTCACTATGATAAATAATGATAAATTTATTTGCCTTTTCTTAGGATTAAATTTCAGGAAAGTATTAATGTTGTTACACCCTAGTGAGACCTCAACTATTCTGATCTAGATATCTGCATTTAAGAAAGGTCAATTTAACTGAGGAGGGAAAGAGGAAAGAAGGAGAAGGAGTATATATAGAGAGAATATAAAGAGAATGGAGAAGTTATTTATGACAGGATGTTAAGAAGAACATAACACATTTAGTGCTGGAAAACAAAGGCTAAGAAGATATGGTCATACATGCATCAGATTGTAAAGTAGAAAGAAAAAGAAAGTTTATGCAAGGGAGGTGCTTTCTTAAACTGGTGAGAGCTGCACTGTCTGGAACAACATAATAGAGGTAGTGGGGCAAAGTTTTTACACTAGATTTGTAAATAATTCTCTATAATTTTATGGAAGGAGTTTATATTAAATGCCGACAAAGATAGAGACTAGGCACCATCTTCTGAAGGTTCTTCCAAAATGCATGTAATAGGAGCTGCAACCAAAAAACATAACTGTTTTTTAGGAGACTTAATATTGATTCTGATGTAGGTAGCGTACAACTCATGGTGCTTTGCCCAGTTTCTTGGAAGTGGTGAAAGCCTCTGCTGTAGTTTATATTCAACAGCAAACAGTCTCTGTTTTTTTACAGAAAGGGCTATATCAATGATTCCAAATGTGAAACTGCCAAAATCATGCATTTAATTTTGGCTTTCAGTGAATTATTCTTGATTGGCTCTTTGAATAGTTAAGCTATATGACATAATAGTATATTATTATATAGTGTACACACACATACATACATATATATAAAATATTATGCAGATTTACTCCTGTTGGCATTTAGTCTATTAGTGATACTTGCTCCCTTTTATTCATATGTAAATTTTTTTGCACGAAGCTTTCAGAGTTGCTCCAAAAGCTAATTTACAATCCTTTTGTTTTGTAATTCAATGAGGGAGCCCAGGCAGGCAAAAATACCTGCTTTATTTCACCATAGATGTCTTCTTTCAGAGTATGCTACCAAAATGTAGCATTTTGACTTAGGAGTGTTGAAATGTTTGACTGAGTTTGAGAATTTAAAAAATGGACTGTTTCAATATTTCAGATGCTTCAAATGAAATATTTCAAAATTTCTGTTTAGAACATTCAGATGTAAAAAAAAAGTAGATAATTGAGCTAATTGTCTTATATTGGAACAAAATTTTGAAATGTGGGAAAACACATTGTTGTTTTTATAGGTTATTTTTCAAGTAAGTTATAATGTATACACTCCTTTTTCCCCTCAGTCCCACTTTTATAACAATCCTTTCCTATTACATAAGTAAATGTGTGTGTATCTTTTGGGCGTACTTAAACTTTTAAAAATTTTCTATAGTTTTCCATTTTCTATTCCAGAACAGAAAAGAAATCCTGGGAGACACAAAAGAAGGAGGCATGGGAGACACAAAAGAAGGCATAGCTTTTTTGTATCTTTGGGTATATGGGAGAGTAATAATGACAATGACATCAAATTATCTAGCAGTTAAAGACTCTAGGTTCTATATCATATCCGCTGTTTTATCTTTTTACATCACATTTGGATGTTCCTTTAGGGAAACTGTGCCTTAGGATATATTCAAAAATGTCAAGACTATCCTAGTAGTATGTAGTAAATTGCAGTATGCCATTTTATGTGTGATGATATTCCACTGGGAACAGAGGAGTTCCTAATGTTCATATATTAACTGTCGATTTTTTCACGTGGATTTCTGAGAAAACTAAGTATTTGGGATCACATTGCCTTTCTCCCTGACTCTCAGCTGTAGTAACTTTTTAAGCCAGTTTTGGTCAGATTTGACTAGGGAAGTGATCATCGCCCTGTATGCAGCATTGATGAGGCCATACTTCTAGTGCTGTGTTCAGTTTTGGGTCCCTCACTTTAAAAAGGACATTGGGGTGCTGGAGTGTGTTCAGCAAAGTGCAACAAGGCTCATGAAAGGTCTTAAAAACATGTCTTGTGAGGAACAGGTGAGGGAACTGGGTTCATTTAGTCTCAAGAAGAGGAGGCTCAGGGGGACCTCATCGCTTTCTACAACTACCTGGAAGGACATTGCAGTGAGGCAGGGGCCGGTCTCTTCTGCCATGTCTGCAGTGAGAGGACAAGAGGAAATGGATTTAACCTGAGACAGGGAAGATTCAGATTAGATATTAGGAAAAATTTGTTCACTCTTTAGGTGGTCAGGTGTTGGAATAGGTTGTCTGGGGAGGTGGTGGAGTCACCATCCCTGGAGGTGTTCAAGAGGCATCTGGATCTGGCCCTGGGTGCTGTGGTTTAGTGGTGTAGGGGTTACAAAGGTAACAGGGCTGGGTGGACGACTGGACTGGATGGTCTTAAAGGTCTCTTCTAACCTTAATGATTCTGTGATTCTATATAGTTCTCAAATGTTAGGTTCCTGTGTGGTCACAAGAAGGTAAACTGCAAGATGGTGTTTAGAACCCCATTATTATTCTGACTGTGGGAAATGCTGTAGGGCAAAGCAACTCCAGGAAATCTAGAAGTAGTTGAAACAGAGACACAGTAAGAACACAGAAACCATTATTTGGAGCTTGCACTTTTTAGTAGTTTCAAACAAGAAACACAGATGGAGGAACTGTTACTGATTCTCCTACTCAAGGAACTACTTACTGGTATATTTTAATGTATTAGATATTATATTGGGGTCAATTACCACACTCTTACCCTCGAGGAAATGCAGCATGGCTTATTCTGTGCCAGATACCCTGGGTTGACTGAACATTCTTTTTTTGTTTTTTTTTTTTTTTGAACTGGTATGAGATGAGAATAGAATGATACAATGCATCTGTTCAGCATCTGTCACTAGAGCTGACACTTTGTTGAAGGAGGTCATTGGTATTGAGGGCAATGGAAGATTGAACTGAAGGAAGATATTAGTGTGGTGAAATATATTCAAGTCTCTTCAGGAGGACACCTGAGCAGTGATTTAAAGTTGGAAATATGTATTTCCTTTTTTTTTTACCCTTGGTGGGTTGGTCTGAACACATGCTTATGATTATGTTTTTGAGTGTGAAAGTATGAGTTGGTAGTTAGGCAGAACTACCTTGAAAGTACCCATAGGATAGCTTGGAAGTGTTATGAAAAGGCTTTGTAGGACTCTGAAGCAACTGTGAAGTCTAAACTGTCACTGTAGAAAGGTTTGAGACCTTAAACATTAAGATGCTTTGTCATGTGGATGTGCTGCAGGGCTGTCTGGGAGCAGCACAGCAATGGAGTGGTTTTCTGCCTGGCATTATGAAAACAAAGCTTCTGAATCAGTGAAACTGCTCTGTGAATACATTCTCTCTGTGCAGTTGATCTTGAATGGTGGCTCTGAGCACACCAGGATTTTCTGACTTCCCCAGAGCACAGAGCCTGGCTTGGTGCATTGTTAGAAAGATGACACTGTGCAATATGAATTTGTCGATATGTCTGCCAGTTTCCCTCTAAAGAACTGTCAGAGATACAATTCTCGTTTTGCTCTCAGTCTTAAACGTGGTAAAAACCGCTGGGCAATTCTAAACAGAGAGAGCTTTTTTGTCAGATTGCACGTTTATTTCACTAGTAAGGCTGATGGGGAGACCCATTTGGATTCTAGAGTACATCACTTCCAATTTACCTAGGCAGAATATTTGATAAATCTCATAACCTAAGTTGAGAATGGTGAAGGTTGGGAGAAGACACACCAGATAATTTGCAAGCTCAGCTTAATGAAGTTATGTCTTTGTGTAATGAATCATAAGGCTCCATACAGCTACGTGAAAAGATCTGTCTGGAAGCTCTCTATTTTCTTTGAAGGGGTAGAACAGAAGTATTATAGACTGAACACTAGAGTGACTGAGCCACAGATAAATAAAAATTTTAGTCCTTCTCCATGCATATGAATCTTTCCTCCAGGACAGAGTTATCGAAGAAGTTACATGTGTTTGCATAAAGTCTTGCTGTGACACTGCTTGATGTTCAGGTCATGCTGGTTCAAAAAAATATAGTAGAACTAGAAAAGGAACCAAGAAGGCCGTGAGAATTATGTCACGTAGGAAAGGATTTAATACAAAAAGAGGTGGATTAGACTCGAATGATACAGCTAGGAAAAGAGGTGAGTGAGAGAGAAGGAGTGAGAGCAAGAGAATGAGCAAAAGTGAATGAGAAAGATATGACGTAAAATGCCTTGGAGGAAGTGATCAGGGAAAGAATGCCCTGTAATTCTTACAACAGAACTGAAGCACAAATAAACTATAAAGCAATTGGTATTGAGAAACAGTTTTAAAATACCATACCCAGTCATAAAATTCATGGTAGCTGTCAAAAATATGAAAAAAGTATTAAAAGTATTAAAATAGGAGTTTAGACAAATTGGTGAAAGTCTAAAATGACTTACAAAAAAATTGTAATAGAGGCTGGTGTAAAAGGCCCAGTGAGCACTATGGGAACTTATTGTTCTTGTTCTTTTCCCAAATGTTTGCTTCAGTCCATTTTCAGGGACAAAGTGCTGAATTAAATGGTAGCTTGCTTTTACCAGAGGAGTTGCATTCAGGTACTAAACAAGAATTGGACTGAAATGAATATTAGTGCGAAGTGAATATATATATTTATATACACTTAATTCAGCAGAAATGCTACTAACTGAAATATTTTGTGTGAAAATTAATAAACTTGTAGAATAAACCATTCTGCAAGCTATTTTGATAAAAACAAAGATTTTTTTTCCTGTCAGTTTGTGAACTGTTGTCTGTGAGCATGTGGTGGCTCATACATACATCAATATATGCAGAATTTATGGCCAGATGTTCAGCTGATGTAGAAATTATGGATAAGTTGAGCTCTCCAACATACAGCATTGGTGTTCCTCTGAATATTTTATTGTGAAGGATTAATAGAGTGATAATTTGGAAATTTGTTTAATATATTCCAGTTCATAATCATACAAATTATTCTGTTCTAGTATATTCTACTATTTCTGAATCAGATTAATTTTTGTGATAGTGATGTACCTTGTTTGCTCCTGCTTAGCATATCACTAAATAGAGTCAGTGTCCTGATTTTGGGAGCAGTACAGAGGAGCAGCTCTGTTGCTACATCAGAACAACATTGATATTCTTGGTATAAAGGTTCTTAAAACCATGAAAAAATGGTATCAGGCTCAGCGCATGAAGAAGGAGACATGCGGTGTGCCCTGGGTCATTTGGCATCTGTTGTGCCTGTATAGAGTGGGCATCCAATTAATTTCCCTCTCAGAGTTTCCATCAGCTTTGGGTACTGTTACTTTATTTTGTTTGTTCATTTGTTTTTGGTTTTTTTCCCAGGCTGTAACCTGGTCCTTTAGCCTCACTACCTTGAGGCTAAAGAAAATTTACTTTAATTATGCTCTCCATTAAAAGAAGAGGTTAAGTATTAATTTTCAAGATTAATATAGGGTTGAAGTTTAAATAAAATTAATTTTATTTGGCTAAGTATTACTTGTCAAGGGAGATTTAAATATTCACAATATTTGACCACTTTTGATTGCCCCTTCATAACTGCTTCTCAGGGGACTAAATCAAAAAACCTCCTGGCTTGGAGGAGGGGAGACTTTGAGGATGGTGAGACACTGACAGAGGTTGCTTGGAGAAGTTGTGCGTGCCCTATCCCTGGAAATGTTCAAGGCCAGGTTGGATGGAGGTCTAAACCACTTGGTCTAGTGAAAGGTATCCCTGGCCATGGTGTGGGGGTTGGAGATAGATGATGTTTAAGGTCCCTTCCAACTCAGGCCATTCTATGATTCTATGGCTGCGTCCTCTTTCCTCACCATTTCTAATTCTTAAGCCATTTACCCTGTGCTCTATTGAGACCATGCTCAGTCCTCTCAGAGCTTCGCAGTGAATGGCTTTGTTTGAAACAAATTGTTGGCTGAAGTCCCTTTACTAAAAGCACATCAGTGTTTGTGGAGTTAAATTGACTTTCCAGAATGGTGCTTTTACCCTTGCGTGGTGTCCTTTCTCACCATGAGCATTTGCTATGAAAGCTGATACCACATCAGCTGCTCAGCATTTGTGGGTAAGCAAGAACACACCTGGCCTCGCTAATGACCACTCAGTGCCACTTAAAGGCTGATCAGAGGTGAAGGCTCTATTTACAAAGTAAAGATAGCACCAGTCTGAAACGCAGCATGCAATCACAATGAAATCTTAGTCAGAAGGCAATTCTCAGCATATTTTATGATTCCAGCACCAAAAGTGATACCCAGAATAGTTATCTTACTCACCACTGGCACTTGAAGCACCAAGACTCGTTAGGTATCTCATGACTGACCTTGAAGATCTCTGGGTATCTTTGTCTTTGCCTTCTGCTTCTGTGAGGACATCTGTCTTGATCACTGAGATACCCAGTGGCTACCCAAACCTCTTTTGGCAAAAAGATTAGAAATTAGTAGTGCTGAACATGAATGCTTAGTAATATGCGTTAGCTGGATTAGGATTCAAACTGTTCTTCCCCATTGGGCAACAACCATGTTGCTAACATGCTCTCAGTGAAACAAGAGGCTCAGCCCCTGCAGAAATTATTTCTGATAACTGTTAAGTACTATCACATATAAAGCCAACCTGGTTTGAGACTGTAAGCCATCATCCAATTAAAGCAGCCTTTATGGACTACAGTGTCAAATACATGAGGAAAAAAATGAAACTGTAGAAAAGTTTTGGAGGTTTTTTTCTCTCCCTAGTTTGCACATTTTACTGCTAGTAGAGGAATGAAAGATTCTTGTATCTAGCTCCAATTTTACGTCTGACTAGTTTTGTTTGTTTTATTTGTCTTATGAAGTGTTAGTCTTACTATAAAGAGTGGAAAACACATATGAACTGTTCTCACAAGGTGGAGTGGCATACAGTTTTAATGACATTTCTTTGCTGTTGAACATGTAAAATGCTTCTAAAATTTGTCCTGACAAGCAAACTCAAAATGTTTTATTTTCCTTTCATCAGGTATTTTTTTTTTTTACTTTTTCAGGAAAATTGTTAAAAAATATTGCTACATAAAAAAGCGTTTTGGAAAACCAGACACTTTTCAAGTTAAAGTTTCTGCGGAAACCCTTTGATTGATTTATGGGAACCTTAATCTGGTCCTAGCTATAACAGCTAATTAATCTTGGAATAAATATAGCCTGGACACTCTATAGCAGAGATAAGACACATGTATTAATTATTAATAGTCAATGCTGTAAGGCTGGAAGATAAGTAAGTATTCAGGGGAAAATCTTTCCTAAAACTCGAACTGAAATATTCAAACAAATATAGGTGTGGCTATTTTCAGAAGCATTAGCTATGACTAGACGTTTATCTTCCTGTGACAGTCAGCGAGCATTAAGCACCTAATTGCTGTGTCTTTGAAAATCTCCACAAATTATAAAGTAACTGATCAGTTTTCTGGAAGATTCAGCTAAATTGTGTGCACATTTGCAATCTTTCACCAACAGAAGGTCATCACAGAAATATGAGCTTCTTAAAAGTGCCTGTCAGTACCGTGACCTCCACAAGCAAGTACACTGCTTAGTTGTTCAGTGTTTTTCAAATCAGTTTTTAACCCATGAAAGTCAGGTCTTAGTGAAACATGTTTGCTTTTAGACATGTTAGGTAAATCTGCGTTCCTGGGGATTTGGTGCACTGAATGGGGAATTTCATCCATGTCTCTGCTCTTTCATTTTTCATATCATGAATTATGAGGGTTTCATATTTGCAAATTGACTTTTTTTACTTCTGACTTTTTAGAATAGGTAACTGACTTTTTCAAACAGCTCTAAATACTGATCTGGTTTCTGCTTATATTTCAGATTGGTCTTTCAAAAAATATAATAGAATGGTGTTGTGCTTCTGCTATATGAAAATAGTGAATACCTCTAAACTCTCAGTTTACCGGGAGCAGTACATCATGACTCAGTGTCTAATTGATTCTTTGCTGTCTGAATCTTCAACTAGGGCTGCCATGAGCCTGGTTGAGGTGGAGTGTGTGCGTGAAGAGGTTAAGGAAAAAAAATTTTCATGTCTGTGTGTCTTGACTGGTTTCTTATCTGTTAATTCATTCTGGATTATGTATCTATAAAGCAGTGCAGAGTGTATAGGATTTCTTAAATGAGATTGCCTTTACCTTTTTATGATCAACACTCACCACCCATTATTCAGAATGAAATATATCAATAATGTATATGTAAAATCTAAAAAAGGAATGAAATGAGCTAGATATTTCTAGTAGGTCAATGAAACAGTCATTGCTGCCTCAATTCTGTTTCTCTCATCTTTTCTCCAAAAAAGAGAGATACTGGGAAAAGGAAATAGGTAAAGAAATGGTATAGGATGGTTTTTTTGTTGTGGTTGTTGTTTGGAGTTTGGGGTTGTTTTTTTTTGTGGTGTTTGTCTTCTAAATACTGGGGTTCCATATCATTCTCTCAGTGATAAGTGAGCTTCAAACAGAAGTATGTTTCAGTGCTTATCTCCAGTACTTCCGTAAACTTTATGCAAGAGTTTCTAAACTACAGAGATTTGAAAATGTTCTTTCCAAGGTATTTGTCTTATTGGATGTTCTGTTTCAGAAAACTAATTTATAGTCATCCTGACTTTGACTGAACTCTTGAGATATCATAATTTAAAAAATAATAATTTTCCGGCGGCTCCTACAGCTCCTCCAAATATATACCCTTGGCCTTTCTTTGTAGCAGAATTACTATAAGTTATGAGGAAAAATGGTAGCTAATGTAGGATATTTTAAGTATTACTTATGTTTTAATAAATGGTAGGTTTTCTTTTTGCAGTAAACCATAGGCTTTTAGAGCTGGAATGAAAGGGTTAAAAATGAAACCCCTTAGTGCAAGGCCTTCCCATGTTGATTATGCTTATTAAAGCTGAATACTACACCTTTAGACCAGCTGCATCTGCATCACAGATCTCATTTTAGTGTGGAGATTTTTTGCTTACCGGAAAAATCCTCGTACAAAAGCTATTGGCTGTGGTCAGAAGTGGCACTTGAATATCAGCATGTTCTTTTGTCTATCAAAACATCCTCCTGAATGGTTCAGCTACTGTTAGCAAGGGATGCGCTAAAGCTCTTAGCTAGAATGTGAGCCTAGATTTTCATTACTGAAGAATCTGAGTTTATTTTCCAGGAGAATAAAAAAACCCACACCAAACCCAACCAAACAAAAAAACCCCTTTTCCTGCCATCACTCTTTTACTGGAAAGTTATGCACCTACTGGTAAGCATCCATATCTCTCTGTTGAGCACTGGCTGTCCATATTGTGAACATTTCCTGGAAAAATGCACTCTTTTTCCCTTCAGATTTTTAATTATTGCTAGAAGAGAACAATTACTTCTGTCCTGAGGGTTTTGACTGAGAATAAAGTACTTATACATGCTTTAGTTATAAGAACTGTAGAAGACAGCATTAATGAACAGATCCTGTTAAAGTTTCTGAATAGTCTATTCTGCTGTCCAATACGATCGTTCTTCTAGAAAAAAATTGCTTAAAGTATAAGACTGACATGTCTGCTCCAAGCTTAGCACTAGAGCCTGTCACCTTCAAATGCATCTTTGAAATATTTTTCTTATTTCTACATCAGCTACATCCATCTTATAGGCAGTGGTGACATCAAGTGTGCTTATACAATGCAATTCTTGTATAGAGGTGCTTTTCCCATTTATGTATGTCTCAGTGAAACAAAAATCCTGTTTCTCATTTTTGGTAACAAACAGGGATATTTTTGTCTACTGCCATCCGTATTAACCTCTGCTCTCTGCTTTGCCTTTCCAGCACTGGCTTGAGCCTAACAAGTCCATCTTCAAGCAAATGAAATGTAAGTGTTTAGAGCTCAGGTTTTAAAAATTATTTTGAAATGTCCAAAGGTTTTCTTTTGCTTCCATGCAGTAATTTAGACTCTGTTTCATTTGTTTCTTGGTGCAAATAGGCCCTTCATGTCCTATCCACAGTCCTAAAAACTCCGTGCTATCTTCATTTCACCATCTCACAGTGTGCTGTGCTGCATATCAAAAGCTTTTCCTTACTGCTCAAGGCTAGAGCCGGAGACCAGCAGGCATTGTGTGGAGTGGGAGATCTAGTGGGAAAACCCGTATGTTCAGGCTTTCGTTTTCAGTCAGACACAATCAACCACTGGGAGATGGCAATAAAAAATGGAGCGTAGCAATTTGCTTCTGGGTCTTTTCCAGTTTTCCTTCTTCCTGCTACCCCTTGCTTCCTGACAATGCAGAGAAAGGGTTTGAGATAATTTTTATAGTCCAGCAAACTCAAGTACTGTGAGCTAAGTGGTTAGCTCCTGCCACATGTAGGGGGAAAATTATGATCATTATTTTAAAAAGTGTCCTCAAAATAGAAATTTGTTATTTTAATTATCCTTTTTAAAGGTTACAGTCTAGTTTATCATTTCCATTAAATAGGACAACTGTGAAGACCTCTTCAGGACACAGAACTACTTTGGTACTCAAAAGTTTATATCCAGCAGTAGAAGACAGTTTATTTGGCAATTCTGGAGACTTGACTTAGTTCCTTGGAAGTTTTGTCTTAGCTCTTATCTAACTATCTACTTAGTTTATCAAATGAAGGAGAATTTATTCACATATGCTTTGTATACAGTTGTTTTCTGCTTTATGCATATACACAAGGTGCCTTTTGTGTAGGAGGTAATGTATTTACTTTAAAATGTGACAAGGCTTAAGATATTTTCCAATATGCAAAACCAGTTAATGCTGGATGTTGACTGGGATACTTAAAAAAACTCTTCCATTAATGCAGCAGTAGTATATATTGCAACATGTGCATACATGTGTATATACACATGTATACCTGGCATATTCAGTGTGAACTGGTGTTTAGCTAGCTGGAGTGTTATCCAGTTAAAAATTAAGTTCAAGAATGGCAAACAAAAAGTAGGTCATGCTCCTCAACAGTGCTAGCGAAGGAAAAAAAGAGGAACTGTACTAACTAGAAATTATCTTAATATCTTTCTTCCTTTCAGTGTGTATCAGAAGTAGAACAGTTTTCTGAATATATCATCTAACTGCATTTGTATCACTGCTTCCACCCAAGAAAGCATAAGAGCTTATTCTTCTTGTTACATTTTGCATAGCAACATATTCAGGAGCTCTGCCAACAGATGCACTGAGAGTGTTTTGATATATTCAAGACAACTCTACCTGCATATAGATGTTGCCTAGATGTGAGAGATGTCAGTCCAATAATTCCATAGAAGTAGTGATGTGATGGTCTAATCAGAGGACATGTGTGGCTTTTGTGATAGAATCCTAATCAGAACTCTGAAAACTGAAAAATGAACGCATAGCAAAAAAAGCTAAATAAAATGCAGCTAGCATGAGGTTACTTATCGTTATGAAAAGGTCTTAAGAAAGCAGAAGAGGAGAATGAGATGCTAACAGAGGAGTTCTGTTATCAGCCTTAGATTTAGGACACGATATTAACTATGTGATTGGCAACTTCAGTTTAATACTATTGTAACTTAACTTTGTGTTTTGTCACAGATGAAGGACCTTAGTTGCTACAATAACCATTTAAGGAACAAAATAAAGAGATATATATATATTTTATATACATGTGTAGAATCCATGTAGATTATGCATAAGTGTATCTTTTGCTCCCACAGGATGTTTTGGTAACCATTTGGAATCAGGAACCTTTTGATTAATTTTTCTATTAATGTAGAACACAAAACAATTTCTAAAGGCACAAGGTTAAATTGTATTTTATCTAAAAATATTCCGTTTACTGTGAAAAGGTTTAGACTCAGAAGAAGAAATTACTGATGTTCATTTGCAAAGCATCCCAGTCGCAGGTGACACAAGTGACAATTAGCAGCAGGTGGAAAGTGTAAAAATTTGAAGCAATGAAGTGACTAGTTAATAATTTTCATGGCCAGTCTTTGTGAACAAAGATTTGGGAAAGCTCATTACCCTTCGAGCCTGCGCAGTGGATTTTTTAGGTGAGACACAGTGTGCGTTGAACTGAGCCCACCCTTGAATCCTAAGGTTCATCTGCTGGGGCCGAGCGAGCTTGGAGGGTGGCAGCGAGGTCCTCAGGACGTAGGTTTGTTTAGAGTGACCTTCTCTTAGATGGACGGTCTTACAGGGCTGACAAGCTCCATCTGCCTGGAGGAGTTCCCTGACTGGGAATCAAACCCTGGCTGTGGTGGTGAGAGTGCTGCATCCTAACCACTAGACCACCAGGGGTCCTCATAGTTAATAAGTAGAACATACATTATGTACATGCGACTTCTGGGAGAAATGGTAGCAGAAAGCTACTCATAGTGACTGTATTAAATGAATATTTCATTTTCTTTCTTTGCTAGTAAGGGATTCAGGAAACAGTGAAGTTATCTATTTTGTAAGAATAGACTTTTATTTCCTCTGATTCAATAGTAGGATGTACTAATACTAATGATTCAAAAAGTTTTAAATTAGGTTGAATGTTTAGATTCATATAGGATTATGAAGTACTTACATATATGCAGAAAAAAATTTGAAAATGCTCTGTGCTTGAGCTCAGCTACATTTGTGCTGCACAGTAGCAAGGTTTTCAGTGTATTTTTTCATTCAGCTCACTATTGACAAATATTTGGAGCAGAAAGGGATTGATTGGTAGTAGTGTTCTAATGCAAATTTTAGTAGGTACTAGATTTCATGGACCTCAGTACTACATGAATCATTCAGGCACAATCCCTCTGTATAGTCAGGTTGTACAGAAGTTATAATTTGGCAGCTATACATTTCTGTCAGTGAGATGGAATGTTGTATGTCTGAAGCTCTAAAGTTTCCACAGCTTCTTGTGTGATGTACTACTATTTTAATTTCTTTAGCTTTGACAAAAATTGCTTTAAGTTCATATTAAGTAACACTGGGATATGATAGGAGGAGTCTTCCAAAATGTTTTATATTTTGCCTTATCACATATAAAACCATACTTAAATGTGTTCTGGCGCAACACAAAGAATGAAGGCATGATACATTTTTTGTCTCCTCATCTACCTTTGCATTTTCCATTGTCACTGTAATGTTTATGTCATAACCTGATGTGTAAAGTCTAGGTCTGTACCTCAGCCATTTTGTACCACTAATTTTACCTGAGAGGGGAAAATTTAGCTTCTGAGAAATGTCCTGAACCACTGCCAATCTTGTTTGTACTGGTTGAAGCCACTTGTTGACCTATAATCAGTAGCCGTGAGTGCTATGCTTCCAATAGTGTGTCAGAAAACTCTCCTGAAGAATGCTTAAGGTAGCTGCAAGGTAGCTGCATTTTTGTGATTCTAGATTGTCTTGGTTTGAGCCGCCCCCCCCCCACCCCCGGAAGGGGCTGGAAGTGGTTGGTCCCAGGTGAGTTTCTGACAAGGAGCCAGTTGGAGCTGTTTTCCACCTCTGTGAAATTAGAATATTACAACAGCTGTAAGGAAGTTGTTGGCAGAGAGAGAGAGAGAGAATGGAAGCCATGAGGTGAGAGGGCCCCTTGCGGGGGGCCAGGCCCTCTTTTCCCCCCTGGCTGGGCTGCAGGGAGCCCGGAACAGTATTATAACTGGACCAGATGCCTGTGGCCAAAAGGCTAGGGGGCTTTTCCCCCCCACACTGCCCAGGAGAGGTGGTGGCATGGACTTGAGAGTCCAACCAGGGGATTGGAGCTAGCCCCCGGCAGGCAGGCACGGCATTTGGAACCGAGCCAGAGACGGGCCGAGGGGTGGTCCAGAGCTGGAGAAGCAACTCTGATCGTGCAGAGCTGGAAGAACTCCAGGCAGAGGAGGGAGACCGAAGCAATCTCACTGCTACCCTCTTCCCCCCATAATGGTGGGGGAGAGGTAGCGACCTTGAGCTGAGACTGAAGCAACGAGAGACGGGCTGAGGGGCTTGGAGGAGGCCCTACGTGAGGTTTGGGCGTGGGCAGCCGAAAACCGAAGGAGGAATGCAGGGGGAGGAATGCCTCCCTGTGACATGTGGAAGCCGAGCTGATGCAGCAGCTGAGACAGAGAGAAGCCAAACTAAGCAGGCCTTTTCTGCATAAGGACTTTTGGTGAAAACTATTTGGGGTATAAAGACTGAGCAAGACCCAGAAACCCTGCAATATGGAGAGGAAAGAGTGAACATCTTACTCTCTGGGAGGAACCTTCACGAACCAGGGAGAAAGGACTCAAAGCTGACTCCCTGGACCTCGTGATGGAGACCTGGTAGAGTAAATGTTCCTTTGCAGTCCAGGAGGAGACCTCAGCAGAAACCAAGGAGCTGGTGGGGGTGCAAAAGACCCCTTCCCTGATACCCCAATGAGAGAGAGATTTTAACTATTGTCCTGGAGGGTTTTTCTTCTGAACTGATGTGTGAGGACCCCCAGGGGTGGTAGAGATTGTATTAATACTGTGTATTTATTTGCTTTTTAGTTTCTATAATATTTATTGTGTTAGTAATAAATTTTAATATAGTTCCCCCATGCTGAGTTGTGCCTGTCTGAAAACTTCTCTTCTGCGTTGAGGCAAATTTTGGGGGAGCTTGGAGATTGGATTTTTGGGGTCAAACCTCCACATAGATAAAGAAATTTTCACATAAATTTTTCTGTTCTTTTGCATATTTTTGTATATACTGTTGTTCTCTCTCAGATGCTGACAGTAAATCTCTGTATTTGGCCATCTTACATTTTTTAATACTTATTTTCTGCCTAGGAATGTTATGGTGTAAAACCTGAGTCACATCAGCACTAATGTTTAAGTAAAGAACAGAGTTTTACCATGGACTTTCCTTCTTGCTGTTTTTTGATTAATTTCAAAGGTTATTCTGTATAGTAAGTATACAGCTATCCTATAACCTGCTTTGTGCTATATATCTAGCTATGAATTTTGTTCTTGATGACAGTGGAACAGGAAAATTTCTGTTGGTCTGATGTGCAGGAGCTCAAAATTTCCATGGTTTTTTTGCTGCCTTGCATAACTGAAAGAGGATAGGTTTAGATAATATATTAGGAAGAAATTCTTTACTGTGAGGGTGGTGAGGTACTGGAATAGGTTGCTCAGAGAGATGGTGGGTGCCCTATCCCTGGAGGTGGTCAAGGCCAGGTTTGAACCTAGTGTAGTGGAAGTCATTCCTGTCCATGGCAGGAGGGTTGGAACTAGATGATCTTTAAGGTCTCTTCCAACCCAAACCATTCTATGATTCTATGATCCTAATGAGTAATGCAAAAAGGATGTTCTCCTGTGTCAGGTCATTGGAATTTTTCAAGATGATTTACTTAATCTCTAATGCTGTCCTAAAATGTGAAAGCAGGTGGAATGAATGGGCATCTCACTACAAATCTAAAATAGGGTTTAATCAAATATGAGATTCATAAATACATGCAAAATGAGAACAGGAAGTTTTGTGTTATTCTTCATACACTAATCTGAATGCTGTGTATTCTTTACCTATGATCCTTTTGAAGATTTAATAACACATTTTAAAGCATTATTATAAATGGCTGACAAAAATCCACCTTACCTTGTGTTGACCTGTAACTAATTAAGTGCAATGTGGGAGACCCCATAATTTGAGATTTATGATAGATCAGGTATCTCTTATGCATAAAAACATGAGTAATATCCAGTCTGCTTTAAACATGCTCAGCAAGTGGTATGGATAAACATTTGGTGAGGGAAGAGGTACATGGAAAAAACGGCATATGTCTTAGGGTTCCTCAGAGATCCTTCTGCAACATTAGTGAAAATGTAGACTGTTTGGCTGTAATTTTTGCTTGCTTGTTTTTTAAATTTCATTAACCTTTAGTAGGATACTACAGTTCAGAGAATATGTAACACAAAGGAGAAATGCAGAAAGTTTTCTGCAATGTTGCAATCTCACAGATCTAAAACACAGCCCCATACTAGCCACTCTGAAAAAAATTAACTTTGCCCCAGCCAAAACCAGCACACATAAATATTTTTTCTTGTTTCAGATTCTTTCTATGAAAAGAGTTGTAATATGAATATGTATTTTTTCTTGTGGGCTTTGCTTAAAAATGAGTGCAAGTGAGACAGTCTCTTACTTACTGGTGTCTGTGCCAAGGGAGGCAGCTCTCATATCTCTCTTTGTTCTGGTCAGGATGTCACAGGTTTGGGTTTAATTTAGGGAGTTCCTTACTGTTTCATGTACATTGAATACTTCGTCTTAGTTAAATGCAACTGAAATAAACTTTAAAAATGTACAATCAGTTGCCTGGAAATCTTCTACACTGTGTGTGTAGTTCCTTCATAAGTGTCTGGATCATGACTGGTTTCAGCATTTGATTTCATTGAAATGATTTTAATTATTCTTTTGCCTTCACCTTTTATGTGCTGTTAGCACATGAACTGGCAAATTAATAGCTCTATTGCAATGGGGTTTGCTATCAGCATTATTCTCCACACTAAAGTCCTTTGAAATTATTGTAATTGTGAATCTGTTTTAGTGAGAAAGGAAACTGTGATGGTAGGAAATTCTGACAAAGCCTTGGGCATTTCACTATGCCAGCTGCTCCTTATCTGACAGATAAAGGACCCCTCTGAAAGAAAAGGCTTATAAGAAATAGCTATTATAAAACTGATTTATATGCACACTAGTTTTGTGTTGATGAAATGTGCTTCTGTTAATTGAGTTCTGTTTTGGGAAAGTTTGTTGTTACTGTTTCCACTTTAATGTGTAAGTGGTAGAAAGTAATTTTCAAGGAATTGAGAAATTATCTCGCTTGACAATCTCATCTCTTGAGCTGATAAAATTCAACGCCTATCTTGGTTTCCACTCTGAGAACAAAGTAAATGAGAGAACATAAGGTTCTTGTGTGTGTTTCTCCAGTGTGGTAAAATCTGTAAGACAAAGGTTTGCTAAATATTTACATAAATGTGTCTTTGGAAGAACATTAAGCTTATGATCCATTTTAAAATTAAGATGGAAAGAACAAGTGTATAGCTTTGAGGGTTCCCTCCTTCCCCATTCATGTGTTCATTGTGGCTGTTTTTCTAACTGGGAAAAAGGAACAGAAAAAGAGGATCCTGGTTCCTTCTGTAATTGCAGGGCACCTTCTTATTTCCAGAGATGAATTGGATGGAGGCGATCATATGCTTTTTAACACTTCAAATTCCAGACTTGGTTTGTTCCATTCTTGCAGATTCTCAGAGAGGACCTCTGCTTAGTGGGCTGCAGCAGCCTTGTATTGTATTGTTTGCTGCACTCCTGAGGAGAAATGTTGTTAGAGAAGCTTGATTCTAGGAAAAGATGTGGAAAATAGGCTTTAAACTGCCTTTGCAAATCTCCTGCATATTCTGTGCATTGGTGTATGCATCTCTATACTGTTCTTCTACTACAAGAAAACATTTCTTACTCTAACCTTTCCTATGAAGGTGGGCTATCTCTATAGTGCAGTGTATGCCATCCTTTCCTCCCTGTGATACTCTTTGTGTATGGGGCAGCTGTTATTTTTATACAGTTGTTGCATACTGCCAGAGTGTGGCTTTTCTAATATAACTAATTATTTCCTTTCTTTCTTTCTTTTTACCATAGCCAAATTTTCAATTGTTTCCTTGACATCCAAAAATTTGGGTAAAATTCAGTACGTTTTAGGATCTTGCTGTAGGCTCGTATTTGCTAGGGCCCTGCAGGCCATGCATTAGCTGTTCAGTCAAGCAGAAATAATTTCAAACACAAACTAATTCTTAATCTGCCAATCTTAATCTTTAGGAGTCCCTTTTTTGCTGAGGAAGAACTCTTGTTTATTTAGTTCAGATCATCTCTTCTGTAATATTTTGTAAGTGGAAGGGTATTCCTAAAATGCAGGTTTTTCTCCCTTGCTTTGTTTTAAGAAGGTTATTGAGAAGAGATAGAACTATTTAGGATTACTTCAGTTATCTTTTGCTTTCTCCAGGCAACATGACTCCTTAATGACCTCCTGGGTGGCTGCTTTCCTTTCTGGGACATTGAATTCAGTTTACCTTCTAGTTTGCCATTACAGGGCGGGGAAGGCATAACTGTACTCTCTTTTTCAGTCTATTTCCAGTCACTGCAAGACAGCTCTGTAGTTGCAAAACCCAGAGAAAGCAGTCCGAGCATTTCTAGCCTTCAGAGGCCTTGTCCAGATTTAATTAGTGTGAAAGTTCAAACCATTTCTAAAGAGCAATTAAGGGTTGTTTTTCTATCTTCATTTCCTCTTAATTTATATTTGTTACTGTTTCCTTGCTTTCTTTTTTTCCCTGTATTTTTCATCTTTTTATCTGCATCCCTTCTGACATTCCTCCTTGTGTCTTAAATGAGTAGTTATTTAAACAAGGAAAAAATGTGAAATCAGCAGTTTTGTTTGAGGCTGACATACTTAGAATAAGTACTATATGAAGTCTTGAAAGATGAAAATATTCCTTCTTCCTCAAAAAACAGTTGAGCCTTCCAAAAGATACCAACCATAACAACAGATGTAATGCATTTTTATTTTCTGTTGCTATTGGATATCACATGAAACTGTATGATACACAGAGATGTGTTTCTGGAACACTGCAGCATACATGTAAATACTGCAGTCAGAGTAGCTTGAAGAATATCTTGATTATGAACTTATTTGCACATGCAGTTTATACAAGCCAGTGAACTAGTAAACTAAAGGAGATGGTATAGTAAAGTGTTCTGGTAGCTTAGTGATTATTGTTATAGTTTACAATAAATAAAAATGATTCTCTCTTTGACCTGCTGTTGTCCTCCATTTTCTCTGTAGTTTTGTTTGTCCTTTTCTTCTGCTTTCCCTTCTTTTTGTCCCATAAAAGCGCCATCTCTTCAAGGTTTTGGAAAGTTAAAATTGAGTAGAGTACATTGTGTACACTGAGTATATGTTAAGACTAAAGACTTTTAAAACTAGATGGGATATTATAGGCCTTCATTTAGCTGTGAATTAAAGTGCCTGAGGGGCCCCTTCCCCTTCCATTTCCCTTTACCATTTTCTTGCAAAAGTATGATACTTGGGGCCTGGTACTGATACCATTGCTCAGGATTAAGTACTGTAGCTTTATTAAATACTGGAAACAGAAATAGTTCTATTGTCTTTAGCTTCATTAACTAAATGGTTTCTTCAATCTTTTTAGTATTATCATTGCTTACTGTTTATCATTTGCCAAAAGAACCCATCCCAAAGTAGAGCATATATAATATTTACTGCTTTTGTTTGAATCTCTGCCTCAGCTAACCATTACACTGGCTACTTTTTAAGACTCTTCAAGTCACTCCTTCAGAGTGGCTGAGGCAGTGTTTGATTGCTACTATTCTCATTCTTTTCTTTATAATGTTTCAGCTCATCCACCATATACCATGTGCTTTAGAGTGAAGTTTTACCCACATGAACCATTGAAGATTAAAGAAGAGCTCACCAGGTATCTTTTGTTTGTTTGTTTGTGCATTTAATGTACATTGTTAACCAGTTCAAAATATGGTGTTGCTCTGGGCATTTTTCAAGAAATGTATGTGGGAGGAAAACGTAGGAAGGTAACAGCTCTTTTGATCTCTGCACCAGCTATGCAGGACTGTATGCATGCTTTACCACATTTTAGCAGGCCACAAACCTGCCTGCTGCAGAAGAATGGAGTGCTCTCAGCACTTGTTGCTTTGAGTTCTTCATTGATGTTTTCCCCAAGCACTGAAAATTCTTATACCAAGTCACTCCATAAATATGGGTAATTCCATTGTCACTGCTCTCTTACTGACGTTTTGGGAACAGCTTGCATTCTGTGGAATGGTAAGATAATAGTTTGTATAGAACAGCTGGAACATGCCATTCATATTATAGCTGTTTATCTTGGATGAAATACTGAAACTGTTCAGCTGAGTGATCATGTTGTAAACTAGGAAGTCAATGGATTTTCATTATTTGTTACTGTTTGTCCTTGGATGAACGTTTTACTTTTTATGAGTCAGACTATAAACTTTTATCAACCTTTCTCATTCAAGAGCTTTAATAATTGATTTTTTAAAAACTACTTGGATACCCTCCTAGGAGAAGTTTTATTGAAATGCAAAGCACCTAGAATTGGCTCACTGAAGTGTATTGTGCTGTCAGTATGTTTTAGTCTTTGCTGGAACATTTCAAATGAATTTTTAAAGTCAAATTGCTATATGAAAAATGGGTTACAATCTTTTGTTAAAACTAATACGATTAAAACCTTGAAAAGGAGAAATAATTTGACACATCATTAGTATGACACATCATTGATATGACACATTTTTGTATCTGATTTGCTTGACAGTTTCCCAGTCTTGCTATTTGGGAAGCTTTGCTTTGTCTCTGCTCATGTCTCTTACAGAAAATACAGGAAATGCTCCTGAAATGAGCAAGTGAAACATAGTCATGTAACTCACCTCTGAGAATTTCCTTCATCACATAAAGCAGAGGGTCAGATTCAAGGTGATGCTCTCAATTGGCTGGAGTTAATTTTTTTTTTGAATTGCAATGATTGATGAAATTCGAGAAGGCAAAGGTTCATTAGCATTTGACAGGACAGTCATGAAGCCTTGACAATCACATTTGTTGTGATGTGTGTTTAAGATGATTTGAAAATATATTAATAATATTGTCACCCTTTTGACTTAAAAACCATATGTACTTCACAGCTGTATATACAGTCAGCTGAGTCAGAGTAATAGTGCTTTGCATTTCTGTTAGTGTCCGTGCCTTTGCACGTCAGAGCTGCTCTCTTGTTTCTTCAGCTGAGTAGAAATCTGATGGGTGTCTGTAGTCCCCATTTAAATAGATTAGGATACAGTAACACATTCTGTCACATTGCCATACCATTCTTTGGTTCAGAATATTAACTAACTCTGTGGTTAATCCCTTGTGTGGATTATGGTCCATGCAGTCTTTGTAAAAACTTTATAGGAATACGTAAGTGAAGCACCTTAGAAACATCAGAGAGACTTACAGATGTTAAAAAGCAATGGTTTTTCTACTCTTCCTTTGAAATATCTGATGTAAAAAAATATCATCTATTCAGTACACGAAGCTCTGTGTGTATGGGGTAAATGATTTGATTTCTGTGAAACTAGTATAACATGGATAGAGCTACTACTTAGGATTTAGACATAACTTGCAGGAAGAAAATTGAGCAGTTGTCACCTCAGATTACTGATGCTTTATCTCTGTTCTACCTTTAGTAGGTTGTGCTGGACTGTAATCCTTGAGTTCCTCTGTGGTTTAACAGGTGGAACTATTTTCGGAAAATGAAAATGGAGAATGAACTAGCTGAAGTTATCCCTCTGTCTATTATATTATAGAAAAAAACCCTGTGGGAGTCTTAAATTGTGTGTACACTGCAAGTTCAGAGGCCAGACATGCCTTTGGCAATGGAGGGTGCCACATGCTTTCCTGTCACTGCATTTCATTTCACTGCTAAGGACGCCTGTGAATCTTTGCCAGTCATGTTGTACCCTTCCAGCTGTTTACTTTCATTTTCCCTTGTTTTAATTACCAACTGCTTCCAAAGCTATGCTTTTGAAATAAAATCAGTGCCTGCCTCTGGATGTTAAGGCACTATGAGATATTATGGCTAAAGAAGAAATTCTGAGGGCAAAATTTCTGCCTCTCACTATGGAAGAAGGTTCTGTATGGTCCTTGGTCTCTGTTTTCCCTAGAGTCAACTGGTGTTAGGATGGTAATTCATGATTTAACTTCAGTGGCTGTGGGTATTGTGGTCTTGATCTCTATTGTTTCTCTAGTAACAGACTGCCTAAACCCCAACTTTTCAACAAAATTCAAATTGTAATTGTTCTTCTCAGCTGATCTTAACTAGTGTCAACATCGATTTAGATCTGTACTTATTTTTGGAAATACTGTTTCCACAGTGGGGCACTGAGGCTGCACATGTTAGAAACATATTTGAGAAAGACTAAAGACACATTTTTTCTTTTTAATAGTTAAACTAATTAGGCAATTTTTCCAATGCCTTTTAAAATTTTTTAATGAGAAAATGGCAAGGATTTAACTTATTTTTCTCAAATGATTTTGCCTCTGAATGTGTACCAGAGTCTCAGCAGATTGCAACACAAACAGTGAATATGGATTTTTGAACAGTTTGTACAGTCTTTTAAATAGAGAGATGTGTTCAGCTTTAGTGGTACTCCTCTATGCCTCTATGTGGCCATCTCTGAGGGTTTGACTTCTCTTTCGTGTATAGCATGTGGCAGATAGCAGGTTTTCCTGAATGATACATCTGTGGCTTTCTAGATTTGATTGTCTAGCACTTACAGGTAATGTGAAGTCAGAACAAAGTACTTCAGTTTCAGAAAACAGCCTTCAACTGTCTTCACTGAACATACCTGGTTAGAATAATAAGCACCAATTTTTAATTAAGAAATAGCAACATGACACCAGGTCTTTAGATCTCCCTTGTTCCCTGCCACACTACCTGTAAAACGTAATTTCATTTTCTTTTTTTGTTAAATCAGCATCTGCACTGCGGCCTCCTTCCTGACTGACAGGATTGGGGTAAAGGCCTTGAATATATACATTTTCGGTATTACTATTAATATCCTTTTCTCATAATTATCTGTTTTCAAATCTTTTTTTGTTAATTCCCACTGTTTTTTCCAGAAAGCATGATAGCTTGATGGTGAGAGGAGGTCTTCTCTTGTTATGTACATGGAACCGTGTGCAGAAAAGTAGGATATTCTAGAGTTCTCTATGATTGTCAAGATTATTCTGCTGGCATGGTATGCAAAGATACAAAATTGCAATGAAGGAAGTTTTAACTGCAGAAGTCATTCAATCTACAGCATATATAGCTGTATCTATAACATCCTGCTAGACTCTCTAGAAAGCACAGATATTTTTGTTCTGTATTTCTCTTCACTATTCTTGATCAAAAGTCAGAGCCCTGCTGGGAAAGCCTGAGATGCTGTGTGTGAACAGAATGTGAATAGTCAAGGGAGTGTGAACTGGTCCAAAGACCAGTCATACTTGGGCACAGATTTTTACTATGTTAGTTATTTTCATTGTTCTTGTTTGGTAGTAAATAAGTCACTGCTTGCTATTTCTTACGTAATAAAGCATCCCAAGGCCTCATGTTTCCTTATTTCCAAATCCCTACATTATACTGTGTATGCATAATTAAAACTAGAGGATATAAAGTCATTTGAGGTCCCCAAGGAATGATCTAAAATGCTATAGATAATACTGTATCAGCAGTTATCCATGATCGTTGTAAAAAAAAACAGAAGAGGGCATGGGTGAGTAGCTAATGGAATTAACCAAATACGGCTTATTTCACTGCTATGTCACAATCTTTCCTCTGCCTTATGTAATTTCCTGATTTCACAGATTTCCCCCTAGCTCTAGTATTACAGGATTCAGTGAATAGCAATTCTGTGTTTGCCTTTCCCCCTACCCTCAAGATTTCATAAGACTCACTCTTAGCTCCCTCTTAGTCACCATCTCTCCTTGAAAGGAAAGCTCTATCCTCTCACTCATTTTGGTTCTTCTTCTCTGTTAATCAGCCTCAGCAATGTCCTACTCAGGATTCGGAGACTAGAACTCAATAAAGCATTTAAGATGTGATTACTCCAAGGCTTTAAATAGTGGCAAAAAGTTGAAAGTCCCTCTGCTATTTTCACAATGTCTTTCCTGATGATGCCCAACATTTTCTTGGCTTTGTTTTTGGCTGCCACTGCAGCCTGAGTTGATGAATTCAGAAGCTGTCTGTGATGACCCCAAGATCTATCTGTAACCTCTGTGTTTTATCAGTAGCTAATAGAGTGGTGGCTTTTCTAATTAATAAGATATCAAAGTACTTCTCAAATATTAATAAGTAGACAAGAAATATATTTTACAGAATATAATTATTTTTTCTATCACGGAATCACAGAATCACAGAATCAGTTAGGTTCGAATAGACCTCTGAGATCATTGAGTCCAGCCAATAATCGAACACCACCATATCAACTAGAACATGGCACTAAGTGCCACATCCAGTCTTTCCTTAAACACTTCCAGGGATGGTGACTCCTCCACCTCCCTGCACAGTCCATTCCAATGTCTAATCACCCTTTTTGTGAAGAAATTCTTCCTAATATCCAACTTAAACCTCCCTTGGTGCAGCTTGAGATTATGTCCTCTTGTCCTGTCACCAGTTTCCTGGGAGAAGACACTGACTCCAACCTTGCTACAATCTCTTTTTGGGTAGTTGTAAAGAGTGATAAGGTCATCCTTGAGCCTCATTTTCTCCAGACTAAACAACTCCAGCTTCCTCAGCCGCTATGCAGACACCTTATGCTCCAGACCTCTCACCAGCTTCATTGTCCTTCTCTGCACATGCTCCAGGACCTCAATGTCCTTCCTGAAGTGAGGGGCCCAGAAATGGACACAGTACTTGAGGTGTCGAGTACAGGGGGAGAATCCCTGGTTCTGCTGCAACACTATTCTTGACAGCCCAGGATGCCACTGGCCTTCTTGTCCACCTAGATACTCTGCTGTCTCATGTTCAGCCTTCTTCTCTACATGACACTGTAAAACATAGAAAATGTGTTCTCTTAGTTGTGGTATTACATACTAGAATGTAGTTGTTAGTGTTTAGTTTAATTTCCTAGATTTTGGCAGGAAACTAGTGCTTCTGCAGTGTACTTAATGATATCTTCTGTAGTAGACAGAATGCAAACTTAGTATTCAGAATAATATGCATGAAGAACTCATAAATTCTTCTGGGGGAGAAGGGCACCTAAATCAGAATTACTGGAAACATTCATTTGCCTCCTGCCACTCTACCTGAGTATGCACAGTAGAATGGGAAAGAGCAGTGAGTCAAAGTCAGACATCACAATGAAATAATAATTTTTGAAGCATTTCTGGATCTCTGGAGGCAACCATATCTGTCATCTGTAAAGGCTGTGGCAACTCTGGGAGAACTATTTGTTATGGGAATAAACTGAATGAAGTGACTTGAACACAAGAAAAACCACTATGTGGCCAAACACAAAATTTGGCTGTGGAAAAGCTTTCTTGCCTCACTGAACATCTTAAAATAGATAAATTGTCTGTTAAGCAGTTAGCAACATGGTCTATGAGGGCCATGAAGCCTGCATATAAACAAGATATTGCTGACCCTCCATCGGCAGTTGCAGGAAAGGCTTGGCTGACCTGGAGTTGAGTCATCTGTATTGTGAACAGATAATAGATGGAAATGGTAGCTCTTTGTAAATATGTAAGCACTGAAGTATGCATTTACTAGCTTGATGGTAAGCTTGAGTACTTAGGGCTGTAACTAGGGCCATAAAGTTGTTCCAGGGCTAGGAAAAAACCAGCCATGGTGAAGAACACCAGAAGCACCATAATCAGATCTGATTTTGCAAGTTATTTCTGTAAGTGTATGCAGTGTTAAGTACATGCATAAACCTTACTGAACTCAGGAGTAAGGAGTGCATTTATAGGTCCTTACTGACCTGGACCATAAATTACTATATGAGGATTACAGGGAATGTCTGAAGTTGAGCCAGCCTTTGGCAAAGGTTGCAACAATGGCTTTCAGTCAAGAAAGCATATATTTTCTGCATTTGAAAGAACTCCATAATGTCTTAGTCTTGTTCCAGGCTGCCCTCTTGCCTTGGAGATCTCAGCCTGTCTTCATAGGAGAGGTGCTCCAGCTCTCTAATCAACTTGGTGGCTCTTCTCTGGACTAGTTCCAGCAAGTCCACATCTTTCTTGTGTTGGAAACTGCAGAGCTTACCTCTAGGTAAGGTCTCATCAGAGTCAGTCAGTCAGTCATGGCTAGGCTTCGCGAACGAAGATTTGGGAAGGCTCTATCCACATTTGTTGCAGGCACGCTGGTGGCTTACGAGGCCAATACGTGACAGACATATCCGATTGCAAAAGGCACAGCAGAAAGACTCCTTAGATGGTATATTCTGCAAGACACGGTTCTTTCTGCGTTGCCTTTTCTCCTCAAGGGTGATCCTGCATGTGTTCTCAAAGGAAACAGCTGCGTTATAGATGGTGTGTCTCCAGGCCTCCCGATTGGAGGCCAGAGTAGACCAGTTATGGTGATCAATATGGCCAAGGCTGAGGTGTTGTTTCAGGGAGCCCTTGTATCTTTTCTTCGGGGCTCCTCTCATGCGGCAGCCAGTGGCAAGTTCACCATAGAGCAGGATCTTAGGGAGGCGGTGGTCCTTCATCCTTGAGATGTGCCCTGCCCAATGCATCTACATTCGATATCGTACTGATGGAAGCCTATTCAACCTAAGGTGACTGAAGGCCCACACCAAGACCTTAAACCATCTTGTCCGGGAGCTGCTTTATGCTGATGACGCCGCCCTTGTTGCTCACACAGAAGCAGCCCTGCAGCGTTTAACATCCTGCTTTGCAGATGCTGCTGAGCTCTTTGGGCTGGAAGTCAGCTTAAAGAAGACAGAGGTCCTCCATCAACCTGCACTTCAGGAAGTCCCCCATCATCCCCACATCACCATTGGCGAATCAGAGCTCAAATCAGTCCAGGAGTTTAATTACCTAGGCAGCCTCATCTCCTCGGATGGCAAGATTGACGGAGAGATAGACAACAGGTTAGCAAAGGCATATAGTGCTTTTGGAAAACTCCACAGAAGAGTGTGGCGTAATAAACACTTGAAGAAAAGTACCAAGATCAGTGTTTACAGAGTCATCGTGCTGTCTACTCTCTTGTATGGTTCCGAATCATGGGTCATCTACCGCCACCACCTGCGTCTCCTAGAACGCTTCCATCAATGCTGCCTCGGTACAATCCTAAACATCCACTGGTCAGATTATGTGACCAATACATCTGTTCTAGAACAAGCAGCAGTCACAAGTATTCATCAGAGTAGAGCAGAGGGAAAAAATCACTCTCTCAACCTTCTGGCCGTGATCCTTTTGACACAGCCTAGGATACAGTTGGCCTTCTGGGGTGCAAGTGCACACTACCAGGTCATGTTGAGCTTTTCATCCACCAGCAACGTCAAGTCTTTCTCCTCAGGTCTGCTCTCAGTCCATCTCCACTCAGCCTGTATTTCTGCTTGGATTGCCCTGACACAGATGCAGGATCTTGCACTTGTTGACTTTCATGAGGTTTGCACAAGCCCACCCCTGAAGTCTGTCAAGGTCCCTCTGGATGGCATTCCTTCCCTGACTGTACCACACAGTTTGAGGTCATCTGCAAACTTGTTGGGGATACACTCAATCCCACTGTCCATGGAGCTGACTAAGATACAAATAAGTGTCCTTCCCAGTAGCAACTTTACAGCAGTGGAAATTTTCTGCAATTTTTTTGATCTGGTTTTTAAATTATTTTTTTCATGCTGAACAACTTGCATAACCAGTGATTTAGTTGGAGTGAATGGATAATACGTTTCAATTAGCTTCATGCAATTGACAAAAATGCATACAGTGACAATTTAGATTAAAGAGTATATATTTTTATTGTAACAAAGCTAACTTTGAAGGTGTTTTTTTTCTTTTACAAATTACAATAGTTTCATATTTAAAACAGGCTTAAGCAAGAAACTAGTATAAAACCTGTATTTATTCCTGATAACTGAGACTGTTATTGATGCAGGAATTTTATAATGACATCAACGATCTTAGAACCTGGTCAACAACAAACTGTTTGCTTAGAAATGCCACAATAGATCTGTTGACCTCACAGCTTGGCTAGCAAGCCATGCTCTGAAATCTTGGTATGCCTTTTGTAGGTGGCTTTTTTTTGGCAGTACTTAAAAGCTGAGCACACTTTGGCCTCAAGCTAGTGGTCACTCTGGAGAACCACATCCCAATTTTTCAACCTGGAAAGACTTACCAAAAAGTTTTCAGATAGGGACTGCTCAATTGCCCAAGTTTTATATGGTATCTGCATCAGTATACCGAGCCTTTTCCAGTACACTGTGATTGCAGATTAAGAATTTTTATTGCGTATCGCTGAGGCCTTTGGTTCACCCTGATGCAGATACTTTCTCTAGGGTCTACCTGTACCAAATTATGGAATTGAATTAGTGAGCTGTTACTGGACACTGATTACAGAGGGAAAAAATATGTTACAAAAAAAAAAAGAAAGTCTTGAAGGGCAAGGTTCCTGTAGAACAATGAGAGCAAATTGCTTTTCTCAGTGACAAGTGTATTGTACTTATTGCATTTTGTAATAATCCAAGGCAAGGAGGAAGATTTCTCTTGTCCTTCAGATAATACTTCCAGGCTTGTTCTTGGTGCAGGAGCTCGTAGTACACATAGAACCAGGTAACTTGGGAAAAATATTCTGACATCAGTATTATTCATAAAGCACATTTTTATTGGCTACACCGTATGTAGCTCAAGGGTGGAGAGAACTGACAGCATCAAGGAATGTCCAGAAGGTCTGCAGAAGCCACTGGGTCTGATAGCACCCTCTAGATGGTTGACTTTGTCTACTTAAAGCAATGTTTAAATAGTTTATTTTCCCAGTGGGGTGAAGCTGGTGAATGGTGTGGCTGTAACCACCTAGGTGGCTGGGAAAGATGCTGCGAGTGAGTCACAGGGCTATGAGTTGGTCCATCTCTGGGAGACTGCTCTCCAGGAGAGAAAGCAGAAGAGAAAGTTGTGACCTAACAGCTGTGCCACTCCACTTGCTATTAGAAATAAAGCTGCTCTGTGGGACGAGGCAGAGAACAGGTAGAAGGAGCCTTTTTTCTTCTTTATCCCCAGTTCTCCCCAGTAGAAAAAGAGGAATAGAAGAGGTGACCCCCAGGCAGGGGGATCATGCCTGTTGCTCTGCAGGGCTCTAGGAGTTGCTTCTGCCTCAAAACTTCATCTGGGATTCTTTGCAGATTAAAAAAAAAAAAAGAAGAAGGGGAAAAAGTCCTCCCCACTGTCATCAGGGTGCTATTTTGTCTACAGCAAGAGACAGATTTTCTTGTGTAAACCTGTATATAATGAAAATAGGGATGCTCAAAACAGCTCACGTTACCATAATTTTTTCACGTTACTAATGAGCATCATAATTTTACATTTTAATTAAAGCACTCTCTATGATATCCCTTAGTGGTTTTTTGTTACTTTTGCTCTCATTATTTCATTGTTATTGAAAAAAAATTTAATTACATCTGTTTTTTCCTTGTGTTTGTGCTTTGCCTCTTTTTCCCTCCATTTAAAATAGTAAGAGAGAGGTCCAGAATAGTTGCACAGCTGGTCTCACACTGATATGTTAAATCTGTTAACAAAAAGATGTGACATTGTCTCTTAATTTTTTAATTATATTTCAGATACCTCTTATATCTACAAATAAAAAGGGACATTTTCCATGGCCGTTTGCTGTGTTCCTTTTCTGATGCTGCCTACTTGGGTGCCTGTATTGTCCAAGGTAAGTACAAGCAGGAGCCTTTTTTAAATACTTCACTCATATGTGTGTTCAATAAAAAGAGCAATGCAAAACTGTTGGGTGAATATAGCTACCAGTAACTTTTGTTGCTTTTTTTTTCAGTTGTACTCTTTTCCTGCATTGATATTCACTTAAAATGTTGTAAATAATTCAGCCGCTTAGCCAATGAAAACCAAATTGGAACTTAAAAATTAAAACCCAATAAATTGTGTTAGCATTTAAGTGAAGAAGTATGACATCAATATTAGACTCCACTTATCAACAAACCAAAACTCTGTTCTGAATTCTGAATGTAAATGTAGCCTTTTTCATTTGAACTAAGCAGAGAAAGTGTCATTCAGTGCTCTTTCTTATGGTAAAGGAGACCTGTGTAATCTCTGTCAAAAATAGAACACGTACTTCAAGGAGAAGGAAATTTTGTTTTGTTTTTCCTATCTTTTTTTTCTCCCTCTCTCTCTCCAGCATTTCCTGAGGACCAAATTCAGGCATATGTGTTGAATTGTATATAGAGAAATAATCAGTTATATGTCTGATTACGGACATCATATGTGTGGAAGTTCCCATTTTTCTACCTTTATGTGAATTAAGCTCTTAATGCATTACGAGACAGCATATCCAAACCAAAGCTGAGTCTAGACTGTATTAAAGCAGTCTCATTAAGAAAGTTAAAACACCAAATTCCATGTTTGGGTACCTAAGTGACACATCTTTTAGAAGAGGAATCAAATTCTGTGGGGTGCCTTAAATAACATTATGGCCTGTGTTTCTCTGCTGGAACAGAATGAGATCAGTTCATAGGAGTGAGGATAAATCACGTGGAAAAGAGGTGAATCAGGAGTGCATTGTTTTAGTTCTGCCTACTAACAGAATGATAAATACTCAAAGGGGGAAGTTTACCTATTCATCTGTTTCACAAAGCATGTTTCTGCTTTGTAAAAACGTTTCAAAGCAATAGTTTACTATTGCTAATTAACGCAGCAGTTAATAAGGCATGAACTTCACTTGAAACTCATTGACTGAAGTGGCAGTTATAAGGGTTTTGTTGTTTCAGTTAACTGTCACTTCTTTAAAGCAGCATTTCTTGAGAGATGCTGGATTCTTACTGAGCATGGAAGTATCTTGAATTACACTGCATTTACTGACTTCTTTCCCTATTAACTAATATTACAATTGAATTTTTCTGTTTTGTTTTGTATTTTGGATGTGTTTAGCTGAGCTTGGTGATTATGATCCTGATGAACACCCAGAGGACTATATCAGCGACTTTAGGATTTTTCCTAAGCAGTCACAAAAGCTTGAGAAGAAAATAGCTGAAATGCATAAAAATGAATTCAGGTAATTTAAAATGCTGTTTAGTAAAGAGACAGCCAAGAAATACTTTTATCTGTTTCCAAATAGTGTATGTTAACTTAGGAGGGTTTGTTCCATAGATTATAATAGATGCTCTATCAATATGCTGTCTAATATGCTGTATTTGAAAATGTGGTTTCAGCTTTGGGGGTTTTCTTTTCCACTGCTTTATTAATCATAGCTGAGTGCTGGTAATTTAGATGTCATTTACTTGAAATGTATGTCTGATTATGGGAGCAGCTCACATCATGAGGGCTGCTCTGGTTGATTAGTGGAATAACATCTTTCATTTAGGAATCACACGTCTTTTGGTGTGAAATTTCTGTCTGTAGTGCAATTATAAAATTCTCAGTAGATATTGACCCGATTGAAACTGTAATTAAGTTATTTTATCTGGAGGTTGTTAAAATAGTGGTGAATTGCAAAGAAATGTATTTAAGTAAATTCCTTGTAAGACTAAGGAGGTGAGATCCAGAGCTCTCTGCATGTCTTTTTCTCTCCTAAACTTTTAATACTCTAACAAGGGGGAAAGGAGAAAGATGGATTAGTCTATCTTTTGGTTTCAAAGTTAAATGTGTTTCAGGAGAGAAGTAGCAGTGAGTTGTGCAACTATACCCTCTTCAGGGTTGTTGGTGAATGACAGGCAAAGCAGTCGAGAAGGTAGCTTGCTTGATGCCCTCAGCATTTTGCTTAGTTGAGAATAGTCCTCAGAAAATCCGAAGAGGAATAGGAGGTGCAGAAAATCAAATGAAAGCAAACAATTATTACATTAACTAGAAGGATAGTTTTTATTGAAAGATTATGAGGTCTTTTGCACTTGTTTAAAACCCCTGTGCTTTGTTTTTATGTTTCAATGCATTTGGAAAAAAAAAAAAGAGAAAAATTCCTGTTCAGAGGAGTTAAAACTTAAAATATGGGTTTTTTTCAGAATCCTATCAAATATGTTTTTCAAGTGAAGTACAACATTCATGACAATAAGTTTGCCAGTAATAATGTGTCTTCTGTTTTTTCCTTCCTGAAACCTACATACTTTCTTTGTGTTTCTTTTGGTGAATGATGTTTTAAATGGCATGGTTGTATCTAATATTTTTAGAGCAGTCTAAGACGTGAAAGCCTTTTAAAAAAGGAAACAGAATTTCTTTTACTTTCAGTATTGTTCCATGCAGTGTCTGCAGATTTCCAAAGGATAAATTCAACCTTCATAAAACAATATCTTTCATCAGTTAAGCCAGGGTGCAATTGAAAAGACTTTTATAAATTGCAGTCTTTAAAGAACAGGCTAGTCCTTTATTTAAAGTTAGAAGGAGGGAAGGAAGGGCGATAGGCCAAAGCTGGTGGGTTTTATATTTCATGATGCTAGGAGAGATGTATTTATCTGTGTTGGTTTTTTTGTTTGTTTGTTTGTTTATGTGTAATTTTGCCCATGAACTTAATTAGCTAATTCCTTTGTTATGAATAACTAGACATATTTTTTACCTCATTTTTTAACCCTCTTTCCTGTTGGTGTATTCTGCCTGAACCCATGACAGTAAATGTTACAAGCTTTTGCACAGGTCTCTCTAGGATTCCCCTAGTCCTGAATCCCTCCCATCAATAGTTGCTCAGTGTGGCAGTGAATCTGATGAGAAACTTGTTTAAACATGTTTTAAAATGGCTCTTTGTGGTCCCTTTGCAAACACGTGTTTCTTCTTCCCAACACCCCCCACAGCAACTGTTATCTCCCATGCAGGAATGTCCTGGGAAAGGTGTCCCGAGGTGTCCCATTGGTCCTTTGTTTAACCCCTTCCTATTGGCTGTTGACCCTTTACCTGATGGTTTCTTTTGTGTGACCCTGCACTTGTGATTGGTTCCCCTTTGACCCTCCTAAAAGCCTTATAAACCCCTTCCCAACAATAAACTCTCTCTTGCCTCCTCTCCACGCCCGGTGTGCTGTCTCTGTACCTGCCATGGAGCCACGTGGGTGCTGGGGGGAGAGGAGGGCACCTCTCCCCTCCAGGCTCGGGGCCTGAAAAACCCTGTCTCTGGAGTTCCCCTTCCCCGTCCCACAAGACGTCGGAAATGGTTCTTCAGGCGGAGAAGGAACTAGAGCTGGGCTCCCCCACGTCGTGGATGGGGAAAGGGAAACCCATATCTGGTGCCCACCGTGTGAGGAAACGAATCTTGCTGAACTCTTCTATGAAGATAGGTGGATTCCTAAAGCACAGATGCGATATCTGTGTTCCCCGGCGCCCCGAAGTCTCCCCCATCCCCCTCAATTCGCCGTAATTGGGCCACGTGGTGAGGCCACGATTGTTTGAACTCTTCTGTGAAGATAAAAGCAATCCCAAGCACAGGCTGGGGCGACGTCTGTGTCAACGGCGAACCGGGTCTAAGCGGCAAAAGATATCAGCAGGCTTGCATCACCACAAGAGAGGAGCCTGATCTGAGTATCTTCAACCTTCCTGAGGACATTCAGGTAGGAGCAGGCCCGGCATATCCCCTTTTAAGGAAACTTCGGCATACTCCCTAAACCTCTCCCCCTGTAAACCTGTAACTACAAGAAGTGTGCATGCCTCTTTAAGAGAGAAAAAGCAAGCTTAAAGAACATATGTAATTCCATCTGCAAGTCATCTAATAAGACTGCTTGCTAACCTGAAAGATAGTTACCACGCCAGCATGGCGAAAAAAGGGTTAAAGCTGCTCGAAACAGCTCCGCAGCAATCCCCCTGCGCGGCCCCGCGCCGCCCGCCGTGCCGCTCGCGCCGCCCGGCCCCGGGCCGGCCCCGCGCCGCAGCCCCTACATCGGCCAGCCCTCCTCCTGCCGAGTGCAGAGACTTTGTTTTCCTCAGCCGACGCGGGAACCAGCCACCTCTGCCTACTTTCACCGAGCCCGGCCCCGTGCCGCGGCTCCGGGGAAGCCCCGACATCGGCCGGCCCCGCTCCTGCCTCGCTGCTGCAGCTCCCGCCGAGCCGCCCGGGGCGGACCCTGCCCCGCAACAGACCTGTCCGGACACCCGCGGTGCCGCCGCCGCCCCGCCGAGACCCCGACGCTGCTGGCGGCCCCGGCCCCCGCCGATCCCGCCTGCACCCTGCTCCTGCACACAGCAACCCCCCGTCCCGCCATGCGGCCGCAGCAGCCACCGCCGCAACCCCTCCGGACGCCGAGACTGCCTCCGAGAAACAGAAGAAAACAACCATTTGGACTCTAATGAAACTAAAATTAACAGCAATAAGTAGTTTGTTTGGTTCAGCAGTAAATTGAAAGTTTGTGCCAGTGAAAAACTTGTTTCATCAATAAAACCATTTTTAATTTCTGTTTTATAGGGACACCCTCAGACACTAAGAGAATGAGGTAAATTTAAAATCCATATATCAATATAAGACATATTCATCTTTAGGGAATAAAAAAGGGTGGCATGTGGCAGTGAATCTGATGAGAAACTTGTTTAAACATGTCTTAAAATGGCTCTTTGTGGTCCCTTTGCAAACACGTGTTTCTTCTTCCCAACACCCCCCACAGCAACTGTTATCTCCCATGCAGGGGTGTCCTGGGAAAGGTGTCCCGAGGTGTCCCATTGGTCCTTTGTTTAACCCCTTCCTATTGGCTGTTGACCCCTTACCTGATGGTTTCTTTTGTGTGACCCTGAACTTGTGATTGGTCCCCTTTGACCCTCCTAAAAGCCTTATAAACCCCTTCCCAACAATAAACTCTCTCTTGCCTCCTCTCCACGCCCGGTGTGCTGTCTCTGTGCCTGCCATGGAGCCACGTGGGTGGTGGGGGGAGGGGAGGGCACCTCTCCCCTCCAGGCTCGGGGCCTGAAAAACCCTGTTTATGGAGTTCCCCTTCCCCGTCCCACAAGACGTCGGAAATGGTTCTTCAGACGGAGAAGGAACTAGAGCTGGGCTCCCCCACGTCGAGGATGGGGAAAGGGAAACCCATAGCTCAGCATGTGAGGATGTCCCCTGAATTTCTTCACTAGTCTTGGCGAGGGACACTATTAATTATTGCCTTTTGGAAATCAGATGGTATCAGGCTGACTTCTTTTGCTTGTGGGTCTGCTGGTTCCTACAAAAAATTGAGGCATAACTATAATTTATAGCAGAACTTTCTCCATATACCCCACTTACATGTGTACGTTCCTTAATTCTCTTTCTATTCTATATTTTACCAATTTATGTGGTACGAATTTTAGGCTCAGTGGCTGGTAGCTCTTTGCAGCTCTCAGGAACTGTCATCTTTATTTTCTGTTTTCTTTTGCTTGTGTCAGTACCTGCTATGCCTTACCTATTTGCCAGATTTCAGAGAACAAAGACAGTTTCAGAGTTATCTGGATAGCTACTACTTGGCAATTTCCCCCTGTAGCTCTGTCTTCCCCAAATTGATCATCCTCTTATGTTTTTTATATCAGACACTCACTAGTCACATAGAAGTTTTACATTTTCCAGATATTTAATTCCACGGTTCTCTATTCTAGGAGTACAAATTAATAAAATATATCTGCCACATAATGAACTATATATAGACAGGTCCAGTGTTAGATTATAAGATTTACATATCTAGCTGGAAAATATTACTCAAAGAAACACTGAGTTTGCCACCTTCTGTGTGGCACTTATTTACACATCTCTTTCGCTGCATTCAGCAGGTTGAATTATCTGATAAAAATTAATATTGTGCTGCTCAATGAGTATTTTTAAAAGTGCTGCAAGAGGTTCCTGGCCTTTTTTTAACAAGATACTCAAATGATGTGTTAGCTGAGAGCTAAAATATGAGAAGAACAGGTGAGATTAGAGCCCTTCTATTCTAGCTGCCATTCGGCTACCTTCATAATAGTTACCTCTGTGCTTCAGCACTGTGAGTCTGATTCTTTGGTTTTTTTCACATGCGTAAACAAACAAATATTATGACATCTCTTATGTGCAACAGATTCCCATATAACTAAAACCATATGGCTTGAAAGAGGTAATTTCTTCACTGAATCCTGTCTCAGCATCCTTAAGGCCTGTTGACTGGTCACATATTTTCTTCTGCCCTACAGCATGATGGAATAATTTGGCTTTAGAAAGGAATAAGATCATGAGGGAGTGTTTGGGAAGCAGCAGTAGAATACTGTGACAGCTTCCAGTGACCTAGTGACTCATTAGGTGTCATTTAGAGCCCTTTTTTTTTTAATTCCTGAAAGCAAATGTATGACATGATGCCCCTATTATCCTTTGTGGCTGTGAGAACATCACTGCATTTTAGCAAAACCTTTTATGTGACTTTCTACTGCACCTAATTGCAAAAACATAAATGCGACAGACAGAAATGCATAGCAGGTTTACTGAGTTGTGATTGTCTTGTGACTTTTAATTAATTATTCTTCCCTCATTAAGAAAGGGAGAGGTACAGAAATAAAACAAAAGACAAAAATACCTTGTTATGAACTTGATATCAAGCTTCCACAGGCCAGACACCTGAATATACCGAGATTTCCTAAGGGAAAATGGACATAAGTCCCTATCAAGGGAATTTATATTTGTAGGAATAATGTTTTGGTGTGGTTTGGGTGGGGTTTTTTCCCCTGTTGTTTTGGGTTTTTGCTTGGGTTTTTGTTTGGTTGGTTGGTTTTGGTTTTTTGGAAGAAAGTAGTTGAAAATCAAGCTTTTTTTTTTTATCCCACCTGAAAACTAGTGTGGTGGGGGGAAAAAAGTTTTCCCCCTGAAGTTATAAAATGGTAAACCCCCAGGGGGTGATTACCCTTGAGGCTGAACCAATGAGCGCTCTTGCAAAATATAAACATATCACCCAGACCGGAAGAGTTGTTGTTGTAGTAGTTGTTGGAGAGAGTGGCCATGTTGTAAAGCCATGAGGAGAAGGGGCAGAAGCCCCTCTGGGGGACCATGGCTCCCCAGTCCCCGCGTGTGGGTCATAGAAACTCGGAAACAGTGTTAAACTGGACTGAGGTCTGTGACTGAGAAGCTGGAAGTTTCTCCACTGTAAGCAACAGCAGGAGCAGCAACAGAAGCAGCAGCGTCTGGAGGGCAGAGAGCCAAGAGATAAGAGAGAAGCAGCAGAGACAGCATGCAGCCAAGGAAGACACAGAGTTATCTGAGAGAGAGAGCCAGCAGCAGAGAGAGAACTAAGCTCTACAGAGAGAGAGAGAGTTTGGGTAAGAACTGAAACAAACTCCCCAAACCCCTCTGAGACCTCCAGATGAGGAGGAGGATGATGGACTCTTACTTGAAAACAGTCTTAGAGTGCTACAGCACTGAAAAGAGAGGAGCTGAGAAGCTCAGGGCTTCCCAGAGCTGGACCAGGACGGCCAAAGGAATGCGGAGGAGGGCTTCACGCCCCGCTGCTGATAAACTAAGCTAGCAGCCTGAGATCAGAGCCTAGGAACTCTGTGAGGGAATTTGAATCCCCTGAAGATAAGGACCATCACGAAGGCTTCTGCACTTCGTTGATATGACGTGGTGAAGTGACCTTTGTCCTGGTGAATGCAGCCCATGGAAGAAAAAGACCCTTGCTTGGAGTCGAAGGGCCGAGAGGGGCTTGGAGACCCCCCTCCTTGTGTGTACTGGCAGAGATCCAGCTACAGCTGCTGCATGGAAGAGAGAGAGATAGCCTGCTGCCCTAGAGACACTGCTGCTCTGAGAGTGGAAAGGATCTCTTCCTTCTTCCCTCCTGGACTTTTATTTGGAGAGAGAAGAGATTTGATCCATTGTAGATACTGTTTTATCATGGTAGAGATAGTTGAAATTGTGTGTGTAATGTATTATAATATTCATTTGTACGGTCATTGTAATATAATCCTTTCCCCCCATTTTGAGTCTCGTTTGTTGTCTGGAAAACCCATCTCACACTGGGCTGAGATGTGGGAGGGGGGCTTGGACTCAGGAATTGGATTTTGGGGCTCTCAAACCATGACAACTAGCAATCCATTTTTACTTATTTCTGATATGAAATATTACACCATGTAATTTATATATGAAAATGTTATGTAAAACATCATTAACTTATTTGAAAGACCCATGCAAACATTAACTTTGTCAAGTAAATTATAGAGGTGCATGACCTATTCAATTTCCTGTTTCCCATGTTTCCCATATGTCATAAGTTATTTATTATGCCCTGGGATAGCCAATGTGGATACAGTCTCAAGATGTCAGAATGCTACTGAATTGTCTGTTGTCTCCACTGTGTATATTGAATGTTCCAGCTTTTGCAAAAGTCACGTGTGAAATAACACCTTTTGGGAGAAGAAAAGGTTTCCTCTGAGGCTGCAAAATCACTGCCATATTCTGACAGTAACTATCGCAAAAGCAATTTAAAATTTTAAGCCAAAGGGAGTATTTTCTTGAAACCAGAGTAGGAAATTAATGCTTGAGTTTGATCAAAGCTGAATGAAAAGTGGTGTTTAAATTGGACTTGACAGGTATATAACATTTTTATCCTTTGCTGCATCATCTACACTGTAACTTCTCAGTGAGGATTTAAGCACTTTTAACTTTCCTCTGCTTCTTTGACTCCTACTGTATTCCCCTTGCCATACCATCAGTTACCATGTGTGCTCTGACTCTGGTTGCAGCAGGAGTACAGGATATCCTGGTTTCCACTGATTCAGCTTTCTCCTGCAGACATGGATCTGTCAATGAAACCACTGGCAAGCATAACTCCAATGCTACTATCAGAGTGCAATCTGGGAGGCTGTCCTAGAAGACGTGGCAGCAGTTGCTGAAAAGTGCTTTTCTTTGTGCATGTTAATATTGTTTCATTCAAGATTAAATCAACTTCTTGCATGGTGTTCAATACATTTTTGCTAAATGTACAGTGCTAAAACTAAATTCACATTGAGTAAGTCCAGAATAAGGTGGATTTGGTATTCCATTTAAGTGCTTCTTGCAATTAAAACTATATATTATCTAGTTTTATGCATTTAATACTGGCAGCACAATTATCTATACTTTATATTTATCTCCTAATTTATATTATATTTACTTTATATTTACCTCCTATTTACTTTTATATTATATTTACTTTATATTTACCTCCTAATCACACTGACATTTAACAACCTGCTATACATGAAGGGAATCCTATTGGAAGGCTGCTCCAAAACTTGCAAGTCATATTACAGGAGACAGAAACCACTTGCTGGGGACTGAGGATATGTTGAGGTTTACATGGAGGTGAGGGACACATCTGGAAAGAGGCAGGATTTGGACTGCTGCAGGGATAGGTGAGTTCCAGGCCTAAGAAACCAAAGTCTTTGTAGTTCCTAGCTGTATAAAGTATACTGAGGATCTTGGAGAACTGAGGGGGACAATGATATGTAGTGGGAATTCTCAGGCAGACAGTGGTGATAGCTGCTCAGGGCCTCACATTACAGCCCTGACTGCACTGAATGCTCTCTTCATTTCAGCTTTGATAGCCAATGCTGCCTCACTTACAGTCTTGCAGCATAGGCATTTAGATTTACCTATCAGGCCATATGTTGGCACGTCACTGCAACTTTGAAAATAACTAATTCTCTCTAAGTTAGCAATCTGGTATTAAAATGCCGTTGTGTGCTGTAATGGGAGAATAATTTTTTGTTTCTAATTCTGCCACATTTTCCTGGTGTTTTCTTTCTTTCACTCCATAGTTCATATCAGTTGTAATTTGGATGAATTAGAGACATAGTTGGAATCTAGTCACCTAATCCTTTTCCTGAAGGATTCTGTGTGTGCTGCTTTCCTCAAAGCTTTGTTCTCCTGAACCATATTTTTCTGATAGAAGTGTGCTTAAAACGAATTCAAATCAAGGAACCATTCTTGTAATTCTGGATGTGCTAACTAGAAAATAGTAAGTGAGGTGTTGTTTTGAGATGAAATAATAAGTGAGGTGCTGGATTGGTGTTTGCATGGCACAGAGAATACTTCCAGAAGCTTTATGGTGAGGAACAGCTTTGCATGAGCAGGAATTTAATGGAAGATGCAGTTGTAGTGGTAATCTAGAGAAAGCAACTTCACAGGCAAAAGAGTTGTCTTTTCCCTCCTCTTTTGAAAAACTGAAAAGATACATAGATACATAGGATTTTTTTAAATGGAATTCCAAGAAGTATTCAGTAGAAAGGATGATCTACTAGAACTGAAAAAGGCAGCAATTTTTTTGCAACATTAATAATTTTTTAGCTTTAGTGAAGATTTATTTTTTGTGTGTGCATGTGACTTTTTTTTTTTTTTTGACCTTTTTTTCCCTGCCAAGAGTGGTCATAATCATGATCTACAGACATGGTTGTTTTTACCACACTAGTTGTTGCCTGTCTAATGGTGCGGTTTGGATTCAGGTTCTGCACACTTAGCGTGCTGTTATCTTCGGATATCTGCGTGAAATTCTACAGTGTAGGGATTTCTTTAGCAGCTGAAAGGACCTATTTCCTCTGCCCCCTCTGCCTTCTATGGACGGCAAGAGTTCAGGAACAACGCACAGATGATCAATATGATCAAACAATGTCCAATTTATTATTTAAATTAGTTAGCTTTTATACAGTCAGTGTTTTCCGGGTACGTGATTACAACAAAGTGAATGGATAGCTCAGTCTGTGCCCGCGTTTCATGGCTTTAGCTCGTTGGTCCCGATGCTCAGTCCACACGTCCTGACGTCATTCGTGCCACCCAAAGTCCCTCCTATTGATCTGCCTTTAGGGACTTTCCTGGGACTTTCCAGTTTTCTCTTTATCTCCAGTTTCCCACAACTTTCAACTATAAACATACAGTTTTCACACAACTTGCAAGTATAAACACAGGGAGTTTCACACAGTTTGCAACTATAAACTATTCTTTTAATAACCTCCAAAGTTATGTCAAGTGAGGCCTACTGCTCCTCAGAACTGGCAATATGGATTGTTCACAAAGTGTCCATTTTCCTGCAAATACTCTACAGCCTTCCCTCCCTCTTTATTTGGGGAAGGCTTTACGGGCTAGGTGTGTCTGGACCAGAAATTTTAATCACCACGATAAACCCAGAAAGCTTAGTAGATTTCTCTGTATCATGGGAATAGATTTTAAATTAACAATAGGTAAATTAAAACTGCATCTGTTCTGTAAGCGTATTCTATCTTTGAATAAGCTTAAAGCTGTCTCTATGTCACTGCATCAATTTATAGAGTAGAGCTGAAATACAAATATCTGAACTCAGACTTCAGAGATACCATCTCATTTTGATCTCTGAAGGCAGAACGGTAATTTGAAATGTTCTGGTAGAAGGAATTACGTAAGTGGCACATATAATTACGGCATGCATAGTGTAAAATTAAAGCCATAAGCATTTAATAAACTCCATAAAAGAGTTTGGTTATTGTTTTAAAGTGATTTATTTGGGTTTTACTTGGTTTATATCTGTGTGAGAGAAAAAAAATGCAGTAAAATTAAAATTGGTATTTAATTGTTCTGCAGCTTTTTAGGTTTAGTATATTCCAGCAACATTTCAGCAGTTCATTTTCTTGCTAGATGAACATGGTTTTTTTCCCATTTAAAGGCTTTCTTCCCCTTGATGCCAGGCCAGGCAGTTCTTGGGGAAAAACACTGCTGCTTGGGCAATGTGCTGAGTCTGACCTTGCTATTCTGATGACCTGAGCCACAGCCTACAATGCCATTTCATTTACCAGTGTCTTCATTTAGTGCTTTTCTTTGAAAATATCACCACTGTTGTGCTATTGTTTCCACTACAACTAATAAACATAGTGCTTTTGTTTCAATACCATATAGTCTTCCTTAGCACCATTATTGTGACTAAAAACATTAGCAAACAGGCTTTATTTAAAAACATCTCCACTATGTGCCAAAATCTTCTGAGCTTAAAGTAAAAACTGCCCAAGACTTCTAGTACTATAATTTTATAGCTATTGGAGTCTCAACCACATGTAAAAAGATGTGAAGAAACAACAACAAAACCTCATTAACGTAGTAAGCAGTGCTGTGATCATTGTACAGCTTTATGCAGAGTTCTGTCTCTGTTTTAGGTTAAAAGGAAACCCAGATAACCCTGTTCTGCTGAGGGATGTGCTGTACAAGATCTGGGATATAACAAGGAGAATATTTAATGGATGGACATCTGTCTTGAAAATGTCACTGTGGTCTCTCCTGAGACTGCAGTAAAATATGTCCACAGTTGAAGGGCAGGGCAAAAAGTGGTTGATGGAGACTGAGCCTATGTTATTTAAAATGTTATGGCTGGTTTCTCCTTTTTTCATGGAGGTAAATATGTAATATTTCTAGAGGCTAGATTGTTATGTATGTATTTATTTATTTTTTCAGTTTATTACATTGGAACACCTTACAAACCATACATGCCCAGAAATGAAACATATATGGAACATACTCTACTAAGTATTGCTGTTGTGTTCTGCTGCAAGTACCTTTGCTTGACATAGAGATGAGGCAAATGGGTGGACAATAATTGTTATTACTACTAGTATGTTAATAGTAGTATCTCATCGCACTTTGTAAGTTAGTAAGAGAATCAGAGAATCAGAGAAGACAAATGAAGTGACCTTACTAATGTCATTCAGGAAGCAGGAAACCAAGAATAGCATTAAAAATGTTTTTTCTTTGCTGTTATTGCTATATGGTCTTCTTTATTAAAAGGAATTAATGCTCAATCCTGTGTTGTCTTATCCATAACTTTCACTGAGTTTCATGACTAGACGTGTGAAGGGGAGAAACTTCTGGAGTGAATTGGTATTGGCAGCGAGCAAAATAAGTAAACCCTTGCTGTGACACACCCTGTTGAACTTTCTTGTGTTTGAAGTGCTTCAGAGTTGGGGACCCTGTGGGGAATAAACAGAGCTTTTACATCCTCTAGTGCGTACTTCTCATGAGCCTGAAGTTAAAAACAGAGTGTGTTGCAGACTTCTCACTCCTCTAATGAAGTATTTGTTTCATTCAGTTTTATCTGGGACATTGATTCCTAGGTTGAATCATAACTTTGTAGCTAATGATTGTGGAGCTCTAAATTCACAAGTAATCCACATTTACTGTATGTATCGTATGCAGAAACTTTTCTTGGTAGTGGTTTTTTTTAGTGGTCCTGTTCAAACCTTTACCATGGCAAGGACCAGCACTAGAAATACAGACACCAACTTTAAAGAACAAGTGTATAAATTTACTATAGTGCAAAGCAGCAAAGAATTACAAAAGAAGCAGTGAATTATAAAAGGATAAACTTATCAATGCACCTAATCATTACTATAGAGAGTGTCTCTGGTGATTAAGAAAGATACATCACCAGTTACCCCATTTAATACATTACCATAATCAGCATGCAGACCTGCACATCAATTTGGGAGCCCTCATTACAGTGAAAGGTTGGAGAACCACTCCCAGTAACTGGGAAATCTTACACAGTGTGTCCACTCGCAGGTGAGGCTTCCATCTTTGCTGTGAGAGGGTCCAGCTTTTATACTGGTAAACAAACAAGCTTACATCACTTATTTGGTGCAGAAAATACCTAGCTTTCTTCTCTCCTAGGTTTTCCCCCAAAGCCTGGCCAGGGCTCAGAGGAAAATCAAGGGAGTTAGTTTGGACCAACTACTTTTGAGTGGGGCCAATTGCCTACCTCCATGGCCTGGACTAGTCTCTAAACACAGGATGATGGATACATTCATAGCAAATACAAATCTTTACTAATTAAGTGGATACTAATATACCTTACTAACAAGCATACATGTTTACACAGGCATAGTATTATGGATGTTACTAAGGATTATATAGAATTTTGGCTAATAAGCAGATACATGACTAAATATAACATTGGGTTGGAAGGTCCCTCTAGAGGCCAACTCTGGCTCACGGCCTGTTGTTCAGGCCTCAGCACTTCACCGTGCTGCAGCCAGGTGTGGTAGTGGCTGCAACATGTAGAAAGGTAATATATCTTCTACTTAATGTTGAATATATACTGAAAAATAAATTAAGAGGAGTAAATGCACTGACAGAGAGAGATGACTTTCCTGAGAGAACTGAGTTACAAACCAGCAAAGATGCATTGCATAAATATTTCCTGTTTTTCCACTATAAGAGGCAATAATTGAAACACATATATTAAGAAACTCTATAAATTCTTGTGTAAGGATGTTTGCTACATGTAGAAAGCTTAAAGGTTTTTAAACAAAGCAAATCAAAGCCATATCTAATGTTTGATCAGTGACTGGTAAAAAAATATTGACTTTTCTTTGCTGATAGGATTTGCTACAGTTATATTTTTATTTAGTAAGAAAATTTTCATTACTAAGTTACAGACGAAAAGCGTATTATCAAGACTTAAATATTAACCCTTTGAGAAGAGATAAATGAGTAATTTTCATTTGATATTGCTCTTGACTCTTGTGTTTTGTGATGTTCTTTTAAGGCTTTGCATTGTTGCCATTTGATTAGCCTGTAGTCCGATAAGATCAAATTTGTCCATGTTTTCTGCATTTCTTTTCCAAGTGCCACATCTTATTCCACTTGATATGCACAAAACCGGCATAGTTTCAGAGGCTATGGGTGGGGAGAGCTTGCTAATTTTTTTTAATGTGTCTCTGTAATATTTTTCCCCATTTCAATATGCCAAACCCCCAAACCACATTGTTACAAATTACTTGTCACTTTTTGGTGCATTCAAACCAGAAGATTGACTACTTTCCTTTGTAGCAGCAAAGGTAGCTGGATAAAAGATGCATTTTATAATCTTACATTTTTGTAAGGCTCAATATTCAATAAGCAATCAAACCATCTATTTGTTTGGCTTTTCACTATGCAACATAAGTATTCTAGGTATTTAGGTCTAATTAGTCAATTAGTTCTGTCAGGTGCAGTTGAATTGTACATGAAACAAATTTATTGCCTTTTTAAGGGTCACTTATGGTCTTAGAGTTGTGATTAAACACAAGGTTGTGACTTATTAATATTGAAAATGGAGAAAAAGTTCAGTGGAGCTACCAAGAAGTTGACTGGGAAAAATAAGCATTTTTCTTTTGCTTGCTGCTTTCATGCTGCTTTTTCATTAAGCATTTAACTGTGTAAATGTCTGTTTGTAATTCTTGATGTTCCACTTGATACATATTCTTCTCCATTGGAAAGAGGTGAGGAAGAGACCAAAAAAAAAAAGAGAAAGAAGGCCACATCTCTAATATCATGGGGTATTTTCTTTGGTTTTGTGTGGGTTTTTTTTCAAAAGCAAAATATCCACAAAAATGTGGCCTGAAATAAAATGAAGGTTGTGTAATATTGAGAGAGATCCAAAATAAACACAGAAGAAGCCCAAGAAATATCATGGGATTGAGTGGGATATGACGAACAGTGAAAATTAGCAATAGTTAAAACTTTGTAGCAGAAATGGTTATTACATTGCCACAGGGTGTCGTCCTATTAGGTTCAAAATAGGATTTGATATCCATGAGTGTGCTAGGTGTTGTCTTAGTTGTTAAACTGAACTTTGGGCTAGATACAGAATATCTTATGTCAGTGCCTGTTGATTTCCAGCTACCGGGGAATAACAGACTTACAGGGAATTTATGCTACACCAACACATAGTGCAGTTTTAAATGTCAGTTCCCATGTACCATTGATCATAGTGTGAGGCTGGACTCTAAAATGCAGGCATAAGATAAAGCATGACTATGTTCCTTGAAAATTTGTTTACTGTGGATTTTTTTTTCTTTAGTTGCTGTTGTTGGGGTTTTTTTTTATAATTTGCATGAGATTTATGAGGCCTGGCTTTCTAAATGTCTAGGTACTGTTAATTGTCATTTTATGTATCAGAATCATGTACTCTAGTTATGCAGATACATAAATGAAATAATAATTGAAACAGTTTGCTTTCAAACAGGCATTTTAAATCTGTATTAGAGCTTATTGTAATGGCAGGAGTTAGCAAAAGTCTAATAACAAAACTTACTCTAGAAGACTCTAAAAGACTCTAGAAGACTCAAGTCTTGCATGCCATGTTTCAGTCTTTAGCATATGTTCATTGTTGATTATAGACACCCTAAAAATAGGGGTGTATAAATGGAAATGCTGACAGATTCTGATGTTGGTAGCAGGCACTGCTATAATTAGGCATGCATCTAAGTAGACAGTGTAATATGATTGTCATGCTTATACCCTGCGCTGAAGGAATGTGTATTAATCTGCACAATCCTTTTGAACAAGTTGAGGAGCAAGAGTTTGTGGAAAAAAGATGCTGAGATTTATTTAATATTCAGGCTGATGTGATTGTATATGAAAAGAGAAGAAATATTGGACAATTCTGGCTAACTGTTGTTATCTCGAGATTGAGAAAAAACTTCAGGATTTACCTGAAAACATCAGGCACTATATAATTCAGAAGAAGAAAACATATGTAAGTTTTCTATCTTTTTATTATAAACAAAACATGGTTGAAATAGTTTGAATGTCAGTAAAAGCTTTCCTCTGTTTTTAGGCTTTAAACTCTACAGTCTAAAAGTCTTTTTCTCCTATTTTCTTTTTGCTGTAAAACTACTGTTTCTTTTGTAATTTCAGAGGTCAGAGCCCAGCTATTGCTGAATTCAACTTGCTCCTGAAAGCATATTCTTTGGAAACTTACGGTGTTGATCCGCATCCGTGCAAGGTAACAGTCTTTTTACTAACATTTAATGAAGTGTCTTTTTACTAATATTTACTTAAAACCCATTAATGAAATTGATTTAGCTCTGTTTTTTTATCCATGCACAAATAGTGAGTAATTTATTAAAGAACCTGCCCTAGAACTCTATATTATGCCTAAGACTTGGAAGAACACTGACAGCTTGACATTACTGCATCAGTCAAAGGAAAGTTTTCTCCAGAGGAAACAGAACATCATAGGAGAATCTAATAGAATGTCATGACATTAAGCTTTGATTATACTTCATAATTTCTTTGCATTTAATGCAAAGGTCTCTTTTAAGCACTCTAGGTGTGAAATACTTTTTGTTAACCAGGCTTTTCAGGATTCAGCATTATTCTGTCCAGAAGGTGCAAAAAATTGATAATCCTTGGCAGATCAGTTTTTCAAACATCATCAAAATATGAAAACCTTACGCAGAACAACAAACCAGACGTACAGAGGGGAGAACCCACTTCCTATTCCCACCCCTCACTTTGCTATTTTGTGATCCTCTATAAGAAGGTGATTTTAATTAACAGTTCTGATTATCCTTTATACCTGCATTTTTAATTACGTGGTTGTATCTGCATAATCTGCAGTGTTTATTTTTAGTATTAATTGCTTTTGTTTTAACTGCTGCTTTTACTTTGGCTTGTATATTATCTCATCTGTTGGAACAGCAACACTATTCAGTTAGATGTGCTGGTGGTTAGCGCCCTTAAGCAGTCAACTCTAACACAAAGCTGCATAAGATGTTGTATATACTTTGTCAGGAATGGTGCTCCTGTGTGAAAGATGGGCTGGTTCAGAGCTCAGTGAAGGCAATGAGAGTCAATTTTAGTTTGAAACTATACTGGAGATTTTCAAAGGACATCCCAGACTTAGGTTGGCGCTTAGCATAGAGGCAAAACTGGTTCAGAATTTCCTCTTTACCTGTGTAGCAGGGCTTTTAGTGTGGGGACAATCAGAAGTTTTGTGACCCATGCTTAAGGCAAATTTGTCTGTCTTCTGGCAGCGAACTACAAAGCAAGGTTCTTTGCTGGCTCCTTACGATGTGTTCTTTCTGGTGCTGTGGCTGCTACTCCAGAACCACCTCTGTTTCAGTTCCCCATTATTTTGTTGGTGGAACATCAAGCACAATAAACTTGACTATCTTTAGTAAGATGAGGGTATGGAATTTGGGATGGACAGGAAATCCAATGGATACAAAACTCACCCGAATCATTAATCAAAAAGGATGAGCCAGAACCTTTATTGTAGAGTTAAAATTTTAAAATGGTCTCTTCTATTTGAAAGACAAGTATCACCATATCTTCTTGTTTGTACTCAAGAATACTTGAGAATACTCAAGAATACTTGAGCACAAACCAGAAGCTTATAGTAGTAAATGCTGTCTGTCAGCAGTACTTTCAACACAACATCTTGCAGAGGAACAATGTATTCTGAAATCTTAAAAAATATCAGTGTTGAAGCAGATACAAAGCCCTGGCTCATAGTTAGTCAGCACATAAAGAATGGGACATAAACAGAAGTATATTTTCAATAAAATTAGTAAATATACCTCAGGAGTCCCTGTTATCAGCTACAGGTAGATAGAAAAAAAGCCTAAGATGCTGTTTCTCACTTAAATGCCTAGAAATAAATGAGGCCTGTATTGCCAAGAGCTGCCCTTTATCTTTAGAAATATACATTTTGAAGGCAAAATTTATTTTAAAAAGGCAAACAAAATAGAAGTAGTCTAGAGAGGGGTAGCGATTTACGGTCTCAGTAAGAAATACCTCACTGGATGAAGGAAAAATTATGTTTCCTTTTCTCTCTCAAGGACTCAGTTGGGACAACCACATTTCTAGGATTCACAGCTGCAGGATTTGTAGTTTTCCAGGGCAATAAAAGAATTCATTTGTTAAAATGGTAAGTACACAAAGTAAATGTATCTTAATAAGTAGGAGCATTTTCTCCTGTGTCTTTTCTTCTTCCTACTATCTTCACCTGTATATGTTGTCTTTAAGGAGGACCATGTGAATATTCCTTCTCTTGCCCCATCATATTTCTGCTTCAAAGGATTTTAGATAAAAACAATAATAGTAACAACAACAACTTTGGTCTCATTCATCCTCCAATGAAAATTATTCCACGGGGTGCATTAGTCAATACATGAATGTTAAAATTGAGTAAGTTGATTTTTCAGCTATGCTGTAAGTCACCAATGAGGCTTATTGGCAGAGATGTCTGGAATAGTTAACAAGAGTTCACCTTAACCTTTATTTGACTCTTGTTAAAAATATTGCTGTTTCCTCTTTTCCTTAACAGCTCCTGGAGGTGATGTAAATGCAGCTGGCCATGCTCTCAGAAGTGTGGTGCAGAGTGAGCAGTCATGCTTAGTTGTTGATAAATCTCTTTTTAGCCTGCTGTTACACGGATGCCAACAGCAGTTACTTAGGTATGGGTGTTCCATCTCAGAGCTTTCAACCTGTCTTGTGGTATCAAGATGGGCAGAAGGTGAAAAAAAGTGCTGAGGTAGTTTTTAAAGTAGAGCTGGACTTTTTACTGCATATCTGTAGAAACCTCCCTGATAGTTGAATAACCTGAAATCTTCGAAGGTGTAAAGTCAGTATAGTCCTGTCTGTACAATTCAGTTGTGGATCCCTGTGGATCTCTGGGGACGTGCCTGTCAAATGCCAACCACTTGCAATCCTGGATTTATGCTGTAGTTTCCCTGGGGTTAATTACAGGTAGCCCTGATCACAGTACTTCAGTGGTTTGTGCTTTTGGCATAAGGATGATTTTACTGTGATGTCAGTCTATGGTGCACAGAGAAGAGAATAACCCTTGCCGAGCATTTCTCCACCATGCTATGGGAAAGTAATTTCGCAGCACTTAGTTTTCCAGGTTATTTAAGGACAGCATATCCTCCTGGAGATCTAGGTATATTTATTTTGTCCATTGACATGTAAACCAGATACAAATGAAATTACAGTAGAGGAAAAGCCATTAAGCTATCTCAGTGTTACACTAGAGTTTGGGGTTGTGTGGTGAGGTTTATCTGATCGTCATGTACTGCTTCTTTCATTTCTAAGTTGTAGAAGTGAGTACTAGTAACTTTAACTAGTGTTAGCTGAAATTTGCATTACACTGTAAAAATCCAATTTCATATTTGAGATTTCATTTTCAATGTAATTTACATTATTTACATTTTCAGTGTAATATAAGCTGGAATGTTTTTTGTTGTTGTTTATGTTAAGCAAAACTCTTGCTATAGTTTCAGGGATAGCATTGTCCTTGCCTCCAGAATTATTCCCATTTCATCTGACATCCAAAACCTTTAGAGAAGTTTATGAAAAAGCCCCACTATCTCTCATTTCAGCTCTGGTAATGACGAAATTTCCATTGTAATTTAAGCAGAGGCATTGCATTGCCTTTTTATGGTGCTCTGCTATTCCATATGTAGACTGAGCTTTCAACCTTGGTTAAATGAAATTTTAGCATAAGTATTCAACTCATCAGGCCCCTGTAGTAAGTTCTGTCAAACATTTTCTTTTTCTTCCTATTGTGTTCTGTAGTAAGTAGTCAGTTACTAAGATGTGTGATATGAAACCTCAAATAAATAAGTATAAATAAGTATAGAGAAAAAAGTATTATCTTTCCCTCAATTTAATTACAATAGACATTTTAAGATTTTAAGAGGATTCACAAACTGTGCCATAAATAGAGTGTAAATGTAAGTTTCTGTCTACCTTTAATTTCCTCTTCACTTTCCAGCAGCCAAAGTTAATTCTTTGAATGTGCATAGGTATATAAAAGAAATACTGTGGGCTTATGTCCTCTAAAGAAAATTGGAATATTAGATACTTCAATGCTAAAAGTTGTAAGATTTCTGTAGAGGCCCTTTGTCATTTGACAACGTGCTTGACTTCGGGAATCAGGGAAACTTGCATGCGAGTTGCATTTCTTACTAGTAGAACTATCTGTTTTTCCTGTACTTTAATATTTTTTCTCTTTTTAGGTGTGATGTCTATAAACTAAAATTTGAAGGGAAGACTTTTTATGTGTTTGGAGCTCAGAAAGAGGTTAAGTTTAATATTTTTACAAAACTTCTCTATTTGACTAAGATCTGCTAAGACATAACATAATTTTTAAACTAAACCAACTTCTAAACAATCAATAATTGTACTTCATATTGTAACTAACATATAGAATATGAAAGAATGTTAAATTGCTGTTATCAAAAGAATGTCTAATTTGCAAAGGGTTGAAACATTTTTCACTTAACATTCATGCCATGCTATGTTGATTGTTCATGGTTTTGGTCATCTTTGGAGTCAAAGATTTAATTCATTTAAGATGCTGTACTCATCCGCTTTGAAGTACAGAAGACGACTGTATATGATTGAAAATTCAAGTGAGCATTTGTGCTGGTTTAAAGGTAAACCAGCAGGGGAAATGAACTCAACTCAAAAGAGAGATTATAAGTCAGAATAACAATTTAATAAAATAATACAATAAGTATGATTATACAGACAAACAATTGGTTTTAACCCACAAAACCCAAATATATAACCCAGCACCTTGGGGCATGAACAGAGTGGTGTTCTTTGGGCCCCCCCTGAGTCCAAAGTAAAAGGAGAGGGGAAAACCTGTTGCAGTCTGGTTGAAAAGTGGTGGTTGCAGTCCAGTCAAGAGCATTGGTCTGGGGTCTGGTTGAGGGTGGTGGTCTGCAGTCTGGTTGAGAGCAGTGGTCTGCAGTCTTCCTCTGGATCCCACGAGTGGTTAAAAAGTCCCAAGACTCCAAGATTATATATCCTCCAGTTCAGGCAGGGATGCTCAGTACCTCCCTCAGGGTGGGGGGTTCCTTAATGGGTGTGAGGACAAAAGCAACATCCTATCTTGCAGGCCTCTTAACACCTAGTTTGTAGCCTGAGGAGTTTCAGGCTCTATGTGCAGATGGTGTAAATGGTTCATTGATAACAGTTTCTGGGAAATGGCATGGAAGGCTATAGAATACACAGTTTTGGGTTACACCCATACAATGATGAACTGGTCAGTCAGGCTCTATGGGCAGATGGTGTAAGGTTTTGGGTTACACCCATCCCGTGATTAACTGGTCCCAGTTGTTCTAAGTAGGACAGCATTGACACCTGGATCAATTTGCGTTATTTTTGGATAAGCACAATGTCCTCAAATCTTGATCAGCTGAATAGGCTATAGTTTGTCCCACATAGTTAGGAGTTATATCATTGGGCTCTTGTAATTGAAATCATGGAGATTTTTGCCTACAGCATGCTATAATCAGTTCTTTACCTAGGTCAGAGTGATGTAGTCTAAGATTAAGGTTTTGAATGCAGGTGAGGAAAGAAAACAAAGGAAGGAAATAATGTCAGAGGTATCAGGAACTGTTTGTGTGGTTGCAAGAAGATCTTGACAGCAGGACATCAAATGGTAGGGAACAGGGAGAGGTGGGTGGTAAGTAGTGCAACAACTGTGCACTGTAGATTTTTGAAGACAGAGACTTTCCGCCTTTGATTTTGACCAGAATACAGTTATTCCACAAGCCACTTGTACATATGCTCTTCCATGCCCCCTCCAAGCATATCCTTTTATTTCTGAAAAATTTGCCTGGGCTGTTTTAAGTATCAGCTCTGCAGGGGTTCTACATCTGTGAGTGAACCACCATTGGAACCTACACAGGAAAAATTGCTCTTCAGTGTATCTAGTTAATGGTGAGGCTGTCAGGTACAGCTACTTCAGTCTTTGAGAATTCAAAATTTTCACTACTTTAATTTGCTTTCTTTTCCTTGCACTTAGAAAAAGGCTATGCTGTCATTCCATACGTCTACACCAGCAGCTTGCAAGCATCTATGGAAATGTGGGGTGGAGAACCAGGCTTTTTACAAGTACGTAAACCTGAAGTAATTATCTATACTAAAAGTAAAGAAGTGCATGTGAGAAGAAGATTGTTCAATGTAAAATGTTCCATTTCATAAACAGAATGCAAAATGCAAACAGAAAATATGCAAGTTAATTGGGAATGTTATTTCATGTCAAGCCAGTATTAGAAATTGTTTAAAATCTAAATGAGGCAGGAGGATTTTGGAGTGAATAATTATACTTTCTCCAGCACACTATTTTTGCTGCTCTGAAGTGAGATGTTGGATGGACATAGTATGGCACTTGTGTCTGGGAACATTGTTGCCCTGCTGTTGAATGTATTGAGAATTCTCGAGGGTCTTCTGCCAGTAATTGTTCTTCCACTTGAAATCCAAGGTTTAGTATGAGTTGATTGAAAAATAAACAATTCTCTGCTATGATTTAAAAAAGAAGACATTTTTAGGTACATTTTGAAAGATACCAACAATCTTGTTACACAAAAAAAGTGTATAAATTGACAAGAAAATAAAAGAGTGTCTACCTCTCTATTCCTTAAAACCTGATAATAATTCCCATTGAAAAGCTCTTATGCATTCTTTCTATCTTCCATTGACTTCGTTAGATCTGTTTAGTTATGCTTCCCTTTAGGCATGTAGCTTTTATTGTTGCTACTTAGTTTCCCTTTACAGACTCTTGCATATTTTATAAAAATTACTGTTTCTGTGTTGACACATAGCAACAGCAGGGGGCTGCTGTAATGATGAATAATAACTAAGTAAGAAGAATGTGTCTGCTAACCTGGATGATAATAATTTGATTTAATTTGGAGAATAGTCCGTCCTTCTTTTGTTTCAACACCGATACAATAATATATAATCTATTCAATTGATATATTTATGAAGAAACAGGAAGTATGAGGTGGCAAATCTGATAATTCTCTATGTTAATATCTACTGTGTTTGAGACTATGTAAAGTCTATATATAGTCTATTTAGAAAGACTAAAATAATGTTTATCAGGAACTGTTTTCAATTTGAAATAGACAAGTAGGAAAATAATGCATGCTGTTTGAGTGGTTTTATTTTACTTTACTAGAAATAAATAGGGAATAGGAAACAATTTGCACCTAAAGGAGAGAAATTAGTGCTCAAAGTAAAGATGTCTGAGGGAGACTCATAGGAATATCACCCCTTTGCTCCTGTTGTTAAATGGTTGTAATATTAATCACAAATACATGAGTGTAGGGGGTTTGATCTTGGTGCTAGATGCCTACCCAGCTGCTCTGTTAGTGCCCCTTCTCAACAGGTTAAGGGGAGAAAATAAGATGAAATTGCTCACAGGTTAAGATAAAGACAGAAAGATTGCTTACCATTTACTGCAACAAGCAAAACAGGCTTGACCTGGGCAACCTTCTTACTCTATTTCAAATTGTCAATAAAGACAAAACTAAAAACCCCCAACGTTTCTTTGCAGGCTCAGCTTTACTCCTTCATTTCTAACTGCTCTATGTCCCTCATGCCCTGAGCAGCTCAGGGAGATGGGGAATGCACTCTCTCTCTGCTGCTCCTTCCTTCTTACACTTTTCTCCTGCTCCAGTCTCCTTCATGAACTGCTCAAGCCTGGGTTCTTCCCATGGGCTTGCAGGCCCACAGGATAAACCTGCTGCATCATGGGTTCCTCTCCACAGGTCACAACTCCTGCCAGGAGCTAGCTACTGTGTGGGTTCTCCACAAGCTGCAGCTTCCCTGAGAGCATGTGAACCTGCTCTAGTAAAGGGTCCTCCACGGGCTGCAGTGTGGATATCTGTCGCTGATAAGTGTCGGAACGGCCAAAGCGACACAAAAAAAGGTTCCAGCAAAGTTTATTCCAAGAAAAAAGCAGGGACAGCGGGGCTGCTGCGCAGCCCCTTAAGTACAGTTTTTGAACACACGTAATGCACACGGATAGGACAGTTCAAACTTTCACACCAGAATTCTTACAGCTAATAGGTGCATTTTCTAAACTCTACTTTCTCACAACAACTTTGCTCTTTCTCAAAACAGCCCAGTTCTTTCCCACAACAGTCCCGAGCACCTGCTCTTATTTTTCTCTCATGTTGATGTTCTTCCCAACCACTCTCGTTCAAAACAGGTCCTTGTTCTCATGAGACAGTGCTCCTGTTCTCATGAGACAGTGTTCTCTGTTCCCACGGGACAGCTTCTTCAGGGTGCATCAGTATGTTGTCAGGATCAGGGCCTCCATTTTCAGTCCTCTCTTTTCAGTCCATCTCAGGGGTATACTTTGATCTGGTCAACATCTATTGCTTCATCAGTATGTGCCAAGGTGCCGACAGACCCGCTGTCACCCGTGACAGATATCTACTCTGTAACTGGCTGCATGGGACAGCCTCTTTCTCCATGGTTTTCTCCATTGGCTTCTGGGTAAACTCTGCTCCAACATCTGGAGCACCTCCTCCCACTCATTCTTCTCTGACCTTGGTGTGTGCAGGGCTGCTTCTCTAGTCTGTTTTTCTACTTTCTAAATGTTTTCAGGGAATGGATTTATTTCTTTATCATGACTGATTGCTTAAAATCATGTTCATATGCTTCAATTTTGGTGGGTCTTTCAAGAGGACTTCTTTAATGAAATGAAGGTTTGTAATAATATTAAATGGAGAGGATTTAATATGATTGGAGAGAAGCAGTAGGATATGATGTAGGCTACTAAGAAGTTGATTGAATAGAGACATAGGAAGTGCAACTACTTTGGGAAAACAGTAGTTGCCTTTATTATTTCTTTGTTTTCCTATGGGAAAGTGGAAGTAGTCATATTTTCCCACAAACATGGTGGTGTTAGGACACATGTCCTAGGGGCTTTTGGTGTACCGCAGTCTTTCCTTCTTTGTTCCTGAGATTAAAAGTCCATAGAGATGCAGAAAATGTCTGCATTTAATTTTCTCATTTTCCTGGCCAGGTAATCACTTTTTTGATGTTCAGTCACTCTGTGCCATCTGAATTATTTTATGTGTGCTTCAATATCCTAGTTTTGTATGAAGGCCTTAAAAAAATTGGAAAGGTCAATTTTTGATTAATTTATGGTATAAAAATAAAGAAGCTTGTAGTTTACCTTGTTCATTTTTGCTTATCATACCCAAGAAAATCTGAGAGCCTCTGTTCTTTTTCTTCAAGGTATGCAAAATCCAGTCAGATCAAAACGATGTCCAGCAGCAAGATATTTTTTAAAGGCAGTAGATTTCGATACAGGTGGGTGTTTGCTGTTTCTTGTTCACAGTAAATCATTTCAGAAAGTAAGAAAGTGTGAGTAATAGGCATGCCAAATTGAGGGATTTTCCTGCTGATGAAGGGTCTGTTCACACTTATTTGAGGTCAGGATTTGAAAGATTTTCTATTGTCTCTTCAGTGTCACTTACAAAATAAATAGTCTTCACACAGACATTTCTGTCAAGAGCAGTTTCACCAGCAGACAGCTCCACTTTTGGTGCTGCTTCTGTAAAAACAAGGATGTGTGGCCAGTGCAGAGATTGTATGCCCCATGCAACTGGGCAGCTGTGAAACAGGGGTGCATCAAAGAGATAGTACAGTCTCACTCTTAGTGTTCTATTGCAAAAAGTTGCTTTTTCTTCAGTAGCTTTACAGGCAAGTAGTCAGCACAATTTTATTCTGGGACATTATATATCCGCTTCATAGGATTTTTTTTTTCCCCTTTATTTTTCTGAATGTAACTTACTTGTTCATGTATATGTAGTTCATGGCATATATCTTACTGGAATATTTATATCACCTTTTAATGCAGTGGAAAAGTAGCCAAAGAGGTTGTGGAGGCAAGCTCTAAAATCCAGAGGGAACCTCCTGAAGTTCACAGGTATGTCTTGATATTCGGTATTAAAGTTTAAGGACTTAGGACGATTATTGTTCTCTGCAGAGAAATTCTCTTTCTTTTACTCTCAGGTGTAATGACTGTCATTCTGAGCTTCCACAATGATGCATGAAAGCCTTGGGAAATATGTTTTACCAGTGTTACAAAATTCTGACAGTAGTGTATTTTCTCCTACACGAGGGAACCTAATCTGTGCTGCTTTGAAACTGGGCTTAATCAATCAGTCAGATAGACAGTTTGTATTATTTTTTGTGTTATGCTGTAAAGTGTTATTACATGATCCTGACAGAAAAGTACACTCTCATTTCATTTCTAGTTCTTGTTTTGTTTGAAAGGTTCTGTTCTACATATGTTTAAAAGTATACTGGATAGTGCAGTCAGATTAAAAAGCATGGAGTTCATTCAGTAAAGAGAAAAACAAATCAGAATCTTTTTTTTCAGAGAAAAATGTGGCTTATAAGACATAAGCAGCTAGACTTTGCAAGCAAACTACTGCTTTCAGGTCCTTATCACTCATTGTAGTGACAGTGAAAATTGTTAAGAACCTGATTAAAAGACTTCAGAAGAGAAAAAAGAGGCCAGCAGGTAAAGCTATTTAAAACCTTTTTTAAAAAAGGTTACTTAACTTTCTGAGCATTCTACAGACATATCCTTTTTTTTTGCTGGGCTTTTTTTTCAGAGTTGGGGTGTGTGAGTTTGGTTTATTTTTAATTGAATATCACTATTTTGTCTATATTTGAGATAAAAGTGAATTCTCTTTACTAAAGAGTAGGAATGTATTTGTAGTAAATATTCATAATGTGTTGTCCAACCCTAGATTTAATTAATAGTAGGGCCACGCAGGGATGCTTTTGAAGATGCTTTTCCAGATTACATTTTAAAATGGGGTAAGTGAAGGTCTAGAATGTGTTGAATGAGAACACAGAAGGCAAAATATAGATGTATCATTGAGGCAGGATAGAATACTTGGGAACACAAATGTATTTTAATGAGAGTAGTTGTTCAAATAAGGAAATATTGCCTACTTTCGACGGGGTTTATATGAAAAGATTTTCACGTAAAATTATTTTTTATCTTATATTTTACTTTCCTTGCTTTCAGTATTTAAACATGCTATTTAAAACTTAGTGTACAGAAAGAAACGTCCTTCTAATAGCACAAGTAGGAAAAAGTGTAGAAAATTTTTAACTCAGAAAAAAAGCAGATTTTAGAAACAAGTTACTCTATGAAAAAATATTTGAAGATAGGAAATGCTAGCTTTTTAGATACAAAACATTAAGTGAAAATTATTTGACTGAAGGTAGATATATGTGTATCTAAACATATATGAAGTTTACTCTCCCTGTGCTCCCACCCTCAAAGTCAATTCAGTTGTCTGCATTGAAAAAGAAACATGCAGTTGAGAGGACGGTACTGTTCAGTATCTTTGTGTTTGTATATTACACTTAAGGCACTACAGACTGAGTGTATACTGTTGAAGTGTATAGTCATGCAGGATTAATGCAGTGGCAAGTTCTTCTGATAAATATGCACTGAATAATTTAGTATTCTGCTTCCAGGGCATGCCTGAAGGAGGCATATCTTTGTATATATGAGTATGGAGTAGAAGCATTATATGTGCCCTCAGGCACAAATCCTATTTAGGGAGTTGCTTGAGAGCTCTTTACAGCAAGCACAAAGATCCAAGGATTGCATAACAAGCCTTTGGATGTACTGTTGGGTTGGAGTGACTGTAATGACAATAATCTGAATGAAACCCTTCTTTGGACAGAGCAAATTTGTCCTGAGTTACACAGAAATTCTGGTATCCACCTTTTGTTTTCTCTTTTTTTCTGTGTCTTTTTGGCTTTTTAGTGTTTTGTCTTCTTTAAAAAGACTGAACTGCTAATGATTAATGACTCAAACATTTGACCACCTGCAGTGATGGCCCAGGTGCTGTAAGAGACTGGACTATCGGTGCTGATGGCTCAGTCAGCAGCATGCTTTGCTGACAATGTGCAGAGGGGCCACCCAAGCCAGGGGCTGAAGGCGTGCACATCCAACAACTCAGGCTAGAAGCTGGGTGTTAAACTAGATAAGGAAAGAGGAAAAGCCTGTGAGGTGGGATTCTTTTCCTTACAGAGGTGACTCAGCTGTGATAACTCCCCAGAACATTCACACACAGCCTGAAGGACTTTATCTCTTGTTTATGAACCATAATGGGCCATAATGGACTCAGCTGCACTGACTTAAGAGACAGCTGGAACATCTTAGAAGGTGTCAAAGACTCCCAAAGTATCTCATGACTCACAGTATTACATCAGCCAGAGATAGACCTCCCTGTCTCAGTTGAGGTACCAGAGGTGTTCCCATCTGAACCTTAGCATATTTAACTCTTGAGTTTTGGAGCTTCCCTTACCCAGCTGGGGCTTCCACCACCACCATGACAGATCCAGACCTGTCCACCACTTCAACAGGTCTGTGACACTACTTTGACCAATGAACATTGAAGTTGCAACAAAGTCTCATTGTTGGATCCAACGGTGTCTTACGGGTCCTTCCAGTCACCCGGGGGATCCGCAGCCCTGCTCCGACTGCCTGTACCAGCACCGCAGCCTCACTGCAGTGCCACGCAAATGTCTGCTGTTATGTAATCCCAGCAATCTGCCATTTCCTGCCAGTGCTGACTCTCTAACTGTTCTTGCCAGCTTTTTCCGGTGTGGGAGAGGTGAACCACACGGAGAGGTGGCCAACTTGTCTCTGTTCTGTGGCCGTGTGTTTTTTTCCATGTGTGGGAGGCCAACTGCCATCTCAGTTTGGTCTGGTGGTCAGAGCTTGGGAAGTTTCTCCTCATCAGTTGGTTTAACCCAGTTTTATCAGTATTTTTAGTAGCATTCTTCATGGTAAAGAGTTATGTCTTCACTTAGATCTGGGGGTATTTGGTCTCTCTATTTGTACTGAAGAAAACAGGAGTATTGAATCCAAGGGAAGAGACTTCTGTCTGAGGTCTCCACCCCTCCAAATTGTCTCAAACTGAGACAAAATATAAACTAAATAGTTATCAGAGACTGTTTAGAGAATGTAAATGAGGATATAAGTATCTTTGACTGTATGTTAAGGAGCAAGAAATCGTGGCAATTGAGCAGAAAACCTTCTTTATTCTCACAGAATATTTAATGACATGTAATGTAGCTTAGAGTTGGACATCTGTGTTCCAAGTTTACCTAACCTCTCAGCAACACACAGTTTCATCTTTTGACTTGCAAGAGGTGTTTTGTTTAGTTTGTTTATGTCAAATTCTAAGTTGAGTCTTTGCGCAAATTTGAAATGCATGTTGTGAAACTTCAGCACTGTAGCTATATTTAAATTGAAGTAGAATCCTCTTCCATTTCATCTTTGTTTTTGTCAAAAGTAAATATTTTATATCATAATGGTTCAGATTTTTTGCAGGACTCTTGTTTCAGGCCTGTAGCATGTAAGTCCTAGATAAGTTATTCAAAAAAGCCAATTTATATTCTCAGTAATAATAGGCTAATAAGCCTCATGACTGAAGCAGATCAACAGCATTCATCAGACTTTCCTGAGAATGTCAAACACCTGCTACTAGGAAAGCCTCTTAGTGCCAAGTAAGATAAGAAAGAAAACCAGCCTGATTACCTGGAGGCTTGGTGTAGAGGCAGGGTCTGGGATATGTGGGAATGAGAGAGACCATTCTGTATCTGTAAATGAAGGGGTGAGGTTGTTCCTGCTTTAGTCTTTGGTCTGCAGTGCTCAAACCATAACAAATCCTTTACCCAGTTCTAAAAGCAATGGAACAAAGTCAGGAAAATTGTTTGTATCCTCTTTACCTTCCCCTTCCTTGAAGCCAAATACTAATGTATGCTGTGCACTATGGAGAGGAGCAACACACTGAGATCCTACCTAAGAAGAAAGGAAGTCAGGCTTTGTAAAAGAATTAAACCAGCACAAAACTTCTCCTACCCTTTGGATGTTGAAAAGTTTGTATTTGCTGAAGGTGCAACATAACTTGACTGAAAGCAGTGTTCAGTGTGCAAAGCTTGTTATGATAGCTCAAGGCCTAGTGTAATTTACACAAAATGATTCTGAAGTTAGACCTATTGGACTGCAGTTGTTTCCCTGTGAGTAAACTGACCCTGTTTTTCCCCATTTTTTTAGAACCAGCATTACCCAGAGCCGAAGTTCTCCCTTGTTAAACAAGCAACTCATAATCAATATGGAACCTCTGCAGCCTCTCCTTCCTTCTCCCTGTGAGGAGGAGGATGTTCCACTAGATGAAGGTGAGTCACTGACCCAATTCCTGCCAATATTTGTTATAAAACATGTGGAATAAGGTGTGCTAGTGACTCAGGGATGCAGGAAAAAATCTAGTAATGTCATTTAGTACACCATTATGTCCCTACATGTCATGCTCAGAAACTGTGCACAAGCCTTATGTGAGATTCATTGTGAAGAAGGTTACTTCTGTTATCATTTGTGTTTCAAAAATCTTCTTTTAGATTGTTAGGCAAAAGGATCTTAGGAAATAAATAACCTCAACATAGCACCATTTTACTAAATAGTGACTGCAGTGAAAACTGGCAGTTTACTGCTAGGTATCTTGCTTCCCTTTACTTTTACATTTCTTTCTTTCTGTTTTAATGTTATGAAAAGCTCTCTGCTAACTTAATTCCATAGACAAAAAGGACATTATTTGAAGGTCAGCTAGGAAAGATTTTCTGCTAATTTAATCCCATTGATAAAAAGGGATGTTATTGGAAGCTCAGTTTGGGTGCATTTTGTAGAACAAGGTTTTCCATGTATTTATTTATTTATTGGTATTTTAAAAATCACATTTAACTCCTTTCTTTTTGAGATCCAGTCATTACAAAGAACGATGTGAATTAAAAGGAGGATAATTGCCTTCTTCCTAATAAAAAAGGAAGCCAACCAAGAAAACCTGACAGTGGTTCTTGCTTGAGATGTAGTGAGCTAAGTGCTTCAGAATTTGGGAAATGTGACCTTGCTGATTCCTTGTTATGGTCATTTAATGGGAAATGGGAAACAGAAAACAGCTGAGCAAGTATCTTCATTTTCATTTCATTTTATAATAGTTGTATGAACATGTTTTGTTCATTCTTTGGCGTTTTAACACTGAATTTAGTGAGAACAGGGTGAATTAGTCTGTGTGCTTAGCTTGTTATAATCAGTAGTAGCAGCTGTTAATTTTAACAATTACTTGTTTACCTCTGCTGTGAAATACTTATATCTGAGAATTCACTTTCTTGCAGCCAAGTAACACCGCTGTGTTTCTGCTAGGCAGTTGCCCTCACTGCAGAGTAACAACAGCTTGCTGCTTATAAGACTGCTGCACCTCACTTACAACTCTAAGCAATGAAATCCATTTTTTGAAACTGGTGACTTATTGCTAAAGGCTTAACAGACAGTGCTTGTTTTAAATGTTTGTAATATGTAAGTTGAAAATCTTATTTCCTTTTAGTCAGACAGATTGTTGTTACTACGAGTTAATAGAAATATTTGCTGTTGGATTTCCTGTAGAATCTTTTATGTGTAGTTAAATATCATCAACTGCTTAACTTAGCAGTTGCTAAGTTTGCCTTTTACAATATTTTCCTGCAGCAAACTTGGCTATAATATCAAGTGCAGCTTGAACTTATCTCACAGCTCTCTAACACTGATGTTGGCTCTCTCCCCAACATGTACTTAATCTACTTCTGTGGATTCCCATCTTCTCCCTTGCACCATCACTAATCACCCCAAAGTGAACTGGGAGAAGGAGTTTCAAAAAAAAAGTAAATTTAAACAAATTCAAAGCAACAACAAAAAAACCCAAACTAACCCCTCCCCCCCAATAACAACAACAAAACAAAACAACAACCCCTTAACTTTACAGTGCCCTGCTACTACCTGAGTCAACCTTTGAGTGGCTCATCAGAGTGTCAGGCAAGGTCCTGTATGAGGGTAAGGGCATGAGCAGGAGGTGGGGAGGGGAGAGACATCTAGCCCTGAGACTGACACAACTGCACTGAGACACAACTGAGAGACTGCTTTTAGTCTGCTACACACATGAAACAGCATTGGTGTCTCTCTATATGACTGGGCCCACTGAAGCATACTTTCACTTTTGTTGTTCCAAAGGCAAAAGTCAATGTTATTAGCCAAATAATTCATTCATGAAATCTGACTGCAAAAGTATCATGTGACTTAAAAGAAGTTTTCATCACTTTGTTGAAACCCCCTCAATATCCTGTGGCTCAAGAGGTATGGTTTTGCCTTTTTTAAAAAATACAATACAGTCTGCTCAAATATGTGAAGCCCTGGTAGCATCTAGTGCTAAAAGATCCAGATAATTAACTACCACCTGCAAAATAATTGCCAAGTGATCAGGACTGGCAGAAAGCTGTCTCACCCAAATCAGATGGTAAAAGAATGCAACCACAGAATCCCTATAGCAGTACTAAAGAAACATAATGTGTTCAACTATGCATGGAGCAAGGACCATGGAAAGGACCCCCTGTGCTCGGCACTAGTCAGCCTGTGCCTCAAATCCTGTGTTTAGTTCTGTGCCCTTGACTGCAAGAAAGGCGTTGAAGTGCTGGAGTGTGTCCAGGGAAGGGCAACAGAGCTGGTGAAGGGTCTGGAGCAGAAGTCCTCTGAGGAGTGGCTGAGGGAGCTGGGGTCATTTGCTGGGAGAAAATGAGGCTGAGGGGAGACCTTATCTCTCTCCACAACTACCTGAAAGGAGGCTGTAGCCAGGTGGGGTCTTCTCTTCTCCCAGGTAACAAATGATAGGCCAAGAGGAAGCAGCCTCATGTTGCACCAGGGGAGGTTTAGTTTGGATATAGGAAATTTCCTCACCATAAAGGTGGTCAGGCATTAGAATGGACTGTCCAGAGACATGGTTGAATCAACACCCCTGAAGTGTTCAAAAGGTGTGTGAATGTGGCATTTTGGGATATGGTTTAATTGACAAGGCAATGCTGGGTTAAGGTTTAGACTTGATGATCTTAAAAATCTTTTGCAACCTTAATGATTCAGTTATGGAAATGAGAACATGCTACCATCAGTCTAGTTGTTTGTGTGTGAGTTATGAGCTCTGTAAACTTTGATTGTAGAGGAGAGGCACATGGAGCTTTTATAGGAACAACTTGGGGTTTTTTGGTTTTTTGGGGGTTTTTTTGTGGGTTTTTTTTTGCCTTTTTTGTTTTTTTTGTTTTGTTTTTTTTTTTTTTTTTTCTTGTAGGCACTCTTGCTGACAGATTGTAGAGTTAGGGAATTGTTGATTTAGTTGTAAGATTTCAACATAAATCTCTCTTAGTTGTGTATACATGGTTTATGGAAAGCAACTTGAAATCACACAGTCATTTCTCTTTTGCATGAGCATGGTCACATGAAACATAAATGATACATATTTATTCATCAACATGGATATGCAGTAGCTCATTCTGACCTTTTTTTCCACTGCACTCATTTTTGTAACCTTGAATGTTTTTATGCATTTGTGTGGTTCAGCTGTTATGCTAACCACTGCTAGCTGAGATGGGTGCTATGAAGGTTTATAAGGTACATTATGAAGCATTTGGAAATGTTTCAGATGTTGGAAATATTTCACAGCCTTGTCCAGTGTCCTTGTTTAGGCTTTTCTATGTGTATTGAACACACTGGTGGTTAGACTTCTGTAAGAATTTATGCTTTCCAGTTTTTGTAGCTGGGTACTCAACCCTTTTTAGTGAGATTTTAGTGATTCTATTTTGGTTGCTACAACAACCATAAAGATGAGAAAAGCAGACAAAATCTTACTTTTGAAGTGGTGATAAAATGGACATAGAAAGTGAAGGCGCAGTTGATTTGCTCACACCCACATGAAAGTGCACGCAGAGAAGGAAAGGAAGAGAGAAATGTTTACTCTTCAGGAGTAAACAGGACCGCATCTGAGTATTTGTACTATGCAGGCTAGGAGAGGAAAGGAACCACCATAAGGATGTTTTCTAGAAGCTCCATTGAAGCAGGTGTCTTTCACGGGAGAAATTGCTTGGTGTAAAATATATATTTGCAGGAACCCCTTTCCTACCCCTTTACCCCCCCATATTTGCATGCATGTCATTGATTTTTTTTCATGCAGAGGGAACAAGGACATCAGGTAATGAAGACTGATGAAGAATATGTATGTGCTATCTGTATCCATTTACAAAGATGTTGTAAACATTACAAGTGAATATTCTGGGAAGTGAGAGACTACCTCCCCACCGGAAGACTCTTTTGTCTTCTCTCTGTGGTTTCAGTGTTCCCAGAAAAACTTCTTTCCCACTAGGACAGTGTAATGTGGTTGTCTTCCAGCTTCCAGCTGGAGCGAGTTATCACCAGCCAGCATACATGCGTCATGGCTTTTTTAAGGACCTGCTTACCTCAACTGGACAGGAACAGGGAAGTGCCCAGCCTTCTGAAGCAACTCTTCTTTCTGGTGCATGTGAATGTGTCCAGTAGTTGTCCACTTGTGGGAACTGGAGCAAATATGTAAGGAGAGAAATTTTTCCTAGACTTAGAAATTTTTCTTCTTGTTTATACACAGGCAGCTCCGCTTTCATTCTAGCCTTATGAAAACATTTTCATCTCATTGGTTTGCCTTGTGACTAAGGTTTGTAAGCACAGCATAGGATTTTTCTTTGTATCTATACATGTTCCACAAATAATTTCCAGGCAGTGATGGGGAACTGACATCACTGGCCAAATTGAAGCTGTTTAGAAAAATATTGGGGATACTGTCATTTATTCTGTGAAAAACAGACTGTAAATGCTGGACTCTTTTCTTCACTGCATCATGTTTTGATGCCTTAGATATTTTTATGCTTGCGTGTGTGGTTCAGCTGTTACACTAGCAACTGCTAACTGAGATGGATGCTGTGAAAGTTTGTATTGTATGTTATGAGACATTTGGAAATGTTTAAAAATAACCTCTGGTTCTATTCCCTACTGGGATATTTTTGTTGGCCATATTAGAAGCTTGTCATTTGATTCAGTGAGAATGACTCTCAAAACTCAGTGGAACTTGATATAAAAGGTCAGAGCTTTTAGAAGACTTTGAGAAGAGGAAATAATAGTCAAAATGGTGAAATGTCTTGTAAAAATCCAAACGAAGAGAAGCATACATTTGCGGATGGTTAACCACTGCAACAAGGAAGTATGCATTCGATTACTGCGGCATGGCTCCAAGATCACAGCCAGAAGGGCTGGTAAATTTACATTTATTTTACTCAACCCCCTTTTTTTAAACCCCCTCCTCCTAGTTTCTTATGTTAATAGTAGTGTCTTGCAAAGGCAGTTGTACTCTAAATGTCAATGTTGCACCAAGTACAGCAGAGAATAAGGAAAAATTACTGACAAGAACAAAGTTGTAAATGGAGAATGAATGAGATGAAGCTTAAATTTGACTTTTATTGTATTATCTTAGACAAAATTGGGGATTTATTTGTTAATTGGTAACAAATGAGGGACTGGAATTTTGACCTTGTATATTTTTTGGACTGGGGCAGGGGCAAATGCTTTGAAACAGTGATAATTTCTGACAAAACTAAGATAGGCTAGTAGCAGATTTTGAATATGAACTGAATACAGTAGTGGAGACAGCTCAGCATTTTACTGCTGCCGAGGCTGCCATATTGTAAATGTCTTTGGTTTATTGCTCTAGATACTGAATAATTTCATAAAGTACTGAGGGTGGTGGAGGAAGGTGGGACATGGGCAGAGTTTGATTCAGCTCTTTTTCACTACACATAAAAGGAGTGTGACCCAAGGAATAAAAAGTATTCAGTATTGCTTCAAACTGCAACCAAAACAAAGTGGTGTTTCTTTAGGAAATCACTTTGCCAAAGATCAATTGGCCCTTCAGTTAATAAATATGTCTGTTTCCTTAATTTCATAAGCCATTTTAAAATTTGTTTTTCCATGCTTTCTCTGGTACTGCTTACTTTTGATACTCTGGTACTGATTATTTTTGAATTACTTCAGTTTTTATGCACCTATATATAAGGCACCTATGGTTTTGTATTGAATTTTCATTTCAGAAATGAGTTTTTATTCAAAGAATTAACTAATGGCAAGAATTAACTAAGTCCTGGCAAAGACTAGAATGTTCTCACTCTCTTGGCATCTGAAAATCAGAAAGCACTTAGTGTAGCAGATATATGAGAAGCTGCTTCTTGCAGCAATATGTCTCTGAGTAGCAGTAGCTCCTGGCTGCCTTTGCTTCTTGAATTCATCTCTGAGGGGAAACAAGCGTCTGTGAGAAGGCACCTAATTCCCTTTATTCAAAAATAGTAGCAACATTGAAAAGCATTAATATCGATTTCTACTTTATATTCTTACATATGAGAGGTTAAATACTGTCTTCAAATAGGTACAAGTCATCTTGTTGGTTTAATATGACACCAATCATAACAGATTAGTGCATTGGTTACAATGGTTCTTAAACCCCTTGATTTATTTGTAGTGTTTATAGTATGTTATTCCCTTTGGGGTACAAATGCATAAAATATGTATTTCAGCATACCAAAACTGTGTATCAGCACCTAAAGAGAGGACTTAGGTTATGCAAAACTCATGGCACAGGGTATAACTCCTTGGGAAAACCCCACTGTGATTGTGACCACTTCAGAACAACGCTGACTTGTGCCAGGAGGGCTCACCCAAGCTGAGCGGGCATGCTGAAATGTCCAACCTGCCCTTTTGCTTGGGTGCTAAGCTTTCACATCAGTGCCCAGCTCTTTTCAGCCTCGCTCTCCTTTGTCTGGTGCTAGATACTAAATCGTTGCACTCCCTTCACCAGTCCTGCTCTTTCTCTCAGCTGCTGACAGATGTATCTTGCCTTCTCATTCATTCTCCCATGATACCAGTTCTCTCTCCCTGCTACTCCATTCGATCCTTTTGCTCCTTAATCCTGGTTCTAGAAGGGGGTCAACAAGTCTGGGTTGAGCTCCTTCCAGGGCAGAGGGAGGTTGGAAGCAGACATCCCAGAATGCTTGCTGTATTCCATGCTCTGTTCCGCTCCTGTCTCTCTGCTTTTGGTGCCCTCTGTGGCGTGTGAAAAGCAGAGCAGTTGTCTACAGTGGCTGCACTAGCTGTGACATTAGTTGAACATTGTAACACACAACACAGCAGAGAGGTGAGTTGTAACACCACAGAGTCACAGAACCTGCAACTGATGTGAAACTGGCAACTGGGACAGAGCTTTGCTCCCTTCTAGAAGTTCATGTAAAACTAAAACAAACAGTAATGGCCAGCAGGAAGGCCAAGTCACTATCTAAAAGGCAGTTGCTATAAACTGTCATTGATTAACTCTCCTTGCAAAGCTAGAACAGGTGTCTTCTATGGGCACAGGATGTGGGTATGGTACAAATCTATTACCTCCTATTTTTGAGGGCAGGAGGTCTGGCTGCAATGGAGATCCTGCTTTGAGATAGATCCTGTGTAGGGAAATATTTGAGTTTAGTGCAATTCTAGATTCTGTTTCATTCTCCTACATTTTTTTTTTGGTGACATTTAGGCACTTTGCTTATGTGAGAAAGTCACTTGATCCTTCCCTCTAAGAGGTGATTCTTTTCATAGTACATGTAAATTTTGTCAACTTGAAAATAAGCAAAGGAATACACAATGTTTCTGGAGGAAGTAGTAAAATGGATAGGAAGGATCTGTCCTAATTGCCGTCTGGCTGACCTTATTTGTTTACGTGTATGTATGAATTGTTCCTGGAGCTGTTCTTTCTGGGCTGTATCTATTTTCCATTTCTCTATTTAAAATAAGCATATATTCACATTTGTTCCTTTCTCCACTATACAAAGCTGTTACAGATGTGTAATTGTGTTTGCATGTCTGGTAAGTAAAGCTGTGTGAAGGATATCTGGCCACCAGACGATCTGTGAACTAAATTTTTTAATAAGCAGAGGATACATTTTTCTGGGGTGCTGTATTTCCAGCAACTGCACCTTCTTAGGAATGATGGAGCTGGAGCTGCCCTTCATCCTGCTAATCCTCAGCTGCTCATTCTGGCCCCTTTTGAAATACTAGCAGCTGACAATCTTGCACGTTCATGTTCACAACAGATGAACAGAGTAATCTCATGTCTTATTCAGCTGTTCATGTTCCTGTCTGCTCTCGCAAGTTAGAGTTTTGGAGCAATCCCAGTATTTGGTGGAAGGGAAATACTGAATTTTGGCTAGCATAATGAGATCTCTAGCGCTGTAAAGTTTGTCCAGTTGCCAGAAAACTGTAGCAAATTTTTGCTATGGGAATATAATATCAGAAATAAAACTGAGTTAACTTATTTGATATTCCTGTAATCTATATTAAGTGATTCTGATTTATGTAATGTAAATTGCCAGTAAAAATATAAAATAAAGAATGGAAGGAAGAAGTTCTTCTCAAATGTAATTTAATAGTTAATTCATATTCTTTTAAATCTAAACACAATATAAGTTCTAACTATTATTAAAGGAATAGTAGACTTTTCAAAATCTTGCCAACAAAATATATAAAATGATACCTTATAAGAGAAGTAGCAAAATAATTGTTGTGTATGAATAGGAGTAAAGAATTTGCAACAGCGTTGTAGAGTAATTAAAGGGTTTTTGGCTTTGAGTTTGCTTTAGCTTTTATATTCTCTTTTTTCTTTGGAACACTGAGAATTTTTGGGTTTTTTAGCTTATTTTTATTACTTCAGATAGCTGGCTCTCTTGAAGGGTATTCAAAAAGTAAATAATCTGAAAAACTTGCTCCTCTCTTAAATTTGTATTACTGGAATAATGTAATAATCATTATTACTGGAATAATGAATAATCATTCATTACTCTTGAATGATTTTGAATTTCAATGCTTTAATATGTACTTGTGCCTGCGTAAGTTTTGTAAATTATATGTGCCATAATGACGTTACAGTTGTGTCTTTTGACACCATCAAAATATAAGTCGCCCAACATACTTGTCTGTATATTGTAACGTGACTGGAACTTTGCTGTGGAATCTAATCGACTGTGGTTAATAGCCAGTTCTTTCCTCGGTTCTAGACTTAAGAAATGTTGTGGTGTTATGGGGAATATAAAGGCATAAAAAGAACAGCTTTACGTTTTTTTTTTTTAATAGGAAAAGAGCTTGCAGCAGCAGTTAATGCTCATTTTAAATTTTCAAATGTTTATATATAATTTATTGACACTTGTAATGGCTGATGTAAAATGCAGTTACTTTGATTTAATATTGTCTTAACAACACATAAAGAGTTGAAAATTCTTGTTACCGGTTGAAATTAAATAGTGGAATGTAAATTTGATGTCTACTTCAGAATTGCAACACATTTCAATTTTAATACAGCCCCTTCAGGAAACATTGATCTGAAAAGTTCCTCTCCTGCCTTCTATCAGCAGATTAATCTCAAAGTCAGAAGTTTTCCAGTTATTTGAGAAAAATATAGTTTTAATGGAAGTTAATATGATCTTGTTCATGTTCACTTTGTATTATATGCATGCTGGAATTTACTCTGGGAAGAAGAGAAAGCTCAAGAATCAAAAATTGGGGTGACCTTTCTTTGTGGTAGCTGCAGCTGTCCTATCTATGATGAGAAACATGATGAAGATATATTACTGACCTTGCACCTAAGCAGGTATAGAGAGGCCTATGGCCAGGATTCTCAAATTTGGGAGAATAAAATTAGGTTCTTTAAACCATTTTGAAGTTTTTAAGTAACAGGACTAAATTTTACTCCCGTTAAGTGAAAAGCACATTTGAAAATCCAATTACAGTATTTTCATATCTAAAGATAGGTGTATTTGAGCTCCAGACTTTAAAAATTTCGGCCTCTGTATTTTAAGGTATCAGAAGTGCACTCTCAAGGGATTCGGTATGGTTTGATGATCCAGCATTACCTGCTGCTAAAGTATGCTTAGGAGAAAGATCCCCCAAATCTGTTCTTACTTCTTCGTGTTCATGTGCTGTTGTGTCTAATTTCAGTCAGTTTGTGTCCTCTCCTTGTTGACTGTGGCAAGTGTATTTGTTAATGTAAAGACTCATGGAACCATTAAGTTCTGGCAGAAGACATTTTTCATGCTGAAATATGATGAATTTCTAAATTGGCTGTGAGAGGACACAGTAGTTAGGCAAGGAATTATTAGCTAGGCAATCAAATTAAACTAATGAGGAGAAACCTGAATTTTCTTTATTGAGGACAAGGTTTCATTTCAGCTCTGCACATCTGCTGGGAAAAGGAGCTCTCCTGCTCTCTCTCTTCACCCCTAGTAATAATCCTTGCCTTCATGGGAATATATGACAAGCCACTTCAGGTAGAAAAAACATCAGATAGCTAACCCAATAAGAAAACCCCTTATTCTCCTGGGTTAGCTTTACAAGCTGCCTTGCTCAGGAATGAAATGAGAGGAAGCAGAAATGGTCTTTTTGGTCATTTGGCCAAAATGTGCATCCTCACCTGGAGGTGTGACCAGTGAGGTCTAGAGAGCAGGAAAAGATAACAATTTACAGGGGGAGATATCTGTCTGGGTCATTTTGAAGATGTAAAAGGAGAAATTTCCATGAGAGAGTGTCTTAATACCACTTTGTAAGGGAGGTCTGTGCCCATCTCTCCTCTGTTCCACTCCTGCAACTGACAACTAACAGCAGTCACTGCAGTGCTGATGTAGCTGTAAACAGCTAGACTTTTTTTCAGACTTATTGCTGTTAGTGGTGGACTGGAAAAATGACAGTAAGCTTTGAGAGGAAAGAGCTTGGACAGAGAGTGGAGTCATAAGAAAGGGGAGAGAAAAATTTAAAGAGGAGAGAGAAAAGAGACTCCTGAGTATGAAGAATTAGATGACTGGAAAAAAAAATTGAGAAAAATATAAAAAATTATTTAACAGGTGAGGCATTTTCATTCTATTTCAATGATACCTAATCCTCATATCATGTGTTAACCTTCCTTCCTTTTGTCCTCTCTACTGTTAAAATGAATTTATCATGATAATCTAGTGCCTATTTTTAATGTCATGTCCTATTAAAAGCTCTCAACCTCAGCTATTATCTATCACGCTCATTCTTCTCAAAGAAATAAACGTAGGTGGTGGTTGTTGTTATTACTCACCAAATAGCACCAATTCACACATGTAGTAGGCATCCATTCGTAGCAGAAGTCAGATTGCCAGTAGAAATAAATTGTTCTGTTTTCTGTTTTACACTATGCCATTAATAGGAGTAGCTGCATCAGACAATGTTAAGCAGATCTGTTGTACTGCAGTGTTGTAAAGATGCCCTCATAAAGAGCTTTTTCAATTTTTGCTGTATGGACTGGTTTCAACATACAAAATTATTGCAGAATCTTCTTTTCAAACGTCTGTTAGATATTATTGGAAAGCTGAGTTTTGCCACCAGGGCACCAGAAATTAGGATCATTGTTTTAATCTCATTTTTTTCAGGTATCCAGCTGCCAAAGGAAGATGAGATTTCAGTACCTGTGACTTCAAGCTCCCCAATTAAGGATACTGAGGAGAATGTTGATCTTGACACCGAACAGGAAGAGAGGATGAAAGAGGAACCATTAACCATCTCAGAACTGGTATACAATCCTAGCGCCAGCTTACTGCCCACCCCTGTTGATCATGAGATTGACATGCTTTTTGATACATGTCTGAGAGCAGAAAATGAGAAAGATGATACAGATTCATTTGAGGAACTTGAAGTGGATGAAAATGCGTTTTTAATTGCAGAGGAGGAAGAACTGAAAGAAGCTCGGAGAGCGCTTAGGTGGAGCTATGACTTTCTAATGGGCAACATAGAGGTGAATGCTTTTGTGAAGAGTTTCTCCAGACTTTTCCTTGTAGGCCTTGGACTGTTATTGTTTGTGTTCCCTCTTTTTCTTGTTCTCTTGGAGTCGGACCTTCAAATCTCTTTCCTCCATGAAATCCGTCAGACGCCGGAGTTTCAGCAGTTTCATATTGAATATTACTGCCCCCTTAGGCAGTGGGTGGCTTGCAAAATAAACTTCATGCGTGATATGCTGGGCAGCTTTTGAATTTTGCATAAATATGATATAACTAAGGGCTATATTCAAAATTTCAGTTAGTGCCCCTGGACCCATCAGTTGATAGCTGCCTTCATATACAGTTTTTGTTACAGACTCTTCGGGTTCTGAAATTCCCTTTACATATATAAATTGCCATTTTCATTACAGGCTTATACAATCACCTCTCAATAACCAAAAAGAAGCTTTATTTTAATTACATTTCAGAATTCCTGCTTATCTATTACATTATATAAGAGAGGGTCACAATAAGTTTGATTGTCCTTAATCTTTCAATCCATGACACTAAAACTGATGATACTGAAAGAAAATCTTTTTGAATATACTCCTTAGTGCAACAATCTCTTCTAACCAATGCCTATACAAGCAATGTTTATGCTGGGTTTTGGTTTTTGTTTGTTTTTCTGTTTGTTTGTTTGTTTTTTACATTTCTATGTGTTTAAAATACTTTGGTAAATTTTTAGCAAAAGACAACTTATGATGTTATTTAAATGTACCCATTGGTAAGAATAATACACAAGGGCATGTAGGGTGTTTTTAGTGTTTTAGCAATTATTTGTTTTTAAACTATTGGCTGGAGAATGAATGAGTTTAATGTATCTCTATACAGAGGGACTGTTTGGGAAACAAAAAGAAAGTTCACTCAAGTTCAGTAGAGGCTGCCTGGGGGAGGTGAAAGACAGCAAGTACACAGGAGAAGTTCTGAAAGGCACTGCTGTAAAGCTTGTGAAAGTGAGCAGAACTGAAATGATTCTTCCGCTTATCTGTTAGGTTGTGTTCCACTTTATCAGTGCTGTAGAAAGTCATTACAAGATAGTCCAAGTACATTTAGAAGGATATAGAGTTTTCAGTCTAAATGTAGATTATTGTACATAACATGGAAGACAATAATAGTAAGTAGGAAAAAAAAAGAAAAAAAAAGAGCCAAAACTAAATCAGTAGGTGAGAGACTTACTTTTGAGAATTATAAAGAACAGGAAAAGGAGGAAAAGGAATAAATTTTTCATATTCCTTTTTAAAAGCAAAACATTAGGCTGTACAGTTAACATAAAGTATTCTATTGGCTCACAGTTAAAGGCTTAAATACTTTGAGATGCATCTTCATCCTTGATGCCCTTTATTACTAATATCTAAGACAAATTTTGTGTATACTAATATGCTTCCTTTCACATATAACAGCATACTTACCCTTGTTACTGTTAGCCCAGTTACAAGATCTAATGCTGTTTTGTGTAACATGGATTTGTATATCTAAAGGTATTCCAATGTAGCTTAGAGAATATACTTAAGTAAAAATCTTGTCAGTGCTGAGAACATTTGAAGGCCCTCAAATATATCACAGAGGTTGTATTTAAAACTAGAAAGTTTTTATTCCTTTCCCTTCCCTGTCTTAGTGCAGATTTGTTTCCTGTTTAAACTAGGGAGCTCTGATTTTGGCTTCAAAGTCTTACTCCAGCTTAGATATTTATGAATTGGAGACGTATTTGAGGCTAGTTTATTAGATTTAACACATTTAACACATTATAACCAGATGTCTAATTCCTACTGAATAAATTCCTTTAGTTTCAATATCAGCGAATTGGTTTTGCTTGATTTTCTCATGTAAGACTTTGCAAGTATCTAGATTTGCTTAGAGGATTTCTCTTCCCTTCTAATCTTCTCCAGTTTTTAAACAACAGAACAGTTATAGGGCTTGGGAGTTCCTTTTCTCAGTTGAAAACTTTTGGATTGCTGTTCATTTCCCCACCAACAAAGGGTAAATTAAATAACTGCTTTTTTCCTCATGTCTTTGTCCTTGCCAATCTGTTCCCCAGCAGAATCATTATTGATTAGTTATTTGATATGTATTTCTTCCTGTGCTACTTGCAGCTAAATGATCCTTTCCCATGATGTAATAATGATTCAGCCTAATAGAAATGGTGAGTGAACTAACCAGATATTTGGTCTTCACAGGAAATAATTCACTTGCATTTTTTCTAAACAAAGGCATCACAAAAGGTGTTTTGAGTAGTAAAGGCTGTGAGAGCTGACATCCTGCTGCACTGTGGAGACATGGTTCCATACAGGCTCCTATGAAGTCTGACAACAACTTAGAAAAAAAAAGTTAGATCCTATAGACTTGTCCCTCAATACTCCAGAAGTAGGAGTATTGTAATGCTTGATTTAACTCTATCAGAAAATAGCTCAGTTGCATGAAAACATAATCTACAGTGCAGTGAAGTTTTATGTAGGATTAAATGCAAGTGTGTGTGCACATATCCTTACATTTACTAACCATGTGCATTCAGGCTTGGCCTTTTAAAATTCTTCTCTTCCTTCCTGATATTCTTTGGTCTATCAACATAATTTAACTGAAAGTCATGAGATCCTTGTAACTTAAAGGCCAGGACCATGTCATATGCACAGAAGGGTATGGTTGGGTATATTCAGAGAAAGTAGCAGTATCGTATTTTGTTAGTAAGGATGACAGACTTGGATAATGCAGCATCTATAGGTACAGTATTGTGTATTTCTGTCTGTGCTTGGTTTATATTGTAAAATGTTATGTACTTGAAATCTATTTTGTGATTTGTCTACCATTTATAAACACAACTCTGGGAAGAATTAAAAATGGTTTTATTTCATGGAGTGTAAGGGGAAAATATACCTGTAACTTGAGCCTTATCTTTGTACGGTGAATTTCACATTTCTATATGTCAGCATCCTGATTGTTTTGTATGTTGATATGATGGCAGGAATCCCTAATAAAATTACACTGGAGAAAAGCTTTCTGCAGTTATGACAAGTCTTGTGGTCAAAAGATGTTCTATAAATAACAGCTTTTGTCAAGAAATACTTGGTACATAATATAGTACAGATTTCTTAGAACTTTTGCAATGTTTTTGCATACTTTTTTTTATTCATCAACTGGGGAGACACTAAAAATAATTTAAGATAAGATGTTATTAATGTAGCTTTAGGTTCATAATCAAGAGCCTATTGGTTTGCCTGGTTACCACATAAAAGTTAGCGAGAGTCTTGCATTTGCCCCAAAATACAATTGCTATGCACAGAATACAAATTGAGAGGCTGATTCTACAGTCAGGCCCTCGTGGTGACCTGTGGCTGCAATAGTTTGGAGGCAGGTCTGGCTAGACTTATGCAAGCAAAGCTGTGCACCTTTTGGAGGGAGCTTGCTTACACTGAGTTGGTTTGGAGCTCAGACAGCACAAAAGTATTTGGTAAGAAATGTACAGTCTGCAGTGAGGCAATTGAATATCATTTTGGGGAGCTAAGAGAAATAGAAGCAGTTTCTTGAGCACATAAAACACTTAGATGCAGATATGACTGTACTGTATAGAAAGAAAATCTACATAGACTCTGGCAATTTGAAATGTAAAGGGACAGGACTATATAGTGCAGGTAGACCTAATGATTCAGTTAAAATGGTGTAGCTTATAACACAGCCTTAAAAGAGATTGTGTTCCTGCTTTAACATAAGAACACAGTATATCAACACTGCATTCTGAAGTACTTACCACAATGAAACTAGTATTTATGAAACAAAATATTTCTAGTTTCAGTAGAAATTCAGCATTTGTCATGAATTCTTTATGAATAATTACCTGCAAATTTCTCTAAAATTACGACTCGCTGAAATGTAACACCAGATGTGCATTTGAAGAAATCCGGCTGCATTAATCAGTGCTCTTAATTGGTGCTAATGGTTGCTGTAGAAACTTGACAACAGCTGTGTTGGCCAAACTGGAGATCACTGGTAGGTGAGAAATTTTATTTGGAAGTCAAGATATGTTTCTTAACTTTTTGTTTGGTTTTGTTGGGTTTTGTTTGTTTTTAAATCCCAAAGGATTCTCTTCTGTTTGCATGGATTTGCTGTAGATTTTCTTAAAGCTGTTGTTCCACATGGAAGAGGGTCTGAGACACCTTGTAATCTCTGCTGATTCAGCATTCAGTAGATGTCCATCTTACAAGACTTTGATCCCATAGTCTTACGTCTTTCACTCTGCCCCTTTACAGAGTTGAATTCTTCATCAGCCTTGTCCTTAGCAATCTGAAGGAGATGTTCTGACACTTAGAAGCTGTCTTGCTTGCAGTTGCTTTCTTTTAAGGTAGGTTATTGATGTTCATCTCAGCCAAATGAACTCCCTGCAGCAATTTTATTTTACACTGTTACAAAAATTCACAGCTTGCCCTTTACAGGTCTTGTAGCTACTTCCTAGAAATCATGGGCACTATCTGTCTCTATGAAGTGATGCTTAAGGATGTAGTATGAATTTAAAGCTGTGGCATAACATATCACGAAAGTTTTCCTGCTATAACCAACCAAAGCTCAGTGCTTGTGCATTACATTGAAGAACAATAAGACATTAATTTCTACTTCAGCATCATATAGTGGTGGAGTACAAAAAATAGTTGTAAAAATAAAAATTCAACATATGCTTGAAAAATTACTTATTCTATTTATTTCATTCTGACCTTTCCCATTTTTGCTCACTTTTCATTTCAATGAAGATAGGTGTGTTGAGTGCATGAAATGGCAGGTACTCTAGAGAATCAAAGTGTCTCCCTAGAATCTTCATCAGTGTCCTGATGAACAAATGCCACCTACTAACTGCCAGTTACAAAAGATGAAGGGAACAGGTTTAAATGGAGTAGAAATCAAGGTGAAATATGTTACATTTCTTTGATTGAAGAATAATTAAGTATATTCTTTGAATCTACTTAATTATGTAGAAATAAATAAGTAAAAAGTATCTGATTATATAATAAATATTGATTTGATCAAAGAATAATTAAATATATTGATTTAATAGGGCATGTATTTCTGGAAAGATGATAGACAGAAGAAGATAGAAAACCTCTCAAAAGTAATACTATATGTCCTATTTCTGTAATGAAAAGTTCTACTGCATGTACTGTCTCCTGAAAAGTCTGGTTTTAAAACCACCTTAAAGTATTTCCTGATTTCCAGTATTATGCACGTGAATAGCTCCTTAAAGAGAAGTTTTGAGAGGGCTGCAGGTATTTTTGAATTAAATTCTAGTGCAATGAACCTGGCACTAAAAACTTCAATGTCACCTTATGTGTCCCCATTTTTTTCTCAGATCTTCAGGTTCTCAGATATTCAGGTTCTTCTTCACACAGATAGAGCTGGATGGACACAGAGATATAAACTTTAGGTATGGCAAAAAAGACTTCTGCAAAGCCAAATTAAAAAAAAAAAAAGGATTCTGAGCATAAACTTTGCTTAATCTTGTTCTTGAGATCTAAGCCAACAGCTGTAATCCTCACTCAGAAGATGTATAACCACTGGAAATGCCAAACTCAGTAGCACAGCCTCATGATCCTCTCATGACCATCACTATTCCTTTATGAGTTTTGCCTAGCTGATGGCATGTGCCATTTCATTCTGAGATCCTGGTATGTCCACAGGGAACTGTAAAAATAAAGCTGATGTAAGGATATATCTGTGCTGTGATAATAGGCATAAATCCAAAATAAACATCAACTGCCAGTGAAAAACAGATTAAGTCAACTTCACTTCATAGCTGCCTATCTCTTTGTGCAATTTCAGCTTACTGTTAAACCAGAATAGCTGTCCTGTATTTTCTTTGGACAGCTCACCAGAAGGATCACTTACTATATATTCGAGACCATTATTCTATCCGCACAACTTTCTCTATCTCAGATGGATGGAAAATTCTCTTGCCTTCTTCCCCCTGTCCTCTCCCACACACATTGCTTTGCCCAGAAGTTATTTTGGAACCTCAAAATTGAGATAAAACATCATGACTCTAAAGAGCGTGAACTGCTCAGAGAAAGGGCTGATCTCTTCTTCTAATGTGTGAGCAGTGCCCTTGTCATACTGCCCTATAGCTATGCTATTTTAAGTACCCTTACAGTAGCATAGCTGGCATGTTTTGTGTGGGAAGGGAGCTCAGAAACTGAAGACAATTTCTATTGCCAGCCATATACTTATGACTTACTCCTGTGTGTATATTGTCCTTTTGTTCAAAGTCTCCTTTGCTGTTCTGATTTAGGCAGTTACCTTTGACAAAGAACCAAGCTCCTCCTGTCAAAATACTCATTTCCAAAGCCTCTCTTCCTCTTTCACCTCTCATGTGTAATTTAGTACACATCCTGGACATCCAAACCATTGCACTGAAATTCAGTATAGCCCATAGCTCTGTCCACCCTTTCTGTCCCCAGAACACTCTGCATATCCAGGTCCCTCCTGCTTCTCTTGCCCCTGTGCAGATGTGTGCAGTCCCTGAACATCCAGCACTACAAACACTGCACTACCTGAGATCAGGTGGGGACTCATCTGCCTCCACAGCAGAGGCTGTGCTTCCTGCACTGCATTTGCAGACCTGTCCCTCTGCCACTCCTGGGGGGCTGCAGAGCAGTGACAGGGCCAGACCAGCACCAGGGGCTTCTCAGACACTGATGTCCGCACTGGCTGCAACATCACAGCCCCGCGCATCGCCTGCATGACCACCAGCTTTACACTGTTTGTGAACTGCAGTTTGGCCATCCTGCCTTAAGGGAAAGTACAGCTGTAGCGGTGTTTGTCACTAACAGGGCAGGCTAAATCTTTGGCAATGCATTAAAATGTCTAATTCCTTCTCATTCTTCTTATTTACAAAAAGCACAGCTAATAACATTAAAGTGAGAGACAGTTGTCAGTTTCTTTCTCATCCCTTTAAGTTCAGTAGTACTTCGACTAGTAATTCTCCTGAGCTGTAAAACATGTACAACTTATTCCTCAGTATTGTGTGCTGAAGTTTGTGCACTTTTTTACAGTGGGTTAATGTGTGCAAATTTTTATGACTTGCATTGCAGCACTCACTTTACTTACATATTTATTAAAAATCTACAATTATGGAAAATTATCCTATAATCCAGCACACTCAGGACTTTTATAAAGTAAAATAGCATCTGTTTCAAAGATTTCGGCTCTGTGGGTGCCTCTGTTACTTTTGAGTAACGGCTCTGGCTTTATGGTTTTACTTTGCACATTGACTTCTGGCGTTTTCAGGACTCCCTGGGCAGGACATCAAGAAGAGTGTTTAGCAAAAGTGATTAGCAGAACTCTAAATCACAAGATACTGCCCTGAAGAGGCTGAAGTTATTAATCACAAAATAACAACTTAGAAAAAGGAATATAGCAAATCTAAAGTTGTGTAACCATTACTGAGTGTTAATAAAGCAGACCTCACATCTAGCGAAAATATTTTATAGCTCTGAATGTACAAAAGAAAGCCTTCATAATTGTGGTATTTATACTCTCTCCAAAGATATACAGAGTAAGGACTACAGTCCTATTTGCAGCTACATTTATCCAAGTGTTTGACTGATGGGAGGAGGACCCAAGCAAGACTTAGCAAAATATCCCAGAGCCAGACATACCGGTCAAGGTTCGGGTAATCAGGGTCTCCTGCATCCACTTAATTGCTGCTACAATGAAAGCCAAAGTTAAATGTATAAGTTTGTGCCTCCAAATAACAATTTGAAGTTCCTCTCCCCCCCCGAACTGAATAACAATTTGACATTCCTCTCCTCCCCCAAATCAACTAACCATTATAATAGCCTTAAAGTCCTACTCATCTTGGATAACAGTATCATTCAACTTCATTACAACTTTAAAATGAAGTTACTAATGAAACACGTTTAATACAAACATAACCAGCATCCCCAGCTATCTTAAATTCTACTCTTTCTAATGAGTTTATTGTTAAGATGTATGTATGAAGAAACTAATTCGTCATTTAACTGGGTTTTTTTGTTCTTGTTCAGGCCACAGGACTTACTGCAAGTAATATAATGAGCAGAATGGAGGTAGATCCTATGTATTTGTTGTAAACACTTGTTCTACAAGAGTTGACTATAAAGAAGCAAGATATTTTATTTACTTGTGTTGCTTTTGTCGCAAACTGATTATTGGGTTACATCAGCTCAAGTGTTTTTAATGTATAATTCACATATACTCATCACTTGCTTACATCTATCTAGAAAACGTGAACCTAATGTCCCTAAAACAATGATAAGGCAAGGTTATTGTAGTTATTTCAATACTTTTAATACAACCACTAGTTTTAAGAACACAGTTTTACATTCCTCAAAATGAAATTTCTAGGTAGCTTTTTAAAAAAAGTATAGATGTCTAATTGCTTCTAGCAATTAAAGACAAGGTACATGAGTACTGGTTCCAAATCTTTATATATATATGGAAAGAGAAAGATTCCAACAATATCGTAACTAAAATATAAAATATGTTTCATGCTTTCAGAGAAACGTTATGAGCAGAATATAAGAAAAAGCTCTAAGAACCAAGGCTGATCCAACTTATATAAAGTGCTACAGCTTTTACAAAATTTTAAAGCAGATATAGAAAAAAAAATTATTTGCTACCTGCAATCTAAACTTCAGGAAGACTGGGTGAATACAAAGAATTGTCCTTATGATCTGGGTTGCTGGGGATCAGACCTCTGTATTTACCACTGAATACAAAATGACTTGTAAAGCACTCATTAAAAGAAAAAGGTGTTCAAGAGTGTCCTCTTGTGGCATTACAGAATAATGCATATGAAGTTACCCTGTGCAGAAACACTTTTTTAGGAATTGGATTCTGATGTTGGTTGGGGTTTTTTGTTATGTCTTTTTGTTTGTTTGTATGAGGTTTTTGTTGTTGTTTGTTTGTTTTTTTAAAGGATACTATAGAAATATTTGCAAAAAATTTTGAATTAGGTATTTATAGTTTTAGGAAAAAGGTTTTCAAGTTTTGTTGATCTGTTAAGCTTTTACACCAGTTCAGGGAAACACAATATCAAAGGTCTTCAGTGGCATCTCTTCTCACCATTCTGAGGGGATGGGGCTGCGACTGCACAGCCATCCTGCTCAGAGCTCTGCCATTGCCACTTCTGCAGGTACATGGACACACGTATCTCCCTGTATTTGCATTATATAGTATGCATATAGCGTTATGTCTGTGAGGTAAAGTGAGAGCAAGCTCCATTTAAGTTCTGGACTGGGCTCCTGTGGTTGTAATGACCCTCTCACTGGCACTATGCATTGCTCTGCAGATCAAGCTTGCCTTTGGCCATGCCTCTCAACCCTGCTTGGAAAAATATTTATTATATAATCATGTTTGCCTGATGGTATCATGGATAAATGTGGCTAACCACAGCTTAGGTATTTCCAGTTCACTCAAATGGGAGACCTTTAATCACTTTTTGCCCTGCCCCTCCTGTGCATTTGAACTCACTTTTTGTACCAAGCACAAAATAATCACGGGTTATTTTTAGTTCACTGCAGGACTGCTGTAGCTCAGGTGTCCCGGAAGTTAATGGGGACATTGATGATGTGCAGCATCACAGAAAGGAAATCTGTCCATTCTGGGCTGATGACTTCTGCTATGTGTTCACCTTATTGATTGCTCTAAAAGGTTCTAATGACTACAGCTGCATTTCTGTTTAGGCAGCTGCTACTGAGCAGTGTGTAGCAGGAAGGGAGACCTCCAGCATTTTATACCAAGTTGGAAAATAGGTTAAGATGGTGTCAGAGAGTAAACATGGGAAAAAAAGAGAACTGAAATGAAGACAATACAGCTGTGTAGCTGATAAGGCACAAAATGCCAAGATGAAAAAATTTGTAAGGGAATTTTTTTTTGAACAATTAATTACTTAAAAAAGACCAAGATCTTGCAGTGTTTTCCACTGACAAGCTTGGTTTGAAAAGTTCCTGCCAGCACTGTTCATGTCCACATGGATAGTTCAAGGCTCTCTGCTACATTTCACCAAATGATCGAAAATGAAGATCATCACCTGCATCAATTTATGTGCTGCTCTCTTGAATTTTATGGAAAAACTATAATGGATAAAATTGTCTTGGTGTCCTGTTAGTCCCTGAAAAAGCCTTGAGGTGATACAAAAGTAACAGTTTCTAATACTTAGTGGGTAAGAACAGGATGTACTCACAAAAAATAAGTGAATTTGACCTGAGACAGAGAGGTTTGGTTTTAAACTTCATTTTAGGAAGAAAGAAAAAAATCAAAGAATATTTGAGAAGATTCAAGCAAAAGCATGTGGGAAGGCTTGCTTTGAAAATTATTGTGAATGATAACCAGGAAACCAAGTTTCTAAGAAGAGTTATTAGAAATAAGCCTAATAAAATTTTCTTAACTGTTCAGATAGTGTTTACAAGATGAAGTTAGTTTCCGTGCTTTTAGGTGTTGTTTCTGTGCCCATATTATTTGTAAACAGTTTGTGAATATTATTTGTTTTACATTGCTTTTCAACAAACCTACATGAGTCTAGGTTGCATTTCTTGCTGTGCCAGTTAAGATTTGGACTCAATTGTTAATTAATTATTTTTCTTACCTTTAGCAACTGGGAAAATGCTTATCAGCCCAAAGGTAATGTTTAAAAGGTAAAAATGCACAAAGTAATTATTACTCTTGTTGTCTAAATTAGAAGTGGAGAATAGAAAACAGTGGAGGAAGTTGGAATGAGTTAGAAAAAAACCTTAATATGTACCAGGAATGTCAAGTCTTTGGGTCTTGAAAACTACATAGAAGGAAAACTTAGTCTGTGAAATGGTAAGTACTTTCTTGTAAGGAGCTCCAAGAAAGTTTTTGAACAAGAAGACCTGTTTTTCTGTGCAGTCTCCCCTGTAATCCATCTTTTATTTCCTGCTGTACTTTACATAGCTTGCTTATAACTAACTTCTGCCTAGTTATAGGTATATATCTGCTGTATTGTACAAAACCATATTATGACATTTAACTTATTAGAGATTTCATTTGGGCCCTATTTTGTTATATACATCATTCATTTTCTGTAAATATTACAGGAATTTTCCTATGTTTAACTGTTGGCTATCATTTTTATTCAGCTGTCTTTTTAATGGTCTTGTAGTGCTTCATGTCACCTGCTCTGCTGGAATCACATGGGCTGTGCAAACTGCTTGGATTCACTCCAGTGGCTTTGCTGATGTGGATGTTGTTCCTGAGGCCATCAGGTATGCAGGAACCCTTTGTTAGAGGAGAGACTCAATGGAATAGCAATTTTTTCTTGATTCTTTTGGTATCTGAACCTCTGTGTCCCCTGCTCCATAAGCAGAATGGCCAAAGGTCGAGGAAGTGGAAGATCTGCATCAGTAGTAAGGTGGGTCTAATGTGGGTTTTCAGGCAAACCTGAAAAATGATATCATATGACTTGTGAGTTCTGATTTATTTTTTATTTGCTCAGTATGAGTCAACCTCCTTAGGTGCGTTATTTCTGCAAAGGACTAACATCAGGGTGAAGTCCAACAATGCAGTGTTTCAACTATAATTCTTTATAATCTGTATCAGTTCACCTTAGTGGCTTTAAACCCAGTGGAATCTTCAGATTTTAGGGAATCTGTCTTGCTTTTAAAGCATCTCCTGTCAATTTTGCCTTGGGAAAATTTGTCCTAAGTGCAACTTCTGAATGAATTTGTTTCATTGATTATATTAACTTGGAGAATTGACCTTTGGAAATACGAAGTCAGTCTTGGATGTGCTGTCAGTTCAGTTGTTTCATCCCTTCTTTTTTTCTTATCATTAAAATTGCAATTTATTAACTTGTAGCGTATTCTATGGCCTTGTTTCCTAAAGTAAAAAAGTAGCAAGATGACTCTGAGGGTTCAAGTACTCAAGAATACTTAAAAATAGCATCTACTTGAAAGCATTTATTTTTCAAATGAGAACTTCAGCCTGAGTAAGGCATTGTTAAAGTTCCTTCATCTTAAGAGGAATTCATGGTTACAGAGGTGACCACTGAAAAATGCTTTTGTGATTAACCCTTACTCAGATCTTATTAATATACTCAGTCACATGCAGGATAATGATAGCAACATTTCCTTGTTTGACTGCATGAACACTCTGGAAGACAAATGTTTGCATTAATTTGTAAAAGAGAGAAGAAAGCACCTTTCCATTTAACCTAGGATACCTATATGTTTGAAGTTGATAGTCGAAGTGAAATATGGATGACTAGATTTCCTGCTATTTACATTACTACTTCTTTTACTCCAATAAAATTCATACAGATATAGATTTACAGCAAAATATATATGAAATATCAACATTATTGTGCTTTTTAAGTTTAAAAGCAAACAAAAATATTACAAATCTTTTTGAATGACATCTTGATTGCTAAATTTCATCTGAAATGAAATTATATATTTCATATGAATTAAGACTATCTTACAGCACTGCAGTGTTCCCCAAATCTGAGCTGGTTTAATTTTTGTGTGCCTTCCAGACTCAGATGGACCTTGGAAACAAACAAAACTGTGGATTCACATTAATATTAGTGGTAATATTTTCACTGATCTCAATGAAGTCAGGATTTCACCTTCAAGGTTGTTGGGGTTTCATGTGGCTTTAGCAGATCACACATTAAAAAGAGTTTTGTAGAGGCATATATGTGTATGTTGATGAGTTTGTTGAATATTTAACAGTATTAAAATTTCCTTTCTGTTTTTCTTCACAGAGAACTTTACTCGTCTGACTCTTGGAATAGTGAGCTGTGATTAAGAGCTTTATTTTAAAATTAGGTTTTACTGCTTTTTTTTAAGCTCCACAGCTGATATGATGACTAAATATCAATTTTAATAGTCTACATGAAGTTTCTAGTCTAGAATATTCTTTATGGAAATAGTGTGTTTCATAGTTTTGTTTCTGTTGTATCATTTGAATTTCTGATTTGGTTTTCAAATCAGGCAATATGATCCTGTTTGGCCCGTGGAAAACTTACAGATTTGATAGCAAGCTGGAGTTTTGCGTACTGTAACTCGCTTAAGTATGATTGTGAACATAGTTGTGGTTTGAATTGTAACATATCAAAGTAGCAATGCGATAATGTGTAAAAGGTCTGTTGCTTTCTAACATATCAAATTAAGTATCACCTGGTTTTTCACAACCAGTGCCTATTTATCTGGATTAAAAGTAAAGAAAAATTTCTCCAGATGTTTAAGACTATAGAGGAACACTTGAAAAAGACATCTTACTTTATGAATACTTCAAACTTTTGGAACTTTTAAAAAGGCAGTGGAAGGAATCCAGTTGTTCATATGCCCAATTCTAATTACATGAAGGTTGTAATTGAAAAAACCGTAATCTTCTTATTTATTTCATGTTAGGCAGATAGTATAACTGCAATAAAGGAGTAATGCTCTTCATTTCGCAACTGCTGAGCTCTCCGTCTTGAGGGTCTTCTTTATTGCGAGTAAAGAATTTCCTTTATAGGGGGCTGGATCAAGTCTATAGTAAAGTATTTCTTAGCTGCTGATTTTAATTGCATAAATAATTATTGCTAATGACTCTCTTAAATTCAAGTAATTCATTCTGATATGACTATAATTAATTATGTTATAAATAAAACCTGTTACTGTCTTAAATGTCATCATGGCTGGGCTTCGTGAACGAAGATTAAGGAAGGCTCTATCCACATTTGTTACAAGCACATTGGTGGCTAATAAGGCCAATATGAGATAGACATGTCCGATTGCAAAAGGCACAGCAGAAAGACTCCTTAGATGGTATATTCTGCAAGACGATTCTTTCTGCGTTGCCTTTTCTCCTCAACAGTGATCCTGCATGCTTTCTCAAAGGCATCAGCAGCGTTATAGATGGTGTGTCTCCAGGCCTCCCGACTGGAGGCCAGAGTAGACCAGTTATGTTGATCAATATGGCCAAGGTTGAGATGTTGTTTCAGGGAGTCCTTGTATCTCCTCTTTGGGGCTCCTCTCATGTGGCAGCCAGTGGCAAGTTCACCATAAAGCAAGATCTTAGGGAGGTGGTGGTCCTTGATCCTGGAGACGTGCCCTGCCCAGCGCAGCTGTGTTCTCAGCAACATGGCCTCAATACTTGTGACTGCTGCTTGTTCTAGAACAGATGTATTGGTCACATAATCTGACCAGTGGATATTAAGGATTGTATGGAGACAGTGTTGATGGAAGCATTCTAAGAGACGCAGGTGGTGGCGGTAGATGACCCATGATTCGGAACCATATAAGAGAGTAGACAGCACTATGGCTCTGTAAACACCGATCTTTGTACTTTTCTTCAAGTGTTTATTTCTCCATAGTCTTTTATGGAGTTTTCCAAAAGCACTATATGCCTTTGCTAACCTGTTGTCTATCTCTCCATCAATCTTACCATCCGAGGAGATGAGGCTGCCTAGGTAATTAAACTGCTGGACTGATTTGAGCTCTGATTCGCCAATGGTGATATGGGGATGATGGAAGACTTCCTGAGGTGCGGGTTGACAGAGAACTTCTGTTTTCTTCAAACTGACTTCCAGCTCAAAGAGCTCAGCAGCATCTGCAAAGCAGGATGTTAAACGCTGCAGAGCTGCTTCTGTGTGAGCAACAAGGGCGGCGTCATCAGCATAGAGCAGCTCCCGGACAAGACGATTTAAGGTCTTGGTGTGGGCCTTCAGTCGCCTTAGGTTGAATAGGCTTCCATCACTACGATATCAAGTGTAGATACCATCTTGATCATTGATGTCTGCAGTGGCCTTTTGGAGCATCATGCTGAAAAAGACTGTGAAAAGGGTTGTTGCAAGAATGTAGCCTTGTTTCACACCATTGGTTATTAGAAAGGGCTCAGAAAGTTCATCGCCATATCTGACTTAGCCACGCTGATCCTCATGAAGTGAGATGATCATTTTTAGGAATTTGAGGGGACATCCTAAACATTCCAAAATCTGCCATAGACCTTTTCTACTCACAGTATCAAAAGCCTTGGTGGGTATTAGTGTGTTCAAGAGTATTCTTGCCAGGATTTTGCCAGCAATGGAGAGCAGAGTAATACCACAGTAATTTCAACAGTCTGATTTAACTCCTTTCTTCTTATACAAAGTGATGATGACTGCATCGCAAAGGTCTGATGGTAGTTCGCCTACATTCCAAAAGCGTAGTAGGAACTCGTGAAATTTAGCATGGAGTGCAAGGTCCCCATGTTTCCAGACTTCAGGTGGAATTCCACCAACCCCAGCTGCCTTGCCGATTTTCACCTGCTGAATGGCCTTGAGGGTTTCTCCTAAAGTGGGGGAATATCCAATTCATTCTTCACCGGCAGTTCTGTGATGGACTGAATAGCTGAGTCTTGGACTACACAGTTGGTACTGAAAGGAGTCTGAAAGTGTTCAGAGCAACGATTCAGAATGGAGGTTTTATCCGTCAGAAGCATTTGACCATCTGTGCTGAGTAGAGGGCTTTGGACCTGGTATGTAGGCCCATATGCTGTTTTCAAGGCCTCATAAAATCCTTTGTGATCTCCCGAATCTGCGCATAATTGAGTTTTCTCAGCTAGATTGATCCACCACTTGTTCTGGATTTCACAGAGTTTTTGTTGGAGCTTGCTGCATGCAAGACAAAAGGCAGCTTTTCTTATGTGACAGGATGGCAGTGCAAGGTGTGCTTGATGAGCAGTTCTCTTCTCCCTCAACAATTCCTGGGTCTCTTGATTGTTTTCATTATACCAGTCCTTGTTCTTCTTGAAGGAGAACCCTAGGAATTCTTCAGAGGACTGCTGGATGCTGTTTTTAATATGGTGCCAGAGTGCTTCAGGAGAGGGATCTAAAGAATCTATAGAATGATTTTCAAGCCTAGTTTGAAGATTTGCCTGGAATCTGTCTCTCACTGTGGCTGATTTGAGATTGTTAACTTGGAGTCTTCTCCTTGTGATACTGCCCCTTTTTGGTTTGAATTTAAGAGTGAGGTTAAGTTTACAGCGCACAAGTCGATGGTCAGTTTGGCACTCTGCACTAGGCGTCATGCGGGTGTGATGGACATCGCGAACATCTCTCGTTGCACCAAGACATAATCAATGAGATGCCAATGCTTAGATCTAGGATGCATCCAGGTTGCCTTCAGACTGTTCTTCTGTTGAAAGATAGTGTTAGTGATGGTGAGCTGTTGCTCTGCACAGAATTCTAGCAGAAGTTGACCATTATCGTTGCAGTTTCCAATACCATGCTTGCCTAATACTCCTTTCCAGGCTTCAAAATTCTTACCTACTCTAGCCTTGAAATCACCAAGGATAATGATCTTATCACCTGCGGGAACCTTTTGGATAAGGTGGCACAGGTCAGTGTAAAATTTATCTTTTTTGGCAGGGTCAGCATGGAGAGTTGGAGCATATGTACTAAAGAGGACAACATGTTGCTTGTTGTGTAGTGGAAGGCGTAGGGAGATAATGCGGTCAGAGTGACCTGACGGCAGATTTTCAAGTTTAGGAACAAAAGAGTTTTTGATCATGAAGCCTACACCCGAGAAATGCTTTTTGGTTCTAGGTTTACCTGACTAAAAGAGTGTGTAACCGGCACCATGTTCTCTGAGGCTGCCTTCCTCGTGAAGACGGACTTCACTGAGAGCAATAATGTCGATGTTTAGACGTGATAGTTCATGAGCGATTAGGGCAGAGCGATGCTCAGGGCATCCACTGTTCGCAGAATCAAGCATGGTTCTGATGTTCCAGCATGCAACAGTCAGTTTGGTTACACCTTTGGAGGCAGGTATAAGCCTTTGTCTTTTGATCTTTGTGTGACCGCATTGGAAGAAGATGCCCGTTGGCCTGTGGTTAACCAACCGGGTGAAGGGTGGAGATGAGCTTTGTTTAGGCCACCTTTTCTAGGCCCCTCTCCGAGTGGAGCAAGCAGTGCTGTCCTTGAAAAGGCTGCTTGGTTGTTCAGGGTGCTGCCCCAAGAGACTATTGTTGCCGGTGTATTTTGGTGCTGAAAAAAGTCTCCAGGAGCAGTTAATTAGGGGTGAGATAAGAAAGGGTTTATTTGCCAAGGCTGAGATGTTACAGGACGCGCCCCGGCCGTGCCTGAGAGGTTACATTTTATAATACCATCCATCCAATCCCAGATGTGCCCACCCTGCGGCCTCTCCTCTGGACCGCCCCGGGTCCACCTCCTTGAAATGAGTCTGGGGGTATTTTGGGACCCCTCCTTCATCATCATCAGAGCACAAAGGGTACATAGTTACCTAATTCCTGACCTATTCTGTGGTTTAGGCCCAGATATGCTCTTCTGTCAACTGTCTAGGCCTTGCCTTGACAAAAGACTAAACACTTCTGCTGTATTCAGAAGCAGGATTGATATGGGGATCATAGAATGGGGTAAGAGGGTTAGGGAATGTATAAACAAGGGTGTTGGAGAAAGGGAAAGGAACAAGGGACAAGGGGGGGGGGAAGGTTGCTGCTTTTAAAACTTACTTATAAAACTTACAATTCTTACAAATATTAGAAAAATAAAAAACCATTAGGGGCTTAAGGCATCACTGTCATCTCCGGTCAGTCTCAAACGACCAATATCCTGAACCGCCTGCATGCAGGGTTGGGTCTGCAGCTTCCAGTGCACCTTTCACCTGCCGTTTCAACCCTTGCCTGTCACTACAGGGCTTTTTGCATGTGGGTAAAGCCTTCAGACCTGCACAATGGATTTTGGCTTACCTGCAGCTACTGCCCAAGCTCAGTATGTTCTGGTTATATTTGTTACATCCTGCAAGGGCGGTCAGGACAAAGGGTTGTTCTTGGGTATTTCCTTGGGATTGAATATAGATAGGTGGCAGAAAAGCAGGAAGTGTAAGACTTGTCTTTAATGTAATAGTAGGAATAATTGCATTACCCTGGAAAGGGGGGGGGAAAAAAAAGAAATCCTTAATAGATTGATTTATTCCAACATGGTCAATTTCTGCATTAGGAAAATGTTATCAAACAGCATAGGATATTTAAATAATCTTTATTAGTTATATATAATATATAGATATAATTCTAATGTTGGTGCTTTTCTATAGCCTGGTTGTACACAAAACATCCCAAATAAAGCTTCTCAGGTGTTGTTCAAAAGTGGTGACGTCAAAAACTGGTTTTAATGCAGCAAAATGTATTGGAGAACTATGAAACTATGATGAAATAATGCAGTTGTAGGAGAAGTTTTGGTCCTTTTTTATTAAAATCAATATTCATCATGTTTTGCATTAAATGAATGTGTTTGGTAACATTATGTGTTGCCACAGAGTTTAGATAGGAAACTTTCTTGAACAGATAATCCCTAGACCAAAAGTGAATGGTGCAAGGATGCACGAAGAGAAGTCCAGACTTGCATATTCATCTTACCTAAATGGACAGCTGAAATCAAGGTTTGCTTACTTTTTAGTTTATGTTTAATATATATCTTATCTTTAAGGAATACTCTACTGAGCAGTTTAATTCTTATTTTTAAATCTGCAATGCCCTTAATCCTTATCCTCAGTTTTAATATTTTTCTCAATTTTTAGTGTCTCGCCTAAAGGAGTGTCCTGAGAGTGATTTAATTTAACTCAAATAAATCAAATGACAGCTTTCAGAGCTTTGTTTTAATACATGCTTCAGTGAAGTGGTAGACTACAATGAATACATTCCTTTAATTAATGTTTAAGGATGTGCTTGAAGCACATCCATAAATAAGACAACTCCTATATTGTTAATATCCTGTAAGACTTCCATAATATCTGTGGTAATATTTTTGTTCAAAGTCCTCAGATCAGATCAGCATTTACCCTGGAGGCAAATCTAATCATAAAATCATCAAGGTTGGAAGAGACCTTTAAGATCATCCAGTCCAGTTGACTACCCAGTACTGCCACTGTAACCCCTAAACCACTAAACCATATCACCCAGTGCCAGATCCAGATGCCTCTTGAACACCTGCAGGGATGATGACTCCACCACCTCCCTGGACAACCGATTCCAATGTCTGGCCACCCCAGCTGTGAAAGATTTTTTCCTAATATCTAATCTGAATCTCCCCTGCCTCAGGTTAAGGCCATTTCCTCTTGTCCTCTCACTGCAGACACAGTAGAAGAGACCGGCCCCTGCCTCACTACAATCTCCTTCCAGGCAGCTGTAGAGAGTGATGAGCCTCCTCTTCTCAAAACTAAACAAACCTAGATCCCTCAGCTCTTCCTCACAAGACGTGTTTTCAAGACCTTTCATGAACCTTGTTGCCTTCTCTGAGCACCTCAATGTCCTTTTTGAAGTAAGGGGCCCAAAACTGAACACAACACTAGAGGTGTGGCCTCACCAGTGCTGAGTACAGGGGAATGGTCACCTCCTTAGTCCTGCTGGCTACATTATTCTTGATACAGGCCAAGATGCCATTGGCCTTCTTGGCCACCTGTTGGCTCATATTGAGCTGGCTGTCAACCTCAAGTCCCTTTCTGTTGAACAGCTCTCCTGCCACTCCTTCCCCAGCCTGCAGCACCGCATGTGGTTGCTGTGAGCCAAGTGCAGGACCTAGCACTTTCCCTTACTGAACCTCATGGAGGGATGAAAATAGATTTCAAATCTTTTTTCATATTCTAATTAAAAACAAAAAAAGCATGGCTTTTTGATTAAAGAGGAAGCGATGCATTGGAATTGCTCAATATTCTTCACTTTATTTCTTTTCTGTTTCCCTTCTCTGAATTAAATGTGATGTTCTAGAAGGTTCCATCCCACTTCTACATGAACAAATATGAAGTGGGGAAAAGGAAGCATAGCTTGTCTCTTATCAGCTTAGAAAGTGGAACTGGATTTCGCATATGCCTTGGAATATACAACTAGTACAAAACTAGACCAGTGATTCATCCCACAGTTTGGTTGTAATCACGTTGTGTTTCTTTCTTGCCACACTGGATTTCGACCCTGTGGGTCTGTGTTGAATATTACCCTTCCTTTATTGCCAATTACCTCTACTGTCTGGTAGACAAAGTTACGGAAAGCTTGACTCTGGACAACCAAACACACGATATTCACCTTGAAAATGTAATTCAGAAAGTTGTTAATTCAAATGTATATGATTTCTACATGTCATCTATGAGCTTGTTTTCTTCATTCTTTTGCACATGTTCCTAGTTCTTTATTCTCCATCCTTTTGGAGAGGCATTATTCTACTGTCTACATATCCTTGCTGAAGAGCATTCACAAATTGTTGTGCTCTGTGCTTTGCTTGTAGGTTTAAACATACCAAGTAGTGTCATTCCATTTATCACAGATTATTTCAACTAAGCATTTTATTCTTTACACTGCTAAGATAAGTCTTAATAAAGAGTAAAATGCAGAGAACCTCCTGAAGAACTGGGAGAGTAAATAGGCCTCTGGCTGAATGCAGAATCACAGTCACTGAAGTAGGAGAAACATACAGAGACTACCTCATGCAATGTCCTTGCTCAAAGAAGGGCCAACTAGAGCAGATTGCTAAGGGCCATCTCCAGCTGGGTATTCAATATGTCCAAGGGCAGAGGCTTTGCAGTCACTTTCCTTTGTGGCTGTTTGCTAGAGTCATTCATAGAATCATAGAAACAGCTGGGTTGGAAGGGACCTCCAAGATCATCAAGTCCAACCCTTGATCCACTATCACTGTGGTTACTAGACCATGGCACTAAGTGCCTCATCAAGTCTCATCTTAAAAACCTCCAGGGACGGAGAATCCACCACTTCCCTGGGCAGCCCATTCCAATGCCTGATTACCCTCTCTGTAAAGAATTTCTTCCTAATATCTAACCCAAACCTCCCCGGCACAGCTTAAGACCATGCCCTCTAGTCTTGCTGATAGCTGCCTGGGAGAAGAGACCAACCCCCACCTGGCTACAACCTCCTTTCAGGGAGTTGTAGAGAGTGATGAGGTCTCCCCTGAGCCTCCTCTTCTCCAGGCTGAACAACCCCAGCTCTCTCAGCCTCTCTTCATAAGACTTGTCCTTGAGTCCCTTCACCAGCCTTGTTGCTCTGCTCTGGACCTGCTCCAGCACCTCAATATTCTTCCTGAACTGAGGGGTCCAGAACTGGACACAGCACTCCAGGTGTGGCCTCACCAGTGCTGAGTACAGGGGAAGAATCACTTCCAGTATGAACACATCATTCTTGTACTGGGGAGCCCAGAACTAGATCCAGTTTTCCAGGTGTGTCTCACCAGCATTGAGTAGGGAGGAAGGAACACCACCCTCAACCTGCTGGTAATGCTTCTCCTAATGCAACCCAGGTGGTTGTTGGCCTTCTCTGCAGCAAGGGCATGGTGACGGCTCATGTTAAATGTGTTATCCATAGGACCCCTAAGTCTTTTTGTCTCAGTTTTCTTCCCAGCTGTAGAGAGTGGGAAGAGAGCTTGTTATGGTGCATGTGGTTATTTCTGCCCAGATAAAAGACTTTTCCTTCCCCTTTTTTGAACTCAATGAGATTCCCATTTACTCATTTCTCTAGCCTTCTTAGATCACATAAGCAACTGGAGTAGCAACCAGATAGATCAGGATTATTTGTGTAGCACTTAGATACATAATTTAATTATCTGTGTTGTGTAAAATGCAATGCAACACTGTCCCTGCAAAAGTTTTGTTGATATTTCCTATAGGAGGAGTAAGTGATTTTTACTGAGTCTATGCTGAATTTTTTCCCTAAGCAAGCAGCTAAATGTGTACATAAGTGAGTACACTTATGAAAAAGAATTGCTTTTATTGTTACAAAAGAACACATAAATATTTGCCATCCCATTATATCTAATTCATATACTACATATGACAGACATTATTTGAAAGAGTTTTCTGTAATGAAAAAGTCTTCTTACTCTCTTTCTTCAGCAGAGATTTTGACCACCTGAACTCATATGCATATGTAGGTGGGGGAATTCTAGGTTTGTGATAAGGGACATCTGGATTCAGGTCTTTGCCACTAATTTTTGTGTATGGCTAGGTTTAGTCAGTGAACCCAGGTTTCTTCAGTTTGTTTGTACTGTTTTCCAGAATCTTTCACACATAGGAAGATTTAACTTATCACAAAAAAAAAAAAAAAGAAAATTAAAGATTTTCCACTGAGAATGAATATTTCTGTTTCACTCTTTTCAAGAATTTAAGTCAAAATATAATAAATAAAAATACAGCAAACTTTTATCCAGAGGCTAAAGAGTAACAGTTCAGAAACAAAGCAAAAGAAAACCAACATGCACCGAATGACCTGAATAGTTAATATGGGAGTTGGCTTCTAAAAAAAGAAGAAACTCAAGGCTGTGACTAAAGAAGCAAACAAAACTGTAGGTCACCTGTTGCAGGTAGCTCTGTCACGGCTTATGTCATGCTCCTACAGCAAATTCCTGAGCAAATACTTGCACCTTGCACAAACAAACATCAGGTGTTGCATTTCAGCAGTGCTGAAAAAATGTTCCAGCAACCAAGCGTGCTGTTCCTTCTGAGATGGTGGCAGCACTGTCAGCAGCACCAGTGGGTGACAGAGTCCCTGTGGGCAGGTATGCACGTCCTGGCTCACACCAGATGTATCATTTGAGGAGCTTGTGACAGAGAAAGAAGGCCTCTGTGCAGAATCTTTGCCCTATGTCACAAACTATTAACTATAGGTAAACGTACAGATAGGTAAACCCAACTCATCAGGCAGGCATGGAAAAACCAAAGGCAGAGTCTGGGATTTTTCACTTGGTTCTTGTGCTTTAGTCCTCTTTGGTTGTCATGCATGTCATGAAGAACCAAAACTTCAAAACTCACTGAGGTTTTTTCAGTTATACATGGTCAACTACATAAGAAAGGCTGTCAACTTCTGCCTAGTGAGGATGCAGTGTTATGCCGCACTTCCAAAGACAGGATATGTATTCAATTTTCAAGACTGATTAAGGTATACTATTATGATTGATATTCTGTACATATATTTCCATGCTATCAGTACTCTGTTACTAATAATACACAACGTTAGCAAATATAAAAATAATGCTAATCTTTGTTAGCCTGCCAGGAAGCCTCTTATAACTGAAACTATTTTCTGACCTGAAAGAATTTTAAGGGTTAGCCTGCCTTTATCTTACCTTAACATTTCATACTTATATAAAATCATGTTCAGCCCATGATGGCAATACAATTATGTACTTTATTTCTTATTTTTAAAATTTGCATACATTCCTGTATTCATATGTTTGATGGCTGTACTTTTCACATTAACAATTCCACTATCTTAATTGGCATAATTAAGAATAGGGAAATAAAAAGGTGTAGCCAATCCAATGACAGTTACTTAAAAATCTTCCTGCTAGCACCAAGGCGATATTGACAGAAAGATTCATAGTAGTATAAACAGGGGTCTTAAAAAAATCCCCTTCAGTTGCTAGAATAAAAAGTACAGCAGGATGGCAGAGCTAGTATTCTGAATACACTAAGATGTGAAGATTCTTGGTTTCTGCTCTACTCAGCAGCTGTGTGTTATTTCAGGCACTAGTGTTATTAGCATGTATTTTATATTTAGAACTACCTTATTTTAAGAAAAACTGCAGATCTAGATTAGCTTATCATGGGTATTTTATAAGCAGACAAATATACTATCTCATCAGGCTGAACTAGAAATAATTAAATCATTTAGCTGCACAGTAGTCGTAAGTGCAGACAGCTGCTCTGGGCTCTTTGATAGTCTCTCAGCTAGCTCTGAAATACTCCATCACACAGCAAGAGGGGAGTGGGAGGCATGTCTCTCCATAATTCCTGCTCTTCAGAGTTTAGAGTTTATGTCCCTGAAAATCAAGCCTTTTTCTGCTTCTAATGCTTAGCTCATACCCTTTGTTTTTGTTCCCAACCACTTATTTAGCTATAATAATTATTAGTCTGTAGTAATGATAAATGTGATTTTCTGAAGTGATTGTCAAGCTAGGATTTGGAGACTGAGCATGCAGTAATATCATGTAATCAGATAGTCCTCTAGGAAATGGTTTTACTTGAGTGACTAAATTGTATTTGACTGTTTAAAACAGCTGGCTTGTTTAGGCCATCTATATTTTTCCCTATTTCTTGTTAAGGAAAGAGTTGAAAATGGGTCTTAACAAAAGTTGGGGATTTTGTCTAAAGTTTTGCATGAAGCTCTCCTAAATATAACCCATGAATGGATGTATATACATATATATTTGTAACAGCCATAGAGGCAGTAATATGAGAAGAAAAAAACCTTTGAGTTCCAAGCTCTAGAAAGCAAAGTGCTTTTTCATGTATACATTATTTAGATAAAAGGACTGTGTGTCTCCTGAGTTTATTAAGTCATAGTCAATTAAATCTTCTAATATATGCTAGCATTCACAAGGATCATCAAGGTCCAGCTCCTGGTTCTGCACGGGACAACCCCACAAATCACATGTGCCTCAGAGACAGTCCAAATGCTTCTTGAACTCTGGCAGCAAATTATATACACCACAACCTTAGAACAATCCATACTTTTTCTGTATATAAAGCTATCTCTCATAATTAGTATTATATTTTTAAAAAATTAATTATATTGCTTTAACTTTTTGGATTTTGAGGTTCTCTTGGCCAAGTCTTGGCATACCAGTAGTTTCTGTAGACATGAATGCAGCCTGGGGAATTTTGCCATAATCTCTAAACAAAGCTGTCTCTTTGTCTCTAATTTATATATACAGTCATTTATGATATATATATAATTTATATATTATCAGTGATTTATATATACAGTTTGACCTGATGTACGCCACAGAATGAGAAGAAGGAGATTAAATCAGCTAATTGAAATAGCTAAGGTTTGTCAAGTCACTTAACACAGAATCTGTTTTGTACCTTCTTTTTTGGAGCTGCAATTTAAGTTAATGGAGGTAACTACTTTTAATTGCTTTAAGTTTTGTTGTCAAATCCTTCAGTGACTTTTGGCACACAGAAAAGGACACTAAGGTGATTAACTTAGAGTAAGACAATGTGTGTGTATGGCCAGTCTTCGCGAACGAAGATTTGGGAAAGGTCATTACCCTTCGAGCCTGCGCAGTGGATTTTTTAGGTGAGACACAGTGTGCGCTGAACTGAGCCCACCCTTTAATCCTGAGGTTCATCTGCCGGGGCTGAGCGAGCTTGGAGGGTGGTAGTGAGGTCCTGTAGGTTTGTTTAGAGTGACCTTCTCTTAGACGGATGGCCTTACAGGGCTGACGAGCTCCATCTACCCGGGGGAGTTTTTCCCTGGGTGGGAATTGAACCCGGGTCGCAGCGGTGAGAGTGCTGCAACCTAACCACTAGACCACCAGGGGCCCCCCAGTAAGACAATACACATAGTGAGAAATAGCAGACTCGAGTTCTTCTGTGAATGAAGTTTATTATTGACATTGTGCTATTTATACACCACCTGACATGCATGTGATATGCTTTGGACGATTAAGTGAAGTATTTTAGCTTTGTTCTCAATTTGCTTAATGATGCTTGAAGCGAAGGACAGTGAATAAGTGGGCATAATTAATAATTGAATCTTAACATAGTTTTGTGACATTATGAAATCCTAAGCTGTAAGTGGCTAAAATGGAGAAAATGGGCAACTCAAAAATGGCTGCAACCAGCTGTTTAAACAGTGTCCTCAAATATTTCCCTTTAGTAGAACAGACTGTGGGATAGTTTTGAATGAGAGTGTAAACTCAGGCTGCTCTACATTGAAGATCTATGCAATAATGATAATACGAAAAACTATATGAAATTATTCTGTATTGCTTTAGTTGGGATGCAGCGTGTAGATTGGTGTACATTAGCAGAACAGTTCTACCAGCTGAACCCATTGCATGTTGAAGATTTAAGTAACTTCTTTAAAACAATTTTGACAACTGTTAGAGAATTTTTATGGTACCCTTCAAGGGGTATTAAACACGTTTGTGCTGAAAATATGAAAGAAAAATTTAATGAACAGTGAATCCCACTGTAATATATGGTTCCATACTAAGTCTACAAAGATGCTTCACAAGCAGATTCCTCATAGACACTTGTAACAGCACTATTCCCTTGTGCACCTTCATGGGGCACCTCTGCCTGGCCGTGGGTCCATCCCCCAGTCCAGCTCTGTTTCCCAAAGGCCTGTGATTCCAGGATGGTCTACAAGATAACTCTGGGGCTTGGTTCTTATTCTGGCATCAAGGGAAACTATTCCCTTGCAAGGAGTTCTTCTGTCCTTGGCATTCCTGCTTCCAGCCCCTTTATCCCCTTGTTGCAGCTGGTCTCCTTGCCCTCCATGCCAGATCACTTTGTCACAAATTACCACTACTGAGCAGTTTCACTTTGAATTTTCCTTTTCACAACTAAAATACGACTTATTTTTTGCATCTGTTCTTCTGTATTTTTGCACTTGTTTCTTCTGCATCCTCTTGTGCACTGAGCTTAACGAAGTGCAATAATTTAATCCTTTCTTTATTGGTCTGGAAGATTTGCCTTCCTTTTTTTTCTTGCTATGCATTGTATAGCACTTTTGATATTAAGCCGCTAATTCAAACTGTATTTCAGGTATTTATACTGAGTACTTCCTGATGTGGGATCATCAGCCAAGCAACATTTAAAACAGAGAAGAAGGGGAGGGGACATTATTAATTCGTTGCCTCACCCACTGCTTTGGGCAGGCCTGTGTGGAAGTTTGCCAAGGAGCAGTAGTTCTTTACAGTTGCTATGGGCACTGGTATACAATGTGCTGCAAACACAGACAAGGACTGAACTTTCCAGGGGGCCCTTTTTTAGCAATAAGTTTCAGTAACTTGGAAAATGTTGAACTTTTAAGGGTCATTTTTTCAGCAGTTAACCATCAAATTAGCATATGCTATAACAAATCTTTAGCTTTGGAGCATGTATTACAAGTATTTTGATTACTGTATTTAGATACATGCCAGAAGTAAGTCAGGTTTCTCTCTGCTCAGATTTTGCCTTGGTGATGTCCTCTGTGTGTGTTGTAAATCAGTCAACCAAAAAAGCACTTTCACAAATGTGCAGCTTAAAGTAAAGAGTTGCAGCTGAAAAGAAATAAAGTGAAATCTTGGGAGTTAAAATCCATCCAAGACCAAGATTAAGAAAATGTTTTTCAAGTCAAGAAAGCCCCTGCCTAGATGGAAACCTTTGACAGATCAAGACCGTGTTGAGGGGGTAATTCAAAATACAAATCTGGAATGTGGAATCCATTCTCAAGTATGACCTGAGGAGGGTACTTTAGATAGTGAGTTTTTCTTGAAAGCTTTTACTATGCTTCCTGTGTTAGCTCAGATACACAGACCTTGTTGAACAGTGCAGAATTAATTAGCTGATATCAAAGATATCACTGATTTGGAAGTAGGTGAAGTCAATATGAGCCACGTGAACATGTTCGTTTTCTGGTGAAGTAAGCAGAGCATGACCAAGGCTGAGCTGTTCTTTATGCAAGCCTGACATATATCCTAGAGGAAATTGCTAACATACGTTCACTTTTTGAGCAAACACATAGTAACCTAAACTTTATCAGAACGTTTTGAAACAAATACAGGAATTTACCAAACAGCAGAAAATATTATGGTTTTTTCTCATGCAGATAAAAATTAGGACTAACACTTTACAGAAAGTGATAGTATAAAACCAGGGAAGTGACTGGCGCTTTTATGTCAGTGGTGTTAAAGGAGACAGAGCATTGTGAACACCCTACGTGAAGAAACAAAATTTCATTTACGAAATGCCTTTCCATAGGTTCACCTTCTAAGAGAAACAAACTGACACAATTCCAAGAGATGTTAAAATCTGCTATAGCACCTAATCATCATGCAAATTAATCAGTATTCTACAAAGTAAATTTTTTAAATCCTTAAATTATTTTTTGCAATAGTCTCATATGTGCCTTTTACTAAAAATGTCTGTTTTGAAAAGCAAGAAAAACAGTTTTTCTAAAAATTTTACACATACTTATGGAATGGACAGAATTCTAGAATTTTTCATTGCTGAATATATTTAAATGATACCTTTTGTTTGGTGTACACTGTGTAGTAGTGCTGTGATTAGTAGTTCAGAAGTTAGAATCAGTATAGCCACTTTCAGCATGGCTCTGTCCTATGCTAAATAGGCTGATGGTCAGAGCTAATTAGCCTGGATGCAGCATTGTGCTGATGCAATTATATAGCTTTTTGGTAAATAAGCTAATATTGTTGCATGGCAATGTGGTGTTTCAGTTCATTAATAGCTAGATCAGTTGTTCCCCTAGTATGGTACTGCATTCCCTGTTGTAGATGTGCTCACAAGGACTTTACACAAGAGAGAATTTCTGAAAATTTACCTTGATGCTGGAAACACTTGGAGATGTAAGGTTAACTAGGTTGCTTTTGCTGCAGCTGATCTTCAACACCTGCATTAGCAAGATGTCCACTAGATTTGTAAAAGACTTTGAGTCATATTCCTGGAGATTGTGTTGGTGTGGCCTCACCTTGAACACTGTGTGCAGTTTTGAGCACTGCAATATGATAAAGATATTAAGCTCTTCGAGAGTGTCCAAAAGAGGGCAACAGAGATGGTGAAGGGCCTTGAGGGGAAGCTGTATGAGGAGTGGCTGAGGTCAGTTGGTCTGTTCAGCCTGGAGGAGACTGAGGGGAGACCTCATTGCAGTCACAACTTCCTTGTGAGGGGAAGACAAGGGGCAGGCACTGATCCAAACCACCACATCTCCCACCAGCCCCTGTCTGTTTGTGAACAGCAGGTCTAGCAGGGGATGGGGCTCCACTAGACCTGCTGTTCACAAACAGAGAGGGGCTGGTAGATGTGGTGCTGGAGGCCATCTGGAGCACAGTGACCGTGAAATAATAAGAGTTTTCAATACTCAGGGAAGCAAAGAAGGCCATCAATAAAACCTCTACGCTGGACTTCCAGAGGGCAGATTTTGGCCTATTCAGAAGACTAGTTCAGAGGGTACCTGGGGAAACAGCCCTGGAAAACAAAGAAGTCCAGGATGGATGGACATGCTTCCAGAAGGAAGTCTTGAAAGCACAGGAGCAGGCTGTCCCAGTGTGCCGAAAGGCAAGCCAGTGGGTAAGACAACCAGTCTTGCTGAACAGGGAGATTTTGAAGGAAATAAGGATAAGAAAGAGAGTCTACCAATTATGGAAAAAAGGGCTGGCTACTCAGGAAGAATTTAGGAATATAGTTAGGTCATGTAGAAAGAAAATTAGAAAGACGAAGGCACAACTTGAACTTAATCACACCATTTCTGTGAAGGATAACAAAAAGTCCTCCTACAGATACATCAAGAGCAAAAGGAGGGACAAGGAAAGCCTCCCTTCTTTGTTGGACATGGGCAGAAATATAGTTATGAAAGATGAGAAAAAGGCTGAGGTATTTAACACCTTCTTTATCTCAGTTTTCAGCAGTAAGACAGGTTGTCCTGAGGACAGCTGGCTTCTGGAGCTTGTAGAAAGAGATAAGAATCTGAATAGCCCCCCTGTAATCCAAGAGGAAACAGTTAGCTGACCTACTTGGATCCTCACAAGTCTATGGGACCAGATGGGATCCATCCAAGGGTGATAGGGAGATGGTGGAAGAGCTTGCCAAGCCACTCTCCATCATTTACCAACAGTCCTGGCTCACTGGGGAGGTCCCAGATGATTGGAAGTTGGTGAATGTCACATCAATCCACAAAAGGGCCAGAAGGAGGACCCAGGAAACTACAGGCCCATCAGCCTGATCTCAGTGCCTGACAAGGATATGGAGCAGATCATCCTAAGTGCAATCAAAAAACACCTGCAGGATGGACAAGGGATCAGACCCAGCCAGCACGGGTTTAGGATGGGCAGGTCCTGTCTGACCAACCTGATCTCCTTTTACGATCAGGTGACCCGCCTGCTGGATGAGGGGAAGGCTGTGGATGTGTTTACCTGGACTTCAGCAAAGCCTTTAACACCGTCTCCCATGGCATACTCCTGAAAAAGCTGCAGCCCATGGCTTGGACAGGGGCACTCAGTGCTGAGTTGGGAACTGGCTGGAGGGCCGGGCCCAGAGAGTGGTGGTGAACGGTGCTGCATCCAGTTGGCAGCCAGTCACTAGTGGTGTCCCCCAGGGATCAGTGTTGGGCCCAGTTCTGTTTAATATCTTTACTGATGATTTAGATGAGGGGATTGAGTCTCTCATCAGCAAATTTGCAGATGACACCAAGTTGAGGAGGAGTGTCGATCAGCTGGAAGGTAGAAGGGCTCTGCAGAGGGACCTGGACAGGACGGAGAGCTGGGCTGATTCCGATGGGATGAGGTTCAACAAGACCAAGTGCTGGGTCCTGCAGTTTGGCCACAACAACCCCCTGCAGCGCTACAGGCTGGGCACAGAGTGGCTGGAGAGCAGCCAGGCAGAAATGGACCTGGGAGTCTGGATTGACAGAAAGCTGAACATGAGCCAGCAGTGTGCCCAGGTGGCCAAGAAGGCCAATGGCATCCTGGCCTGTGTCAGGAACAGTGTGGCCAGCAGGACCAGGGAAGTGATTCTTCCCCTGTACTCAGCACTGGTGAGGCCACACCTGGAGTGCTGTGTCCAGTTCTGGACCCCTCAGTTCAGGAAGGACATTGAGGTGCTGGAGCAGGTCCAGAGCAGAGCAACAAGGCTGGTGAAGGGACTTGAGCACAAGTCCTATGAGGAGAGGCTGAGGGAGCTGGGGTTGTTCAGCCTGGAGAAGAGGAGGCTCAGGGGAGACCTCATCACTCTCTACAACTCCCTGAAAGGAGGTTGTAGCCAGGTGGGGGTTGGTCTCTTCTCCCAGGCAGCTCTCAGCAAGACTAGAGGGCATGGTCTTAAGCTGTGCCGGGGAGGTTTGGGTTAGATATTAGGAAGAAATTCTTTACAGAGAGGGTAATCAGGCATTGGAATGGGCTGCCCAGGGAAGTGGTGGATTCTCCGTCCCTGGAGGTTTTTAAGATGAGACTTGATGAGGCACTTAGTGCCATGGTCTAGTAACCACAGTGATAGTGGATCAAGGGTTGGACTTGATGATCTTGGAGGTCCCTTCCAACCCAGCTGATTCTATGATTCTATGATTCTATGATTCTAATGTAACACCTACCCCTCACTCCTGAGAAGAGCATTTCTGCAGGGGCAGGAGAGGAATATAGAATTCATTACAATTAATTTATTTTTAACTGGATTAAAACTGCTTTCAACTTATATCTGAGGGTTTGAACTTTTAAAATTGATAGAACCAAATATGAATCCACCAGCTTCTTTCAGTTTATCATTTTATTTGTAACAGTAGACCAAGGAAACAAAAATTATCTTTGCTGTCCATTATTTACTTGTCGACATCTGTGACTTTAATTAATGAAGAAGTTATTTTGGCCTAGAATATAGAGTATAAGGGCATTGCTATAATATTACACTCAAGCATAAGAACTTCAACTCATACTGAAGTGAAACTCAGCTGCAGTTAGCCAGACCAATAAATAGCTGAAATTTTGCTAAGGTGCACCCTATTCATACCTACAGAAATACTTATTTAGTTTTGTAACATATAAAAACATGTACACATAAGCTACTGCAAACACAGACATTTTTTCACATCTAGGCATATTCTTTGTATATAGAAAATATATAGTGCACTAAGTATGTAGGTTTATATATATATATATATACATATATTTTTAAATGTGCTACTAGAATTCTATTTAAAATATCTACAGTGCAATAAAAGATTTTTTAATTGTACAAATATTAAAATGAGGATGAAGAATTGCATTTAAAGAATAGCAGGAGGATAAGAATTATAATTTGAGAATTCTTCCAACTTCGTGTTTAATGACATAAACGTTGTCAAAGCCTTCCTTTAAAATCATTCAGCACTGTTCAGCAACAAAGTTGCTTGTTCCTTTTATATCTAGATATTGAATGTAGGGGTACTATGATGAGAGGAATCAGAATCCTGCTGCATGCAAGCACCTTTTCTAAACAGCTTACCTCTGTGGATAAGTAGCTGGGAAGAATTTACCTATTTAGGAATCATTTATCTAGCAGGAGAAATGTTTAAGAAAAAGTGTAAATCAAGTCATATCATTACATGCTATTAAAGTTCATCTGTGCATCTTATTTTGTTCAGTGACATAAGTTTTAAAAATCTGATGTATTGACTTGGTTTTTGGTTTTCAGCTATACTGGAGCTTTACTTGTTATGTACAAAAGGAGAGCTTGGTGACAGATAACAAATTTTCACTCTTAACTTTCCAGATCTAAAATCCATTCCCACCCTTGGGAATAGGAGATTTCTGTGATCAGCTCTCACTTCAGTGGTGCTGCTTCCTTCTGCATGTTCTTTTTGCATAGAGCCATTAGAGCCTTCCTGCTTATAGGACTGAAAACAAGGGGCCCAAATATTTCTCAAGTTGAAAGTTTTCAATGCCACTTTGTGTCCAGTTCCCATGCCCTGTATGCCTCCTAAGTACGGGGAAGCAGCTAGAGTAAATTAGTCTGATCTTCTGAAACCAGTGAAATTGTCAGCTTCGGGTTTTTTTGTTTAATAGATTTTACTTTTTGCATTTCAGTTTTCAGGGTACTTCTGCTAATGGATTCCAGATTATTGATGACACTTTAAATATCCTGATGAAAAGAATGGTAAAAGGTAACCGCCATTCAAATGACCTTGTACAGTAAAATTATCACTTTATTTTGACAGTGCAGTTCTTTTGACTTAATGTATTGATGCATCTCAGCAAAGGTGTGGACTGTGTTTACATGAGAAGGTGAATATTAATATAACTTTCAAGGAAAATTTTTCATAACTGTTCCTGAAATGGGGATGTAGCTGCTGCAAAACTGCTTGTTTTGCAGAATAAAGCTGTATCCTATGCAGAATAATCTGGTCATATGGTTATGGTGATAAACTAGTGGTTTTTACAGCAGGGTCGTGTCTACCTGAGGGCATTAATCACTGCAGCTTGTTGTAGAAGGACACTCCAGGAACACACAGCTATGCCAGAACTTTGAAATGTAAATTGAACTTTGAGTAAGTGACCTGGCCATGGGTTTGAGACAAATCAAGAGACAAGGCAAAATCTCACTAATTTCCTTACTCTCTGGTATCTCTGATAGTCCATTTACCTCCTTTTTCCTTTACTTAAATCCAGCTGAGAGAGACCAAGTTTCATTCCAGATGTGTTTATGAGTTATACATTGAAACTACACGAACAGAGTCATAACATGAATCAGTTCTGCTTGAGTATGTTACTATCTGACAATTAAATTTAAATCCACACATATTTTTCTATGTGAGGATTCTGTGCTGTAGCAGAGCTAATAAAACCTGGAAGAGTAGAACTGAATGTATGAATATCTTATTTCCTGGTTTTATAAATTTCAGTTTGTTGATATGCTGTGTGACCTCAATGTCTACCTACTTGAATTTTATGTTTGGGAGTATATAACAGTCATTAGATTCAAATGATTTGCTACGAAGAATAGCAAACCCTGTGAAACATAGTGTTTATGAACAGTAAGAGCTTTGTTAACATGATATTTGGGGAAATAAAGCAACAAGATGCATGAGAATGAGAGAAAACAAGCTAATTTTTGCAATAGGTCAGTGTTTTTATAATACACAAATCTAAGAAGTGGAAGGAGTATATTCTGCATCTGTGCATTACACGTATGTTACTAGTTAAAAAACAAAAAAATAATTTACATAAAACTTTTTGGCAGTAAGGTATAAGAATGCATATGTCACACTGCAATTAAAGGAAATCTTGGCTGAGTGGTAGCTAAATAATAAACAGAAAAATTTAGGGGATGAATTGTGACGTTTTTTAACTACCTAGACAAAGTGTACTCTGGAGCAGCCTTGCCACCTTAGAACTTCCTTCTAATACATGGAGTCAGAAAACATCTAAATCTGTTGGGTTTTTTGTATGTGTGTTTCTGACATTCCATTCATAATTGTTAATAAGCGTGATGCCGAGAACGGAGAAGCTCGGCCCGATGAGACATATTTGTCTTTTGTTTATAGCCAGTGGCCAGTGATTTTCCTCAGATGTTTGCATAGGGTGGAGGGCAGCAAATAAAAAAAAATTGTGAATGAAGTTAAGAGTTATGTAGATATCGATATTGGTTTCTTCTGAAATGTAATGGATCTGAGTTTCAGGTAAAAACCTTTTTAGCAGGAGAGGAGGCAGATGAACTTCATCAACTGGTAAATGAGCCTACCGGGGTAAGGCCCCACTAGACCTACTGTTTACAAACAGAGAGGGGCTGGTGGATGATGTAGTGGTTGGAGGCCGCCTGGGGCATAGTGACCACGAAATAATAGAATTTTCAATCCTCAGGGATGTAAGGAGAGCCGTCATTAAAACTTCTACTCTGGACTTCCGGAGGGCAGATTTTGGCCTATTCAAAAAACTAATTCAGGGCATACCCTGGGAAACAACCCTTAAAGGCAAGGGGGTCCAGGAGGGATGGACATGCTTCAAACAGGCAATTTTGAGTGCACAGGAACAGGCTATTCCAGTGTGCCGAAAGGCCAGCCGGAGGGGAAGACGGCCGGCTTGGTTAAATAGAGAGGTTCTGAAAGAAATCAGGCATAAAAAGAAAGTTTACAGACTGTGGAAAAAAGGGCTGGCTACTTATGAAGAATTTACGAAGAGAGCTAGGTCATGCAGGAAAAAAATTAGGGAAAGAAAAGTGGAATTTGAAGTTAATTTGGCTAATTCAGTTAGGGATAACAAAAAGTCCTTTTATAAATACATTAATAGCAAAAGAAGGGGCAAGGAAAACCTCAATTCTCTGTTGGACTTGGAGGGAAATATAGTTAACAAAGATAAGGAGAAGGCTGAGGTACTTAACACCTACTTTGCCTCAGTTTTTAGCAGTAAGACAGGTGGCCCTCAGAACAACTGGCCTCTAGAGCAGATAGACAGAGACAGAGAGCTGAATAGCCCTCCTGTATTCCAGGAGGATGTAGTTAGCGACTTACTGAGCCAGCTGGATCCTAACAAGTCTATGGGACCAGACGGGATCCATCCCAGGGTGATGAGGGAGCTGGCAGAAGAGCTTGCCAAACCACTCTCCATCATCTTCCAACAGTCCTGGCTCTCTGGGAAGGTCCCAGATGATTGGAGGTTGGCGAATGTCACCCCAATCCACAAAAAAGGCTGCAAGCAGGACCCTGGCAACTACAGGCCTGTCAGCCTGACCTCGGTGCCTGGCAGGGTTATGGAGCAGATCATCCTGAGTGCAATCACACAGCACCTTCAGGATGGACAAGGGATTAGACCCAGCCAGCACGGGTTTAGGAGGGGCAGGTCCTGTCTGACCAACCTGATCTCTTTTTACGATCAGGTGACCCACCTGGTGGATGAGGGGAAGGCTGTGGATGTGGTCTATCTAGACTTCAGCAAGGCCTTTGACACTGTCTCCCATAATATACTCCTGGAAAAGCTGGTAGCCCATGGCTTGGACAAGTGTACCCTCTCCTGGATTAGGAGCTGGCTGGAGGGTCGGGCCCAGAGAGTGCTGGTGAATGGAGCTGCATCCAGCTGGCAGCCGGTCACCAGTGGTGTTCCCCAGGGGTCTGTGTTGGGTCCAGTCCTGTTTAATATCTTTATTGATGATTTAGATGAGGGGATTGAGTCCATCATCAGCAAATTTGCTGATGACACCAAATTGGGAGGGAGTGTCGACCTGCTGGAAGGCAGGAGGGCTCTGCAGAGGGATCTGGATAGACTGGAGAGATGGGCTGATTCCAATGGGATGAAGTTCAATAAAGCCAAGTGCCGGGTCCTGCACTTTGGCCACAACAACCCCCTGCAGCGCTACAGGCTGGGCACAGAGTGGCTGGAAAGCAGCCAGGCAGAAAGGGACCTGGGGGTACTAATTGACAGGAAGCTCAACATGAGCCAACAGTGTGCCCAGGTGGCCAAGAAGGCCAATGGGATCTTGTCCTGTATCAAAAATAGCGTGGCCAGCAGGAGCAGGGAAGTGATCCTTCCCCTGTACTCTGCGTTGGTGAGGCCACACCTTGAGTATTGTGTTCAGTTCTGGGCCCCTCAGTTCAGAAAGGATATTGAGGTGCTGGAGCGGGTCCAGAGAAGAGCAACAAGGCTGGTGAAGGGACTGGAGCATAAGTCCTATGGGGAGAGGCTGAGGGAGCTGGGGTTGTTTAGCCTGGAGAAGAGGAGGCTCAGAGGTGACCTCATCACCGTCTATAACTACCTGAAGGGAAGTTCTAGCCAGGTGGGGGTTGGTCTCTTCTCTCAGGCACTCAGCAATAGGACAAGGGGGCACGGGCTTAAGCTCCGCCAGGGGAAATTTAAGTTGGATATCAGGAGAAAATTCTTTACAGAGAGAGTAATCAGGCATTGGAATGGGCTGCCCAGAGAGGTGGTGGATTCACCATCCCTGGAGATTTTTAAACGCAGATTGGACGTGGCACTGAGTGCCATGATCTAGTAAATGGACTGGATTTGGACCAAGGGTTGGACTCGATGATCTCGGAGGTCTTTTCCAACCCAATCGATTCTATGATTCTATGATTCTATGATTCTATATCTCAGAAGGTTAATATATTTTATTCAACAGTAAATTTCTTACTATGGTTTATTGAGAGGAATGTTAGGAGGAAATGTTCTCTGCCTTTCTTTTTAATAAGGAGTTTGTTCAACTACTTCAGAATGTCCTCAGTGTACAATGAAGATGAATGAATTAAAATTCACTCATGGAATCCAGTCTTGATTCCATCACCTGCCTGACTTCAAGGGACAAGAAAGTTCTCTGATGGTGGTTGGGCAATGGGTGAAAATACTGGTGAAGGTCAGTCTCATGAGTTGCCTGAATGAAGCTTTTGAACTAAACACAATCTGAACTGATGATTTCTGTTGGTTTTGCACACATGGGATATGTACAGGACTGTAGGACATATCATTTCTTCTCTTTGGACTAATTCTTCCAACTGAAGGGGCAAGTCAGCTGGAAATTGATGACAGCTATCCATTTTTAAACTCACATATTAGCCAACCATCTGTCCCCTCTGGATTCATACATTACAGATTCACAGAATCAATTAGGTTGGAAAAGACCTTGGAGATCATTGAGTCTAACCTGTGATTGAACACTACCATGTCAACTAGGCCATGGCACTAAGTGCCAATCTTTCCTTAAAAATCTGCATGATCAGTGACTCCACCACCTCCCTGGGCAGATTGCCTCATATGACTTTGTCATGTAAGTCTTTTTTGTTCATCTCTTCTTGGCAGGATTTCTAAAATTTTCAGGATTTTGGGAATTGCTTTATTTTTTTTTCTTGTTGCTTTTGGGGTGTCTTTGTGGATATGACAAATACAGAGTAGTTCCATGCTTATTAACTTACTCAAAAGTTGAGTAGTAGTCAAATGGTCCTATTCATATACATATTATTAAGTGAAGTCCTGTAAGGAAACTTATTTCTTACTTTTATGACCATGTGAATGGTTCCACTTTTGTCCAGTTTAGGTATAAAATTACAATTTTTTACATCAATATATACAAATATGTATGTACATATACACACATATAAATGAATACACATTAAAAGACCTGCATTACCTTAAATTCAACAGATAGCACACCATAAAATTATTATTTTTAACTAATGTTAATAACTAGTATATTTTACTCACTCAGGCATGTTAATTGGTAGGGTGAGACTAAGTTTCTTGTAGTTCAGTAGAGAAATACTAGGTATGTGTGCACAGACACTCTATAGTGGTCAGGACATGGGTAGAAAATGCAAAAAGATTTAAACCTACTGTGTTAGCTATACTGATTGAGTACAACATATGCAAAGGGTCCAGTGCACGGAAGATTTGCAGGCTCACTGCGTGTGCTACCTCGATATTTGGAGAAGTCTGAAACATACCTGATGTCTGGTAGCCATATAGAACAGCAGCTTTGATCAGGCTGCCAGACATGTGGCAATCCTGTACAAACAGCCAAATTATTTTTCAATTTGTACAAAGTTTCTGAGCAGAAATGATCTGTTGAGGGAAGATGGTGCATATGGATTACATGTGGTAGTCCCCTACTAAGCATCATCTCCTTCTTTTTAAGACCTGATGATTTGAAACACACATTTGTGTGGTGTCTTATATGTCTTATGAATTTGAAAAGCACTTATCTGTGTAAAAAGAGGGAAATATCTGATCTTTCTTAGGGGTGGATAATTCATAGTTCCTCAAGGCTGCCTTTTGCAAAAGTTTTTGGAAATTTTCCTGTTAATGTCTGTCATCTTCAGTTAAACTAATTGCTAGAAATTGAGCAATATGAATCAATTTTCATCTGTTTGAAGCATACTGTTACTAGTTAATACTTGAGAATCCAGCGTATACATCATTTATTGGTAGGGATGACGTATTTCAAATGTAGTAATCATGGCTGGGCTTCGCGGATGAAGATTTGGGAAAGGTCTCTACCCACGTTTGACACAAGCACACTGGTGGCTAAAAAGGTCAACATGAGACAGGCACGTCCGATTGCAAAAGGCACAGCAGAAAGACTCCTTAGATGGTAAATTCTGCAAGGCATGATTCTTTCTGTGTTGCCTTTTCTCCTCAAGAGTGATCCTGCGTGCTTTCTCAAAGGCATCAGCAGCGTTATAGATGGTGTGTCTCCAGACCTCCCAGTTGGAGGCCAGAGTAGACCAGTTATGGTGATCAATATGGCCAAGGTTGAGATGTTGTTTCAGGGAGTCCTTGTATCTCCTCTTTGGGGCTCCTCTCTTGCGGCAGCTGGTGGCAAATTCACCATAGAGCAAGATCTTAGGGAGGTGGTGGTCCTTCATCCTGGAGACGTGCCCTGCCCAGTGCAGCTGTGTTCTCAGCAACATGGCCTCAATGCTTGTGATTGCTACTTGTTCTAGAACAGATGTATTGGTCACATAATCTGACCAGTGGATATTAAGGGTTGTATGGAGACAGCGTTGATGGAAGCATTCTAGGAGTCACAGGTGGTGGCAGTAGATGACCCATGATTCAGATCCATATAAGAGAGTAGACAACACTATGGCTCTGTAAACACTGATCTTTGTACTTTTCTTCAAGTGTTCATTTTGCCAAACTCTTTTATGAAGCTTTCCGAAGGCACTATATGCCTTTGCTAACCTGTTGTCTATCTCTCCGTCAATCTTACCATCCGAGGAGATGAGGCTACCTAGGTAATTAAACTGCTGGACTGATTTGAGCTCTGATTCGCCAATGGTGATATGGGGATGATGGAAGACTTCCTGAGGTGCGGGTTGACAGAGAACTTCTGTTTTCTTTAAACTGACTTTCAGCCCAAAGAGCTCAGCAGCGTCTGCGAAGTGGGATGTTAAACGCTGCAGAGCTGCTTCTGTGTGGCCAACGAGGACATTGTCATCAGCATAAAGCAGCTCCCGGACAAGACGATTTAAGGTCTTAGTGTGGGCCTTCAGTCGCCTTAGGTTGAAAAGGCTTCCATCAGTACAGTATCGAATGTAGATACCATCCTGACCCTCGAGGTCTGCAGTGGTCCTTTGGAGCATCATGCTGAAAAAGACTGTGAAAAGGGTTGTTGCAAGAATGTAGCCTTGTTTTACACCATTAGTTATTAGAAAGGGCTCAGAAAGTGCATCGTCATATCTGACTTGGCCGTGCTGATCCTCATGAAGCGAAATGATCATTTTGAGGAACTCGGGGGGACAACCTAAGCCTTCCAAAATCTGCCATAGACCTTTTCTGCTCACCGTATCAAAAGCCTTGGTGAGGTCAACAAAGGTTACATAGAGACCTTTGTTCTGTTCCCTACACTTCTCTTGCAGTCCTGTTGGCTCTGAAACCACACTGACTTTCAGGTAGAATTCCTTCTGCTATAGCAGGTATTAGTCTGTTTAAGAGTATTCTTTCCAGGATTTTGCCAGCAATGGAGAGCAGAGTAATACCATGGTAATTTGAACAGTCTGATTTAATTCCTTTCTTGTTATATAGGGTGATGATGACTGCATCTCGAAGGTCTGATGGTAGTTCGCCTAGTTCCCAACAACGTAGTAAGAACTCGTGAAATTTAGCATGGAGTGCAAGGCCTCCATGTTTCTATACTTCAGATGGAATTCCATCAGCCCCAGCTGCCTTGCCAATTTTCACTTGCTGTATGGCCTTGAGGGTTTCTCCTAAAGTGGGGGCAATATCCAATTCATACTTCACTGGTTGTTGTGTGATGGACTGAATGGCTGTGTCTTGAACTACATGGTTGGTGCTGAAAAGGGTCTGAAAGTGTTCAGACCATTGATTCAGAATGGAGGTTTTATCTGTAAGAAGTATTTGACCATCTGCACTGAGTAGAGGACTTTGAGCTTGGTATGTAGGCCCATATGCTGTTTTCAGGGCTTCATAGAACCCTCTGTGATCACCTGTATCTGCACATAATTGTGTTTTTTCAGCTAGACTGATCCACCACTTGTTCTGGATGTCACAGAGTTTCTGTTGGAGTTTGCTGCATGTGATGCGAAAAGCTGTTTTTCTTATGTGACAGGATGGCAGTGCAAGGTGTTCTTGGTGGGTGGTTCTCTTCTTCCTCAACCATTCCTGGATCTCTTGATTGTTTTCATCGAACCAGTCCTTGTTCTTCTTGAGGGAGAACCCTAAGATTTCTTCAGAGAACTGCTGGATGCTGTTTTTCATATGGTGCCAGAGTGTTTCAGGAGAGGGATTTGTAGAATCTATAGAATGATTTTCAAGCCTAGTTTGAAGATTTGCCTGGAATTTGTTTCTTGCTGTGGCTGATTTGGAATCGTTAACTTGGAGTCTCCTCCTTGGGATGCTGCTCCTTTTTGGTTTGAATTTAAGAGTGAGGTTAAGTTTACAGCGCACCAGTCGATGGTCTGTTTGGCATTCTGCACTGGGCATCACACAGGTGTGGTGGACATCACAGACATCTCTCTGTCGCACCAAGACATAATCGATGAGGTGCCAGTGTTTGGATCTGGGATGCATCCAGGTTGTCTTCAGACTATTTTTCTGCTGAAAGATAGTGTTAGTGATGGTGAGCTGTTGCTCCGCACAGAATTCTAGCAGAAGTCGACCATTATCGTTGCAGTTTCTAACACCATGCTTGCTTAGTATTCCTTTCCAGGCTTCAAAATTCTTTCCTAGTCTGGCCTTGAAATCACCAAGGATAATGATCTTATCATCTGCAGGAATCTTCTGGGTAAGGCGGCACAGGTCGGTCTAAAATTTATCTTTTTCAGCAGGGTCAGCTTGGAGAGTTGGAGCATATATACTAAAGAGGACAACATGTTACTTGTTGTGTAGTGGAAGATGTAGGGAGATAATGCAGTCAGAATGACCTGACGGCAGATTTTCGAGATTGGGAACAAAAGAGTTTTTGATCATGAAGCCGACTCCTGAGAGATGCTTTTCGGTTCTGGGTTTACCTGACCAAAAGAGTGTGTAACTGGCACCATGTTCTCTGAGGCTGCCTTGCTCATGAAGACGAACTTCGCTGAGAGCAGCAATGTCGATGCTGAGACGTGACAGTTCATGGGCAATCCGGGCAGACTGGCGCTCAAGAGGTCCACTATCTGCAGAATCGAGCATGGTTCTAATGTTCCAGCATGCTAGAGTTAATTTGGCTGTACCTTTGGAGGCAGGTGTATATGCCTTTGTCTTTTGATCTTTGTGTGACTGCATTTGTAGAAGATGTTGATACAGGGCTTTGCAAAAGTTTGTAAAGCCTTCAAGCCTGCGCAATGGATTTTTTAGGTGAGACACAGTACGTGCTGAACTGAACCCACCCTTTAATCCTAAGGTTCATCTGCCAGGGCCGAGCGAGCTTGGATGGTGACAGAGAGGTCCTCAGGACGTAGGGTTAATTAGAGTGACCTTCTCTTAGATGGATGGCATTACAGGACTAAACAAGCTCCATCTGCCCAGGTTTGGAGTTGTCCTTCTCTTTTGTGTGTTCTGGGCTCCCCCTCTCATCTCCCACGATGGTACAGTCCGCACCAGCGAAGCTCCCCCTCTCTCGCTCCTTTCCACGCCCGGGGCCAGGCCCGAGTGCCTGGGCCAGGCTGCACCAAGCGCACGTGGCCGGGGCCGAGATGTTGTAGTAATATCATCCAATGAAAACTATTACTGCTTGTGCTGCTTTTTCCAGAGAAGATTTTATAATTCCATGATTTTTTTTTGTATGTCACATTCCTTAAAACAAATTACACTAGCAAGAAGAGATGAAAATAATAATAGTCAACTGCATTGTCTTACGAACACTTCTTCAACATTCTGTGCAAAGAATATGTGTTATAAATTAGGGTGATGGAAACAAGACCTTGCCCATCTATCTGGTTTTCTTCAACAAAGAAATCGTGCAAGTTTCAAAGTTCTGAGGCTGCTTAAATGTTTTCTGTTGGTGTTACATCTATCTGAATTTTTTTATTTAGACTGATGATTCTATGATTCTATAACACAAAAATGTGTTATAGAAAAAAATATGTTGAACTTCTGAGCCTTCGTCAGACCTTACTATTTCATATTATGCAGTACCATGTAGTATCATAAATTAGTGTATATGAAAGGTTAGGGCACTACTCTTCTCCTCACAATGAATTGGAGTTTTTTGTGACGGACTAGAGCCCTGATTAGTGTAAAGGAAACTTAGTAGGATACTAGCCCATGTCACAAGAGCATCTAACTCTCCAGAGTGCCTCTCAGGAGTTGGTCTGGTTTGTGTGTGTGTATGGTTTTACATTTCTTCAGGGAGGAAGGATGTTCTTGTTTGTTATGAAAGTTAGAGAAAAATGTAATCTAGGGGCAAAAGCAAACTTTTCAGTATAGTTTTGAAACTAGGAAACATGGTTATTGGTTAAATAATACTATTTTAAAATGAAGAGCTTTCTAACATGATGATGAAACTGTATTTTCCTTAGTAATTTTGACACAATCTTTAGTCTGTGTTTCCTCTTTCAAGGTTAGACATCTAAAATTAGATACTTACAGAACCACATTAAGATTAACCTGATTTTCACAGCTGGTGAACACAATCTGTGCAACCACTGTACATTTCAAGGGCTAACTGAATTTCCTAGTTAAAAAAAGGAAGCACTTAGTTGATTTTGGAGTGGCCTGCAGTGACGTGGGCAGGTGTCTATGGCAGTCCAAAAGCCAGTCTGAAACAGCTGAGCAGGGCCCTGCAGGTAGCCTTGCAGAGCAGTGCTCTGCCTGCCTGTCAGCAGGCCAGCACAGGGCAAATTCTTCTGCCTTCCTGGTCTGAATAACTCAGTCATGGTTATTCCAAGAACCTCTTCACCACAACTGGTTAATATGTCCTTTAGGGATATCTGTATCAGCTTTAAACTACCTTGGTTAAGCACTGGGATTGTATGCCAAGTACTTGACAATCGAATAGTCCTTCAATTTCCCAAAAGTCTATGCATGGCTGCCTGGCAGATGGTTGCCAAGTGCAACAAAACATAAACAAGCCAGCCAGGATCCACATCCTGTAATTAAAGTTTCAGTGGCATCCCTGACAGTTTTTCTCTGATTTCCCTTTTACTACTTTCAAACACCTGTTCCTCTGCTTAGGAAGGACTGTAGGTCTTGCATTAAATCCCCTCTTACCTCTTCCCTCACATTTTTTAACACTGGAGTGACCATAATGATTTGCAAAATGTGAAGACAGAACAAAACAGATGCAATACATGGAGGGGAGAATTCCTATTCTTAAAATAGCAAAAATGGTATTAGAGGCAGAAACACAAAACAACTGATTTTGTGTCTTTTCTTCCTAAGATGGAATGAAAAGATGAATGAAAAGATTTGGAAGAAGCAAAAAAGAATAATCATGATAATTTAGAAAAATATATTTTAAAGTAGCAGTGAGAAGGAAAGATGTCAAAGGAAAATGGTAGTAAGAACAAATAATAAATTTTGAAATACCAGAGATATAAGTAAGGTATAATTCTGTTCAGGAGAAATGCTCTTCTCTTTTGTATCCTACCAGATTCAGGAAATAAGCACATAATAAAGTTTCCAGCACACTGCCAGCTCAAACTTATGATGAGAAAATTAAACAGGGACTTTCTTATCTGGGCGTATATTTACCATGTGAAAGCAGCTATAAAACCTACCACCTTGTCCTGTGTGGGATAAGTGAAGAAGAGTTTCAGCAGTAGTCTCTTTTGTCGCAGAATACAGGAGGTATTTAGTTAGTCAATAACCATACTCTGTATTTTCAAGGCAGTTTGATCCATATGAGGCTCGAGTTGCAAGTTCAGCTGCAAGTGAGATCTCTGGTGGCTGCTGTTGCCCAGCAATAGCTTTAATAGCAAATCACTAGAGAAGCAAGTAAAGAGTTGAGACTGAAGCAATGTGTATTGCCTTCTCTTTTATTACAGATATTCCGACCTTTGGCAAGTCATCTTTTCTTAAGTAAAAGTAACCTGATATAAGATGGTGTTATTTACTTATTTCTCAGGGGAATTGTGAAGGGAGTTTAAGTTGCATTTGAAAGGATTCACATTTTTTATTGGTGTGATCCTCCAAAGTGCCTAAGGGGGAAAAAAAGAAAAATGTGCTCAATGCAATTCCATGTGGTAATACTATAGTGCTGAAACAGAGAAGAAAGTCTTCCTCAGGTGCTAAAAGGAAACAGTTTGTCTTTATGTAGACTTGTAAATTTGAATATTTCGGACATGAAAAATCACAGAATCTCAGAATATTCTGCATTGGAAGGGACCTAGAAGGTTCATCAAGTCCAGCTCTTAAGTGAATGGCCAACACAGGGATCAAACCCATGACCTTGGTGTTGTTAGCACCATGAGTCTTGCTGGTATTCCAAAAGTAGAGGCTGTGGTTTCTCTGCTGGAAGTGTCACTGTGGTGGTATGCAAGTCCTAAATCAACAGTTAGTCTTCCTGGTTCTAGTGCCTGAAAGCATGGATCTTTTGAGTGATGTCCTATTTGGCAGAAGCTGGCTTCATCTGCATAAATGCCCAACTTTTTCAGCAATTTTGATTTAGAGGAAGATGGAGGCATCAATTTTCCTTCAGAGTGTAGCCTGGAAAACTAAGATATAGGCTGGAGAAATATTCGTCTTGCCAGGAACAATCAAAATGTTATGTTATTACTCATTAAAGATCTATCCATGATGATGTATATTTCATGCAAGACTGAAACATTTAGGATTAATACATTGCTGGCAAAGTATTTAATTATTTTCTATATAAATACTGGCAAATATTTAACTCTTTATAACAAAATAGTTGGTTTTTTTTCTGAAAAGAATGTGTATGAAAAAATAGTTACAGTATTTATTTGAGGTGCCAGACACTGTGACATCATCTACTTCAGTTCAGCTTTCCTTTTCTACTACAAAAATTCTGAGTTCTCTGTAGCAGTAACTTCTCACAATTACTTTTATCTTTCTGCACAGTTTTATGTAATTGGAACCACAGAAAAAAATCACTACTTCCGTTCCATCTGTCTTGGGTATTTTGATGGTGCCTGATGATAGTAATTGAAGTGCTCCTTCCTCATACTCATTAACCACATTGCTGAATGTTTTAACTCGGCCTGCTAGTTACAAATGAAAATTGTTATCAAAGAACACAGCATTACTTTCCTAACAGCCCTCTAGCATGCTCACACTCAAGAAATTCTTAGGCAAACAAATGCTGCTCAGGTTTATAGCCTCCAAATGGGAATATGGTAGTAGACATGGCAAGAAGTAAAGGTCTTGTGGTCTCTTTAGAATAATAGGATTTCATTGTGTTAGTTGATATAGTGATTTGGCATAAATTTTATTTTAGCATATGACATATATATATAATCTGATTCAAGACGTGCCTTAGTAACTCTTCTGCCATCTTACCTCTTCATTGATTAATTAGAGTTCCGAAATCTCATAATATTGTGACATACTTGTAAGCTTCCCAAGTTTATTATACAACTTCGGTAAGATAACTCGGGAATGAACACTCATCACTGGGCTTTGTCTTATGATACACGATGGACATTCATGAGCTGCTTAGACACGAGAAATGGAAGCAAAGCTAGTGGTTCTCACACTTAGAATTCAAACAGAACCACTTGTTTACGGAACATTAACTGTAACTCTTGGTTGCATGTAATTTGTTTCTATTCTGAGAATCATTACATTTTTCTTGTCAAAACTAAGTGCATATATAGAAAAGCCCGAAATTAAGGTGGAGGAGGCATCTTAGTGTAAGAAACTTTCTTTTTTACAGAGCCTGTCTTGTTGATCTGGTGAAAACTCTTCTCAGTGACAGGTTTTGTACGTATTTCTCTTAAACTGAAGCTATAACGTAAGTGAGAGAAATGGAAATTAATATTTGTTAGTAAAGAGTACATACATTTTTGAGTAATCAGCTACTTCTGTCATGGTCTTACTAGTGTATCTATTTAAAACGTAGAGTACATCTATAGAGATTACCCTGAAAACATGACTATTTCTTACTTTCATGATGTTGTGCTCATGACAGACGTATTTTAGAAGTAAAAAATTATTTTGATATCTACAGCTATCTTGATATTTGTGTGTATAAATGGTGATGGATAGAGGCACTCAGGCTTTGGCAGAGAGCTGTTGCCAGCTTCATTATCTTGCTCTAAGCTCTACAGCAACAAGTCAAAGAGAATAAGGCACCTGCATGAGGTTTAATACGCTGAAAGTAACCGGTATTCATTTTAATTTTCTATATTTTTTTGATTTGAGAAGCAGTTTACAATTTTGTTTGTAGAATTTTCCTTGCTAATTATGGTCATCCAAATCTGGCCTATGTGGCCATGTGAACACTGAAAAAAAATCTTGCTTCTAGGAAGACTTTACAGGTGAAATAAAATTTTAATGTTTTGTATATTAAAGTTTATTACAACTGCTGCCCTCAAGGTTATTAATGCATTAATTTATTTCCCATTTAAAAATAAAAATTAGAGCTGCATGTTATATTTTCTTAGTAAAATCTTCATATATACTAAATATGTCTTAGTTTATAATGTATGGAGTTGAATCAAAAACCATTATTATTTATCTCTATGTTGTATACCTGTGACGGATCTTGAGTTTGTGGCTGGTGTCACAACTATTTTTGATTCTTTGACAATGGATGGCCTAAATAGCATCAGTCATCCTGGCATCAGATGAAATTCACCTGTCTCTGGGATGGCAACCCAGCTGAGGTACCTCTAAACCGATACATGCAGGATGGGTAACATACAGGAGAACCTGAGAGCCACCATGCTGCTCAAAAGCTATGACCTAGGCGTCATTGCTGAAAATTGGTGGGGTGAATCCCATGATAGGAGTGCAACTGTCAATGAGTACAGCCTGTTCAGGACAGGGGAGGATGGAGAGGTGGAGAGATTGCCCTCTACATCAAGAGGTGGATTGAGTATGGGCCTGTGGGTGAGAATCAGAGAATAAGACAACAAAGAGAACCTTGTGGTTGGTGTCTGCTACAGACCCCTGATTAAGGAGAACCTGTTGATGAAGACTTTTTGCTTCAGCTGCTGGAGACATCATGCTCACAGGCTCTTGTCCATCCCTGGAGGTGTTGAACAACCTGATGTAATGGAAGGTTCCCTGTCCATGGCAGTGGGGCTGGAACTAGCTGAACCTTTAAGACCCCTTCCAATCCAAACAATCATATGGTTCTATGATATTGTCACTTCCTAATCCTCATTCATTCAGTTGTGAAAAGTGAATAGAATTGAGGACTCAGACATAATTATGTATTTTGAAAATGAGCACTAATTATAAAAATCTTAACTGAAAGCAAGCTTACTGCATGATGCATAGGCTTTGTACTCCTGTTGAAAGAACAATTAAAGTTACACACCACCTTCCCTTGTCACCACAAGTGAGAATGGTAACTGTCTGCCACAGCCCCAGGGGAGAAGGGAATAGGGACGCGACACTGCACAGAGGGTTCTGACATGGTAGAAGGTCAGGGTGCAATGGCTGGTTTATTGAGGGGAACAAGGACTTATATAGAGTTTGAATGAGGGGAGGTCTAATAACTGGGGCAGAGCATGGGATTGACATCTCAGGAGAACATGGGATTGGGGAATGAGGGAAAGATGCGAGGAGCTTGGGAGTATCTAGGGGAAGGGGACCAAAGGGAGCTCACTCCACACTACAGCACTCATCGGCCAATCAGCGGGGGATGAGCGGGAAAGCAGGGGAGGACAAGGGAGTAAACAACTTTTGGTGGGAAAATGTGAGGGCAAGTCCAGACAAGCCCTGAACAATACAAACCAAGGGGATTAATACAGGAATATATGTGGGGGGTACATTAAACATGGTAGAAAACTGGGGAATAACATGAAAGTCCATGAATTATTATCTCCTTCAGGCTCCGTATAAGTCTCTTCAGGCTTTGAATTTCTCCCAATCACTTTGATGTTCCTCCTCAACTATCTTCTAAGCTGCAGGTTACACCCGAACAGACTGGTAAATTCCTCATTGCCAGTTATGTTTCCTGTTTTGAATGCTGTGTTTTGAATTACAGTAATAGCTCTTACTTTAAAATTAATGTATAAACTTCAAATATTTTCCAAAACCCAAAATCATATTACATTTTTGTTTCTGTCTTTTTTTTTTTCTTAATGTCATGGAATACATTTGTTCCTTTCTAAATGTACCAGATACAGCTGGTTCATTTTGCACTTAGTTTGAAGTTAAGTTCTGGAAGAATAGCTCGTCTAAGTTGTCACATATGCCTTTTTATATTAATTAGTTTTGGTCTCTGATGATGTTGTTATTGTTGTCTCTCCCTTGCTACTTAAGCTGTTTGGACAGAAACCTGACTCTGTTGAAGCAGTTGCAAGATTCTTGCTGGACCTGCGAATAATTTTACATTTATATGGACTGATACAAATTCAGTTACTGAATCCATACAATTGCCACAGAGCAGTTGTTAGAAACGCTTATCACTGCTTACCATTGTACCAAATGGCTACGGTAAAGAAAGAGGAATTTCCTTTTCTTTATCCTTGACATTGATACACTTATGTATTTTTAGGTCACTTTCCAGAAATGTAGCATTCAACAATTCTTCATCAGAATTAACTGGCACCTCAGTGTCCCATGAGAAAAGCAATAGTTCTTACATTAATAAATGAAGGTGTCTGGGAGTAGTCCTGGGTACCGAAACCAATCCACCTGGCATGGCATGTGTTTGTGCAGTCTGATTGCATGCAGTCTCCATTTTGAGAACAGTCATTGAACCATTCTATCTGCCTGGGAATTGTTCAGAGTGATAATTAGAACAGGCTAAATTTCTGCCAAGAAATGATCTAATAACTTAACTAGGAGAGGCAGTTGAATTATGGTGTCTAGGAAGTAGCATTGACATGATGAAGAGAAAAATTAGATATTTAAGTTGGACATATGGGCAAAGTGCCTCTTCCTAACTTTGAAAGTTACAGACTAAAATTCCACCTTAGTTAAAATATTCTACATATTCTTGATATTTTTCCAGAGGCTTTTCCTTTACCAATCTATATATTCTTTTCTTTTCTTTCCTTTGATTTTTCTAAAGCATGGAAAATGAAATTCAAATTTCAACAACATCACAAGTATTTTGCATTTAATACTCAGCCTTTAGAATGGTATAGGTAGGTCTCTCTGTCTACAGAACCTATGAAGGTATTCTTAAAGATATCTGGAAGAATATAAGGTTAGCTTGGTTTTAGTCTGTGAATCTCAGGGTGCTATAGGCCAGCTTTTTATTGGTCAGTCTGGAAGGTGTGAAGCTCAGTTTCTGCAGAGATGTTACTTGGATGCAATTAAAAAACTGCAGTAGTTGCAGAAGGTATGTGTGGGCTTTCCAGAAAAAATATCCTTCAGTCTTTGAAGGCTATAGCTGCAGCATTTTCTGTCAGATCCTGAGAATTTAATTGAAATATGAAAGCATTATGGTTCTCATTAAATGCAAAATATCAGGTTTGTTTTTTTTTTTCATAATGACTATTGTTAAAATATTTACTTTTATGGGTTGTACATTACTTTTTCAAAATTACAGCTCTCACAGAATTTTTTACAGCATTATGATATAGATATTTTAAGTAGTATATTTATTACCACATAGTACAGAAATTCAGAAAGAGTAGATATGTTTATAAAAGACTATATTTTATTAAAATGTCACATTTTAAAAAACGTTTGTCATGAAAGTAAGAACAATTATACACATCTTTGATGCTGCTGCAATGGATCATTTAACAAATAGTATGTTAAGTAAGAGCAAAATATTTTCTGTTGCTCTGGATTGCTTGTGAAGAGTTTATCTCTTTTTTTTCTGGTTTTGTTTTTTTTCTGGTTTTGTTTGTTTTTTTTTTTTGTCTTTTTTTTTTTTTTTTTTTTTTTTTTTTTTTTTTTTTTTTTTCTGGTTTTGTTTTTTTTCCCCCTCAAATTCATTTATTCAAAATTATCCACTGGATTGTCCTTAATTTTAGCTGGAAATTATCAGTTCACAATGACTACTCGAAATTAGAATTTTCCTCATTTCTGCTGAAGACAAAGTCACATGAGATTCTTATCAGGTGGGTGAACATGTTGGCCTATTTGTGCTAAGAAAAACCTCAGCAGTCAGCAGAGCACATTCAACTGTTACACAGTTGTAATATGGTATGAAACACAGTATAAATATCCAACAGCTTTTAGCCCTCTAATATAGTCAGCTAAAACACTTAGACTTCATCAAGGCTAAAGCCTAATTTAATGCAGCCAAATGTGCAGCAGCTGTTATCTTTGGGTTTCAGAAATCAGGTGCTTTAGGAGGAGGATCAGCCCACCACCAAAACCACTTTATGCTACAAACAGAGTTAATTTTCCGTAGATGTTCTTGAGCATTTCCTTGCAGTATACTAATCTGCGTACATGAGTATTCTCACTATATAAAAGATTTGTGAGCAAAGATTGAAAGAATACAATTTGTGGAAGAGGTTTCACCTGTAGAAGATAACATATTAGAAATACTTACTTTTGTAATCTTTTCTAGTTCTGTAAATCTAAGAAAGCATATTTTTTTTCTTTATGCTTTGGAGGCAGATGAGGGGTAACCCTGGTTTAGTAGTGTTTTAGTAACTAAACCCCTGTTTTAGTAACATTCAATAAAAATAGGTTTTTGTTTGTTTCTGATTTTATACTGTGTTGCTGAGATTATCTTTCTGTAATTTTTATGATGAGAAAAGAAGAACCCTTAAACAGGTAGAAATTCTGGCAGATGATTTTTCATGTCTTTTTTTCAAAGCTAATGACAAGATTTCACTCCTCTTTCAGATTAACAAGCACAGTATTTTATCTTACATTTCAGAAGAGTTAGTGTGGCTTTATAATTTTGTGATTCTTTTATTGTTTGTTTTACTTTTCAGCTCTGAGTCATGTAAACTTTAATCACCTCTGGTTTAAAACTCCCGTTAATTTCCTTTAACACTTTTCTATTTAAAAGATCCTTGTGGGATGCTTTGCTACACCTTTGTTTTGCCCATCTCTCCATTATTTTATGACAATATTGTTTGATCATATATTAAAATAAATAATTATTTAAGGTTTTTTGATGCACTTATTTCTCTCATGATACAGAAGTAATCTGCTCAGGTGGAGAAAAGTCGAATTAGCTATGCCTACATTTATTCAGCATTTAAGTTTGAGCTATTGTCAAAGTATTATATATCCAGGAAGTAAATTCTAATAGGATTATAATCTCAAATGTTATTTTGACCTTTTATAAACAAAAAGGCCTACACAATTTAATTTTCTACCCTAATAAATTAAAAGCATCAGAACTGTTCTCTGGCACTGAGATCAGCAGATACGGCAGTGTCTACTTCACTATTATCGAACTGGACTTACCTTCCTAAACAGGGTGACCATATTACAACTGGCTTATTTTATCTCCCAAACAGTGTTCATAAGGACAGAGATATGAGAGATGCAGTTTTCCTGCAAGCAACACTGGGGGATTGTTCTAAACAACTGAACAGTGTAGGTAGTTGAGTTTCAGTGCCTCTGCCTGAGAATTCACAAAATTATTAGTTGCAGTCAAGGGGCTGGAGTAGAGTTAATTTTCTTCACAATGGCTAACACTGGGTGCTGAACACAGAGTGGATAATAACAGATGTTTTTGTTATTGCTGAGCGGGGTTTACACAGAGCCAAGGCCTTTTCTGCTTTTCATACTGCCACGCTACCAAGGAGCCTGGGGGTGCATGGGAGGTTGGGAGGAGACACAGCCAGAACAGCTGACCCCAACGGACCAAAGGATATTCCAGACCAAATGTCATCATGCCCAGGATATAAAATGAGGGGGACAAAGAAGAAGGAAAGATGTTTGGAGTGGCATTTGTCTTCCCAGGTTACTGTTACACATGATGGGGCCCTGCTCTCCTGGGGGTGGCTGAACACTGCTAGCCCACAGGAAGCAGTGGATTAATTCCTTGTTCTGCTTTGTTTGAATGTAAGGCTTTTGCTTTCCCTATTAAACTGTCTTTGTCTCAAACTACGAGTTTCTAGCTTTTGCCTTTCCAATTATTTCTCCGATCCCATGGGTGGGAGAGTGAGCATGCAGCTGTGTGGGGCTTGGTTGCTGGCTGGGAATAAACTATGACACCATCCAAAACTACTTTCAATGGAGCATTGACCAGTTAGGTTTTCTCCAGGAATACTGCCCAGAAGCCTGAAGTTGTAGGAATGTCTAAGAGCCCTGTTGGATACAGCAGCTCAACAGCAAAAAACCTTCTTGGGATCCACAAATAGGACATTCTTCCCTCGTTCTTTAAAGGCCTGCTCTGTTGTCAAACACAAAGTTTGCCTCACATGAACAGGAGAAGGTTTCACGAAGTGAAACAGTAGTAGCCACTTTTGCCCAGGATAAAGTAGAAAAAAGTACTGAATGTGTATGTCTTTTTCATAAAGCAACTTGAAGGTAAGAGCATTACACGCAAGACTGGAGATGAATTCAGTCTTTCTGTCTCTCTCTGAACAGATTTAATTATATTTTGCTCCAGGTAAGCAAATGTCTTACAACTGCTCAAGTGATTGAATAGATAACACTTAGTCAGAATCTGTGAAATAAGATAAAATATTTTGGACCAGACAGAAAGAAATGAAAGATGGATTGGTGGTTCACTGGCATAAGGAAAATTGGCATCTAGCATCTTCCCCAAAGACTTTTTTGTTGTGCAGTTGTAATGCACTGTAAAACACAGAATCTTGGAGCAGTGGCTTTGAGCAATTTTGTGCTTCTCAGTTCCATCACTGTCTCCAGTAGCTTTGTGGTTAGGACAGTCAAATGAGGAAAAAGAAAAGTAGCTTTAATTTGCTTCAGGCAAGGTAGTGATTTAAACTTGATTCTTCTGCTTCTGGTGAAATGTTCCAACACCTTGAGCAAGAAAGGGAAATAGGAAGAAACAGTGACTATTCTGTTTGCAAGGAAAACCTGGACCTTGCTGTGTTTTTGAAAGAGCTTTGGCACCATTCTGCAGAAAAAGGTCAAAGTTGGAAGGAGGTATGTCTGTTTGACCTAACATTGTTAATCTCTGTCCTGAAACTCCTGTCTTCAGCAATGCTTTTTGTTAATTGAATTGCACGTAGGGAATTGCATTTTGAGATGCCCATTTCTTTAAGAACAAAGAAGTTTCATCAGTAGATGCCATTTGGTTTTAACTATTAGAATTGCAAAAAGCATGTAGACTTCCAAAACCAAGGAAGGCTTCCTGTAAAAGATGAAGTTCATAAGTATTTATTGCTAGCTGGTTATATTACTCCAAAGATTAATAGGGAAAGCAAAAGCCATGCATACAAGATTTTGAGATTTTGAGAACTGGCAGTGTCTTTAGAACAGTCTTTTTCTGTTATTTTGGGGCTGAAGGACTCGTCAGTCATTATTGGTCCCTTCAGCATCTCTATGTCTATTCAGTTGATCACAACAGGCAAGCTTTCAAAAAGAATGTGAGATAGTCATGCCTCATTTGCTGTTAATATCTAAAAATTTCTGCAAGAGCACCATGAGTACTTTGCTATGCCAATAGTAATTCCAGTGGAGCTCGTCAGCCGTGGAAGGCAATCCACCTAAGAGAAGGTCACTCTAAACAAACCTACATCCTGGGGACCTCACTGCCACTGTCCAAGCTTTGCTCGGCCCCAGCAGATGAACCTCAGGACTAAAGGGTGGGCTCAGTTCAGCGCACGCTGTGTCTCACCTAAAAAAATCCACTGCGCAGGCTGGAAGGGTTAATGACCTTTCCCAAATCTTCGCTCGCGAAGACTGGCCATTATTATTAGTAATTCCAGTCCCTTTTGAAGGCTGAATACGTTTCAACTGAAAAATTTCCACTTCAGTCATTGTCCAAAATTTATTAAAGTAATCAATAAATCCATGAAACTCATTATCTCACTGTTTGAACTGACAAATTTTTAGTTGAATAAAAAAAAATCTGTGTATCCTGAGAGACACTTTTGGTTTTTAAATGTACCTCTGCTTTGACAAGGAACTTTTATTGTCATTTTCTGTCTCATTTTTTTAATAAAGTCGAAGCATAAAATTGTGGATATTATGCACGTTGTGCAATATCATGCAAATGTCTTAATTTCTTTGTCTTGGACTAAGTTTTTAAAGACACAGATTGTGCCTTTTCCCTTTAAGAGGTCATAATGATGCAGTCTATCTGAGAAACAAAGTCTACATGATGTCTGTTACCAGATACATTATCCTTAGTTTTTAATTGAAGAGAATAAGGGTGAATCATCTTCAGCAGTATTAAAATATTCAGCAGTGAATGAGAGTATGTAGATATGTTTTGTAATCTGCCTAGACTTGGCATTTAATATGCGCACCTATCCTATGAGCTTCACACAAGGTACATGCCTGGATATAACTAAATAAACAGCTTTTTTAACGCCATCAAAGCATAGTTTGATGCATTGAAGCAAAGAAAATGCCACCAAGTTAACAAAAAGTGCAAATGAAGACATAGTATGAGAAAGGCAGAGAAGGGAAGCAGTGGGGAGGAAGAACAACTACCACGGCTCATCTGCTGGAGACCTCCCAGAGCCACTCCACTGTGCACATCATCCTCTCACCTTGCCCTTCATCTGCCTGCACATAATGTGCCTCCCTTCCTGTTAGAAGGCAGATGAAGAGGTCATGAACAGGTACAGGTACAGAAGGGAGAGGTAGAGTGTCGCACCAGGATTGTGATGCTTTGACATATTATGGTGGCTTGCAGAACAAGTAAAGTTTGTGTTGGTTGGGGGAGAAATTGAAGCAGTTTTAATTAATTAGTTTTCATGGTGTTGTGGCAAGTATGATATCTGTGTGTAATATTAACTGTTTTCAGTGAGATATTCCTTATTACTAGATGATTGTATTTTACTTCTTGTCTACTCTCCAAGTAAATCTCACAGGTTATGCTAAGTTGCTTAAACTATCCAAATGTAAAACAGAAGAAGATGAATAAGAAAGTAATTGCAAGCACAGAGGGATCCATTCACTTTCTTAACCATCACTAGTTGAGAAGTTTAGTTCGTATATGCAGGTACTATACAGTAGGTATATTCAGTCTTCAGTGTAAAATCTGAATAGCATGCATGACATTGTAAATAATGCCCAAGGCCATGTACAATAATGATGAAGTAATAATTGTTCCAATTTATGTTCTAATTCCTACCTTATAAATGCTTGATGTCCAAGTTAAAAATCTTCCTTTAGTATGTATGTAGGATTTGTCAAACAAAGAAAATGTTTTGACAGTAGGATTTGTATTCTGTTTATCACAACTTTGGTATGCACAATTTACATTTGTAGATAGACATAAACAAGAATAAGTGTAGGGAAATAATAATTTCAAAAAATCTGTTAAAATTTAACTGCTTCAAATGGAGTCTAAGTTTTGAGTCTGACTTCAACAAGGGAGGCACCTTGACTTCTGTCAAGGAAGACAGATGGTAGTTCTTCACAGAGCACTGAAAATCTAGCTCTTTTGGTTTATTGACTTGAATGCAGCTTTTGCATGTTCAGTTTAAGCTGGTATTTTAACAATGCACATTTCTAAATTACTGGTGAGCACATACTTGCACTGCTTAACTCCATGACTATTCGTGGTGAGCAAGAATTTAGCTGTTGAAACTTTGTGTCATCCTGGGTTCTTGGTCTTCAAGAACATCAGGAGTATTTTTATTCTGTGGGAAAACAGAAGTGAGATTTAACACCCTATGGTGACCGCAGAGTATCGGGACTCATATTTGAGTGCTGCAGAGAGGTGAGACGTGTGTTTTAGCCCGCGATGCTGTAAACAGTCACCTGTGCAAGGGCAAAGGGGAAAGTGGGATCGGCATCTCCCGGCTGCCGGGTCGGGGTCGCCCAGCTTTGTCCCGGCCGGCGTTCCGCGGGCCTCTGCGGCACTGCCAGGCACCTATCCCGGCCGAGAGCCGCCACCTGCGTTCCGCTTCCCGCCTCCCTGGCGCGCCCGGCCCCGCGGGGCGCCGGGGCGGAGCAGGACCTGTCCCGCCCCAGTGGGCCGCAGGTCGGGTCGCCGCCTTCGCCCGTCCCGACCTGTCCAGTGCCGGTCGCGGTCGGAGGATCCGCGCGCCCGGCGCCGGCCGATGGATCCCGAGGCGGCGGGGGACGAACTGTCCCGCTTGCGCTCGCTGTTCGTGGCGTGCGACGCCAACGGCTCGGGCCGCATCGAGCGGGAGGACTTCGCGGCGCTGTGCGCCGAGCTGCGGGTGCGGCCGGCCGAGGCCGAGGCCATCTTCCAGCGCCTCGACAGCGACCGCGACGGGGCCATCACCTTCCCGGAGTTCGCCCGTGGCTTCCGCGGCGCCACGCGGCGGCAGCCCGGCGGCGGCGAGCCTGCGGGCGAGGAGGGCGAGGGGGAGGAGACGGCCGCGTGGGTCGCCGCGGGGCTGGAACAGCCCTGGAAGGACTTCGAGGTGCGGCTCGGAGACGAGGCGAGGTACATCCCCAGGTAAGGTCCAGGCCCGCCCGATCCGTGCCACCCCCGATCCCGGCGCGGGGCGCGGGGCTGAGGCTGGCGGCGGCACAGCGGCCCCACGGGACAGAAACGGCTCTCCTGGCGGAGCCTGCCGCCGGTGCTGATGCAATCCCAGCTGGGAAATGGCCCTGTAGCGTGGCCCCTGCGCCCCTGTGCCTGCAGGTGTGTAGAGCCCTCCTCACATCTGCTTCCTGGCCTCGGTGGTTTTCAGCGCTGTTTTTCCAGCATGCATCTGCTCGCTTGCTTACTCTCCGCTGCGCTGCCAGCTACCCACGTGGGAAACTCCGGCCGGTGGAACGTACGGGATGCAAAGTTCTGCCGGCTCCGGAGGAACATTCTCCCCGCGCTATTCCCCGACCAGCCCCAGCACCTGTCTTGCAGCCCTTTCAGCCTTTTCGTGGTAAATACTGGCCACCAGCAATTTCGCCGCGAGGTTAACGGTGTTGATACGTACGGCTCTCGGTCTGAGGAGCTCACTGAAATTCGTGAGAGCCTTTGCCCTAGGTGTCAGGGAAATAAAGATAATTGATGGTAACTTGGTTTGAGATTAAACCCGGTTACCACGGGTATGTCAGTACCAGGCTGGTTCCTATCTACAGAGGCACATTTTGGTGACTTGCAGTAATCTACCTGAAACCTGAGGTGCTCAAAATTGATGTGAAAATGTTGGCCATGAAAAGTACAGAGTGATTCTTCTTCATTTTAAAATTATAATTTATGATGGAAAACAATCTGCTTTTAAGGACTTGGCAGCTAGTTAAAAAACTGCATGTATATGAATATATCTATGTATAGATATTGCTCCTTAAATTCTTACTTATCCTAATAATTTAGTTCTAGCCACATTTAAAAATGTGTTTGGATTATGAGATAAAAGGTTTCTTCAGAGAAATTTTCAGTTACAGAACCTGCTACTCATGTGCACAACTGGAATAAATAGTTTTCTTTTTGGACTAGCCCTGGTTAGATTTATTGGACTGCCCCATTTCAGACAGATCAGTAACTTACGTAGGTCTGTCTTAACTTGTTCATAATGCCCTCCTTTCTACACACTTGATTTCTACAGAAAGAGAACAAGAACAAAAGGCTGTTTGAAAGTTTGCAGAAACAGTTAATAACTTAACCTTAAGTCGGACAGAAACTCAATAGGAGGTGAAAAAAAATGTGACTCATGAACAGTGGTAACTTGTGAAAGCATCAATTTAATTTTGGTAATAGTCTATGTCAATATCTTAGTTACCATGTGTTGCAGCAGCAGTTTGAGTGTAGTCTAGCTGATTGTCTAAAAGGATAGTAGGAGAGAAAGGTAATAGGTTTTGTTGGCTCCACTGTGCAGATGCATCCCGTACTTAAGCTAAATTCATTATGACTCGTTTAATGTAATTTATGTTACGATTCTTTTACAAGAAAACTGCAATTAACTAAATTTTGATAGTTAAATACTATCAGGTTGGCTGTAATTTGATGTAAATGTTTCCTATTCATGTTCAGCTTTATAAATACCTTTGAACATCCTTCATAGTTGGCTGTATTGATTAGGTGTGTGCCAGCATTAGCTGAAGAACAGTGTGCCCTTTGTTTTCTTGTTATTTCTCCTTCCTCTCCTGAATTGCAAGAAGCAGGTTTGTGTTACAGCTCAGCTTATTTCCATTGGCAGGCTGCACCTTTTTTGTTGAAACATACGTGTAAGGGGTTTTTTCATGTGAGTAGCCCCACTAAAATCATTAGGACCACTTATGTGAGTAATGAATATATTGAAATTATTTGAGGAATCTTAAGCAACAGAATATAATAAAATCATGTGAAGTACAAGCTGGAATACCAAAAAGTTATTTATCTTTTAATTTAAATTATTTATTTTAATTGTTTGTCACTTAAGGGTTTTTTTTTATTTTATTTTTTTATTGAAAACTATACCTAGCTCCGAACATAACTGCATCTTCAGTGCTATAAGACAGTTGGTGTTCTTACTTTATGCTTTGTTACTTTTCATATGTTTGTTGTAACACTGGTGGTGAAAACTGTGAGGAAAGTAATTACAAAGAAGAAACTCCTTAAACCCAGATGAGTGCAGTTAGTTGTCCATATTTTTTTATCTCAATTATGTGGTTTTTATCGTGATCATTTTGGGTTTCAGTCCCTCAAAATGCTCTGCCTTCTGGCCCCAGACCAGCAAAACACTGGCACATGTGCTTTGATGCTGTTACAGTTTATATAAAGAGAAACTAGGCACAGTAGTTGGAAATAGTGAGATAAACCCAGGATTGATGTAGGAGAAAATCGCACAGTAAACACCTGTGGTCTTTGTCACTCTTCAGCTTGATTGAATACCTGTGGAAATCAAGGGGAAATTTTTCAGTGATACAAAAGGTTCTGTCACTGTTTCAGCAACTGGTTCAGCCTCACTTTCTGCTACTGAACTTTCAAAAACCGTAAATAAGCCTCCATAATGAGGTGTGAAACCCAGTAGCAGATCCAGTCTTCAGTGTAGTAGCAGACATTTGATGCAACATGATTTACTACCAGGTACTTCCTGCCTTGTGCCAGGTACTAAAATAAGCATACATTACAATAAGCGTATTTTGAATTTAGTTACTTTTTTAAAAACTTAGTTTTGTTATGGGATGGATTATACCTCTCTGCAGTTTGATGTATCAGTTACACAGTTCTGTTAGATTATACTGTAAAACATTCAAGTCTGTGCTGGAGTTGTGGTTATATTGGTTGTATGTGGCTGTATTGGAAGAGTAATGTTAAAGAGTTTCTTTTCAGCCTTGCTCCTTTCCTCCCCATCTGAACAGATTTTTTGGACCAAATTCAGTTGGATTTCTTGGTAAGGTGGTTACTGTGAGTCAAAATATTGTTTGCCTTAGTCTTTACCTGTGCTTGGTGGGAAATTGTGCCACTAGGACAAAAAAAGTACGAAGTCTTTCCAGGCTGTTGACCTAATATGTGAAGTCGGATTTTAGTGGAATTGCACTTACATTGTTTTTTTAGTTTTTTTTTTTTGGCATTCATTTCATTTAAAAATGCGGTTAGCTTTCTGTATGATTACATTTAGTCTGGAATAATGAATAATTAAACATAAAAGAATGCAATGCCTTTGGCTTATATGTGTATGTAGTGAATTGCCACTGGAGATCTGTTTTATTGAGAACTCAGCCATATTCATTAGTTTATTCCTCTAAGAAGTATTTGCAATGGTACAGGAGTAGACAAAAAAAGTTCAGAAGTGTACCTATTTGGTGTTCCAGACAGGGAGTGCTCCACTGCACTACCCGTACTGGAGGGATTTAGCCCTTGACCATGTTATTGGGTGTTGCATTCTTTTTTGTGGCCAATCTCAGATCTAATTGAATTTCAGTAGTAAGACTTAAAGGTTCCCTCTGTGCTCCTGATAGACGTGCTCCTGTAAGCGTGGGGGAAAGTCTCCTGATGGCTATCCTTTTCCATTCCTCAGCTTGAGGAAAGAATGATCCAACATCCACTGACACTTCCAAGATAAAACCTGTACTAATGAATGCTATGACACTTATTTCTGTCTATAAATTACAGGCAAAAAACTTCTGGAAAACAGATTTTTAAATTTAATGTCAGAGACCTTCCATCAGAAAGAATGAAGATTTGGGACTGTCAACAAAGGCTTTAAGCCTTCTAGGGCAATTTTTGTGAGATATTTGGCAAATTGGGTAATTTTATTGGAAAATGAACTAAACTAATTTGAGCATGAGGGGGTGGATGAATCTGGAGCAGAAAGTTTTTATCCCTGTCTTGAGTTAAAGTCTACTTCTGAGAGTCCTCATACTTCATTGCTTTGCTTTTTAGTCTTGGGGTCCGTTTTATTTGTATGTCTTGTTATTTTGGCCAAGCTGACTGTTCATCAGGCTCTGATTTCAGTGCTGCCAGACTGAGATTTTATGCTTCATACAGTTCCAATGTACTTAATGTGATTATGATAACAGTATGCCCCAGAGTCATGTCATCTGAAGCTGTATAGAAAATGTGGATCTGGGGAATGTGATAAAGTGAGAAAAGCATGCTCTTCTTAACACAAGCTGTTTAAACTGTGAAGACAGGTGATGCTCATGGGAAATACTTATGTACTTGAGCAAAGAAGAGGAGCTCTGCTGCATAAAAAAACCATCCAAAACATGTCATGCTCTTGCTGTCACGAGCCAAGATGCATTTTTGCCAAAGTCAATATAAAACACAGTACTAACTCTTGTCAGCAATAAGTGTTTACTTCCATGAGATGATGATATCAGAACTGGAGGGATTTCCTTGGAAATTGAAGCATGTTCCCTGGAGAGAGGATAAAGGCAAATTCAGAGGAAAAACAAATGTTGGGTCCTCCCTTATCACAGAGGGGGTCTCTGCTGTAAGAATGTTGTCCTGTCTTTTAATACGTCTTGCGATAGGGGTTTGAAAGATATGCTCTGTTGAAAATGTGATGGAAGCCTTTCTGTGAGCCAGAAGACTTTCTGAGCTAGCTGAAGTTTTACTGCTCTTCTGCTTTTTGCTTTAATCAGAACAGCAACTGTGCTAACTAACTTAAGCACTGTAGCATTCATTTTCCTGGTATTTTAATGTCATACGACCATTTGCCATAAGTGTTGTTTGAGGCATTCTCCTTTTCCACAGACTTCATCCTTCCCTGCCTGTCCCACAATCTTTTCCACTCCTATTCCACTGGCTCTAAATGACTCCTCTGTTTTCAGAAGGGAACATCATTTGTGCCTTGGAAACATTAAAAATCCTTTCTCTGGGAAACAGACCTTGGCTGAGCTCTCTCATCTGGGGGTTGCAGATTTATTTCTCTTCTTTTAATGCAGCCTGTATCTGAAGGGGCAGATACAGAAAAAGAGAAGGCAGTATTAAAAAAACCCATAGCACTTCAAGTTGACAAATACCTTGAATTTTAAACTATGTTAAAATTTTGTGTAATCTGTTTTTCCTCAAGGCATTCAATCTAGAAGATGTTAGGTACTCAACTGTGACAAAATCAGATCCTATCCATTCTGTAACAGATATGGTTGTTCTTTTCTGGTTGCTGATGCATAGTGGCATATGCAATGTGTCTGCTTTTTAGAAAAAGGTACTTCTCCATCTCTTGGTGGCACACACAGGCGATTGGTCTCCAGAGTGAGGACAATCATCAGATGCATAATGCTTGATCTTTCTTTTCCACCGAACACCCAGCTCAGACATTCCTGGCTCATACCACCTTATACTGCACCTCTTCATGTCCATACCACAACAGAGCTGCTACAAGTGATAAGAGAAATTTTACAAGCTGACCTACACTAGGAAGAGGTCATTAGAATAGTGTTCTAAAACCAAATACTGCCCTTAGGGTCAGACTAAGGGAGGCCCATGTAGCATGGCATACCCTCTGCTGAATACATAGGGGGCACATGTAAGGTACCGAGCACATGTAGAGTTGTTATTTGAAAAATTCCATCAACTCCCTCTGAGCGACATTTGGAGTGTGGATCATTAGGCAAATGGTCACTGTATGATCAGCAAACCAAAAATAATTCTATGAATTAATAAGGATTCATATAGCTGTGGGGGGTTAAATGAAATTATGACACTTAATATAATCTAAATATCTGATATCTCTTAAGACCAGTGTTGTGGGGGTTTTGATGTGGGGTTTTTTTTTGCCTTTTCTGCTGCTCCCCCTGTATTCTACTGTGCTTCTTTAAATCTACCATGTTACAAATTGCTTTATAATCAGACCAGTTTTATTTTCTTTATGTAGTTCTCTCAGGAACTCTCTGAAACCATGTAAATACAGTAACTTTGCTTAAGTTAACTCATGTGAAGTTGGGCAAATACTGACTAATTACAGTTACTAAGTACTAATTTTACAGACAGTTTATTTTATAAAACCTTTGGAATGAAGTACTTCAGTACTGCCAGAGCAGTACTTGGCCAGAATGCTATACTTATTGGGGGTACTAATGTATTGTATCTGTACTTTGCAGAAGCAGCAGAAAGGCATGCATGGTTGGTAGTGTAACCATAGTGCCAGATGAACAAAGTGACAGTCTTTCATGCTGTGTATTAAAAAGTGCTCTTTCTATGCATTAGTATTTGTGAATGTCTACAGTTTTTTTAGTGTGGAGCTTAAAGAGATACAGCTAAATACGCTGAAAAGTGATTTTAGGATTTCAGGGAAGACCAGTTTTGAAGGACAGACTCAAGCATTTTAGATTAATTTCCCTGAAACTGAAGTAAGAGCATTCTAATTACCTTTTTGTCCAGCAAAAAGACAGACTGTTTAGAGTTCAAGTCAACTTGGTGAAATCCATTTGTAAAATCTTCTTTGATAACTAATTTTGAAGAACTGATGAATTTACAGAAACAAATAGCATGTGTTTAAGGAGAACCTGGGGCAAACAAACAAATTGGGCAATATTAATTGCAGCTAATCTGTCCTGCTGCAGTGGTGTCACTGGTATTCACCAAAGCATATGAAAACAGAAGAGTGATTGAAAATGGCAATTTGAAACAAGTAAACATCAAATACTTACTGCATGTTGAGACAGTGTGTACATAGCTGCATCCTTCTGAAATCCTGCATGTCTATAAAACATTTTAACAGTGTGCTTGCTGCTAATTCATCATGGATAGTTGGAGTGACTATATCAATAACAGTCTTCCCAGTTCATGTAAGTGTGTTACTTCTTCCTGAAGGCATAAGTGATTAACTAAAGTCCCATCAATTTTGTCTGCCATAGAAACACTCACTTAAGTGTCACTGAGAGTTTCAGTGACCAACTGTGGTCGAACCTCCCTTTCGAGGAGCCAGCATGGTCAGCACGGTTTAAGTTGTACAGGTCATTCTTTGGCTTCTTAAGCCTAAGTACTTCCTAAAACTGGGTCACTGACATATTTTGAATCCATCTGGGTGATAGCTAGTCACTGGAATAAGAAGGAATGTGAAATATAAAAGTTTTCTTTTTAATCCCAGAGGGGAAAATAAAATCTTTCAGTAACTCCTTTGTGCTTCTGAGTACTTTGTCTTAAAGCAGATTTAGATGTAAGGCAGAGGCTCAGCAGCATCGATATACTGATTTCTAGCTTCAATTTGGGAATGTATATTTGCATATACTTTGAAAAGAATCACAGAATCGTTAGGATTGGAAGGGACCTCTGGAGATCATCTAGTACAACCCCCTGCCAAGGCAGCCCCATCTACAGCAGGTTACATGTCCACATGGATTTTGAATGTCTCCACAGAGGGAGACTCCACAAGCTCCATGGGCTGCCTGTTGCGGTGCTCTGCCACTCTCAACACAAAGAAGTCTTTTCTCATGGAGGTGAAACTTGTTTTCTAGTTTATGGCCATTACTCCTCATCCTGTCACTGGGCACTGCTGAAAAGAATCTGGCACCATCCTCTTGGCACCTGCCTTTGAGATACTTGTAGGTATTGATGAGATCCCCTCTCAGTCTTCTCTAGACTAAACAGGCCCAACTTCTGCAGTCTCTCCTCATAAGAGAGATGCTCCAGAACCCTGATCATCTTTGTGGCCTTCTGCTGGACCCTCTCCAGTAGCTCCTTGTCTTTCTTGTAGTGAGGAGCCCAGAACCGAACACAATACACCAGATATGGCTTCACTAGGGCTGAGTAGAGGGGCAGGATCACCTCCCACGACCTGCTGGCCACACTCTTCCTGATGCACCCCAGGATACCATTGACCCTCCTGGCTGCAAGGGCTCACTCCTGGCTTATGGTCAACCTGTCATCCACCAAGATTAACAGGTCCTTCTCCTCAGAGCTGCTCTCCAGTAGGTCAGCCTGTTCTGGTACTTGGGGTTATTCTTCCCCAGGTGCAGGACCCTATACTTGCCCTGTTGAACCTCATTAGGTTTCTCTCTGCCCAACTCTCCAGCCTCTCAAGGTCCCACTGAATGGCAGCACAGCCTTCGGGTGTATCAGCCACTCCCCCCAGTTTCATATTGTCAGCAAACTTGCTCAGGCTACATTCCATCCATTCATCCAGGTTGTTGATAAACAAGTTGAACAAGACTCAAAACAGTACTGATCCTTGGGGAACACCACTGACTGCAGGCCTCCAACTGGATTCTACTCCTCTGATCACAATCTCTAAGCTCTGCCGTTCTTGATCCACCTCACTGTCTATTCATTTAACCCATGTCCTGAGCTTACCTATGAGGAAGTTGTGGGAGACAGTGTCAACAGCCTTGCTGAAGTCAAGGTAGACAACATCCGCTGCTTTATGCTTGTTGACCTGCCGTGCCATCACAGAAGTCTATCAGGTTGATCAAGCAGCATTTCCCCTTGTTGAATCCATGCTGACTTCTTCTTTCCTTCAACATGGTTGTTGATGACCTCTGGGAGGATCTGTTCCATGACCTTTCCAGGGACTGAGGTGAAGGCTGATGGGCTATAGTTTCCCCGGTCCTCCTTCTGGCCCCTTTTGAAGATGGGAGTAACACTGGCTTTCCACCAGTTATCAGGCCTCTCCTGTTCTATGTGATTTTTAAAGGATGATGGAGGTTGGCTTAGCAACAACACTTATCAGCTGCATCAGCGCTGGTGGGTGCATCCATCTGCCTAGACCATCTCTAACTCAACCCTCTGTGACCAAAGGGAATTCTTCCTTTCTCCGGCCTTTTCTTACCTCCAAGGTCTGGATTCCTGTGGGCTGGCCTCAGCAGTAAGAACTGAGGCAAACACGGCATTCAGTAATTCTGCCTTCCCTGTGTCTTGCATTACCAGAATGCACTCATCTGATTCAGCAGTAGCCCCAGATTTCCCCTAATTTTCCTTTTGCTGATGATGTACTTGTAGAAGCTCTTCTTGTCCTTAATATTCCAAGTGAGCATTGGCCTTCTTTGTGGCATCCCCTGCATACTCTTGACAGTGTTCAGAAGAAGCTGGAAGAGGGAGTGGCTGTGGGTGTGACATTGTTGTTAAGAGAATGAAAGTTGTGGAAATACATTGCACTATTCTACTGCAAATGTATTCTATTCTTGGCACAAAGTACAGTAAGCACAGTCTAATTGTTTCCCCCCTCAATGTAAGACACTGAATCTTCAATTTTGCTACTTCATTAATAATTTCTATGGTAGGAAATATCTGGTATTGACATTGTGCATGTTATATATGTTATATATAGTTATATAGGTCCTTGAAGTTCCAGTCGTGTCAGTGACCTGATTTGCACGACAGTCACGAAAACATTTGCTTAAGTAACAGATCTTTTATGTTAGGGTCAAGTAACAAGTAATTTTCCTACTGTTTGCCTGCTTTCTAAGAAACAATGTTACTAGTAAGCATATTTTTGGTGAAATTTAAAGGAACATAGAAAATTGCAGAACAGAGATGCTTGTATCATGTTTGTATTTCATATTTCTAAAAATCTTGTATGATGACTAAATTTTTATGTTTTAGACTGTGCTGAATTTATCTACCTTGCAAGGCTGATAAACTGTCCATTTCACTGTGGCTAGTGCTATTTCTATTTTACGTTAAACTCATTTAAAAGACTGTCTATATTTACACTCTTTGAACGAATGACATTCTTCAGCAGCTATTTCTGGATATGAACTGTGTCTGCTTCCGTCTAAAATTTGAAACTATTCTGGAATAGTTTATTGCCTGTTTTGGTGAGCAGTTTACAGCTCTGAAGGATAACTACTGAAGTGCTAGGAAGTTATGAAATGTGTCACATGTTAGCAATTCTCCAACTACGAATTTATTTTTTTTTTGCAGTAGCTATATGAAAGTAGAGAAGTGGAAACAGTAAATGTAACATAGAAGAATTGAGACATACTGTGCTGACTGTTCAAAGTCCTTATCTAGCTTGCTAAATTTTAAAACTAGGCAAAGAGGTTTTCCATCTTGATTTGCAGTAAATTTTTCAAACCTGTTGTAGAACATTTTTCCAAGTAAGTACATTAACATGGTTTCTCTCATTTTCAGACAAGAGCAGGTCAGTGTTCTGTATCAGAACATACACATAGCGGAACCAAGATTAATCCAGTCATATGAGCGTGTAATTAAGAACTTCATCCGAGAGATCAAACTTCAAAGCACAGAGATGGAAACTTTGGCCATAGCAGTAAAAAGGTATAGTGAGTTGTGTTTCTAGTTCAGTTCTGTAGCTTCTTTTTTTTGTCTATCATGCTTTGTTAGCTTAAACTACTGAGAGTTAATGCCAAAATAAGCCATGCATGCACTTGTGCATAAACACATATAGCAGCTTGCAAAGGGTTCCATGTTCATACTTTGGATAAGTTCTGGACCAAATTTTTGTAGACTCTATTGTTATGTTAAATGTCTTAAAACATTTTGACTCCTCCTCCTTGGCCACATCATGACTAGGCTTCGCGAATGAAGATTTTGGAAGGCTCTATCCACGTTTGTTACAGGCCTTGGCCACAACTTTGAGTTTTATGATGCATGTCCATTATGCTTTCATTTTAGAAACAATATTTTTGCTTCTTGAGCTTCAAGGAGCGTATTTTCCTATTTTAACTACTTGGCATTTACAGTCTCACATAATTACTGACACAACCGAACAGATTAACTCGGAACAGAGATCTTGTGTGTGTGGGTGATGCACGTTGCTGCAGTTACCCTTTTGAAGTCTCTTCATAGGATAACCTGAGGGGCCTTTTATTTTTGTAACTTAATTTTAAAAAATGCAGATATGATGTATTTCAGGCTAATCATCATCTGTCAGCTACTATTTAAAATCTAATTGGCCAGTCTCTTCAAAATAATGTGGGATTTTGGTTCCCAGACACATCAGTTTCAAGGTCTGGGCAATGTTAAAGTGTTTCCATGTATGACTGTCTAATTTGTTTCAGTTGAGGTAAAGAGGTGTGTTTCACACAGTATTTCTGTCAAACCAAAGGGCAATTGCTAAGAGAATATTTTTTTTTAATTTATTTTTTTTATTTTTTTTTAAATTTTAGAGCTCAGGAGAAAGCAGCAGTTCAGCTAAGTGAGCTAGAGGAAGAGATGGAACAGCGGATACAAGCTGCAGAGCATAAAGTTAAAAAGGAAGTGAGTAATTTATATTTACAGAATTTCATAATTACCAAACTCTCAGTGGTCTTAAGCAGAATTGATGGCCGGGTATGGTTTTGATCCTGATGGGCTGACTCAAAGCTGCTGAAAGCAGGGCCTAGATGAAAAGAAGCTATGCATAAGATAAAAATGAATGCTCTTAATGCTTTCCCAAAGAGGAATGTCTGCTCAGATGTGATGAAAACCAAGAAGAAAAATGTCTTTCTCTTTTGTGAGGATATGCTGACCAAGGGGAGTTTCTTTCTGAGACCAGTATTGCAAACAGATCGGAGAAAATGATCTTTCACCATAAAGGAGCGGAAACTAGTAGACGAAATTATGTAGAATTTAGATCATTTAGATCATTTAGTCCTAATTTGTGTATCAGCCTGGAGTAATGATCTTTCTTTCCTCTATTTTCGTCCTGCAACTACATTTTATAGAGTTGTGGACTTAAGAGAGGGTAATTGTGATAACAGTGTGTGAGGGCCTGCACCTCCCAAAATTGATGGGAAAATCTGTTTTGATGTGCTTGAGTTTTAGCTGTTTCAACCAACTGGCAGTCTTGATGGAAAAGTACAAAAATCCTCTTGTCATTACCCACTGAAAGATATATTAGAGTCACATGTGACTGTGTAATTCAAAGCAGCAAAACCAGTTATCTGCTTTGTTTTACTAAATTAATATAAAATAAGCCTAACTTTATAATATGCATAAGAGTAACAGTTCGTGAAAGTGTTCTAATGTCGACATAAGATATGCATTAATTAAAACATATACTATGGGCATAATTATTGCTCGGTAGGACACACAATATACTGAATGTCTGTATATGTTTGCTATGGGTTCTTTCACCAGAGCATTTCCAGAATTAGAAGCAACAAAGTGCTTTCTGACAACTTGTTGATTTGAAGTAGTTCACATTAGTTGGTCTGTGAGGGTAAATGGTGTTCTGATAGATTCGCTTCAAATAGTGTATTTTTCTATACAAGAGAAAACACTCCTGCCAAACCATAAAAGTCAACTGTTTTCCTAGAAACAAAATATAATGGCATAAAAATGTTAATAAAGATATCACCACTGCAAAAAAAGTGTGTTGTAATATGTTTCACTACTGGTAATGCATCTCTCAGTAAAGATAAATATTCATTTCCAGAGAGACTAAGCAGTTATGTTTAGAAAACAAATAAATTTTCTCTGGAAAATTACTGTTTCTCAAAAAATGATAAATTCCAGAAAAGAGCCCTGAGGACTTTTTCACTGCTTTAAAAGGATGACTGGGATGTGTGCATTTGCTCACTCTGAGAACATCTACAGTAATGTACATCTTCTGTGTATTACCCACTTCTAGTCTGTATTTTCCTTCTAAAAAGTCCTCGAATTGACACCAAGTTGCAGGTGTCATCTTCACTGTTCACATCTACCTCTAGGTAGGAAAGATGAGCTGTTGTTTCTCACAGCGCTTTTTTCGTTTTCACTCCTCAGTGTTCCCTTGTAGCTCCACATACTCCACCTAGTAAAACGCCCTGAGAGTAAATGTTAAGTTATTTACTTTGTAGGACTGTGCTAAGCCATTAATCTTAATGCCTGTATTCAAGGCTATTGTTTGTCAGAGTGATCTTACTCATGCTACCGTGACACCTGCCTCTGCAGAACCTGTCCTGTATTTTGTTGCTTCAAGGGAAACAAATATTTACCAAACAATACTGAGAAGTCCTATATAGTTGCCAACAGTAGGGGAATCCAGCTTAAACTGATTACTTTGATTACTGTTTTAACACATAGATTTCAACATCATCTACAGGAAAGCACTGAATTCTGAGCAAAGTCCATGTGTGTCTTTTCCATGTGAAAACTCAGCCTGTCTCATTGGCACCACTAGTCACTGCTACATTCTGATTTCTTGTGTTGTGAAACTGCACTGAAGTCCCTGGGGAGTGACTGAAGTGAGTCAAACACATATTAATTTATAGCACGCCACACTCATTCTTCTCATTGTGGCTGATGTAGCCTCTCTTCAAAAGCTCTCTGTCTTGATTAAAATAAAACTCAGAATAGTGTACTTGGTTTGATATTCAGACTGAGTACCGTATTCAGATACTGATATTCAGATTGAGTACCATATGAAACTAAAGATACTGTCATCTGCTTACCTTTTACTGACATGGCCCCGTGACATTCCAACACTTGCGAGCAAAGAAATGTAAGAGAAAAACCAAAATAAAAAACTAAGTGATGGTAGCATGGTAATGTTATTAGTAGCACATTGTATGCTGAGCCATAGAAGACTGGTTTGAAAAAAGAACATAATGACCCGATTTGTGCATGGGTGTGTATGTGTTCATCTATATATACACTACACACTTACATGTATGTACAAATAAAATTTGATCACTTTTTTCAGGTCAGTCTTTATTTATTCTTTCCTAAGACATTGAAAATGTTAAGCACAAGAGACATAAGTAACATTGAATTGACTCATATCTTTGCTTCCACCTTACCATTTTATTTCTATGAGTGTTGTATAAGTGGATTGCAATTACAGAATCAGAATCTGTGGATCCTAAGGAAGGGACAGGTTGACACAATGGAAAGACAAAATTGCACACATTAATTTAAGAGTGGTTTCCAAAATGATGAATGAATTTTTTAATAAACCTTTGAAACCTATCTCAACTTCTAATGAAATTGAAAATATTGCAGGAGAAGCGAAAAGCTGAAGAAGCACTAAATGAGCTGAAGCGTCAGTATGATACTGAAGTTGGGGATCTTCAGGTGACAATAAAAAAGCTTAAAAAGGTGAGTGAGTTGAAGTCTAGTGAGTTTTTGAAGTGTTTTAAAAGATTTTGACCTTGAAGTGCTTTCCTCAAGATGGATAATCATAATTATAGGTTTGTAATCTAATGTGTATTAGTAAATGGCAACTGCTGATAATTTTCAGTAATTCGTTGAAATACTTAGGAAAAAGAGCAACTGTTATCCAAATTCTGTTGTTGAAAAATTTTCTAGGTCCATAAAGTGTCCATCAAGTTGTTAACATTGCAGTTATCTAGTCTTGTATTTGGTAGAAATAATCCAACATATTGCCTCTAAGTATTTATAGATTTAAATGAAATTGGCAACCCAAATATAGTAATTTACAGTAATATAGTGCCTTTTAGAACCCAACTCCAATCTGATCTTTTAATTTGATACCTAGTAGTAAGGCAAACTGAAATCTCAGATATGAGATTGTTTTTGGATATTTTGTAATCTGGGCTTAATTTTAACATTAGTTTTTGCTGTAAATTTTAGCAGAATCATAGCAACTAATATGGATACATTTTTTATTCTTTATATTGAATTGAACTTGAAATAGCATTTATAGAAATAGAAATTTCTCACAAGAAACATGAGAGGTTGTAGTACAAATACTACACAGCTGAGGTAGTAATAATTTTTTATAATTTTTTTTAACTTAGTGGGAATAAACCTTTGAAACCTATCTTCTCAATAGTTGACTGGTGTCACTAGTTATGCATATTTTATACCTAAAGAGTAGGTGAGCAAAATGCTCATTAAACGTTTTTTAATTATTGATCTAAAAATTTTTTGGAAAGCCAGTGATTATTGGAGTAATGCTACCTACCAGCACAGATGGCAAAACTCTAACTTTTAAAAACTTAAGTAGCTGTAAAACCTTTCAGGGGTTACTTAATGTGATTTCCATTAGCTTTTGTGTACTTTGAATCAGAACAATCAAATACATTAATTTTGCATTTTTTTATCTGTCTAGCTGGAGGAGCAATCCAAAAATGTAAATCACAAGGAAGATGTGGGTGAACTGAAAAAAAGAATGCATGATATGTTCCTGGTAAGAGATTATTATCATTAACATATTAATCTAACCTCTGTTTTAGTCTGCAGTGCAAAATTTTATGTGTTTTTTTTTGTTGTTGTTGTTTTTGGTTTTGTTTTGTTGTTGGTTTTTGTAGTGTTTTTGCATTTAATACTGGTAAACTACAAAGTAAACTTTTAAAGTTATTGATAAATCTATGAGATTCTTCAAGTTGGAAGAGTACCTGTTCTGTATAAATGCATGCACATTCTATATATAACATTTAGAAATGGCTTGAGGCTACATAGTCCCCTTTTTGTGTAACTGAAAAGAAAAATAAAAATGCAAAGGTTTTTGCATGTTAGTTTACTGACTTCTCTGTTGATTTGGTGTTCCTTCATTTTCTTTCCCTCTCTATGCCAAGATTTTAGTGTTTCATTTTTATGTAATTTTGATGATGTTTATTCTACCATTATAATTTGTGAACATTTTGTAGAAGTGACTATGACATCTAACATCTAATATCTTCCTTTTTTAAAGGAAAATCAGAAACTTAAGAAAGATCTTTTAGAAGCACAGACAAATATAGCTTTTCTACAGAGTGAATTAGATAGCTTGAAAAGCGAGTATGCAGATCAGTCTTTGAACACTGAGAGGTAAGTTACTGTTACATGATAATTTTCACCAGGGGAAAAAAATCTGCTCTCTGATGTAGTTATTATGTATGCAGTTTTTTTTTTCTAAATTTGCCATAAAGGACAGGTACATGTTTGACACCATACCATCACTACTGTTCTTATATCTGAAACAGCAAGTTCTGGATATGATGCAAACTCTCATAATTTTGCAAGAATGTCTGTTGATTTTAGTGGGACTTTAGTTAGGAATGAAATAAGAGTGCAGCATCAGCCAGTTTTTTTTCTCTGTGGCATGCACTCAGATTAATATCTGTTTGAATATTAGGGAGAATAGTTTTGGAAGCCTTCCACATCAATCTCAAGCATTTTTTCTGAAGTGAGTGAAAGGTGCTTCTAGTTACTGATTTAAAGGAGTGTAAGTGACAGTTTCATTGAGTACTTGTCTTCAGATAACACAAATTATATTTCGGGGAAAGGAAGAAATCCATATGATTATTTTGTACTTCTTTTATTTTTCAGTCTTTGTTGAGTTATAACGGCAGAGATTAATGCAGTCACCAAGTGATCTTACTTTGCATAAAACTGCTTTCAGCATGTGTCAGCATAAATGTAAACTCTACCAAAAGCAGTATTATAAAAATAAAAGAAAAGGATATCCTGTAAGGTGTAAGTTTATTTAAACTTGGTGTTTGTTTTTTTCTTTTCTAGAGACCTAGAAATTATCCGAGAATATACTGAAGACAGAGATAATCTGGAAAGACAAATTGAAATACTGCAGTAAGTTTTTACTAATTCAGTTTTTTATTATCAAATTTTGTCCCAGTGCGTGTGGGGGTAAATATTTTGTATGCAAAAGAGTGGGTTGAGATTTGGAAAAAAAATACAAAGTGAAAATATTGAAATGGCCTCAACTGTTGTGGAAGGTATCGTGCTTAATTGTTGTAGATGTTACTTTGCTGGTAAGACCACTGTGTAACTGAGACAGTAACTCTGCATTTATTTATTTTTCTTTTCTTAGCCCCAATGAATTTCTTTATGATAAGCTGAATGAGATTTGAGTCTATCCATGCTATCATAAAAATTATTGCCTGACTCATTTTTTTTATTACCATTGCTTCTCCAGTAACTCCCTGTCTTATTTTTGTCTGGGAAGTACTACAAGTGCACAGTATTATACAAGAGGTGCGCAAATTTTTGCTTTTAAGGAGGGTCACAATTAATAGATTTTTTTATATCTTTAGTTAGTTTCTTCATCCTAAAAAAATTCTTTCTTTCAAGCAGATGAATCACATTTGTCCTTAGCGTCACCTCAGCAATATTTAGAGGGTATTCACTTTGTACAGAAATGGCTGTACTAGTAGATTTTTTTGGGGGGTTTTTTGGTGACCATTTCTACAGTATTTTTTTCCACTCAGGAGACCAGAGATCATGCTGCAGAAGTGAAAACAGGTTTCCTAAGCTGGCACTGGGGACTAAACTTCACTGTGGCTTTTTCACATATAATGATTTTTTTTTCAGTATGTGTCAACATGTTTCTAGTTTCATCTTATTCTTTAGTGTTTATCAAAAGAAAAAAAAAAGGGTTTTTTGATAAGTCCTTATTCAATATTTCTTTGTGATAAGTTACATAGTTTTCAAGTTTTCTTTACTCCTGCAAGTTAAACTGTGTTTCCTTATTAGATCAGCTAATAGAAAGTTACATGACAGCAATGATGGTTTAAGAAGTGCACTTGAAAACAGTTTCAGCAAGTACAACAGATCATTGGTATGTATTTATGATTTTGTTACATTGTACTAGAAGGTGTAAGAATTAACATACCGAATTTAAATTGGTGCTTCAGTGGCTAAGTCTCAGAAAAAATTGAGTTTAAATCAGTGAACTCACTGTGGGGATACTCTTGTGTAGTTGAATCTTGTTAGATTTTACTAATGCGTTGTGAAATAATGGGGTTTTGTTGGAGCACAGCTGCTTTCTGAGATGCTTTGGAAAGTAGTAATTTTTTTTAATATACTGTGTTCAGATGTATTTAATGAGGTGAATAAAGCAGCAATTTTCCTTTCAAACTAAAGGAATATGTTTGTATTGAGTTGCCTACCACTGAAAATACACTTTTTCAGAAAACTGCCCTTTCTCAATAGCAAGGTCTTCACCTAACCTGGACTTTTGTCCAGGCAAGTCACTGGGAAAATAAATAGCAGGGACTTCTGATAATAAAGACCTTAGTCAAACCCTTTTGGGCTATTACAACTTCATGGGAATCTATTATAACAGGTGTAACCAGACATCCTCCAAAACAGAGAAAGGAAGGCTTGAAAATAACAAAAACCCTACTCTACACTGCCGTTTTCCAATCTTGTGAAACCTGTTAAACTCTAAAGCTAATGACTGAGCATCATGAGTAAAGAAACTAACTTTTTTAGAAGGTTGGGGCCTGAATAATGGGCCCTCAAAGACAATATTGGACAGGAAGGAGGAAGATAGGGGTCACTGCCTGTTTCCAGTGTTCCATGCCAATGAACATGAGTGCTTTTTTGCTGATACAAGCTACTAGATATTCACTACAGATGCAACAAGAGATACCATTTCCTTCTATCATGCCCTGAAACAAAAGGGAGCATATTACAGAGAGCACAGAAGAAACTGTTTCCAGTGAATAAATGTGTAGAGGCATGGCAGAATATACGGAGTACTCTGTCACATTGTATCAGTTGAGACCTTTCCTTCACTCTCTCTCTCAAGAATTAGGAGGTAGCTCTACTGATACTAGCTCAGCCAGTGGCATTTCCATTTTATTTTTAGTAGTCAACGTGCCTTGTTCTAAATATTGCTTTTCAGAGTTTAGCAATTCAGAGTCTTCAGGTGTAGTCAATAAAATAATCTTCTTGGAATTTCCATTGTCTTTTGTGATTGAATGTGGTTAGTAGGTTCAGTATTACGGCAGCAGTAGGGTGTAAATTTTATTTGTAATAGGCCTTTTGACTCTCATCCCTATATAAAGCATGAGGTTTAATTAAATGTAAGTAGTTAAATACATATTAAAATACACATTTCCCATTTTGATGATGCATATTTCTTTTCACAACAAATCTAGATGCTTTCACTCTGTTTATCAAACTTATTATGCATTTGTTATGTATCTGTTGCAGCGGTTGGCAAACACCTCACCAGGAAGTACCAATTCTAGAAGCAGCCCTAAATTTAATGGTGGACATTCTCCTTTAAATCCACGGTATGACAGGTAAGCCAAGCTTGCTTTTGTTAAGTTAAGACTAGGGCATCACACTTTTCATGGTAGAGCAAATTGCTGTCAAATAACAGAGAGAATAATTCTGTCTGAATTAGAAGGAATGTGTGACCATAGCATAAGATCCAAAGTATACTGAAGTCAAGAGTAATCTTTTCAATTACTTCAGGAAGCTCAGGAAAACTCTTCTCAGTCCAAATAATGAATTTATGGAGAGTTCAGACAGCCTCTTGTTGATTTTGGACTGTTTTGTTGTATTGATTCTAGTTTGATTCTTGATCTCCCCTCCTTATCTCCAAGAAGCTACAAAAATCTTCTGAGGACCTCTGTTACCTAGCTTACCGAGTACTTAAGACATAAAATGTTTCCGGTTGTATGTTCAGCCCGTGTGTCTTGTTTTCCCATGTACTAATTATTACAAATGTGGGCCTAATTCTTCAAAAGAAAAAGCACCCTCTTCTCATACTGACATGCCAGAGCAGTGAGTGCATTTGGCTATTTGTGCGGTAAAAGTCACAGAGAACAGTAAGATATCTAAATACAAATATCAAATGGTCAGAGGTATTTATTTTTGTACCTACTGGATACTTGTCATTGATCAGACCTTCCTCAGATCATTGCAGAGACACTGAAGATACTGGGCAATGGAGACAACCCCAAGCACTATCAATCATGCTATAGTTTCACACTTTTTTTTTTAAAACAGCTAGATCTGCCAACAAAAATGTGTGTCCTTACTCAGTTGATAGATTATTTTGTCTTCTTTTTCTTTCAGTGGTACTCCAAACCTTAGAGTTCTTAGTAGTCTGTATGTTACATTTACATTTACAGAGAGAAGAGTATCTTGGATAGGGGTGCTGTCTCTGTGAGATGTGTTTGCTGGCTGTAAAGTTTTGCTCGTCAGAAACTGCTTCCTTCTTAATGTAGCCTCTCTCTTTGGACCCTCTGCAAATTTTGAAAGGTAAATTGCATATTACATTGAGTAATTTTCTGAAGGAGTGCAATCCTTGCATTTCCACAAAAGTGAGAAATACAAGCTACTTTAGAGGAAAGCTTATGTGGTAGAAATAAAACTCACTCTTAACAGATGTGACTTAGTATCAAACGACAGAGAGTTTGTTTTCAGTACTTTGTCTCCTGACAGCAGATCGGCATTAAGAGCTATTGATTTGCATTCTGACATGTTTTGAAGCAATTTGCGCAGGTGTGTTTTTTTGTTTTTTTATCTGTAACACACATCTTGCATCTAACTTGCTTTAAGCACGTATGAAATTCCCAACATTGAATTCATGGTTCAGTGAGGTTGAAAGTTTGCTACTAAAGACCTTTATTTCAGGGAATGCCTGACAAGCTTAACTTTGTTATAGTATACGCTCTTCTTCTATATTTCAGTGATTTGGTATGGGCTCGTAGGTGCATAAATGCAAAGAGCATGTATGCCGTGACAGTCTAAAGCAAAGATCACATTCATTCATGTGATTATTCTTTAGCCTTAAGGTATGTAAGTTAGATAGGTCTGAATGTTATTGCATGGGACAATGATACCCTGTCCCCCCCCATTTGACCATGTGCAGGAATTGGACTCATTATTCACTTCATAATTTGGTGTTCTCCCCAGTGTACTCTGCTGTGCTGTGCCATCACGCTGGGAGGTCCCAGCCCCTCTGGGACCAAGTTATTTTTACAAGGATTGATGCTGACCTTGTCTGTTTTAGCAGTTCAGTGCCTCACATCCATTCCCAATACAGCAAAGCCAGACTGTTTCTCTCTTCTGTGCTGTGACTTGAAGACCTTCTTTACCTCACTGTAATTTGTGCCTGTTCCTGTCTTGCTACAGGAGCATAATAATGCTTGTAGCCATCATACATTTTTTTGTAAGATTGATTATTTTAAGATTTACTCTATTAATCTTTCTTTTATGTAGTTTTATTTACATAAATAAAAGCTTTTTTTCCCCTGTAAGCCATACTGGCATTGCTGCATCCATTAAAGTATTTTTATATATTACAGCATCCAAAATGGAAACCAAAAAGCCTTTGAAGAAGGGGTGAGGGAAAAGAAAGGACTTCTGTGTAAAATCTTAGGTTTTACGTAGCCTACCAAACTATAAGAACATGTGTTTCAGTGACTTCTTCCACCATTACTGATCTCCTGAACTTGGCTACTCCCTTTTCTATATTTACAGCTTATTAGCACATGTGCTTCTATGAGGAAATGCAATCATTTAAATGAGACAGATTATGTCAGGGTCATTTTATGTCTTAGAATAGGCCAAAAATTAGCTAAACCATTGTCTATAATTTTCTGCCTTTGATGTCTTCATAGTATGTCATTTTTATGAATGTTCTTAAACAGTTTTTTTTTAATTTATAAATAGACATACTGAAACATGGGAAGTCATCATCAGTAACATAGATTAAATAATTTAATCTGAGCATTGTAAGAGAGATGATTGAGAAAGAAATTCTTTATAAAGGCAAGATAGGCTTGACATATGGCTTTAACTTAGCATTTCTAAAAATCAACTGTTTCAGAATGTCTCAGATTTTGTTGGGAAAAACGATTGTGTAATAACTTATTCTTTTCCCCTCCAATATTTTCTTATTAGGTCATCTCATTCGTCTTGTGTGGATGACGATTTTGATTCTTTAGCCGTTTGCGATCCTATGCAAAGGATAAACTGTGAAGTTGACAGCTTACCTGAGAGCTGTTTTGACAGTGGTTTGTCTACCTTGAGAGATTCAAATGAGTATGATTCAGAAGTGGAATACAGGCATCAAAGGATTTTTCAAAGGTCACAGTGTATGCAAGAAGGCTTTGGTGGTGATGCTTCTGATACTGATGTAAGTGCCAGATTTACTCCTTCTCTGAGAAAGACCTTTGGTTGGAGACAAAATTAGTTTCCTGGTTTTAAAATAAAATGGATCTTTCTCCATAGAGCAGTTAAAACTAAGTATTTGGGTTACATGTAGTCAAATAAGATTAATAAAATTGTTTTGGAGAATGCATAAATATTTAGTTCTCTTTAAAATAAAATGTTCATTTTTACATTTTTTGGTAGATTTCTGAGGTAGTAACTTCATTTTTGAACTATGCTTGGTTTTTTGAGGTTGTTAAACAGTTTGGAGAGAGGAGCTCATTTTCTAATGATAAAAAAGCAGATACTATAGAAGTAAAACAGGTTTCCAATCAGTTCCTCTTTAGTATGCTGTGGCAGTGAAGGAAAAAGCATATATGAGAAAGAAGAATACTCTTGGTGCATACATCGACTTACACGTTAAGTCTCAGAGAATTTAAAAATGTAAGAAGGTGTCATGCCCATTTTATTGTTAGCAAAATGGAAAGATTTAGTGATGACTACATAGCAAGACTAGTATCAAACACAGTAGAACATGGGTTTTTTTAAGGCAACTCCTTTGCTGTGCTTTTAGTAGAGACATTTAATCTCTGTTTGTGGAGACTATGCTATGAATAGTGTTGATTACAGCTGTGCTGTATTTAGTTTAGCTCGAGTAGTAATATCATAGAGAGTAATATCTTGTAGGTAAATTCTTAATATTTGTAAAATAGGCTTTGAAATAAAATATTTGTTTATTGTTACTGTTCTTAAGCTGAAATTTTCATATGGAAATTAGTTTGCTCTATCAGAAAGAGTACTCAAAGAATGTATGCCAAACCATAAACATGTTTAAGGATAATATGTAGGCTACAGTCAACAGCAAATGGATAAGAATAAGAACAGAATAATCATAGTATTTTTACTAGAATTGCACAGCTCTATTTGGTCATTCATCTCTGTTTAATCCAAATTGTTAAAACAAATGTTTTAATGAATCTTGCCTGTGCCTTTCCAAAAAAGTGTACTTTTTTCACCAGAGAATTAATCTGTACTTTCAGGTTCCAGAGATCAGGGATGAAGAAGCGTACAGTCCTGATAACAGTACTGCAGTATTAGACTGGAAGCCCTCACGACCAGTAAGTCGAAGCAGCTCAATTGCTTCAACAAGGAAATACATATCTGCTCTCACTCCCCAGGTAACCAGTTCTTTAGTGGAAAAAGGAAAAAGAGCAATACAGAGAATATACTTTCTATATAAGTTGCAATAGACGGATTATTTTTATTTTCAGTCAGATGCAACCGAATCCACTCTAAAATACCCCAGTTCAGAGAAGGCTTACAAGATTGTTCTTGCTGGAGATGCAGCAGTGGGAAAATCCAGTTTCCTTATGAGACTTTGCAAGAATGAATTTCGAGGCAATACCAGTGCAACTTTGGGTATAGTTGTTGTTCTTTTTAAAGTATTTAAATGAATTTCATTGCTGTTTTGCAGAAATGGGTGAAAAGATTCCATTTGTGATTGCTTGCTAGGATTGCCTGCATATACAGACACAGTTTCTTAGGGTGAGAGAGCTAATTGAGTTCTAAAGCTTAGCAGTGCCTAACAGTTGTTTGTAGGTTTGTAGGGTCCCCATCTAATTTAGTTTTTCTTTACAAAGCCTGTTTCTGAACAACACAAAGCACCAGAAAAGAGAATTTCAGTATAAGGATCTTCTAGTGTTTGTATGAATGTGTTTTTGCATTTTTATTGCTTTCTTGTTTTCTCAGCTCTTTCCTCTTTCCTTAGTATTTTGTAGTATCCTTTTATACTATTTTTGTCTCAATTTCTTTGAAGTGTTACTGAAGCTTTGGTTTAAATACAGCTAGAGGGATTTCTGACTGACATCTTGTGTATACTGTTATAGCTGTCAACTAGCAAACTTGTCTTAACAATTCGGCGACTTAATTTTTCTTCCAGTTGAATCATAGTTATATATTTGTTTTATTGCCTCTGAGTCAGGATTTTTTTCCAATTTATCTTTTTCCTCCTTGGCATTTGAAAGAAAGTCTGTTTTATAAAATATTTTTGTTTCTTTGATAAAACTGTTTAGCAAAATAAAAGAGAGAGAGGTCTTATTTGCTGTTCAGGATGCCATTTGTATTAATGCTTCTGGGAAAATGCTTGGCCAAAATATTTTTTGAAATAGTTTTCTAAAGACAGATACCTTCAGGGGATTATTGCAGTTCAAGAGTATGTGCACAACTGAAATCTCATAACCTATTAAAAGAGATGAATTTTGAAATAACTCTTGTATATAGCATATAACTTTTCATTTTCTGTGGTTTTTTAAAGGTTATTGATGTTTTTTGTTAGACTATACACGATTTTTTTCAGGTGTGGATTTTCAAATGAAAAGACTAATTGTTGATGGAGAACCTACAGTGCTACAACTGTGGGACACAGCAGGGCAGGAGAGGTTAGTGATCCTTCATACTTGTCTATTCTGAATTCTTTTGTTTGTAAAAGTCATTTGCCTTTTTTCGCCTAGGTGAAAAAAATCCACTAATGGTATAGTCCTACAGCAAGTCAATATGGCCATATGTAAATACCTATAAACAGAAGCAATTTTTCTCTTCTGAGACTCCAAGACAGGTGCAATGTTTTTTTGTTAGCTTTGGTGATGCTTGAGGTAATCTTTTTTCCCCCACAGAGAGAAGTCATTAAGGTTCACCACAGGATTAATTAAATCCACGTGTCTCTCTTTTGCAATGCAAAAAGATGCACATTGTTTTTCTGTTTTTAGTCTTTAGCTTTCTTTGTCCTTACACACTTTTTAAGCTGGATTTTTCTTAGACATTCCCTTCCCTTCTCCCTCCTCTTCTCTTCTTTCTTCTCCTCTTTGAAAATCCTAGTCCTGATTTACATTGTATTTAGGATATGAAAACTTCTTCCCAAAAACTTTAGAATTTTGCTGTCTCTTCACAGATTGCTGAATAGATATCCAAGATTCTTAAATTATTACATAAAGTTTCTTCTATGTCATCTTTTCTTGAGAGCCATTACTTCTTTACTGATAGCCTTCGGAGTTTATTGAGAGATTAATCTAGCACCTTGGAAGTCACTTTAATCTGTTCATTGACCAAAATTTCTGTTGGGCTGTATGTGCTTACTTTTACCTGAATGAGTGATTATGTGAAGCGGGGAAGCAGTGGCCCAGTCGTTCTCCTTCCATGTAGTAAATTTTAATATCCAGTGTAAATACAAAGTTGCTGTACTTGGTTAAATACATTGTGTAAAGTTCATGTCAAAGATAGTTAATCCCTAGAATAATTTTATTGGTTTCCTATCTTTTTTCAAAGGAGGTAAAGTAACCCCCTCAATTTAGGAAGTTACATGTAAGTGAATCATAGAATCATGGAACCATTAAGCTTGGAAAAGACCTCTAAGCATATTGAATCTAACTGTTAACTTAATACTGTTGTATTCACCACTAAACCGTGTCCCCAAGAGCCCCATCCACACATGCCTTTGTGAACACTTACAGGGATGGCGATTCTGCCACTTCCCCAGACAGCTCATTCCAATGCCTGACCACCTTTTCCGTAAGGACATTTAGTGAAGAAAATCTAATCCTCCCTGGCACAACCTGAGAACAGATTATCTGTGATAGATACACTGTAGATTGTTTTGATATACAAAATATTGGTTGTTGTTTAGGACAGAATCCTGTTGATCCTTAGGGAGCACTTGTAGACCTGCATCAACAGTTTTTAAGAACTACTTACAAAAGAAGCTATGAGAAAACTCATCATGTAATGTGGAGAGAATCTTACTCAGTAGTGAAATTAAGAAATGCTCCTTTCTTATTGATGTTAAATTTAATTTTTTTTTAATATGGCCTTATGCAGACCTTTTTTTTCTTAAAGATTCCGAAGTATTGCTAAATCATACTTCAGAAGAGCAGATGGTGTCTTGCTACTATATGATGTAACATGTGAAAAAAGCTTTCTTAACGTGAGAGAATGGATGGATATGATTGAGGTAATACCCTTAAGTATAATACAGCTTATAAGCTATGTTTCACTGCATTGTTAATCTTATTATTTATAAAATTTTATTATCTGTAAATTGTAGTTAGCCAGACTGCAGGCTCTCATAGAAGTAAAAACTACATTGAAGTCCTAAATGCATCCTGACATATTCAGTTAGCATGCAATATGATACATCTTTGTGTAAAAGGTTGTCGTGGAATCACAACATTTCCTTTGGAAATGAACATGAGAACCCATTTCAGATATCTTCTTGTGGATGGCTTGAGTATTCCTTGGAGTCTTTGCGTTTTAAACCAATATTCTTGGTTTTTTATTTGAATGTGAATTTGCATTTAATGCAAAGGCTTTTTCTCTTGTGCTGAAGGTGTTTAATAGGATGAAAGTGGCAAGCAAAATATTTAGTTTATCTTCTGAAAGCATTTTTTCTAAATCACGGTAGTCACTTTTCCCATAGTGATTTTGTCATACAGCATTTGGATGCAATAATTAATTCCAATAGACTAACTTCACATATTAAATGAATTGTCAGGAAGCAGGGCTTATAGGAATGGAAGCACGTCTTTGCAGGCTGATGTTTAAGCTGACTGCTTACATATTAAAGGGTTTACAAAAAGTTCTCAGCATAACTTTCATAATTAGTCAGCTTTCTCTGATAGTGCACAAGACCTTTTGTGGGAAAGAAATCAGTGTGAGATGATGGTGTTAGTTACTTTTTTGTATACTGAGTGTTCAAGCAATAAGGAAATAAAATTCTCTTTACAGGATGCAACTCACGAGAATATTCCAATTATGATGGTGGGAAACAAGGCAGATCTCCGTCAAGCTGTTACAGAACAAGGGCAAAAATGTGTGCCTGTAAACTATGGAGAAAAGCTGGCTATGGTAAAGTCAAAGTGTACCTCTTTAGTATAAAAGGGTCTTAAGAACTTTAATCTGAAAACCACATAAGAAGGTAGTAAACAGAAATAATTTTCTGGTCATTTGTCCAAATCCAGTAATGAGTATTCTTGGATACTTTTCATTAAAACTATCCTGTTTTGGTGGTGTTTGCTGGGTTAAATCACATCTCAGTGTCTAATAAGCTTAATTTTGTTATTGGCTGGGATAGTCTTCTCAGTCTTTTTTGTAAAAAAAGTGGTTGGACTAGGAGACTGAGTTTGCTCGTTCAAATATGAAGCATGCTATTTAGTTAGGCTTTTCGACTGGCTTTGTGTCTGTCCTGGTTTTAAGTGGAATGGTTTCACTTCAAGAGGCTAGCTTGTATTTCTGCCACATGTGCAGAAACAAGAAAGGAATTCTCTGCTATGAATAGAAGTGTGGACAATTTTTTTTGCATGTATTTATATGGGGGCTAAGAGATGCATAAATCCTATAGTTGGCAGAAAAATATAGAGAATTTTAAGAGTCTTGAGTCTTTAAGTACTGGTACAATTGTTTGATTGAACTGCAGCAGATACCATGTCTGTTACTTATGGAATTATGTTTTTGGTTAACCTAGACTATCAGATGCTGTAGTTTGAGTAACTGACAAGCTAGATTGAATAACCTGTCCTAGGAACTCTCTTCATATTTTGCAATCTTGTGAACAAGAAGACTGAGTTTGGAGTTAAGAACTATGATATGTTTTTTATTCCGTTTATTAATTCAGACTGTACTGAATATAAAACAGATATAATTAAAAACAATTACTGTTTTCTTTCACAGTACTAAAGTGAATATTTTGGAGAATTAAGAGCATTAGAAGAAATCCTGTTTATTTAAATGTGTATCATCATTGTTTTGTGTTACTGAGGAAACCATTTGTAAATAAATGTACATGTTCACATGGGAACCATTTCAAATTAGTTGGCTTAACATTTTATTTTTACTCGTAGACTTATAATGCGCTATTCTGTGAAACAAGTGCTAAAGATGGATCTAATATTGTAGAAGCAGTTCTTCATCTTGCTCGGTAACATTTCTTTTTTCAAATGAACACAACTGAGTATATTTTGTAAAAAGGATATAGTATGTGAATATACATACAAAGTCATACATGTAGTTTTAAGATTGTACCAACATAAACAAAAAAAAATTAAAGAGAATACCATGTTGAATTGTTACAGATAAATGAGGGACAGGATTTATTTTCAGTTTAATCAAGTAACATTTTTGCTTGCAAATGTTACAAAGCTATCTCAATAATTAATATTCAAATTAGAGCTCAGTTATGGAGCCCACCGTTTTAAAAACTTTTTGGTGAATGAATTACATTTTTAATTGTACATGGATTTACTTTCCTAATTCTCTCTTAAATTATTTTCAGATGTGTGTAATTCTATGTATAAATAATTTTTAATTCTGTCCAATATATTAATATATGCTCAGTTCTGTTACTGACCATTCTAATTACACATTTTTCTTTGACGTCCCTTTCTCTGAATTACTTACAAGATAGAAATTCTTTATATATTCATTTAGCGCCCTGGTATTTCTGTGATAATGTGTGAACCAAACATTACACTTCCATTACCTTTCCAAATAATTTTTGATTACAGTATAATTTTTGAAGGCTGATGTTCTGTAATCAGTAATCACTCATACATGCACAACTTTTAAGCCCACATTTATAAAAAACATCCAACAATGTGCATTTTTATTCTGAAGATAAATTTATACTTGAAACAGAAGTTATTTAGTTTTATACTTTCAACTATGAACGTATTCTGAAGCAAATAAATAAAAATTCTCAAAAGAAAAGGAAAGGCATATCAGAACATTGGGGAGTTATTAAGTATAGGTTTAATTGTATTTTTGTGACTAACTATGAATTGCACAGAAATATCCATATGATTCCAAAATTAGAAACTTATGAGATGTTGATTCTGTGCACTAACTCCATAGTTTTAGCCATGCAACAGATGGTGGTAAGCTCTGTAAGATATAGTGGGAGAAACAGAAAATTGAACATGGATAGAAATATTATAATTGAGTGCATTTTTTGTTTGGTGATTTTTTTACAGTGAAGTGCGAAAACGAAGTGATAATCAAGATGATACGAGGTCAGTAACCAGCCTGGCTGGGACACCTGTCAAAAAATCAGCACTGACAAAAAACTGTTGCAATGTTTAAGAGACACATAATTTTCCTGACTTACATAACTTGTGTATTAAAAAGAACCAAAACCAAACAACAAAAACCAAACCAGCAACCAAGCCAAAATATTTCAATAATGTTTTCTTTTTATTGTGGATTTATACATTTGTGTTTAGAAATTCTGCATTATGTTAAAAATCTGGACTCTACTTTCTATTCATTCATATTTGTACAATTGCTTCACTCCATAGACTCCGGTTTCACTTGTCTGAAGTAATATAATATAATGAAACGAGCTCAGAATGAGTGCTGCAGTAGTCACAGCATACAACATTGCAGTACATGTTGTTGTCTGTACCTGCTTGTTTCCTTATGGCGTGAGTATTTCAGAACTTAGTAGTATCATATATCACTCATAGGTAAAGAGAAAATTACAGCTTTAAGTAATCTTTTTGCTCATGTCTGTTTATCTAGTTTTTGAGGCCTTCAGTTACGTGTTGAGGAAACATTTCTTAAGAAAACTCCAAACCATTAAAAGGCTGCCCAGGTCCATGTAAACCCTAAGTTTAGGGCATGAAGCAGAATGTCCTCTGTCGGGAGAAGACAGTGGCAGGTGCATGGGGTTCTGGTGTACTTTCTCAAAAGCTGGTGAGTTAGAATGTGTTTTGTTTTGGGAGTTGGGGTTTGTTTCAGAATGGAGAAGTATACCCTACATCTGATCTGACACAGCTTGGAGGTGAAAGAAGCATTTGTGTGGACTGTTACCATTCAAAATTCCAGAGAGAATGTAACACCTGTTGTATTCATTGCTGAAATGAATTAATGATCCACCCTGCCTGTTTGTTTAGACTTTATCATTATTAGTATTACAGAGTGGTAGGGATTGTAATTTTCCCCTTGTTTTTCAAATGTCTTCCATTCAGTCAATAATTGAGGGATTGTAATAATACATAGAAGTCTGATTTAATGGATTTTTTAATCATTTTAAAAGTTTTAAACTATGTGAAAGAATTGCTGCACATGCACAAGCATCTGTATAAGCTGTTCATTAAAAGAAGACCCTGAAATGAACAGCAACCACTTACCTTAATGAGAATTCCTTTACCCGATTTTGGGAAAGTTCTGAGAAACTCAGCAGGGGGTGGTAGCTTTAAGTGTCAGCATCTCTAAAAACTGAGTTATTATTGCTTAAAATAGTTCCAAAGAGTTCTACGGTATAGTTAAAATTGTAGGTATTTATACAGTTATCTGTCATGATCCAGTTCTTCTTAGCTTTCACTAATTTTGATCAGAATGGGATCTTTTCAGAACCAGCAGGTTTGTCTCCTCTGTATCTATTAATAACACATCTCCAGGCTAGCTCTGTAAATCAACCTTGGATAAAGTTTTATGGACTGATTGGAAACCCATATGACTAGCAGCAGTTACTGCATTTTATCAGCATTGTATTTGAACACTGTATAGTCTGTATTGTGTTACCTGTTGTATAAAATGTAGAGTTGTCAAAAACAGGATGATTCGTAATTTACAAAAAAAAAGTTTAAAGTAGGAAGAGCAGTGTTTTTAGGCATCCTTTCAAACTCTTACCAGAGCAGTTAATCCTCAGGTAATTATCTGGAAGTTTGTTCTTAACAAGAGAGAAGAATCTAGTACTGGAATGAATAAGACATTTTATTTCACAGTATAGTAATTTAGCTCTAAAAGAGAAACATATTTGGTAGTTTGGGTTTTTTTTAAGTACTAAGAGAATCTTCACACACTACTTTATTCCATGTGGGAGACTTCAGGGTTGTAGCATCTTCCCACACAGCAGTACAAGAGGCCTCACTGTAGTCCTGAGACTTATCTGGAGCTGATGGCAGAGAACAAAGGACGCACAGGTGTATGAGAAATATGCTTAGTCGCATACATTTTGTCTGCTATTAACCCTGTACTATTTAAACAAGAAAGTTACAGTTCTAGTTAGCTTTTCTGAGGAGAAAAACCATGTTGAACTGACTGCATTGATGAGGGCGTCTTCTGTGTCCTTCTCTCTCTCCTTTAGTGAAATTGAAGTAGTATTAATTGGATTGTATTTGCTGATAGTTCTTCCTGCAGCAGTAGGGAGAAGAGAGGAAGATGATCCAGTGCTTGGTTTCTAAAGTGTGACCTTACAACATGTAGGTACTTGCATTTTCTCTGGATAAGAAGGTCATGATTATAAGTTTTCTGAAAAATCCATGTACTAAGAGCCTCAAAAATAGTCAAGAGACAGAAGAGCTAACTAAAACTTTCATTCAAATAAAAGGGAGAGTTCCTTGGGCATTCCCCCAGTGAGGTCTCTCAACTTGACAGGGGTCATAGCCTCTTTTATCCACTCTGCCCAAAACTCAGGTCCCTCCCCGTTTCTCCATTGAGTGAGGTATTCCGGGGTTACAGACTTTCTGACATGCCTACTACATGTCCCCCATTACATGCTTATTAAGGGCTTTGAGGGTCCCCAGCATTTTCAAAATGGAGGTTACTGCATATTTATCCCTTGCTGCTGATTGGTCTCCATGTTCTGGGCACTGTATTGTCTCATGCTGGGCAACTACATAACTTTTCTATACCCTACTACTAAGTTAGCTGTGACTACTACAAACTTTGCAAGAACATTCTACTTATTCCTAATAATCCTCCCTTTTTTTTAAAATTATGTTCTTGCAAAAGGGAGTACCATTTTGTTAATAGTTGTCTCTTGATCTACTTCAATATCTAAGGTTAAAGTTTCTTGAGAATGAGTAGTTGGTAATTCTCATTTACACACTGTTTTCAGAACCATTATTTTCTGTCCTTTAATTGCCATTTCAGGGTCATTAGGCATAGCTACTGTTTGCATCCTCTTCATCACATATGCAGTAAGTTGCAAAAGACAAGGAATCATACAAGGCAGGAAAATTAAGGTAGCTTGCCTGCAAAAAACAAAGAATAGTATTTTCTTTATTGCTGGTCCAACTGCAAGCCATGAAAACATATCTATGCCCCACTCCTTCCAAGATTCATCTGGGACATGGACTAACTTTCGGATGTGTTTTGTTATTCATTTTACTGTTTTTCCATTGTCATTGATTTACAGGCAACAATTTGAGTTATTTAATTTTCCACATACTCCACTTTCCACTGCTAACAAAAAATCAAAAACCATTTGGTGTTTAGAGTTGGCAGTTCTCATTTGGGTTACTTGGTCTGCCAGCAAGTCTAAGACATTAGCTGTTTGATTGGCAATAGTCTCTAATATAGCTTGGAGTCAAATTATATGATTTAAATTATAGATGGGCTCTCTTGTTCCATGAATCAATTCACGGGGGTTCCGTGATATTGTTATCCTGTGGCTGTTAGCTGGGACAAATGGGTTCGCACACATTTTATTGATATGGCTTCTGCCTTATATATGGTAGGGTAAGAACTTGCAAGGAAGAGGGCGTAACTGAGGAGGAGTAAAGGAGGAGCATGCAAAATAGGAGGATGACACAACCGTATAGGGAAGGGTTCTACAATGCAGCAAAGATTTACCAGTGGGAGGGCAGGGTTCAAGACCATGAGGGATAAGGGAATTTTCCAGAACTTACAGTCCACTGTATATATCTATAGGGGATTACACAATAAACTGAGAAACATAATGTGAAATCTGAAATGCTTATTCTTAAACGGTTCATATCCATTCATACGATGGTCTCATCTTCGCAGGCAAGCTTGGGCTCAACACTTCTCTTCCAGTCTTCATATTCATCTTCTCCCACATTAACCCAACAAGGATCCTGAAATACGTATAGCGGTGGGCCGTTAGGAAAGGAAAATACTCTTTATTTTCAAGTCCCAGAAGATGAGGAACTCTGGGATAGTCCCTTGTCCAGTGTAAACTGGGCACTTAAAGGACACTGTTGGATCAACAGTGACCAACACACATATAGAAGATTGCCTGAAAATTGGACAAGGAATTTGTTTTGTAGGATGTATTAAACCCTTATTCTTTTTTTTAAGCCATATACAGTTTGGGAACTAAAGTATATGATGATTAAAAAAAAAAATGAGAACTTAATACCTCCCCTACAGGAGGAAGAAAACAAAAAATGGAAAAAGAATGAGTGGACTTCTCAAAGGATTATTGAGCATTATGGACCAGCTATTTGGAACTTTGAGCTTTTGCAATTTCTTCCCCTAGTGCTAAAAATCTGTTTCCTTCTATTTGACCAGCGCACAGGTGATAACAAAGAAACAGGATCAAAAGTTTTATCTTCATTTGACTGTCGATAGGAAGGTCCATTTGAGTAGACATTAAGTAGATGCTCAGTGGGTAGATGCAGGAACTTCTTCCTAAATCAACACAGACGCTTCTACTCACGGTTTCTGTGTAGTATAAGTTTAGGCTTTCCTTCTTTCTCTTCTAGTTGTGAAGTCCAGAACTCTGGTGCTCTAGAAGGTTTCACTTGTGTATGGTGAGTCCACCCATCCTCAGCAGTCTTAACTGCTCTGTCTGTGGTCAATAACACCTAATATGGTCTGCGCCACTTTCCCACCAGTGGTGTTTGCAGTCCTTAGCTAGAACCCAGTCTCCTGGACAGATGTCATGAACTGCGAAATCCAAGGGTAGAGTTTGTGCCAGCTGGGCTTCCTGTTGAAGAGATTTTACAACAGACAGTATTCTGGCCACATGCTGCTTTATGAACAAATTTCTATTCTGCTTTCTTTTTGTAACCCAACCGGATAAGGGATTCCAGACATTATCTCAGATGGAGATAACTTAAGACTTTCTCGATGTTTAGCTCTTATCCTTGCTAAAGCTATAGGTAAAAGCTGAGTCCAGGGCATTTTTGTTTCCATTACTAATTTTAAAAGATATTTCTTGATCTCTTCATCCATATATTCTACTCATCCAGAACTTTGAGGGTACCATGGAATATGTAAAGCAATGTCACAAAAGGCTCAATGTCACATACATTTTAAGAAAGGCCTCTGCTAGTGCTCAGGAGCCTCAATGACTCCCTTCATGAAGTTGTTTTGATATTTGTAAGGCCAATGCCTTCGGTATCCATTGTTTACCCGTTTTTGTGAACCAATTTTCCCCTCTATTTTCTGCTCCACTGTTTTTAATTGTTTCCAATTCTTGTGGCAAGAAGGACATTCCTTCTGGCAATAATTGAGTCACTGGTAGGAGGGGAAATACTTCAGATACCTCAAGCAAAAGTGCTTTTTTCCAGGCCTCTTCATCTGCTAATCTATTACCAGTCACTTCTGCAGAAGCGTTTGATGTCCCATTTGATGTTCTTTAACAGGGACCACTGCTATTTGTTGAGATAAATCCATGACTTTCAATAATCTCTGTATCAAATTCTCATATGCTAGTGCCTTGCCTCTACAGGTTAAAAGTCCCCTTTCTTTCCGTAATTTCTCAAACACATATGCATATTTGGAATCCATATAGACATTAACTGCTTTTCTGTGGTGTATTTCACAAGCTCGTATCAGAGCTAATAGTTCAGCTCTTTGTGCTGACTAGATATAAGGTAATCTACCACAGTCTTTTAACTGTTCTTCTTCAATTATAGCATATCCAGTATAACGCTTCTCTTCTATCACCTATGAGGATCCATCAATAAACACATTTTGTCGTCTAGATAGTGGACCATCTGTTAGGTCAATTCTAGCTCATGTTTGAAGACCTATTACCTCAATGCAATCATCAACTATTTCAGGGTTTTGTTCATCCCTGTTTAAACAAGAAGCTGGACTGAAACTTTTTCTACCTTTGACTTCTAAATCATCTTACTCCATTAGACAAGTTTCATACTATAACAATTGTGCATTAGTCATCCATTTAGAGCCTTTTCCTGTTAATAATGCTTTAACTTGGTGTGGGACTCTTAACTACTAAGTGTCCTTCATTAGTTAGCTTTCTAGCCACAAGCACCATTTGAGCTGTGGCTGCATGACTTTGAAGGCAATGTGGCCATCCCGTAACTACTATGTCATAATTTAGAGAAATAGGCCACTGGCCTATGAGAGCCACCATGATCTTGTATTAACACTCCTTTTGCATGTCCCTGGTTAACATCTACATATAATGCAAATTCTTTGTTCAGATCTGGAAGAGCTAGGGCAGGAGCTTGAATTAATTTACTCTTTAGTTACTGAAATCTCCTTTTCCCTTCAGGTATCCAAATAATTACTTCTGGATTTTCTCGAGTCAACAAATCATACAATGGTCTGGCTATTATTGAAAAATCCTCTGTCCAAGTCCTACAAAATCCCACTAATCCTAAAAATTCTTTCTTCATTTTTGGAAGAGGAATTTCCAAGATTTCTTTAACCGTTTCTGGATCTACACATTGTGATCCATGCATTATCATATGTCCTAAATACTTAACTTCTGTCTCTACCATTTGATCTTTCTTTTCAGAAATTCTTAGTCCTTTTTCAGCTAGAAAGTTAAGCAATTTCACAGTAGTGTCTTCTACTTGTAAAATCATCTACATAATGCAATAACCTTACTTGTGGAGGTAATGAGAATTCATTTAAAAGATTTTTTAAAGCTCGTCCAAATAAAACCGGTGATTCAGTATATCTTTGTGGCAGTGTGGTCCAAGTAAGTTGCTGTTTAATTACTTTCCCTCCTTCTTCTTGTTCCCACTCAAAGGCAAAGTATGGCTTACTATTGTCTGTAATTGGACAACCAGAATGCATCCTAACACAGAATAATAACAGTGAGAAGAGAGAATTTGATTGAGAAAAGTATGAGGATCAGGAACCGTAGGGTGTCTAGGCTTATCTATTTCATTAATTATTCTTAAATCTTGAACCATTCGGTAACTTCCATCTGGTTTCCTCACTGGTAAAATTGGGGTGTTATAAGGAGACATACATGGTTCTAACAAGCTAGCTTGTAATAACGGTTGGATTATAGGTTTTAACCTTTCTCTTCCTTCCATTGAATGAGGTGCTGCTTCTGGGATACAATCTGATCCTGATGCCTTAAAGTAATCTGTTCTGTATTTAATTTTCCATATTTCCCAGATACTGCCCACATATTGGGGCTTACTTTTTCATAAGCCCCTGATGATAGCTTATGGAGTGTAATAATTGTATTTGCTTCAGTTTTATCCTTCACAATATTAATTTGCATACCCACTTTTGCCATCAAATCTCTCCCCAGCAGATTACAATCACAATTTGGAACAAAAAGGTCATGCATTTCAAATTTATTTTCTATGTCAGCCGGTATAGGTTCCAGTATGTGTACTTTCTCATCCTTCCCACTTACCTGTTGAATAGTTAAACTTCCTTTTGATGATCAACCTCCTTTAGGCATAAAATTCAGTGTAGATCTAGAAGCCCCAGTATCCACTAAAAACTGCACTACCTCTCAATCAGGGCCCAGTAGGCAGTTTATCAAGGGTTCCATGGTGGTGGGCTCGTAATATGAAGGGAACCCATGACACCCCTAGCAATCCATTTCCATTAAATGGTGGATCTCCTCCTCTTCTTGATCTGTCTGCTTCTGTGGCCATTCTTTTTTTCCAATGTCCCTCTTTCTTACAGATTGCACATTGGTTCCTCCCCAACTTAGGTCGTACTTGAGCTTGATTAGGAGAGTGAGGGCTATTGTGAAAGGATCTGGGGGTCCAGTCTCTCCCTTTTGCTTCCCCTTGTCCTCTCTTTCCTCCTCATTTAGGTTGAAGAATCTGGACCATTACCTTAGCCTTTGTTTTGGCTTTCTCCTTGTCCTTTATTACATAAACTTGTGGTTTTCATATTAGATCTTCTAAAGATTTATTCTGCTACTCTTCTTTTCTTTGAACCCTTCATCTTATATCAGATTGTGATTGAGTGACACATTGTACCTTCAATGAAGTTTCAAATGCAGGGCTTTCAGGGTCTAACCCTCTCTGTTTTCTCGAGGTATCCCTAAGCCTTTCTAACCACTGGGTGGGGCTCTCATCTTTCTCTTGTTGTAGAGACATAGCTTTAGACACATTACTCGTTTGTGGCACTGCTGTTTTTATTGCTCTAATTAAATATGTGTGATAAATCTCTTAGATGACCTAACTGCACCTGGCTGTTTGGGTCCCAATTGGAGTCTGCTTGTGGAATAGCATTGTCCACAACAAGACCATTCTGTCTTACTACACCCACAGCTTGTGGGTGCTCATCTTCCCAGGTTTGCTGTGCCTTTTGTAAAATCATTCACTTTTCCTGAAATCCAAAAAAGATTCCTAGGAAGAAATCTCAGTCTTTCCAAGTGTAATCTGCATACCCTAAATATTCATCTGTTCTCTCTCCTACTCCTGTAGGATCCTCCAGGTGAAATGAAAGCCCTTTCTTCAATCCTGAGTTGCTAGTGGCACTATTACAAACCTAAAACCTCCTCCTTGGCCTCCTAATGGGACCCGTCTCAGTGGCATTTGCAAAACTCTTTCTCCAGCAGCATACTGTGTTCCTGCTCTTGTCTTTGGGGGAGACAGGATTGAATTGCTTCCCACCTCCCCGTCCTGCAGCATCTGCAAACCTCCCTCTTTGACAGGAAATCGAATTCCAACCCTTGCCTTTGAAGCAGACAGGGTTGAGTTACTTCCCCCCTCCTACTTCCTGTCACCCTCCATCCTTAGGGCACTGAGAATTCCCCGTTCCCTTTCCTGTGAATGACTTCGTGGTTCTGACTGTCTCCTTGATAAGGTGGAAGCAATACTTGCAACACATCCCACTTTAAATTTTTTTCCTTCTCTCTCTCACCTTCTCCCCAATTTTTTCTTTCCCTGAAAGGACACAACTTCACAAAAGAAGTCTCTTTTGACTACATTGTCACCACAACTCCTCTCAGTTGTTTCCATCCCACTATCATCCAAAAGACACAGAGGGTCTGAATAAGATCCTCATCATGAGACCCAAAATGCGGCCACCTAAACCCACGAGGTAGTGAGTACTTTGGCCAGTGAAAACAACAGTATTTTACCATTAATTCCTTAATCACCCCTTCTGGTGAACTTATACTGTCCCAAAATTCCAGCATTTTACCCAAGGGACTGTGTGGGGGTATACAAGGGTCATCACCCTTTCTGCCACATCCCTTACCTGGCTTTTTGCTGTCTCTGGGCCCTCTCTTTTTACTTCCCCCAGTTCCCGTTACTCATTGGGTGAGATGTCTCAGTCCTTTCCCTGACTCCTTTCCAAACCAAAACAAATGTTCCTTTATCCTATTGTCCTCTCTCATCTGTCTCTGGATAGCCTTGGGAACCCAATCACCCATCTCATTTTAGCCTCTAGTGAAAGCAACTGATCACCAAAACTGTTGATGCGGCGTCTTCAGCTCCATTCATCAGCCCCTGCCCTTGGAGGGTGGAGTCAATCCTGGACAAGAGCCCCCATTTATACTGAAAAATCCAGGTACTAAGACCTTCAAAGATAGCCAAGAGACAGAGGAGCTAACTAAAACTTCTATTTGAATAAAAGGGAGAGTTCCTTGGACAATCCCCCAGCGAGGTTTCTCAACTTGATAGAGGTCACAGCCTCTTAATATAAGCTGTTACTTACATTCCAAAATATTTCTCCTTCAGTGTTGTTACCTCTTGTTAACTCTAGGGCTTAAAGTGAGGCTCACTGTTCTTTGTGTCTGTCCTGAGCTACTGTGTTTGACTATCTCTGTGGTGTTGGCCTGCAGTAAATGAGATGAAATACACTTTCCTCAACCTTGTTGACATACCTACATGAGCAAAGCATTTTGGTTGAATACAGAGAATCACATAAAGTTGTTTGCAGGAAGAATTTTTGGAAGTGGTTTTATACAATGTCCCAAGCAGAGATGGACTTTTGCCAGCCCTAGATCAGGTTAACTGTAGGTTTGGCTATCTAGGCTCTGAAAATCTCCCAGGACAGAGATACTGTCACTGTTCTGGGCAACCTGTTCCCATGGTTGCTCTCCCCTTCTGGATAAACATTTCTCTCTATGTCCAACCTCAGTTTCCCAAGTGGCTACAAATTAGTAGCAGTTTCCCCTCATTATATTGTCTCCTTCTACTAAGAAGAGTTTAACTGTAATCTTGATGACTCACCCTTTTGGTATCTGTAGATCGCCCTTATTGTTCTCTTGACTACTGTAAGAACATCAGGACAACCTCTTGCAACCTCTTGCAAATGTGAATTTCACATCCCAGAATTAGCAGCATATGTGCATGTGTAGTAATTGCTTTTGTATCTAATATTTTTATCATACGGAGAGTACCATGTTAATGTCCATGCCTGTAGAGAGGCTTTTTGAAGGATGTGAGTTCAGGGACCTGCCTTCACACCTGTTTTTCTTTCTCTGCAGGATTAGGCCATTGATATTTTGGGTACTTTTTTTTTTTTCATTTATTTTAATGACCAAAATCTATCTTGTGTTATTTAGCCAAACTATATAACCTGAGTTTCTTTTTGTAAGCTGTGTAATTTTTTTGTAAAGCAACTTTAATTTGAAACAGTGTTGTTTTTTAAATAAGATTCAGGGTTGAAAACTGTTAACTATAACAAAGTTTTACCTTGAATTAAATCTATGATCAATGTTTAGAAGACTTAGAAAGCACTACCAAATGGGGATATAGCTATGACTCAGTTGGAACTGGTTTTGGAAATCCCACAATGATCAGCTCCACCATGTCTTTAGTGTTCACATAATAACACGTTGAATTCATGTTAAAGCAAAAAAACTTGGAAACATATTTAAATTTAGAAATTAAAGCACGTATTTATACAATGCACGAATTTTTGCGTTGTTTTGCTTTGAAGGGCTACCTTGCCTTCAACCTGAGGGTAAAATGGCATACATCAGCTTTATGCTCTGACATGATTGCACTATTGTCCTTTGAATGTTTTTATGGTTTTGTTCAGTACGTAAGAACTGTTAATTTAATTGCACAAAGTTATTGTTTCAGTTAGTGGCTGTGCTCCCTTAGTACATGTATTTATTTGAAAAGGAAAGGTTTTTCATATTTGTCCTCATAATCTGTAACTGAATTATTTCTATTCAGTTGATGTGGAAGCATTGTTTTATATTGGGTTTTTTGACCCTTTTTAATTGTAATGTAGTACACATTTCTTAGGCTATCATTTCTGTGAGACACTCATAAAAATATTTTGATCACATAAGTTCTTGTAACCACTTTGTGCCTGTTTAGCATATATTTGTCTTGATAAGACAAGCTGCAGCTTCGTAGTACAGTTATGGCCTTATATGCCTTAAGTATTTTTCTGTATAAGTAACTACTTTTGTATTGACTACAAAATCCTCTATTATTTTAGGGAAAAAATTACAGTTATAAATCTCTATGACATGTTAAAATGTACTTCAAGGAAAATATCTATGGGCCACTCCTGCAAGGACCGTCATGTAGATGTGCCTACATGTAGATCCCCAAATGTGCATACATGTAGATCCCCAAATAAAGTAATAGGTTCTGTGCTAGTGCAAGCAATCCATATATAAATCCTTTTAAAGTGGTTTTCTTTTTTTCCTCAATCCACTGCTCTACAACAATGCTAGGCAATGTTTTAGGGAAAAACACTACAGTTAAAGATCCCTAATTCTTAAACCAAAGGGACAAATATATTCATATAGTCAAGGCACTTCATTGTATTTAAAAGAAACATATTTCCAAGATGTTTCTGGCTGTTTTAGATAATTATAAAAATGAATCAATATTTCAAGTGTAGTTCAAATGCCCTTTACCACTACCTCTGCTAAACTTGATATGGCGTGTAATGCTATACCTCTGACCCTGTCTGGGCTACTTATGTGTTAGAGAAGCTTTTTACAGGGCCGGTTATTTTATTACTTTTCTTCCACTATATTACTGTGAGTCCTAATCCTTTCTTATTGATATCCTTAGGACTGGTAATATCTGTATTCACCGTTATTAATTTTTTGAGAGAAGTTGATATGTGAAATGTATATGCGAATGCGTTACTGAGTTTGTACAAAGAGGTCCTTTTTCTAGAGTTTGTACTCCTTCAGTTATGGCTCCAGATAGCTGGACTGATAGGAAATTAGTCATTAAGTGTCTGAGTAACAAACAAAACCAATTTGTGAAGATTTCCCACTGACCATGAAGTTAAGTATGCAAAATAAAAGTGTGTTTTCATACTAGTATGAAGAGGAAGAAATTGTGCCCATTGCATGATCATCTTTTAATAAAAGTCTGTATATTATATAAATAAGACTCTAAACAGTGAAATGTTTCTTTAAATTTTATACTGTTTACAAATAAAACTGGTGTTCATGCAGTTTGCTCCTCCTTAAATCTACTGATCACTGCATTTACTGTAATTTTATATACATAGTTGTTTAAAAACTACATCTTTCCTGTATTACAAATTGCTGTATAATAAAATGCACTTCAATAGCCATTTTTCTTCAGTGTATTTTCTTTTTGTCAATGCTCATGAGCGGCAATCCAGTATAGCATCTGTGACCTGTCAGCTTACTGTTGTTATGGTTCACCAATTTCTGCAGCCAGCTGCATACAAGAGTGATGCAACCAACCACTGGTATCTAGCTGCCTCCAAATTTTTAGCTTCAATGAACAGTCATCAGCTTACATCTGACCTGGGAGATGTCCCTCACTGTGATTTCTGAATAAGTCTTGAAATTATGCTGCTGTATCTGTTTCCAGAGATGTTTTAGCCGCTCTGTCTCCAACCACTAGTATGTGATATTGGTAAGGTAAGAAAGAAGGTACCCAAAAGTAACCAGCATATTGCAAATATGCTTTACATAGGGCTTTAGACATCAAATAAAAAATACTTAGAGGTCCATATGTCAAATCAAAAAAAATGCCCCATAATGGAAATTAAAAGCTGCTTCAGGTAAAATTGGCCAATTTAAATTTTGCCATAGAATCACAGAATCATAAATGTTGGAATAGACCTCCAAGAACGAGTCCATCCATCAGTGTAACATTTCCAGGTCTACCACTAAACCATGTCCATAAGTGCCACAACTACATGTGTTTTAAATATCTCTAGAGATGGTGACTTAGCCACTTCCCTGGGCAGCCAATGCATGAGAACCCTTCAAGTGAAGAAATTTTTCCTGACATTGTGTAAACCTCCCCTGGAGCAACTTGTGGCCATATCCTCTCATCCTGTCCTTGTTACTTGGGAAAAGAGACCGACCCCCACCTGGCTACAATCTTTCAGGTAGTTGTAGAGAGTGATAAGGTCTCCTGTGAAGCTCCTTTTCTCCAGGCTAAACAACTCCAGCTCCCTCAGCCAATCCTCGCTGGACTTGTGCTCCGGACCCTCCAGCAGCTTCATTGGCCTTCTCTGGACACGGTCCAGCACCTCAGTGTCTTTCTTACCATGAGGAGCCCAAAACTGAACACAGGATTTGAGGTGTGGCTTCATCAGGGCCGACTACAGGGGGCATAATCACTTCCCTGGTCCTGCTGACCATGCTATGTCAGATACAGGCCAGGATGCCATTGGCCTTCTTGTCCACCTGGGTACAACCTGGCTCGTGTTCAGCCAACTGTCAGCCAGCACCCTCAGTTCCTTTTTCAACAGACAGCTTTCCAACCTCTCTTCCCCAAGCCTGTAGTACTTGTAACACTTCAGCCCTGGAGCTGCAGGCTCACAGGCTTAGCTGGGAGTTTTACCTTTAAAAAGAAAAATATATATATATATGTACACATTTATATATACAGTTCTTTAATTCCTCAGGACGGCATTAAGAGCATAAGCAACAGACTTGTTCCCAAGATGTGTCTTTATTAATTTAGGGAAGAAAATAAGGGAACTTGGCAAAGGTTCAAAAAGGGCAGTACACAAGCTAGACAAAAATGTTCCACCACAGTACTAACTCAGCAGATATCAATCCACAACACATAAATCAAGATCTAATCAATCTACAACACTTAAGTCAATATCCAGTCCCTCCAGCTCCAAGCCACCCAAAGCATCCAGAAAGGAACAAAGAAGCAGAGGGAGTAAGAAGAGAGAAGGAGAAAGAGGGAGAGTCAGATTATATAGCTACCGTTGGAACCTTGTGGAAGACCAGCTCCCACACATCCAAGCGGCAGGGCCATGACATGTGGCAAACATATGCCTTAGTTTTATCTGCTCTGGTCCTTATGGCAAACCTGTTTGGTGGGGCCTGTGACCCACCAGCCACTTTGGGGTTCTAGGCCAGGGTGAGGGGCAGTGTCCTTACTGTCCCTGCCAATATGAGGCTGGCTTAGGGGCTCCAGGAGGTGTGGTGTCTTATAGTTTTCCCAGGCTGCTTGTGTCTGACAGCTACTCCAGGGCTTCCCCATGTGGGCTCCAGGGGTCTGCCATGAGGGATACAACGCCACCCCACGTCTGTGAGGTTTGACCTGTCCCTTCTCCCTCCACACATACACACACACACACATACGCACACATACACACACATGCACACACGCACACATGCAGTCCCCACAAAGTGGTTCTGACCCAATAATTACTGATCTGATGTCTAACAGTGCTGCATGAAGTTGTTGTGACCAAAGGGCAGGACCTGGCACTTCATCTTGTTGAAGCTCATACAATTGGCCTTGGCCCACTGTACTGTCCAGATCCCTCTACAGAGCCTTCCTACCCTCCAGCAGATCAACACTCCTGTCTGACCTGGTATTGTCTGCAAACTGACTTGAAGGGGCAGTCGATCCACTTGTACAGATCATTGATAAAGATAGTAAACAGGACTGGCCCCAATACTGAGCCTTCATGACTGATCACCAACTGCAAGTAAATCCATTCATCACCACTCTTGGAATCCTGGCCATCCATTTTGATACTATAGGAATTTAAAAGCACTTTGTTATCTGGTATCTTCTTAGACATAGATTCTTAATAAGTGCAATACTCAAAATACTGAGTATATTCCATTTCATAAAAAGCAAGGTAGTTGAGAACAACCTAAAAGAGGTATCAGATTAAGTTAGTTCCTAGCTTTAGTGGCAGAACTGTGGTCACATGGAACAGCTGCTGCTTTCGTGAGTGCTGACATCTGCCCTTGCAAAGTTTTCACACCTTGAGCTCCTTGATGAGATGAGTCTAGAGTGACATTGGCTAGTAGTACACTGTGTATCTTTTTTGTTTCTAGGCTGGGAGTGAAACTTTGATCTTCTCCTTAGCAGTTCTCCAAGGAAAATTACATGTGCAGCAACAAAAGTTGATCTTACTGCAACTAAAAATACACACTTGTAGTTTTCTGTTTACACTTTTCTGTTACTTTCTGCAAATAATCACAGATTTGCTAAGAACTTGCTATTGTTTTTGTTTTGAAAAATGTCTTTTAGAAAATCTTATATAAAATTAAAAACAAATCAAAGATGGAATCAAGGATAGAATCCCTAAAAGAATGGAGAAAATACTCCTTATGAGTTGCTTATTTTTCCTGCTCCCCAGCACCAACCAAGAATTTCCATGAGGAAAAAATTTTGAGGTGTTTGCACCAGAATGAAAGATCACTGACAAAATTTAAGATACAGGGAAAAAAGACTAAAGCTACTATATTTAACCTGCAATACTGACTGCCTCATGTTTGTTTGTTTTTTCGTGAAAATAGGTTTCCATTCTAAAACTGTATCCATTCCTGTAGAGATCTATTTGTAGTTCTTAGGAAATTGTTTTTTTTCATGTCACAAACATAGTTTTAGAGAGATAACTGTAATTGAAGTGGATGGTGAAAATCTTCCACCATTTTTCAGTAAATTTATAAGAAAAATTCCCTTTATCAATTAAATCAGTCAAAGTGCCTGAGATTTGCCTTGATTTCACAAAACAAACTCACTTAACCTCTATATACCAAATAGATGCACATTCTAAGATAAAATAATGGAGTAAATTAGCTGTGTGAACGATGTCAAACTAAAACTAGGCCTAAGAGAGCAGATGGTGCTGCATTAAACTGTGTAAGTGATGCAAGTAAAACCAGAAGTTACCAATTCAGTGAAATGTTTTAGATTAATCTAAACCCCAAACTGTGAAAATGTTTTCTTTTTGAAGAAAAGTTATTTATCCAAAAAATGTTATCAAATATTTGAAGACCAAAAGCACAGAACAGGCAAAAAAACCTTACTGTTCTGCTTGCAAGTTCTGGAGTTTTCTAGCTTTTATTTTAGTGTTTGTTTTTGTTGTTGTTGGTTTTTTTGTTTTGTTTTGTTTTGGGTTTTTTTGTTGTTGTTTTGTTTTTTGTTTTGGTTTTGGTTTTTTTTTTTTAATTTTTATTTTTATTTTTAGCTTTGTCCTGTGTCTCTGTGTGTCTAGTCATCCCATACTTTCACTATCCTTCTTCAGTGCCTTAACATACCCCTTCAATTCATCTACTTCCAGTTATTCTTCTCTGATTTTCTTTCACCCACATCTATTTCTTTGCAAACTTCCATCCCTTCTGTTTCACAGTGCAAGGGCTCTGTCTTCTGACACTCCCAGACCTGTCTCTGCCCTGCCTCAGGGAAAACCTTCTCAGATAATCATGTGATAGTTTCTTTGCCATGTTACTAAAAAAGAGCACAGGTAGTAGACACTTTCTCTGAGAGATTTCAGATAGTAAAATATGTTTTTATTGCTGTTTTTATCACTGATTCTTTTCAGATCAAAGCTTGTTGGTGAAGTACAAAAGTGCAGTGCAGCAACCTAGAAGACTGCATGTGTGTGTCCCAGAAACCGATTATTAGTTAGACAACTGTTTAGTATTTAGCACACTCTGTTCTTCTAGGTTCATTACAGAACTAATAAGTTTGCTAATGATGGAAGAACTAGCTTTGCTTTCATCTGGAGCATTATAGTCCTGGGTTAACCAAAAAGAGGAATGTGTTCTGCTTGTCAAAGCAGAAGTGCATGAGAATCCAAAAGGGGTTGGCAAACTGGAAGACTAAAAATGACATGAACAAACTGGGGTTTTTTTTCCAGTATTAGTCTGATTCAAAAGGGAATTTTACTGAAGACAAGTTTGCAAAATGCAAAATATGTTTTGGCCTCAGGACTAACTTTGATCTTTAAGTCCTGGCCATGTTCTCTGATCATATTCCCCATAAAAACCTCCCATATTTGTTTCCTTGTGAAACAAATGGGTTTGAGATTTTGCATCCAGAAACTGCATCAAAGGGTACAATTTTCATCATTTTTTGCAAGATGGGCAAGGTCCCATCAGAATGCAAATCTATAAGGTAAACAAAAAAACTAGTAACAAAATATTGGAAAGTTGGAACTACAGTATTAGGGACTATCAAATAACAGGTCTACCATAAAATACACATTTTGTCAAAAGAAAATAAATCTGAATTTTTAGCAAACCTTATAGTAGTCATTAGACTACTACAGTAGACACTAAAACGTTGGGCAGTTCTGCATGTGTGCAATTTATGGAATGAAGGCAATGGTGCACATTTATGATTTACATTGCTTTTTGTTGAAGTGTCTGACACTGTTTATTGTGAAAGTCCCCAGCAGTGTAAACACTGTCCCATACATGAAAAGTTTCCTAGATAAATTAGATCAATTTGTTCTTTGAACTAATTGTCATGTAATATAGTTTCCTTGTTTTCAGCTGTAATTTTTCTGAATTGCTTGTCATAGACTATTTTAATGCAACACAAAAGTATTGCTGATTGTAGTCTGTGATCATTTATTGCACTACACATTCCATTTGTAGAAATATTTATGTATTTAAATTCAAAGGCTTTGTTTACTGAAATGATATTTTAAGGCTAAGGTTAACTAAGATTTCACTCTCATAAAATTTTGTCATAGTTCGATGATATCCAACTGATCACCTACATCTCGAGAGCAAAGAAACCTTTTGCAGCCAATGCTCTTCCCCAATTGTTTGTCCTAGGTAGTCACTAGAGGGCAGCAGTGTCTGATATAAAACTATTGCAACCATTTTATCCTTCAGGTTTGGTTCCTGTTGCAAAAACTAACAAATAAACCCCCCACATGACAAATGCATACGGTCAAAACGTGGGTTAATATAGCAGAACATTTTCACTATCTTAGTAAATTCAATTCTTTTTTTCAGTAAAACAACCTTTCTAGTGGTTTATTACTTTCTTTGAAAACTACCCCAAGGCTAAGCTTCACATTCAAGAATCTTATACCACCTGCCCACCCTTCCCCTAACCCTAAACATGTTCATTTTTTTCTATAGATTGGTTTGGCTGTTCTGATGTTGGAGATTGTGGTGCAGCAGTGGCTGTGTCTATGGCTGTGGGTGCCAGCTGCTGCCTTGCAAAAATGCCTGGATTAGTTTCATTCTTTGATTGCTTTTCATTTTTGAGTACCCTCAAGTTCATAATAGTAACCTTTAAGGTTACTATTTTTATAAAAAAAATTGCATATGGTAATTTTGTCCAAAGGCAAGCATTTCATTATAGTCTTTGAATGGAGGGGAAAAAACCTCTGACTGACAGTGTTTCACAGAATGAGGAATTTGTGCTATGTTTTTTGTCCTAGAGTATATTGGAGATACTGAAGAGATTACTTCTTCCAAGAGTCTCTTTACATGTGTGTCTTGATAGCCTGACCTTGTTAATTTTGAGTAAGTAAATAATTAAAATATAAGAAGTAGAAGACTTTCACTGTGAGACTGTCCTGATTAGAGTTTTGGTAGTGTAGAGGCATACATTAATTGATAACTATTTTAACTAAAACAACTGTAAATGTTAAGACTGGCTAGTCCCGAGGTATTTATTTATTCATTGCCCCATTTCATCAATGAAGAAATGTTTGTTCTGTATCCTGCTGATCAGCCTAGCGTAATGAACAAATGTTTGCAGTTGGAAACAAATGAGCTCCATGCTAGCTTTACTGTGTGCAGTGGAAAACACTTGCAAACAAAGAAGAAATAACTCATTAAGTGGTGAACCTCTGACCCTGGATCAAAGTCACTGACCTGATGCTACAGTAGCCTTTGCCTTTACTGTGGAGGCTGTGAGCCGAGTGAGAACTGGCCCACAACTGCCTCCACAGCTCCTGTCACTGAGGCTTTATATGGCTGCCTGCAGCTGTGGAGAGCTTGATGCCCCTGTGAGATCATGTGATGCTTGAATTAAAAATTTCCAGGTACTGTACAAACTAAAGAGAAAAGGATCTACCCAAATCTGCTGCTGTTGACTGCCGGTGAGGTCCCAACCCTGCAAGGTGCCAGCCATGCTGGTAGGGGATTGATAAGAAGACTGGGGCGTCCTGGGAACTGGTGAGTGAGGGTGAAGCGGGACCCTGGCTCTGGGAGTTGACCCAAAGTTCACCCCCATAGCAGAGGGCCTGCTGAGTGAGGGTGGGAGGGTGGAGCCGCAGGGCTGTGCCATCACTAGAGGTGGTGGTGTAAAACATTGTCCACTGGCATGAGTGGTGTGGTGGTGGGTGCTCATGTCTGCTGTTGGGCATATGCCCGAGGCTGGATTCTTTTGAGCCAACCCCTTCCCATATCGTGTATAGAGGCCCTGTGTGGGAGGAGAGAGAGAAAATGACCCTGCTGCAGGCTATCAAGGCTGCTGTGAGGGTGGAGAGGAAATTAATGTATATGAAAGGGAATAGGCTCAGAGGATTGGGGAGAGATGTGAACAGGGAGCTCAAAGAGGGTGAGTGGAGGACTTGAGAGAGTGCTGTTTATATAGGCAACCTGTAACAGCACCTATTTTTGAGAGGATGTCAGGGCTGCAGACTCTAAACATGCTCTTCTGCATTGCTAGGTGAATTGCATAAAGATTCATATTCTGTGCTCAGCCGGCCTCTCTGTGGTGTTTGACCTTGCCCCACTCTGAGTGTTGGTGCTGCCTTGAGCTCCCACTCACCATGCCACAAGCAGGGCACAGCCCCTGGTGGGACCCGGCTGTACAGTTTTACAGTTTTGTGTAAACTCACGTTGGTTTACATAATCTTTTCTCTTCTTTTTAACAGAGGATTTCAAGGTCAATTGGTCATGTCTGCTGTCTGGAACAGCCCCAGCATTGCCATTATCTATCCCCCGATGAACCTGTTGGTGGCTGCAGCTACTGGAGGTTGGGAGCTGGGGCATCCAAGCTTAAGTACCCAATAGACCTCTCCAGACATCCTGGTGAACAAATGTCAAAATGCCATGCATACGTGGGCATAAGTTTGACTGTTTAAAAGGTAGAGTCTAATCCCAAATGGTAACTAGATATGAGTTGCATTAGAGACCCCTTGGAGCCCAGGAGGAGTTTGTAAGATGGTGGGTGTTGAAGCTATTATGAGATGATGGTGTTTCCAGAGACAAAATGGTTTGTGAATTGTTATTTCTCCTTTGTCTCAACATGTGAAAAAGAATAATAAAATATAAGAAAATAGGATTTTTTTTTTCCAAAGTCTCATAGATAGCTTTAATTTCTTCCTTGTTTTCTCCGGTTTTTGAGAGGAGTTGCATGGGAAATAATAACATTATTTTGAAGCAAATTCACATGTATCTGTTCTGGAGATAGGTTTATATTCATGTGTGTGTTCGTATGTATTAATATATATATACACACACGCACTTTTTTCCAAAGTGAGTTGCTTATGAGGTTTCAAAAGCCATGTTTCTATGATTGTTTTTGTGTTGCTTCAGTAACTCTGGAGCATTTGTCCATGTAATAGCATGGTCTTCTGCTTCACTGGTTATATAGAACTCATGCTTCAATAATTTTGTTTGATAGGATTCAGATGAAATGCTGCTTACTATATTTTGTGTTTAAAAGCTTACTTACAGCAAATAAGAAAAGCAGACATTTAAAAAGACATTTAATCAGGTTGATTTAATCGACTAATTAGGTTTCAATATGTATTAAAATAGAAGGCTGAACCACTTGTTTTTAATTGATGTAAATGTTACTGTTTATTGTGGTACAATTGAAATGTGAATTATTGGCAAATACAGTTTTTGGTAAGTGAAGAGATCTTAATTCCTTGTATAAATAAAAAAATCCTAATTGGCAGTGTATTTTAGAAGTCGGAGATACAGAAGGTTAGTCTTCACATCTCAGCTAACTCAGTAGTCATAGACATTTCCAGTCACTTTCTTGCAGTTTCTTGCAGTTCAGCAGTTACAATGTGTCCCAGAGACAGATAAGGATTCTTCTGGAACAAGTAAGAAAGTAATTTTTTGAAGTTGTGACTCTTACCAGTTGTGCTTTCTCATATGTCACTGAAGTTTCAGCTCAAACTAGGTTGTTAGTAATTCTTCAAATATGGCAAACCAGAAGGTTTGTCTTTCAAATGAGTTCCATACATGTGAAGTCTAATAGCTTAAACCCCAAACCTGGAATTCAATCCAGACTTGAAACAACTGATTGCACCTAGGGAAAGAGGGATGTGACAAGTGTTTAGGCAACTGTTTTTGACTGCTGGACTCAGTCTATTAGATAAGCCTGTCTACAGGCTTGTTATATTCACTTGGCTTACTCCCTCAAAACTTAGCAAATAAGAGACTAACAATGTCTAAGAGGGTTTCTTCCTAGCACGCAAATGACAATCAATTATGGAGGCTATCAGGAGAAACATGACAAATCATGGTTATCACACTGTCTCCTGAGTACTCTCCAGAGTCCAGTCTATAAGATGTAGCTGTCTGCCAAAACAGTCTAGAAATATACCCTGACAATTTGATTCATCCTTTTTTAAGTAGCAGGAAATGTACTACTTGATGAATAAGGAATTGCTTGGATAGCCACATTCAAAGAGTTGCAGTCAGTAGCTTGATATCCAAGTGGAGACCAGTGAAAAGTGGCATTCCGTGGGGATCAGTATAGGGATTGGCACTGTTTAACACCTTTGTCAGCAGCAGGGATCATGGGCTTCAGAGATGGGCCTGTGTGAACCACATGAAGTTCAACAAGGCCGAGTGTAATGTCCTACACGGGGGTCATGGAAATACTAAGCCCAAATATAGGCTGGGTAGACAATGCATTGAGAGCAGCCCTGAGGAGAAAGACTTGGGGGTGCTGGTGGATGAGAGGCTGAACATGAGCCAGCAATATGCACTTGCAGCCCAGAAAGTCAGTTGTATCCTGGGCTGCATCAAAAGCAGCATGGCCAGCAAGTCAAGGGAGGTGATTTCTGTCCCTCTACTCCTGTACTCCCACCAGGAGTGCTATGTCCAGCTGCGGGGCCCTCAACATAAAAATGACATAAACCTGTTGGAGCAAGTCCAGAGGAGAGTCTCAAAGATGATCAGAGGACTAGAGTACCTCTTCTGTGATGACAGTCTGAAAAAATTGTGGCTGTTTGGTCAGGAGAACAGAAGGGCTCAGGGATATTGTATAGCAGCCTTTCATAAGCTAAAGGGAGGCTGAAAGAGAGCTGGAGAGGGACTTTTTATGAGGGTGTATAGTGATAGGACAAGTAGGAATGGCTTTAAACAGAAAGTGTGTCCACTTAGGTTAGAAAGAAGGAGGGAGTTTTTTTACAATGAGGTGCTGAGACACTAGAACAGGTTGTCAGATGAAATCGTGGGTGCCCTGGAAGTGTTCAAGGCCAGGTTGGATGGGGTTTTCAGCCACCTGGTCTAGTGGAAGGTGTCCCTGTGCATGGTTGGGTGGTTGGAACTAGATGAACTTTAAGGTCCTTCCAACCAAAACCATTCTATGATTCTGTGAAATGTTGTTATCAGATGTTTGGTATTCCTTTTTTAGTGGTAATCCTGGAACCACAGTTTCAAGGACTCTTCCATTCATGAAAGAACTTGCCAGAACTTCAGGAACTTCTCCACAAGAAGTGCATTTATACTATAGATATAATTTTTTTGCTTATGTACTGTGAGAAGATAAACTTTAGCTTTACAGTTTCAGTATAAAACTACACTGGTAAGTGAAGGATAGAGCATGACCACTGTCTGTATTGTAAAACGCTAGTTTATTTTGAGAAAACCCTAGACTGTGTACTTCTGTCCAAACTGTTTTTCCCCGCTGTCTAGGTAAGTCAGGTATTGGTGAGGTTTAGTCCACATCAGCCAAGCTCACCAGACAGCTGCTTAAGCTATGAGTTTCTTAATTAAAGTGTGCTTAGTTTCAGTGAGAGACAGCTGAATCCCTAGCAGTGAGGAGGGAGAAGCATGTGGAACTGGTCTCTACTAGCTACTGGAAACATATAAAATGGAAGAACATAAGATCTAAAATAAATTGCCTAAAATAAATAATTCTGAATAGTAAGCCCTCTTCAATGGTGAACACCATCTGTCTAGAAGAAAAAGTAGTTTTAAAACCTTTTCAGAGTGCGAGTATATGTTGTGAGCCATTTAGACTGCCAGAGCAGTGCTCTGGGTGTTGCAGTTTGATTGATTTGGCTTATCATTTCTCTTCCGTTGTTTCAGGGGATCAAGGGGAGCCAACAGAGACCAAGACCCTCATTGTTCACATCTCAGCCTTGGATTCATCTTACGCATCTTATTGGTTATGTTGTTAACATAAGTAACTAGAGATATGGTGTTACTTGAGTCACTAGTGTGTGTTAGCAGGAAACCAGGGGCATGCTGATACTTGAAGTTCTTGTAGTTGACCCCTGACTCTGGGGTAAGAGTAAAACATTCCTCAAAAGCTCTCATATAAGTTAGAACGACCAAGTGTAGACTGGACGGCATAACTCTGTGTGGTAGAAGACTTAGTTCTCTTTTGGTTTTACGAGAAGATGTTGCAAGATGGATAGTATTATCCCTGGTAAATAAAAGTGTATTTTTTCATAAGACTCCCATGTCGATAAGTACAGAATGCCAAATTGCTTGTTGAAGGCATTTGGGAATGTGAAGAAAAGCTAGACCTTTCAAAGAATTAAGACACAAATCTCACTTTAAGCTTGGATGAAAGAATATTTCTCTCTTTTCCACCTGTTTTTTTTTTTTTTCCCCAAATCTGTGTACTCTTATCAAGATAGAAAATGTAACTTTTTGATTATTTTCTCATCTTCTGCAGAATGTATGTCATGAAGTGACTAGTAATGTTAAACAAACTACCTGATATAAATAGGTAGTTTCACAATTTTTTTCCCAACGGAGTTATTTCAGGGAAATGGTTGAGTAGTTTCTGATTGTACATTTAAATAATGTACAGAGAGCAGCTTGAAAAATTCACTCTTAACCAGTAAAATTTGCTGAAGTTATAAGCAAGGGATAGACTTATAATAAGATAATACAACTTTTTTTTCTTACCACATAACAAAAATAGAACTGAAATGGAAGTTATTGTAGAGGGAGAGAAGTAGAATATGTATCAGAATCACTGCTTCTATAAATGGTGAAAAATATGCAAAATCATACTTAGGTGTGATCTGTTATTGCATCAATATCCAACATGGAATATAAAAAATGGCTTTTATAAAACTTTTTTTATAAAAGTTTTCTGTGACTTTTTTTTTCTTCCATTCAAATTGCTGTGGATACAGATCTTATAACGGGGTGGGGAGGATTGATTTTGAGGGGTACCTAAAGTCGTGTAGGTACTGATGATATGAGTGACCCTGAGATTCGCTCAGTTAGGTGGAGCATGGTGCTAAAAACACCAAGTGTGAGGCTGCACAAACATCTGGCGTTGCCCCATCCCAGGACAGAATCCAGCACTCCCCCTTTTTGAACTTCATATGGTTGGTAATTGCCCAGTCCTCTAATTTGTTGAGGTCTGCCTGTAGGGCCTCCCTGCCTTCGAAGGAGTCAACAGCTCCTCCCAGTTTTCTGTCATCTGCAAACTTGCTTAGTGTCCCTTCCAGTTTATATTCAAAAGAGATTAGAAAGTTTTGAATTGGTGAATTTTCTAAATTTTGTGTAAACATCTAGTAAGAACATTAAGGTGTCTAACCAAACGCTTAATGCCGTAATGTCAAGAACTCCCTAAACTGCAGACTACTGAAAGTTAAGAAAATTCAGGAAAGAAGTATGATCTTTAATACATCAGTCTTTTCATCTCTACTGTACTGTGTCTATTTGAGATAGAAGGTTTTTTTTTGGTTGGTTGGTTGGTTTTGGTTTTTTTTTTCAGTAGCAGGCTATATGGTGTTTTGAATTTGTGATTGAAACACTGTTGGCAACACACTAATGTTTTGGCTATTGCTGTGTATTTCTTGCCCATTATCAAGGTTTTCTCTTTTTCTCACTCTCTTCCCTCAACTTCTCCTGTCAGGGACTAGGTTGGGTGTGGACAAGAAGCTGGCAGGACAACTGATCCCAACAGACCAAAGGGACATTTTATGCCATAGAACACCATGGTCAGCAATAAAAGCTGAAGAAAAGAGGGATTAGGTACATTTGTGATCATGGTTTGTGTCTTCCCAAGTAACCATTGTGCATGCTAAGGCTCTGCTTTACAGGAAGTGGCTAAACGTCTTCTAGTCCATGGGAAACAGTGAAACTGTTTTGCTTCTACATGCAGGGGTGTTTTTCCACCTATTAAATTCTCTGTTTTGATCCACGAATATTATTCTCTCCCTTCTGTTTTCTGCTCTCCCAAGGGATAGGGGAGTGACTGGCTGGCTGCGTAGGTATTTGCCTACACAACCCATTGTGCGGACAACCCACCACAAGACTTTTTATTGCATAACACAGGCCTTTAGAGGTTCAAGATAACATCAGATTTGTTTGTAGTCTGAATTTATAGCTGTTATAACTGTTATTTTACAGGCTCTCATGCTTGCCATGAGGCTCACTTATTAGAGTCTTTGGCTTGTTGATGACTGGTTTTGCTGTTTCAGGTACTACTTATCATCTTAGTTTGTCATGGCTGGCAACATTTTAATTAACAATATGTGCCCAAGTGCCTGGACTGGCATATGACCCTAGCACTGCTGTCATGCCTGTACTGCTGTACTAGACATGCACGAAGTCAGCTATGAACTGGAGCAGAAACACTCCTGAAGGGACTATGGCCCATGAGTAAGCCCATACTGGAGCAGGTACACCCTCAAAGGAACTGCAGCCCATGGAGGGTTCATGCTGGCACAAATGCAATGTGTGGATGGCGTTGCAATAGTAACTCTATTACCTGGACCAAAGGGAAAAGGGGTGGAAATTGTAATGGATATACATTTAACCTGTTATAGCCCATGGTTTGAGTTGGATGTTGTAGGAAGTGCTGTAGCAGGAACAACCCAAGCAAACGGAGGACCAACCTCACAAGAAGCTGAACAAGTGAGCTGGTGACTCAGCTTGAGCTCTCTTTGCTTCTCAACAACACAACAAGCCATATATTTTATTCTGATCTTTTATAACAGAAGGAACCCAAGTTATGGACTGAACTAACTCAATAGACTTTTATAATCCTACCACCTTTCTCCTATTTTGTCTCCATCCTGCAGGAGAGGTGAGTAAGCAAGCAGCTGTCTGCAGGTTTGTCTATTGACTGGAATTAAACCACCACACCTACTTATCTGTTACAAGATACATTTAAAAAAAAATTCTCCCTGGATATGGATGTCAGCTCTGCCTTTTCAAACCTTGGAGGTTTCCCTTCTAGCAACCTAGATAGAAATTAACTGTTGGTTGCTATTTGAGACAGAAACTTCGCTAAGAAAGACCTTTCACATGATCCAGTAAAGTTTTTTTCTTTTACTGATAGGGAAATGCTTCTTCTCAGTCTCCCTTATGTTTTAATTCAGTTGTGTTACTTGGTTTTGGTATCTTCTTAGCAGAAAGACATGTTGACTTAAAACTTTAATTAATACTTAAGATTTATAGGGTGTGAGGAATCACTCAAACTTATAAATGGATAATGAATGGATTATTGCCACAGTCTGAGGGGGGATGGGGCCGTGACACAGCACGGACAGGTCTGGAGACAAGGTAGAGGTGCAAATGGAATACTTTATTGAGATGTCCAGAGGTTTTATGGGTTCAGGCAAGGAAAGGGCTAGAACATGGGGTGGAGCATGAGACAGACAAACAGGGGAACAAACCAGGGTAGGGACACAGGCAAAGGGGGAGGAATGTGGGAGGAACCAGGGAAGGGAAGGGCGAATGGTAACTGTCTCCTCTCTGCAGCTTCTGCAGCCTATCAGAGAGGGGAGCGAGGAAGCAGGGAGCAGGCAAACTCCTGGCAAGTCCGGGCATGCCCAGGCTGTGCACTGCATAGTGTGGATACAATGAAACCACATAATAATGGTAAAGTCCATATAATAAAGTCCTGTCAATTGCTGTATGTCTTTCTCCACGCCTGAAACCACTCCCATCCTGAATCTTGTTCCTTCACAGATTATTTATGTGAAGACTACAGTTTTGGATTGAGATGCATTAACTGGAATTAGTCAAAGGGTAAAAACACCATCAAAGAGAAATTGCTTATGTTTGTAAATGAGCTTTATTATGATTGTGGAATGAGAATTTGAAAAGAATTGTTGAGAACACTCCAGACAGAGTTGTATCATTTTATGGAACATATGTTTGAAACTAGACCTCCTTTTCTATCCTGTAGATTAAAAAGGACCACACTGAACAACATGACTGACACCTTTAAAATCAAGTTAGCTATGCTGGTAAGGACCATATGTAGAGGTATGGTAAATCAATGAATCTTAAATCAGCTTATCTTTCTTTTCCACTTGTTTTGGTTCTGAACAGATAATTCTTCAATTTACTGTACATATGGTAAGGACCTTAGCCAGTATTAGAGTGTGCTCGTAACTGACACATGCAGAATGTCTTTCAGACCAGAGAAGGATATGATGCGGATGATAGCAAATTTTTTTTTGCTGGGAAGAATATGGCAATGTCATTTTATCCCAGTGTCTGATTCTGCTGACTCTCCTTATTTTAGTCCCCAAAAAGGGGTATACAAGGGTCTAGCTGAACAATTATATAACTACCGGCTTGCCATCGAATTTTGTTACATTTTTATGCCCTTTTTTTCTCTGTTTACATCAAGAAGAAAAGGTTATTTTGTGACAAAAACTGCCTGGCATTCAAGTTCTTTGACAGAAAAAGCTCAGGCTGATGTGTGCAATTCTTTTCTACTTAGGTATGAGAGTTGTGGATCTGAGTTGTTTTTTTCAGGTTTTTAAATTTATTTATAGTATAAATATTATATAAAAAATAGAAATACATAATACAGAATAGAATATATATTATATGTATTATATATTTTATATATATATATAAAATATTCTTTTTTTAAATGAGGTTCCTATCTGATAAAGCTTTTAGTAGTTGTGTTCTACTACAGCAGGTAAAAGAATAACCTTTACATACTCTTACCAAGATAACCCTTCTTTGTGTTTTTTTTTTTTTTTTTTCTCAAATCTGTTGGTTGAAGAGAGAAGGATTTAGCCTTTTGGATCAAGTATAAGCATGTCCTTTGACCTGGATTCAGAAACAGCTGATAACTAAGGCATAGAGTACCATACCTTAAGCTCACTCAAACAGTGGTGTCACCATTCAGCAGTTCAGGATTGTGTTAAAAGGCAAAACCTAATAAATAAATGAACAGAAGAGGAAAGGACATGTAAAACCTGCTGGGCATGAGGTAATTTTTCTGATTCACATTTTAGCAAATAGGGCAGGGTTGCTATCAGTGACAGCAGGACACATGCTGGGCGAGTCACTAGAGCAGAAATTCCATGTTGGTGGATTATCTCCTTCAAATATGAATGAAGGAAGGAATGAAGTAGTGTTTGAAAATAGTAAGGTTTTGTGTTGAAAAGCTTGTTGATTTACTTTCAGCTATGAATTATATCCTTGTTGTGGTAAATAATGCTAGACTGTAGCCTCCATTGCATAGACACACATTTAGTTGAGATCAGCTCATTGCAGCTCTCTCATTACTCTAATTGGTTACTCCAAAAGAGTAACCTTTTGGAGAATGTGTAATGTGGTGATAGCTGATGACAACTACAGGAGAACGACAGAATAAATAACAAGTCAGATCTTAACGGATCAACAAATGATCTGTGAACATAATTTGGGACACATGGATAATTTGCAACACTATCCTCCTTGTCATATTCTAAGTTGTATGTACAAATAATTACATGGTCAAAACCTTCACTGCTGTCCCTCTGTAGTCTCTATGTCTTTTCGTATTTAACATGACAATAGAGCATTTCTTATATATGATCCATTGATATATTTGGCTTGCACTGATACACTTGAAGGCTCCTTTTTATAGGATTTTTGTGTGCACAAAATCTGTTGATCTCTCACTAGACTGCCTTCTTTTTCGTAATGGCTTTACTGTGGCTTTCTTATGTTTGAACATAAGAGCTATTGCAGAGCTTTTGCGTTTGACTTCATGTCCCTAATAGTAAGCTGACAAGCCCTTCAACTCAAAGAAATTCTGAAGGTATCCTTCCACAACATACTGGGGAATCTTTCAGTATAACAGGCTACTTGAAAAAAAAAAAAGAAAGAAAAGAAACTTAAATTAATTAATGATACTTACCAATTATAAAGTAGTTTTCCTCTTCAAGATACTTCAGTCATTAATTAATTTTTCAGCATCTTGGTACCCTCTCCATCTGCTCCACCATTTGCCTCTTCAGTACTACTATTTTCTACCATCCTCTAATTTTCCACTGGAGGTAATACAGCCTCACTGTGTTTTTCATACTTCCATTTGGTGGTTGTCTAGAAGAATCATCTGATTCTTCAGTAAATGTTTTAATGCACACTCATCACTGAGCATAAATCATTAACCTATAGAACATTTAATTTGCTGTATTTTATTGTACATCAGCAAACAGACCATAAATTAATCTGATATAACTTCTAGACTCAGCACTGCTGATTCATTGGGAGGTTGTCATATATAAAAATTGGTACTATATAAAGTAGTTGATAGTTGATAGTTTCAGCAGTGTAAATAAATACCTACAATTAATTCCCTCTTCAACTTTACAACTTCAGTGTGGAAATATTAGTAGAAGTATTGTGACATTAACAGTTTGCATCATAAATATGAATTTTAATTCCCTAGAATATTAGAGAGAAATAGCTGAAATTTGTTTTAAAATTAAGTAAGTCAGGTGTCATATATCTGTTGCAGGGTTAAAAGATGGGACATAGGAAGATCATGCTTTCCCTTGAGCTTTATTGTTGGTTCCAAAGGGATAGAACTGAAATCCAGATACACCTGACTTTAATCTGGATTTAGAACCACAGAATCATAGAATGCTTTGGTTTGGAAAGGACCTTAAACTTCATCTAGTTCCAATTCCCCTGCCATGGGCAGGGGCACATCCCACTAGACCAGATTGCCTAAATCTCCACCCAGCCCGGCCTTGAACAGTTCCAGGGATGGGGTATCTGCAACTTCTCTGGGCAACCTGTTCCAGTGCCTCGTTAGCCTCACAGTAAGAAATTTCTTCCATATGTCTAACCTAAATTTCCCCTCTTTCAGTTTGTACCCATGACTCCTTGTCCTATCACTACAGTTCCTGACAAAGTCTCCGTTCAGCTTCCTTGTTTTCCCCCTTCAGGTACTGGAAGGTTGTCGTGAGGTCTGCATGCAACCTTCTCTTCTCCAGGCAGAACAGTCCCAACTTTCTCAGCCTGTCTTCGTAGGGAAGGTGCTCCAATTCCCTTGGGAACCCACTAAGGATAGCAATGGACTTTCTCTGCTTTTCTGTAGGAAATATTCGGTGTCCTTTAGGATAAGACAATGCTTAAGTTTTTGTTAGTGTTTTATATCTACATGAGAATCAATATCTTTGGTCAGTTATAATAGTATGAATACTGTTAAAAGTAAACAGCTGGTTTTTTTCATTGACTTCACTTACAGAAGCTGTGTTATTTCCAAGATTCGAAGTAGTCTGGTTGCTGTTTGTCTTCATTTCAGTTAGTTTATAACAGAAATATAAAATGTGCATGGTGTGTACCTGTTATTCTCTCCTTCCTAACTTGCGTGCAGTTGCAACAGTGCTGTCGAAACCAAGAGTTTTTACATAAGGTAACAGACAAGCTATGAGTAAATGACTCTTTACTAACTCATGGCTTTAAAATGGGGAAAACTAATGGTTATACTGGATGTTTGCATAAACATCTCCGACGCTGTCTTCCAGGCATGTTGGTTATACACTGCATGTAGAGAACTCGTGTTTCAATTCCTGTCTGGGAAGAGTTTTGCAATTCCTATCTACCTGTATTTACTTAATCTAGATTAAGTTAGATCCACTATCTTTCATCTGCTTTGCAAGGTGATGGTCTATAAATTATTATTTACATTGATGATTGGAAGGGATAATTGACTGGTCTTTTTAGTCTTTGGGATTTTTCCCAGAAGAGCGGGAAGAGGTTTGGGGGTTTTTGGTTGTTTGTTTTTTGTTTCTTTTGTTGTTGTTGTTTTTTTTTTTTGCTTCCTGTTTTATTTTTATTCATGTTTCATTTATTTTTAACAGTTGATTTGCTTTAATGAGACTAGGTTTGAAGTCTATAAAGACAAGAGCCTACCCCTTTTCCATTTTTAAAAAATATAGGAACTTTTGTTTATTGGTTACATATAACTGAGAAGCTTTTTTTAAGCGCAAACAAATGTTATATGGCTCTACCACATCATCAGAACTGAAACAGGTCTTATTCCTTCTGGAGATTTCTATAATAGAAGCTTTTAATTATTTTATCAAACAACAAAATGCTTATAAAGTCTTTCTAGGTTGCAATGGGAAGGTAACCCAAATCTTCGGAAGTTGAAGATGGTGCTTCTTTTATTTCAGCTATAAAACTGTCAGTTATTGAAGTTCCTTTACAATATTGATACTGACAATTCCCCTGAATGATTTGTCTACTGAGCTGAATGACAATCTTTCTTTTACCTGAGGCCTCAGACCAATAGTTCTGACTCACCAACTGGATATTGTCCAAAATGCTTACTACTGCTTTGCTTCACAATGTTTTTTCTATGAAAATAAATATTCCTCTTCCAAAATCTGTTGTTTCTTATCATCATGTCCATCTTTCTCTTTATATTAAAAACCATTCTGAATGTATGGACTCAGAAATTCTTGGCCTATCAGAAAATCTTACTACAAAGGTGGTAGGCATGTAGCTAGAGAATTCTTGGCATGGTCTAAATAGATCAATTTTTTAACAACAGGTAGGAGGAATGGAAATATTCCTCATATATTCCTAATGCGAGTGATCAAGGCCATTTAGTCTTGCAACAAAACCCCAGATATTTAGTGCTCTGCCATTTTATCTCCTGGGCCTGGAATGCTCTTCAATGTTAATCACAATTGTTCTACCTAAAAAAAAGTTATGATTAAGCTATATTTAAGAATCTCTCAATTATAAAACTTTCTAGAAAGATTAGGCAAGATTGAATAATACTGATGAGATGGCATGTGATAGACATGGAAACTGGAAAAGATGGTTATAGTGGAATCATCATCCTAGAATTGATGGGGTAAAATACATATTAGATTAGTTTTCTGTCTGAACCCTGTTTAATTGGGGAAAACAGATTGAAAGGAACTGAGTGATGCAATTTTAGTAAACAGATAAGGCAATTACTCACAGGGCTGTGCTGTTCTGATAGACTTACTAATAAGCAATATTCTTATTAAATTAAGTGTAAGAAAAGACTGTTTTGGTTTTATATTTACAAAGAAACTGGTAATTAACATAAAACATTTTGCTTTCGCTGTACAAGTTTAGAATTGAATAACTTGGGGCCTAATTAGCTTATTTATATTCGGTGGTGATTTTAAGAAAAATGTGCTGTCTTGGTATATTTGGGAGAGGGGAACTCCAATAAGATGAAACCCCTCCCCTTTTGTTCCCCTTCCTCTAATATAGAAGAGACAAAAATGAGAGGAGATGTAAGTGAAAAAAACAACTATTTACTAAAAGAAAATAGTTACAAAATAACTGCAAAAATACAGGGGGAAAAAAGTTTACCCACAAAACCAAAGATCTACCAAAAACAACTGGCACCCACCTCCCTGGGGACAAAAAGGGAAACTGATACCAGTTCAGAGTCTCTTTGTTCTCTGCCACATATTGTCCTGTTCGGCTTGGCTGGGCTGCAGGCAAAGTGGCATTGGCACTCCAGCAGTGGTTCTGGGCAGACGGTGCTGGTGGGCATGGGGGCAACCCCAAAACACTCTGATTGCGACATGGTTTTGTGTCCCTTGGCTTTGATGTGGAATGTCAGCAAGCCTTCTGTCTGTGCAGTAGATCTGGGCTCATTTGGGTGGCGGTGGCAGCAACTAGGACTGCGGAAAAGAGGCAGCCCTGGGCCAACCTCAGAGAATTCCCACTACTGCAGCAACAGAAAGCAAGAAGGAAGGGACTGTTTCCAGTTCCTGTGCCAGGCCAGGTCAAGTGGGGAATCACTTTTTGGCACCTCCTGAGACCCTGAGAAAGCTCTGGCCCACATAAAGCCCTCCCTTGCCTTTAGGTGACATAATGGTATGAATATTCATTGCTAAAGTTTCATCCCCAGTTTATAACATGTGTCAATGCCTAAATTCTGGCTTATGCTGTGTAATTAAGTGTAGTTGCTGTAGTCCATAGTCTATAGTTGCTATAGACTATAGAGCCTACAGGCACTCTTCCAAACAGCAACTATACTTAATTATAATAATTCCACCTGTTTGTAGCTGTATCAAGCCCATGGGTAGTGTCTGAATGGACAGCTTTCACTGAGGTTGTTTTTAGGAAATTGATTTAAATGGAAGGAGAAAATGCATCCCAGAATGTGGCTTTATTAATATAATAAATAAATAAACCCACACGACCTGGTTGGTTGGAGTCCCAACAACCGAATCCGTTTATTGGAAGCGAACAGCATATTTTATATGTACTTTCAAACAACTTTAAAACAACCGCCACGGGTTCGCCACTGCCCAGGTATATTAGAGTACATTTGGGACTACATCTCCCAGGGTGCCTCATCCAGCATCCCTAAAACACGTTCCCTATATCTCCCCCAGTTTTACTATTAAGATGAGTCATAGAACAGTGCAAATAATAGACCAGTACATTTTTAAACCTTGTAAAACCTTTAGAAATTACCACTGTATCACAGCGACCCAGCTCACTGCTTCGCCCCGTTTCTTCAACAAACCTATTTATTAGAATTTTTCTCTTTAACCTTTTGAATGTGCTTGATATAAACTTGAACCTTTATTTTCCTAAGGGGTGTAATGTAGCTGGGATAAACAACTTTTTTGATCTGAGAGTTTTTTATAAAACTGGGTTGTACTTACATAACGGGAGAAACAAGAAACATTAGTCTTTATTTGTCTAAGGGTTTGTGTAGAACAGGGAAGATTCAACTTTATTTCAACAACAGGGTTTATTGAGGGGCAAACATTATGAACTGAATTCTTCTAATGTGACCATGTGGTTGAGGTAGTGTTACCTTTTTAAGGCTTAGTGTTAAGGTGCTTGTACTCTCACATAATTCTCTTTCATTCACTCATACACACACCGGTGGCTGCCTCATTCTTTCTTCACATGCACACTTATGGCCTTTAATAAGATTCTGTATTTTTGCCACACTGGTCATTTTCAGTAGTAAACATCAGTTGTGTGTCTTTGTCTGCAGTCTCTTCAATTATCACTCTGGTTCTTGCTGCTGCTGTGAAGGTGTACCTATATAGGGTTTGACACACCTGGAAGGAATCCATTTTAGTTCTTTACCCGTAGATATGCATGCATACCCTCTCACCCCATCACGAGATCTACTGGTCCCATCCATTGCCCTGATATTAAGTCTTTTATCATGACCAGTGGTTTGGGAGAGGAAAATGCCTGAGGTCTATGTTATCTCTCATACCTGCTTTTCTCTGCACTGTCACAATTTAAAAAATTTATGACATATGTTGCCTTCCACAGATGTTCCTGTGGACTACAGATGGACTCCCCCTTTCTTTGTCTTTTGAGCATGTCTTTTAGGGTACGGTGTTCTGTCTCTACCATAGCCTGTCCTATGAGTGAATGCGGTATGCCTGTGGAATGAGAGATTCCCCAGTCTGTTAGGAAAGTTTTGGCTTTTGCTGAAATGTATGCTGGACCGTTGTCAGTTTTGTCTTTTTTTGGGGTTCCTAGTGTTGCAAAGCAGTTAAGCCAGTGTCTTCTCCACAGTATATGCAGCGGCAGTTATGTATCTGGAGTGCGTGTTGACTGTAACATTAACATATTTCAGCTGACCAAACCTCAGCTGTGTGTGTGATATCTGTCTGCCACACCTCATTAGCTCTCAGTCCCCTGGGGTTAACTCCTTCTTGGGATAGCACTGGAGTAGTTTGTTGGCAGCCTGGACATGACATGACTAGATCTCGAGCCTGATTAAGGGGGATTTGAAATTTTCTCTTCAGAGAACGTGAGTTCTGGTGGAAGAAGGAATGAGACAATTTAGCCTGCTTGAGAGTTCTAGGCACTGTAGTGCACATAGCTGCTGCATCAGCTCTTTGGTTCCCTTCTGCTACAGGCCCCGGCATTTCTGTGTGTGACCTAACATGCATTATGTAGAAATCAAACCTTCTGTGGTTAACAAGAACCCATACAGTACGTATTTCCACGAGTAAGTGTGGATTTGCAACATCTCAAAGGAAGGAAGCCTTGAGACGTGAAACCAAACCTGCTGCATAACATGAATTTGTAACAATGTTAATTGGCTGATCAGAAAACAGTTCAAAGGCAATACAAACAGCTGCGAATTCTAGGACTTGTACTGAACCATGGCTTATGATCTGTACCTCCTTTTCCCACTATCCCGTGGCAGGGTTTACCCACGTCAATGCAACCTTTTTGGACCATCCAGATGCATCAGTAAAAACTGTGAGGCCTTTATTGGCTGGTGTTGGCATCTGCGTGTGGCTTTTAAGGGTAGGTTACCCATTTCTGCTCAAAGTCTGTGTTTAGGATAGTGAATGGAAATGTCACCATCATAGCCTGCCAAGGCTGCCTGGAATCAGCATCTTCGGCCAGTAGTCAGTTGAGGTTGTCCTTCGTCACTGGAATGTAGATGGTCACTGGATCCCATCTGTCCAACTCCTGTAGACATTCTCTGCCTTTAATGACATGCTTAACAAACATTTCATTAATTGTCCACACAGTCTTTTGTGCTGAGTGGGGCACAAACAGCCACTCCAGGATCCTCAGTGTATCCGATTCAGCCTGGTCCCACTGAAACAAAACTGCAAATGGCTGGAACCTGCTAGGTACAGGTGCAAGGCAGGTGTGAAGTTCAGGATTTCTCCTTCTGCCTTGTCTGCTCTGGATTGCCTGAGAACGTGTTTTTAATGCCTGCTTTGCCTCTGTGGTCAAGAACCGACTAGATGTTAAGTCTGGATTGCCTTTCAGCAGGTCAAAGAGGGGGTGCAGTTCCTCTGTGGTCAAGCCTAAGATAGGCCTTAACCAGTTGATGGCTCTTAAAAGTTTCTGCAAGTCATTTAAGGTTAAAGTGTCCTTTACCTTAATTATCAGTGGTTGGGGTGAGATTTCCTCCATCCAAGGTAGGTCCAGGATTGAGATCATTGGATCTTCTCTGGAGCGACCTACAACCATGCTTCTTGGACAGCATTAGTCAGAGTAGTTATAACAGTTTGTAACTCGGTTTCTTTGACTGTGGTGACTGTAATAGGGAGAGTTTGGAAGGATGCTGAGATTGAAACTGTACACCGTTGAAAGCTCAACAAAAAACCCAATATTTATTACTAAGAGGTGACCAACAAAACAAAAACTCAAGAGAGAGGAAAGAGTAGGAAAAATAAGCCCTCAGTACCATTCCCCCAGTCCCCCTGGTGTTGCTTAAGAAGTTATCTTACCGACCCAGAATGCCTAGAATTACCCATAGCAGAAGCTGCATTCTCGGGGAGTTGTCAGGCTCACAAGATAGCGGGTGTCCCCCCAAAAGTCAATGTTGTGCTTTGATGTGAAGCTTTCATTTTTCATCCTTCACCCAACATGAGCTATCTGCTTTTTATACAATTAATTAGTGACGTCTGTCTGGGCAGGTGTGGCCAGCACTGCCCAGCTAGAGGCCTTCAGTCCCACCCCCTGTTATGCAAGTGGCATCTCTTCTGTGCATGCATGGGTACCTTGGAATTCCCCCCGCACTTGCGCACTAAACCTCAGGAGTCTTTTCTAAATGAGTCTGGGGTCTTACATCATCCTTCTTCTCTTCACTTTTTCTTTCAAACACCCTTGAAAGGTGATAAGCCAATCATAAAACAGCAATTAATTTCAGTTTATACAAGATGCTTGCTTCAAGGACGAAGTTCTCGTTTATCAGCGCTTATTTTCTCATAACTTGACAGTAAAAGAACAAACTTTCACAAGTGACTGGGCCAAACACAGACCAAAGTATCAACATCTAATTAAGCCCTGATACAGCAACTAAGATGTCATCCATGTAATGGTAAATAATTGCTGAGGAGTGAAGCTCTCTTACAGGGTGGATAGCCTTTGCCACAACAGTCTGACAAATTGTCGAACTGTTATGCATCCCCTGAGGCAAAACAACCCAGTGGTGCCTCTGCATGAGCTCTGCATGGTTTAAAGCAGGGATGGAGAAAGCAAAGCGTGGTCCATCATCAGGGTGTAGGAAAATGGTGAAAAAACAGTCCTTTAAGTCAATTACCATTAAAGGCCATTCTACTGTGATGCTTTGAGGTCCATCTGGTTTTTTGATTTTTCTAATTTTTATAAGTTTTAGTGTTGGTCTGAAAAATAAAAGCTAGACATGATTCCAGCATGGGGAAAATTGGAATGCTTTATTGAACAGGAGAACTCAATTTTAAAGGCATCTGGGGCTGGACATGTTAATGAAGGGGACACCCTATGTTAATTGGGGAGTTACACAAGTTTTTACTACAATTTCCAAACAGTTAATTTTTCTTCAAGTAGGATTACATGGGGGATAGAGGGATTACGGGGGTTTAGACATGGTTTTAACAACCATCTCAAAAAGTCCTTTCTCAATTCCGCTTGGAGCCAGGTTTATATCTCCGGGTTGCACATCAACAGGTCTCAGGACAAGGGTCCAGATTTCTTCAGCCTTGTTTTCCAAGGTTTGTGATTCAAATTTACTGAGCCTCCTTTTGCTGAGAGCTGGTTTTGGTCTTCTACAAGTTTTATAAGTCATTATATAGTAGAAGTAGATTTAGAAGCAGCAGCACTTATTCCCTTACCCTTAGCGTAGTAACTACAACCCTCTTACCCCAGTTCCCCATATCAATATCCCCTGAATTCCAGTAGAAATGTTTAGTCTCTCTTTAAGATAGGCCTCTTCTGTTTGAGGACATCTAATCCTGGCCTGAACTGTAAGAGTACAGTCAAGAACATGTTCCCCGAAGAAGATAGATTGATGAAGAGAGGGTCTTAAAGACCCCAGCCCCAATTCAGAAGTAAATTGCCGTAGTCCAAAAAAGGTTAATTGCAGCTGATCCAGAATCTATGCAAAATATAAATGCCAGAATTACTTCAATCAAAAAACTACTGCTCTGAACTAGGGAATGTTCTATTCATTCCCATGTACTGTTTGTTTTTCCAGGTAATGTGGTATAACTCCTGATCCTGACTCCATGACTTTGTGGCGTCTGTGATAGATGATCCTAGTGAAATTATTAGCACAAGAAAGAAAGTTGTTTTGTTTTATTAACCCTTTGTCTTGGGATTAGAACCTATTTCAGTACAAACAGTTGCAGAAAGCAGAAGGCAAATACAACTGAGTCAAATTAATTACTTTTATTCACAAAGAGACCTCATTGAAATATTCCTGGACAGATTAAACCACTCTTGAAAGTTGTTTTCAGAAGTCAGTTTCAGTAGTGCAAAGTACTTACATTTTTTATTATGTTAGAGAACCACTGTAGAATTTATATATGATATTTCAGTGTGATGACATCCATGAAGGTTTTCAATGTATTTTAGCAAGTAAGTTATTAATTCTATTTTTTAATAATATTAGATTGATAGGGAACTTCCTGTGAAATGTCTATCAACATTCAGAAAACAAGAAATTCTTTAGATAATATCCACACATTGATACTTATTCCTGAAAAGATTCAAGTAACTTTCTTAGTTAGAAGTATTGTATAAATCTCATTGTTCTTGAAAACAGTTAAGCTGTGCTTTCATGTGCATCAGTAGTATTATTCTTGCCTATACAGTATTTGATGACATCCACAAATGCTGCTTGTAGAGATACTGGATATTTAAAGCATAGTGTACTAACACTGTAAAGAATAGACTTACCGTGTGTGCTCAGTAATAAATTTATTTATTATGCCTGTGTAGTTTGCAAGTAGAAATTCAAGGGGTAATGAAAATGTATTAAAAACTCTGACATTATAGGGACAGTCCAGTTTCAAAAGAAAAATCATCACCTTCCAGTTGTTAAAAAATCTCGGTGGCCTTACTCTCTGGGATGAAATCGTAAGTTAGATCATCTCATCTGTGACTTGCTTCCTATTGGGCTTCTGTGCTACATCGCAGAAGTCCTGTCACTCTGTCACATTTTTGGCAATATAACCTGGATCAGGAATGGCATAGAAGAAAGAGTATGGGATACTATAACAGCGGGGGTTTTGCTTAGAGGTTCTTAGGAAAAGTAACCCTGTTTAATGCATATGGTTACTTGGAGATCTTCATCTGCTCTCTTCCCTTGCTGTCACTGCTAGCTAGCACTTTCTATTTCCATCCCTATCTTCCTCAGCAAAATTATTCAGTGAAAATAAAGTCTTGCAACTCATTACATCTTACTGCATTAGTCAAATACAAGCCAAACTCTGAGGTATGTGGTCACCACCAGTTACACACATGGAGGCTTTCTCTCTGTTGCTGGCAACGGTTTACATTCTGACGTGAAGACTAAACTTGCTTTCCTGTCCTGGTTTTGGCTGAGATAGAGTTAATTTTCTTCCTAGTAGCTGATACAGTGCTGGGGTTTGGATGTAGTATGAGAATAATGTTGATAACACATTGATGTTTTAGTTGCTACTAAGTAGTGCTTACCCTGAGTCAGGTGCACGAGAAGCTGGGAGGGAGCACGGCCAGGATAGCTGACCCAAACTTGCCAAAGGGACATTTCATGCCACAGAATACTGTGCACAGTATATAACTGGGTGGAACTAGCCAGAAGAGCTCCATGGCTGCTGGGGGATGGGTTGGGCATCAGTCAGCCGGTGCTCAGCAATTTTATTGTACATCTCTTGTTTCTCTTGGGTTTTAGTCCTCTCACTCTCTCTTTTCCATTTCATTATTATTATTTACTTTATTTCAGTTATTAAACTGTTCTTATCACAACCTATGTGTTTTACCTTTTCATGCTTCCCACCAGAGAGTGTGTGTAAGTGAGAGGCTGCATGGTATTTAATTGCAAGATGGAGTTAAACCATGCCATGCCCATACAGAAAATAAATCTGAAAGCATGGCTTGGAGTATAGCCAGAGGGCATTCTATAAAGTCCGTGAAGCTGTGTGTGCCTGTTTGATGGTGTAGTGTACAGGGAGACACTTCAGAGCTGGTTACCACATGGACAGGAGGCATGCTGTGATCACAGCTACTCTGAGGACTGCTCACTAGAAGCAATGAAAGCATAACCAGTAAGAGTTGACATTACTCTACTCTGTAGAAAAAGTATTTTTCTCCCTGTGGTCTATGTTTCCCTCCCCCTGTCTTCTCACATTACCTATGGTTATGAAGAACTTTAGGCTTCTGCAAACCTTAAAAAATTTTATCTAAAGATATCATGGGGAGTGTCTTAACCTACAGGCCATTAAATCTTTAGATATCTAAACACCTCTAAAAATCTGGCCCTTGGGCACGAAACGGAGCTAGGGCCTGAAGAGTTAACTCTAAATACTGATCCGAGGAATCTCCTGCTCAGAAGAATGCAATGCTTAGCTAGAATGTACTGCTTAGCTAGAGACAGAAACCAGGGCTTAAGGATTAGATGGTACCGTACACTAAAAGAATGCTCACACAGCTACATAAATAAAGATAAGGGGCAAAATAGGGGCTGGAGTCCAAAAGTCTTGCAAAATTCACCATAAAGTCAGCAAATAACAAGAAAGTTGAAAAATTCAGCCAAGGAAGAAGAGTAAAATGCAACCCCGTGAGGCTGAAGAAACAGGAACGACCACCGAACATCACCCCAAAAAGATGAATCTGCCCCAGACTCCGCCCAGACTCCGCCTATTATGAATATTATAACTAGATGTTGCAATTATATGAATATGCATATGAAAATGTTGTAATCATTTGTAGAAATTGTATATAATCCTGTCTTTTCACTGAAAAGGCAGAGCGGTTTGTCCAGGGCGAGCTGTCTGCTCTCCAATGTTGCCTTGAATAAACACCTTGCTGCTTAAAGACTAAAACTTTGTCTCTGAGCAGTTTCTCTGCGCCTTTTGCGGCAAAATTTGGCGTCAGGCACTTTTAAAAGTTGGCTATTTTTCTGGAGACATACATATATATATGTAATGTACATGTGTATATATATATGGATGGATGTATGTATTTCTTGGATAATAATCTCTAATGCTAACTGACAAAAGGTAGTTTCCTGAATCAATGTAGCGTATCTGGGCATTGTTCCAATTAAACTGTTGTCTAGATGCTACTCTGGCTAAAGATATGGAGAACTAAAAGCTTCAGGTAGGCAGTACCAACTGGGCAGAGCTTCTCCTCAGCCTGGGGAGCTTTTTCTGTGCTTTGATGGGGAAGGAAGGAGTAAAAGCAGCACCTGCTCCCAGATTGTGGAAAGAAAATACTAAGCAAAGTGAAAAGACAGCTATTAAACAAATTTTAGTTCTAATTTCTCATATGCATGATAGTGTTGTCCAAATTTTATATGTTGCACTAGATTTCATCTCCAAGTGACACTAAGAAAATGTGTAAAAAGACAAATAAATGAATATATCATAAACGATGATAAAGTCTTTTAACTTTTTAACCAAAGTTGAAGTTTATTTGCAAATTCCTAGGACACTTGAATATATATATTCAAAAAATTGCTTTTGAAATGCACCTTCATAGACTGAGGAATCTACCTCAGACCTTTTTCATTGTTCTCACAGGCCTTATTGCTGCCCTTTGGACTCTTTCCCTGGATAGGAGAAGCTGGAAAGAAACTACAGTAGTAAAACAGATAACAAAAAATATTTTGTCGGGACTCAACATTTCAAGAAGTTAATTTCCAGATATATTAGAGAAGGAGATATCTTTAAACCACATGGGTGTTGGGAATGCTCAGCCCTCGGTTGCACACCAAACTGAAGTAGCACCCCTTCTGTTGCATGCTACCCAGATGTATACATTAAGACAATTCAGCACCTGCTCTTTAAATGTACAGATCCATTCTAAGCAGAATAATAGAATATTTTGGATTGAAGTGAGCTTTAAAGATCACCTAGTCTAACTCCCCTGCCATGGTTAGGGTCACTTACCACTGGACCAGATTGCTCAGAGCCCCATCCAACCTGACCCTGAATGTTCCCAGCGATGGGGCATCCACCACCATTGTGGGCAACATGTGCCAGTGTTTTACCACCCTAATTGTAAATGCATTGAATTGCCTCTTAATGTAGATATAGGTACTTTCTCCTCCATTTAATATGCCAAATAGCACACCAGTATCTGAACATACCTTAATATTTCATGTATTTATTCTTCTGTACAGAAATGTGTGGAGATTAAATAGGAAACCAGTAACAACTTGGAATGGAAACATGTGTGTGTGTGTGTGTGTGTGTGTGTGTGTGTGTGTGTGTGTGTATATCATTACATGTATAGACATATATAATGGAGTGATATTAAAGGCTGTAATCTACTCAAGTAGGCTAACTGATGATGGAGCCTTTCTGACACTGACACAAAGCAGCCTATGTCCAAATTCTTTTAAACTAATGACATCTGAAACATGAAGTTTGCTCTTAAGCTGGCAATTAGCACAGGCAAGAGCCCTTTTCAAACTCCTGAGCTGCACCTGAAAGTTGTCTAGGAAGCACCAGGGGCCATTTTAAAAACTTAGTGCTAGAAATTACTGGATTTCTGTGTCTAGGAACATTCCCTGGCTCTTTAATTTACTACTGTGCATGCAACCAAAGAAATAGTTGAGTTGCTTAACTTGAGTGTACTCATAACCATGTGGGAAGCATGTGACCATGTACTTTATGCTGTACAGCATCTCTGAATAGCATGCAATTCATCCTTTCCATTAGTTAACAATCAGCATTTCTGGTGCTGGGACACTCCTCTCTTCGGTGTATATGCATACACATTAAAACAACAGACTAGGAAGTCATTAGGAAATCCTTGCTGGCAGTGGTGCATGCCTTATTTTAGCTTTTTCAGCAGCAAATGGGATAAAATTTCTTCACTCCAGCATCAGCCTGGAAATTAATTAGCAAATTAAGAGGAAGAAATGGGTAGGTAATGAAAACTGCTTGTTTGGAAATGTTCAGAAATGAAGTCCAGTATCACATGTAATATCATGGTCACAGGTTTATTGGACATGTTGATTAGGTAATGGCAATAAAAAGAAAAAATCAGGATGTAGCAGTCAGTCTGTGATATCTGAGCCAGAGACACTGTGATGCATCACTGGTTTGGGAGACCCTGAGGAGGAGGACCTAGTACACTAATAAATTGACGGGGAGGAAAAACTCTCAAGTGCTGACACTGATTTTACTACTCCCTCTTTACGGAAATATATGCTGGAGAAAAGAAAATGTTTTACACAAGAAGGGATGAACAAGGGGATGAGTATCAGAAATGGACTGTAAATATTAAAAATTCTGAAATAATGTTTCCATTTGTCCCAATCTTAGAAACAAGAAACACCACCTACTTGTTGGTACCTTAGAAAGAGTGAAATGGCAATCCACTTGATTCTGCAGAAGACAGCTGTGCATTTGTGGCAGTAAAAGTTCCTGATTTCCAGGGATAGTTTGTTAATTTTAATTACAAGACTCATTCTCCCATTTATGTTTCATATCTGTGGGACTTAGTTGGTACAATATGAAGTATGTATATGGGACTTATGCTATAGTATTGTGAAGGCATTCAAGGTTTGTCTTAAGTGGTTTATAGGCAATAAGCTAAAATAGGGATCACCCACCTTCCTGACCTTGCAGGCTGCTCATCAGAAACTTCCTATGCTGGAGAGTTGTGAGATCCATGTCATGTCTTGGACCAATGAAAAATGGAGCTTTCAGGGTAGTTCACAGGAAGGAGGTTGCCTGGAATAGAACAAGCCAGGAATGACCTGTGCAGGACTTAATTATTTGTTTGTTCTATGGCTGGGGATCTCTACTGCCTGTTCCTAGCATGGTCTCAGTGCTAACTGTGTGCCCATAGCCTCCATATAGCAGTTTCACTACTTGAGAATAGAATGAGGGCCAAAGCTTGACTGTAGTATAAGAGAACTTCCTGATTTCATACTTGAAACTCTAGGTAAAATTGCAGTACTTTTTTGTATTTGTCCTATTGAGAGTGTTACACAATAATATACACTACACAGAGGAAAATTTAAAATTCTTAGTTGCTCTGAATTCTGATTTCTAAGTGTTAACCTTAAACAACTTCATCCATTGGCTTTGTGGAATAAAAGCTTTTAATTCAGAATCAGAGGCTGATTCTTATAGTGGATGCGAATGCAGAGAAAAACTTTATTTTTATTCTCCTTTGACCTATAGAAAGGGTAGTGACATTACTTGTAATGTGAAAAAGCTACTACCATATTTCTGCTGCCAAAGTACTCTTGCAACCACAGCCTAACAGAAGACTTAGCTAACCTGTATGTAAAAGCCACATAACTTGCTGTGGCCATTTTATAAACTCATCTGGAAATAATTCTTAAAGATACAGAAAAGCAATTTTAAATATGTTTTGCATAAGAAATCTTTGTTGCCTCTTATATTTAACATCTTTATCAGGAAACTAGATTATTTGTGTTTATATCCTCCAGAAAACCAATCCTGTCTTCATTGTACAAACCACCAGTCCACAGACAAAGGGTAGAAACAAGAAAAAATTACTACATTGACACCCAGATCTTTCCTATTTTGTCTTGACAGTGTTTCATTTATATGATGGTGTATTTTTCCCTTGCAGCTATTGCCTCCTGTTACTCTTTATGGTAATTGAAGCTGGGCCCGAAAGACCTTAGAGGCTTGTATCTTCTCCTCACATTAGTGACACTTCAGTGATAAACTTGAACCTAAAGTTACTGAGGCGTAACTGAGGGTTCATTTGATAGCTAGTGGTTTTCAGCAGCACTGCAGGGCTTCAGGGGCTCAGCGTGAGTGAGGTTGTTAATGTCCTGTGAGGGAAAACAATAACACATTTCATTAATGCGTTCATGTGTGAAGCATCCATTAAGGCGCTGGAGGTATTAATGACGTTATGCTTTAAACTGACATGTGGGGCATGACAGGAATTGCAAGGTCTGATGAGAACAGATGACAAGATAAGCAAATATTTGAATGGCTTCATTTGCCCGCAGGTCAAACTGTGGTGCAGGGGAACAGAGAAAGCTAAAACCTGGGAGAGATTAGTGTTTTCCTAGCATGGACTGAGCCACAGGAAAATTTAAGAAAGATTGTTTACTAAGTAAATAAAGAGGTCAACAAGGACAATAAATATGTAAAAAGTACAAACTTAATTGTTACTTAACTGGAGTTGATAATTCTCCCTTAATTTAAGTTTTTAAAGCCATGGAACAATTCAAGAAATAGATATACAGACAAACATTTTTCTTGTATGACTATTCTTTTAATTTTCAGTAATTCCCTTCTTTCTGCCTGCTGTAAAGGTTTTAAATTTATAGCCAAATAAGCTGCTGACTAAATCAATAAGATCATTGCACTTTGTACCAGAAGTGAGTTTTGCCATGGGATTTTAGTAAACTAGCCTGTCTGCAGGTAAGCAGAAGCTGTTAGAGTTGAGACTATTTTATTTCTCTGATTGTCATTTGTGTTGTTTATTTTGTTATTTTTGAACTAGTCTTAAATTAGCAGATGAAGGCCTATTCCCCTGTTTTGGACCACTGTTGAATTGCTACAGAAGGCTCACGGTACAAAGGATTTGACAGCTGCGACTCAGCCATTAGATGACAGTAGTGCACATCCCAGTGCCATCCAGCATAATTTAACATGAATGATCTGACATGCTTGGCAGATCCTTGAAGAAGGGGGAGGAAAAACTCCTCTGCTTACCTCTGATTCAGAATGATTTCATACAATCAGACTTTTTGTTTTCAGAAGCTGTGACACTCACTAGCTGGCTAATGCAATGAGATTCCACATAATGGCTTTTGTGTTAGTGCTGCTGTGCTAAACCAAAGTAAACAACTTTTGCATTGTCAGTCCTTTAGGATTCCTGTACATTTCATTTAAATATCTTCAATCCACCCTCATAAACATACGAACACTTCTCCCCACCTCACTCTCCTCTGATTTTCTTGTGGTGATTTCCTGTCCAGATCTTTGTGCTTGTACATTAATTCAGCTTATAATAATAAAAAAATAAGCAAATATCTCTGGCACATTTTCATACTGAAATTCTGGGAAGTTTGCTCTGAAGTTTCCATTATGATTGTTGTCACAAATATTCCTTATTTCATCTGAAAGTTTCCATCCATAGACTTGAAGGTACATCCAGACCCCTGAAGATACATTTTTGGGAGAGAAGTTGAAACCAAATCACTTCAATCAGCAGGAGTCTTCAGGAAGTGGGAAAACATACTTTTGACTGCATAGTTCCCAAAATGTAAAGATATTGTCAAGAACAGTGTGTGTTTTCCTTTTTAATAAGCTGCAAAATTCTGAGTACAGTTTGCTCACTTTTATGCTTATCTTCATAGCAAGCCATCTAAGAGAGAGCATGCTAGTGGACTACATGTAACTTCCTCCAATGCCAATTAAAAAAATGAAAAAAAGTCTTAAAGTATTTGTTATCTCCTTCTCAGGGTTCTCTGCATGTCATGGCCTAAACTTACCATGGATTTTGTTTTTACAGGATTTCCAGTCTGCTTTAGAAATGGAAATGATTTTTGTGAATAGTTGAACTTTTGAATGTTTATTTGAATTGACCTTCCAAGCCTTTACTAACTTTCCTATTTCTAATGCTGAACTACTGTCTGTGATGTTGATGATGATGAGGGGTGGTGTATGATGGTAATGCTGAACTGTAAATGGTGACGACAAGAGCCTAAGATAAAAGGACGCCTTTGAGCATGGATTGTCCCATGGCAACAAAGTGACACTATGGTATTTTTTAGGAAAATCTGACCTTTTCGATGAGGATATGTCTAGAGATAAACAACAAAATGTCAGATCTGCCCTTTGCCTTTCATGTTGAAAATGACTGACCAATATTTCTTCTGATAGCAGAAGATGCCTTATCTAGCAGAAGATATAGAGGTGACAGTTGAAGAATCTGAGGAGCCATAAGGCTGTATGGAAAGTAAATTGGAGTTATTACAGAGATGCAGACTGTGCTCTACACTTTATGAACAGAGGAACATGACTTACAGAATACAAACCTGAAAATTTTTTCTGCATAACTGCAATAAAACTCTTGCATGGATGCATGGTGTCTAATCAGTGAGTCCAGCCTCAGAGATATAAGTTTGTGCTTCAACACAATAATGATATAAAGTTCTTCCTTTTTATGGCGTATTATCCATATTGCATTCCATGGTTTTGATTTCTCACTATTGCTAGTGCTCTTCTGCTTAAAATATTTAATCAGATGTGAAATCTGATTTAGGAAAAACTTCTATAGGGGCAAAAGTGGTTATGGTAGAATGAGAACTTTGAGTCTTTGTATTATTCTTGTGAGAAATGACTTAATAGTGTGACTTTCCTTTTTCATAATTTCTATTTTTTTCCCACTAGTCATCATAAACAGTCTTCAAGTTATTAAACTGTAAGAATATAGGACATATACTTTCCAGCTTTTGCTTTTACAGTTTATAGAGCCAAGCTTAAATCTTGGCAGAATAGCTCTCAATTTTTTCATTGTGAACAGCTGTGTTTTATTGGATTGAGTAATGTGTGTCGCACTGGATACTTGGAATTGGAAGTTCTGAACATGACCAACCATTCAGCTGGGTCCACCAGGTCACTTTCACTTCTTGGTAGAATTCTTATGCCAACTTTTAAGAAGCACAAGGATATATTCTCACACACCCCTTGAGTTTGTTACAAGCTGAGAATTTCCAGCTTACACCAGGGGCCTGGTAAATGCTTTCTTTGTCTTTGCTATTTATTTTAAATTAGAAGCTTTCATGTAATAAAACAAGCCGGGTTGACAGGGGTTTTTCTTTGCAAAGACAGTTCTCAAAACCTGTGTGTCTTTTGAAATTGAAGATTTGGAATGGTTTGAGACCTTTTTAAAGACTTGTAGAGTAATTCTGTCCCATTACTTAAATTAATCTTACCTCTTGCTTTGCCTCCAAGACTTCCTCACAGTCTTACTTAATGGGTCTACTCTATAGCAAGCAGCTTTCTGCCTCTCTATTTCAGTGGCTACAGTCCATGAAGGAGAAATTCAGGACAGAGGAGGCTCTTCAAGAGATTGTGTTGAGAAGTGGATATTAGACAATTGTGAATGCTCTGCCTGGGTGATAGTGATGGTGAGAATGTCCTTGTCCTTCCTCCAGTGATTTTACTATATGACAAGTCCATTCTACCAAACATTTTGTGAAACTGCAACTATGTGGTGTAAAAATTCGTTTGGGATATTGGTCACATGGAGACTGCAAATAGAATGTAACTCCAAAGGTGGAGCTCATCCACGTGACCTTTTTGTTCACTGTTCATATTTTGAATGTCACTTTTATTAGAGCAGACAAGTTTGTGTTGTCTTCTTTGACAGAGTTCATAAGCTGCTGCCAGCATCTTTTCAGGGAACTCCTGGAAACTGCTAAAGAAATCCTGGAAGGAATCTAGCTTGAGTAGCAGGCAATCTGTAGTGTAAATTTCTTCCAGACAGCTGAGCACTAGGAATCACACTGTTTTAATATCTGATACAAACTTTTATATTAATAACTGCTGATTTGCGATTAGTAACTAGATAGAGTTTGTCAGAAACTGGCTACTTTGTATTTCATTGATTATCATCCACAAATGATGGTCTTTCTTTGCTGGCAAATGATTCAAGCAAAGTGATCTTTCCTGTTGCTATAACGGCACATTCTGGTCGTTGGACATACTTTGAAAGTCTTAAAATAAATGAAAAGAGAACTAATATAAAATGTTGGATTTGGGTTTTTCTGGGGTTTGTATGTGTGTGTGTTTTTTTTTTTTTGTGGGTTTTTTGGTTTGGTTTGGTTGTTTGTTTTATTTTATTTTTTTTGTTTGGTTTTTTGTTTGGTTGGTTTTGGGGTTTTTTTGCTATTGATAGTCTATATATAGTACTAGGCCTTTAGAATACTTTATACGTCTATACATATTTGAGTACTTAAGGACATTAAATAAATAAATGAAAAATAATACAATGCTTACAACTATATAAAACTGAAGTGAATTGTCTGTATCGTAAAATAAGTAGGACTCATGTTGAAGTAACAAATAACGTGCTCTTAAAAAAAAATCTGATCAGCACGATTCTTCCTGCTGCAGTAAAGTGTTTGAGAAGATGGAATGGTAGAAGTGGTATCTACATGAGCTGGGATTACAAAGATTTTTTTATACACTGCTAGAAGCATATCTCTGAGATCAGTGTTCCAATGACTTCATTAGCAAATGCATAAATGATGTAAGAGGATCAAATTTGGCTTTAGGACCTTGCTGTGCCACAGATTTTGAAAAATGAACACAAGAGAAAGGAGAAGAATGGTGTGGTTAAGCAGCCTGGCAGTTTTTGTTTGAGCCAGTTTAGTGAGAGAAAGTGAAATACAGTACAAGAAGAGAATGAAGATACAGAGTGTAAAACTGGTGAAAGGAGAAACATCTGAGGAAGAAGACAATGGGTCAGACAAGCTGGCAAACAAATAATTGTTTAACAACTAGCACTTAAGAATTTGCACTGTTAAAAAATTGGTGGATTTTCCTGTTGTACTATGTACTGTGGCTTTGACAAAGGTTGTCTGGCAATCAAATGACAGAGTTTCTGAATATTGTTCTCAGATACCTTCTAGGAAAAACTAGCAGTTTTGAAGTCTCTGGAACCATATAATTTCTGGGCTTACCCTGCTGTGCCATAGTATATTTTTACTGACAAGCATAATAATAAATCAGTAATTTGTGGCATATTTCATTTAGACACTAATTGCAGTTCTAGCTCATTATTGGTATTAATGATCCAACAAGTCTAACTGTTAAGGGATGAACAAGGCTGAAATCATGGTTCATAAGCTTGCTACTCTTTTAATAGATTTGAATGAGAATTAGAATATGTATACAAATAGGTGGCTGAAAGGAATGGGAGTCTTTCAGCCCTGTTGAATCAATACATTTAATTAGAAATCAATGTTAATTTGTATGGGTGTTTTGACTAGGAGCCGAGCAGTATCCTCGGCCTGTGCACCAGGTGTTAGTCTTGGAGCTGACAGAGAGAGCTTTGAAAAGATCCTCCATGTTTGGATTAATGCTTATTTCCCAAAGACTTTTTATTATGCTCAGCACTGCATTGAGAAATATAATTGAAAATATAATTTCTGTTAATACAAAAGAAATCTGAAGGGTCTCATCAAAAGGGCAACATCCAGCACAACTGCTTGGAAAGAAAGTGACTTTAGTTGAGATACTACCTGATATTTTTGGTCAAATGCAAATATAATAATGGGTAGCTAGGAAAAATAACATTTTAGGAAACTACTGAACAGTAATTGTTAATTATCCAAGCCAAAGGATTTGTGTGCAGGTCTGTTGCTAACTGGTGAACATGAATGGAACTGCCCTTATCAACCATAACAAAACCAAATTTACATACTTTTAAAGTATAGAATATATTACCTAACATGATTTAATTCCAGCATTCATGACATTTTCCCATAAATACAAGTTTATATTACAAAATATGGATCAGGATTCCAGTTTGAAATTGTTCCATATTTAAAAGTGGTAACCATACACTGAGTGACTCAAATCTGCTAGTCTAACAGCACAGTTGGAATAAAAGATGGAACATCAGTCAGGTTTTAAAATCTCCTCTCATCTCATCTCATCCTTCTTCTTGATCTCCTGTGTGTCAGTGCTTAAGTTTCATATTACATAGAATAACAGTGATTTAGTGAGCCTGTCATTTCTCAACCTGACCACTTCCTTAAGACTTCCGCCCCCTTTTTTCAACACTTTATTTCCATTAGATGAGTTTGTTTCTTCAAAGTAGTAATAAATTCAGCTGAAAAGATAGCATCTGTCTTAAAGATGATGTAATTACATGTACTTTTTGCCAACATGAGTCACTGTTACATGTATGTGTTTCAGGAAAAAGCACTTTAAAACCAAATTAAAGTTAAAAATCATTGATATCTCAACAAACTACTGTTAGTATGCGTATTCTATTGTAAACCAAATCTTTTCCTTTTTAGTGTGCGTTGCATATGGTTTTCTCAACCATTTGATTGAGAGGGAAAAAATGCGAACCATTAGTATTTTGTATTAGAATTTTTCTTGTGAAACTGCAGCCGTAAACTCTATTTTGAGGTTGAAATAAACTTGAACTGGTAACAATATGAAATTTCCTTGCGTGAGACTTCTTTTTTTTGAGCATCACTATCGTAGCCTGGTTATCGTGGTATAAAATTTGATGAACATCTTGATTATCTGATTTGGTGATGTCCTGGAGAGAAGCGGAATATGTGATTTCATTCAGATAGTGACAGTAGACCTTTCTGAAAATGGCTGAAAAGAAACCCTTCAGAAGTCCTCCGAATGGAGTAAAAAGGGACATCTTAGACTTGAAGGTTTTTGGTTGGTTGGTTGGTTTTGGTTTGGTTTGATTTGGTTGGTTTGTTTGTTTCTATGTTATCATCTTCATTCTGGTAATTGTTCATGCTGAAATACATGCAACACTACACTTTGACTCTGGAAACCTGGTGATATTTGCAATGTAGAGAAACACAACTCCCTTGATGTGTCTGATATTAAAGCTTGACTCATCTCTTTCCTGATGATTGTGCTTAGTGTTCCAGTAAGGTCAAAGGTAAAAAAAACCCTTTGCATTGAAAAGGAGATTTGGAACTAAGGGCATTGATCTAACGACTTTAGTAAGCTTTGGATTCAGTTTTGTACTCTGCTATTGACATTTGTCAATTTTATTCAAACTCCATTAAACCAGTTTCTCATAATATTTGTGTATGTAATTCTTTGGAAAATACAGGGCTTCTGACTCTTTTCCCTTCACTATCCCATCTAAGAAGTGTATCTAAAGTGTGAACATACATGAAAAGGTAGGTGTGAGGATGAGGACATAGGTAGGTGTGAGGATGAGGTCTTGAAGATCATTGGCTGCTTTTTTAATGGGTGTCACATAATTACTCCTCAGATGAGGAAGAGGATGAACAGCGGCTGATGTGATGATTTTTGAAGATTCAACAAAATATGTAATTTCTAGTACTAGTGGACTGTAAAGTTTGTGAAAAATATTTCTGCCTTCTAAAAAGGTGCTTCAAAACCTCTTTAGAAAGAACTAGTGATGTTGGATCCATCTTTGCATCAGTCTAGTAAGTAAATTTTATTGTCTGAACTCATCCGTCTTTCTATGTATCACCACTAAGATCTGCTGCTTCAACAGCTGCTTAGTCCAATTTTCTTCCAATATTTTCTACCTAATGCTCATTCCAAACAGGAAGCCATGAAAAATTGATTGTGGTAAGTTTGGAAATATTTTGTCAATATCTGGGATAACTCATTGTTTGTGAAGCACCTCACAAAAGTGCACAGGGAGTTATTGACCTTTAGAGGTTCCAAAGAGTACCACTTTGTAACTTTGGCAAATATATTAAGGTGTTTATATGAATATGGACAGATTTAAGCTGATTTTCTCAGAAACAGAGAGCTCAGTGATAAAAAGTAAAAAATATGTCCATTCAGAAAAAAACCTTATGGTGACAGTAGATCTGGTATTGTTCTTGGGGTGGGGGTCAGGGCTCAAATTTCTGTCCAGAAGCTAGAGAGAGACGTAGGAATCATTATTTTCCATAGTACTAAGAATAACGTGTGAAATTAAATAATAGAAAACTTTAAATACTAGAGGAGATTTCTGAACTAGTCTTGGATGAAAGAAAGAAATGGGTTTCTCTGATACTCAAGGCAAGCAGGCTGTGACTAAGCATCATTACCATCAACAGCCAACAAGAAGGGTAAAGCTTCAGGTGGCAGTGACTAAACAGTTTTAAATTTTTTTTTCTGTTGTTCTTTTTCTCCCATTACATAAGATGTAGTGTTTGCTTTTTGTTTATTAGGTTTTTTTGTTTGTTTTTTGGTTTGGTTTGGTTGGTTGGTTGGTTGGTTTTGGTTTATTTATTTTTTAAATGGAAAACTTAATATAGAATCTTACCTGAATAGATAACTTAGGGACAGAGCTTTTATTCTGAGGAGAGACATAAGAGAGGAAAACCGTACCCATATGTGAGAGATGAAATTACTTAACTGGCACTAGGACATGAGTAACCATAGGAAAACAGGAGGTAAATATGAGAAAGATGAAATTATACGTTAGCAGATGAGCACACATCAATAATGAAGGGGAGTAAAGGAAGAATAAAAGGATGTAAATTGCATGAGGCAAGACATTTACAGAATTGTGCAATGTATTATCTTAATGATGACAGAACAATATATTATCTTAATGATGACAGAAGAAACTAAGTGAGGTACTTTTTTTTTTTTATTCCACCACAATGGGAGGATGACTGAAGAGGTTTTTTAAATGTTGTAGATGAGAGGTGACAAGATTTGCTGTTGCTACAGATGTACAGGAAAAAGAAGTGAAAACATCTGAGATGACCACCAGGTTTTGACCCCTGTATCTTAAGTGTAGGTGAAAATGTTGCCATCTGTTCTCATGTGTTTAAAAGTGCTTCACAGCCCATGGGGATGCTTGACCTAATCATTGTGAGTTACTTTCTCATTTTTGTGTTCTAACAAAACTACTAGCACTGTCCAGTTCCTATACATGCACATCATGCTTAAGCACTCTTATAGCTCGGCAGATCTATATCAACACTGACACCTAAAAGAAGTTTATCTAGCTAACTACAACCAGAATTAGCATTGCTTTTAGTATAAAATATTATTTGAACTGAGTTCTGTTTATTCCCTCACACCTTCCTTTGATGCCTCTTGCTAGAATGCCTGGTAGGCTCATACTATGTAATGACTGAGTGCTATCCTAATAATTAGATGATCGGTCACTATGCATCAATTCTTTTTATTTGTGCATCATACAAAGATATGCACCAGCTAGATACTTGAGTTACTAAGAAATGTGACACTGAACAAAAAAGACCCTTCTCCCTTGGGCTGCACTGGTGGGAAGAGAGTGCGTCTACAAAGAGGAGCATGAGGGAACTGGATGCAGAGACCAGGAGAAAGGCACACTGTGGAAGCAGGACAGCCAAAGCAGATACCATGAGTGTTGGTCTGGTTAGAGCTTGGTAAACTGATGTGAACCATTGCAGTAGTACAATTACTTCGCTACCTTCACATTCCTCTTTGTTACACTATATAGATGTATTCTGAGAATGCAAGGAAAGGCAAGAAGAGAATTTTTTTACTAACAATCTCCTTATAAGGTAAGGGAGGTTTTTCCCTCATTTAAAGAAATTAACTTGATCATTGCCTGATGTTATTCAGAGTTGTCACAACTTATTTTTTTTGGAAAACATGCCCATATGAAAAGGTTGAAGAAATGAGTAAGTGCTGAAACCTGTAAAATTTTGAGGGGATTTTTTTTTTAGCTAGTAACTTTTATGAATGGTTTTGTACAGTAAGACACTTGAAATTTCACTGAAAACAGCAATGACTTAGTTCTGTTAAGGTTTACAATGAAACTGATGAATCATCTATATGAAAAGTGAGAGATTGATAAAAGTGGCTAAACCCAAATACAAGTTTAACTTTCTATTTAGTTCAATCTAATACAAGTTTAATTTTCTCTTTAGTTCAATCTGGGGCAGGGGGTGTCTTTGTTATGGAGAACCATTTGTGGTAGAAATACAGTCATTTGGCTGCAAAAACTAGATGAACGCAGTCTTTCCATGTTCAGTGAACAGGCACTAAGATGTAGGCAGATCCATATACTCTTTTAAGAGAAGGACCAGAACCTATTCTCATCTGTCTTTTGCAAGGTCCCAAGAGGTCTCTGGCAACCTGGAACTCTACAAAGAAATTGAGCATTGGTTTTCATTTGGACTTACATGACGTCTGAAAGCTCACAGACAATAAAAGCTCAAAATAACAATGGTAGATGTAGGCAGAGCCCAATGCAGCCATCCAACAGACAATGACCTTTCTCTGCCACATAAAAGACATTAATTTGCATGACTGATACCTGCAGAGAGTGATATTGAACCCTTTCTGTCCTGCCTTGTCTATATGACCTATGTAGGCTGTCTTTAGAAATCATGCAGAGCAGTATTTGGGAGATAAAGACCCAAATGTAAAGTAATTTATAGGAATTCTTTATTTCAGATGGCTGCCTTTCAATGGCAATTATTTCTCTGCTAATTATTAAGACAATACATACATATTTAACTTACTATGATACTGCTATGGTTCTTGGTTTTAAGCTATGTGGTCCTAAAATTAGCTTTACATTTTACAGAAACCAATAGATCAGGAGAATAGATGGGATGGATGCTTTCCTACAAAGAATTCAGAGATCTTCTGTAAAAGGGCCATTTCACATGCAGTAGCAAACTGCTACAGACCACTGAACTTTTGAATCCAGATGGTATTCATGGTGCTTCATTTTGTGTTTACAGACTATTCCTGGTGAAGGTTTCTTCTATTTTATAACTATAATAAGCAATGCTATAACTAGGTATGGAGTGACCTGAAATAGAGTCTAAAATGGAAGTTGTGATAAAACTATTCTGGTAAAATGTTAGCAGTTTCCAAATCTAGATTTTATTTTTTTTTTTTTTGAAGGTGGGAGAACAGAGGAAGAAAAGGATAGAGCTGTAAGACTTCCATTTATCTTGTTTTTCTGTGTAAGTTAGAGTTCTTGTAGAGTTCAGGTGTAATCACAGCCTTCTGTTGCAACAGGAAGCACCATCTGCTGAGGCATTCTGTGAGCAATATAATGTCTCTCTAGAGACAGTTTAGCATTCAATTCACAGAGAAGGATGGCAGGGACTTGTAAACAAAAGAAGACAACTGAAGCAGTGAAGAATAGGCTGTACTGTAAAGATTCAATATGTTTCTTTACAGCTGAAAAATCCTGTATTGCTATAAAAGCCTGGCAGAGCTCTCTGATATATTAATTGGGTTTTTTTTTTCTATCAACCTTGTTATTTGAAAGCCAAAAATAACGTCAAAACATTGATCTTTGTTGGTTTTTTTTTCCACTGAAACTATAAAGTTTGTAAGGGTCTGGCACAAATTATGTAGCAAATAAGTATTTTTTAGGGAAAAGGAGGGAAAACTTTTAATTGCAGTTCATTAGTAATTACATAGCTGGAGTATGCTTACAAAAGAATTGGTATTGCCTGTCAACGAACCTAAAGTTATGAAGTCACTTGGAATGAATGATAGCTTTACTAGTTGAAAAATGTGTCGTATAAACATTTCTTATATCCTATAAAATATTTTAAAGCAGAGTAGTTGCGGTAGTGGGGAGATGAATTGAATGGAAACTATTTCCTGTTTTGAATTAAATAAAAGTATCAGAATTATAGACAATATATCCTTAGAGTAAGTCTCAGTTTAAGGAGATTGGAGTGTTTTGCTAGAGAGGATGAGTTAGGTAGACCAAACTCTTCTCTCTCAGCAATCGTAAATCCGAAATTAAGAGGCTCCAATCGAGGAAGTATGGAAAAAGGAAGAAATAACAACCCTTTATTAAAGGACATATGTATATTGGCAAAAAGAGCAACAGAACATAAAAACAACTATACAATAATCCTGTACAAAAAGTCCCCTTCAAAAAAAGAAGAAACAGCTTGATACTTCTCTGTCCTCTAGCGTGATTCTAATCGCGGTTGCCAGGAGCACTGTTGGATCACTAGAGGTGCAGAGCCTGAAGTGCTCTGTGGTGGCTGGCAGGGGATGCTCTTGGGCTCTGGTGGTCGCCACATGGGGGTCCCAGATCTCAGGAGAAGCTGACAAATGAAGATTTCACACCTCCCCCCAGGGGAAAAAAAAGGGGGAAAGAAAGGTGGTTTCTTTCCCACTAAACTCACGCTGTCTGCAGCTGGCTGTAGACAGGACTCCCCCCTTGTTCGTTGGTGAGCACAAACTCTACGATGAAATCTGAGCAGATTCGGGCTGGAGACAGGGCAACGCGCAGGCAAGCTGAGACCAGAGAGCAGCTGGATGACCAGGTCGAGAGCAAAATGGCCTCAAAGCTTTTCCAACACACACACATGCCTTGCCTCCATTAAGGCAGAAAGTGAAGTGTCCCGCGTTTGTAAGAGTAGGAGAAAAACTCCTTCCCTCACCCTGCAGTTTTTTAGAAGGACCGGGAATGCAGGTCTGCCAGCTAATTCTTTTGTATAGTCAATTACCCCTTCCCCCTCCTCGTTCAACCTCCTTCTCTTACAGTGAGACAGGGGAAAGGAAAATTTCTGCTTGTATTTTTAGAACAAGTAAACCTATGACAGAATATCATTAAGTAGTCCTTATTGATCTTTAAATGAAATGAAGGACAAAGATAAGGTACTGTAACTTTAGGGCTTGACGTTAGAGAGTTCATAGGTTCTCCTGGACAAAGCAGAATGACTAAGTCTCCGGCTGGTCTAGGATCTGTTCTATCAAACATTTTAAAAAATCAAAATCTTACTTAGTCACTGTCTCATGTAAAGCAGATATTCAGCATTCAGGGAATGTGAGCAACTTCCATTACATGGTAGCTCCCCTTAATGCTATCCGTAAGGAAAAAAACAGTTGAGACAATTGTCTATCTGTGGTGATAAAAACACATGCGGACTGTATGTTTTTCATGTGTTTTTCTACTGTAAACATTCAGAATATGTTAAATTTGTATGATGAGAGCTGGATGGAAGAGAAAGAAGAATAAAAGGAATATCTCTATTAATTGACTTCTCTTTCATGATAAGTATGTTGTATTAGGTGAGGCAACATCTTCATGGTTCTAGTGCAAAGAATTGGACATTAAGGAGTCCAGTATTTGCTTTCTTGAGTTTAAAGGTAGTATTGAGGCTGATTGGTCGCTGAGATAAGTGTGAGTCTAATCAGGACAAGTTATATGTGAAGTAGGTGGCTTTCAACTAAATTGAACATTTTAATTATGACATAAACCATGTGGTTGTTGGCATGAGCTCTTGAAAAATCACAACCTTATTTTCAAATGGTGCAATTTACCATGAGTACCTAAAGGTGCAAGAGGGTTATGTGTTGGTCCTCTACTCATGGATGAAATTCTCTTATAAGGTATTTATATTTTGTTAAACTTGAAAGAGAAGAGGTACATTGATTTTAGCCACTGTGCTAATCAAGATTCAAAATATTTCATCCTTTGTATTTTATGAGCTGTAGAGTCCTCTGGGCTACAGAATGTCTCATTGGTGCAAAGAGGACCATGTGTCCTCACTTACAAAATGACAACAGTAGTGACTTTTACTAAACAGTGTTTGAGAGGGAAACAAGGATGGATAAGTATTAAGTTTTAACTATTTGCAGAAATCAGAACTCTGTTGGGCACACAGAAGAAGTATAGATTAAAAAGCATGATACGATGGACAAAATTATCTCATTCAAATAAATCTTACAGAAAATGAGAAGAAAGTAAAGCATTTATATCTATCTCCCCTTCCCTCAGATTACTGTGTTAATTCAATGATTAGCAGGTTTCCATTCATGACTGAGGTCAGTATTGATAGATAATCCTTTAAGAAAAATGCTTTGCAGTGTAAAGAGCAATAAACAATGCTGTGGAAACTGGAGAATCACATGTGGAGAGTACAGCTTTTTGGGTCCAAATCACAGAAGAATGAGATCTAAGAATTCGAAGTGTTAGAGGAATTAAGACATGGTGGCCTTCTGACTTAGTAATCCTTTCCAGAAGAACTTCCGCAGTTTTCTTCTGTCTTGCTACATGGGAATAGATAGCTATTTAAGTCCATGGGGGTTTTGCCCCTGATTTTTTTTTTTGTATCAGTGCTTTTTGTAATCACTGGGAGATACAACTGGAAAAACTCTAAAACAATGTAATTGTTTAATATTTTAAAATGAGCATTATCTGCAGGACTTATCCCTAGAAATTAATAGTTTCTAGGGAGCTATTGGGCGCTACCTGTAATGCCCACAGTCAGGCTTATTTCCTTCCTCTAAGAATGGGCGACTGATTTGTGAAAGATGGAGTAAATCTTTTGCCTAGATTTATTCTGAAGTGTGATTTTCCCCTCTAAAGAGTACTTCATGATGGATAATAGCAAATAAAGACAATGGGATCTTTGTCTAGCTTTCTTAAACTAGCTGTAGGCTGACTAGCAAAAAAAAGGGGAAAAAAAAGCCCTTCAAATATTTGTAAAAGGACTTATTTTGTAAGTCTGAGTCTCAGACTTCTAAAATCCTGCAGGAGTTGTTCGGCATTGCATTGGACCAGTTCTCCTGTCATAAGTTAACCCTGTTAACTACTTACAGTATCCTGGAGTCCTACAGTGTAAAGCAGCAAAGCAGTAAACTGGTTAAGAACAACAGCCTTTAGAGACTTGCATATTGCACCTTCTTAATCCCCTCTTACTTGGTTTAGACACCATCCATGCAGAGACCTGCTTGTTCTGTACCTAGAAGTTATCCTGTTGACTGGTTTAGGAATTAAACCAATTTACGTTTCTTAGGCTTGAGATTTATACTGTTCATTGTATTCTGCTCTCATTAATCCAGCAATCTGTCTGGCCTGCCATCTGGAATGATATACTGGTGCATCTTAAGTAAGAGGAATTTGCTCTTTGTTAGATTTTCTACTCTAGGTCTGTATAATCAAGGACCTGGCTGATTCCTAGTAAAATATCCTTTCCTCTAGTTGCATGGCTCTTGTTTCCTAACTTTGAATCTTTTTCCTGTTGAAGAATAAGTTCAATATGAAAACCATACTTTGAACGAAGATTCTAACCCAGTATTATCTGAAAGTTTCACCCACTTTTCTTTAAAATAACACTTTGCACTGCTTTTGTTCAAGGAGATGAGACCACGACTGTTTTTTCAGCTTGCCTACTATGTATATTTTCTTTAGTAGGAAGCTCTGCAGCCTGAGGCATTTTTTCAGTCATGAATTTAATTAAATAAAGGGAATTTATAGGTAATAATTCCATTTATGTTCTTCAACTGGAAGAAAGAGACAGAATTAGCTTTTGGCTTTTAAATTAAAAGCTCTAAAATATCAATAAGCTGCATAAGGGAAAACCAAACCAAAATAAAAGCCCCAGAAGAAGTAGCATTCCTTGTGACTTGCCAATGTCTGCTAAAGCATTCCCTGTCTCCCTATTTTCCATCATCTCTAGGATGGGTTTCTTGCTCATTGTGATAGTTTCCACCCTAGGCCTTTCTGGAGACCAGCTTGTAACCAGGAAGGAACTAGGAGGGTGACCCAGGAAGTATTCCATGTTATTCCTTTACGTAACCTGGGGTATAAATAAGGCATAGACAAGAGAGCGAAGTTCGAGAACGGTGGGTCCCTGTCTCGGTCTTGCTTATCTGGAGCTGAGGCCTGCAGTGACTGCTGTTGTCTGCCACACGTGAGGGGAGAGTGCTGGGCCGTGTTCAGCCATCCTGCTTCTCTCAAGAGAAGTGGCGAGATTTTGCCAGTTCTTTATTTTGCTGGTTTACCGGATTTTTAGATTGTGCATACCTGTTTTGCTTCTGTCCCTTTTCATCCTTTTTTTTGTCCTTTTTGCCCTTTTCTGGGGGTTCCCTGGTGGTCTAGTGGTTAGGATGCAGCGCTCTCACCACCACGGCTTAGGTTCAATTCCCGGTCAGGGAACTCCCCTGGGCAGATGGAGCTCATCAGCCCTGTAAGGCCATCCATCTAAGAGAAGGTCACTCTAAACAAACCTACGTCCTGAGGACCTCGCTGCCATCGTCCAAGCTCACTTGGCTCTGACAGATGAACCTCAGGATTAAAGGGTGGGCTCAGTTCAGCGCACACTGTGTCTCACCTAAAAAATCCACTGTGCAGGCTCAAAGGGTAAAGACCTTTCCCAAATCTTCCTTCGCAAAGACTGGCCATGATGATGATGCCCTTGTCCCTTCCCTCCCCCCAAAAACGTGAAGAGCAAGCGAGGCTCCCATAGAACTGTTATTGCTCAGTGTGCTGGGTGGTCAGACACAGGAACTTAAGGCATCAGGAATAAGTGCACTGGGTGAGGGAACTCATCAATATGATGACCCGTGGGGAGCTGCGGGACACTAGGTTGACTAAGGAGGGGTGAACCGGCCCAGGTTGTAGACGGAGTAGGTCAAAGCTCCCATGGTGGTCAGTAGTGGGCCCGCGCCTGTGAACAGGCCCTGCAGTGTAGCCTGGGCAACACAGAGACACGCGGGCTCCCTTCTCCACCCCTTATTCCATACTATTTCTTTACATAACACCTGTGTCTCGCTTTCGTCCATATCCTGTGCATATATACACATATATACATATATAGTCCATGTTTATTTTTTCGAAGGCTGTCGTCTGTCATTGAAGACCAGCACCAACAGCAGTTCAGTTTGGACCCTTGGCACAATCAGAGTTCTGTTTTAGGGCTGGCTTATTGGTTTGGGCTGTCTCATCATCAGACATCCTTGGATACCAGCATCAGCTTTGTTCGGGTCTTTTTCGTCTGATGTCTGGTACAGAATTAGTTTTTTCCCAAAGTTGGGTTTCCTTGAGGCACACATTGGATCTCTCCATCCTTCCTCATAACCACCAGGTACTTCTGGGTCCTTGAGCAAAAACAATCCCACGAATGGGTTTGTCTTGGCCCAAGGGAGGAGTAATCCAAACGGCCTTACCTAATATACCTCTTAGATGGATCGCTGGAACTTTGTCTCCATCTACAGTGTGGAGGGATTCTGCTTGGACAGGGCTGGTTCGATTGACAGAGCCTCTAGTGTTGACTAGCCAGGTGGCCTTGGCTAAGTTCTTATCCCAATTTTTGTAGGTTCCCTCACCTAGTGCCTTTAGAGTTGTCTTCAACAGTCCATTACACTTTTCTACTTTTCCTGCAGCGGGTGCATGATATGGAATGTGATATACCCGTTCAATACCACTCATACACTAATAAAATGAGACCATTTTAAGACAAGTTTAATTAAGTAGTTCCTTTGGAAGAAAGAAGAAATGAAAACAGGTCTTCACTGTAGTATATAAATACTAGCAATCAAGATTTAGCTGTTTTAACAGAGGTTACTGCTATGGGTCCAAATTTTTGTGATTGCCTAAGGGGGACTTTTCAGGAAGTCACCAAGCCTCACTAAGAAGTCAGAGGTTTCTTAATCTTGTGCATGAAGAGGGGCCTGAGAAGTGTCTCCTGGTAAGAAAGGGGTTAGACTACCCAAGATAAACTTTGCTGGTATGCCTATACAGTGTCATATGTGTCTGTAAATTCTTATCACTGGAGAAAAAGAGTACAAAAGACTGAAGATCCTCCTGGGAATATATGACTCTTGATACCCTCAGTATTTTTTCTTGACTTTGGCATGTGAAAAGTCCTCCATATTAGAGAATTGTCCTGTCCATGATACTGTACAAGAACACACAGCCATACCATTAATGGTAGAAGCAGAAATAATAAAGCACATAAAGGAGAATAAACATTCCTGTAGCTGGATCCATAAAAATATCAGAATATGAAGTGGTGTCAGCAGCACTTACAGATTTGCTCATCTGAATGAATGGAAGAAAAAACCCTCTTGAGTCATGGGGCTATTGCACATTTAAAGTCAATCATCACTTCTAAAAGACCCTTGCACATCTCTTCTGTTTCAGTTATATTTTTAGCCTGCCTGTGAAGATGGATCCCTTCAGACTTATGCCTTTTTTACCATGCTTATTTCATTAGTATTAGTATTAAAAAATTGCAAAGCTTACTGTGAATTTTATCTTTTCTAACAGTTTTGCAACCAGAAGACCAGAAATATAGCTTTGCAGATAGCGAACAGGAATCCCTAGAGTACTAACAATTGGAAGTGCATGTTAGTTTCTCTATTACTTGATCAATGCTGTCACTAATGCAAATCTATTCCCATAATGCACGGAGTGTCATTAATTTTATGTTGTTTACGTACTCTTGCCATAAGGTTAAGCAATTCCTACTATTAAGCTAGATGAAATTGCATTACCTTAATGAAATGCACTTTACTGATAAAGAAGAATGTCACTTTCACAAGTGAAAGTGCTGTTAGCAAATTTTTATGAGAGAATTCCCAAAATCATTTCTTAATTGCTTAGACAGCTGTGTAGTTTACATAACGAGCAAACAATGCCAAGGTTTTTTATTTTCTTTGTCAGCTGTATTGGATGTTAGTATGCGTGGTGGACCTTTTTTAGGCTTTTTATTACTTGATTGCAAATAATTCTTCATTGCTGCCCAAATTTATGGAAGGACATTACTCCCTGAGGTGCCATATCCTTTCAGGTCTGTAACTGAACATGACTGATGGCTCCAGTGTAACAGTTGCTTATTACGGCGCTCACTGAGCTATGATTGCACCAATGCTTTATGTTGGCAGATGTGTTTCCCTTGGAACAGCATCTCTGAGACAGAGGTCATTGATCAAACCCCCCTCTGGCTGTTCCATTATGTGCAAATTATTGCTAAAAGTAGAGAGACTGAGAAGAGGGGTGGGTGAGTTGTGTATGTGGATGCATATGCATACCCCCTTCTCACTGCAGAATTGAGGGAAAGGAAAAAGCTAACATAATGAAGAAGAAAAAAGATATCTAACTGGAGAATAAACTGGAAAAAAACATTTTCTTTTTAACTGACAGTATTTTTGCCAGTTATGTGTGTCTTGTGTGTATTTTTAGTGCTGAAGTTAATGAGAAAAGGGTCATTCAATGCCTCAGACACTTCTGTTAACACTTGTTAAATAAAGAAGAGAACTTTTATGTATTGGAAGGGGCCTTGCTATGTAGCAGTGGACAGTGACTGAGCTGTGCAGCAGTTTCAAAAGATCATAGCAGAGACAGAGCTGTTGAATTAGATAAAAGACTGTGTAAATGAGACTATGGACACTCACTACGAAACCCACTCCTTAGCAGAATGTAAAGGGTGCCTTCATGTGACATGACGGGTTTTGCATAGAAAAGGATCCTATGATTATCTTATACTGCAGGTATAAGATAACAAAGCTTTGTGAAATTTTAATGTAAACTTTGACCATTAAGTCTGTTTGTCACTAAAGGGATGTTTCTTTTATCTTTTCTCTCTTCTCTTCTCTTGTGGATGAGGTTGGACAGAATCACAGAATCACATAATGGGTAAGGTTGGAAGGGACCACAAGGGGACATCTGTTTCAACCTCCCTGCTGAATTAGGGTCATCCTAGAGCATGTTGCACAGAATTGCATCCTGACAGTTCTTGGATATTTCCAGTGAGAGAGACTCCACAACCTCTCTGGGCAATCAGTTTAGTGCTTGGTCACCCACACAGTAAAGAGGTTCTTCCTCATGTTCAGGAGGAACTTCCTGTGCCTCAGTTTCTGTCCATTGCCTCTTGTCCTGTTGCTCAGTACCACCAAGAAGAGCCTGGTTCCATCCTCTTGGCTCCCTCTGTTCATGTACTTGATGAGGTCCCTCTCAGTTGTTTCCTTCTGAGGCTGAACAGGTCCCTCAGCCTTTTCTGATAAGAGAAATGCTCCAGTCCCCTAACTGGGCAGTTGTATTCAGAGGATAGAGGTCAATGATTTAGTGTCCTGGTGGACATTGCTGACAAGTAGTGTCCCTCAGGAATCTGTATTGTGACCAGTGTTATTTAATCTTTTCATCAGTGACAGAAAGTGGGATCGAATGCACCCTCAGCAAATTTGCTGACAGCACCAATCTGAATGATGCAGTTGACACACTTGAAGGACAAGATACCATCCAGAAGGAACTGGACAAGCTCAAGAAGTGGACCCTTGGAAACCTCATGAAGTTCAACAAGGCCAAGTGCAAGGTCCTGCAGCAGGGTTGGGGCAACCCCTAGTATCCATACAGGCTGGGGGATTGTGGTGGGTTGACCTTGGCTGGATACCAGGTGCCCACCCAGCTACTCTATCACTCCGCTTCCCAGCTGGACAGGGGAGAGAGTAAGGTGGAAAAACAACTCATGGATTGGGATAAGGCAGTTTATTTGAAGCAGAAGCAAAGCGGAAGCCTCCACGTGCAAAAGCAAAGTGAAAGATAACACGGTTTATTCTCTACTTCCCATGAGCAGCGATGGTCAGACACTCACAAGCAGCAGGGCTTCAGGACACATGACAGTTCCTCAGCAGGCAGCCATTAGACAATGAGTGCTTGCCTTCCTTCTCCTTGTCTTAGCTTTTATATCTGAGCTGACATCATATGGTATGGAATATCCCTTTGGTCAGTTTGGGTCAGCTGGCCTACTTGGGTTCCCTCCCAGAATCTTGCCCTCAACTGAGGAAGGAATGTTACAGTGCTGATGCTGTGCTCAGCAGTAGCCAAAACACCGGTGTGTTATAAACACCCTTCTAACTACCAGTGCAAAGTACAGCACTGTGAGGGCTACTGTGGGGAAATGAACTCTGGCTCAGCCAGACCTAATACATGGATGAATGGATGAAGAACAGACCTGCCAAGAAGGACTTGAAGATGCTAGTGGATGAGAGGCTGGACATGAACCAGCAATGTGTGCTTGCACCTCAGAAAGCCAGTCTACTTCATTCTGGTGAGACCACATCTGGAGTACTGTGTCCTGCTCTGGGGTCCTCAACACAGGAAGGATGTGAACCTTTTGAAGTGAGTCCAGAGGAGGGCTGTAGAGTATTTGCAGGAAAATGGACACATTATGAACAATCCATCTTTTTAAGAAGCACTAGGCCTCGCTTGACATAACTTTGGAGGTTGCAAGCGATGTGAAAACTCTCTGTGTTTATACTTGCAAACTGTGTGAAACTATGCATGTTTATAGTTGTTAGCTGTGTGAAAACTGTATGTTTATAGTTGTAAGGTATGAGAAAATTGTGTGTTTATAGTTGAAAGTTGTGGGAAACTGGAGATAAAGGGGCACCTGGAAAGCCTCGGGAAAGTCCCTAAAGGCAGAGGGACTTTGGGTGGTACGAATGATGTCAGGCCGCGTGGACAGAACATCAGAACCAATGAACTGAAGGCATGAGACACATGCACAGACTGAGCTATCCAATCACCTTGTAATCACGTACCCGGAACAAACTAACTGTATAAAAGCTAACTCTTTTAAGTAATAAATTGAACATCACCTGATCATATTGATTGTCTGTGTGTGTCTCCTGAACTCCTGCCATCCATGAAGATTATTAGATGGATGGAACCCCTGTCCTATTAGGATTGTTCAGTGTGGATAAAAGAGGACTCTGAAGAGACCTTATTGCAGCCTGCCAGTACTGGAAGGGGACCTATAAAAATGATGGTGACAAACCTTTCAGTGGGGACTGTTGTGATAAGCAAGGGAAAAGTTTTCAAACTAAAAGAGGGTTGATTTAGATTGGATATAATGAAAAAGTGTTTTACAATGAGGGTGAAAAACTGACACGTATTGCCCAGAGAGGTTGTGGATGCCCCATCCCTGACGAGATTCAAGTTCAGTTTGCATGTGGCTCTGAGCAACCTGATCTAGTTGAAGATGTCCCCACCCATGGCAGGGGAGTTGGGTTAGATGACCTTTAAAAGATCCATTCCAACTCAAACTATTCCCTGATTCTATAGTTTGACAAAGGTTTCTGAATCACCTTCTGTATTAACTAGTATTAACTATTCTCTGGTAACTATTCATTTTACTGAACTTTACATCTTTTTGTGTAATCATAGCGTGATTTTGCAGCCTTTGCTGGTTTAGGAAGGATTACTATTGCTTTATCTATCATGCAGTAAAAACCATTCCAATTGGCTTTTGAGTCTGTACTCATCACAAGCATAAACAATCTATGACCTCCCAGTAGTTTGTATGCACCTTTCCAAATTATGCTTGTTTCTTACCTTTTTAGGAACAGTACAATCAGATGTTGGAAACAAATTTCCTATAAATTTCTGCTGCAGTTAAAAGCAAGTTTTAATATTCTCTTTCTTCAACTTTTAACCTGCCATCTTACCTATTCCCACTCCAGATGTCTTCCCTCCAACTACATTAAAACTTACTAGTTCAATAAAAAAGTTTGCTATAATCTGGTCTAGTTTCCAACTTATTGCTTTAAAGAGAAAATGTCTGGGTGAAATCCGTAGATCTTGTAGATTGTGATAAGCATACTTAAAATATTCAAAGACTTGGCCCAGTATAACCAGACAAGTGTAGAGATCTTAGACTGTATCAAAGCAGCGAGACTATGAAACTTGCCTGATAATAAGATACTTTATTTTATTCTTTGGTAAACTGTTAAGATCCTACAAAAATGTTCAGAAATAGCATTCTCTCTAAGGAGTTCTATTTTTCTTCACAAATAGTTTGATAGTGATTATGCTGGATACCAAGAAATTTCCATGTATAGATTGTCAATTATTTTATCCACATACTTTATATTGTATCTACTTTAGCTTTCTTTACTATTATAATAATTTCTCTTCTTTGACTAAAGAAGTTAATCAAAATCACGTCCTTTGGTAAAAATAAAATACATGTGATTAATAGATAATTTCTGTTCTCTGCTCTTCCTCTTGTCTTTATTTCTGATAAGGAATTCCCTTTTTAATTTATCTAAATATTATAATGACTTTAGCAGTCATTGAAGTTTTTTGATTGACAATCTGAAAGAAAATATTTCCTTACCATACCTTGGGTTTTGCACATTGTCACTTGTTTGATGTGGTGGAATTCAAAAACTTTCAAAAATCACTGAAAATCTCATCTTTTAAAGGAATTAAAATTAGAATAGTGATTTTTTTTGTTGTTGTTGTCGTTTTTATATTTTGACCCATGCAGAAAGGAAAAATTCTTTGCTCTTGTTTTATTCCTGATGAAATGCTAATATTAATATCTGGATAGGATGATATATTAGAAAGATCTGCGTATAACAAAGTTTAATTTCCATATCAGGGCCTTTTAACAGAAGAAATAACAATGAATTAGGCACTATCTGGAAAAAAATGAGAGGAGACAGAGAATTGCAATCACACTCCACTCACATTGTACTTGCTTTGGTTATGATATTTGTTCAGCATGTGGAGACTGGGCTTGTCCTCTACCATACAGAAAAAATTTCTGAACTGTCACACCAGGATGGGTTGTTTTTTTTCTGGAAGGCATGATTATCTGATTATTCAGGAATATTTGCCTTTTTTCCTTGAAGTAATCCTGCTGACATTTACCTTTCCCTCATCACAAAATATAATAGAAAAAAACATTTAGTCCCTGTAATAGCTGCTTGCTGGGGGAAGTAATGAAACTGATGTATGTTCATTTCTCTAAGTAAAAATGATTGCAGATCTGTCAGTTCTGAGAAAAAATGTATGAGGAGAAACTGTTATAATTTAAAATTAAGTTATTTATTTAGAGACTGAATTGTGTTTCTTCTCTCTCCTTTCACCTCAAATAAGACAAAATTACTGTCCCAGAACCTACAGCAGACATTTATGGTCTGGTTACATGATGCACTTTCACTGCTCTTATTGGTAACTCATACATCTCCTTGTGCTGGTTACACTGTTTGCTACCCATCAGGACAAAAATATAGACCATAATCCTGAAGTTGTACCATGAAGCTACCTTCCCTGCCTGAATGCAGTTAACTCCCCTTATATTTTTTTAAGTAATATAGTAACTGATTAAGAGAAAATTGTTTCTGGTCCTTTCTAATGTGATATGGGCACTCACAACTGAAAAGTAGGACTTGCATACTGCCTAGCATTCTTCATAATTAGCTATTTTTGACTCAGTTTATGTTGTTCTAAACAAGTTCTATGAGAAAAAATTCCGCTTTTGAAATGGTGGATTAGAATCTTTTGTAGTTTGGGGGAGAGACTTAAGATCAAGGATAACCAACATTATTTTTTTTCTGTAGGCCATGACCTTGACAATTTTTCTTGGAATCCTCAAAACCCCTTGCCTTTACTCTCATGACATTAAAAAAATCATAGTGCCATTATTTAAACCTCTTACCCTGTAAGAATTAATTACATCTGTTCTTGAATATGTTTGTTCCAAAAAGGGAGCACCTTAGATAGCAAGGCATATGTAGCCATTGTCTTTTGATTATTTTCTGACAATTTTCAGCACTCTAGTGAATTAATGTGTAGTCAAAACAACTCTAATAATAGGAATTTGAGAAAAAACAAGCAAATTGACTGCTTAAAACCTGATTGGTGACTCATGCTCAGTCAGTGGCCTCGCTATTTCCTCCTAGTAAATGATGTGTCAGGTAGTAAATGTGAGAAGTATTTCTTGATAAATTTGAGAGGGGACAAAGTCATAGAAGTAAAACTACTTTATTAAAGAAGGCAGCTGAGTCAGGTGTCTCTCTCCAGGGAGGCACACCCAGACACCAAAATGGATGACCTTTTATCTCCTGCCCCGGCTGGCAGTGGTCCCTCTCCACTTTCCCATTGGCTCGGTACTCGGGGACTCACATTCTCTCCCGACCACCTACTTTGCCCAAGTCTCCTCCCCTTCATCTTCTGCCTTTTTTGGCAAGTCTTTAGCCTTTCCTACTGGTTCTTATCAACTCTGCAAGAAACAGTCTGAACCACATCTAAACAATAAGCAGCTATAAGTAAGAAACAAGGGTTAGCACACACACTCCCCCATTAGTCACTGGCTCAGCAAAACATCACTTTATTTTTCACACAACCTGTGAACTCAAGTCTTCTTTTGACCCAGGAAAAAGAGTTAAGTGTCTCTTTCTCTATAAACAGTGTGATTAAATATGGGAAACAAAAATATGCACAATCAGTGTAAAGTATTACAAGGTTTTTTTTTAGGTTCTTTAGGTTCTTCATGTCAGGTCATTCACCTACAGCATTAAAAACAGATCCCTAAACCCCAATCTTTTACTACAGCTTATTGTAGTCAGAAATACCATTTTAAATCAAGAAACCTGTCTGGATAATGGCTTTATCATATATTCCCAATAAATATTTGTTTTGCTGAACTGGTCTTTTCCGGGTAAGAATAAATACTTCCTTGAAAAGTCCTAGCACTAGCAAAGCAGTCTCAGATAACAGATGGTATTTCAGTAACAGGTACTGAACAAAACCATGCTAAAGCACTAGAAAGATTCTATGGCAATTCACTCAATACAAGTTGTGTGTGCAATGTAGTATTTATTCTTGTAACTAATGCATGAACCCTTAAAGCGCTTTTAGAAATGAAGGTAGATGGGTAACAGCAACATTGTTCAGCAAAACAGAATAACTGTTAGTAAGAGCAAAGTCAATAAAACTATTTTATAATCACTCTGTAGTAAGTAAGGCTGAAAAAGCAGTGATTCCAGGTTAGTGAATGTCTTGTTCAAGCCCTGCTGACTCTTTCTAGATTAGGGAAAAACCCCATAAGAATCTGGAGCCTTTGCAGGTCAATAAGAACATTTCAAGAGTGCGAGTTTCCTTAAGATGTGGATGAGTCAGTTGAAATACAGTCATGATCTAGTCAACATTGTTGAACTACTGCAAGCTGTGTAAGATCTTTTTAAAGTTTTTAAAAGCACATATTGAAATAGGTGTAATGAACTGATTAAAAGATGGAGTCTGCTTCGCCATTGCCTTGAGCATGGAGCTAAAAAGCCTTAATGCCACAACTAGGCTGCTGCAGGAGCTGAGCTACTTGCAAAAGCTCCAGAAGGTACCTGGCAAGCCATCAGAGGCAGGTAGACAAGCAAAAAAGATAAAATTTGTTACAATCAAGAACATGGCAAAGATTTACTCTCCCAAATAAGGTATGCCAGGCAGATCTTGCGTGGAGACTGGGGAACCAGCCAATGGACACTCAGGGCCCATCTTGGTACCACGCAAACTTTGCTTGGATACCGATGAACTGGCCAGTGGGCATCCAAGCTCTACCAGAGCAAGGAAATTTAAGGCCATGCCCGGGGGACTGCTGAGGGTACGGTTGGAGGACTGCTGCGGCAGCTGCTGCCACTCTGTTACCCTGCCTACCATTGCTCCTCGCAGCCTACAAGGTGACCAGGGAAGAAGCCTGATGGAGATCTATCAGCTTGCAAGCCACTGGCATTTCATAGTGGTGGTAACTCCTGTCCTGTGCTTTTAACAGTTACTCTTAGCTTTTCCTACCTTTCTATCTTCCTTCTTTCTCTCTGCTCTTTTGTTTTACAAAATAAAGTTGAATTATTGTTTTGCAATCCAGCATCTGGCCTGTTTTGTGCCTTAATCTCACTTATAGGAATGTTTTATAACCTGATTCCCCTCTGCATCTAAGCAGATCAGAACAACCAGTAATATAACAGTTCTCTTGACATGGGAAAACAAAAATGGGAAAAGAAGCCCAACCAAAACCTTCAAAATAAAAAAACCCCAAACTTTAATCCTTAAAAAGTGATATCCTTAGAATGAATTTTTTGCCTAAATTTGTTTATTTTTTATAATTTATAATCAGATTTGCATATTTCTTATATCATGTCTACAAACAAGTATATTACTGATGTATTCCATAGTGCTCATAGGTGGTGTTACTTTTAAGAAATTTCTAAGCTGTGAAAATGAGAAGGAAGTTTTAAGGAGCTTTCATTAACTTAGCAATCAAAGACAGGACTATTGTGTATGCTCATCCTTCTCCCACAGTGTAACATCACTAATAGATGTTCATTAATATTAACATTGCAATTTGCACAGCCTCATTCATTTAAGTAACTGGACTTAAATTCAAATGTATGGAAAGACATTTCACTTCATAAGAGTTCACTCAAACATGATTTTATTCAGTTCAGTGCAATATGTATAATTTGCATCCATATAAAAGAACCACATCGTAGTAGATTTCTATGTGCGACTATATGGAATCAATAAATACAGTGCAATTTCAGTGTATATTTATCACCTTATGTTCATCCAAATCTAGATTTCTTTGGGACTCATAGTATACTGCTGTGATTATGGGTATATTTTGTCAAGAACTTGTTTGCATAGACTGGAGGCATTGAGAAATATGGGCTTATTATATTTTTCAATAACTTGAACAGAGAAGAAAAATATAGCTACATATCTCATTTTCTGGTGATGTCACGGAATCACAAAATGCATAAGGCTGGAAGGGCCATCTGGTCCAATCTCCCTGTTGAATCAGGGTCGTCCTAGAGCACATGGCACAGGATTGTGTTCACGTGGTTGTTGAATATCTCCAGCGAGGAAGACTCCACAACCTCTCTGGGCAAACTGTTCAGTGCTCAGTCACCTGCACAATAAAGAAGTTCTTCCTCATGTTTAGGAGGAACTTCCTGTACATAAGTTTCTGCCCATTGCCTCTCGTCCTCTTGCTCGGCACCACCAAGAAGGGCTTGCCTCCATCCTCTTGACACTCTCCATTCATTTACTTGTACACATTTATGAGTTGCCTCTCAGTTGTCTCTTTTTGAGACTGAACAGGCCCAAGTCTCTCAGCCTTTTCTCATAAGAGAGATGCTTCAGCCAATTAATCATCTCTGTTGCCCTCTGCTGGACCTACTGCAATAGCTCCATGTCTCTCTTGTCATGAGAAGCCCAGAACTGGACACAGCACTTCAGATACAGTCTCACCAGGGCTGAGTAGAGTGGCAGGGTCGCCTCCCTCAACATACTGGCAATGCTCTTACTAATGCACCCTGGCCTTCTTAACCAAAAGGACACACTGTTGGCTTATGGATACCTTGTTATTGTTTGCTTTCATAGGCTGAGACAGTGAGTTGGGGAAAAAAGTACGGCATCAATCTGGGTACTCAGGCACAAAGTAGTAAGTTAGAGAGCACAGTGAAAACTTGGAGGCACAGGTCCAACTGGAAGCCTTCACTCTGTTCTGTAACAGTTACCTTAATTTAATCATTGCCTCACTTCCTCTTTCAAAATGAGAATAACTTCCTGTTTCATGGGACTTGTGATTACTATTTTGGAACTTGTGACTACTACTGAAACATCTTACGACTGTGACCAGACAAGTAAACAGTTTATTTAAATTGATAAACACTGAAATGCTATGTTGAAAGATAATTGGAGAAAGCCCAGCAAGACTTTCCTCTTTGGCATGGAACTCTATGTTTTCATATAGTATCAATATGCTGGAAATGGAGGTCTAAGTTGCCTCAACTGAAAAAATATCATCAGCCTGTGTGAATACAGCATATGAACCCACAATTAATTTTACTCTTCAAATGAGAGTAGATAATTGGCAGGGCATCATGATATCAAGGTTGTCAGATGTAGGAACAAAGGAGAAGGTGTATATTGATCCATTCATAAAATCCCTAAAAGTCTGAAAAAATCTTAGGATAGAATCTAAGCCTACATTGACAAGGCTGTTTATGCTCTTAGCATAAATTTTTTACCTTTTTTTCTTTTTTTTTTTTTTTAATGGAGGTTTACTTTCATTAAATGAATAGAAACACTACACATGCAGATTTACTATGATATAATTAGAGCTTAATCTGTTTAGGAGCCACCAGGGGAAGCCCAGGAAGGCTGCGAACATTAGGAAGCACTGGAGTTTCCAGGCAGAGTCAGAAACGTTGATGCTTTGTTTTCCAACTTGGACAACACTGCAGAAATAGAGCACTTTGGGCATGTAATGCAAAGCACTTCTTAAGCATAAACTCATTCTGCTGGTTCAAATTTGGTAAAAAAACATTAATGGTTTAACAGATTGAGCCTCAAACTTCAAACTTTCTACTGTGTTTACTTTCTGTTTCCTGCAACGTGAAGGAATAAATCTATTGCGAACTCTGAGTAATTTGACAGAAAGCCAGTAGTGGGCATTTTCAGGTTTGTTTTTTTTTTTTTTTTTGACAGTACAAAAGCAAAATTAAGTATGTCTTTAACTTCCTTCAGGTAAAAATTTGAATTGGAATGAGTTTTTATAAAACTAGCTGGGCTAGATTTTTCTTTTTGTCCTTAAGATGTCTTACAGGACTACTGTATGCTATGACATGTATTTAAAAAGAATTCCAGAACACCGGAATTCCAAGTGTGCATAAGGAAAGATTATCTCAGTTGATTAAACCATGGTGCTAATAATGCCAAGGTTGTGAGTTTGATCCCCATATGGGCCGTTTACTTAAGAGTTCGACTCGATTATCCCTGTGGGTCCGTTCCAGCTCAGAATATTCTGTGGAAGCTTTATTACTTATGATGTCACAGAATCACCAAATCCCAGAATGGCTGAGGTTGGAAGGGACCTCTGGAGGTCATCTAGGTCAAACCTCCTGTTCAAGCAGGACCGCATAGGAAAAGTTGTCCAGGTTCTTGTCCATATGTTTCTTTTAATATCTCTAAGAATGGAGACTCTGCAACTTCCCTGGGCAATCTGTGCCAGTGCTCAGTTGTAAGAGCTGAACCTTCTTCAGGAAGGAGCTTGATGGGTTTAAGCTGCAAGCCTTGGGCCACAGGGACTGGGGGAAATCCCACCATCTAAGGACCAGGCAAAATCCATTGATATTCATTGTTGATAGTCCTGTCTCCTCCAGCAGAATGTGGATAGACTATGTGATTATGCAGTCCATGCAGAAAATGCTTTGTTTTCTCCCTTCCCTTGTAATCCTTATTTCGGGAAATGTTAACCATCTTCCCCCCAGCGTAATCCTGGTTACTGGCAATATTGATCCTTTTCCCCCCATGTGTAAATCCCGGATACAGGAAATGTTAACCATTTTTCCCCCATATGTAATCCCTGTTACTGGAAATGCTATAATCAATTGTGGAATCCTCTAGTTGGCATAACCCGGCCCCCTCATTAGCATGTTCTGCCCCTGAGACCCTTAAATAGCATTTTGTGTGTTCAATAAAGGATTCCAGTTTCTTCCCCCATAATTGGGATTGTTTTAGTTTTTGGACCTTTACACACAGTCACAAAAAATGTTTCCTGATGTTCAGGAGGAACCCCTCACATTTCAATCTCCCCATTACCTTTGGTACTGTCACTAGGCAGCACTGCCTGAGCTGTGGCTGTGTCCTCTGTACGCTTGCCCTTGAAGTATTTGTACATATTAAAAACATTCCCTCTGAGCATGCTCTTCTCCAGGCTGCACTGTCCAAGCTCTCTTAGCCTTTTGTCATATGTGATATGCTCCAGTCCCTTCAACGTCTTTGTGACCCTTCACTGGAAAATATGAAGTAAAAAGTTTATGTGTGACGATACATGAAACCTGTAAAGCAGGTTATGGGAATATAAGTATATAAAAATTAAACTCTTGCTCTTGAAAGGGAGAAATTTACATACACAGGCATTCATATGTTTGCAAGCACTTAATACAAGTATAATGAAAAAAATACCTTTTAGCTTGAGTTAAAGCAAGATTTTATGAATTCACAAAATAATAGATGATTAAACACATGATTTGAACTCAAATCCATATATTAGAATAGATGCACTGATCAGACTACTAAACTGCTTACCAGCAACAGCTCCAAATTTGGATTAATACTGTGTGAAAGAAGAACTAATGATCTGGTAACTGGTTAGTTTGCCTCATACTGCAAATAATCATAGCCAAATACAATTTGTAGGTCCAACATATGTATTGCACATTAACACAAGTTTTTTCATCTGCAATACCACTAATTTTTATGAAACTTCTATAAATCCGATATTATGCAGCTTCTTGTTAATTATTGCATAAATAACACATTAATGTGAAGTAAAGTTTAATATTGAGACAATATGGCTTTTTTGGAACATTAATAGACTTTGCATCCATCATTAACTACCCTCACCTACTAACACAGAATTCTTGGAAAGAAAGTAGTTCCAACTGTTCCCTTAGGATAGTATTTAGTGGTATAAATCAGAGATTGTCTGTTTTTGAGTAAATTAACAGTGGAAAGATTACAGAACTAAAATTAAATTCCCCCCTAAGTGAGTTTGTAAGTGCTGATATCTTCTGATTACTCTTCCACATATTCTGAGTATTTCATTCTGGGATCGTATGATGAATTTGTTTTGAAGCAAACTTGTTTAACGGTAGACTTGGTGTTTGGTTTAAGTGATGTGGTTTTGATTGTGTGTACCTTCCACATCATTACAAATTTGTCCTTTGACTTTATGCTTGAAGATGTGCAGTGATTGTGGATTTTAGCTGTCCTACAGTGTTGCTATTGAGTTGACATTTTATTTATTTTGATTTGTGTATATTTTCATGGGTGTTACTGAATAATCCACCTTTAAAATTTGAATAATCCACTTTCTGTACTGCTTGCAAAAAAAAAAAATCAAAAAATCTTATTTGTGTTTGGGGTTATGTCTTCTGCTCTGACTGTGTAAAGAGTAGCAAAGTAAAAAACAAACCAAGGAACCTGTTGATTATTTCAGAAATAAGTGTAAGTCCTTGTTTTTATACATGTACAATATCTTTGATGGCAAATAAGGAAAAATCAACCTTGAAACATTAGAGACTAGAAACTAAATTAATTCTAGACAGCACTGATAAACTTAAAATCTAAGGAAAACAAAACTATATGCAAAACCATGAGACGATAATGTTCAGCAAAAATAAAGTCTTGAGATTATTTAAAGTGTCTGTTAATATTTCCCCTATGATTAAGCGAAAATGAAGAGGCTACATAGTCAAACAATGCTATACACACTTAATGATTATCTACTGCTTTAGGGGAACATGTAGGTGTTTATCTCTGTTGAAAATAAGGCCATTAAATGACAAAATATCTGTTAGATGGAGGTGGTAATACTAGGCAATATATGGATATGAGAAATGAAATCCTCTGTGCACACATTCTGAGCCAGAGGCAACAACATTAGGAATAGAAACCAGGGGATGCTGCTGACCTTAGCATTGAGTGATTTGGCATGTAAGAGAGGTGAAGAATCCTAACAAATACTGTTGATGGGAGGTTTAAATAAAGTTTTCAAAAGTCCCAAACATGTAGATAAAATCATTATTCTTAGTTTCTGCATGGTAGGAACTGAGAAGTTAGAGGAGGAGAAAATTATCTTGTTCCAAGGAAATGTTTTTTTTTATTATTTGGAAATGGCAACAGGTTGAGGAAATCATATGAGATCAGCATTGCTGGTGCAAAGACTCAAGTGCAGTTTTGGAAGGAACAAAGCTGGGTCTCAGGAAAGAAACTGAAGAGATTAAATAGTTGCTTATCACAAGTGATTGCAGTATCATAATATATGTTGAAGTACAGATTATGTGACTGAGATATAAGTTACGTTTCCTGTCTACAGACCACTAAAACACAGCTTGACTAAGAAATAATGTGGTAAAGATTTAAAACTTGCGCAGTTTGAGGACTCCTGGACCTAATTCATGTTACATTTCCTGTTGGTGTGATTCAAACATCAATGAGCATAGCAGTAGGGGCAGTATGGGGTTTCATGCTCCACCAGATTTCTATGATCACTGGCACAAATACCAATCACTGCTTCAGTAGGGATCAGTATTCTGAGAAGTGTTTCAAGAAAAGATGAACAATCTTTTCTTAAATAATCTGTCCTTCTGACCTGATATGGTTGATAATTGCCATACAATAAATATGCAAAGAGAATGCAATTCCCAATCAGTATGGAGCTGCAGCTGAAGTCTAATGAGATTCTCTGGACAGACACACTCTACAGTAACACTTAACAGCCAATTTTACTAATGATTCAGTAACAGGTGATCTGGAAAAAGGGCAGTGTCTTGAATTACCTTGGGTAAATGCAGTGAAGAGTAAGTAAAATGAACTCCAAATATCATTTGTTGGAGTACAATAAAGAAAACACAGATTTCAGGAGGGTTTGGTAATCCATAAAAGGTTTACATGTTCCCCTGAACAATGCAGGTTATTGGCTGCATGTTTTGCTATGGTATTTTAAGACAAGGAGTACACCCTTTATAAGTATTTGTTAAACATATTTATTTTTCCTGGTACTGGAATATCATTGAACATGAATAAATAAGTTCATTTTTTAAAAAAAACCAAGAAAACAACTCCTGACCTTTCCATGACTTTTCCAAAAGAACAAGTAAAATATTACTGACATATCATCTGTAGTGGTTTGGACCTTGTTTTCCCCCAGAGGCTAAGAGAAGTGGTAGACCCCAAGGGGTGGAAACCCCTGGAAGTTTTGAAATTCTGCCCAATGGGCGCTCCTGCAGAAATGTAAATACCACAACCAGACCGGAAGAGATGAGTTGTAGTTTGGTTGTTGTAGGAGAGGTGGCCATGTTGTAGAGCCATGAGGAAGGGGCTCTGAGCCCCTTGGGGCCTCTGGGGCCTCCCAGCCCCTGGCTGGGGGGCTGCAGGGACCTGGAACAGCATAAAGCTGGGCTAGGTGCCTGTAGTTATGCCGGGAGATGTTTTCTCCATGGGCGCAGAGCAGCAGCCGACACTGACCAGAGAAATGGTGGCAGAGAGCCAGAGATAAGGACCTGAACTGGAGGAGCAGCAGAAGCAACATGCAGCACCGCAGAGAAGACTCCTGGAAGGAGAGCCGAGGAAAGGAGAGCCAGCAGCTGAGAGCTACAGAGTTCTTGGGGGTAAGACTGTACCACACTCCCCCAAAACTCCCTTGAGACCCCTCTTGGAGAAGAGGGACATGGACTCCTATTTTGGAGAGCAGTTTTGGACATACAGCACCAGAGAGAGAGAGGAGCTGAGAAGCTCAGAGCGTCCTGGAGCTGGACCGGGACGGCCAGATGGAATGCGGGGGGAGTTGACCTTGGCTTTCCCCCTCGCACTGCTGCCACGGTGGCAGCCTGAGAGACAGGGCACAGAGGCCCTGCAAGAGATACCAGACCGTCACGAAGACCCCCCTGTGTCTTCGTGATATGACGTGGTGATACGACCTTGTCTGGGGTTACGAAACCCACGGAAGACCCCTTTGCCTGCGTCAAGGGGACTGAGGGAGCTTGAATACCTCCCTCGTGGATGCTGGTAGAAAGCCAGCTATCAGCTGCTGCATGTGGAGAAGACAGACAGACTGCTGCCTCAGAAGATGCTGCTGCTTAAGGACTGAAAGGGATCTGTCCTTCTTTCCCTCCTGGACTTTTATTTGGAGAAGAGATCTGGTCCATTGTAAATACATATGTCATGGTAGAGATAGTTTGTGATCATGTGTATAATGTGATATGGTATTTATTTGTACAGTCATTGTAATATATTCCCTTTCCCCCACTTTGAGTCTGGTGTGTTTTGTCTGGAAAAACCCATCTCACATTAGGTTGAGATGTGGGAGGGGGAATGGAGCTAGGGAATTGGATTTTGGGGCTATCTCAAAACAGGACATCTCTCAGTACTGAAGAGGAACAAAGGCCCAGTTATGACCAAATTTTAGTCATACACAAAAATAGGTCAAGTGTTTCTAAGATTGAAAGTTATTAAGAATCATGTGATGTTCAACACTGTTTGGTGTGTGTGGAAAATGTGTGGTGTGTTGAGACTTTTGAAATTCCGTGAAACTGGCGATCAAAACTTTTGGGACTTTTTTTCCCCAATATCTAATCTAAACCTACTCTCTTTCAGTTTGAAACCATTCCCTTGTATTTGTGCAAAGACAGGACAAAAAGACAGGTCTTGCAATAAGAAGTGCAAATACAAACAAGTTTCAGGGATGTAGTAAAATCGTATGGGTCATTAGGAAAAGTGCTAGTTTTAACAGATGAGGAGCCTAACACTTATTGTGTTGCTTGTAAGTAAGGAGCTGTAGGTTCCAGTTCAACAGAAAATAATTTGGAAATGTTACAAATTGTGATCTTAGGGTCTGTCATAAGCTGGTGAGGACCTCTTCATGACATAGAAAAAAGGAACAGACTTTTTCCTAGTATTTTTTGAGAGTTTGTGTCAAAGCCAGATATTTACCCAGGAAAAAAATGTGCAAAAGAAAAGTCAGCTTGAGTATACAAAGTTTCTGAGGTTTCAGTGTGAATTTGAAACCTACAAAACTGATGCACTGGTTTTATTCCAAAGCTGCTTCTGCCTGTCCATGTGTCACCCTTAGCCTTACAGGGAAACTCACCTGATACATAGAAGGTGCTTTACAGAAATTTAACTAAGACAATGCCAATATTTACTCTTAAAGGTATTATCGTAAGGTATCACTCTAAGACGCTTGTTGTTTTGAAATTATTGGGTTTTTTTACTGTCCGTACTTTGCCTCACTATCTGACACTGATTCTCCAAGGAAATAAAGCCCTGACCATACAATGCTCACAGACAAGTTTCTGTGAATGTGGAGGCAAAAAGTGTGATATTTTAAAGTCAACCTTTCAGGGCAAATCTGAGTCTTCTGGTTATTGAAGCAGAATTAAATTTCTTCATATCTTTTTCTTGAGATGCACTAGGAGGTGGGGTCTACCATAATCCTTTGAAGAGATGCATCTTCCACGGGCCTTCTCCTCATTGCAAAGGAGAACTCCAATGATCAGTCTAAAACTTGTGTATACATTTGAAAAGCTTACTCATGCTGTTTTGCAGCATCACAATGAATATTTTTCTTATGTTGCATTCATCTGTTTTCTGGCCTAGAAACTGTAGTGTTTATTAGTTCCTTAACATTTTTTTAAGAGGTCAATGCTGAGTAACCAATGGGAAAAAAAATTGTTAATGGCCAAAAATTCCAACAGGTTTTGTCCTGGACGGAATGTATGCTTCTGTTTACCCTTTTTTTTTTCTTTTTTTTGCTGCGAACACTTGGTGTGAAGACACTTCTATTTATACAAATAATGAGGAATTACTGTTCTCCAGAAGGAAATTCATATACGTATAAATCCACTGACATTTGTTTAGTAATATGATATTCCTGATGAAATGATCTGCCTCCTGTTTTACAAGGGTTTTCTTCAGTCAAGTAGCTGATAAGAAGAAACAATACCATGTAACTCATGGGATGTAATCACACAGCACAAATGATGAATAAAAGGTAGTCAAAGAAATACAGTAACCAAAGTGAATATATTGCAGTAGATCCTTGGACAGATAAGTTCACATAAAGTATTTATGGTGAAATAATGAATACACTAGAAAACAGACTGTTCACAGATCATCTAACAGTATAAACCCCCCTTGAGTTATTTGAGTAGGTTTTTTGTCATATATATTTTACCATGGAAAAAGAAATAAAGGTGTCCCATAGGAATATAATCACATTTATCTGAACAACCTGGGGGAGAAAATCCACAGAATGGCCATTGGTTTAAATGATATAACCTTTATATCTTCTTTTTCACATAGGTTTTGCTGTGGTCAGGTCATAAGAATACAGAAATACTGAAGTCTTTGGCATATGAAGAATTCTTTTTTCTGAGTTTTTAGAGTTGTCTAGAAGTGTAGCTTATTCCTGAAATATATTGATAGAATTTCAGGGTAAATATGTAGTAATGATACATTTCCTAATTCAGAAAAGAATGATTTCAGCAGATTTGCTTTTTTATTCATGTTCAATGTAATATGAAGATTAAGCTACAGACAGGTAATCAGTAAAATGACAAGCCTTTTAACATTTTATTCTATTCCAGGATATGGATGTGAGTGAATTTTAACAAAAGAAAACAGGTTTTATTTATCACTTTTCCATTAATTTCCTGTCCCCTAAACACAGTATTTGGGCTTCCCCTTCAAAAAGACTGTATTTGTAAGAGCTGATGGTTGAAGTAAGAAGTGAGAAATGATTCTTTCTCTATTGAAGGTGGGTTTTCGATGTATAGATAAATAAAATACAATTCTGAACACTTAGATGAGAAATTATAGGAAGTAAAAGCTTTCATAGGAATGATACATGTTTTGTGTGTTTGTTACCTGACTTTTTGCATCAAATAATTTTTATATCTTGGGTTTTTTGGTGTTTTTTTGGTTGGTTTTTATGTTGTTGGTTTTGGTTTTGTTTGGTTGGGGTTTTTAATGCATTTGGAGCATATTCCCTCTCAAATTCAAAAGAAAATAAAATTTATTCTGTTCTTAATATCAAAATTTTGTCTCCAGTTTTTTGGGTAACATTACATGTGTTTCCTAACACAAATTTTCAGCCAAGTTGGTAGGTGTTAAATATCTTTTTCCCACATGAGGGCATCAGAGTTGTTCCAACACAATATGTGGAAGACACTTTGTTATGCTATTTAGATTCCTGTTTTCAAAACATTGTACACAGAGCAATCCTTTACAATTATCTTCAGTTTTACAGTTCTAAAGAAGTGTTTGGGTATTTCTAAATGACTACTCTTTTATTGCAAAATATGAACAAGACGCTCTCCTTGGGTCAAATTCTGTTGGCAGAACTCATGGATTTATAAAAATTAGACTGTAAGCTACTGTTGATTTATATGAGATCCAACAATAATAACAGGATGTAACCTGAATAGGGATCTCATAAAATAGTTATATAGCTAAGTACCTGCAACTTGTTGTTTAAGTCTCACAACTAATGGAAAGACACGGCAGTGGAGGGATCCAAACACATACAATGTGCCTTTTTGCTGTTTTGTTCCTGTAGGTGTCTCCCTGAACATGTGGGCCGTTAGTTATACCTTACAGAAGGAGTAATGGAGTAGAGAGGGGAATGGCTCTGTTTTCAAGGTGTTTTTTAAGAACAAGTACTTATTTATAGCTACTAATAACAATGACACAAATAGTGCATTTACAAGGGGTCAGATGCAGTGCATCTTTGTGGGAGTGTGATAATCTTTCTCGTATCATTCATCTCAACTCTGTTTCACAATCTTAGTTTTCATGGTCCTTTCAGCTTTTGAAATTCCAATATGCTTGTTTCACTTAATCTTGCTGACTTCCTATCCAGTTTAGCAAGTTTTTTAATTGATCAATTTACTATGTTTTACTTTTCATGTCTCTTTTTTTTTTCAGTTTAGTTTTCAGTTTAATGTTGTTAGCAGTGTGCTTATACATGTCTAAACAAAATTAATTATTTTCCAGACATGTGACCCAGTTGATATTCATCATTAGGACCATGCTTTAATTCTGTTATTCTTTTGTAGAAGAGTTTAGAAGTGTCTATTATTTTTAAAACAATATAGCTTGCTGTCCATTAACAAACAGGTAAATATGACCCAGAAGATCTCTTCCGGAGAAAAGTATATGTCTTTCAATAGCAACTTAGTGCATTCTTTTTCATATACTTATTCTTTTGCATCTTAAAATTATTTAATTAAACTCTGACCAAACAAGAATGCAGATTACTAGCCAGGCTGCACTTCCCAGATACAATATAAAAAATCCATTTCATGATATATGGGTTCAGGAAACAACTGGATCAGAATGTTTGTCCAGATGGCTCTGGATATGTGTATCCTGCAGACTTGGACATGTTCAGATCTCAAAGTTAAGTTCATTTCTAACATAAGTTGACAGAAGATTTATAAAATTGTATTCGAAGTAAGGGTACCCTATCATTAATTGATAGTATTTTTCCTATAGAAGCAAATAATTAGACCTCTGCTTAAAACTCAGGAATGTTAGCTTTTTGGTACCATAAATCAAAGAAACTGAAATAAATTAAATTGTTTATTTTCTCTACTGGTTTTAGGCTACTAGTTTATTGGAAAGCATAGTTGTGCTGGAAAAGGTGACACTCACTGAAAGTTAATATTTTCTTCTTAAAGATCCATATGCAAAACAAGTTCTTCTGAGGTGCACAGTACTTACAAAAAATATTTTAATAAGAATTGATGCATGCCAAGAATGAGAATTGATGAATAGTTTGACAGAACCTTCCTATTACCAAAGTTTTCCTTCATTTTCTCTCCCCAAACCCTTCACAGCTTTCACATTCTTCTTAGGAAGAAGTTCTTTACAGAGAGAGTGAACAGATATTGGAATGGGCTGCCCAGAGAGATGGTGGATTCACTGTCCCTGGAGGTATTTAAGAAAAGACTGGATGTGGCACTCAGCACCATGGTCTAGTTGACAAGGTGATGTTGGGTCATAAGTTGGACTTGACAATCTCAGAGGTCTTTTTCAACCTGGTTGATTCTGTGAATCTCTGATAATCTTTATTTGCAAGTGTATTGGGCTTGTGTGTATACGTGTGTGTGGGATATTTGTTTTAGTAGAAAAACATGAAACAAAACTCACTGCTGAGAAATGGTTGAGTAGATTCCCAGTGTATTGTCTCTGCCCTAAGTAAGATGAGTTTGTCTCATTATATTTTTTTACTGATTCTTCAATCAGAATCAACAGATAACCTGCAACAAATTGAGTAAAATTGAGGCACAATGTAGAATAGCTTCTTAGATAGCAAAACTGGCAGCTCTTGCTGATGCGCTTACAAATCCCCTCAGGTTTCCACTGAGGCAGACACCCATTGATTTCTTTGTTTTCCACCTTCACAAATCATAGATTTTCCTGTCTATCTCTAAGGAAAGAATATAATCAAACTAATTATATACTTAATTTGAAAAGCCAAAAAGGCAATGAAAAATGTTTACAATGCATTAGATTAATAGAAACTTGCTCAAATAGTTTTCATTTTTTCCAGCTTATCAAAAGTATCCTTACAAAGAGTTAATGAACCTTCTATTCAGAGTAGTCAAGTTTAAACTATACATCTAAATTGGTTAATATACAAACTTCAGACTTTAAATTGTTGAAAACAGAATAGGATGTCACTATTTCCATTTTTTTTTTTATTTAATTTTTCAAATGAAACCAGAGATTTGGATCTAATGAAAAGCTTAGAATGGAGACTGAGGAGAGTCTTATTTTCAGACTGTTAAACTCACAGACCTGATATATTTGCCTCCTCTCAGAGTTTCCAAGCATTAGGAAAAAAAAAGTCAATCTACTAATGACATTGGCTGCAGTACTGATGCACTTTACATTTAATGTTGAAAAAAATCATTGTGCAAAAATAGGATGAGGATTGAGATCTGTACCTGTAAAGTGCATTGTTTTACACTGTGCCTAAAACAATAATAATAAAAAGGACGTAATGAAGCAAATGGAAGAAAGGTAGAGGATGAGAGGTACAGAAATGGCAAGTGAAAGACAAGTGTCAAATTGAAGTGGTCTACATTTACACTAGAGATAACCTTACACTGGCAAACTGAAAAAAAACCCACCTCATCTCCTGTAATTTACTATACCCTAAAAAAGGATACTTAATATGTCCTAAAGATCAAGTGAATCTTACTACAGTACAAATACACAACGGGTTTTTATTTTTATTTTTAGATCTTAGTTTTATAACCTATAACTGTGTTTGAAAATTGAGAAAATGGAGAAAATGTGCAACTCAACTTCTCAAAAGAAGCCAAGATGGGCTGTACAAAAACATGTGCTTGTTCCTTACAAATAATTCCAAACATGATACATATGCTTATATTTTAATGTTTTGTAATTAAAATAGATAAACAATTATATTATTCTTATTTTTGAAACTTTTCCTGTTCCATGTTCTTAAACTTGTGTGTATTTCAGTGTAGCTCTCCTAGTGAGTCTTTAGGAGTGGTATAAGGACATAAAAATATTTCAGGAACAGACAGATAAAACACTTCCCCTGTTTCTCAATTATGTTTACAGTCTTTACTTCAACACCTCTAAAATAGAGACTTCAGAAGTGATGTGTGGGATGTAAAAGGGATAAACTAAAATACAGTGAATGCTGTCACTCGAAAAACCTGATTACGATTAGATTGAGATTTGAGACTCCGAAAATACAGACTGTGTGCAGTGGGGTTTTGTTCATAGTGTACCATTTAAAAATGAGTTTACTCATTGGGCATGTAGGGTTACACTAGCTGAGTGAACTTCCATTCTAACCAAGTACATTCAGGATAGTTTTGCAATTTATGAAAAGACTGACAAAGCATGTTCCAGACCTCAGCAATACAAGAAAAAAAAAAAAAAAATCATTTGTTCTTCTCTGCTATTAGGGGAGAACCTCCTGAAGTCAACTTGCTGCTATTTTCTGAAATTAACTTTGTATCCCAGCGGTATTCTTCTGTGCATTTTGTAGTCACCATCCTACCTGACTGCAGGATGCAAATCTCCTCTCTGTCATAGGGCAAAGTATTTCAATTGTAATTACCTGTAAAGCTGTTCACAATGACAATTTAAAATTACATAGTGTTTACACATTTTACTTTGCTTTCCAGAAATGCAACTTCAAAGCTTAGAGAGTTAATATGTACTTAGACTGCTTTTCCTTAAATTCCTAACCCTCAAATAAGTCATACTATGTATTTTCACAATACCTTTAATAATTTCTTAAATGTCCAGGTGCAGAAGGATGAGGTCAGATGTGTTGCTACAGCTATTTCATATTCCCATTCTGCTCCTTGGATAATTTAACTTGGTTGTTTACCAGTTAAAGAAGACTAAACTTTGCCACAGCCTGGTTCTCTACATAGTCATCAAGTTTTCACTGACTTCACTATTTCTGGAGTTTCAGGTTATCCTGTGCTTTCTGTCTGTTCATACTGTGGTAAACCTGAGGAGGTAAAAAAGGAAGACATCTGGTCTCTGTAAATCTAAATATGCTTTTCTCTTCTCCTAAAGCTCAAAGTCCAACACTTTGCTTGTGCCAAGGCTGATAAGGTACAATTTGTCTACCAGTTTGCTTCCATACGCGTATCTTTGGTTCTCTCCCGTCAGATTCAAAACTACATGTTAAACAGAACTTGTTTCAACAGGCGGGAAAGTAGAGATACATGCAAGGAACAGGGAAGCTTTACTCTTGAGGTTGTTCTCAACTGAACCAAGAAACCTCAGAAATGCTTTAATATGGAGTAGCCATGAACCAAACAACTCCTTGATGGTTCTTACACAAGATGTGTTGCATGAATGTATGATACCTTGAAAAGTAGCTCTGTCCTCTCTTCCCAGTTAAGACAAGATCCCTATTAGGAAGCCATAGAGAGGCTTTCTGGGTCCAGATCCCTCCTCCCTGCACCTGCATTTCTGCTCTGGAAAACATAGCGTAGCTATGTTCAGTTAAATAAATTAGTTCATATCTGAACTGTTTTCCTCACAAATTTGAGTATCCTTTTACCTGTCTAAAGCTCAGCATAAAGGAAGATTTATTCTTCAGGGCTTGATTGTTTTGAAGTGATGGACCACACCTTTGCATGTGCTCATGATGCACCCAAATTGCAGTTGCTTTCAATAACTGTCCTTCTAAGACTCTGTGATTCAGAACAGTCATACCATTTTTTTGTGTAAATAATTAGTTGAAACGACTCTCCCAGTCTTTTTTAATTAGTTGCACAGGAGTTCTTGTATTGCTCTTCCTTTCATGCTCTTTCTGTTTCTGTTTCTGTTTCTGTTTCTGTTTCTGTTTCTGTTTCTCTTTCTCTTTCTCTTTCTCTTTCTCTTTCTCTTTCTCTTTCTCTTTCTCTGCTCAAATAAATGAATTCTTGGAGGTGCAGCATAAATTACAACAAACTCAGTAATATAAACAGACAATGAAATCACTTGTGCAGCTTTATTTATGACATTTTGTGAAGGAAATAGGTTCTGTGATATACACATTCACATGTGACATAACAGTCAAATAAACAGCATTTATAGGAAATCTTTAATTGAGATCCCATACTGCCACTGCCTTCTTCCCTATCTCTGAGCTGCAGAACATTAGAAGGGCATTTTATGCTGAAATGCTCCCATCTGTTCATTTTATTTGGAGCTTGCACCCTTTTGCCATTGCCATTCTCAGGAAGTGACTAAGCCTAACACTGACTGGGTAACTCTGCCTTTTTTTACCTCAAACGCTAATAGAATTTTCTCTATTTTATTACAGTCTCTCGAGATTGTGACTGATTTGCATATTCTCTAACACTTAATTAACGATGTCACTTTCCCAGTGCATTGGAAACAGTTTTCAGTTTTTTCCTCGGCAGGCCTCCAGCAATTACCTCCCACATTTTCTGCTGCAGTCCTTTTTATTACTTTAATGACAAATAATTGGACAGATTCTGAGTAATGAGGGTGAGAGCCAAAGGCCTGTTGCATAGAAGACGGCTGCTTGTTACAAGACACTTTTAGTGGTCTGTAAATCAGATAGACAAGTAGAGTAATGATCATCTTTCAGTAATGAGACACAATTAAGAATTGCTGCAGCAAATGACAGAGCAGTCCATTGAAGAATAACCTTCCTCTTCCTTTTTTCCAAAGAAGATCGAAGCTTAATTATAGCATCGCCATTTGCAATGCTATAGTTAAAGTTGTGTCAGCATTTCCATTATAAACTTGCTACTTTATAACTCCTATGAAGAAAAAAAATCTGCTTTGAGCTGGAAATTTCCTCGCAAAGACTTTCAGTTTGTTTTTAATTTTTATTATTTATTTATTCATTTATTTTACCAAGTGGACCACCTCCATGCCTATTCTAAATCACAGAATCACAGAATATGCTGAAGGGACCCACAAGGATCATCTAGTCCAATGCTTAGCCCTGCACAGGACTATCCCCAAGGGTCACACCATGTGCCTGAGAGTATCAGCCAAATGTTTCTTGAACTCTCTCAAGCTTGGTGCTGTGACCACTTCCGTGGGGAACCTGTTCCAGTGCCCAATCACTCTCTGGATGAAAAACCTTTTTCTAATATTCTGCCCCTCTTCTTCCTCTCACGAGGAAGTTGTAGACTGTGATGAGATATCCCCTCAGTCTTCTCCAGGCTGAACAGACTAAGTGACCTCAGCCGCTCCTCATACGGCTTCCCCTCAAGGCCCTTCACCGCCTCCGTTGCCCTCCTTTGGACACTCTCTAAGAGCTTTCTTATATTGCAGTGCCCAAAACTGCACATAATATTCAAGGTGAGGCTACCCCAGCGCAGCGCAAAGCAGGACAATCCCCTCCCTCAATCGGCTGGCAATGCTTTGCCTGATGCCCCCCAGGACATAGTTGGCCCCCTGGCTGCCAGGGCACTGCTGACTCATATTCAAATTGATATTGACCAGGACCCCCAGGTCCCTTTCTGTGGCACTGCTTTCCAGCATCTCATTCCGCAGTCTGTAGGTACATCCAGGGTTGCCCCATCCCAGATGCAGAATCTGGCACTTTCCCTTGTTGAACTTCATCTGGTTGATGATTGCCCAGCCCTCTGATTTGTTGAGGGCTCTCTGCAGGACATCCCTGCCTTTGAGGGAGTCAACAGCTCCTCTCAGTTTTGTGTCATCTGCAAACTTGCTTAGTATCCCTTCCAGTCCTGCATCCATGTAATTTATGAAGATGTTGAAGAGCACAGGACCTCAGACAGAGCCCTGTGGAACCCCACTAGTGACAGGTCAACCATCTGATGTTACCCCATTCACTATTGCCCTCTGTGCTTGACCTCTGAGACAATTGCTCGCCCACCACATGATGTGTTTATCCAGTTCTGTGCTGGGCATTTTGTCCAGAAGGAACCTGTGAGAGACAGTATTCAAAGCTTTGCTGAAATCCAAAAAAATTACCTCAACTGGTTTCCCTTGATCAGTCAGGTGTGTTACCTCGTCATAAAAGGAAATCAGGTTTGATAAGCAGAACTTTTCTCTCATGATGCTGTGCTGTCTATGACTGATGACAGTCTTGTCTTTCAGGCAATTTTCAACACGCCCCAGAATAATCTTCTCCATAAGAACTTCTGGAACTTCAGTACAAGGCACTGAAGGGAGACTGACAGGCCTGTAGTTTCCACAGTCCTCCTTCTTGTCCTTGAAAACTGGGACAATGTTTGCCAGCTTCCAGTCAGCTGAGACCTTCCTGGATTCCCAAGACCGCTCCAGTCCATTCATCATCTGCATGGTCCTTTGTTGGACTTGTAGAAGTTCCATGTCTCTCTTGTACTGGTGAGCCCTGAACTCCAGTATTCCAACAGTGGCCTCACCAGAGATAAGGAGAGGGAAAGGACTGTGTTCCTTGGCAAGATTTCTTATGCAGCCCAGCCCAGTATATCCTTGGTGTTCTTTGCTGCATGGCCAAGTTGACTCTTGCTCAACCTGCTATCTGTGATTGTCTGCCACCATGCACTGCTGCAGGTGGTTCCTGCCTAGGGAGAGGACTTTGCACTTTGTTAAACTTAAAGAGTTTTCTGCCAGTCCATTTGCCTGTCCTGACAACTTCCCTCTAAATGGCAGAATGCATGACCCTCTGGCATACCATCTACTCCTCAGAGTTTTGTGTCATTGGTAAAATTGCTGAGGGTACAGTCTGTCCCATCATCCAGATCATTAATGAAGATGTGAAGCAACAGGAAGCATACTCTGCTAGTCACTGACCTCCATCAAGACTTCACACCACGGATCGCCACCCTCTGGACACAGGCGTTCAGCCAGTTTTCTATCCACTTCACTGTCTGCTTCACTGTCTGATACTTCATTAGCTTCCCTGTGAGGATTTTATGGGAGTCAGGGTTAATGAAGTCTAGGTAGGAAATATGTGCTTCTCTACCTTTGTTATTTCTCTCCCTTTATTATTTCATAATAAAAAGTTATGAGAGAATCACAGAATGGTTGAGGTTGGAAGAGACCTTTGGAGGTCATCTGGTCCAAACCCCTACTCAAGCAGAACTTAGTGTCTAGACTAAGTTGCCCAAGGAGTATGTCCATCAATGAAGAGTCCAAAACCTCCCTGTGAAACCTGTGCCAGTGTTTAGTCACTGTCACAGTAAAAAAGTGTTTCCTGATATTCAGGAGGAATCCTTGATATTTCAACCTGTGTTCATTGCCTTTTGTCCTGTTGATGTGCATTGTATCCTTTGCACCCTCCCTTCAGGTGTTTATACATATTACTGAGTGTAGGTAAACAATGTCCATTGCTCTCCCCTTCACCCGTCTACCAAGCCAGTCATTTCATAGTATAACTTTATCATGTTGGTCAAGGATGAAATCTCCTTTGCGAATATGTGCTGACTGCTGCTGATTACCACTTCTCAATCATGTGCCTGGAAATAGTTTCCAGGGTTAGTTGTTTCATAACTTTCCAATGGATTAAGGTGAAGCTGACTAGCTTGTTGTTCCCTGGGTCTTCCTTGCCATTCTCAAAGACAGAAGTGACCTTTCCTTTTCTCAAGTCTTCAGGCAGCTCACCCAGTTGCCATGATCATTGAAAGGTTATCAAGATTGACTTCAAATCGGCATCAATCGGCTTCCACAGTACTTATGAGTGCAAGCCATCTAATCCCACGGATTTAGGCAGGGACTTAGACAGTCCAGTCTGCTTAAGTATTCCTAACCTGTTCCTCTTGCATCAGGGGCAACTGTTCCTTGCTCCAAACTATCCACCAAGTTTCTGGGGCCTGGTACTCTTGAAAATCAGTTTTGCTAGTGAAGGCTAAGGTGAAGAAGGTATTCCATACTTCAGCCTTTTTCCATATCCTGTGTCACTAGGTCACCTATAGTAGAGAACAATGGTCCAATTTCTTCCTAGTTTTCCTTTTGTCTCCTATGTACTTATATAAGTCCTTCTTTTATCTTTGACATCATAGCAAATTCAATTCCATTTGGACTTTAGCTTTCTTAACTTCATCCTTGGATGAAGTTTCTCTATTCCTCCCAGGTTACTTGTTGTTCCTTTCACACTCTGTATGCTTCCATTTTGTGTTTGAGTTTGTCCAGGACATGGATTTGTTCATCCAGGACATGGATTTTTTCATCCATGCAGGCCTCCTGGCATTTTTGCTTGACTTTATACTGGTTGTGATGGACTACTCTGGAGCTTAGAGAGGTTCCTGGTTGTAGAATCCAAAACCTTGTCACCAGCACCAATTCTGCAACTAGTTATTGTCCTACTAGTGCCCATCTTCTCAGGAGAGTCAAGCATGCTTGTGCTCATAACTTTGCTAAATAAATTGTATTTCTTCAAAATATTAGTTGACAATATAAATTTCCTTTTGCCATCATGTGAGATTCAATACTTTATTTGGAAGTACCTGTAAGACCTGGGGCTGGAAGATAAAATCTTTAGGTATCTTAGACATATTGCTGTAAACAGTTCTGGTTGCTTCTTTTGTGCCCTCTTTAGGGTTCTGCATATATTTAAAAATAGCACTATACTAGGTCAAATGCAAACCATGGGCTCATAGAACCATAGAATTGTCTGGATTGGAAGGTACATTAACGATCATCTAGTTCCAACCCCCTTGCCCAGAATGCTCAGAGTTTCATCCAACCCAGCCTTAAACATTTCCAGGAATGGGATATCCACAACTTCTCTGTTGACACTGTTCCTGTGCCTCACTACCCTCACAATAAAGAATCTTACAATAAACTTTTCAAACATAGGTCAGCTCTTTGGGAAGAGGGAGAAATGGCATAAAATGTTTTCCTTTTCCCAATGAAGAAAGCTTTGTTGACAATAAGGAATATTTCTTCTTTATTCTGCAATCTGTTAGAAAAATTGTTGCCTATACTGCACTTTCATAGCTCCTTTAACAGCTAAAATGTCAAACTTGAATCATTCTAAGTGTGACATGATGCAAATGGCATTGGAAAGAAGCTATGGGCTATGTTTGGTCTGTGTGGACTGTGTTCATTGACTTCAAATGCACCATTGCCAAAAATGAGTTTGCCTCAGCAGCTACGCAGTGTTAGCTCTTCAGCAGTTAGTGAGTAGATTGATTTGATCAATAAAGTCTGAAAATGAAAGGGATTTATTCAGCATATGCTGATCCATTTAAAGGTAAATAAAGACTGACTTCCTCTTTAACTGCTACCATGCAGGGAAAAAGGTGATTAGAATAAAAACAAAAAAAGACACTGCCATAATTTTGAGTTATTTGAGAGCTTTCTACAAAATCTAAAGCATTAGACTCATAGTTAAGACTATGTTGAGCAGACAGTCTTTAGAACTTGTTCTTAAAACTTGTTCTATCCTTGCCCTTCCTTTTTTGCAGGCAGTACATGTCTGTATGTGTGCATGTATGCATATATAACTACATGTACTTGTTAAAAAAATAGGTAGAATTTTCATAACAGGTGGACCCTTCTTTCTAATTGTAATGCTTCAATGCCTTTTTAGTCTCAATTTTCACTGGCAAGATCCACCCACCTCCCTTCAAGATCCCTAAGCCTACAAGCAAAGTCTGTGGGAGTGAAGCAAATAAGGGATCACTTAAGTCAAATAGAGATACACAGTCCATGGGATGAGATGTGAAGCACCCAAGGATGATGAAGGAGCCAGATGATGTCATTGTGATGTGGTTCTCTATCATCTTCAAAAAGATAAAGCAACCCTTTGAAGGGGTGTTCCCGGTGGGTGAAAGAAGGCAAATGTTGCAACCACCTTGAAGAAAGGCAAGAGATAGGATCAAGACAACAACAGGCAGCCTGGAAAGGTTAAGGAACAAGTCTTCTTAGAAGTAATTTCTGAACACTTGTGGATCAAGAGGGTAATTGTCATATGCCAACATAGTTTTACCAAGGATAAATAATACCTGACTGACCTGACTACTTTCTGTGGTGTTGTGACTGGTACTGTGAACAAGGCAGTGGGTGTTAGATATTTTCATTTCCAAGACTTTTGATGGTCTCCCAGTATTATTATCACCAACTTGGTGAGACAGAAGTTGCTCAAGTGAACGTTAATTTATTGGAAAATTGTTTGGTCTGCTGAACTCAAAGAATTTATACCAATGGCAAAAAACCCATTTAGCAGCCAGTAACTAGCAGCATCCCTCAGGGATCAACATTGAGAACAAAACTGTTTAATGTCTTCATTAATGTCTTGGATGATAAGATGGAGTGCAACCTCATCAAGTTTATGAACAAAACCAAATTGAATTTAGTGGTCATCACACTGGAGAGCAGGGACCTTAGTCAAAGAAACCTGGACAGACTGAAGAGATGGACAGGCAAGCATCTCATGAAGTTTAACATCACTGCAAGTCCTGCATCTGCAATGAAATAAATTCATGCAACAGTGCAAGCTGAGATCCATCTGGCAAGGGAACAGTTCTACCGAAAAGGACCTGAGGGTCCTAGTGGACATTATGCTGAGTGTGAGTTAGAGAAGCACACTTGCATCCTCAGCTGTACTAGACCAGTGCAGCTATCAGGTTTGGAGAAGTGATCCTTTCTTTGTCACTTGTGAGACCAAGTTTGCAATGCTCTGTCAAGTTTTGGGCTGCCCAGTACAAGAATAATTTTGACACACTTAAGGAAGTCCAGCAAAGGCAAGGAAGACCCCAAGACAGTCAGGGGACTCGAACAGACAGCAGAGACAACTGTCTGTTCGGCTCAGAAAAAAGATGGTAAAGGGGAGACTTGCTGTCCTATAACTAGGTAACGTAAGGGTAGAGAGAGGATGGATCCAAACTCTTCTTGGGGATGCACACTCTCCAAGTGTGCATTGGATTAAGGAAAATTTAAATTGTTAGAGGTTAAGAAGGCAGGTTTTTTGTTCCTTGTTTGTGTTTTTTTATTTTTTTCCATCATGTGGGTTATCAAATCCTGGAACAAGTGAGCAGAGAGGGTGTGGAATATCCATCCTTGATTTTGTTCTAGATCCATTAGGCACATCCCAGAGCAGCTTGACCTAATTATATCTGCTTTGAGCAAGAGCTTTGTCTAATGACCTCTGAAGGTCTGTTTCAAACTAAATTACTCTGTGATTCTACAGATATAATTGGAATTCATATTTGCAAATGCTCAGTCTTGCAAAAATTGAACTCTCTACTTAAAAATTCCAAACCAATATATCTGTGGCATACCTAAGAAAACACTCATTTTGTTAAAGAACATACAAGTGATCATTTAAGAAATTAGAAGACCCAGTGCTGACTATATGCTTTTAAAATGTCCAGAAGTATTTAATGTACAATCCTAGCATGAGGCTAATCCACTTTATATAATTTCTGTTCCTTACACTTTCCCTATTTTTTTTTAAACAAAGAGCACGTCTGCTACCAAGTTGTAAATAGATATGTGGAACACTTATTAACAATTTGAGACTAAATCAGTTTTCTATTCATTACCAAACCATTTTCTCTGTCATGTGTATATCTGTATACCTACATGCATCTTCTAAAGACCAACAATGATCCTCGTTTCATAACTTCTCGATAGTTTTGAATTTGGATTATAATAAAACAATATATTTTATTCAGCAGATGTGTTTTAATCTAATTACAAAGGTGAATAAAAATTGCTGCATGCTGTTGCATCTAATGTAAGTTATCTATTATTCACACCACATTTACTTTTAATATTCATGCAGATTCCCTTTGACATAACCTACTGTGTCACAGTTAATCCAATAAAGATAAAATATAGCTCAGCAAAACACCAGTCGATTCCAGCATTTTGGTAATTATAAGAGACTGTTTCACACTGGTTCCTTCAATCAATGCATTTCCCCTTGGATGTGGTAGTGTTCTTCTTTGAAGCTTTCAATCCTCCTAGTGGATTCAGGGGAATATTCAGGCACTTTTTTAGTCTCTGGGCCTCTGAGGCAGTTCAAAGAGCAAAACAAGCTATCACTGGTTTATCCTCAAAGGCTAACACTGTCTTTTTGATATATAGTGACTTAAAAAGTCATCCCTAGCAAGCATGTCTTTGCTACCAGTCCATTGAATCAGCCATTTATGAGCTAATCTGTATGCAATGAGCACGCCTGCGAACAGATCCAAGGATAGAACACAGTCTCCTGCTGGACCTACTATTGATTTGATTTCCCTGTCTAATTCTGTAGTGGTTTTCGTGTCCAGTTATTGAAGCAACCTTTTACCTTATGAAATAAGCATTGCTGTATCATTATGATTGTGAGTTTGTGTGCAAGAGCTGAGGGCTAAGATTTTGGGGTGTTACAGTTCTGGCAGGACTTGCCTTTGGCTTGATCCTCTGCAGTCCCTGCCTGCTAGGGTCACGAGACATACATGCAGTGCTGTTTGTTTTATAACTTTTAACTGTAGAGTAGCCAAGGTTGAGGCAGAAATATCCAAGTATGGGTGATTTTATACTTAAGATCAACAGTGGTCTTTCACTTTTTTATTGGTTGGTAATTGACAATAACGGACTTTTATCACTTGATGTGGAAGTATGAGTAATTTTTATGTATTCCATGTTTTACTATGTACTACAATCTGGAAGAAACAAGTTAGTACCCGTTAAAATGTAGTGCCTGTTTTTTGCAGGAATATTCCTAGGTAGCTCTTGCTAGAGCTAGGAAAGACACTCAAGATTTGTACCATCACACAAAACCAAACTAATTAAAAAAGTTTTTACCTAGGGAAGAACTTGATATGTTTTCTGATTAGTGGCTGTTTTCGTCTTACAATGGTGGTGGTGGTGACTGTCCTCCACCTTGCAAGTACAAGAAAGATGAACAGTTGTGGAATCCTGTGTGCTTGTCATAGACCAGCAGTCTAATTCTTAATGATGATATGTATTGGCCATTTTTGTGATCACAAAAAGGCAGAAACAGTTCCCTTGTAGCTTTTTCTGCATCTTTTTTCTTAGAAAGAGTATGTCTGAACTCACTGGACCATATTATGGTGTCTATCAAGGTCATATTTCCCTTCAGTCTTATCCTGAAGCATAGCCAGTGACACAGAGTGAATATGATGGACAGGGGAGATAAGAAAGATGATTCAGTGTGATCTTCCAATATGCATTCAGTTTAGTGTTTTTTGGAAATACGTTTTTCATGACTGCCAGGTACAAAGTTCTGTTTCCACTTATCCAAAGATTAAGGAAGAAAACACCTGAACAGTGAAGTCAAGAAGAGATCATGCACCACATGCTTCACAGTGAATGCAGAACTGGTGCATTTGGCAAAGAAAGTGGATTAAACTGGTTTGGGTTTGGGTTTTTTTATTATTTTAAAAAAAATCTGATATATTTTTCTTAATAATTTCTGATTTTGTAAACTTTTATTTTTGCTTTCTAGTTTTACTGTGTTTCTACTTGTCTATTTGACAAGCACTAGATACAAAGATATTAAGTTACTCAGTGATATCCAGGAAACTTTGGATTCAGGACCAGCTGTTCTAGGCAACTGGGGCTACTAGGATAACTTTTGTAATGCCTTGAGAAGTGCCAGCTTTTCTGCTCAGGAGGACTGAATCACCACCATTACTGCAAGCACACAAGCCATTTACAGATGTCCCATATGGACTGCCTCGGATAACAGATGAGGAATTAAAGAAGACAAACGAGCTTTTTGAACTAGCACTCGTGGGTTAAGGAATAGTAGAATGGATGTTTATACTATATCCCATAATTTGTGAAGTGTTATGGAGAAGATTTACCATGTACACTAATATATAGAGAGTACATTTTAAAGCTTTTGAGTATATAGTTTGAAACATGCTCTTGACCTGAAAAATTTCACTACTGTATATAATCTGTCTCAGGAAAAACCAAGAACCGCAAAGCAGCGCTTCTTCCCCTGAGATTAGTTCAGCTGGTCAGAGCAGGGTGCTATTGATGCCAAGGTTGCAGGTGCAATCCCCATACAGGTCACTCACCTAGAAGTTGTACTCAATGGTCCTTGTGGGTCCCTTCCAGCAGAATATTCTGTGATTCCTTCTCACTCTCCTATCATCTCCACATTTACTCTACTTTCTTGAGGGACAAGCAGTTGCCAAAATTTTCACCTACTGATACTTCTCTCAAGTCTGATCTTGGGAGTTACTGCTCTGGTCTGCTGTCCGTTTCTGGAGCCCATCCTCAACAGTGTACATCTGTCAGTCTAGAAAATGTACCTTAGAAAGCTGGGCTTGCATATGAGGGTAAAGTGCATGTGTAGAAAAGCAAGAGAGAAACGGGAGTTAAGTAAGAAGTGTGGCCTGAAGGTAGGCTGGTTTAACTGCCTGAGTGTCAGGGATTGGATCTTAGAATGGGTAGGTGGAACTGCATGAGCAACATAAAACAACCCAAACAAAACAAACAACAACAAAACACTGACAGATGAAAAAAATTCCATACCTCTGTTTTCTTTTCATATAGCTTGGGTACAGCCAACACACACGACAGATATCCTCTAAAGAATCTTTTCTATTATTTCTGTATCATTTAAGCCTAGTTTGTAAATATTAACAGCTGACTCAAATAATGTCTTCCTTATATTTTTCTGTTCTACTCTTTCTGGTTTCTCCAAATGGAAAAATATTTTCACTCATACCAGCTAGAACTTAAACTTCTTCTGCCTAATACAGAAAATATTTATAAACATCAACTCTATACCAGTTTATTCTTTTGCTCCCAAGTTTACATAACTTTTAGAATTAAAATGTAAAATAAGATGGCAGAAGATCTTTTCAAATCCCTCCTTCCTATTTGAGTAAAGATAAAAGTACACATGCGAACTTGACAGAGCTTTTTATAAGCTCCTGAAGTTTCTACAAAAGCTAGTTGCTGACCAGAAACTAGGTCATGCAATTGTTCTTCAATAAAGATGATCTTTTGATGTGTCTCAGCAGCAGCCTTTCTATAACAGGAGTCCTGCCGTTTGAGCTCTTCACAAATTGAGCTTCATGCCACAGATATTTCTTTTGCTTTATTGAAATTCTTCCATCTGACTTGAGTTTTTTGATTGATGTGTCCCATTTATGCCACAAGGTTATTCTGTGCTGTTTATTTATTTAAATATATTTTCAGATGGACTCTCCTAAAGTTGAGAACTGTGTTTACAATGACTTCTGCTAAACTACCACCTGAGATATATTATGTCTTACCAGAGGGGGACACTAAACATTAATATGACCAGACAACAAGTGGTGACAAACTGACACAAAATTCAGTTCAGACTGATCTTCTGTGATAATCATGAGCATATTTGGGAACCTAATTTCTCAAGAAATTTTTCAAGCTTTCTAATGCTAAGAGGAAATGAAATACTTTTTGTTTGTTTTGGTGACTGCTGAAACTGACTGTTTTAGCAAATGCACAATAAAATATGCAAAACTCATTTGATCAGATACCCCTTAGCATGAGTATGAATTATGAATCAATGAAAGAAACTGTCACTGACTAGGTTCCCTTGGGATAAATTTCATGATAGAACCTCTCTGATTTTAAGAATAATACATGCATGCCACACACACAAAGAAATTATTTATGAATAAAACTTTTTACTTCAATACAAATAAGCTAATCAGTTTCTGATGACTCCTATCTATTAAAGCTCCTGTTGAAATCATTCAGCCTGGGTATAAATATATCAACACTTGGTTAATCCTGTCTGCCTCAACATTTTTGAATACATAAGCTGTTATAAACCCCCAAAATATTTATTTTGTTAAAGGGCAAAATCACTGGGTTTTTTTGCCTGTTGTTCTGAGATTAGGAATTTAAGCTTTGAATAACAACTATCCTGCTGTGTTTTTAGCATGGGTAAGGAAAAGAAAACACAGCTGAACACTTCTATACATCAACAGAAACATTTTAATAAGGTGTATGCCTGTTTTTATAAAGTTTTAACTGTTTAATATCTTAGAAGAGCCATAATAAATTTGTAGTTGATTATGAATGCATATAAGATCCTCTTCATATTATCATTGAAGCAAGAATTTAAACTCTTACTTTTGCTCAAACTTAATATTAAGGTTTACTTATGTAAAACTAGAAGCAATCCCAGCAGAGTGACTTTTTGTTTTGTGTGTTTAGATGGAAAATACCTCTGCACCTTCAGAAACCTTATAGTCCCTGTACACTGAAGAATAGAGAATATATTTTATTTCTTCCTCCTGATTTGCAAAAATAGATGAACTTGTGTTGTCTTCTACAGTTTATTTGTTAAGAGCAGTTCTGGGATTCATTTTCTGCTGAAACTCAGTGTGGGGCCAGTGCTAGACATGAAGCACTCCAGAGACTACTTCATGCCCCAGGAATCTGGTGTGCTCTTGGCTACCTTGAACTGTATGGCTCAGGATGGTCCTGTCCTGAGGCCTTAAGCTCTGAGGTAAGGAGAGTACTGAGAGCTAGCAAAATGTAAGTATATTGCTATAGGCAAACAGTGGATGAGAGAAATTGATCCTGCCATGGGCAAAAGGTGTGTATAGAAAGGGTCCTTTCAAGCCACATTTTAAGCAGACATTTCTGTATCTAAGCTTACCAAAGAAATCTGCCTACTGAGGGCCAGATCTATATCTATGACTACTTGCAGAATTAAAAAGGTAACCCTTAACCCCTGTATTTTGATGATTCAGCAAATTCATGAACTTATTGCTAATTCCATTTGGTAAATAGAAGGACGTATATGCCTCTTTAAGACTCAAAAAAAAAAAAAAAGAGGTAAAGCTTTCATGAATAATTAAAAATGAAGCAGATAAGTGAAGCAGACCTTGATTTCTGTTGTATGACAAATATATAGTCTCATTAAGTTATATTGTTATTGAGAACTTTGGTATTAGAAAATGTTGTTATCCCTTTAAGCTAATAAAAGGAAAAGAGAATCACTTCAGCATGTATCTGCAGAAGTGTTAACTGTGTCGTATGATTTTTAAGTCCAAGTGGGAACTGTAGTGAGACAATCCCAGCTGGTAGGTAAACCTCCACTCATTCTCCCTGTCATTCCTCCCAGTGAGACAGGGATGAGAATAGGAAGGGCAAACAAACAAAAAAAAAACCACTTGTGGTTCAAAATAAACACAGTTTAGGAAGTGAAACAAAGCTGTGCATGAAAGCAAAGCAAAATAAGTCATTCATTCACTACTTCCCCTGAGCAGGCACTTGGGAAGACAAGTGCTGTCACCCAAAGGGGATATTTCATTCTTCTTCCTCCTTTTCCTGAGTTTTTATTGCTGAGCACAATGTTGTATGGCATGGGATATCCCTCTGGTCTGCTGAGTTCAACTGTCCCAGCAGTGCCTCAACCACTTTCTTGTGCAAGTCCAGCATAGTCACTGCAGGGAAGAGTTGGAAAAAGACAAAACCTTGATACTGTTTAAAAACTGTTCAGCTGTACCTAAAACATCGGTGTGTTATCAACTCCAGTTGCGAGGAAAAGCATATGCTGAAATTATAGCTATAGTAATACTGCATGCTGAGAACATGGCATAATTTAGCAATTTTTTGTAGTGTTTGTTAGGTAAAATATTATATGAACTAAATGTATACTGGAAATTAGGCATACAAATTCACTTTGATGGGAGGGAGGATTTTAGTCATATGCCTTCCATCTGCTTTTAAAACTAGGGTTGAATGGAAAGGAAGGAGAAGGAAAAGGTATTGGTCTTTCAGAGACTGTAAAAAATATAATAGGGGAAAGGTCAACAACTAGCTGATTCTGCATCTTAATCGTAAAGTCATGAAAATCTTGTTCACTTGAAGTAATGGCAAGCACTTTTGTGCTAATAATAGAGGGGAACTAACTTGCATCGCGTACTGTAGCTTCTTAGTAAGGTTAACAAACTACATTAACCATTCACTCATCTGTAGCTCATAATTAATCACTCCTTGAAAATTACATTGTATAATAAATGAGGACAGACATGTTTCATTAAAACTTCTAATTAATTCTATTTAATACTATTTCATAGTTCATTGATAAGTGCTGAGAGAAGGATTATGCTATAGGATATTTGATGCATTACTGAAAAAGAATCAATAGGACAAACACAACTTAGAATGCAGCATGAATATTTTCCAATGTAAATACCAGCTGTTTATCTCTAGTGATGTTGGATCTATACTTTGTGTCACTTAACATCTTCACTTCCAATTTAGATTTTCATTGACCTATAACCCAGCTGTAGAAATGAGTCATAGGCTCAAATCTTGATTCTCTTCAGAGCAAGTATAATGTCTCCTCCCCTGTCAAATCCTCTAGAAAAGAAGTTTAAGAACAGCATTTGACTCATGGTGGGACCAATCTTTTTATTGTATTGTGAAAGTCTGAAGATAACATTTTGAATAAAATGATAAAAGCTCAGTAATTAGTGGGCAGAGGTGAAAAATGCTCCATTTAAGTGCTTTAAGCTAAAAATAGTGATGAAGACTAGGAAGCACAGCTGTCTGAAAATCAATTTTTGTAGGAGCTCAAAAGCCTCAATTCTCTTCATATGTTTCCTTTTTACTTGTTTCAAGAATCTGATATTCCACCATGAAGTAGCATAAGATTCCTCCCTGGCTTTACTCTGGCATTTTCAAGAAACATGATACTCTGTTCACAAAAATGGGCTCTTGTCATCAGTGCTGACCTGTGGCAGTGTCCTTTTGCCTCTGAGAATTCCAATTATACTATCACTGGATGGAAATAGCAGGTTTCCAAAAGATTTTCTATGCAAGTTCAAATATGTAGACAAAAGTTAAAAAAAAAAAAAAAGGAAAAATTTTTGTGAGGTTGCTGGCTGAAATCTTTCCATTTCAGCTTATTTGATAGTGTCTTATTTAACCTCAGCTGGTCTTGTGACAAAACCTCTTTAGCTTTACTATGGGGACTAAAGATGCAGCTTTAACATTTATGCAAAATGCCTTTGGTAAACTTCTTCTTGTCAGCAATTTTACATCCTTTACCATAATTTTTTAGAATATTTCAATTTCCTTTAGCTTTTGTCAGTTTCAGGAGACTGAAGCAATTAGGAAATTCAAAACACTTGAACTACTTATCTCAAAATACCAAAATACTGAATTTCTTAATTGAGGCCTTGTTGCACAGTTGCTACAAAGTTTCTTTTAATTTAAAAAGCTTTTCTTTTGAAACTTATGTTTACATAGTACCACAGAAAAGGAAAAATCTTAATGGCAAAATGCTAAGAAAAAACAAAGTGTTCATTTGAACAAGTAATTTGTTTAGCAAAAGATCAACCTATAAAAAAAATCTAAGTAAACCAGAAAATAAATTTAATTGCATTTGAGCCATTAAAGTATTTTTCTTAAAAAAAAAAAAAAAAAACCAAACCCCCCTCCAAAACCCACAAAAAACTGCCAAACTACCAAAAAACCACTCTATAAAACCCTCAAAACTCCCAGTCCAGCCTAATCCCCTGCTACCAGCCATCAAGCATCCACAGGAGGGCAACGAAGATGGTGAAGGGCCTTGAGGGGAAACCATATGAGGAGTGGCTGAGGACACTTGGTGTGGTCAGCCTGGAGAAGAGGAGACTGAGGGGTGACATTATTGCAGTCACAACTTCATTGTGAGGGGAAGAGGAGGGGCAGGCACTGATCTCTTCTCTGTGGTGACCAGTGACAGGACCAGAGGGAGTGGCCTGAAGTTGTGTCGGGGAGGTTTAGGTTGGATATTAGAAAAAGGTTCTTCACCCAGAGGGTGGTTAGACATTGAAACAGGTTGCCCAGGGAAGTAATCACAGCACCAAGCCTGCCAGACTTCAGCAAGTGTTTAGGCAATACTGTCAGGCACATGATGTGGCTCTTGGGGATGGTCCTGTGCAGGGTTAAGGGGTGGACTCAAAGATCTTTGGGCTTCTCTTCAAATTCGTATTCTGTGATTCTGTGATCAGTTCTGCATCTTACAATAGTCTCCATCTCAAACTGATCTAGTAGCAAACTGACTACCAAAGTTTTCCATCTTTTCAGCAAAGAGATTGAGTTGTCTGGCACAGGCTCAAGACTAGGCTTACTGCAATTATTGTTAAATGCCTGCGAGGTACTCTGCATGTAGACCAATGAAAAGTGCTCAGGAAATTTTAGAAATTAATTCAATAAACCCAAATAAATTATAATTACAATGACTTATTTCTCAGGAATTACTCATACTATATTTATTAAGTATTTTACATTGTTGATTGTTTAATCTCCAGAAATTCAAATATTTTACGAACTTGATGAGGTGTTGACAAGTTTTTGATCTTTTTGTAGAGGTAGTTAAGCATAACAGGGTTGCAGCAGACCTGAGAGACTGAAAACTCCTTTTTGGAGGGCTGTGTTAGCTGATATATCTGTGAAGAGGTTCCAGCCAACGCTGAGAGTAAGTAAATGAACCACAATAGCCCCATTTGATTTCTATAATTGTCTTCATGCTATTTACAAATTTAACTTTGGTTTACACAGTGGAATTAAGATGAAACTAAGGCACAGGATTCTGCAGAGTCATGTTGCCCCTGTTTTATGGCAAATATTTTAAATTTCTTTTGGAAAGTATGAAAATTGTAGAGGTTCATTGAAAAATGGTAAAAGGAAAAAGTTTGGGTTTAGTTAGTCAGTACCTTGTAAATTGTATTATGTGATGTATTTTACCTTATTGCACCTGAATTCACCTCACTGCATCCAGCTACACCTGACTACTCTTAAAAGAATACAAATTTAGTTTAATAAGTGCAAACCATATGGATAAAAATTGCAGATCTAATGAAACAAAGAAGCACCTGTTCTGCAAGACATTGTATATACTTCAGGATTCTGTACAGAACAGAGAAAATTACTTCATCTTCAAGCCTTTTTGCCAGATATGTCTCTCTTTCTTACAATAAAAGCCTACTCATTTTTATTATTGCAAAAAGATACCTGAAATATAAACTATGAAATCACTGAATTATAGTACTAATGGGATAAAGGTTGCATTACTGAAACACATTTTCAGGGAGTGTATTTCATGTAATAACAGGAAAATAAGTCACAAGAGAAAAATAAAACATATGTCTTTATTTCTTTCTTTATTAATCTAATCTAGTTTCTTTAATTTGAGGAACTAGAGAATATATGTCCTACCGTATTGTAAGGAAGAGTCGGAAGTAGAAAGCAGCTGTATAGAGTCCCACCCGATGAGTGGCGGAAGCCACTGAAAGTAAAGACGAATCGAGTCAGTTTGCAGAACTCAAAACAGTCCAATTAACCCTAGATATCGCAGAGAGAGAAAGATAGCCAAGGCTCTATCTGTACACCGATTCGTAGATGATAGCCAATACCCTATGGAGATGACTAAATCGGTAGAAAGAGATGAATTAGAAGCGTAGAAGAAAACCCATCTAAGCTGCTGATCTGTGGCAAGACATCGCTGCCAGAGTGAAGAAATTGAATGTGAGAGTCTGCCATGTAGATGCCCACGTGCCCAAGAAATGAGCTAATGAGAAACATACTAATAACATACAGGCAGACCAAACTACACAGATCAAGGTACCACAAGTAGACCTAGTCTGACAGTAGAAGAGAAAGCTGTTTCTAGCTCGATGAACCCAGGATACTTCCAGTCATCAGAGCCGAGATGCCACTCATGGATAAGCACGAAACCGAAGAGTAGATTTAACCATAGATATCATCTCTCAAGTTATCCGTGACTGTGAAACCTGTACTGCTATTAAGCAAGCAAAAAAGTTGAAACCCCTATGGTATAGTGGATGCTGAGAGAAGTATAAATATAAAAAAGCCTAACAGGTTGATTATATCATGTTGCCACAGACCCGCCAAGGTAAATGCTATGTGCTTACCATAGTGGAAGCAACCACAGAATGGTTGGAAACATATTCAGTACCACATGCAACAGCCCGAAACACGATTCTAAGTCTCAAGAAGCAAGTCCTGTGGAGACATAACACTCCAGAGCGGATTGAGTCAGACAACAGGACTCATTTCAAGAACAGTCTAGTAGCTACTTAGGCACAGGAGCATGGTATTGAATCACATTCCATATCATGCACCCGCTGCAGGAAAAGTAGAAAAGTGTAATAGGCTGTTGAAGACAACCCTAAAGACACTAGGTGAGGGAACTTACAAAAATTGAGATAAGAACTTAACCAAAGCCACCTGGCTAGTCAACACTAAAGACTCTGTCAACCGAGCTAGTCCTACCCAAGCAGAATCCCTCCACACTGTAGATAGAGACAAAATTCCAGCGAATGTTAAGTAAAACCGTTTAGATCACTCCTCCCTCAAGCCAAGACAAACCCATTCGTGAGATTGTTTTCACTCGAAAGCCCGGAAATACCTAGTGGGTTATGAAGAAAGAAAGAGAGATCCAATGTGTACCTCAAAGAAACCTAGCCCTGGGAAAAAATTAATTCTGTTTTGAGTTGTGTTTTACAAAAAACCAGACACCTGATGAAAAAGACCCGAACAAAGTGATACTGGTACCCAAGGATGTCCGATGTTGAGACAACCCAAACCAATGAACCAGCCCTAAACCAGAACTGTGATTACGACGAAAAGACCAAGAATCCAAACCGAACTACTGCTAGTGCTGATCTTCAACAACAGACTACAACCTCGAAATAAACATAAACTATATGTATATATGTATATGTATATGCACGAGATATAGATAAACACAATATACAGGTGTCACGTAAAGAAATAGTATGGAATAAAGAGTGGAGAATGTGATAGTTTCACTCTAGACCTTCCTGGAGACCAGCTTGTAACCAGGAAGGAACTAAGAAAGTGATCACGGAAGTATTCCATGCTATTCCTTTACGTAACTTGAGGTATAAATAAAGCCAGCAGGAGGAACCTTGCGCTCTTCCTTTCCGGTGAGGTTCGAGAACGGTGGGTCCCTGTCTCGGTCGGGCTTATCTGAAGCTGAGGCCTACAGCAACTGCTGTTATCTGCCACGCGTGAGGTGAGAGTGCTGGGCCGGGTCTAGTCATCCTGCTTGTTCAAAGGGAAGTGGTGAGATTTTGCTAATTTACCTTCAGTTGGCTGGTTAACTTGTTTGGTCTTTGTCCCTTTTTGTCCTTTCCCCTTCTCCCCGACCTGGGCCGGTTCACATTTTTTTTTTTTTTTTTTTTTTTAGTGATGGTAGGGTACCATCACTAGTTAGACACCTAATTAAGCAAAATAACTTGTCTGATAATATAAACCCTGTTAATGATGACCAGATGATGACAAAAATTACAAGGTATTATAATAATGATTACATAAAAATTATAATAGTTTTCACAGCAGGCTTTATCTGCAGCCACATTCTGAAAAGAAGCATACCTTGCCCCTCCTTGCTTCCACCTCTGCCTCTGTGTCAGTGTGTGGAAACTTACAGCCCCCTTGCCAGTGGTTTAGAGGGGAGGCTCAAGTTTTGAGAGTTTGAGGCTCCATCCTTTCTTGAATCATCAGAAGCCTTTTTGCCAGGACTACTCAGCGCCTCTACACCTGTCTAGAACTTCTTGTGATGACCTAGTTGGGCAAAGGGATTTACTGGGGATTTGTCAGTGGCTTCTGTCCAGAAAGAAAGAGGTTGTCCACACTCTCCTGTTAACAGAGGCTCTCAGGCACTGTTCCAATTCCTCCAGTTCTTCCTCCTGTGGCCAAAGTATGCTGTGCTTGCATGGCAGCCTGCTTCTGGGCTGCTTCTGGGAACCCAGGAAGCTTGGGGTCTGAGCTTTGCTCTCCTGACAGAGATACAGCCAAGGTGTGCACATGGGAAAGAGGGCCCTCTTCCTTAACCCATTTATATTTTACGTGAATGTCATGGGTGACTAGTGTTCCAGTGAGGCTGATATGAGGTTATAATAAATCCACAGAACCAGTAAACGCATGTCCGAATAATAGAACAGTGTAGAAGAAAGTCCTCACTCTGCACCATTTGTGGCGAATGAATCCATGGGAGACAGACATTTGTCCAGGAAGAACTCTCTCGTAACTTTGTTGCTCCATACCTTTATACAGACTCTCTACCGACCCTGGGTCTGAGCTCTCCAACCAGCCAGATATTTTCTTATCTCCCCACATACCACACACACTCACGTGACTGCTTCCAGCCATGGCGAACAAACATGCTTCAAGCAGCTTTCCAGTTTGACCTTGTGATTTTTTTCACATACACAATAATCTTAGCTCTGGCTAGCTCAGGACAACAACATCCTTGCTTCAGTATTTTTTTCTTCTTCTCCTTCTTTTATCATCCAGGTGGCTGGGGGTGTTCATCCAGCTGCTCCTACAGTACAGTAACTTGAAAAGAGAGACATGTGGCTAGGTGTGTAAGATGCTCATGTTGTTTCCATGAAGCCAAGTGATGAATAAGTATATAAATTTTAAATATTTCAGATAAGAATACAACTGAATTATTTTTAAGAATTTCTTGGCTGTCAAACAAATATAGTTTATCTCATAAAAGTTTTATTTTTTTTTATTTTAATATACAGAAGAAATACGAAGAAATGTTCACTAATCTGGCTGAGAAATAAAAACCTCTGGTGAAACATCATTAAACATTCTACATTTTCCTTCTTCTGTGTTGGTAGGAGAGGTTTATTATATCATGATGATTATTATTTATGTATATGTATCATAGTATTATGATAAATTCTGCCTATAAAGTTAGTCTTAGCTGAAGCATATATGTATGGGTTATATAGTCACACAGAAGGTCAGGTTCACTGGTACTGGATATTCATCTTGTTTGTACTGGTTATTAATCTTGTTTGTATAATTTTACTATGGATAGCTTGGTAATGAAGGCACCAGTGATTCTTAATAATCCTTATTTACACTGCCTGGCAATGGTACTGCTTATAACCAACACTATGAGATAGTTATGGAGATTGGGGAATGCAACACTGTCTTTGTTGCCTTATTGCAGGACAAAACAAACTTCGCGAGAGAATTTACCGGGATGTGCCTTAAAGGACCTGGTTCCTGGGCGGCAGGGAAAGTGGATGAATTTGGGCAGGTTCTTAGGGCGTTTGACACCCCCTGTTGCTTGGGACTTCACACCAGAATAAGTATTCAACCCTAACAAACTGACACGTTGTTTAATGGAAGGATGTCTCGCCTACCCCGATCGAAACCAGAAACTTCTTGCCCTGTACTGGGGCCTGACCTGTGCTTATCGAACTGCAGTTCTATACTCTAAAAAGACTATGACCGAGGCTGGGACCCAAACTATAACACCTGAAGTCAGTATTACCCCCGTAGTGAAAAAGAAGACATGGATAAGGAACTCTACAGGACCTACCTTGGCAATTAGTAAGGGAGGAAGAAGGAGAAGAATTAATGGAAGTAATAACAGGAGAAGAAGAGGAGGCAAGGCAAAGAGCCAGTTCTTCGGAGGAAGGTCGATCAACCGGAGAGGGAATCAGATAGGAAAGTGAAGTTATCCGATCTCTGAGCACGTCAGAACTTTGAGACTTGTGGAGAGATTACAGCCGCCAGCCTGGTGAACGAATTTTTACCTGGCTGCTCTGATGCTGGGATAACGGGATCTATTACCAGAGATCGTGAAATTGAAAAAGAAATTGGAAAAGAGACAAGCATTTGTAGTCTTTCGAGACTGCTCCTGTCAAGTGTGAGAGAAAAGTATCCGTTCAAGGAAGATCTAATGAGCTCCCTAAGAAAATGGACTACTGCAGATGGAGGTGTTCAGTACCTGCGGGAACTGGCAATACTGGAAATCATTTACAGTACAAGCAGATATGATAATGTCTTCAATGATCCAGAGGATGTCCCTTGCACGCTGCCCATGTGGAGAAAGGTAATTCAAGGTGCCCCTGCATCATATGTTAACTGCCTGGTAACAGTGTACCATCCAAAAATGGTATATTGAACCAACTGTGGACATGATGTCTGCCTAGATACGGAGTATAGAAGAAGGTACGGAAACCTCCTCACTCTCACAGGCCAGCAAATTAGATTCCAGAGATAGCTTCGATCTCCACCACCAGCACACCCACACTGTGGAGAGGCCTCACAAGTGCCCTGAATGTGAGAACTGCTACAGAGGCAGCCCAAGAGATTGGTCTTGGTCTCCTTCTGTCCCACTCGGAAGGAAAGGAAACCCCAAGAGTAGGCCACATGGTGAATTACAGTTCTTTATGCGTGACCAAGGTGAAGACATGAAGAAGTGGAATGGTGAACCTACCTATAAACTTGAAGCCTGGGCACGAGAAGGGGGAAGAAACCTAGTAAGAAGGCCGTCCATGTAGTTGATGCAGAGACCCCAGAAAGAAATCAGCAACCTTTGAGATGCAAAAAGACTGAGATCAATTCCTGTGATCCTGATGAGGAGACCTCTGATTGGGCAATGCAAAGGTCAGACAGTGAATACTCTAACCAGGAACAATTGAGACCCTGCCTTCAGCCAGGAGAAGGAAAGAGACGATAGGGTTTACTGGACTGTGTGGATTCAATGGCCAGGCACATCGGATCTGCAGAGATTTCGAGCTTTAGTAGACACTGGTGCACAGTGCACCTTGATGCCATCAAGGCATAAAAGCACAGAGCCCATCTGGACTTCTGGAGTGACAGGAGGATGTTGAGCATTATCAGTGCTAGAGGCTGAAGTGAGTTTAACAGGAGAAAAATGGGAAAAGCACCCCATTGTGACTGGTCCAGAGGCCCCTTGCATCCTTAGCAGTGATTACCTCAGAAGAGGATACTTCAAAGATCCAAAGGGGTATTGATGGGCTTTTGGTGCAGCCACAGTGGCTACAGAGAAATTTAAATAATTATCTATCCTGCCTGGCCTTTCAGAAGATCCTTCCATTGTAGGACTGTTGCACATCAGAGATCAACAAGTGCCAACGGCCACTAAAACAGTACCAAATGAACCGAGATTCTGTGATTCCCATCCATAAGATGATCCGAGAGCTGGAGACCCAAGCGATGGTCAGCAAGACCCACACACCTTTCAATAGCCCCATCTGGCCTCTACGTAAGTCTGATGGAGGATGGAGGCTGACTGTGGACTATCGTGGCTTGAATGAAGTTACCCCGCTGCTGAGTGCCGCTGTGCCAGACATGTTGGGGCTCCAGTACGAACTGGAGTCCGAGGCAGTGAAGTGGTACACCACCATTGATATTGCAAATGCATTCTTATCCATCCCCTTAGCAGCAGAGTGCAGGCTGCAGTTTGCTTTTACATGGAGGGGCATGCAGGACACCTGGAACCGATTGCCCCAGGGGTGGAAACACAGTCCCACCATCTGCCATAGACTGATTCAGGTTACACTAGAGAAGGGTAAGGCTCCAGAACGCATACAATATATTGATGACATTATTGTATGGGGGGACACAGCAGAGGAAGTTTTTGAAAAAGGAAAAGAAATCATCCAGATTCTCCTCAAAGCCGGTTTTACCATCAAAAAGAGCAAGGTCAAGGGACCTGTCAGAGAGATTCAATTCCTAGGGGTGAAATGGCAAGATGGACGTCATCAGAATCCAACAGAAGTCATCAATAAGATCATAGCGATGGGTCCATTGACTAACAAGAAGGAAACACAAGCTTTCCTGGGGCCATAGGTTTTTGGAGGATGCATATTCCTGAGTACAGCCAAGTCGTGAGCCCTCTTTACTCAGTGACCCGTAAGGAGAATGATTTCCAATGAGGTCCTGAACAACAGCAAGCCTTTAAACAGATAAGCAGGAGATTGCACACACCGTGGCCTTTGGACCAGTCAGGACAGAACCAAATGTGAAAAATATACTTTATTCTGCAGCCAGGGATAATGGTCCCTCCTGGAGCCTCTGGCAAAAGGTACCTGGTGAGACCCAAGGCCGACCACTCGGTTTCCGGAGCTGAAGCTACAGAGTATCTGAAGCCAACTACATCCCCATGGAGAAAGAAATCCTAGCGGCTTATGAAGGAATACAAGCAGCCTCAGAGGTTATTGGCACAGGAGCACAGCTTCTCCTGGCACCCTGACTACCGGTGCTGAGCTGGATGTTCAAGGGAAAAGTGCCCTCTACATGTCATGCCACTGATGCTACATGGAGCAAGTGGATTGCTTTGATTACACAACGTGCCCGAATCGGAAACTCAAATTGCCCTGGAATTCTAGAGGTCATAACAAATTGGCCTGAAGGTGGAAACTTCAGTCTGGCAGATGAGGAGGAAGAAGAACAAGTGAATTGGACTGAAGAAGCTCCACCATACAATCAGTTACCTGAAGGAGAAACACATTATGCCCTCTTCACTGATGATTCTTACTGTATTGTAGGGAAGAACCAGAAGTGGAAAGCAGCTGTCTGGAGTCCCACTCCACAAGTGGCAGAAACAACTGAAGGACAAGGTAAATCGAGTCAATTCATGGAACTCAAAGCCGTTCAATTGGCCCTGGACATTGCCAAACGAGAGAAATGGCCAAGGCTTTACCTCTACACCAACGCGTGGATGATAGCCAATGCTCTGTGGGGTGGGCTGAATCTATGGAAGAAGGCTAACTGGAATGTAGAGGAAGACCCATCTGGGCTGCTGATTTGTGGCAGGACATTGCCGCTTGGGTTGAGAAGCTGACTGTGAGAGTCCACCATGTAGATGCCCATGTACCCAAAAATCAAGCTAATGAGGAACATCACAACAACAAACAAGCAGACCGAGCTGCACAAGTTAAGGTGTCACAGGTAGATTTGGACTGGCAGCACAAGGGAAAGTTGTTCCTAGCTCAATGGGCCCATGATGCTTCAGGCCATCAAGGCAGAGATGCCACCTATAGATGCGTGAGAGATCGAGGGGTGGATCTAACTATGGACACTATCTCCCAGGTTATCCATGATTGTGAGACATGCACTGCCATTAAACAAGCAAAGAGAGTGAAGCCCCTATGGTATGGTGGACGTTGGGATAGGTATAGATACGGGGAAGCTTGGCAGGTTGACTATATCACACTGCCACAGACCCACCAAGGTAAACGCTATGTGCTCACCATGGTGGAAGCAACTACCGGATGATTAGAGACTTATCCAGTGCCTCATGCAACTGCCCAAAATACCATTTTGGGTCTTGAAAAGCAAGTACTGGGGTGATACGGCACCCCAGAGTGAATTGAGTCAGACAATGGGACTCATTTCAAGAACAGTTTAGTCACTACTTGAGCAAGGGAACATGACATTGAATGGGTATATCACATCCCGTATCATGCACCAGCCACTGGAAAAGTTGTGCAGTGTAATGGACTGTTGAAAACTACTCTGAAGGCATTGGGTGGGGGGACTTTCAAGAATTGGGATCAGCATCTAGCAAAGGCTATATGGCTAGTCAACACTAGACATTCCGTCAATCGAGCCAGCCCTGCCCAAACAGAGCCCCTTCACACTGTGGATGGAGACAAAGTCCCAGTAATTCACTAGAGAGGTATGTTAGGTAAAGAAATTTGGGTTAACCCTCCCTTGAGCAAAGACAAACCCATTTGTGGGATTGTCTTTGCCCAAGGACCAGGATATACTTGGTGGATGATGAGAGAAGACGGAGAAACCCATTGTTTGTCTCAAGGAGATTTAACCTTGGGGAAAAACTAATTCGTATTCTGAGATGTATGTTGCAGGAAATAAGTCACCAGACGAGAAAGACCTGTATAAGTGCAGGATATAGGCGAATATGGGATATGAGTGTGATACGAAATTGTATGGAATAAGGGGTGGAGATTGTAGTGGGTTTGTAACCCTCCTTGGGAGGGAAATGGAATTAGGATAGGTCATCTAATGTGTATTTTACCAATAAGCTATTCCATACCATGTTACGTCAGCTCAGATATAAGGAATCTAGAAGGAAACAACTTCCTTCTTCTCTTCTGGGATGGTTACAAGGGACAGACAGCTGTTTTCAGAGGAGGAAAACACCTTTTGTGGGGAAGTAGTCTTTATTGTTATTTTTCCCTGTGTCTGTAGTGCTTATAGTTCTTTTTTTTTTTCTCTGTGTAAATACAAAACTGCCTTTCTCAGCAGCCTCAGTTTTGCAAGTTGTTTTTTTCCCCCCCTTCTCTCCTCCTTCTCCTTTTGGGGGGCTGTTGGGTGAAGTCTCGGTGGACACCGGGCATTCGGCCAAAAGTAAACGATAACAATGGGCTATGACACAAAGTTTTGTTATAGCTCTGAAGTCCTACATCAATAACTATCATTTTGATTTCTTTATGCTATGCATAATCCAGTCTTCTGAGTTCAGTCAGTAGGGTTTGTGAAAGTTATACTTCAGAGTGCCCCAATATATAGTCCGAGATACGTCTTATCATGCATACGTATTCTGCACTGTAAGAAGGATGTACAGGTGGCAACTCATCTAAATACTCATTCTCCTCTCACAAACACTAGTTTGTTGAATAAACAGAAGTAATAGAGAATGACAGTCCCATTCAGTGAAATCCCTAACCAAACAGGCTGACAATATGCCCTGTTAGAAAACTCAGTTCCCAAAGAAAATTTAAGGGTTGACTCCCAGCACGAGCAACAGAAAGAAAGTTTTGTGTATGTTCCTCTTCCTTTTATTTATTGGAGTAAGAGAAAGGCCTTGGAGGATGGTGCTTGGGCTGGTAGAAGAGAAGGGAAAGAATGTATAAATAGAGGGGGAATCCACAAAGATTAAGGTTTTAGAAGTATGTTGAAAAGCCTCAGCCTGAGCTACCTAAAAAATTAGAGCCCTCACAGTTGAGGTATTTTTCAAGGTTTTCAGAGAAATAGATTTGAATCCCCTGACTCCTTGTCTCACAGGAACAATTTACTTCTGGGAATGACATCAATAAGACTTCCTGGGGACTTTCTGACCCCTCTCCCATCCATCATGGTTGAATGTTAAAATGGACTACCATGCCCTGACTTTCAATGTAGGTTGTTGGTCACCTTCTGAAAATACAAAATGTTCCTGTCAAGTTGAACATTAGAAATTAAAGCACATAAAATCAACAGTTAATATAAAAATCTTGGCCTTTCTATCTTAGACGACTAAGTTTAGTACACGTTTCCTGTCAAGCTATATATCTTATTTAAATTGAGGATCAGTGGGGTACTGGGTCTTTTATATTGTTGGCAAACTCTTCTTCTACAGGTCAGTAATGCTTGAATGTTTTGATTTTGTGCCAGTACAAACCAGACCACTCAGAAACAATTTGGCACAAATATGTCACCTAACATCATATGTGAGGTTATTTTCTCTAGGATTCTTTTTTGCCTCATCAGATCCCATTGTACACACACTATAAGCTGAACTTCTGTACTCAAAATGCAGAAATGGATTTAAATTAAAAAAAAACAACAAGATTACAACCCTTTATTTCAAATAGTGTTCCTCATTTAGAGACTAAATTGGACGCATTCATAAAAAATACTGTCTCTCTCTGATTATTTGTTTGTTTTTCTATTTCTATTCATTGTATCCACTACCGATGCTTCAAGGAGAGTGAGGTGAACGAATCAGGTCATAGAAGATATTTTTCACATTGTCTCTTGGGGAGCAAATATGTATAACAGTGGAAATACTGTTGATTGTTTTCCATTTTTTTCCTGCATATACTAGCTTCTCCTATTGTTTGTTGTAAAGCTTAAAACATCATAAATTTTTAAGGACTTGAAAGTGCTTTTCTATTTAAAATCAAATAAGACAAGCATAATTTTCATTCTGTTACTGTGAGTTTGCTTCTTGAAGTGTGCTTGATATCCAGATACCCACAAAACATAATAAAATAAAAAGAAAGAAGTGGGAGGAGTAGAGAAAATCTAAGTGATGGAAATGAGTAATTGCTTGGCAGCAAGTCTACAGGGAGAGAGCTGACACTGTACAACACATATGAATAATGAGAGAAGTCTCAGTGCTGTGCAATCACTGCCTATTGGGTCAGAAATTTCACAATAGTGGATTCATCAGAGCAGATCAGTGTCATAAAGACATTCTTTCCTGAGGTAAACATACCTTTTTCTTAACTGAAATGTCATTTCTTAGTTTGGATAGTGGGTACAGGGTAAAGCCTTATGACATCTGTTAGAGGGATATCTGGGATTTCACCTGAATCACAGAATATGCTGAGTTGGAAGGGACTACAAGGATCTTTGAGTCCAACTCTTAACCCTGCACAGGACCATCCCCAAGAGCCACATCATGTGCCTGATAGTCGTTCAAACACTTCCTGAACTCTGACAGGCTTGGTGCTGTGACCACTTCCCTTGGCAGCCTGTTCCATTGTCCAACCACCCTTTGGGTGAAGAACCTTTTTTTAATATCCAACCTAAACCTCCCCTGACACAACTTCAGGCAGTTCCCTTGGGTTCTGTCACTGATTACCACAAAGAAGAGATCACTGCCTGTCCCTCCTCTTCCCCTCACAAGGAAGTTGTAACTGCAATGAGGTCTCCCCTCAGTCTCCTCTTCTCCAGGCTGACCACACCAAGTGACCTCAGCCGCTCTTCATAGGGCTTCATCTCAATGCCCTTCACCATCTTTGTTGCCCTCCTTTGGACATTCTAAGAGCTTAATAACTTCCTTACACTGCGGTGACAATTTGGATCACTTCAGCTATGATTTTGCTAGTTTGTTTATTTATAGAAGGAAATTACATAAAGAGATATATCTATAGATATATGTGAAGTTCATGGATATAATTCCACTTAGGCTAGATAAATGTCTGTGCATATGTAGTTAATGATGGTTTATGTACAGCTTTTTATAAAAAGGTAAAAATATCTGGCTTTTCCAAATTACCTTTTCTATCTTAGACTATCTTCATGCAGTTTTTGTCTTGGTTTTTTTGTTTGCTTTTTTCTATTCACCTCTTTATTCAAAGTAAAGCAAGAACTTAATTTTATCTTTAGTTGGATTTTCAGGAAGTAAGAATTTAAATATATCTAATATGTGGGTCATTTGGTTTTGCTGGTGTAGGAAATAGATCGGAAGGACTAAAAGAATGAAAAAGCTTTTTCTGTATTGAAGTGAGTGCATTCTCTGCAGTACCATCCATCTCATTTATTCTTCACCTGGCATCCTCTCTTCCCAACACTTTATGTTCTCATTCTGTTTACATTGTACTTACAGAAATACATAATTCAAAATAGTCAGGGATATTAAAGTGAAAGAAAAGATGCAAGGCAAGATAAGAACTATCATCTAAGTGTTTAAGCAATGCAATTGTTTGATTAAAACCTCGCCTGTACCCTCATACTTGGAAGGGCCATAATTATTTACTTGAAAATAAATACTGTAACAAGTAGCAAGAGTTGCTTTTCCCCCAGTTAGGAGGATTTCTTTGCAAATGATCCCCACTAGGTGCTTTCAAGAAACTTGTGGTACAGTCTCTTTCCCAGCCTTATTGTCAAAATTAATTGGAGCACCTGTTATTAACTCTTTCCTGATTGCACTAAGTTCCTGGTAAAATATTTTGTGTGGTTTGGAGAAATTTTAATTTTTTTTTTCTTAAGTGGAAAATAAAGGTGATATGGAGGAGCAGAAGACGCTTAATGCCCGTGTTGATTCCTGTTTGACAGATGTGCTTCTAATGAATTGAAAAGGCTGGATAAATTCCATCAACTTGTTCTAGTCTGGGAAGACAGCTGGGGGTAAAAATTAGAGGAAGCTGAGAAGTTATATTCATATCCAAAAAGAAGTTATAACAGTACAAAAAATGCTGCTGATACTCCCTGAATGGAATGTGATTGGCAGCTCCATAATGATTCCCCATACAATAGTAAGCACCTGCTAAGAGGGATGGAATGGAGGGTATAGCAGAATGGAGACCCTGTGGCCAGGCTCTGTGGAAATCCTTGCAGGGAGGGGAACTAGATGATAGTTTGCAGCTGATAGCCCACATAGGACCTGCCAATCAGAGGAGACAGGAGAAGATGTCCTGCTGCTGAGCCAATAACTATGGGGAAATCTCTCTCCTTGGATGAACTCGGTCTGTTAAAGCCCAATTGTCATATTAGTGCACACCTCCATCCAAAAGTTACCCTATGTTCTTCTGGCTCTATCTTTAAAAGTGAAGCGAGAGAATTTTACACCAATCAGTAACAAAAGTATTTATGACTAAAATCACTCAAGCTTGACCTAAACATAAAGAAATAGTATAAAAGTAAGTCAACAATGAGGGAAAAGTCACAGAAGACTCCATCGGAACTCTTGGGATCAGTTGGTGGGCTGAATCTATCTTCTCCCTATAGAGGTGCCTATTGAGTAATAACCATACTCTACAAGAGCCAAATACTTTTATTGGGATTAGGTCTTTTTTGTGTATTGCTTTAAATACGTTTTTTGCAGTCAGATACTATCACTGGCAATTCTCAAACCTTAACCTGTGACAACCTTGTATTAATAAAGAGTGTTATTCCATAAACCGTTAGAGCGAGTCCTTCACAGGCACTGGCAATTGCCGGCAGTGGGTAATACACTCAAGTAAAGTGAGAAGACCCACTGAGGGGTCTCCCTTATGCTTTTGACTTAGCTCCCAGAAAAGGGCAGTTGAATTGCACTTCAATCCAGCAGGTTATTCATGCCGGGTCCCCATACCTGGAAGCTGAGAGACTGGTTGAGCCCAGGAGTCTCACCTTTCTTGGGGCACTGACAGACAAATAAAACACTAATGATTGAAGAAATCTCCCAACACCACAGGTTGAGGAAATCTCCCTTTTTCACGTGACAGCTAGTCAACAACATTGTTAAAATACTGAAAATAAATCTGTGGGAGATATTTCTCCTGGGTGATTCTCTTCAGAAATATCAGCTTACAATATACTCTAAGCAAGATGGAAAGAAGTTCAGACTTAGAAAAATTGTGTGCAACATTTAAAAAAAATGTTTCAGACACACAGTGATTACTAGCAATTGTTTGGCTTTCTCCTTGAAGAAATAGTTTAAAGGGAAAACATTCTGCTGAGGAACCCTGTAATTAGAAGCACACTGTTCCTGTTACTTACTATCTTGCAGTATGAAAGTGTTACCAAACTTATGGAAGTAATTGATGGGAAGAGCAGTTTGTGAGAACCTTGGCAGAGAATTTCTGGTGCAGCGCCTTGATTCTACTGAAACCCTGTCTTGAAAAAGAGTTTAGGTTAACAGCAATAGTGAAGTTTTGGTATGATTCATGGATATATGTTTAATCTCTACTAAGATTCCTTGGAAATCTCCCTTTGAACACCTAGCCTCCTAAAACAAATGCAGTATTTTCATAATGAAGGAAAAAACCCCAACAAAACAGCAGCAGCAAAACAAAACCCAAGGCATAAGAGCTGTTCTTCCAATTTCTTAATTTTAAAACATAAAACAGGCATAAAAAGCAAGGTTTATTCTCTAAAAATCCTCAATTTTTTTTTTTTTAATTTATTGGGAGGTTAATATTGTGGAGGACCAGCCTCCTCTCTCCCTTTCAGTTTGCACTCTCTGAAGAAGAGGACTACCTTTTCTGTATCATGGTAGAAATGAATAGGTCTAGAGTGCTAACCTATACAGTAACATAAATAGTGGAGAAGTCTGGGAGTCTACCAGCTAACTGAGAGTTTACTGTAGGGACCAAGACAGAAGCATTAAAGCATATGTTTCCCACAGGCAATAGGAGCCTATGCTGTACAGATGTTGAAAAATAATTAAAAAGCAGAGTACAGTGAAGGACTGGAAATGAATATACCTGTCTATAGAAACAGAGTGAACAGCAGCATCTACACGGGAGGCCTGTTTCTTTAGAGTAGAATGTGACCCTAGGATCTCTGAGACTTAACTTGTTGATGAGCATGATCTGATGCATGTGTGTTTACTGTGCCTAGCAATATTATCTTATAAGTGGGCTTGGCAAGTGTAATTTAGCTCATCCGAAGCTCACTGAATTATTGATATGGATTGGAACCCATATCACTCAATTAAAAGAATTTCTTAGAGAAGAGTGTGTGATTCTTTCTCCACACCTGAATTTGAGGTTATAGCAAACCAAAAGGCTTTTTAAAAGTCTTAAATAAAATGTAGCCACTCTGGGCAGCTTATGGCTTAAAATCTGGAATGTAACAGCAAGACCTTGGTTGAAGCTAGCAATCAGTTTTCTTTCTGCTTGCTTTCTCCATGTAACATGGCACTGCTGAAAATCCTTACATTCTGATGAAAAGGTCTGAATTATTCATCACCCAATTAATGGCAGGTGATGAGATCTTTTCAGCTACAGCCCTGTCACTAGGTGTTTATTGTTCTGTTTCACCCGCAGCCCTGCTATTACTGGGGCCAGAAGAACCCTGCATAGAGGCATCACATGTACCAGTAGAGACAGCTCTTTAAAGACTCTCTTTTGCCTGGGAGGTCATCTGAAGGTTATTACGAACAAATTATTTCTTCATTTCCACTGACTGAGTAGATACCCTTAATGATCTGTCACCTAGCAATAGGCTGCCTGTTCAAACATAAAGAATGGCATACTGATGGCTTATAACTAGAATCAGTTCATTTCACCTATTCTCTTTTCAAGCATGTTTCCAAGATACATATAGTATTTACATACTCATGAGGCTTTACAGACATCTACACCATGAGGGGGCCTGTCTGATAATGTGATACAAGTTTATACTGTGTCCTGAGGCACTTAAAGTCTATTAAGTGAATCAAACCTGTTCACCTCTGTTCTTCCTAGGTGGTATTCTCGGCCTAAAGGAGTGGGGCTGTAATCAACATTTGTGTACAGTATCTTAACTTTTTTTTTCCTGTCCACCTGCCTCTTTTCCATGTTGAAGTTAATTCCATTTTATAGAGAGGCATTAAGCTGAGCCAAAAAGTCAGAGCATCACTTTCTCATGCTACTACTTTTCAGAGATGCAGTTATGAGTGTTTATCTGCAGGCAGAGATGACATACCCAAGCAAAAGCGACTTTTTAAATTTTTTTTTTAACTCCACTGAAATATTGATCTCTGACTCTATTTCTGGTGTTCAAAGATGGGGGAAAATAACAGTAAAAGTGAAGCGTAGGATGTGGGTGAGGAAACAGAAAAGAGAAAGAGGATGAATCTTCAACACCAAAACAGCAAAGGACTATGGATTTCTCCTGTCAATCTGAACTTTCACTCTCCTGACCATGTCTCTACTAACATGCTATTGTTTTCAAGAGAGATTAAAAGAGAAGTTAAGCCATGCCAGATAATAAAAATAAAAGCATGAGCAACAGTAAACACTGGAATGTGGTTTGGGATATTTCCTGAGTTCAAAAGAGCTGGATTAAAAAAAAAAAATCATCTGCAGGAGGTAACATTTTCCTTTATTTTGGAAGTTTGTACAGTTTCCTTCCAGATACCGGAGGAAATTCCCTAGGAAAGTAAAGCTGTATGAGGAGTGGTTGATGGTAGAAGTCTTCAGCCTGGAGAAGAGGAGGCTGGGGGGAGACCTCATCATAGTCTACACCTTCCTTGTGAGGGGAAGAGGAGGGGCAGGCACTAATCTCTTCTCTGTATGGAGAATCTGAGGGAATGGCCTGAGTTTGTGTCAGGGAGGTTTAAGTTGGGTATTAGAAAGAGATTTTTCGCCCAGAGGGTGGTTGGACACTGGAACAGGCTGCCAAGGGAAGTGGTCACAGCACCAAGCCTGGCAGAGTTCAAGAAGCATTTAGATTATACTCTCAGGCACGTGTTATGACTCCAGGAAATTGGTGCAGGGCTTGGAGTTGAACTCAGTGATCCTTGTGGGTCCCTTCCAACTCGGCGTGTTCTGTGATTCTGTGATTCTATAGAGAAAGATTGAAAGAGACTGTGCTGGTTTAAAAGTTAACCAGCAGGGGAAATGAACTCAACTCAAAAGAGATTGTAAGTCAGAATAACAATTTAATAAAATAATACAATAAGTACGATTATACAGACAAGCAATTTGGTTTTAACCCACAAAACCCAAATGTATAACCCAGCACCCTGGGGCATGAACAAAGTGATGTTTCTTGGGCCCCCTCTGAGTCCAAAGTAAAGGGAGAGGGGAAAAAAACCTGCTGGTGGGAGAGCTGTTGCAGTCTGGTCAAAAGTGGTGATTGCAGTCCAGTTGAGGGTGGTGAGCTGCAGTCTGGTTGAGAGCGGTGAGCTGCAGTCTTCCTCTGGATCCCACGAGTGGTAAAAAAGGTTACAAAACTCCAAGTTTATATATTCTCCAGTTCAGGTAGGAATGCTCAGTCCTTCCCTCAGAGCAGAGAATTCCATAAAAGGGTATGAGGATGTTCAGTCCTTCCCTCAGAGCAGGGAATTCCATAAAAGGGTATGAGGATAGGAACATCTTCAGGCCTCTACTGCTAACAATTTCTGGGAAATGGCATGGAAGGCTATAGAATACACAGTTTTGGGTTACACCCATGCCATGATGAACTGGTCTCAGCTGTCCTAACTAGGACAGAGACAAACTGTCATTTCCCTCCATCCTGCAATAGATGGAAGATCTAAGAGGCAAAAAGTGTTCTCCCTTCTCTCTATCAAGTACTGGTGTGTTGGACTGCATTTAGAAGAGATCAGAGAAAGAGATACAAAGCTAAATAGAAACAGATGTTGTAGTACATTCTTTTGGTAAATTATAGTGTTAATTCTGTTTAAAAATGGTTAGCAGTGCAAGGCAATAATTATTCTGCAAGGGTTAAACTGCAGCCTAATATGTAGTGTTAACAGCAAGAGAAATAAGAAGATGTTTATGACCCATGTTTAAGGTTGCAAGCTTCACGCAGACAAGGCTTACAAAGGAAGAGGGAAGTGTATTATTGAAGCCATCTAGGAGGTACCTGTGTAGATGAAAACAGTGCTAATGCCGCATGGCCCCCAAACATAAATACTCTCTTTCAAAAATGCAATCACATTCACAAATTAAATTTCACATTTGCACATGAAAGAGGATTTTACATGGACAGATTGATGTATGTGCAATCTGTGAAATTACAGTTCTAATGCTAAAGTGAGACTTGTATATTCTAACCAATCAAAATATGGTGAAGTCCAAAGAGAAAAAGACCCATTAAAATATTTGTGTTGTTTTGTGTGGTGTTTTGTTTCATTTTGTTTTTCAAAGACTTGAACTTGTTTTTTGTTCCTTTGTCTAGTTTTTTTTTAACTTTTGCTAATTTTCATCATAAATATATATTCTTCAGAGCACCACCTTTTCTGCCTTTAAAATTCTTAAAGACAAAGTTAGCGTCTTTCAGTATCCAAGATTTGTATATGATTAAAAAAAATAATCCTGCTACTTGTGAAGAAATTTGTATAAATTTTCCTATAAAGTACATCTGCTTAATGAAAAGTGGTCACAGAGCAAGGTGCACTCAATTAGCCAGTAGTTTCTTGAATTTTTACAGTGTCTTTCTTTTTTTGATTTTTAAATTTTCTATTTTTAATCTTATAAAATATTATGTGTCTTTTATCTTACTGGATTAAACAGAGATTAAATACAGATTTTATGTAGCTGCCTTGAATATATCAGGCCCTTTCAATGAGGCTTTGATCTATTTTGAAGCCTTTGAAACTTGACTTGGATGAAATGTCAATGTATTCATGGTGTAATGCAGTGAGCAGCATGGAAGCTTCTATTACTGTCTCTGAGCCTTTATTAGAGAAAAGATGCCTGACAAGAACTACATATTATAGAAGAATTGTTAATTTTGAAATTAGCTCTGGCAGATCAGCTTAAAGAAGTTTATAGGGAGGAAAAATGTGCTCTCAAAATCATCTGAAATGAAGCCTGCTGTGAAGATGCAGCAGAAAGGCTGATGGGGGAATATGTTAGTTATACCTGCTTTAATCCATTTGTTATCAGGAGAGAACTTAAACTGTGTGCAGGTTGATGAAGCATTTGAGTCAGATAAACACTGTTGAACTTGTGTCTGCTTCTCTACCTTTTGTTGCTATAGAACCAGAGAAATGTGAAATTACCGAAGAACCTAAACCCAGCAAGGAGCTCCCCTGATAGTCAATTAGAAAATAAAATGGAACATTTAGGAAATGAAGTCCCAGCTTCTTGATCATATGCAATGCATGAAAGGCTGCTTTTTTCTAGTGTGTATTTTGCTAATGCATGTGGTATTGGTACATTAAGTAAACTGTTGAGTCTGGAGTAAAAGTCACTCTCCCTCATGAAGCGTGACTAATCAGACGGTAAGTGGGGAAATTTTCAGGTATTTTTCACTTCCCACCACGCAATCAGGACATACTCAAAATTTCCAACATAGCTATTTCAGATTATAGGAATGGTGTGCACATCAAAACTATTTCACACTAGTGTATGGCGTCCTGTGTTGGGTTTGCATGGCCAGTTTTTGTTAATTGGGGGACTACAGGGGTAACTTCTGCAGGTAGCTTCCCCCATGTCTGGCAGAGCCAATGCCAGCCAGCTGCAGGACAGACCCATCGCTGGCCAAGGCCAAGCCAACCAGGAATGACATTAACTCCTCCGTGATAACATATTTAAGAAGGGAAAAAAAACTTATTGTGCAGATGTAATTGCAGCCAGAGAAGAGAAGAGTAACAACATGTGAGAGGAACAACTGTGCAGGCACCAAGCTCAGCGGAGAAGGAGGGAGAGGAGGTGCTTCAGGCACTGGAGCTGAGGTCTCCCTGCAGCCCATGGTGAAGGCCATGCTGAAAAAGGCTGTCCCTCTGCAGCCTGTGAAGGTCAACACAAAAGCAAAAATCCACCTGCAGCCCATGGAGGAGACCCACATTGGGGCAGGTAGATGAAACAGGGATGTCAACACATGGGAAACCCCTGCTGGAACAGGCTCCTGGCAGGGACCTTCTGACCCGTGGAGAGAGGAGCCCATGCTGGAGCAGGTTTTCCTGGTAGGACCTCTGGCCCTGTGAGACCCACACTGAGCGGGACTGTGTCTGAAGGACTCACACTAGAAGTCTGTGGAGGACTGTGTCCTGTGGGAGGGATCCCAAGCTGGAGCAGGGGAAGGACTCCTCTCCCTTAGCAGTGGTAGAAACAACATATGATGAACTGATCATAACACCCATTCCTGTCTCCTTGTGCCGCTGCGGAGGGAGAAGGCAGAGTTGGAAAGGAAGGAGGGGTGGGGAAAATAAAAGGGGTGGAGGAAAAGGTGTTTCTAAGATTTATTTTACTTTTCATTATCTTGCTCTGATTTTGTTAGTACTAAATTCAATTAATATCCCTAAGTTGAGTCTGTTTTGCCTGTGACACTATTTGGTGTATGGTATCTCCCTGTCCTTAACTCATGAACCTTTTGTTATATTTTCTCTCCCCTGTCCAAATGTGGAGGGCAGTGATAGAGCAGCTCTGGTGAGTGCCTGGCATCCAGCACTCTAGAACCCACTGCAGATCCTAACACCCAGAACCTGACTAAATATTTAGAATCAATGTCCTTTAGAACCACCTCTGTAATATGAACATTTTCCCCCCTCTACCAGTCCTCCACAACGTGTAGGAGACAGAGAACAGTCTTAGAGCTGTGCCACACATGAGAAGTACAGTTTGAAGCTCTGTTTTACGAAAGCTGTCAGTGGCTATGCAACAAGTAAATAACAGAGCATTGTTAAACTGGGAATAATGTTTGGAAAGAAATGGGATAACTTGCTAAATGTGGCTCAAAGTCAGTATAAGGTAAAAAGAAGATGTATGTTTTGCTACAGAAGTATCTCCTAAAGCATATGTCAGGAATTTTATTATGTTCATATTTGAAGTTACAGAAGAATATAGAATATAGAAGAATAACATTTGTCTTAGTTATTGGTTCTGTAAGGTGCAATGCATTCCCATTTTCCTGATGGCCAGTGAGAAAATGTAATGGGTGCTGAGTGTTAGGATATTACCCAGTCTTACAGTGAGGGATACAATGAGTCTATTCTTGGCCGCTTTTCCAGTAATGTGATTTTACACATAGGGGCCTCATTACTAGAAATCTGAGAAAGCTTTAAAATACAAACTTTATGTTTGGAAGTTGTATAAAGTTGTACAAAGAAGGTTCTACCCTCTTCCAATGATACTTTGCAATTTATTTTATTTTTTTCATGATTGTTTTTTTCATTGCTGTAAAGGTGTTTAAATCATTTATTTTGTACAGTTCAATTTGTTACAGTCTATTTGACACCTTTTTAATGCTCTCTGCTTTGGTGGAAAACAACAACGAAATAGAGAATGTACAAGAAAGAAAGTTTAGTCAGTGTTTTCTTTCTAAGGCTGACTATAAACTAGAGATAAGAGCTTGCAAATGGTGTACTTTGAGAGTCAGTTTCAGCTGTAGTGAAGCTTTCAAGCAGCAGATGGAATTCCTAGAAAAACCCTGTATGTCTCATGGGAGAGATTTTTGCACAAATCACAGGTCTTCTTCAGTTCAACTGTGTCAAAAAGAACCTACAGTGATCCTACAGTCTGTGTGTTAAGAGCAGAAAAATTTGTATGCCATTGTTGTTCATCAATTAAAAGATTGCGTTTCTGAAATATAAAATGAGACTTTTAGACTAGAAGAAAACTTGGCAGTTTTTTTTCTGGTAACTACTCCTTCATGTGTACTGTGAGCTAGGTAGCTACAGAATTGAATTTCATACCACAGATGCACCAAAACTGACGGACATTTAAGGCAGGCAAAAGAGCTGGATGGGGGAAAGGATTCTCAAGCAGATGATCTCATATCTGTGTTGAACACTTTTCTGAGGTGGAGGTTCTTGCAGTAGAAATGTGAATAATGGTTGGAAAAAGAGAAAACTGGGGTTTCTGCTGCTTCCCAAACTGCCCGGTTTGGAAAGTGCCCAAACTTTACCAGATGGTAAAAAAAAAATCTAATTTCAGGAAAATATGTTTTTCATATCTCTAGGTCAATCTACCTCCTCTGCCTGCTTTCTTCCTCCTGGTGGGAGAAGACACAAACTAGAAGCTGAGGCAAAACCTGCATTGGGTATATGGGATCGGGATGTTTGGATAGTAAGACTGGCTTTTCTTAGCAGTAAGGGATAATTCTAAATGTCATTTGCAAGGTTATGAGAATGTACTTTATTGCAAATTCTCAGCTCTTAGAAACTGGTGCTTTCTACAGATAATGTGCTTGACGGGGAATCAGAAAACATCTTTGCATTTAATGTGTTTTGTACTAATTCAAAACCCCTTTCCTGCTTTATGTTCCTCAATTGCCTAACGTGTGACACCTCTCCATCCCATCTCGCTGCACTGGACAGGTTGAAGAATTGTATAGTCATATAGTAACTATACGGGAAAATGATCTGTCTGAAAAAAACCCACTCTTTCTCTTTTTCATCTTTCCCCTTGAAAATGGAAAAGGGTACAGAATTTTGGGACTAATTGGACATGGACACTGGGACACATGATTTTTAAGGTCAGCAATGTCTTATGTGTAGATAATACATAGTTTTTGTCGAGCCCATTTTACTCGTACAAAGATGTGACCATAACCTTTTCCTCTGCGTTTACACACTGTTATCCTTGGGGAAGCAAAGGTTGTTGAACTCCAAGATCAAAAGACCTGAGGCATGGAACTTCAATGGTTTTAAATCAAGCTGTAATGAGACAAGGCTCTATCCAAATTATAAAAAGAGAGGCAAAAATATCTGTGTGGCAAACTGTTGTCATTATAACAAGTATATATCTATATTTATAGCTTGGTAACAAATATAGTTTTGATATGCCCAGTCCACTGTCTTGTTTTTGCTCTGTCTAGAACGAGTATCTTAGAAGTGTAAGAATAGTTAATAAGAAATCTTCTTTTTATAGTCAAATAAAGATACACGGTCTTTAGTTTTCTCTTCAATTTTCTCATAATTGTTTAATTTGATTTTATCACCCTTTTCCTCACATGCACAAAATCTTGAAAAATTTTTCAATTTGAACGGTTTCAGCACAGTTCACAATGCACTTTGCTTATATTTTTGATTTTAATCCTTAAATTAAAAATCCTTTTAGAATGTATTCTCCATAACACTTTCTGCTACCATCCTGATGCTTCTCGGAGACTATTCAGAACTGAGAAGTCATCATTGAAGAGATCCTGCTCCTCCAGATCTTCATTTTTAACTGCTCTGTCAATTTCAGCCTTGATTTCATCAAGGCAGGGTATTTTTAATCAAGCTGATGAGTACATTTCTAACTTTCAATTAGATTGTGATAACTGGAAAAAAAACAGGTTTGTTCTTAGGATCTGGAATATGTTCACTGTGTTTCTTTTGAGAATGTAATTAAATGTCTTACATATAGGAGTTAAGTAACACTACCTTTCCCTAAGAACTTTTGTGAAGGTAGTAATTGTTTTACATGAATAGGTTACAGGCTAAATAACATTTCTTCTGTGTAGACTAACTCAGCTTTTATATGTAACAGGAGACAGCAGCTTTTGACCACAGTCAAAATTCTGAGAACTATGGAAGATCTCATGGAGAGGTTCATGGAGAACTTTATTCTGTTCTTACTGTTAACCACTTGCATGTACATCAAGACATTTAAATCTAACAGTACAGTAGTGCATCCATAACTTTATGCTTCTTTGCACTCTCTTTATTCATTGTCTTGGTTTAATGCTGCTGCTGCTTTTCCTTGGAGGGGTTAAGCAAGTCTTTGGACTTGTGAGCACCACACACTTTTATGTTTTGGGAACTGTTAAGTAGGAAAAAATTTCAATCATGCTGACCAAGTCCTACAGCTATCTGTCTCTCATGTGACTCATTTTGATCTGAGAAGCCTCTGTTCTTTGAATGACATTATTTTTAAGAGTTCCTGTCACATTTCTAAATTTTTTTCTTCCAGGCAATTTGTAATTTGATTCTTTACAATCTATTTACAATTTGATCAATCTTGGTTAATTAAAACAGAGGACTGAGTTTTAAATTTATGGCTCTCTGTAAACTTTTGTAATTTTCTGTCTTTGATTATCCATGTTTCTGTTTGTTTGGTCTTTAAAGAAGAATATAGCTAGGATGTTGCCCTATCACTATCTTAAGCAAAGGACATATTCCTAAAGTTTCTGTGATAGAGTTTCACAGTTCACACAGTCTGCCTGACTAATCTGAACTTCTCTGAATAACAGACAGTTGTCTGGTAGATTTCCCTTAAGAGTGTATTTATTGTTTGTAGAAACAGACAAAAATGAGATTTAAATTGTGTTATGCTGTTTCCAGAAGGCCTTGGCTTCTATAAAGCTTTAATTTTTTTTAAAGAGCTTCTGTCTTTTATCCAAGTTATTTTTTTTTTTACTTCTGATATCTTGTATTTATCCCTCTAAGATCCAAAACCCTAATGAAAAAGATACATTTTATTCTGATCTCTTCATTCTGGACCTACTCACAACAGACTTTCTGTTCTATAACGCATTTGCTGGAACACATGATTTCGTTGTGTTTGATGATCAAAGGGCTGGAACACTTCTCCTATGAAGACAAGCTCAGAGAACTGGGGTTGTTCAGTCTTGAGAAGGCTCCATGGAGACCTTATAGCAGCCTTCCAGTACCTATGGGGGGCTTACAAGAGTGCTGAAGAGGTGCATGTAGCGGTAGAACAGGGAGTAATGGTTTTAAACTGCAAGAGGGTGGGTCTAGATATTAGGAAAAAATTCTTTATTGGATGATGAGATGGAACAGGTTGCCCAGAGAAGACATGGATGCCCTGCCCCTGGAATTGTTGAGGACTGGGTTGGATGGGGCTTTGAACAATCTGATTAGTGCAAGGTGTCCCTGCCCATGGACAGGGGGTTTTAACTATATAATCCTTAAGGTCCCTTTGAACCCAAACTCTCCTGTAATTCTAGGATTCTGTAACTAAATTATTTTGTATCTGGACTCTACTGGCTAAGAACTGACTCTAGATTTGACTTGGGGCAGCCTTCAAGGGTGTTTAAAATCATTCATTTCATAAGAGATACCGTTCTTGCATTGCTAGAAATGAGTGGAAGAATATTAAAGACTTGAACTTCTAAAAAAGATGGCAACTTGCTCATCTGCACTGAAAACATGCCATTTTTTCTTTGAGGGTTTAACCTCTCTTACTCCATGAAAAATTCTTCAGTATGGAAGCAGTAAACATTTCCACTTTTAGTGAGTTACTTTTCACTCAGCCTTCCCCTTCAGAGATGTCCATGACTATACCATTCAGTGTCAAAGTTTAAAATTTTTAGGTTATGAGTGGTTATCAAGTGGATGTGTGGATACATTTGACTAGTGTGGAAATGCTAGTGTCTGTTGTCCTCTAAGAAAGAAACAAGCACGCATTGTCCATTTGCTTTTTAGCTATCAAGTAGTCAAGGAGATTTTTCAGAAAAAAAGTCAAACTTATTAATTTAATTTAATTTTATTTTATTTTATTTTTACTTCCCCCCCCAAAAACCCCACCAAAAATCGACTCCCCAAACTTTTTAGTGCATCTAAAAAGCTTCCGTCTACAAGCAGTGCCAAAATTTGAAGAATCCAATTATTAGCAGCTATTTACCGTGACTAAATTCATTTTAGTCTTATGTGCTTAAGATCCCATACATATCCTTTCAATTATAATACCTATTTTTTGAAATACTTAAACATTTTCCAAACTATTCATACACTCAACAGAGAATGCTAACAAAACTGGGACATTTTTGGTGACCTACATCCATGCTGATTACCTATTTCATTACTGTTTGGTCTTAACCAAAGAAAATAAAATACGTGTCAGCAGTAATGAAAATTGAAAGTAGGTCAGTCTTCAAAACCACTGCATCAAAACCAGAACAGAAGTTTTCTACAGAAAAATGAAAAATATGAAAATGAAAGGCAATTAAGATTTTATAGTTTCAGTCAGAATGATTAGTGGAGAATTATTGAATTATCTCCTCATTCAGCACTGTGTAACTTACACCCTTGGAAACAGGAGACACTACAGAGAAATTACTTTTATCTTCCTTGAAAGAATTTGAAAAAGATACCAGAATTTACTTAGCTGATTCTAAATTCTTTCCTTTCAGTGGACTTGGCAAGAAACTGAGAGCAATCAGAACAGGAACTGTGAATGTTTCAGCAAATTCAGAAAGAACTTTCATACGTAGTGAGGAAGAACTTTATATTTGGCTAGGCAAATATTTTTCTTCCTGTGTGGAGGCTTTAATCTTAGTTCAAAGAGGGATGAATATATGTCATAACATCTTATTATAATTGGATGTTTGCTGTAATTTATGCAAATAAAATCTAAGCTTTGTGCCACTAATATTTAGTTCTGAGAGACTGGATTCTGATAGCAGAATATGCACTTTCTACATCCAGGTTCTCAGTCTTAACATAGCAACTCCCTTTTCTGTTGTTTTGATCTGTGAATGTCTGAAAATTTTGGGTTAAAATAAATGAGTTGATTGTGATAGGAATCTAAAATGTAATTTCAATTTGGTCTTGAATCTCAGTGGAACTAGAGAGAACAGTGGTTCCTCAGTGAACAGATTCACATCTAAAACAACACCTATTTGAGTGTTTGTACATCTATATCATGATGTCTCAGAAAAGGCTTCTCAGTCTCTTTATGGCCCTGTAGACTAGTCAGTTGAATTCCCTCAGACTGGGAAACTTTGCTGCAAATTGTGCTGGTGTAAGCTCTGTTTATTTCAGCTGCATGAAGAGAAATACCTTCAGAGAAATACCTTAATTTATTTACCCAAAGATTTCCTTTGAGTAAATAAAGAAATGAAAAAAATACATGAGAAGCCTGCTTATTGCCTGTAGAACTGGGTTTGTTCTGGGATAAAGTTATGAAGTTAACTGTCTTCACAGTGGCCTGTTAAGAGCTATTTGGCTCAAACAGTATTGATAACACAACAGTCTTTTGGCTATCACTGACAGTGCCTGTGCAACAACAAGGCTTTCTCTCTCACTTGCCCCTTCCTCCCCCAGTGTCAGGAGGTTGCGTGTGGGCAAGACTTCAGAAGCGGACTTAGCTGGGACAACTGGCCCCAACTGGCCAAGAGGATAACCCATAACACCTGGAGCAAGATGTCTGGGAAAGTGGTTGAGTCACCATCTCTGGAGGTATTTAAAATATGTGTAGATGTGTCACTTACGGACATAGTTTAGTGGTGGATTTGGCTGCATTAGGTTTACAGTAGGACTCATTAATCTCAAAGGTCTTTTCCAACCTAAATGATTCTATGATTATATAAATCCATGCCTGGCAACAAAAGTTCAAGGAAGAGATGAGGAAGGAGAGACACTTGTAGTTTTCACATTTGTCTTCCTGAGTAACTGTTAGGTGTGGTGAAGGCTCCTCTTTCCAGTTAGTAGCTGGACAGCTGGATAAGCACATCATGTGATGGGTGAGCACAGAGGGTAATAGTGAATGGGGTAACATCAGGCTGGTGACCTGTCACTAGTGGGGTTCCACAGGGCTCCACCTTGGCCCAGTGCTCTTCAACTTTTTCATAAATGACTTGGATGCAGAACTGGAAGGGATACTAAGCAAGTTTGCAGATGACACAAAACTGGGAGGAGCTCTTGACTCCCTCAAAGGCAGGGAGGCCCTGCAGAGAGACCTCAACAAATCAGAGTGCTGGACAGTCACCAACCAGATGAAGTTCAACAAGGGATTCTGCACCTGGGATGGGGCAACTTTGGATGTATGCACAGACTGGGGAATAAGATGTTGGAAAGCCGTGCCACAGAAAGGGACCTGGGGTTCGTGATTGATGGCAAGTTAAATATGAGTCAGCAGTGCCCTGGCAGCCAGGAGGGCCAACTGTGTCCTGGGAGGTATCAGGCAAAGCATTGTCAGCCGATCAAGAGAGGGGATTGTCTCGCTCTGCCTTGCACTGGTGAGGCCTCACCTTGAATACTGTGTGCAGTTTTGAACACAACAATGTAAGAAAGATATTAAGCTCTTAGAGAGTGTCCAAAGGAGGACAACGAAGATGGTGAAGGGCCTTGAGGTAAAGCTGTATGAAGAGCGGCTGAGGTCACTTGGTTTATTTGGCCTAGAGGAGACTGAGGGGAGACCTCATTGCAGTCTACAACTTCCTTGTGAGGGGAAGAGGAGGGGCAGACACTGATCTCTTCTCTGTGGTGACCAGTGACAGAACCCGAGGGAATGGCCTGAAGTTGTGTCAGGGGAGATTTAGGTTGGATATTAAAAAAAAGTTCTTCACTCAGAGGGTGGCTGGGCACTGGAACAGGCTCTCCAGGGAAGTGGTCACAGCACCAAGCCTGACAGAGTTCAAGAAGCGTTTGGATGATACTGTCAGGTACATGGTGTGACCCTTGGGGATGGTCCTGTGTAGGGCTTAGAGTTGAACTCAGTGATCCTTGTGGATCCCTTCCAGCTCAGCATATTCTGTGATTTTGTGATTCTGTGATCACCTTGCCCATGTGAAGTAGTCCCTCTTTTTGTTTTGCTGGCATGAACTGCTCTTACTTTTTTTGTTAAACTTTCTTTCTATTGATCTTTGAGTCTTTCCATCTTCCTTCTATTTATCTCCACATCCCAAAGAGTGATGAATGTATATTTTAACAGTAGCTCTTAAAGTTGTGCTTCTCAGTGGTCAGGGATGGAAATATGGTGTGTATGTGGCAAGGTGTTGACAACCAGGACTGGCATGGACACAGATGGTTCGAGCCCTCTCCGACTGACTCACTGCAGGGCACAGCTGAGCCTGCCCAGATGAGGTGGTGCTGCCTTTGGGACACCTTAAGAAAAGGCAAAACACTATTCAACAAAGAAGTGTGAGACAAAATGTGAAAGAAACAGACTTGCAGACACCAATGTCTGGGAAGGAGCGGGTGACCCAGGCACCAGGAGAGAGATTCTCTCTGCAGTCTGAGGTAGACACCATGGGAAGGCAGTTTGTTCCATTCTGTAGCTTGTGAAACACTGGCAGCCACAACCAGTGGATGTGTCCTGAAGGAAGTTGCAGCCCAGGGAGAGACTGTGCAGGAGCAAGCGCCTGGCAGGAGAGCTGAGCTGTACCACTAGAGCATGTTAAGGAAAAAATGGGTATGCATATAACAAGATTTAGAGAAAAATATAGGCCCTTTAAATCTAAAGATAGCATTGACAGAAAAGACGTTAAACTAAACACTCTAAATCTTAAACTGCCAATGTCAGCAAAACAAACAATGCAGTTCGAAACAACATAAAACAGAAAAATTAATAGCATTACATTAATCAGCAGAATTTTTTTCTTGATAGTAAATGCCATAAGTAATCTTTATGTTGCTTAGAGGTGGACTTATGCTAGCATAAATAGTTATTGAACTATCCATGGATTCATTTATTACAATAGATTATAATTGCTGGCACATACGAAATACACACTGATGTTTAACAGACTCCAGAGATCATGGGTTCTGCTGACTGTGTTTCATGAAAGCTTATACAGAGAGTGATTGTATCATGAAATGTCCTTCCTTTTTTTTCCCCATAGAAAATAATTTAGGATCTTCATTGTTTCAACATCGTAAGTGCTTCTTAGGAATAAATTAATAATTTTTCAAACACAGTAAATATAATCTTAAGATGATTATTATGACTCTAATATAAAGAGTATTTCTTGATAAAGTTGCTGAAGTAGTTAGTTTTTTCATTGGGGTCATGGTTTTTTTTTAGTGATGCTTCTACTCTCTAGAAGTCCATTTATAAAGCTCCTTTCTGTTTTGCTATTTTTCAACAAGAAAAGAAGATCAGAAGTAGAAGACCGGTGTTGACTTCATAAACTATTTAAAATTGCACCCTTTTGGTCAGCAATAAGCAGATTAGTAAAATAACATCAAAGGCAGCCTACAATAACTAGATTACTTTAGGAGTAGTTTACCAACAGTGAAGAAAGAAGACAAATTCTAACATAGTCTTACAAAAGAGTAGTCTTTCTCTTCTAAAAAAATATTTTAGATAAGCTCTCTGTTTCTCAGTGGGTTATAAGCATATATTTCTAAACTTTGCACTTTCATGGGACAAAACCACCATACATATGAATATATACTCTTGAGTTAGAGAGAACAAAGCCAAAACAATCCTTTGGTAGAATGTGGAAGGGATTATGAATGGCCTGCCACTGAACTGGGAACTTCATAGTTGTCTTGTTTATGACATCTATAACCAAACTCTGTCTGCTATCATTAAGACCAGACCTCAGTAGAATATTTCAGCTTTCTGGAGCAAAGAGTTTGTTTGTACAGAGATACCTAGAAATGTTTAATTTCTCATATGCAATCCAGATTAATATTATATGTGGTTAGAAAGTCAGGGCAAGTAATGAGTTAAATCCATCACATAAGCTGTTTACAACAGACAGTAGGAGAAAGGTTGCTCGTGCAGTTAATGAAAATGGGTAGGACTGATACACATGCGAATGCTTGTTAACTTCTTTTTTTATTCAGTACATGAATGAGTAGTCAATCTACAAAATTTAGAGAACGTCTGTTAACTACAAGTGTCAGGTAGTGTTCTCTTTTGCATTAAATGAAATCAATTAAAGATATCTTTAAAGATGAAGGCATAAGAATACCATCAAATGGAAACTGTAACGCTGACAGTAAAGGAACAAATAACAGCAACCAGAACCTTTTTAAGGACTTAAAATAAGCAGGTAATGCAGAAAGGTACTACATTGTTGACTAAACCTAATCAAACTTTGCTGTGAAGTGGAACAGCTGGGTATCATGAAAGAGGGAATAGTTAATTTGTTAAGGAAACATGGAAACATATTATTGATGTAGAAACTGTGAATAATGGTGAACGGTTTGAAAAAACCTCTCATATCATCAAAAAAAGTTGCATGTATCTAGGATCTTTAGAACTACATTAAGTAAACTGCTTTACAAGAGGGCAAGCTAGTTCCAGCTTAATGTTGCATTCACCATACTCCCCACTGTGAGAACAAGTTAAACCAGCAGCACCTGCGTTCAGTTAATTAGAATCAAAAAGGAGAGTTTCAGCCTTGGAGCTGAGAAGGAGTGTGTGAATCAAAACAGTGAGTTTGCAAAAAGTGCTGGGAATTCTAGTTAACTGAAAGACAACACCAGGTGCTGTTTACCAAAGAACCCTGATAAAGGGGAAATGGAGAGAAAACTCTGTGGAGAACCCTGAAAACTGAGTGATCATCTATACTTGTGACCCCGATGTGATATGCGTTATGAGAGTTTTCGATGACCACGACCCAACAGGGGTAACAGAGTTAGTTCTGCCTGGAAAAAGTCTCTCTCCACTTGAATTCATCTGCCACAGTCCATTGTAAATATGCTATAAATATTGGTATTAAAAAATTTTATGGAGAATACATTTGTGTAGATCATGGTGTCTGTTATGGGCTCTTCTGAATCATAAGTTTTCTATGCTGGTAATCGGGTCCATCTTCTAAAGTCTACTTGTGGAAATAGAGGTTTTAATATGAAAGTCTGAAGCCAGTAGCAAAACTCACATTTATTTCAGTTGGAGTTAATACCAATCAGGTTTATTAAAGTGTTTGTTTTGAATTCGGCTTCTACCTTTGAATGTCTGACAGTAAGTCACTTCTTAAAAATTTAAATAAGAAGGAGACACAGAAAATGATAAATTCTTTTTCATTTGTGAGGGATTACATTTCTGCAACCAGGTCTGAACTAATGGACATGAGAAGAAGTTGTAGGCACTCCCTTTGTCTTACTGTCAAACCCATGTTTTCTAATGTACTTGACAGCCTGTTCATGAAAATGCTTTCTACCTTATGAAAGTTTTAAATTGCTGAGTCTGAGAAAAATGTCTGAATTGTGTTGTTAGTTTTTGGTTTTTTTTGAAGACTGAAATTGATTTGAGTAGTGGGTTATTGTCACAATTTGTTTGGATTGGATTGTTGGCATCTATGTAAGTATATATATTGCTTCCAATCCTCTCCCCCATGACTTTCCTGTTATAATATAGTAGAAGGTTTTAAAATTACTTTAAATTGATTAACCTTTGAGGTCTGGTCTTTCCTATTCTCTCTTCCTTGCTTCCCCTTCCTCTTTTCCTTAAAAAAAAAAAGTCAGCTGAGAAAAACTGTTTTTCTAAAAGCTTTTACAAGTAAAGAATATCTATATCTATTTATATCTACATCTACATCTACATCTACATCTACATCTACATCTACATCTACATCTACATCTATTCTATATCTATATCTATATCTATATCTATATCTATATCTATATCTATATCTATATCTATCTTCTATAGGTAAATTTTCTTATACTAAGTATTTGTTTTCTTAAAGATAGTTTTGTTACATTCTTCAGCAAATTAATTTATTTATAATCCTTAGATTTATTATATTCCTTCCTTTGTGGTTACCTATAATAATATAATATTATGGATCTCCATCAGTAATTAAAAAGCATGATGGGGGCAAGGTAAATCTGCAGATGCAGATACATGCCTGGGAAGTAACTGCCTTTCAGGTTCACAAATCGAACCCTAGTTCTAGTTTGCTTTAGGGAGGAAATAATCTAACCTGTTCTTCACTGGCTCTAAGGATCAGCAAGTAAAGAAGAAGAAACTAAGTCTTTACACAGCATTTCATTGTCCATTGATGTAATGGGAAGAAAGCTCTTAGTTTTTTTTACTAAGATCTACAGTCCACAAGCAGGCTATGTATGGACAAAAACAAAGGATGAACCATATGGGGTAGCATTAGTCTTGGCCATCTGGTTCTTACAGGTTTTCAAAGAGTTTTGAAGATGTGTTCTCCAAATAATTTTTGCTTGTTTTTGATTTAGAGATTGCTGCATTTTAGAATGAGTAAGTATTGAAAATCTCATAGTACTTTGAGTATTATGAGCATTTCTGTTTTTAAACCAATTACATGTGATTTTTTAAAATTTTGTTGTAGTGAGTTTAAATTTAAAAAATCCATATTTTATCTAATTGGAACTCTGTAAAAAAGAATATTTTTATACATTCTTTTTAGGATGTATATTGCTGTTTCTTTTCATTATCAAGTTTTTCATGGTTCACTCCAATCTATTCTTTGAGACTGTTATTTGCTTCTTAATTTTCTCTTCTGTGTTCTATTTTCACATTTTTTCCCTTAGATGATTTTTTTTTAACTTATTCTCTGTTCCTTTCTTGACAATTTATTAGAAGTTTAATATAAAACCAATAATATTTTGATACTACAGAAACTTTCAGACCTCTGGGATTGGAGAACAGCAACTTGCCCCGTGACATGAATCTGGAAGTAATTGATTAAATGTTAACACAAGACACATATTAGAAATTTGGAATACAAAGGACCTGAAATCTAAGATGGTTGGGATACTTTGTGAAGACAGGAAGAGTTCAAATATTGAACAATCTCTTTTGTCTAAAAAATAAACAGGTTATAGAAGCAGCTATTTTTTTATTGAAGGTAAAATCAGGTAGCAGCATCAAGAGTAAATAGATATTTGTGCTACTAATGTATTGAATGTACATCACCAATAGAAAACCTTAATATATGCCTCTTCAATAATTTCCCAAGTCAAGAAAGAATGCAAATTTTCAAGCTATGCACTGAAATTATCTCTGCTTGGGCCTTTACCAGCCAGCCTCTGATTTAAGCACAGTCCTTGAAAGTAAGTGTAATTTCCTACTCCATAGAAGCATCAAAAGAATATTAATTTATTAGTTGCATGATGCACTTGTGGTGAGTTGACCTTGGCTGGCCACCAGGTGCCCACCAAGATGCTCTGTTGCTCCCCTTC